>NC_133901.1:21609582-22809582 GCF_964199755.1 Larus michahellis
CTGGTTGGTCGTCAGCCTCTCGGCAGCAGATGGAGTCTTTGTGTCAAATCGAGTGACTGAATTTCATTTATTTGTATTTTGGGTCGGTTTATTTTTTTTCAGAAAAACATCCTTTGCAGACTGAAAGGAGCCCACCAGCCCGCTCAGTTCCAGGATTTGAATGAGTGGATTAAGGGCTAATATGTTAAGCTTATTCTTCACCAAATGCGTGTTGGGTTTTTTTTTTTTTCCTTCTTAAATGTTGATTTATTTCAGTGCTTCTTTCCGTGTTCATAGCCAACTCAGAGAGGGAATTAAGCAAAAGCAGCTTCGCGAGAAGATGATTAAACCTGAAGTGTCACAGGGAAGAGCGGTCCTGACGGCTCTAATGGCTGGGCTGCGGTTCCAGCCCAGACGTTGATTTCCCAGTCCCAGCCCGCTGCTCAGGTCTATCGATCCCGCCTCTGGTCAGGCTCTGCGGCTGTCGCCTTCCCCTCCGGTGACCTGAGGCTGCAGTTCAGCCTCGGGCGTCACTTGCACAACGTGCTGTGCCTTTTCTTCTGTAAGGTCTTTAGCACTAACACGGGTTTTGCAGGTGGGCGTTGTGGGGGAAAAACGCTGCAAATACTGTCTGTTTGCCAGGTTTCCCCACACTAAGACTAGACCTTCACAAAAGTGGGCGCCACAGATAACAAAACGACCTTCCAGCAGGATTGCACGTAGTCCATGTGAGTCTCGGGTCATGTTAATCTCTTTGGGAAAGCACGGCTCAGGAGCCACTTCCCAACGCAATATCCTTACATCGGCCTGTCTGCTTGGATGTTTTATTTCACATATATACTGATCTTAAAGTGGATAATGGTGTAATGTGTGTATTTAATTTTTTTTCCCCTTTTTCACAGTATCCGTTCGAACTAGGCCTGGTAGCGGCGTTTGTGTTTTCGACGCTGGTGTGTCTCAGCAGGCTCTACACGGGGATGCACACAGTCCTGGTAAGGATGCCCGGCGCCACTCGTGCCTCCAGCTCCACTGACCTGCAGCCATTCCCATTTCCCGCTCTTCAAGTGATGCACGTCCTGCCTTGGCTGTGCCACCGCCGGAATATAGGAGTCATGCCACTAAATTTCAGGCTGTACATTCAAAGGCAGCTGTGAGGAAACCCTCAGGCTATTGCTATTTGAGTCTGCAGGGGAATTATTTATACCACTAGGGAAGCGGCGGCGCGCGTGGGTTGAGGAGCCGGGTGAGGTCAGTGCGGCATCTGAATTGTAGTTCTCTGTTTTGAAATTTTAATTGTGAGGAATGCACTTGGGCAACTGACTGCTGCTCCTTAGCTAAGCCTTTTGTGCAATAGTATCACTGTTGTCAGTGAGAAATATTCCAGGCTGGTTCAGCCTGGGAGTGTCAGGGGAGGAATAGCAGGTTGGTGAGTCACGGCGACGGCCGGCGGAGAGGGGAGGAGAAGGTAAAACCTGACAAGTGAGCTGCCCTTGGGGGACTGGGGGACAGCGAGGCTCGTGTTACCATCCAGGGATGTGGCACTTAAAAAAAATATATTATGACAAGCTTCTTGTTTTCAGCTGGTGGGAAATTCGTTCTTAAAGGATTGAGATGCATGAATACTTCATCTGAAAATAATAGTAAAATATCAGTGACTTTATATGACGGACTCATTGGGCACAGTTGTTTCATAGAATCATAGAATGTGTTGGGTTGGGAGGGACCTTTAAAGGCCATCTAGTCCAACCCCCCTGCAGTCAGCAGGGACATCTGCAACTAGATCAGGTTGCTCAGAGCCTCATCCAGCCTGGCCTTGAATGTCTCCAGGGATGGGGCCTCCACCACCCCTCCGGGAACCTGTTCCAGTGTCTCACCACCCTCAGTGTAAAGAACTTCTTCCTAATGTCTAATCTAAACCTACCCTGCTCTAGTTTAAACCATTGTCCCTCGTCCTATCGCTACATGCCCTTGCAAACAGCCCCTCCCCAGCTTTCTTGTAAGCCCCCTTCAGGTACTGGAAGGCTGCTGTAAGGTCTCCCCCAAGCCTTCTCTTCTCCAGGCTGAACAACCCCGACTCTCTCAGCCTGTCCTCATAGCAGAGGTGCTCCAGCCCTCGGATCATCTTCATGGCCTCCTCTGGACCCTCTCCAGCAGGTCCATGTCCTTCTCGTGCTGAGGGCTCCAGAGCTGGACACAGCACTCCAGGTGGGGTCTCACCAGAGTGGAGCAGAGGGGGAGAATCACCTCTCTGGGTCTGCTGGCCACGCTTCTTTTGATGCAGCCCAGGATGCGATTGGCCTTCTGGGCTGCAAGTGCACATTGTTGTCTCATGTCCAGCTTTTCATCCACGAGTACCCCCAAGTCCTTTTCCACAGGGCTGCTCTCTATCACGTCATCCCCCAGCCTGTATTGATAATGAGGATTGTTTAGAGATGCCAGCCCTGCTTGAAGAACAGATTTCAGCGTGGCTCTGATCAGGCAGTAGCTGGTTCCTTCCCGACAAGAGGAAATGCTGTTGATCTGCTCCACAGAGAGGTGAGAGGGGGTGGTCCAGCTTCCCAAGTACGGATAAAATCTCCCGGCTACTTCCCCACAGGAATTTGATACACATTGTTGGTTGGTTGCACATGCACAAATAATTGCATTTTTTTACTAAGTAATAATTATGTTTGTTATAATAAGGAGGCTTGATGAATGTAAGAAAGGGAGCTCCTATGAGATTAAGGTTAGCTATAAAATATAGCTTGACCTTTCCTTCCAGGCCTAGTGGATCAAAACAGTATCTTAAATGGAAGCTGGAGACACCCTTTCTTGGCTAGTGACCTTAAGTCAATCTGTAAAAATTCTTCACATACTTCCCTTGCTGCTCCATTGCAATGAAAGACTCCTCTAAATTTAGATGGATTTTAGGCTAAAGAAGAAAAAGCCCTTTGTACCTTTGACACGATAAGGAAGGGCTTTAAAATAAAATAAAAAAAAAAAGCTCTGTAGTTGAACTGTGAGCAATGCTGCCTTTCAAAAGGGCAAAGGGGCTTTGGTGGGGTCTTCACTCCGTGCCTGCCACGGTGGGGACGGAGCTGGGGAGATGCCTGGTGATCACGGCTGTGATCACGGTGGTGCCCAAACACAACCCCGCTCTCTGTGGCACCTTCCCTCCCACCTGCAGGGACAGGTTCTGGTGTCCTACCTGCAGTGACAGGGTTCTCCCTGGGGAAGAAGGGCAGTTCGGAGCCATTTGCCGCACTTCGAGGGATGGCTCCCTCCCTGAGCTGCCCGAGCTGCCGCAGGGCCCAGGCGCAGTGCCCTCTCAGCCAAGCACCAACCAAAATGGCCTCTGGCTAATGAATTCTTAACCGAGGTCTTAATAGAAAATGAATACCGACAGGATAGAATTACATATTAAACGATCATAATATTTTAGTAAAGCAAATGAACAGGTAAAATACATCCACCGAATTAACGTAACTGAATTTTTCCTGTTCGAGGAAGCAGAGAAGGGTGGCAGGGTGGCTGCACCGTGCTCTGCTGCAGCTGGAGCTGGAGCTCCGCTGCGGGGACTCATCTTCTGTAGCCCCAGCTCTACAAATCAGTCTGTATTTTGGCGCTGTGGGCGTTGCTTCTGCATCAGGAGCCGCTCAAAAAGCACAGTCGTGTCAGTAGAAGAGACGTTACAATTAAAGACCTTCTGGAGATGCACTGAGCCGGTACGAGAGCTATCTGCATCGTTACAGCCGGATCAGAATGAATACTGTGATTAGGGAAAAGGGAATAAACACCCGTTGCCTGGGCTGTTACCAGGAGAGCGTCACCCAGCCGGAGAAAGGGATGGAAGCACTTGCACTGCTGAGAGATAATTTAATTACAGCAAACCGCCTTCACCACCGTGACAGAAGAATATCCCATGTTTGTGGAGAAGCAGGAGGAAGGCAGGGTTCTTCCTTTTAGGTCTTAAATGATGGAGTCTGAGGAGGTGGTGAAGAGAGAATCTGGAGTTACTTGGAAAGGGCAAAGCAAAAATTTGGACATGTCTTGAAGCAAAGAACCTGTAACATTTTAGGGGTTATTTTTAAGGAACAAGAAGCAATTGGAGACACTGGGACCGGTCTTTTTTGTTGTTTGGTTTTTTTTCCCCAGATAATTGTATTTTTACTCCGCATCCTAAAACTTTGGCCCAGTTTTTGATCACTGCCTCAGTGAGATTAACAAGTTTTTCTGTCCCCCCGCTGCTGAAGCATGTCTGGTTCATCTCGTATTTGAAACGATGAGCGACGGCGTTCATATGAGTACCCAGTATTCCAAAAAGATGTGAGCAAGGTCATCGCAAATCCTGTTGGGAAGAAATTCACCAGCCGAGGGCCGCCCCCGGAGCAGGGGCAGGAGGGGAGGCTTTTAGCCTTCTTTTAACCCTTCAGCAGTCAGAATTTCTTAATGCACCAAGCGGATGGGTTTGGCACTCGCTGTGGCGGCAGCAGAAGAGGGTGTCCCCTGTGTCCAGCCAGCGGCGGGGGCTTGGGGATGTCACTCCAGAGCCACAGCCGACCTTGTGACAGGCTTATTGGTACCGCAGCTTCCCACCGGGGCTGCCCCGAGCCAGAAGCAATGATGCCCTGTGCCGGCCCGTGTGGGCAGTAGGATATAGGGAGAAATCAAAAGATCACTTTTTATGACCAAAAAGAAACCTGAAAGTTGTTTCTCTAAAAGTAAATTGTTTTGGTTTTTTTTTCCCCTGAGTTATATCAACTCAGTGCTGATGCATTTATTGCTGATCACAGCACCCTCAGGGAAGGGTGCTCTGTAACCCCCACCCTCCTCCTTTGCTGCATCTCGGGTTTTTTAACACCACCATTAATCCTGAAATTATCCTAAATATTTTAAAGCTGATAACCGAACAGCGTATTGGCATCACTTTACGCACAGTGGCAGTACAGTCCTGGCGGGATGAAGCAGAGTAGCCTTCAGGAGTGGAAGGCAAGTAAGAGATTTCTGTTGAGGAGAGCGAGTAGCATAGAATCATAGAATCGCCTAGGTTGGAAGGGACCTTTCAGATCATCTAGTCCAACCATCAACCTAACTCTGACAAAACCACCACTAAACCATATCTTTAAGCACTATGTCTACTCATCTTTTAAATACCTCCAGGGGTGGTGCCTCAGCCACCTCACATGAAATGGAAGTGTGAAGGGAATTCGGGCAGTAAGTGACCATATACAAGACAGAATAGGAAAAGTGTTATTTTTGCTTTGGTTGGTAATCACAGGGAAGATGCTCGAGTGCCACCGTGTTTGGGGTGCTGGTTCAATATTCTGGGGGTATTTTGTGAGCGTGTGCCATTCCAACCGTAGTTTCAATGGGAGGAGCATAGGAGGGTCTTGCCTTCAGAAAGCCAGACCGCATGCTTTTGCAATCCTAAAAAACCATAAATCATGCTCTAAGACCTTGGGAAACAAAAAAAACCCATCCCAGCACAAGAAGGGCAGCGGAGGTGCCAGTACCCATGGAGCATGCTCCCTTGGTGATGGGAAGAAAGCATCCTTCCCTGCATCCCAGCCATTGCCTGCAGCTGGATGTTCACCTCCATTGTTTCTCCTTATGTGTCTGTAGCTCAGGAAAATAACCTGAAGGTCTTGCAGCGTTAGAAACCTGATACTGGCCCATTCTTTAGGCAGCAAACCCAAATGACGGCTCTCTAGCTAAAATCGATAGGAGCAAGGCCTCCCTTGTGTGGAAGCTGGGGAGATGCTGGTGGCTGTGGGGAGGCAGGGGGATGCTGTGCGGGAGTGGGGCCGAGCGGTGGGGGGGAGCTTTTTTGGGAGGGATGGAGACTGTGGAGGAGTTGTCTGTGCCAAAGGGAGCTGGAGCGTCCCAGCAGGGAAATGTGGGGTTTTAAGCTTTGCCAGTAGTGCTGCACCTTGAGCAAAATTTGTGCCTGCCCTCATTTAAAAATTCCTTTATAATTGCGGGTTTGGCAAGAAGCTAATCTGTTTACACAGGCAGACAGGCAAGAATGTGCTTCCTGGGAGTGCTAACAGCAGCTCCACCGCCGGGAAAAGCTAAGGTCCCGCTCCTGCGTGCGCAGTCGGGAGAGTGCAGAACAGCAGTTTTTCTCACAGAAATCAGAGCCATCCCTCTTCTTCCCATCTTCTCCTTATTTCAACAGGCGAGGGGGGAGGAAATCATAAATTCTGCTCTGCTAAATGTCTTTGTAAAGTGTTGGTCTTGAATTTGCCCACCCCTTCTGGCTGTTCAGAAAATTAAACCTCTGCCCGTGCCTACCAGAACCAAAGGGAGTCACTGCTGACGGCCGCAGCTGGGCATGTCCCACGCTCTCCAGCGGCTTCTAGTAAGGAGTCTCCAAAATGAGAAGCCCCTATATTGGTGGACGGGGGAAAAAACAGAATAAACCGCCGGTATCCAGACTTCTTTGATTGTGCACCCCTGCCAGTAAAAAATTGTTGAGCGTGCAGCCCAAATATATGTATATTTACTTATGAATTATATACATGTCCTACTGTGCTGCTACGTACATTATAAAACATACACAAAAATTAGAAATTTAAGAAGGATGAGAAAGGATGAAATAAGCACTACTTTTAAAAGAAATATATATATATTTTATTTTACTTATTAGTGGTGCAAAAAGCATTTTCTTCCCACGGCCCAGTGGGTTGCCTTGGACGCCGACTTTGGAGACCACTGGTGTAAGCCAGTGGTCGGGAGCAGAGCTGGTTGTCTGGGTCCTGCTTGAAAACTACAGGAGCCATGTCACTGTACTGGGGCTGGACGGGAGGAGAATAAAATTCAGAAAACCTTAATCAGGTCCATAAATAGAGGCCACCTGCACCCCGGCCGGGAACTGCTGGAGTCAACTGGGTAAATCTGAGTAAAGCATTTGGTCAAATGTCTTTCATTGGAACAGAAAAACACGTCAACAGCTTTTGGGTTTCACTCCTTAATTGAGATGTCAGGACTTTTTCTTCTAATATGAGGTGGACAAATAGCAGGGTGGGAAATGGAGGCACAAAGTGGTGATGGGATTTCTGGGCGTCAGTGCTGGGAGCAACCCCCAGCTCTTTTGTGTTGATGCCGTTAGTGTTGGGCCAGAACGTGCCTTTGTGTGTAAAGTTATCATCTAAAAATGGGTATCAAAAGATGGATTATTATGCTGTTGGGAAATATTGGCTCCTAATGGTATTTTACGTATTAGGCATCTGTGAAAAACTTTGTGTATTTCCGTGGCTATGCTCATGTCATGGATGAGGGAATAAATGTAAGGGGGAATTTGCATTAGGAATATGCAAAATGGCTCTGGGAGTTGCTTAAAACCAAATGTGCTGCGAATCTCTTGTCTGGAAGTTGTAAACAGCTAAAGTTCAGCCATACTGGAGTAATGCATTTACCAGAAAGTCATTAAATATTTCTGTTGTGAAAAAGTCCCCTCGTTCCTGCCTCACCATAAATGAAGTTCTCATAAATAATTCATTTCAGACTGTGACCAAGCATGGTAGTAGTCAACTGTCATGACTCGGTGAAAAAGATACAATCCTGAGAAGGGGATGTTTCTGCCTGTGATTAACTCTGGCTTTTGCAGGGTTTTTCACGGTCAGAATGCAAATTCTGCCGCCTCCTGAGCGACGTCGGGAGAGCCGCGCAGGGAAACTTGTTATGTTGCTTTTTACCTGGCTGCTGTCATACAGGCGGCTTTTGTTCAGGGTTACCTCTTGTCTCCCTTCCCAGCCGTGGGGCCGACAACAATCAAGTTCTCAAAACACCTTATTTGCCTCTGTTAATAAATTAGGTTTTAACTATGTGCTTGCCTCGGGCACTTAACTACAAGCCAGATTTCAGAGTCTTGGGCAACAAATTTCTCTGTGGTGTATTCCTGCCCGGCGGTGCCTGCCTCTCCCCGCGGTCGGCAGGAATCGTGGCGCGCACACACCACGTCCCGCGGCTCTGCGGCTTTTCTGCCCCAGAGCCCGTGTTTCTGGGCTGGGTGGTTGTCTCTGACAAAAGACAGCATCTTCCCACTCATGCAAAGCAAGGAAGCGATAATCCTATTGATCTGATGAAATTGCTTGTAGGATTATGGGAGAGGAAGGGTTTGTATGAAGGCAGCTTGCCGTGATACCGTCCCTGAGATGGAGTTGCGCGTGTGCCTTTGCCACTGAGGTTGTAGGTGGAGAGTGCCCTGAAAACATGGAAGCAGGTGAGGGGAAGATGTGATTTAATAGATATGCTCACAAGGACAAGGTTGGGTTCACAGATTGTCACGTTTTGTTTAGCGCAGCCTTCAAGTTGTCCCTGTTGCAGGGACAATGCCATCGCTTGTGAATTTGGGGCATTCCTCCCGGGCTGCGTGCTCACGGGTGCACATGTTGGTCTTTTACCCATCACCTGAAAATTTCTGTTTTGCCTGCCATGTCTCACAAAGCTTTTTAACGTGATCTCTTTGCAGGACGTGATCGGCGGAGCGCTAATTTCAGCTGTGCTGCTCGTGCTCTTGTATCCTGCGTGGGACACGATAGATCACTTGCTGTTGACCAGTCCCTTCTGTCCACTGCTTTCCATAGTTGTGCCTCTTGTCTTATGTTACAACTACCCCAAACTAGACTATTACAGCCCTACCAGGGGAGACACCACTACTATCTTAGGAGCAGGAGCTGGAGCAACTGTAGGATTTTGGTTAAATAACCAGTACGCCACGCCAGCCTACACCAGCGAAAATTTTCAGCTTGGATTTCCTCTGATCACCAGTAAAATGCTGGTAGTCGTGCTAGCCAGGTTCTTTGTAGGCATCTTTATTGTTCTACTGACGCGCCGGCTCATGAAGAGCGTGGTCCTTGGCATGCTGGGCTATCGGTACAAGTTTCCCATCGGCGACCTGGAAGCCCGGAGACGACTGGAAGTCGAAGTGCCGTATAAATTTATAACGTACTCCTCAGTTGGCTTCAGTGCTACCGTGCTTGTGCCGCTGTTGCATGGGCTGTTAGGACTGATGTGAGTGTGGCGCCTTCCTTACAATGTCATGTGTGACACCACCATTTCAGAGATGAGTCAACCAAGGCTGGTAACTTGACCAAGAAGTGTTTTGTGCCTTTCTGCACTGGCCTAAAATACCCGATTCGGAAGAGTCACGGGAATCGCTGTACACAAATAACTTTGGGTTAGAAAGTGCCGACCCATACTTTGTCCCATAATTAGAGACCCCTGGCCCAGATGACTAAAGGTGACAAGCAAAGAGTACAAAGCCAAAGTCCCTGCCAGAGCGTCAGCAGTGGCTGGTTTTGCTGGGGGTGTCGGGAGCCATGGCTGTGCCTCGGGAACACCAGCCCCGGGGCTCCCTGGGCTGCAAAACTGCTTGCCCGGCCATAGGGTTGCTCCTGTTGAAGAAGGAGAGCAAGCCAAGGCAGGGCTTGTGTTTGGGGCGTGGGGGAGCAAGCGGCTGGTGGGGTGGGCGAAGAGGCAGCCAGCCAAGAGTGAAGTGCCGTCCTTGGGGCATGCAGAGCCCTGTCTGCATCCCGCTATCCCCTGGGGACCGGGGGTGAAGAGAGAGTGGCTGAACGAGGGAAGGTGATGTGGAGGTGGATGCTCTTCAAGTGCTGGCACCTTCCCGCTGTCGGGCTTTGGTGGGAGCGTCCTGCTGGCCAAGACCAGCAGTTTTCTTCAGCAGCCAGCATCAGCAGAGATCAGAGACGGCCACGCTTGGGTATAGCTGAGCATTTCCCTAATGAAATCTGGTGATTATTGTACTTGTCGCTTGTCATAGTGTCTTCTGATGGCACTGCCAGACCTGGCTAGTTCTGTGTGTATGGTTTTACCCACTGCAATCCCTAAAAAAAAAACCCACCCAACCCACCACCAAAAAAACCCAGCAATAAAAATAACAAACAAAGAAGTGAAACAGAAGAAAGAAAAATCCAACACAAAACACTTTAAGTAATTTGTAACAAATTTATCTTGGATATTAATAAGGTAGCCTCCAGTAAAAGGTCCTTTGCCTGCATACAACTGAGCAGAGTTGTTACCGCAATGTTGAGACTTGTGTTCAAACTGCTTAACTCTGATTTAGCTTTCCTGTCTAGGGGATGTGACAAAGTCCTTCCTATTGTGCAGGGGTGACAAATAGTGTCCTTAAACCGCGTTGTGGAAGGAGCTGAGCGGTGACTCTGGTGACTACGACGTGTGGCGATGATAAGATGCCGTCATTTTCTGGTGCTGCACAGCATTACAGTTGGTCTTCCATGCATCTTGCAATACCGTGTGTACACTTGTAGAATAGCAGTTGATGAATGTTCATAGGAGGGTTGTCGCTGTAACTCAGGCTGCTTATTTTAAAAAACAATATGTATATCAACTGTTGGACCGATGAGCTGTTGAGAAATACAGCGGTGAATGTGGTCTGCTTGGCTAGAAAAATGTAGCACACCATAACCATGGAGCTTCAAGCATGGCCCCTGTGCCTTTCCCTGCCAGAATGTACAGTGAAAGCCAGCTTTTTAACCATGTCCGCTCGACTTCTTGGCTGCAAGAAAAATTAAGCTGAAGAAAGTAAAGCAGGTGCTTTGCTGTCAGTTGACCGCTTGGAGAAATGTAACCCAGTTCCAAAAATGTAAGCTGGGAGTTTTAAAACCGGGTCGGTAGTCTCCAGAAGAAATGCAGGTGGAAATTTTAACCATTTTTCAGATTTGCCCAGGCTGCGGATAAACTATTTTGAATTAGGACTTTACCCATGCATGCAAAGAGCTTCAGCCAGTCTTTCAGCAGGGCACGTACCCGCTTACACCTGGGCTTTGGGGAGCACTGGGCTTGGGCCACCAAAGCCACAGTGACCCGTCCTCCATCTCCATCCTGCCCACGCACCACAGAAGCACCGCCATCAGGCTTTAAACCACCTTTAAAATACCTTCTGTTAAGAGTGCTTTATGATGTACAGCTGCAGGGCAGAGCTGAAATTGGGAAAATGGGACCAAAATTGGGAAAAAATCTTGACAGCACGCTGTTTAAGCTGTGGGGTGGGACCAGTTAGTCCCAAGAAAAGCATGGTTTGACGGGGACATTCCTGCAGTTTTATGTGTAAAATTTCTGTTCTGAATCACAGCTATTTTACGCTTAATGAAGATTTTATAAATGATATAGAAATGCTTAGATTTATAAAGTATGCGCACAAGTATTTTTATCTTTTATAGTATTCACCTGCATGTGACTCATGCAATACATGCAACCTGTACTTGGTTCAAATTTTAAAATATACGTATTTTGGAAAATTTGGCGTTTCTCTGTTCGTTTGTGTCCTCCGTTGCTACTTGTACATGACTGATATAAGGGGAATGAGTCGCGGTTTAGGAAGCTTCCCAAGTGCAGCCGCCCCCCTCCCTTCCCCAGCCGTCCCGCTTGCGGTCCCTTGTCCCCTGCTCGCTCCAGCTGCGACCTTCGGCTGCCCCGGGCTCAGCAACCACAGCCTGCTTTTTTAAATACATACAAAAACAACTACTGATCTACTCACAAGTATCTATTACATCCTTTGCAAATGGAAATTTGTGAATTGCTGTGTTGTTAGTGATGGGGGACACTTCGGCATCTGGTATCTCCTTCACCTGCAACATCTACCTCTAATAGACTAAGCAGTTAATTGGAAGCTAACTGTGATTTTAAATTAACATACCCAATTATAGCATGATGACCCGTAAACCACAGAATATTTCATGTTCATTGAGGAGCCTAACAAGATTTTCTTGTCAAGGATGTGTGTGTTTGAAAGCAGGCAGGGCCATGTCCTCCCCTCAGCATCATGTCCCGCCTGGAAGCGGCATGCCCGTGGACCCCCAAGTGCCCACAGCTGATTGTGGTGAGCCCCGATTGCTGCAGCATCCCTGGGCTGCCGGGACCAGGCACGGGTTTCAGCTGGGCTTCGTGCTGAGGCTGTGCTTGTGGGATGATCCCAGGACCACAGCTGCTCCCGCAGGGCTAGGCATGGAGAGACAAGTCCTCTGACAAGGTAGGACACGTCAACCTTCCTGTGTTTCATTAACCCGAAGCACCAGGTCCTCCAGCAAACCTACATGTGTCTTTCCTGCCTTTGGAAATACCTTTGACAGGCTGAGAGAGTTGGGGTTGTTCAGCCTGGAGAAGAGAAGGCTCCAAGGAGACCTTATAGCGGCCTTCCAGTACCTGAAGGGCCTACAGGAAGGATGTGGAGGGACTCTTTATCAGGGAGTGTAGTGATAGGAGGAGGGGTAACGGCCTCAAACTGGAAGAGGGGAGATTTAGATTCTGTATCAGGAAGAAATTCTTTCCTGTGAGGGTGGTGAGGCACTGGAACAGGCTGCCCAGAGAAGCTGTGGATGCCCCATCCCTGGAGGTGTTCTAGGCCAGGCTGGATGGGGCTTTGAGCAGCCTGGTCTAGTGGGAGGTGTCCCTGCCCATGGCAGGGGGGTGGAACTTGATGATCTTTAAGGTCCCTTCCAACCCGAACCATTCTGTGATTCTGTGAAATGCTCCTCGCCTCTTTGTCCCTGCAGTTTGGGTGCCTCTGCATCTCCGGCCTGATGGCAGAAAATGAGGTTTTGTTGCCAGTTTGTTGGTCGTGTTCTCTACTCAGTAACACAAAGACATCAGCTGGATCCTCTTGAGCTTATTTTTTTAAAGCAAACACTGCTTTTCATGTGAATGGGGTAGGAGATAACTTCCAGCTACGGATGCACCAGCCTTGGAGCCTGGGCTGTTGACTTCTCCCTGGTACTGTCCTGTACAACCTGGTCCAGCCGCTACAGCTCTCCATCCCAACACCTTCTTCAGCCAGAGGGGTGGCGCCAAGGCAACCTTCTTCTAAATTTCCTTTGTTCTGCTGCCAAGAGGGACGCAGCAGCATCTCACCCTTAGCTTAGTCCACTCTGTCCTGCTTTCAGGCTGCCCCCACCCCGAGGTGCTCGCTCGGCAAACCCCTTCCTGGGTGCGTGTTGCCCAACGGGGCTTCCTCCTGGCACAGGGCACCTCTGTGTGCCCATCCCCCGGCACAGAACCAGCTGCTCTGGCAGTGTCCACGTGTTGTTGCACCCCTCCGAAGGGATTAAAACCCACCCAGCAAGCACTGAATGCGCCTATTTGAATTTTCCAGCAGTAACTTTGTCATGACCCCAGTCTCCTGATCCATTCAAATTTCTATGTAAAAACTGCGAGTCAGCGTGGAGGTTGGTTGCTTTTCTGGATACAGGTGATTGGGACAGAAGAACAGAAAATGGTTTCAGTTTCAGTGTTAACCCTTCAAGTGCTGGCTGCCAGTAGAAGTTGGGAACTGTTCCACACCTCCCAAGGGGGTGGAAGCGCGGTCAGCAGCGGGTGGGATCTGGCACATGTACTAAAACATGCTCAAGCAGGACCCTCGTGTGCTGCCACCCGGCTCCTGCTCCTGACAGAGGAGCCACACCTCCTGTGTGGGACCATGCACGGCCCGTGGCCACCGCCGTCCCACTGTCCCTGCTGCCACACTCATGCCGGGCTCGGTTTCAAGGTCGCTGGGTGGTCAGAGGTGTCGTGTGTGCCCATGGCCGTGACCCCCCACGGCAGCGCCCGCTGCTTGTGCTCAGTGTATTCTGTATCGCCTGCCAAACGGCGAATGATTTAAATTGCAAGCAAGGAGGCTACCAGCCGGAGATGGCAGCAGTCCCAAGCGTTACCTTTGCATAAACACTCCCAGGCAGAAGCCACAGCAACCTGCCGCACAGAGATGGGCGGCTGGGACCTGCGGCCAGGCCCTAGGGGTTCCTGCTCTTCTGAAAAGCATCTCTGCAGCACCAAAGGACAGCAAGGACAAACCCAGAAGTCAGTCCTTCCGTCCAGCTGAAATGAACCCAGCAGTCACCCAGACAGGACGTTAAAATGGGCTTTACCCTCTCTGTCACCAGTCCTCCAGCCTTGTACGCTCATGCTCAGATCTCAAGAGATGACCCAGGCCCCACAGCCAGCAGGAGCAAGCCAGAAGTTGTTCATAATTGGGGACCACTAGTGAAAAAAATCTAACTTCCAACTCTTCCTTAAAGAAACACTCAAACTTCAAAAGATGTTCAAAAATTGCTCAAAAGTCCCCACCATCAGCAGGCAATATTTCCTTTGCCAGAGGCTGTCGCTACAGCAAAGGGTAAGAGCAAAATTGCAATGCTCATGGTGGCTCGCTCTGGCGCAAAGCTGTGTGTTGGACACCTCGATTATTGGATACAGCTATGAGCAAGCTGTAAATATCAGATAATTGGTTTGGGGCTATGAAAGACAACGGCCTGCCATAAATATGCTAGACTTGCATGGAGCATCCCACTCATCAGGATTCCCAGCTAATCCCGAGCACGGCATGACAGCGAAGCTCAGATTTCAGAGCTACGGCAGGCTGTGCGAGGCTGGTAGCCCCGTGGCTAGCTGCGAGAGGGGCCGGTGGCTCTGCAGAGGCTTTTCAACCTTTCTCTCCATCCTCTTCCTCTACTTTTAGCAAGTAACGCTGCCTCCCCGGGATGGAGCTGAAGTCCCGCTTGTGGAGCACTTGGCTGCCGACGCATGGGCAAATGGTTTGGAAAAGAAGTGATCCCTAAAAGCCTCGCAACACATACCGCTGCAGCCCAAGCCCTTAGCCCCAGCCTAATCTCGTCTTTACACTCAAAGGACAGTAAATTCACAGGAGAATTGGGACACCCAAAGAGTCAGCAAAGCTTGTGTAGAGAAATATATTTAGTGCACACAAATATGCCTGCGCTCTGCTGAAATGCAAATCTGCCTTATTGTCGTCCTAATCCCCATGCATGACACACTAATAAACAGGGGGGGTTAATACTTACCATCTGCGTTACAGGCTGCTTCCCACACTGCGAGCTCGCTTGGTTACAGTTGTGTAGGCATCACGGGGAGATATATCCCGCAAACGACAAGCTGGCTAATCCCTTGGGAGACATTAAAATGTGAGCTGCAGTTTTTCTCACTCGCTGCAGGCGCTGGAGTCAGTCGTGCAACGTATGGCGATAGCTGTAGTCTCATTTCACCTCTGTCATGCAGAGATAATTAAAATCTACACTTCCATCTGAGGGAAACCGCAGGGTTTCCAGATGGGTAACTGTAGTGTGTTTTTCATACTGGATTAACACTTGCACCAAAATGCCCTGCCTGTTGCCCTCCCACCTGTTAAGATTACCGACAGGGCTACCACCGAAAAGCCATCGTGGGTCCAGCGATAGGGGTCTGCGCAGACCTGCAGCTCATATCGCTACGGGCTTACCTCACCCTCAGCATCACACATCTCTCTTCTTGAGCTGTAACGTTCCAGGTGTCCACCCTTGGACGGTCCCCTCCCAGGATCCAGGGCTCTCACAAAGGAACCAAGCCACAGCGTATTGGCCTAATGCAAAATACCCGCTGTAGTCAGCACGCAACATTAGCGATGGTTGTAATATTGCAAACGAGGGATAGCCGGCTCCATTAGCAATCCGGTAAAGAGCCTGCTGAAGAGTACTGGCCACCCACTCGGTGACGTTGCACCGGGAGGGATGTCTCGGGCATCGCCGGGCAGGACGGAGGTTCCGTTTCCCGGAGAGCAGAGGCACACCGTGCCAGGCTGTGGCACAACCGCTGCCAGAGAGCACCTCGAGGACAAGCCTGACCCGCGAGAGGCTTTCACGTATTGTCAGGGGCAAGACTGCAAGGAAAGCCAAAACTGTCCAAGAGCCGCGAGGTCCCTGCTGTGCAGCTGGGTTCCAGGAAGCCACTGGCGGAGCTGCGCGACTGCAAGGACCACACTCGCTCTTGCAGACAAATACGCCAGCCTCAGTCGGACAAAGACTTTGATATTTCTCAGCTCCTCATGCAAAAGACCACTGGCATATGCTTTTAAATGCATTTCCTCAATTTGGTTTGGAGCTTCAAAAACCACTAGGCTTACATTGCCCATGAAAAAAATGAATTCCACCCCCTCCCCTTTCTGCATTTAGAATGATAAAGGATCAACAGTTATGTCTGGAGTAGGGAAGCAGATATTACACACATCTTGCTTACAAAATAGCTCTGGTTTTCATGAAACAAGTTTATTTTCCTCCCCCAGCCATTGATGAGCACATGACAACCGTACAGAAGAAAAGCTCAACTCCTTAGTTCTGCTCACATTCACTCAACATTTGCTCTAATCAATTATCTTATTTCATGCAATAAGAAAAGAATGAGATTCCTGTTATGCAGCCATAATCAGTTACAGTATGAAGCTGTGTCTGTGGAACATTTCTGATTTTGAAAAATAATCATGTGCTCTGCCATTACATTTCTCTTGTAAAACACTGGGCTTTTACCCAACTTGTTTCTTCCTCCTCTTTAAAAATACTGAGGGCATGGTCTAGTCCCGAGATGCCACATTCTTACCCTGCAGAAGCTAGCCAAACTGCGCTCTACAGAACATATTTACCCAGGGAGCCAGGATCTGTTTTTCTAGTTTATTGGAATATAAAAGCACAAGCGGATGTCCCCCACAGAGAACGACAAAAGAGCAGAGGGTGCTGCATGTGACAGTGGATGGCTGTCGGAGGAGACAAGTCCCATCTTCACACAAAGGGCTCAATATTGATCTCTAGGGCAGAGCACGGCATGGTGAGCTCAAACTTGGTGATAACATCGGGGTGTAGGACTCCAAGTTTCCCAATGCTTTGACCTTTGGCAAAGATCTCGGCGCAGCGACCAGGAAAGAAAGCAGAGCCTGTGAAGAAAATGAGAGAAAAATCAATATTTCTCCGGGCCAAAGAAGTCAATAGGCATTTATCGTGGAGAACAAAGCTCTCAGTATTAAGCCCTTCTCTGTGCTGCGATGCTAAGAAGGGGCTCTCACTTTCTTGCATTAACAGTTGTCGTGATTGATAGGGAACGAGGAAACACTTTGAGTTAAAAATAAAATGTGAAGCCCAAAGCGTGGGCATTTTTCACACGCCAGTTGTTTTGACTAAGTTACTCCTGTAACAGAAATTAGCACAGATCAGTCGCGTCAGAGGGATGAAATGAAGAACTTTTGCAGGCTGTAGGCTATTTAACACCTGTACGTTTCCCACCTTACTCTGTTTAAGGAAACGAAGCTTGCTGTCATCTAACGGGTAAGTAGGCATGTCATGCTTGATTACACGTCACATAATTAGAAACAACCTACATTCCTCATCTGGAGAAGAGCTTTTAAGCAGTTTCATATGCTCTGTAAAACTGTGGAACAATGACCAACCCAAAGGAAGTTATCTGTGCGTGGTGGCTACACCAGCAATACATTCAAGCTCGTCTACAGCATCTACGCTTGCATTATTTTGTGTCTCTGTCCTGAGGCGAGTGGCATTTTGACCTGATGGCCCTTCAAAAGACAAAAGCGGGCCAAATCACCAAGATGCTCCTTCTGAAGCCACCTCTTTCACAACAAGTGCGCGGAAGCAAGGCACAGAGCGCGGGACCTCCAGCGAGTAGTGCTGCAGACAATGCTGTGAACTCAAAGGAGGAAAGGGGAGAGGATGAAACAAGGCCAACGAATCCGACAGATCCTCCTGTGGAAAGCTGCCTCCGCCGTGTTTGTAATGGCACTGCCCTCGCAGAGAGGGAAGGGCTCTTTACTAGATTTCCACCCAGAAGTTAAACAAGTGGGCAGGGACAGCATCGGGGACCACTGGGCTCCCCTGCTCTCACCCCTTGCTGTGCATCTTTTTCTCAATAACCTAAAATCCAACAAAGCATCTTCTACCAGAAGAGCTGGTGACTGGGTAGGTGTGAGGTTGCACCCGTGCAGACGAGAAATACCCCTGCTCCGCTTGCTTCCGCGCCAGTATGAAGACAACAGCCGAGGAGCTGCCTCCAGCCCTGCCCCCTGCCTGCTACCGGCACCGCACGCAGCCCTGCGGCATCCTCTGCATCCTGCTAAAGACCGCAAGAACTGCCTCATGGCAACTCACCTTCTGGTTGCTCCAAGTGCTATTTAAAGGTTCAGGATCAGCCCAGGACATTTTAGCACGTTTACAAGCAGCTATTTAAAAAAGGCCACAAAGGGCCAAATTAACCTCAAACTTCAGGAACATTTTCACGACACTCTGATGGCCTGTGGTCAAGCCCAGAGATACACTCTTTGTTAGCTCCCCAATGGAAATAGTTCATTTAAGAAGCGTCTCCTGTGAGGTTTGTTGTCATAACTTGCAGCTACAAGCATAAGAACAGCAATTAGGCCTTTTTCTTGTCCAACTTGTTGCATGTACAAATTAACTTAAATGCGTACTTCAATTTTGGCCGCCTTGTGAAATCTGACGGCGGCAGTAAACGCTCACAGTAACATTATGTAAAGGCTGGTTTAAAAACCATTCAGAACCAGTATCTTTTAAAACACCCAGTTCCAGTCTGAGCTACAAGCGCAAACCAACTGCGTTTACACTGGATGTAAAAAAAGTGCCATTCTCTCGCCCCTGGGTGCGACCACATGTGACTCCGGCCAAACAGACACTTGCCACTGCCAAAGCTGCGCTACCCAAAACAAGTGTTAAAATAAAACTCGATGAAGCAAATATAGAAAAGAAACAAAGGCCACACGTACAGATCACTCTGCAGATCGTGAGTGAAAACATAATCTAAAAATAAAGTACCCTTGTAGTCAGCGGTAAAGGCTTTCCCATTTGTGAATAAAGCTGGCATTGTACCACGGATGCGAGCAGTACACAGGGACGTTCTTTTAGAAACTTGACTGAAAGCTTACACTGGCACAAGCGCAAGAACCAAGCAGAAGTTAATAATGTTGGCATGGTACCCCGCTATAAAATTATAGGGAAAAAAAGACTTTGATAATATGGTTAGTTAAAGAGCTGTGAGTCTGACTTGTCTGTTCTTCTGAGCTGCCTTGTGTGTAGCCTTGGGAAAGTTACTTTATCTTCTTGCACATCTAGACCCAATTATATCATGAGACTTAACTGTTTTTAAACTTGTTTTGGACATCTGGAGGGGGTCTAAAATAATACTGCACTCAGGCAATCTATCCGAGGCAGCTTCCCAGATCTGTGCTGCTTCCCATTGTGTGAAACAATGGTATGTTTTCAGGCACAGGGAATGCTCTGCTACACCCAGGCATCACCAGCTGGCCGTCTCCCGGTCAGGAGAAGGTGGACAGGCGGTGGGGGCTCTTGAAGCCTTGCCCAACCTTCACATCCACCACTATTGATCTTCCCTAGAAGGTAAACTTCAGTAGAAGTTCCCTTGCATTTAACTAAATAATATGCATTTGTGATAAATTTTGAAAACTGATCACAATTCATATTAGGTCGGAAACAATGAAATGGCTTAATGATTATGGAGTCAAGTGTTGTGTTATCTAGAACCTTAACACCAACAAAATTTATCCCTCCTTACTTTGAGCTTGCAGCACAGCTTCCTGTTACAGGTGAACTGAATCAGTGAATCACTGCCACCCAAAAGGAGGTGGTGGCTCTTCACCTGGCAAGGGGAGGAGGGTGGGATAAGTTCTTGATTGAGCTGCAGCCTCTACGATGAAACCAGGCCATGCATTTCACATTCAGCCATGTTTTCTTGTCCAGTTCTGGGCTCCCTGGTTCAAGAAGGACAGGGAACTACTGGAGAGGGTGCAGCAAAGGGCTACCAAGATGATTAGGGGATTGGAACACCTCTCTTATGAAGAAAGGCTGAGGGATTTGGGTCTTTTTAGGCTGGAAAAAAGACGACTGAGGGGGGGTCTTAATCAATGCTTACAAATACTTAAAGGGTGGGTGTCAGGAGGATGGGGCCAGGCTCTTTTCAGTGGTGCCTAGTGACAGGACAAGAGGTAACGGGCACAAGCTTGAACACAGGGAAGTTCCATCTAAGCATGAGGAGGAACTTCTTTACTTTGAGGGTGGTAGAGCACTGGAACAGGCTGCCCAGAGAGGTGGTGGAGTCTCCTTCTCTGGACATGTTCCTGTGCAACCTGCTCTGGGTGACCCTGCTCTGGCAGGGGGGGTTGCACTAGATGATCTCCAGAGGTCCCTTACAACCCCCATTATTCTGTGATTCTGTCTCACACGCAGCAGCCAATGCTGGACCATGGTGGTATTTATTTTACTCTGCACTTCCTTGCAGTGAAGGGGTAAATATGTAATTAATATCCAGGGGGAACGCTTAGCTCCCCAAAGCGAAGCAGAAAGCAGGCCCTTGAAATGCCTTTCATTTCTAGTTCAGCTAACCCTGGAATGCTGGTTACTTCACAGCGCGCTCGCTGGTGTGCCTGGTGCTTTGCAGGCACGGCGCTTGCAGGGCATTATTCTGTGACTGAAAAGATCAGACAATAAGCGAATAAAACCAAAAGAACCTGTTAAAAGCTTTAGGGTCCCCATCTGTCCAGCTAACACTTGGCTCTTGCACCAAAGAAACATGAGCTGAGGAGTAGGTTTACAGAGAGTTGATGAACTCTGGTTAATAATGAAACTATTATTATGATAACTGGCTCCACTACAGAATGCTTCAAAGTATATTCCTGCCTGCCAAAAGGGCCCCCAGACCACATCCCACAGATGGGGGATCTAAAGTCTTCTTCATTTGAGTGACTCCCCCATTGCCCACGTACAGGTAAGGGAAGGAAGTTGGCTCGTGCCTGAGACTGGGTGTTGTTGGTCCATCTATCTCTGCAAGGGCACCTGAATTTGAAGCAAATGTAAACTTCAGATAAAAAAATTCAGATATTGAAAGGAAAGTACTTAAAAAAAAAAGACAAAAAAAAAAAGGACAAAACTCGTAAGAAACATGCAAAAATCTGAGCAGAAAGGGGGGAAAGAGAAGCTAGCATTTTGCAGCCGGGGGGAGTGCTTTGACTGCGGGATCAACCATGACTAGAAAAGGAAACTTGAGCTGAAGGAACCTCACTGTGCTGAGGACAAGCCGTGGGTTGCAGGAGGACCTGACCAACCCAAGAAGCAGGACAGCAAACCTGAGGATGCATCAAACTAACCAGGAAACAAAGGTAAATATTTTTTTTTTACCTGGTTTGCGTGTTTCTTGCATTACTGAGTAAATAGTAGTGGTGTTCTAGACTTCTAGCAAAGCTTGGGTTATGGACTGGATTATCATGTCAGCTTGTGAAGTCAAGTATAAAACTTAAGAATGAGAGTCCAGTCTGTGTGAAAGACATGTAGTTACGCTATTTGTATGTATGGAGAGCAGCAAAAAATGCACAGACTATTATTTTGCTTGAAAAAAAAAAGCACTATAAGCTGAAGTCCAGTGCTCTTAAGCTTCAGTAAAGTCTTGATGCCAAAAGGAGTCTAAAGGGTGCCCTCCCAGGAAAGTAAGTGGTAGTGACCTCCGACTTTGGAGCAGGAGGTAAAAGTTGACAATAGTGTTTGTTGCCCTATCTGTATATGTAACACTGTCAAGAACTGGATGGTTGTGAAGAGAATGGTCTTCTTAAAGAAAGCTGTAATTAGTCATCAATGTGCACCTGGAGGCACTGCTACCATTAAGTGTGTTAGAAAGGGGCTGTGCTTGCTGCTGGTCCAATTATATAGAAAAGTTGCTCTCGTAGTCTGGTTGGTTGTGCGATCAAGTACCTAGACAGCCAGAATTAATTAAAAAAACTTCAATTTACTATACCATCTACCTTAAAGATAATAAATTTATCACTGTTGCTATAGTTAATCCTTTCTGCTCTGCATGCAAATAGTACTCCATAAACTTCACCTTGAAATCTAGTCAGAGCTCATATTGTCCTTGCTGATAGAGACCTATACAATACCAGAGGAAGCCAGAAGGTCTAGCAATGGAAACCCACCTCTTAATATGTCAACATCATAATTGGTAGTTACGAGAAGGGGTGGGGTGAAACACAATACGCGTTCCTAAAGAGGAGATGCCAAAGTCAGTCATGTCTTATGCTGACATACTACACGCAAGCAAAAGACAAAAGCTGCTTCTCGTGGCTGCAAGTAAGAATTTAATTTCCAATGTTCAGTGATGTAGAAATAATACCTTTAATTAAAGCTTCTGTAGCATGTCCTCAAAATCTGTAATTGCCTCTCTGTATTCAGGCAACAGGGACACTTTGATTGCTTTGGGGTAATTCTTTGCCCGATAATCCAATAGAGCATGTAGTCTTTAGCACGTTTTCTGGCTAATTGACCCTCAAAGAGCTCAGAGTCCCCTGCACTCTTTGTTGTCAAACACCTTGCACAGTTTCTTTTCTCTGCCTTACTCTCCCTCCTTTTCAAAAAGAAATAGATTAAAGTAGTATTACAGGCCTACAGTTGCACTAAGCCTTCAAACCCACTCATTTGTTCCTATAATTTGAAGGCACATCGGAAGCTGAAGCTTAAGAAGGTAATAGAGCAGAGCTCATCTGGCCTGGAGAGTCTTTCATCTTCATTCTCCAGCCCCTTGGTCATTCCAGCTGCCCTTTCACTACCTCATCCTCACTCACCTGTGCTACATTGGATGGCATTTAGTTTTGTGAGGCTAGTGGTTGTTTTTCTCGTTAGGATCAGGTTCTTCACGTTTTTGATTAATTCCTTCTTTGGTCAGATACGCTCAAATGCAAAGTTCCAGGCCGGTATCAGACCAGTCAGTATTTTAAAAGGCAGCTCCCTTTTCTTGCCCATGTGCACAGTGCAGTCAGGCTCCCAGCACCTGATGCGACGCAATGGCATCCTCAAAATCCTACTTTGTCATGAGGTGATATACCTTCAGCCAGTTTTCAAAATCATGCACATCTCAAGTCTTGCATGAGTTCTGGAACATACTAAGAGACAAATTGCTCTTTTAAGTTGCATGGCATCATCAGTTCTTCCCCCATATACTCTTATGTCCAGAAAAACCATACTTTGGGATCAGTGGGATATTTATTAACTTTAGTTTCCTGAGTTTTAACTCCTGACTAAAGCCATGCCAGAACAACCTCCACTCTCCAGATCACACTTAGCTGTAATGACGTGTCAGGAAATGCAAATCAATACAATGAAATTTAAGGCGAGCGCCTTAGACTTTTTCCCCCTCAAATAATTAACAGTTGAAAAGATAACAGAAGAAATATCTGTATGATATGAACAAATATATCCCTTGACTAAAGAACATCTTTCATTGTGATTTCTTCCTATGTCTCTTCAAATTCCAGGGCGTAGCAGAAGAGGGTAAAGGGACAATCAGTTATGTACCTGGACTGGTACACTGGATATCCAAAAATAGACTTGAGTATTAGAGTCCTTGTGCAGACAATGAGGCTAGGGAATATGGAGAGTCATCCACAAATTTGCAGAGGTCAGTCATTTAATCTTCTCGTGTTACAACTAACTCAACAGCTGCATTTTTATTAATGCGTATCTCGGGGAGGATGTGAGGGAAAACTGACTCCTCTATCTCCTAAGAACCCTCATATACAGCTCTACAACTAGATATATTCTATTCTGTATTTGACTATATTTAAGACTATTTAGGGATCAATGATACTGTTTTACAAACACAAACTTAAGTAAGCAGCGCGGAAATAATCATAATACTGCCTGGGTGCAGAGTCAACCGTTGTTAGTCATGTTGAAGCGCGTTGCAGTGATCAACTGGGGACTGGTGTAGTTGGCAACCTCTTTCCTTCACTTGCCTTGAGAACAGAGACCAACACGGACTTTTAGGCTAGATTTATTTTTCATTCTTGCCATAGAGAGCCCCAGGAGCTTTAACAGACAATGTCTGGTGTTGCTGGATGTCAGGAAGTGGTTCAAGAATGTAATAGGTTTGGAGCTCCTTTTTATTCACCTCTTATTCTCATGATTACAGCAGTGTCAGACACTTCAGATTACTTGGGTAAAATCACTGTGTTCCTGCCTTTCCTAATGGAACGTAATACTTGGATGGATGCTGAGGCTAAGGAAAGCAGACGTTTTGGGTCACTGATCCAGGTAACAGGATTTCACATATTCGCTGCTGGAGTACCAGGGTGGTCACTTAAATAACACATACAGAAAAACTTACGTAGGAAACCTAGAAAGAAATCTATCAAATTCCGTGTATTTTTCTAGAAATCGGTATTTGCATATAAAGCTCAATAAATTTGTATATGTGTGGCAGTTGTGAGAAACAGCAATTCTACACTGGAGTTTAGCTGCACTGCAGAGTTACCATTACACAGCTAATCTTTGCTTTTAGGCCAGTTTTATCTGATTTATCTGAAATGTTATACTTCGTCCCATCTAAAAGTCACAAACCTAAGGTGATCCTGTGTCACAGCTATTTAGAAAACTAGAGAATTCCTAATCCCAAATAAAGTTTTGGGTTTTTTTTGAGATGTCTTGCTATTTTGCTTTAGAGAACTCAAAGCTTTGAATGTTAAAAAACTTAATTTCTTTCTGTTCCATGACTAGTTTTATCCCCCTTTAGATATTTAAAGGAATAATTCATCCTTGCAAACATCAGAAACTAGGAAACAATAAACTATATTCTTTATGATAGGGGGTATAACACTCTATGTATGCACAGTAAGGCAGCAGATTTTAGCTTTTAGGCTCCGCTTTCATACAAGTGTTAGAGAATAACAAGAACCAGCACTGAGTAATTCTGCAAGTCTACTGCAGTATGTCATATTTAGTTTGCATGTTGTTTATTCACTTCATGTCCTAGACCACGCCGTCCTCCCCTCCCGATGACTTGACATTACTGGCTGAGATAAATAACAGCCACCTGATGTTACGCTTTCACAGCCACCACATTTCATGCCTTTTAGAAAATCACTCAACAAACTAGCATGGAATAACACATAATTAAATGATGAATCTCGGCAGTCACTGGAACTGTTAATCACTTAGTTTTAGCAACTAAGATTCCTGTTGCAAACCAATGCCTTGTGGCTGAAGCAGGAGGTTGCACCACTAGGGACAGAAGTGCTTGAACTGTCTGAGCGCGAGCTAGCCCAGGACCAGAAATAATCCTGGGTCTGCAATAAACATGGCTTCTGCACCCAGAGGAGGAGGGTCTGTGCCCAGCACGCGTACCAGGTTGAGTCGGCACTAGCTCAGCATTTCTTTGCTATCTACTATTTTCTAACACATACACCACAAGCAAAGATAAAAGGTAAAGTCGATTCCTCCTCCACGGGCAACAGAAATACTGATCTTAAGATCCTGCGTTCACGTTGATCCAAAAGTTTGAGCTGAAATCTTGCAAATCCCTATTTAAAACTTATTGCATAGGTAAATGTTAGAAATTGTATGCAAGATTAAATTTGAAGTACTGCCCCTCTGCCTCCCTATCACAGTTCAAAAATCAAACCAGATGAGAGAACCGCTTAACTATGAGCTATAAACTCAACATGATCGCCATTGCTAGCGTTAACATTAATATTGTAGTGAAAATGAAAGCATACAGACACTTAGTTGGCCTCTAGCCGCAGCAAGCTGTGCAGGAGGTGAAAGCGGAGCCCGAGGATGAAGTTGTGGCACTTCACCCCAGGAGCTGGTGCAACCAGGCGCGCGCCCTGACCCCTTAGATCTCTTCCCTCCTTCGCTCAGGCAGGAGATGTGCTGCTATTTCTGCTGCTGGCCTCTACGAATCGTCTCTTCTCTAGAGAAGACTTTGCAACATTGAAAATACATTTTATGATTTTGAAATAGAAAGTTATTTCTTAATGTAAGGAGACAGGAAAAAATGGAAGCGCCCGAATTCTCTATTATACAATGTAAGCTGTGCCTGACGGTTAAAACTCTCGATGCAAGGAAGATTTTTATGCTAGACTTGTAATGATGTATGATTAAAAAAGATAAGTTGCCTTTGGGGAGGCAAAAAGAATTAAACTCTGAAGAGGCCTTCTTAGTAAAGGAACTTAATGTCAGGGAGAAGAAATTAAAAGCTTGAGCTCAGGAAGACAAATGCCAATGTTTTAAGTGGTTCTGGGAGTTGACAAAAACCGGTAGAAAATGAAAAGTTTGTCAGGAGAAATGCTACTACTTCTTGGAGCATCCCTAATCTGTCAGAATAAAAAGGGATGGGAGGAAAAATATTGTAATTTTTATTAGTTAGTACTCACAAAAAGAGGAAGATAAGAGAAGTTAGCTTGTGTCTCTTCACAAGTTGACTTGACGCCCCTCCCCAGAATGTTTCTGTAGTTACCATTTTTTTCCTCCCACTGTTATGCTATAGGAAACTTACTTCCAAATGAGTCAATTCAAAGGAGTTTCTCTTCTGAAGTAATATTCCGAATTTGAGAAACGAATATTTTCTTTGTTCTCTTCTTGAACTTTTTAATTTTTTATGTGGGGGGAAAAAGCGTGTCAAACATAATTTGGTGATGAAAGTTTGAAAGACAGAAGTCTAAGCCTGTCAAGTCTTGTATTATCCTGTGCAGTGCTAAAATAACGTACTTTTCCTCAACCTGATACATCTTTTTTTTTGTGTGTGGGTGAGAGTTAAGGTTTGTGCAAACAGATTATATTTGAAGGATATTGGGAAGGAACATTCAAAAACCTCCAGATGAGGAGCTGAAATGACGATAGGAATGGAAAAAGCCCTCCTCGGTCTCCGTTCTGATAGCCTCTTTTCATAATCAAGATCAATTGTATGACACAAAGATAATGAAATGAGACTTATTTCCAGAAACAAACAATGGGGTTTGCCACAAACTTTCAGTGTTTCTTTCCGTAACTGCAGCAACTTGCAACAGCACAACATCTCTGAGATGTCCGATGGTACAGCGGGCTGTCAAATTTTGATAAATCAGGTTTGTCTGGAGAAACTCCAGATACTGTAAGACTCCCACTTTGGCTAATTAAAAAATATAAGCAGCTCGTCTGGTTCATGTCTTTGCCAGGTGTTTCTTGGGTGTTAAAACAGTTACAACCAAATTTGAGGCATCAACACTGGTGTGGAAAGATACTTGGTAAGACAGAAATAAACATGGCCTAAATTTGTAAGGATTTAGTTCCTATAAATCCAAAGTCCTGTATTTACAGGAAGGAAATAAAGATCGGAGATAAAAGAGGATTAAAGGGACATGAAGTGATCAGCTGCACCCATTTTATGAGATAATTTAATTTTCAGGTGTTAGAACTGTAGTTCTTCACCTAACTAAGCTCCCTTGATGCTGTAGGGAAAAATTGCTCAAGAGAAAAGAATGAGAAATTAATTAGATCTCAAAGTAGTGGCCAATACTGGGAAAGCCACAAGAACTAGTGACAAACACGTAATTTTGCAAAATGACTTTTAATTAAGCCGTTGTAATGATTGGTGCTGGAACTCCTGAAACCACTGGCAGAATTAGCGTAATACGTTTAAAAGTACTAAAATCAGTCAGATTTGAAAAAAACACAAAACAAAACACCACCCTGTCCTTACCTGTTAGTGTTGTTAATTCATGAAGGTGACTATGGTGGGGGTGGGCGGAACTAACTAGAAAAATAGGAGTGGAGTATCTCCAAGAACAATTTATTTGATAAACGGGTAGTACTAGTTTCACAACAAAAACTGGGAAGATTTTTGGCTAAAACCCTATCCGTATTTAGTGCTGGAGTGAAAGTGGCCCAAAATCAGAAAAGTCACTTGCAGACAAAAATGAGAGAAATAAAATCGCAAATCATAAAATATGATTTATAACAGTGGCTGAAAATTCATCAAGGAAAATGAATAAAGTAGGAATGATTAATGTCTGGCGGCAATAAAGACAGTATTAGAAAGATTTTTAAGAATAGTGGAAACTAATTGTAGGGAGAGATACTTTAATCTGCTAAAAAGTCTGGCTGAACTCCTTATGTGAGACAGAAATGTGTATGTTTTTAATAAATATTTCTTTTCATCAGGGAGCGGGGGGGTGAGGGGGGGAAAGAATATTCCTGAATATAATAAGGTGTCTTCCAGTCCACTGAAAAAATGAAGGATATGTTTGGTTATGTCTACCAGGACTAGGATGTTTCTGAGATGTTTGGAGTCCTAGGCACCAGAACTACGGTGCAATTCTCAAAGCAAATACGCTGCCTGCTGCTGTTACCCTGTAGTAGCAATACTGGGAATTCTGTAGTACTAGAAAAATGTTACTGTGGTGTCGGTGTTCCAAGGTGGATGATCTAGAGTGATCCTGGGTGACAGAAAAAGTTATTTGGGAATTGGCAAATGTGAAGTTTGGAGGACTTGAATACAGTCAATTACCAGCTGATATGTTTTTATTGAAAATGGATGTTGTCAAATCTGATTATAGTCTTTCAAATGACACATTTGGTAGATAAATAAAATTACAAGGACACAATAGCACCTATAAAGTATCTATTTTTGCCAATTAAATGGATTAAGAATTGACTGTTGTCTTCTAGTATGTCACAAATGATACTGGGAGGCTTCATAGTAAAATTGGCATACATCCTTTAGTTATCTACGAGTAAATAGACAATTATTGACATCCATGAACAAGGCAATGGCTGCCAAGACAGGCAACTGAAAGGCTAGGATTGCCATCAAGAGCAATCAAGTTACAGTTCCTTAAAATAAAACAGGTATTAATAATGCCAACTTCAACACAGGTACTAAATATCCGTGTATACTGGAGTCTCTCCATCTAAACTGATCAGCAGAGATAGGGCTGGGGTTCAGGTCTATACGCGTGACTCAGAATTAGTCCCAGACTTCCCTCCTCTTGTCTTGTGAATTGAGGTTAACTTTAAAAGAAGACTTAGACTGTGGTTTGTTTTATAATTATTATTATAAAAGCAAATGTTTATTGATGTTCTTAGTTATGGAGATAACTATTACACCTCTAATTTCACAGCTAAACCTTGCTAAATGAGAAGCTATCGCTATGATTTACTGTGGAATTAAAATTTTCTACACTTTACCACACCTTTCATTTAATTAAATAAGGGCAGTAAAAGAAGGGAGTGCAGTTTCTTTTTTTTTCTTTTGAAAGACAACTGTCAATTACTGAAGGAAGCAAGACTTAGTATGCGCTTATTAAGTACATGTTTACACTGAACATAAATGGGAAGACTTCCCAGCTTTACTAAGCTGTTGATTACCCTAAAAGAATGAATGGCACTAACACTTGCTTTAAAAAAAAAAAAAAAAAAAAAAAAAAGGGGAAAAAAATCTCCAAGAGTTAACTGAAATTCACAAGACTCAGTAACCTACAAAAAAGTAGCTCATTTCACAAGCTCACACTATTGGGGGATTGTTTGTTTTCACATGAATGAATGCTATTTCATCAAATATCACTTTTGTCGCAGAAGGCAGCAGGGCAGACCGCGAAGCAGTATCGATGCACAGATTTACCATTCACTTTCTGTGAACCTGTCAAATTGCTTCATTCTCATAAAATATGAAAATTATTTTCCCTTTCAAACAGGCTGTGCCCAATTAACTTCCATTTGCAAAGTACAGAGGCTCTCAGAGGTACTGCAAAAATAGGGTTTCTTTCCTAAAACATGGACAGTCATTCTAAATGTTATAATGTGAGTGAGGATAATTATACCTTATACTTCACACCGCTCCTTTGAAGACCACGATACAGAATCAGTATTTACTAAGCCTGTTCTATTCTTTTTAACCTAAGTAAGACTTTACTATGGACCCAAATCCCATAATTAACATCACCTCCTGTGATCGTGGTCCTGAGTTCTGGAAGAAAATAGTCATCTCGGATGGTCACAAGATGACCAAAGTGGTGCAGAAGACATACCCATTCCTGCAGAGATTAAAACTTGAAATTAAGAATGCCTTTGGATATAATTATCAGAATGCCTGCGGCTTTGAATTCAAGGGAACTGAAACCAGTGAAAGTGAACTAAAAAAATAAATAATTGTATTAAATTACCTGACAATATATGACAAAATTTGTGGGCTCTTTCTACCCATAATTTATTCTTTTAAAAAGTTTCATTTTTATTTTGTTTACCTCCTAATCTTACACATCCATACTGATCTTTGTATTTTATTAATGGTACAGAACTGGCTAAAATTTCAAGGGTTTTTATGCAAAATCTTTTATTATGGAGCACATACAAATTTGAGGATTGATGCAATAATTGTACTCTTTTCAAGCTATGTTTGATTATGGATGCCTATGCTATAAAACAAAGAGGAAAAAAACCCACCTAAAATGCTTTTCTAGGACACTAATTGTAGGATTCACTAATATATCAAAAAGTCCATTCTGTATATTTTAGAACAATGGGTAGCATTTCAGAGTTCTGTCTTTCAAACTTTATAATTTAGTATATTTAGTGGTAATAATAATAAAAAAAAATGGCTCCATTAGTAACTTTAGAAAATGAAAAGCACTGAGTGCCAAATATATGTTGAAATCTTTGAATTCAGTCACTCAAACCCCTCTCTTCCTTAAGGCTGCTCTAAGCAGCTCTTCTCCATTTATTACCTAGCTCAGGTTACACCAAAGCGTAGTGCAAAGGCCAGGGGAACATCACAATTTCACCCATATTTGCCAGCATCTGTACTTTTTTCACAGGTGTTGCTATAAAGGCAAAAAGGCTCTGACCTTAAGGTCAAATCACAGGGCACTTAGGTGTTGGTAGAACAGAAGGAGCTTAAATAACCATGATTTGCACATATGGACCAAACAGGACTATAGTACAGGCATTTCATTTTCTGAAGTGAATTTGGGAAAGAGGCAATTATGTGCCCAATACATCTCTTTCTTTTCTTTGTTGCTCATTTAAAACAACACTTTTACCCCCTGCATTGTTTTCCAACAATCACTGGAACTATTTTAATCAGTTACACAAGGAACAAAAAAACCCCGACCAGACCCTTTACACTGTGTTGCTTACTAGTCTGAATTTTTGCTGGAGATCACATACGGAAAAAGTATCTGGGATCTTTCTAAATCAGAGTCATAGGATAAACCCATTTCTCACTGTATAAATTTTAATTTTGCACAGGCAATAAAAAAAAGTGCTCCATACAGATGCATCTAAAAATCCATGCCATGTGTAATGTCGTGATTTAAAACTTCTGAAGTAACTTGCACTGTTCCTCTGAATTATTCTGGTATGCTGCAGTCTCTTACGATGTTACGGGATATCTCTCTCTCACTCAGCAATTGACCTTACTCTGTCATCTGCTGACATTTTTCTCTCTCACACGTGCCTAACTGACAGTTGGCGAAGCAAGTTTAAAAAACACAAAACAACAAAAAAACCAAACAAAATCCCCCAAACTACTTTGACTTCCAACCATCTCTGCAGTCAAGGTCTTTTAAGTAAGTTGGTGCAGTGACACTGCATTCGCTATGGCACTAGAGTATCTGCCATCTGCATTGTTACCAAGGTTAAATTCCAATGTCAGAACTGCAAGGAATCTCCATGCCATCCCGGGAGAGCTTCTGAAACGCTGGTGAAACAGAAAGTAGTAGGCTTTTTTTTGTGTGCGTGTCCATAGCCGAAAGCCACAAACTGCTTGTAATATATTGCTATGACAAGGCATAATCCATCCTTTACACTAAATGCGTTGTGGAATAATGTCATGGGAATGCAAGGATTTTGAATGGGCATTACAAATCCCTCGGTACCAGGAATACTAAGCAGCACTAGTATCTAGAAATAACTTCTTCACTGCGTTAGGATTATTTTTTGAGATCTCTTTTCCACTTTCTTGGAGCCAGCCATACATCACTGAAATGCTACAGTACAGGATAGAAAACACTTGCAAATATTTTCAGTACTAAAGCAAACTCTTGATACGTCTATTCAAAAACAAGCTACAGAAGAGTTTTGGAAAGGAATCTAACGGTTCAGTTTGACTTCAGTGACAGCTGAGTACCTAGCTCCTCCAGGCTCTTCTAACCTCCCCTTCCAAATAAGAAGCTTTGCTATCACCTGTTCTGTGCTTGGTAGAATTAGTACAAGAAGTACAACTGTTTAAACATTCTTCTGGTCAACCTGGGAATCCTATTAACAATATTCTAATAAACCCTTTTAAAGTCTGCCTAAATAATACTGAGCAAAATACTTTGTCAAAAAACAGGAGGGGAAAAAACCATCAATATGACAGAAATGTGCACTGAAGCATTAGGAGACCACTTAGTTGAAGTGTTTGGTGTCTTGGCAGTACATTGCAAAACAGGGAGACATCTAACAGTTTTTCATTAAAGTTCTATGAATAGGCAAGCTCGGTCAGGCTGTCAGGGACACACTGTCAGTGCTGCTTGTTCCAGTATGTGCAGAATGGAGGCACTTTTTCAAGCTGAGTCAGTGTCTCATATCTCTGAGCACCAATGCATGACGTATATGTAGAATCATAGCTGCTATCCCTGCAGTCTTGCTTTTCTATACTGTGTTTACTACGCTGTTATTTTAGGTAGCAGAACAGATTAGTTGCTGATGCTTCCCGTCCTGCATCAACCTACACGCTCTCAATGAAGTAATGGGGTCAACCTGCTTGCTTTCTCTCTTACGTGCATATGCATATACACAGAGGAGATTTTGCACTTAAGGATGTTATTTTTAATTCATGTGCAACTCAGCCTGTATGGAGAAGGAAGAGTGCTGTTATACCACTGCTTGTCTAAGCAGCAGGTTCAGTCTCAAAGACAGCAGGTCTTTGAATAAGAGATATATAAGGCATATATCTTCATATGAATATATAAGTAAAAGGTACTTACGAATAAAACTATAGGTAAAGCTATAAACTAAAAGATCAGGTGTAAGGAGTTGACTTTTCCAGGCACTGTTAACCACTGTATTCTCTTTGGCTATCTGGCATATTATTCATTTCAGTGAATTTCAACCTACCCTGGCAACCAGCAGATTAATTCGTTATAAACAGTCCATGGAGCTCATGGCATACGCTTTACTATAAGTCTCCTTAAAAGGCTGTCAACTTGCAATTTATATAAAACTACTCGGAATAGCTCACAGAGAGACAGCAGTCCCATTTTACAGTCAGTAAATGCAGTTAATGCCTTTTCACTTATACTGCAGTATGATAGCATATAGAATAATATTAATTTTTTGTGCTTACCGCTGAGAACAACCAAAAATTCACCTCAGATGGCAGGGGAACATCTAAGCTCCAGAACAACTTCTGCTGTGCATTGCAGCTCTGTCTTCCTTACCTTCAGTTGCCTTGATTGTGTAGCCATTCTCTTCACTTGGTGGTACTTCGAGAAGCTGCATGACCCTGTCCAGCAAACCGTGGATAATCTCAAACCCAGGGCTCTTGTTGTAATAAACTGCACAGAAATGCCTGTAGTTTCTTGCACCTACATCTAAAGAAGAAGGAAAAAATTATGTTATCTGGGAAACTTTATCACACTTTCAACATTGTCTTTCTATCAGAAGAAAACTGATGCAACTGTGAGGTACCTGTGGCTGAAAGGAGAAATGAGTATGTAAAATGGCTTCTCTGACACAGCTGTTGTATAATCTGAGGAAATAATGGGATTTCTTTAACGCACTGGACTCCCCTCTAAAGAAAGATTTAAAGTATCCAATGCCTTGGGCAGAAAACTGGATTCTTAAATACAAGTATCTTCTACACAGTGACAGGTACCAAGTTAAGTGTTAAAGAAATTAAAAGCAGACTATCCAAAATGCAAATACTCGGTAAGCATCAGGAAACTTGTGATGCTGCTGGAAAAACTAGATATTTATATAACTCAGCTGCACAATAACTACCAGTACAAAACAACTAGCCCACAACTTGAAGCGAGTAATAATGTTAGCATGGTGATTTATGAAAAGATCTAAATTCACACAGGCTTCTAAATAGCAACTGATACTTTTCATCGTCATCTTGGACATCCCTGAAACCAAGTGACTATGAAAAATGTGCTACACTTCACTAACTCAAGACTGACATGAGTGTCCCCCACTTAGGACAGTCCCTTAAGTCAAAACCCTGCCTCCTCCCTGCTCTAAGTTTTCTTACATTATTGATTTCATCAAAATACTTTTTTTTTTTTTTAAACTTTCAAACTTAGTATGTAGTAGTATATTGTTACACTTGTACATTTAGGCTACACCATTGCAATATACTCTCTGTAGGAATCCTGTGGCCTACTTCACAGCTTTACTCACTGTGGGTTTCACTGTTTTCACTTTTTGAGAGGAACCATCTAGGAACAGAGTAACAAGTCTGTTGTGCCAACTGGCCAATTAGGAGCAGTGAAATTCAAAACACTGATTAATGTAGTGAACTTGTTTATTGCCTTCAGGTCTTTACCTTCTCAAGGTTAAAGTGCAAGCGTGTGTTCAGCAAGGTTGGTGTATGCAAGGGCAAAGTTTGCTGAAACCAGGGAAGAACTCTTAATGTGGTTGTCCTCTCTTTCTGGACTTTCAGATACTTTGAAAGCATCTTAAGTATATACATTGCATTTCAGTCTGGGCCAGACCTGTACTTCTGAAGGAGATCTCCTGATCATCCCCACTTAAGGTGCTTCTGTTCACGCTGTAAAGCAACCCTGTGGCGTATAAACCAGACTCCTTTCAGTTGCAACTCAGTAGGACGAGTGTTCCAGAAGGGCACCTAAATAGCTTCAACCACTCCAGGGCATTCAGCACACACAATCAGACTAAAGCTAGTCAAAAGGACATATAGCATGGACTGCGAGTCATCAGCTGATCTTCTGTGCTGCACTGCTTCGTAATATTGGCATATAGCACAACAAGTTATAGACAGATTTTCATGCATCGATTTCATCCCTTTCTAGAGAGTCCTCTGGCTTCTGTAGTCTTCTAGTTGCTCATGTCTAGACGGACATTCTCATCTTTCTCTTCCACTTAATGGTGATTAGATTTAGGGAGGAAATGTATTTACTGACAGCAGTTGCATTCCCTTAAAAAAATCCTTCTGATCTACAAATACTGAGGGGAAAGAGGGAGTAAGAACTTCTTCAGCAGTGAAGGAATGAATGAGTAAAAAGAGCAAGTCTGTCTGGTCTGCAAGTTAATGTAGGGCAGCACCACGTGGCATAGTTGCATGTGTTGGGTTTTCATATTTCTTTCCAAAAATTACCCAAAAGGAAGGCATCTGGACTCTGATACATGCCAGGGTGAATTACATTCTTTACACAGTCAACCTGTGTTCACAGGGAGCAGGTCTGGTCATGAAACATCTCAGCTGGACTTAGTGTTCCTAGAAAAAAAGGCACTGCACTGCGTACTGCTCATAGAAAGAGTGCAGTTAAAGATCCCTATATGGTTAGTGACTTCATGGGAGTTACAGCTGCACCTATGGTCTGAATTGTATTTCCAGGTAGTTCTGGATATAAGTGTCAGAACCGAGCACCTCAGACGGTTCTCCTCTACAGGTATCAGTTGTCTGCTGCTGCATTCAATACAAGAAATGAGGCACATCAAACTCAATAGGAGCCAAGATCTGAACAAGAAAAGGAATGGGTTCTTCAGGCAGCATAGAGTTAAATAGTGAAACTTTTTCCCCATGGGATTTTTGTGGATGCTGGAAGTTTACGTGGCTCTGAGGAGGCAGAGGAAGTTCATAGAAGATAAGCCTATTACTTGTTACTGCAGACCAAGAACCATGTTTTGAGTCAGGAAGTCCCTGAGCTACTTGTGGCCAGAGAACAGGGGAGCACTCTGGCAATACTACATATGCCTACCCCCTCTCATGCTTTTCCCCTGACAACCACTTTTAGCTAGTGTTACAGACAGGTTATTGGGCTAAAAGAGCCTTTGGTCTGACCCACCACAGCTGATCTTTGTGCTTGATGTACAGTGAGCTGAAATACAAGCAGAAACTCTAGCGGTTGTTGAGTGTTCCCTGAACTGTTAATCCCTACCACATAAGAAATTAGAGACTTTTTTTTAAATTAAATTTACCTCTTGTTTATTTGCTCCAACGAACCATTTAGTAACAAAAAAGTCTGTCAAAAACTAAACAGGAAAACATTTACCAAGTGACCAGAAACACACAGATTAAAAAGAGCTGCAAAATACAGGAGCAAGAGGCTGCACCAAGGATTGAAAGCACAGCCTTTTTGAGCCAGAAGTCATTCAACACTTCTAAGGCAGCAACTTGGCAATACAGCTGCAAGTTCTCTCAGCAGTCACTGAAAGCTGAACTTACTGCAGCAGTAAGTCTGCGTTTTGTCACTCAGGATCTTTTTCCTGTCATTATAATAATTTGCAGTGTTAAGTAACACTGGAGAATCGAACTCAAGCTGAAATGGCAACACAGAAAAGTAAAGGCTACAGAGAACACATCAGTAAATGCAACGCCTGATTTCTGGTTTGAGTACACTGGCTGCTCAGTGCCATCGTTATCTATCTCTGTTTCCCAGCTCTACTAAGATTCCAATCAGTAATATAGTCCTGAATGGAGAATAATTTATTTTTGCGTTGTATTGAGCCACAGAAAAGAAGAAAATGTTTTTCCCTTGCCTAAGGCAGCACATTCTTTGGGGCTAGACATTCAGCAGAACTATTTCATTTTTTTTTTCCTGTGAGTCATTATGCTAGCAGAATTTGTGACAACCATCTGAATTTTAATTTCATTATTATTCAGAAGGTCAATGGTGTCTTCAGATCATTATTCTTAACTAAAGCATCAGAAATAAATATACACAACAATTTTTATACCTCGTGTTTTCAACTGTAGAAATCCTTGGTAAGGGAAAGGATGTTTTTTCAAGCATTCCAAAAAGCTGTGTTATGAAACTTAGTCCTTTACGGAGTTATATTACAACACAAGAAGTTCATTCACATTCACAGGCGATAGGAAGAAAAAAAGGAAGTATTAGGAACTGTAGGCAAAAGCTGGCGGATGTTAGAAATGCTTCAGTTCTTTATAACTCACTTAAGAGATCTCTTGTGTCATGCCATGAAACAATTCTATTTTTTAAATGAGCCTGCCAAGTATGTCAACCTAAATTATATATATATATATTTCTGAGACTTCAAAGCACTTCCTGGGGATGCTGTTGAAAAACAATCCGAAGGATGGGCAGCTGGTTAGGAATATGTGAGCCAAAAGAGTGCAGAGGAAGATAAAGCAGTGTTGTGCACTGCCCCCTTCCAAATTAGAGATGCTTCAGAAAAATGACTTGGTGATCTGAAAGGGGGCACCTGCTCATTTAAACTTGTCTCTCAGCCTCACAAAAATCCCAAACGAGTTTCTGCATATAACTAACACTTCCAGACAGTTTGGAAAATGCTCCAAAGCGTGGCAGCGGCTGTACTCCCAAATGATGTAAATTGTGCTAAATGTGTGCTACCATAAGCTTGCCAGATTCCCCAAGATCACTGCTCAGAGGTGATTTTCTAATGGATTCATTTCTTTCGTTGCGGTAAGGGAGAGAAAGGCTATTCTCTGTTAGGACTGCTGGTGTAAAGTGGTGATTTAAACGCTGAACTAGTGTAACTATCCTACCAGAAGTGGCTATCTAGTGTTACAAGCTAACCACACAAATACTGTGTAACATACTCAAAATCAGCGCATTTCCTCCTGCCTTGAGAAGAAACATTTCTGCTCAGATTTGGTTTCATTTAGTTATATTAAATCTGGCACACGTTTTGCTAATTTAGTACGTCAAACCTTTCTGCCAGATATGTCTGAAGAGAAATGAGTTCAGTTCACCTTGGTAAGCACGAGTTCCGTGTAAGAAGGTATTTTATTAAAAACCAGTGCGTTTAAAAGAGCTAGGTTCATTCACACATGAATGACTACAAGATGCCATTTCAAATACAGTTAATGTCAGTACTCTTTTGACCCATACTTTTTAAATTATTAATTGGAAATTCTGCATGCCAAAATCATGAAATAATAAAATTAAATTAGTCAGTCTGATGACATAAGCCTTCTGCAGGAAATCTTATTCCATATGTGAGAGGACAACCCCGCATTTTTCAGTGTTTGCAGAGTTACTAGTTATTTCTTTCTCCCCTCCCCTTTCAAACTGTTTATTAGCCAAGTTTAATTTTGGAAGTAAATTTGGGAAAAAGACAATAGCTATTCTAAACACAACATTAAAAGCCACTGTTCGTAGCCTGCAAGCGCTCAACCCATGAGAGGGCTGCCCAGGAGCATGGGGTACAAAGCTGCTGCCTCAGAAATCGTTATCTTTCATGCGTTGCAGTGATTCCCACCAAAACGCAGTACACTACAAAATCAGTCTTTATAAAACCGTTAAGCAGCCATCCATGTAAATAAAAGCTTTCACGAGCTACAGTTAACGCACACGAAATAACAGTAACAATTTAGCTTGCAAATTTTATAAGCCAGAATAAAAGCACTCCGTAGACTAAGATAAACAGCCCCCCTCTTGGTTCTGAGGAATGCTGATGTATTCTGCCATCTGTACCAAGTCTTTTTGCTTTCTAGCTAACTGCATGCCCAACAAGGAATGAGCTGCACCACCAAACTGCCTGTATTTAATAAAAAAGTCTACGTGGCTTGCTAGAACTGCTTATTTTGCTTGGCAAGACTTTTTTTTCTTAAAAAAAATAAAAGTAATCTACAAATTAAATTCATCACCAAAGCAATTTACTTGCCATTTTGTTTATGCCTTATATAAATCTTTGTTTTGCAGATCCCAGATACCTTAAACACAACCACTAAAATCTGAAACCAGATAACGAAACAGAATGATTTCTGCTGCTGAATTTAAAGTAATGTCAGCCTTTTTCACTGAGAGGCAAAACTTCATTTGGAGTTGTAATTCAGCATACAAAGTTTCCTCCTGCAAGATGTAGCTGTGCCCTCCTTTTGCCCAATATACCAAGTAAAAAGAAATGAATCAGTAAATTTTAGAAAAATATTTGTTAAGGTTCTGAAAATCCATTCTTACAGTTTGTTTTACTTTGATACATTTTTCCAGACAAAAAAGATAATTTGAAATTTTGATCCTGTCCAGTGAAATCGGTGCAAAGAGGCCCCACCACGCAGGGAAGGTTTCACTGAAGCTTTTGAAAAGTGAACTGGCTGCTTTGGCTGTTTCACGTAAAACAATTAAGGTTACCGAACAATTCAAAGGCAGACACGCTTTCTTAGCATAGTCGGATGAAGTGGAAAGATAAGGAAAACCTTTTTATAGATGAGAGGGGAAATATTATACTGTTGAGCTTTTTATTTATTTTTATACACAGACTTGCTCCATTCTTTTGCCTGTATCTGTGCTACAAATCTAATTCTTCATATTGGTTGTCAGTTTTCCAGAAGATAGTTTTGGAGAACGAACACAAGCGATCCTGTTTAAAGAGGATGGAAAAGGGATTCACGCTGAGACACAGTGACCCCAATATTTTCTTCTGAGTTACAGCTCTCCAGAATAGAATGAGTCTGCAAGTGCAACCCACTCTTCACAGGCTTGGGACATACTGCTTTTCAGATGGCACAGTGCCGCACGTCTTTGAGACTGCAGCAGTTTAAACAGGTTCTAGCACTGCAATAGCAGTGTGCCTTCGATATTGAAAACATTGCCAGCAGGGAGTTTCTCTCACGAGTTACAGCCCTGATAAGAATGCAAAGAAGCACTAGATTAAGAGTAAGCAAAAATGGGTGCATCAACATCAGCAATTTAGAGCACGTTCTTTTTTGGTGCAAAACTGTCTTGCATTTATTTATCCTTAGAGTCTTGCAGGATTCTTGACAGATTTTAATGGAGATTTTGATGCCTAAAAATATTTACAAGGTACCCACTTGCACTTCCGAGAATTGTATCTCTAGGCACTCTAAAATCTAACATGTTATGCTAGCCTCTTAACTCGTGCATGTAAATTAAAAACCAGAATGTAGTCTGTAACGGTTATCAGATTTTTAAAGAAATACAGATCTACTTACTATTACCATTTAGTATGTAAGCATATATTTCCATTATCGAAGACTTTGAGAAACGTTCTCTTACCTGTATTAGGATCTTTTACTACAATGTCAGAGATCTCAAAGAGTTTCAGAGGCAAGGGCATCTTTCGGTTAGCAGCAATAGTTTTCAGGAGCCCAGGAAGGAGTGTTGTACGTGCCACCTGCAGGACAAACATGGTTGCTGCAAGTGAAAAACCTTCCAAAACAGCTGTTAGATTTTTTTTAATTTTTTGTTTTGCTCACTTGTAACAAGAGTTTAAAAGTAGTCAGATGCAAATAGTGCACTGATCTCTTTATGTTTGAGCAACTTTGTTTTAGAGTTATTAAACCTGAAAACGTATGTTCTCTGCATGTTCTTTATACTGCATTTTCTGAAAGAGCATGTATGTGAGGTTAAGAATAGGTTATCATCTCGCAGATGCTTGAGCTGCAGTGCAGGGTTGGAAAACAAACAATGCAGAAAGAAGTGCAAAAAATTTCCCACAAATTCAATCTCACTTATGCAAAAGGTAAATACTAAGTGCTATTTTGGAAATATTAAATGGTATCTGAATATTATCTTGATAGCTCCTGATATCAATGATGTAGGCAGAACGTAAGTAACAGAAACGGATATACTCAGATTGCAGTTGTGGATCTAGAAATGGGTATTAAAATACTTAGAGCAATACAGAATTACAAAAAAAAAAAAAGAAAAGTAATAATGATTAATAATTTAATAATTTTAAAAAAAACATTTCCTAACAGAGCTCAGTAAGTTTAGAGATTGCCGGGTCTAGTAGTTCCATTTATATTGAATGGCTTTTCTAAATGTGGGAGTTGAACAATTATCTGGGATTTTTCTGTAATGAGACAGCTCAATTTTGCCACATGCTGTCATACAGAGCATGGTATTTTACTTTATCAAAATGCTAATACTATTTCACACCAAATAAGGTATTTCTCAGTGAAGGGGTAACAGAAAATGACTGCTAGCAAGTTTAGCACATAAATATGCACATCCTCTGTAATGCAGGAAAAGTAGCTCTACAGTTTATAAATTTTATTTCCTGTTGGTTCTTTTCTTTCCTCTTTAAATATAGAATCTGTGACAATGTTGCTGTCAAAATTTGACCTGAATTCTCTCACCTGAAATTCTGCAGTTTTGGGGTTTGCTATGCGCACTGCTTTTGTTGCAGAGATATCCATGCCAAGTTTATCTGCAATGTCTTCCTGAGAACACTGAGAGGAAGAGACAAAACCCACCAAGGTCAAGTAGTCAGAACAGACAGTAAGTCAAGGAAATTTGATATCAAGAATGAACAATGCAATTGTAGCACTTGTTCTGAGGCCCCATAATATATGCTGTCATGTGCAACACCCACTCATAATAAAAATTAAGCCCCAGTCTTAAGACTAAGTAGGCAAACTGGTTTACCTACAAATGTTAATTACTAACCAAAATAAACCTATTAAAAAAAAAAAAAGCAAGTGTTTATTTAGGCTTCTATCATGGATTGCTGTCATCTGTTTTAAAAACAAGAGGCTCAGATTCTGCCCCCTGACTTGCAGTGGGTAAAGTATTTTATTCTGAAAACAGCACTTGTAAGGGGAATGACACCCGAGCTTCTCGGGTCATATGGCCAAGCCTGCAATTTTCATAGCTGCACAGGATTCTCATAGTTCATTGTTGTTGTTCTCATAATTTTTGCATCGGAGTATTTAAAGCCCTTACTCTCAAGCTGTATTTTTAAGCTAGTCAGTAAAGCAATACACTTGCACTTTATCAGGCTCAGATGATATCTGGGCACATACAGCAACAGATGCTACTGATAAGATCCACGCTACAGATTTCCAGAATTTATAGCTTTATTAATGTATTAAAGAAACCAATAGCAGACTAGGCATGTAATTGAGGATTTGCTAGTACGCTGCAGTCTCCCAGAAGCATTGCCTTTGCACTGGCAGCACTCCGAAAAGTAGATAGACCAAATGTGAGGAAAATGAGCAGATGATACCATCTGAAAAAGTGGATTATGGAATAAAAAAAAAAAAAATCTTAAATGAATGCTGACCTTTGGAGGAGAAAACTGTGTTAAACAGTTTTCAGATGTGTATCTAAACTACAGTATGTTACTGTGACTTAACTAAATGCGTTTTGGCTAAATTGGAGCTCCCCACAGAAAGCAATGTTATTGTGTACAAGTATAATTTGGGGCTCAAACCAAGAAACAGACTGTATGCACAAATACATAAGCAGTGTTTGTCACATAACACTGGGCTACAGAATGTTGTAGCATATATGATATTTGTCACGGCCATAGGCCTCACATTTTAATAAAGTGTTGATGACACAGCAGACTGCAGGGTTTCATCGTGCCACAGCAGAAATATAAATATGTAATGTGATAACATGACATACTGCATGATCTTACAAATTCTGCTCTTGCAGTTCATAAAGGTCCTCGGTAGTAGCAATGTAACATATTCAATGTTTTTAAGCATCTTACCTATTCAGTGCTGAAAAAATGAATTATATTTATTAATTAATAAGGAAATCTATAACAGCTTGATCATGTTATACCTATTATTTCCCCAACATGGTACTACCACAGGTAGCCTGAATATCTTTGTCAAATACTAGCACTGCAGGAAGTAATACTAGTTATTGTCCTGGTTACTTAAATGAGTTAATAACAAAATATTAAAACTGGAATGTGTTTTTCAGACTTCAAAATTAGTCCAAATTTTGCTTTTGAACCTCCATGAAATCTGAAGGTGTTAAAATTTTATTCATTTGGATTACCAACTTTGGTTGCAATACCTGAACTTTTCAAATGCGTGGAAGTGTTTTAGGAGCCTGCATCACTGTATCTTAAAATCCTTGAGTAAGTTATCAAAAAATAATCTGTGATCAGATAACTGTCTCTTAAAAGGTTGCGTACTTTCAGGGATGTATACTTCTGGCATTTAGTGAGTTTTAAGTTCAGGAAAAGGTTGAGAAATTCCACAGAGGTTTTAACAGAATATGTGATGGTAGCTCCCCATATGCTAAAATGTCCACAAATTGCACTTTAAGGCAAAGGCTTTGAGCAGATCTTGTAACAGAAAGGATTTTCTAAAATGTATAGTGTATTTTCAATAGCTGACTATGCCAATGTCCACAAATGGACAGTTACCATATACATTTGGAGGGCATGGGGGGTGCACTTAACTTTGTTTGTTTGTTGTTTTTTTTTAAATAATAGTAGATCGGGTTCTCTGATCCAGTTCACAGCTATGGCAAAGGGGTATGAACAAGTGGCCATGACCAAGATGGTGTTTCCTATTGAAGATTTTATTTCAATAAAACAATGCTGCTGCAAAAATTCAGTATTAGAAATTGTGCCAGCTGTTAGTACTGGAGTGGCATGTGCTGCTGCAGAGTCCTAATTCTTGGTAAAAAGACTACTGGCACGGCCGTAACAAATAATATGAATAGTACCTGCAAGCAGTGGTAATGACAATTACTATAGTTCTATTTGTTTTTCCATGCAAAAAAACCCCACCTGTGTTGAAATTTACAGAGGAATTTGTGTCCTCTCAGTGTGCATTAAAACTTTTTTACAGGTGTTCTTAAAATAAACTTCTTGCTGACTGAATAACTACATATCAGCTTGGTATCTAATGCAAGGAATCACGGGCAAGCAACAATACTGAAAAGAGACAAATAGAAACAGAGTAATCTCTAAACTCTAGTAATATCCACCAGAAAGTACTCAATTTTTATGTTTGTTTTCCAGATTATCAAACAATGGTGAATTTCACATCTGGTGACCAAAGTCTCGAGAGAGACTTGCTGTCTCACAATTTCATCCTATGAAGTTAAACTAAAAACAGTTCTTCGGCAGTTATTTTTGTCTCTATATTTAGAATTATGTGCCACATTAACAGTGACTCATTCAATTTCTCTGACCTACAAACTCACAAAATACTATACTGTAATTCCAAAGCACTAGCAAACAATCACCTGCCAAAACAGTAACGGTTAATACTGGTACATTTATACAACAGCATATCCTCAGACCATCCTCTGCAGTTTTGGCTGCATCGCTGTTCCAACACGCAACTAAGAAAAATATGAAATCAATATAGTATACCAGGGCAAAAGTGAGTGCTTCAGTGAATCCAGCAGCTGCCAAGTCCAGTCTCAGAAGTTCTGTGAGCTTATTGAGGGGGAGCTAAAATGAAACAAAAAACAGTTTTCAACTTCCATCTAAAAACACTTTTTCTATTCTTTCTTGAGGTGATTCTGTCTGTTACGTTACGGTGAATTCACTAGGGAGGTACTAGGCTTGTGTGCTTAAAATTTTTGAAAGCGTGAGCCAGCTGCCTTTAGGCTTGCCTGAGGAAATGAATCTCCCAATTAGAGATTTAATATGGGCTCCCTACTTAAACCCTGTCTTTTTTCAAGTACCAGCAACCACTGGTCTTGGACTTATTCAAATCAGTGGGGCATCTGTTTTGTATCCTATCCATGGTAAATACTTCTCAAGGCAAAGCATGTCAAAATATTTAATTCCTAGGTTCTGTTTTCCCCAAAGCCCTTCTGGCATGCACTAGTCATTTACTGACAACAGAGCGTTTATTTGAAGGGGCAATCTTACTTGATTAGCTATGGTGTACGTTTTCGGAATAGTCATCTGAATGTTGTTATAACCATAAGCTATTGCTGCATCTTCTACGATATCACATGCATGGATAATGTCCGCTCTGGTAGGAGGGATTTCAATCTCTATATTGTTCCCATTCCCTGTGACGTGTGACTTCAAACACATCCTAGTCAGCAGCTTTGCAAGGCTTGATGGAGTCTCACTGAAACAAAACAAGAGAGTAGTAATTTACGGATCTTGTACTATACCGACTGTCTTTTTAAAGTAATTAATGTTTTTGCTGCATCGCCTCATATCCTGAAGAATCTCCAAGTGCGTTATGGACTGTACATAGGCTTAGCATTCCACCAGAACGAGCTCAGATTCTGACTCTTGAGATGGTCATTTTTCTTTACTTATAGCACTTGTGAGGCCGTAAAGAATAATTCACTTTCCTTGAAAACAGGGGAAGAAGTCTTACAGAGTCAGTCTGATTACCTAAGATAACCCCTGAATTTTGATAAACTAAAAAAAAAAAAATCACATAGTGTAAACATTTTTAAAACAATGCAATAATCAATGTTTTCTAGTACCTTTTTCATGATTAATGAAAACTATGTTTTCATTTGCAATAACACACCTGATGCCTATTTTCTTGTTAATAAGTTCTGGTTTCACCTTCTCTTTTCGGTAAGCCAGTTCCTAAAAAGAAAGACAAAGCTTTTCAGCATGCACAATGCCTGCCATTACTACCTAAGAGGATTCAATTTTGACATCTTGGTAATCTAGCTTCTTCTAATTACAATACTAAAATGACATCCACAGAAGACAAGTGTGGAATATTAGGTTAAACTTAATGTTTTAAGGTAACACGATTCTTGGAAACATATTATAGTACACGATGCAAAAGCCGTTCTCCGTTAAGCTAAAAGGTTGAATGCAGCGTGAAATCCCTGTTATTGAAACTTCTGATAATTTCTGATATATGCAAGTAACAGAGTTGCTAAAAGTTTCTAGTCACCAGTTCATCCTAAGTCAAAGCCCTAAAGCAGTGAATAGTCATGCATGAGAGCTCATGGTCTAGTACAGATAAAATGACTTTTAGGAGGAAAAGGAAAGAAAACTTTCTATTTCCATATTGGCACAGAAATATCTACGGGTATATTACTTAGAAAGTTTGCAACATGTTTTAAGAAAGTTACTTTGTATGTATTTACTTAGGTGTTTCTAAACTTCGTCTTAAACTTTCAGGATTTTTTTCTCCATTTTATCTAGGGAAGCTACTTTGGTTACTGCAGAGATTTCTGTTTCGTTGGATATCTCTTCAGGATTCTAGGTCTTTCCTCTGTTGAGTAAAGCTGAGATCGCTAAAAGAAAAAGCTGAAATACCACTAGAAAAGCTCTCAGTAAAAATATGTTTCTTTCCCTCTAAACAGTTCGTACTTGCTTGATAAATCTGATTTTTATGAACTCAACCAGATCTCTGTTTGTCTTCAGTTACCTTCAGGAAATGGGAGGAATTGCTCTCTTTACACTTATTAAGAGACCAAAAAAGTAAGACTACGTTACTGTGGAGAGGTCTGTCTGGGACTCTGAATGCAGGCAAACCTGCACTTGAAGTCAACATCCTGCCTTATAGACCTTTATATAGTTGAAATCTATAAAGTGAAAGACTGAAAAAGCCAGTGTTACAAGGTTACTTTAACTGAAGGGCATTACAGCTTCCAGATCTGATAAGAAAGTTATGCTGAGGCTGATTTCAGTTGTCCACTGGTTTAAGCCTGAAGGACCTCTTCCTGCATTCATTTTTCCTGATTTGGAACACATAGGTTTTAAAGGCTTTAGACACAGATTATGACCTTCGATTGTAATCTTTACTTGTTCCTGAAAAAGTTCATATCACATGAACTCCAAACGACAATAGCGATTACCACTCGTAACTTTAAACCCTACCCTTCTTTTTGGAGTATCGGGCACAGTGAGACTGTGTTTTTAGCTGTATCATAAATTAGTGGAGCTTCAGAATGAGTTTCGTAGATAAGGGGAAGCTGGAGCTGAACTTATTTTTTGTGGAGCTAGAGAAGGTCCTGACTCATTAATATACAGATAGTGCCAAGCTGAGCTTTTACACTGTATCTCAGAACAAGTGTATACTGCCTCTGCAGAAAAAGATGACAATGTCACTCTTGCCAGACTTTGTGTAAATAAAATCCTTTCCCCGAGGATACTGAGACATCGTGTCACTATGCTTACCGGATAGATGTGGGTCTTCCCATTAGGATAAACGACTTCTGCTGCTTCAACACTGAGAGACAGAAAAACAGAAGTAAAAATGTTTTTAACGCGTGGCCCAAATGTAATGTCTCTCTGACTAGAGATTTATACTCACCTGAATGGCTTCTCGCAATATTCACTAAACATCGTGACTATAATATCAAGAACAATTTTTGCCTACAAAATAAAGATAATAATCACATTGAAATCTGTCATCTGCTTGTGTTGAAGTAGACAAAATATCTTAACAAAAAATGGGGAAAAAATCTTGTCTTACGCTCTCTTCATTCTATTCTAAATAGAATAACAACCAAAATCCTAGCAGTCTAGAATACCAGATTGAATTTTAAAAAATGTTTTTCTTCTGCTGCAAAGACATTTATGCAAAAACATGAAAGCTTTGGTTTTCAAGGTTCTGAAGCGTTTGTGTATCTTTGCTAAACTCTGTTCTAAAGGCACACAGGGTCTTTATTACCAGTTGGAACTGGGTCTTCCCAACCTTTAGTCTAATTAGTTGTTTCACTGAAATTAAAGTGAGAACGTAGAGGCTGAAGGACTGTGCGTTGTTTAGTAATATCTTATCAAATAACCTCATCTGCAACGTCTTTTGTTTTACAGTGAATATTTTAAGAGATTAGTATAACAGAACAGAATAATGAGATTCAGATCAACTTCTCAATCTACAAGCGTTGGGGTTTTTTTGATGCCTCACAGTATAATTTCCTTCATGTACATAGAACAGCACTATCTTTGGTTGTACTATCAAGACAAGCAGTAGCAAGAAGCAGTTATTTATTAAGTTTGCTTAGAAGACACTCCCCAACGTGCAAATTTATTTATGTCGTTAATGTATTGTGTAGTAGGGGAATGTTAAAAATGTTTTTGCTCTTAAGCATCAAGATACATACTTTAGGGAAAACAACAATGAATGCACAACCTATATTCAAGAACAGGCAATTGTAACTGCTAGGCTTTCATGCTTCAGCTTTGAGTTACAGAATTAGCACACGGAAAGCTTCAATTTGAGAATTATTTGCACAGCATCCCTGCTTGAAAAAGACAACTAAGAAGAAAAAGTGTTGTCTTCCTTCTCTCAGCCCAAATTTTAAGCAGGAGACAAAGTGATTCTTTACAAAGAGTATTCTGGCAAAATAGGCAGTCTTAGTGAATTTTACTCTTTTTGAAACCTTTCAGATTTAGAAAAAATGCTCAACAACAAAAAAAAGCCCCTAATTGGCTTAAATTACTTTCTCATACAAACCAAACACTTAGTGTCAACGTAAAGACACAGTAAAAACAAAATCCCATGAAAATACAACACTGCCTATACAGCAAGCCTAAAACCGTGTTGAGTCCTACAACTTACCCTGTCCTTTTGAAATGGGAGGTTGGCTCCATAAAGTAAGTGCCTGGCTATTGTGGCTCTTTGTATTGCAGCCCTATCACCCAAAGGGAAAACAATGATATTACAGCATATCAAAAGCAGGAAAGATTAATTTACCTTTGTAATATCTGTGGCCGTACATTCAATAAACACATTTCTGGTTTTTACGCTTATTTTTGTATGATCTCCTAAAACACGTGAAGACAAAAACATGTCAAGAAATGTTATTACTTTTCTTGCAATGACACTAATATTGACTCCTTTTATGATTCAGAAAGATCATTGTCATCTGCAGCTTAAAAAGCCACTGTCTACTGCACCAACATTCACAATTCTTACCAGAACAGCAGCGCTTTTTATTTTTAAATTTATGAATCAAAAAGAGGGAAAAGACAGACTGGACCCCCTGACTGGGTTATGCTTTACACTGAAAGACAAATCTACAGGTATCTCAGTATGCAGTTGAAAAAGCAAACTAGTGGAATAGTGGCCATCTGCTGGTTGCAAAGTGGTTCTGCACCTCCAGAGTATCTCCCCTGGCTTTAGTAACACATTTGCATTTGATGTGTGATGTGCATAAGAAAGCAGCCTTGGACAGGAAAGAATTAAATGGTTTTTAGAAAAGTGATTTAGACTGATGAATATCCATAGCTACTTCTGTGAATAACCAAGATCTCTTGACACTGTCTGCTGATACACTATGGGTTTGTCTACGTTAGCGATTCAGGTCCTAGTGTGGGTTCCTTTTCGGCGTGAACTTGCTTTGTGTCTGTACTGGGAGCCATGAGGTGTGCACTGTTTCTCATCTGGAAAAAGCAAGGTAGAACATACACTTAGGGACATCACCTAAAGCATCTCTCTTGCAAATTGGATGCAAAGTCCCCCAGGAGTTGGTTGCCTACAAAAGTGGTGTTCTGTTAGTAAGCCACGAGCGATCTAGAGCAGCTGTAGAGAAATCTGCTTCATGTTGCCTGTTAGGTATAGATGTGCAGCGAATAGCTTGAATGAATTTCCTTGCCGGTAACTCTGCAGCATGGACATACACAGTCCTGGGATTGTATGGGACCGTGCCAAATCCAACCTCTTTGTCCTTCTTGCCTTTCATCGCACCATTCCTGAAGTAGATGCGTCCCACAGGAGGCAAAGGGAAGCACACACTTGGATACCATGGGCATTCTTGCTTCCTTTGTTTGACACTGAGCAAGTTGTTCAGCTTCTGTGTTTTAGTTTCCTACCTGAGAAACTAGGTCACAGCTAAACTGAAAGTTTGGTGCACTGAAGGTCTTAAGATCGAGGGATCGTATATTCCCCTCCCTTTGCTGCGCTGTACCTCTTTGCAGATGCAATGTATTCAGCATTTCTGGACTTACTTCAAAGCAAATATAACTTTGCACTTAAGTGCTTGTAGATAATCAAAAAAAAACCAATAAAAATGTTTACCTTTCATTATCTGTTTAAAAAGAACCTTTAACTTGGAAGCTTCTCTCAAATACTCTTCTTCAAAACAGAGCACATATTAAATTTAGCTCAACCTTTTAAATTGCTAAAATATAAACAATATGCAGTGCTTATACATGGAACACTCCAAAGTTGGCATGAGCCTAACAACAGCAGTTGACCACCACCTTCAGTTCAGAACAGTTGGTTCTTACCCGTCCCTGCCACAGAGTTTGAGCTGCCTTTAATAAAGATTTGGGCTAGCTGTTTAAGATCTGGATAACGTCGACCAGGAAAAATACATCTATAGAAATTATCACTGCAGATTTTATCAGTTAGTGTAGGGCAAGTTACTGATTCTTGAAGTGAATATATAGGTATACTGAAATATCTTTGTTAAAGGAGTAATTCTTGCCATATCATTAAGTGGCTTCAGTTAACATTGTTCTCAAAAATCACACATAGTTTCTTTTGCATTCAGAGGAAACCCGTGTTTAGAAACAATGCAAAAAAGTCTAGATCAATTTATTCTTTTTAAGCGATTAAAGTCTTCTGGACTCACTTGTGTGATAGCAAAAGGATCCACAAGAACTGGTTTACACTGCTGATAAATACACTGGGCTTAAGACCTAGGTGAAAAGTCCCGTACTGTGACCATATAAAATGGAGTACAAAGCAGACTGTTACAGTTATCAGTTTAAAAAATAATTTCTTACATGCTTCTTTTAGCTAAATGTCTGATGAACAATGTTTATGCATGCAAACAAAATGCTTTCCGAATGAAGGTTCCTCTCACAAGGAACCTTTCTTGAGTTCTAGAATGGTACAAAAAGCTCAATGCAGAGGTTTGCAGTGGGACTTTTACACATCAGTGCTTCTGTTAGACATTCTGACCCACACACAAAATAGTAGAGACAACATAAACTAGTCGTAAGTAATCTTACCATTGATGATTGGTGGCATGGACAGAACAACACCGTTGCTGTCATAAATGACAGGATAAAGTGGCTTGTTTTCTATTAGGTGTAAATAGTGTCGAAGGTGGCTGTCAGTCTGGAGAAACAAAGCACAACGTAAATTTCACATTAGCTCACTTGTGAACTTCCGTAGTGCCACAATCCTTTGCTGAGAGATTAAAGGGAATTTTGAAAGAGGGAAGGATTGGTTTTAGAGGTAGGCACTTCAGCAGCAAATGCCGTTTGCTCTCAGAAGCAGGAAAATTTTGAAATGAGAGACCTGGATTTGCTTCAGAAGTGTTAAAAATTATTTCTTTAAGGATTCTCTCAAAGATGCATAGGCCATGCTGTCGAAATGATGCCCTTGTTCACCACAGCAGACCTTTCATTGCCGAACCCATGGGGAGACATCCTTAGCTTATAGGAAGTTTGCTTAGAAGTGATGAAATTAGCACTACAATACTTTTAATTATAAATTGCTGAATACTGACACATTTATGCTTCAATTTGATTCAAAATTTACATCTGTTCCAATGGCATAGGTATACACTGTACCAAAACCATAATTTACTTTTAGTCTCTCTGATACGCCTTGTTTCCTAGTTCTCTTACTCATTGTCAGTCAGAGATCTTTGAGAATTTATTTATCTCTATGACCAGTATATGTGCTCCAGCAGGGCTGTATATTGTAATGATGGTGATAACACTATCATTTTCAAATGCTGACATTTAAAGTGGTCCATGCAAATGTCGTAAAATTAGACTCGATAGAATCTTTTCCTAGCATTTACCTGGTTTCATCAGGATGCTGGGTCAAGAGCAGTGACAGACTTAACTTGAGCCTTTTACACAGCTACACTTGCCTAATACATAGTTGGGTAAATAATTCAACATCTTCCCCAGGTAAATTGGCCAAATTAAAGTAACATTTAAAAATCTGATATTATTTACCCCAAGCTTTTCTCAGCTTTGCACACTGAGTGTAGATAAATATGCAACGCTTTTACAGTTTTATTAAGAGCATTATGAAAAGCAGTCTTTGTGTTGATAAACCAGAGGGTTAATATCAAACCCACTATCCTAAGAATCATGCTTAGCCACAAAACACCATGATGTATCCTTCCTGGGCAATAAAAATAAAGCATTACCACGCATTTCTCATGAACAAGCAAAATGTGGAACGATCACTGTCTGAAGCTACAGAAGATAACTGTGGTTTATGTGTAAGAACAACTCTTAATAACAAGGATATGAGAGAAGTTAAGGCTTGGAAATTTATCTTCCTGCATTTTGTGCAACAAGTCTGAAAAATCCCACTTACCCTATACAGATCCATAATTTGTGAAGCTGTGTACTCCTGGGATTGATTCAAGGGCTTGAATTTAATTTCAGAAGGTGGTTTAGCTGTAAAAGTAAATGGACCAGAGATGGTGTCCAAGTCATGGGTACCTATTGCTACTAACGCTCTTCTCCTAGAAAGATAGAAAGCAAAATAATAATTTTACTAGTAATATTTGGAGTTCCTTTGAGACAGTATTTCATGATGCTCTATACTCTTAGGCATTCATAGAACTTACTGAAAAAGTAGAAGGGCAATTTTGAGAAGCCTAGAAATTATTTTCACGAATAACATTTTAACAAATGTTAACAACACACCTAGCAGTCAAAGGAAAATCCAATCCTTAGCATAAATATAAATATAAATATATATAAAGCCTCTCTGCCACAGGGATGTGCAGTCTTACCATGTGAAAAAATCATACACATAGACACTATACACTACTTCCAAGTTAAGCACTAACCTGCAAATATTTTGGTGTAGTTTTTCTTGGAGGTCAATGAAACTATCATAACGTTCCTTGGTAAAAGTTATATTACGAAGGACTGCAGCTACAGCATGAGGACGGACATGGACAGTCTGCAATTTACAACAGCAACACATTATAAATTTCAAGTACACAAAATACACAAAACTAAAACTAATTAAATGTGCACTTCTCTTCATAAAACCCTCTTTTGAAAAATAGTAATCAAATGGAAAGTTCATGGAAAGACATCAGAATTCCAAAAGGGAAAAAAACCCAAACAAACCCATTCCAGGCCTGGTAAAGACAAGGTTTCCAATACACTGTGTAATGACCCAGGTCAATGCACTGTGAGCATCTGAAACTTTGATTTGATCTGCTACTAGGTTCACCCAAAATAATTTGTCTATTTTTCCTCCCCTTCCCTAAAAATAAATCACAATGAGTAGAGATATTTAAATTTCTTTAGCTTTTGTTCTGTAAATAAGATGTCCAGTCTCACTGTTCTTATAAAATTGGTACTGATACCTGTCTTGCTGGTCCAGAAACTTACTATAAATTTACAAAGGTGCAGTAAACACTTTTACCTCTCCAGTGATAATCAGCCTCTGACCTTCACCCTCAGGTGGTATTATTTTTTCATACCTAGGGAGATTTATCCTAGAATAAAAACAGAAATAAGTCTGTAACTGAAGGAAGGAAAGTTGCCCAAATGCAGGACACTTTAGAAAGGTATCAAAATTATATGTAGAAAACTTTCCTAGTAACATTTCTTGGCATGTAAATTAGCTAACTGTTTAAAACTTGTTTTCTATGGGATGGTAAACAGATTACTGAACTAGAAAGGAAGGACTCAAGAAGATAAAGTCATAGCAGAAAACCAAAATAAATAATTTGTTTTGGCATTTATTACAGACAATCACAAGGACGTTCGTCTGCAGGAGTTCTCTACAGGATAAGTCCCAAATGGAACAGCAGTTGAAAATTTTTTAGGACAGATCCAAAACCCAGTAACATTCTAGTCTAGTCTTCTAAAAACATACTAAAAAAATAGATCCTCCTCCAGAGGAACATCTGACGAATCTGATCTATGTATGTGATCATACTCAAAATCCAAGCAAGTGGCAAGTTTGTTTATGGGCCGGAAATGGACTTGTGTTTAAACAAATAACAAACCACACAAAAATATCATAACTCTGCATTACCTTTCTTTAAAGACCTGCAATCCTCGGACCAACCCTTCAAGGCAAAGAAGATCATAACGGTTGGCAGGAACATCAATTTTATAGAGAATGGTTTCAGATGCACCCTTTGCCTTTTCTTCACCTTTCTCTTTACTTATTATGTCTTTCTCAGATGTCTGAAATTAAGCAAAAATGTGTTTTTAACCTGAAATATCTTAACATTGTCAGGAGTATGATAGTTAAGATAATACAATAGGAAAAATTGTATTAACTAGAAGTTTAACAATGTAGTTTGGATTTATATAGCAAATGGACACACCAAATACCAGAAATGACATAAAATCTAAACCTTTCTCAGATTCAGAGATTGTAACGCAGTATACCAAAAGAAAGATTCACTGTTAGAGCTGCAATTTTAAAAAAAGATATTATAGAAGCAAGAGTTTCCATGCTAGCAGAAATGAGACCTTATTTTTGGCAATAGATCGGCAAATGACTTGTCATATCAAGTCTATTTTGAAATAAAACGCAACATATGATGTTCAGATGTCTTTTGATAAACATCATTAAAAGATCAATTCAAATTAAAAAGCAAAACCAAAGCAGGTCTACTTCAAAAGATTTACAGGCATACAGTTATCAGGCCTGGCAAGTTTTCACAAGTACATAATCTAAATCAAAACTTTAAATATAAATTAGATACAGCTTAGGTAACAATGTCCAGGACAAATACATTTTTGTGGCTATTGCACAGAGGAATGCATACAAAACAAGACCAAACAGATCTTGTAAAGTATGTTCAATACATGGTCTGTGGCCCCATTTATGCTGCTAAATAAAATGGGGCCAGAGACTGAAGACCAAGTGGCACAGACTGCCAACTTTCACAAAGTATAGCAATATACCATCTTGGGGTCTCTTGCTTCCAAGATGGTAATGTCTGGGGTTTTTTTCAGATTCAAAACACCTGTGCTAAGACAGTCCCTTACAACAGTATTTTATAACAACAACTTAAAGGTATGTGTTAATATTCAGCCCTGTGGTATGGAAATGTATGAGGATATTTCAGGATGAAAAGCCTGCTGCAGTGCTGTATAGATGGAGGGGACCTTCAAGTGTTGTCCACACTGCTTTTTGAGGATACCTGTGGCATGGTATCCTCCATACCTCTTCTTGGTACAAGCTAGAGGGCATCGGCCAACACTGTACCAGGGAATATGCTGGAAATCATGCAGTACAAACTCTTACCAAACATAAATGTTGCCAGTACACCATATCTACTGAAAAAGTAGCAAAAACGTTACTTACAATTTCATCAAGCTCCAAACCAAACTCAAAGCAAAGGTCATTAAATTCTTCATCAGCTGAGAAGAAAGAAGGTGAATTTTGGTTAATAAGCAGACCTCAGACTTTTAAAATAATTGTTTTTTGTTCTGAATGTTTTCAAACAAGGCAACAAATGCTATTTTGAAAAAAGGGAAAAGTAATTTAAAGAATATTCCTTGTATTTGCATCTGAGTAGCAGTTTCTTCAGTACATATTGCATTTATTCACACGTTATTCTTACAGCAAGGACTTCTGAGCCCCGCAGCCGAGCTTCACTACCAGCTCCTCAGCCAAGTTTGTCAGGGTAACTCTGGCCTGAACAGATAATGCAAACAGGAGGGAGGAACTGGACAGCTTCTGCCAACAGATACTTTTTTAATCAGTCGGCTTGTCATACGGAGGTGGCATCAGCCGTGTTATGACATGTGAGTAACACAGCCCCCATCGGAAAAGGGAGATTCACACCCATGTGTCTTAAGGGCCTGCCAACCCCAGCGTGGAGCTGCACGTCCCTAAACGCTGTTTCAGCTAAACAGACAGTTCATAAGCCACATTTCTAAAGGGCCGGGGAAGGAGGCCTGAATGAAAGCACGGCAATTCATCGACTGCTTTGCCTGCTCCCGCTTCTCCCCTCTCCTTTTCGATTTAACCGGTTCCTGTCACAGACCGTGACACCCCCACCAGACACCGCCATTTGGAAACGCGTGGTTCTGCTTTCCTGAGGGACCTGGGCCTGGCCAGCGGGGCGCAGGGAGGACACATGGCTTTGCCCGGCAGGCCGGGGGCTGGCGAAGGGCAGAGGGCTGGGGAGCACCCCCGATGCAGACACCACCACAGGTCCGAAGCCTGGGCCGCCGGCCCCTCGCAGCCCCGTCCCGCCCGCCCCACTCACTGTAGGTCCTGCCCAGCGCCTGGAAGAGCAGGTCCCGCTTCACGCTGACAGTCGGCATGGCTGCGGCCGCCTCGCCCGCGACGCGCCTGCGCCACCGACAGGCCCCCGACAGGCCCCCGCCGCGCCTCCCGCCGCGCTGCCTGACGGCCGCCCGCCTTTCCCACAGCCCGCTCTCCCCACTCCCCTCGTCCGCCGCCTCGGCGGTGCGCGGTCAGCCTCGTCGGCCTCCCGTGGAGCGGCTCGACCCGTCTCTTGCCCTCAGGGAGGCGGCGGGCGGAGCGGCGAGCACCGGCAGCGCGACGGGCAGCTACCGGCCGTGACATCAGAGGGGCGGGAGCCCCCGTACCCTCTCGGCGGCCTGAGGTGGGCGGTGCGGGGCCGGTGGCAGCGGGGCTGCGAGCCGCCGCGATCCCGCTGTCCCCCGGGGGAAACGGGGCGCAGCCGGGACAGCGCGTCTGCAAGTTTTGGGGTGTGGGGGTTTTTTTTCCATACTGGATATTTTTTTTTTATTGCTGACACCTGTCAGTGACAGGTGAAGCGCCGGGGGCGGGAGGAGGCTGTGCACGCGCCGGTTTAATTAAAAAGGACAGGATTAAACCCAAATGCCACGGGAATCTTACATTCTTAGCCGGCCGCCGTAAGTGCGTTCACTGTAAGAGTCTGAGGGGCGACGGTGTGCCCGGGAAGGGGGCAGGGGGTACGGCAGAAATGGCGCCTATCCCTGAGGAGAAGCGGCCCGCCCCGCTCCCCCGGCGCCGTTTGTTGGAGCCGGGGCGGTGGAAGCGGCCTTCCGAGAGCCGGCGGGGAGCGGGTTTGCCGGGGCGCGGGGGCGGAAGGTGTCCGGGGCGGGCTGCGGCGGGGCGGCCGCCTCCCCGTCCCCGCCCGCTGGGGCCGCGCCCGGGCCCCGCGGCCGTGGGCAGCGCCGGCGGCGGGAGGGGGCGCGTCCCTGCCACACAAGCCGGGGGCCGCGGGTGGCGGCGGCAGAGCGGCGCGGCGGCCGGCTGCGACCGGGACCGGGAGAGGGGCTGGAGCCGGCGGGTCCGTGTCTCCCTGCGCTCTCTCCCGCCGCCGGCATGAAGGTCGAGTTTGCCCCCATCAACGTCCCCCTGAAGAGGAGGATCCAGACGGTCGCCGTGCTGCAGTGGATCTTCTCCTTCCTCCTGCTGGGTAACAGCCTTCCTCCTCCCTGCCCCGGAGAGAAAAGGGGGAAAAAGTCAGCTTTTTCCTTAACCAGCATCAACCGTGGGCATCGGTCTGTGTCACCTGTGGTTCCACCTGGGATGAGAGGTGGCGAGTGGCTCCCCAGCTATCCCTGGGCGGGCAAGAGCATCACACGTCTGGACTTGGGCCTTCTCTGAAAACTTTGGATGGCTTTTTCTCTTTTTTGGGGGGGTCTATTTCTTTCTATGGGTTCTTTTTCGAATATGATGTTTAAAAGCTAGTGACCGCATCTTCTCATTGAGATGCCCACTAGGTTTCTGACAACTACCAACTTTTTAACTTTTTACTGAACTTTATGGTTATAAAGGCTGGCATGTGACTAATGGCTGTTTTCATTACTGATTTTGTAAAATAACTCTATATTCTGTAGTTCAATAAAATTCTCATTTAGCTAGCTGATGAAAATTAGTAAGGATCAACAGTGAACTGGCTTAAGGGCAGCCACTTCTGTAAATGTATTAAAAATGTCCTTACTTGCTTTAAGAAAGCGTTGCTAACAAATTTTCTTGGTAAACTTTTTTGTCTGATTATTCTTCCAAAGTGAAATTTCCTAATATCTTAATAGATTCCTATCACTAAACATTTATTCACAGGAGCAGATCTTACTCTCATGGCTAGTTATCTTGAACTTGATAAAATGAGTCACTTGATAAGGTAAGCTAAGCCTTAACGCTCTGGGACCGGATCCATGGATTGTGTAAATTGGCAAGAGGTTATTGAATAGTCTATGTGGAAGAAAACTCAGAATCTGAGGTGTGAAGCGACTGGCTACCTGTGCGTTACTGTAAATGTTGGAATGTTTTACCATCGCATGTGCTTTAGGACATATAAGGAGAAACGAAATGTGCACGTATCTTCCTTGTATATCTTGCAAATACAGTATCATTCAGTTGGTGGTTTCTTGTCTTTCAGACAATTGTTTTTAGGTTGTCAGCCCACACATAAGTGATTCAGGTGTGTGGGGTAAGCATGGAGGGTATGAAGCACCTTCATAGGTTTATCCTTAGCACTTCGCTGTTTTATGTTACCTCTAAACTGTATGTGGTTAGACTATAAACAGTTCATGTTTGTGGCAACGTTGTAAATAGCCTGTGCTACTGTTATTGAATTAGAACTTGGCATATCCATTAGTCCAGTCTAATGATAACACAGTGGAAGTTCAGTGGCAGTGGAAGGAAACAATTTTTATCCTAGGTTGGTTGGTAACAATGCTGGTGCAGAAAATCCCGTCCTTCTTTGCTTCCTAGAAGTGATTGGGCTGCAGAAAATCCTCAGTTGGTGCAGTTCAGTGGGAGAAGCAGGCAGCTGTCTTCTGCAGCTGGAGCTGCATGGGAATAAATGTCAAGGAAAATCAACAAGGAGGGCGTCTTATGGCTGGTTATGTTGAATACAGTGAGTGCACGCCATCATGAAAAAAATATGTTTGCAAGAATGCTTACATTTTGGTGGACAAATTGATTTTAGTAATAATAAGCTGCTTGTGCTTTCATGGGGATGTTGATCTTTAGAGCTATCCAAGGTGACCTTGTAACTTCGTGGGCGTACCTTTTCGGTCATAGGACAGTTGGAGTGATCTGGCTGAAAATTTTCGCTTAGCTCCAGGAAAATTCAGATGGCTGAATCCTAAATGACTTAAAGAAGGGAAAAATGGGTTGGTTTCTGAAGTTCTGGATTGCCATTATGTCTGGATTTTTCAGACTTCTATTTCTTGTCTCCTGAGCAGACAAAGCATGGAAACATTGTTTGTTTGTAAGCTCTTGAATTCAAGAGTGACGCTTCCAAATCATGTAGGGGATGCCAAAGTACAAGTGAAAATACTGTGTGAAGTCATGGCAGCATAGGTTGCAAGGGTGGGTGTTGTTTGGGGGTGGGTATGTGGCTGGAACTAGTTTATACCAAGCAAGTTCTTATGTAGATTCAGTCTTTTTTTTATATAAAAATATCTGCATGAACACCATGTAATAACTAATGGCTCATATTATAGATACAGGGATTCTGTTTGGAGCAGTGAATAAATGGGGTACTAGCTTAGTTGCTAAAGTTGTCCATCTAGGTATGCAGTGAGGTGCCATATCTTAATAAAACGTACCGATAGGACTAACAGATAAAGTAAGAGAACTCTAAAAATTAGTGCTCTGAAAGACAAAAGCTGAACTGGGTAATGATATCCTTTAGATCTGGGGAGTGACATGTGAAAACATGATCTGGCACCCAGAGTAAGCCGTAAGGGGAACATGGCTCTATTACAACTTGGAATACACAATATGACTTGCATAGAAGACTCTGAAAATGATGCATTGGTTTTATCTTCCCCTGAGACCCTTAAGAATAGCTGAATTTAATGTTATAAGCCAGTTGTGTTGTGTTAGTCTTTGCCACTGTCTCTCCAGGCTAGCTTTGTTGTAATGCTGCGTGGTTTTCTGAGACCATGGAACTGATGATTGAAAGTGCCCTCTTGCATGTGGGACTAAAGGTGACTCTCAAGTTGGCCCGAAACACATATATGCAATAGTTGTTGAAGACTGTGGATCTCATCACCACTTGTAGAAAGAGCAGATCAGTTGTCAAACACTGAACAAATAGCTTCAGTAGCATGGTACAAACAAGAAAGTTCGGCTTCTTTGCACAGTGTCCTGGCTTGGGCTGGTTCTGCACTACACATACGTTGCTTCTGCTGTAGAGCGTAGGCAGAATAAACATGCGCCTGCCCCTAAAAAGGCTGTACAGATGCACACAGAATTTCATTACGTACAAAAGGAACCTCTTTAAAATTCCGGGTATAAGTTGTTCTGCTTCCCTGCTTTGTACTCTGAGCTGCCAAAGTTCACCCTCAAACAGAAAAGACAAGTTCTCATTGTAGCAGTAGTTCTTCTGTTAGTTATCCAGGGGCATGACACCAGAAGCAAAAATGAGCTTGGAAATACTGTGATCTGTGTTTAAGAGCTTCTGGATTAGATGAGAGAAGTGCCCATGTAACAGTTTCCCACCCTGTGCCAGCTGAAACTGCTGTAAGGTTTTCTTTCCTGTGTGCTGTAGTAAGTACAGCAGACTAAAACAGTTTAGGTAAAGTTCCACGAAAAAAAAAAAAGTGTTTTAAATGGGATTCTTTCTTTTTAAAGAAGCAGAAATCCCAAAGAGCTTCAGGCTGAAGCATAATTTCAAGTCATTAGCGTTTCAGTGCTGAAACAGCAAATATATGAAGTTTTGCAGTTTCAGAGTACCTACTTTGGGAAAAAAAGTTGAAACAGACAATTTTGATAGATGTAGTTTTATACCTGTAATTACTGTTATTAGAGGTTCATCAGCTTGATGACGGTCCCGGGGCAGGTCTGGCCCCTTTCCACCTGCTGTGGCACCTACATTGTGTCCACCTGTGAAGCTGTGTGCTGATATCTGCTTGTGGGCTCTCTGTGCCATTGTCCAGCCCAACCCCAGGCAGAAAGTCACCTGCAGAAATGGAATCTCCAAGCCTGTAAGCGCCGCTGGTGTTTAGCGTGAAATCTTTGCTTTTAAGCTTGGAAATTTTTTTCTTAAGAACTTTGACTGAGTTAATTTTGCTGCAGTTAATAGTATGTCTGATATCCTTCTGTTAGTGTAGGTTTTCTTTTTTCTGGCACAGCGGGGAGCAGTGATTTCCCCTCGGTAGGTGAGCGCGCTGTGCTGCGGGGCTGAGCTGCGTGCCTCTGGGAGGGAGGTTCAGTTTGTATCAGTACCCGGGCCGGAGGTAGATCAAAGGGTTCGTTTCAAGGCAAAACAATTTAAACAAAGAAAATCGATGAGATTTGCGTTAAGTGCCCCTTCGCGGGTGCTTTAGCCTTTTGTTTTTCTTCCCCTCTAATGTATACAAATCAAATGACAGCGTTTTGGAGAAAACAAAGCCAGAAGGTGAGTGGGCGAGCTTCCCCTCTGCCAACTTCTGTGCATTTGATATGAAAAAGGACAGTGGGATTTGAGCGTGTACAAAATCAAATAGAGAACTAGGTAAATTGGGGGGGGGGGAGGGGGTGGTGTCTTGGTCCGGGCAAGGAGAGATGGAAATGAGAGAGAGTTTGACCCTATGACAACGATACCAGGATTTTATTTTGAGACAAGGTGGTGGTAAGGGAGGATGGTGCATCTTCTGTGGCTCACTTTCTGGGTCGAGCAGTGGCACGCTGGTCTTCTCCTTACTGGAGGCCTAGGAAGTGACTGTTGTGCATGCACCCCTCTGTTTATTTACGAAATAATAATATGAAATCAGTGCATAGTTCAAGGTGTACTTTAATATGCATGAAGCCACAAAATAATATGCTAAAGACATTAGCATATATTAAAGTACATCCTGTTCTCTAGTGATTAGACTTCTGTGCATGTAGCATGTAGGATGAAGTGCTCTGTTAATTGAAGTTGGCAGGAGACAGTTTGGAGTTGTGGATCTGGCTTCCGCAAAAGAATAGAAATGATGAAACGTTTGCCACAGAGTAAAATATTGCTGCTGGAGTAATAAGTGAGTTAAGTGTTGAGAAAGCAGGTGTCAGTGTAATGTGCTAAAGCAAAAAATAGCCTTTTCCCTGAACGTGTGATGGTGTTTTGTTATCTGGTGCTGATTTAATTCATCAGCTATAGCTGGCTAACTAAAAGGGTCTCATTCTTCCTCAGAGCCTTTTTAAAAAGAACTCTCTTTTGATACCTAAGAAAACTCAGCTCAGCTCTGCGAGCCTTTCCTAGCAGGCTGGCTGGCATTGCTGCTTGGTTTTGTCAGCCTGTGCTCATCTGTCCCCGAAGCCGATTACTGGCTCATGGGCAGGGACCAATGTGTAATCATGGAGAATAACAGGGTATTTACTGATGCTTGACTGACTAGTATTTCTAGGAATTCTACCTATGTTACTTATATCTTAGGGAGGGAATTTAAGCATGTGTCCATGAATATTTGTATCTCTGAAGAATAAGAACAGAAAAATGGCTGTGCTGCGTCAGGCCAGAGGCCCTGGCTTGGCAACCTGTATGTGACCATAACTGGTAGTGGATATGTAAGGAGAAATAAAAGAAACAGGAAATATGTAGACTACTTTTGACATGCTGTCTCGGGATTTGGTAATTAGTAACTCGAGGATTTACTGTATCCCGACGACTCTACAAGTCAATAGTCCCTAATGCTCTGTATCTCTAGTTTATCAGTATTTGTCAACGGAATTGCTTGGCTTGCTTGGGAACTGCAACCAAATTCCAGAGTAAACAGCCTATAAACCAGCCTTCAAACCTTGGCATCTGAGGGTTTGCATTTGTTATCATCGTAGTGTTGAAACACAGCTCCTTTGATGGGAAAGCTTATGAGTGGGCCTCCCAGTTGTGACCAATAAATTGAGAAAGGACCTCTGCCAGGGGAGACTGATAGCTATTCAACAAATAATGACCTCCTTGCTACCTTGGTCCTGGGGATGGCTACCAAATTCCTGTGGACTTTAACAATTTTCCAGTGCAGTTAGTTTAAATAAGTCCCGGTTTGTTCTTTGCTAGCGGTACAATTTTCGCTGGGCAGTTCCTGTATGTCATGGGTAGAAAGCCACAGCAAGTTCCCCTGGTTCTGGTGGGAATCTGTATATTGACAGAATTGCACAGACTAGTAGGATCTAAGCAGGATAGTACTAACATTATGACTTTTTTTTTTTTTTTTAAGAAAAGAGACTTTCTGTGTAAAAGCTGGAGAGGAGTACTCTGCAGAGGCATGAACTTGCCTACTGTTGCCTTTGCAGATTGCCTCCTCACGGGTGCTGTCTGTTGTCTCAGGTCTTCTTTTGGTAGCACTGTCAGAGTTCATTTGCTGTACGTGTTATTTCATTTACATTTCTATCCCTTTCTTTGCCATTTATGAATAATTTACAAAGTATTTCCAGGAATTAAGGCTGGTTTTATTTGTTTATTAGGGATGAATATTAGCAAATGTTTATTAGGGATGGAAACGTTACTGTGCAATTCTTCTTGTGTGTTCCCTCCAATGTTCTGTTCCAAAGCAGCGCAAACTGCTTTGCTTGGCTTTATGGGGTCCTACAGCGGTGCTCATTGGATTGAGATGAGCACCCTGGCCACCTAGGGTAGACCTGCGCTGGCCAGGCATCGTTTGTGACTGCTCTGAGAATAGAATAATAAAATCATAGAATATCTCAAGTTGGAAGGGACACAGAAGGATCCTCGAGTCCAACTCCCGGCTCCTCGCAGGATTACCTAAAACTAAACAAAATGACTAAGGCCGTCACTCAGTAATGGGAGGCTTTTCTTCTAGTGGACAATCTTAGCTGTGGTGGCCCTCACGGTAGATATTACTCAAATATTTTTGACTCCTTAGTAACTGCAAATGCATTCAGAGCTCCCAATTACTGGGATCACCCATATTTCCCCACCCAATGTGTTGGTTTCCTACTTCCTATCTCTGTGGCATTTAACATTTTACGAATTGGTGCCCACCTCTGCAAACTTAGAGGATAAGTAATGAGCGAAGCGTCAGGTGTTTGAACATCACTGGGCAGGATAGCTGCCAGTGCTGCTAACTAACACTGTATATGGTATTTTTCATCCATTTCTTGCAACAGATGAGCATCCACGTGTTGTAAATAGGGAAATGAAGGAAAAGGGACGCGCCAATGTTGGCTGGCAAACCAGATGTTCAGAGTCCCATGGCAGTGATTTGCCTTTTAATTCAGATTGCTTCCCTTTTGTCCCCACTGTTCCAATACACCACAGATGTATTTTCAAAGCTTTAATTCAAGTTTAAGCAAAAAAATATGCTTACAGTGACCACTGGAACTACATCCGAGGAGGCAATGATATAGTAAGGTGACAAATTCCAAGTTATTCACCTTTTGCCTGGAATTTGTTTATGAATTTATGTAAAATGGTTGCTATTTATTTACTCGCTGTCTTCTCTGAAGGAGAAAACAACTGGGTTTGTGTTTACAGGTTTATTGGTTTTGAGTCACCAGTGTTTAACTCATCTTGCAGGCTCTTAATGCATTGAAATAATAAGGAGGTATGGTAAAAGGAATTTGCTTTGCGTGTCTCATTGCCAATGCAATACTAAATCAGCTTAGTCCTACAAGATGCTGAACTCCCCTCAGGACGTGCTGACAGCGTACTTATCTCCCCATACCTTACATGCACGCAGGAATGTGTTCTAGCTAAAGCAAAGCAGTGAGCTTGTCGATCTCAGGTTTGTTTGTCTCCAAAGTATTAAATAGTGCTATCTGGCACTTACTACTGCTGATTTAATTAGCTCTCACGGCAAGGATACTTTGATCCAAAGCACATTTCGGGTATTTGGCTAGGAAACCGATAGTAAAAAGCCACGTGATTTTGCACTGAGCCAAAAGTCCTTCTGAAAGGAAGGGTAGGAAATAGAAATCCTTGCCAATTTTTGCATAACAACTTGAAATTAATTGATTTATGGCAATTAAAAAGCTTCTCATACTTATTCAAACTTAGACCGTAAACCTTGGCATCCTGTCCAGATTAGCATTCCTAGAAATTTCTATAGTTTCAGGATCTCTTCTTCAAAGAACAGGTAATGACTCTTGCTCAAAATATTTCAATGCCTATTTTGAAGTGTTGCTGGTATGGATTTCCCAGTGACTTCTCCCTCCGGAGCAGTGGAATTGAGCGTCATCCTACACTTTGTTACTTGTCCTGCATTAATGATGTTCCCCAGGACTTGTTGCAGCTTTTGGGAGTTTCCCACACTGACTTTGGATGTCTGTGGACCTCAGTTAGCTCTGGTATTTTTCTAGGGCTTTTACTGAGGTGCTTCTCTGTGCAAGACCGGGGTTGTCTGTTTAAGAAGTAGCTTCTGTCCTGATGGTACTGAAGAATAGAGTATCCCTCAAAACAGTAGATGTGATCCTGCTTCTGGTTTTATTTATGGCTGTTCCCTTCTTCCTTCCTCAGAACAAATACAATTCCTTCTTTTTCTGCTCATTCCCTGCCAGAAATGGGAATGTTCATCCCTTTCTTTCCTACTCAATCTAACCAGCAGCCTTGCTTGCTCTGTCTGCTTCTGGATTCTGCAGTAGTTCTCGGTTACTCCATGATGATATATCCATTTCTGCTCTGAAGGTGCAGTCAGACTAGGCACATGGGAAAGTTGGCTGAAGTTCAGAAAAAATAAGTATTCAGGTTGGAGGAAACACAAGAGTGCTCCTAGGCCAAATTAAGCTCAGAATTTCAGCAGCTCAAAACCTGCTTGATATAAGGAATCTGCTGTGAGTTTTCAACATCCAAGAAATCTCTCTCGAATGGAGCTGATCTTAACTAGGATGAATGGTTTTTACTCTTGGTCCATCTGCTTATTTCAGAGTTTTCAGGTCTGTCAATATTTACATTGTGTTAGGCAAATTATTGCCCGATGTACTTCTGTTATTTTTTTACTCTCGCTCTATTTACTTGTTTAGCTCAACATGTTTCACCAGTGTAACTCCTTTTAGGACATAACAGGACGTTGCCCTCATGTATGGCCCACAACTGACTGGATTTCAAAGTACCACTTCTGCTTTGTAAAATGTCACAGAAAAACTCCTGGTTTATATCTGCCTATTGAGACTTCCAGCGAGAGCCATGTCCTGTTTTGCTTGCCTTTCTATAAATACATGATGTTAAGCCCTGGCCCCCTTGCAAACCTGGAACTTGGCACCTGCTGAATTACTCCGATAGGTGAGCCCGCTGCGTTTGGCTCACAGGACAGGGAGAGCAGCGGCTGCAGCTCTGCCGCGCTTCAGCCAGCGCTGGCCAGAGCTGCTTGAGTTGCTGCAAGAGCGCGAAATTCTGCAGGTCCTGCCAAGGTAGTGTTTCCATAGGGAGTTGCCCTGCGTGATTATTTCAGGGTTGAGCCCCAAAGTAACACATTCTGTTTAATCAAACAACTTTTTCTGGCTTTTTGAGTTGTGTATAATACACTGCCTATGTATTGTTATTGTGATAGGATGTTACAATTCTTACTAATCTGGGTCTGAAAGTGTCGGGACTTAAAACTGCTGTTGTTTTCCCATAGCAACAGTGAGTTACCACTTACAGCGACATGTTTAGAGGCTGAAATGGAACTTGTTAATGTTTTGGTCTTGTCTAGTGTATCTCCTTGGCCAGTCACAGAGCACTTTTCACAGGGGAGTAGAACTACCGTTCCTATTTTATAGCTAGAGAAGTTAAGAAACAGAAAGGGAAAATGATTGCCTGACACCACTCCCAATAGAAAAGAGATCTTGCTGTGGCTCCCTTTCCCTGCTGTCCTTCCCTAGCTCTCCTCCCTTCTTCTCGCTCACTGGAGCATCACATCTGTGTCAGCTCTTGCTGTCTCCTTTTATTCTGCCTTAGGTAAAACGGATGCTCTCTACCAAACGTTAGTGTTCACCCTCATCATGGGGAGAAGACAAAATGTGCTGGTTCTCAGCTTATGCTTTTGCTTTATTAAAGTAAATCATCATCCTCTTAGACTTATTTCTCCAGTTGTGAAGTAGAGTAAGAACTATAGACTGAGGTGGTACACCCTTGTAGGTGTTTCACTCTCAGTGTAACAACATTCACACAATGTGGGATAAGCTAATTTCAATTTGTAAGCATTTTGAGTAACATCCATAAAAAAGTGTCAGGGCTGGGAATTCAAGGTCTTAAAAGGAGACAGGTGTGATCCATGTTCTCCGCGTGTTCCTTTTTTGTCTCTTGTAGCACAGTTTTGCTGTGGATTCTTCGTGATCCTGATCCTGGGCAACTTTTGGTTCCTTGCTGTCCTGTACCTACTGTGGCTCTACCTCGACTGGGAAACGCCATGCACAGGGGGCAGACGGTCCCAGTGGGTCAGAAACTGGACTGTTTGGAAGTACTTTAGGGAATACTTTCCCATTCACGTGAGTAAACGTTTTCTCTGTAAACATTGGAACAAAGACAGCTTGAATAGCCATGAGCACGGATAGATGTCTCAGACTCATCTTTGGTAAAATTCTAATACTTACTCCAGGGTGTACTTCTTTTTAAAACATGGGAAGTCTGAGATTTATTGACAAAAAGGGGCAGTGGCTGATTTTCCGCTGGGACTGTTGGATCACAAGGTAGTGCCTCAGCACAGTAAGTGCTAGACTTGATATCTTCAGACACATCTATTTAACTTTGTTCAGCTGTAAAATGGGAAAGTGGTTTAAAGTGCTCAGAAGGAAATTAATTTTCATCAGTTCTGTGTCTTGTCAATGTTCAATCTCTGTACTTGTTTTTGAGAATCCTTCTGAGGTAAGTATTCTAATGTCCTCCCTTGACTCTGTTTTTCAGCTTATAAAAACTTCAGATCTGAGTCCAAATCACAACTACTTGCTTGGCTTTCACCCTCACGGCGTCCTCGTAGCTGGAGCCTTCGGAAACTTTTGTACCAGTTCAAGTTTCAAAAACTTATTTCCTGGGCTTACTCCGTATCTTCATATCATGCCCATCTGGTTCAGCTGTCCCTTCTTCAGAGAATACATAATGAGCGCCGGTAGGTAAAAGCAGAATGTCTCAGCTGTTGCCCTGTGTTGTAGCTTCTGCTTCAAACGTAGGGTCCTATTCCTGTACCTGTGAGTGGTAAGTAATTTCATTTCAGAAGGATCAGCTTTGGTGCTAAGTTAAACCTCTGTTTTATGATGAACAAATTGTCTGCAAAACAATTTGAAAGGTTTTATCAATAGGTTTGTTAAACTATATCACTAAGCTTTTTATCTTTCTGAAAAAAAATGCTGGTTTTCCTGTCCACCATGAGACAGCAGTACTGAGTACCAGTTATTTACAAGAAGAGACAGGCGTATTAATTTATAATTGTTACTTAGTCACTGCACAGACACTTGTAAAACAAGTTGAGGATAATCTCTTACCTGAAAGGCTTAAAGTACTCCTCATTCCAAATATCTTTCTAGTCAGAAGTTAGTTACCTACTGGGGTAGGGACTGGACTGAGGTTCCATATTGCAAATTTGTGTAATTTCAATGGAGATGTAAACTCTAAAGACAGGAACCTTTTTTTCCTCTGTTCTGAGTAGCACTTGTCGTAAAGGGGTGATATTAATGACTGGTACCGCAGTAATAAAAGATAAAAATAACAAGCAATAAAGTTTGGGGAGCAGAAGATTGTATAATGAGATCAGGACTAATGTTTCCCCCCACAGTGGTTTAATACAGGAGTTATTTTACTTAAATTCATTAAACTAGAGCTTTTGGGTAAGTACGGTCTGGTGCACAAAGCTAGGTTTGGAAGACAGAGATCCAGCTCTTATTCCTGACTGCAACACAGACACTATTCAGCTGCTCCATTTGTAGAAACACGCCCAGCATGTTGTTCAGATTAAAATCAGAATTGTATATCCATATACACTTCAACATACCAGAGAATGCCCTTCCATGCAAGTGTTATTTCTGAGGGGATTCTTTCAGGCTTGGGATTGGCAGTGGTGGAAGATGGCAGTTTTAAACATTGCCTAGCCTGGAAGTCAGCTATACATGTTTTTGGCATCTTGACCCATAGGAACAAGTAATTTACCTGCTAGATGAGAAATAACTTGAGTAAAAAGCATGCTGAAGAATAGCCAGAATTGTAGCTCATTCTTCACAGGTACGTAGCTGATAAACTAGATATACCTTTGGTATAACAAAATGCTTCCCAAATCTTCCCTGTATTGAAAGCCGTGCTGCTAGCACATTGTTTCATCTCACCACCTCTGTCCCCGAAGCCTACTGGGCTGCGGCCATCCTTGTCGAGGTCCCGAGCTGCTGCGTGAGTGAGCGGGAGCCGTGCCCTGAGCGCGGGCCAGCATCTGGGCTGCAGCAGGCAGATAGAGTTGTCCTGTGGAAAGACAGCGGCTCTTGCTTTCTCTTCCAGAGAAAACACACGCCGACCGGTGAACAACCATCACTCAAATTATTTGTGAGTCTCAGGTCAGCTGCATTTTTCAGAGTAACGATGACTGTGAAGATGTATATGGCAAATGGAAGTAGCTTTTTACTGAGGTCTGAGCTTGCTTCAGTAGCAAGCTATTCCTCTCAGTGGCCAGCTCGCAAAACTAGGTCACAATCATCTTCCTTTTCTTGTGAGTTTTTCATAATCCATGTTGTAATGTCCCTAATAAGGAAAAAAAAAAAAAGCAAGCAGGTCACAGGAGATGAAGTCTCTGCTTAGCAGCATCCAAAAGACCACACCTTGATAGTCACCCTATAAAAGACCACCAACAATGCGAACTAGACTTGATCTCTAGGTCTAATTTAGGCTATATTAATTCAACACCATGTAATTAAATGTGGCTTCTGTGTAAATGGTACCACTGTGAGCCTTTGAAGTAAAATTTATGGCCCAAAGGACTCTGGAGGGGCCAGATGCATATCTGTTAGAAAGGGGATTTTTTTGAAGCCCCGAGTTCAGAGCAAGGTCTAAGTTGAGGTTAAAGGCTCATACAGCAGTGTCCCTCTGATTAGAAGTATCGGAGTTAGCAGGAGTACCAGGAAAGCTTCATATATTCTGCTATTTTATCCTAAATAGATTGACGAGTGCCAGGCCCTGGTTGCTAGACAATGAGGAGCTGCAGTCATTGGGAGCGGTACAAGTGACCCTTTTCTGCTCCTTCTGATGCTGCCGTGTCATTGCCTTGGATGGGGCTGCTGCTTTATCGCTTTGAAAAGAGCGGGGGGGATCAGCTTGGCACTGTGGACCCGTGTTTAAGCTAACAAGTCCTCTATTCATTCTGTTAAACCCTCTGTGCCTGTGTTTGTATGCACCTGCTGTATGGCTTTAGCTGCTGCCTCTCAACAGTGTCTGCTGCCGTTCAGCTCTTCTGTTCTCGGCACAGAATCTCTCTGAGGCGGAGTTAAGTTGGCAGAAGAGCACGCTCTTCCCTCAAGATCTCAAAACACCGGTGACAGGCAAACAGCATTTAGCTCATCAGGGTGAAAGCAAAAGACTTACCTAAGACCAAATCTCTTGCAGAGTGAGGGGGTTTGAACCCTGACCTGTGCTGTGATCATTTTGAAACATCATTTAGCTACTGAAAAATATTTCTTAAATACCACTGTACTTGTACATGAAGATCCAGCGGTCACTCTTGTAATGTTTGCTCCTGAAGGCATGGTTTCTGCGTCCAAGGAGAGCGTCTCGTACGTGCTGGATAACAAAGGAGGTGGCCACGCATCCGTCATTGTGATCGGAGGAGCAGAGGAATCTCTGAATGCACATCCTGGAAGTTTAACGTTGAACATCCTCAAGAGGAAGGGCTTTATTAAAATGGCCTTGAAACATGGGTAGGTTTCCCATCTGGGCTGCTGTAGTAAGCATGTGTTGAATACAGATTGATTCTTAAATAGTTCATATTAAAGATAGTAAACTCATAAAATTAGAATTTGAAAGAGTTACTTGTCTAAGAACATGCAGATGTCTGGCACAGGAGCCAGTCTGTCCACCTAGATCCAATCTGGGAGTGTTGAAAACTCCCTTTGACTTTCATAATTTGTAAGCAGTAGGTGTTATTAGCATATCTTGGTGTTATGTTTCAGTTGTTTTTTGCCCTAGCAAAGAGTAAGAATTATGAAACAATATTAGTAAACCTTGGCTATTATTGCTGAGTGGAGCAGACATTCTGCTTTCTGTTCTGTAAATTGAAGTTATATTAAGATAGAATTTTCTTATCATTTTAAGCAAACAAAATAAATCTTAGAAAGCTAGGCCCTGTTTTATTAAATCACTGAAAATGGTGGTCTAAGAGGATTTGGTTTCACCTTTATTCTAAAGACTTTCTTTTGAAGATTATTATTTGTAAAAGTAAGTTTCTGGGAATTTTTGGTGAAAATCTCAAGAAAATCTAGCTTACGTTTTACTATCGTACAACCATCAGTGCGTAATAAACAGAGGTGGTATTAATATCTTGTGAGTGATTTACACAGTAGAAGCTATTGTATTTGCACTGGGCTGGTCTAGATGTCTTGTATACTAGAAATATTGCAATCAATGACTTGTTCCTGCAAAATCTTTCTGAACAGCTCCCAGGATGATATATTGACATGCGAAGCAATGAGAAAAAAAATATTAGCCTTGAGAAATCTGTAACAGTTTTTTGAGCTATTAGCTGTAAAAAAGGCGGTCTGAGAAGAAGAGCTTTCTGGTTTTGCACACTATGCTGAGGTCCATTTTTTCTAGTAACTATTCTGTGTCAAAATTCCAAGACGGTTTCTTATACTTATCACTAGGAGACTCATAAAGGACCTATTCTCCGATAGAAAGTAAAACTTTAGTCTAATTTGCACCCAAAATCAACACTTGTGTATTTAAATTGGGACTTCAGTGCCTAAAAGAGTCTTTACTCCAGTGGGATCCTAAACGCTATCAGTAGTCTTTATTTCTTAACCATAAAGTTTAGAAGAATATTTAGGTGCCATTTTTTTCATCATGTCCATGTATATCTGATCTGTCAGATCAAAGGTTGGTGTTTATCTCTCATCTAAACTGATTTGGATTGAGAAACTAGATACACCTGTGCCTCTCATGGCCTTGATTTCAAAAGCATCCCCAACACACAACAACAAGATCAGGACACTTACAAAACACAGGAATGGCCACTTCTTTCCTAATGATGTCCTTTGTTTCAAATGATGTTCCTCCTCTTCTTAAAGATGAGGCTTTTCTAGGTAATTAAGCCTCTTTCTTAACAGAAAGGCATGATGAGGCTTTTCTAGATAACTTTTTAGATAACTTAAGATCTACAGATAACTTTTTCTAGATAACTTAAAAGCCTTTTTCAAGAAAGAGACTTCGTTCTCTAGAGCCCTCCACTAGGGTGTTAACGCCTGCCTCTGCCCCTGTGACTTGAAACCTAACACCTCGCACATGGTCACCTTAACCGCCCGGCTACAAGTCAGTCTGGGTCTAAACACTGGCAAGAAAAAACACTTGCGGGAGGTGGGTGAGAAGAACCACCTGCTGTTGATGCCTGCACGTGTTTCTGGTGCTCATCATCTGCAGCATCAAACAGCAAGAGAGGAAGGGGCGGTGCGGGGACCAGGGGCAGTGAGGAGACCTGTGCCCTCTGGCCCTGGCTCCTGTACTGCCAGCACAGAAGCTGCGGTTCCTCAGTTAGGAACTTGTCAAATGTGGTCTGAATATGTCGGCAAAAGTCCTCTGCGCTTCTGGAAGAGGCATTTTGGTCCGAGGTAGTACAGCTATCTGATGCAAAGTGAAGAAATCCTAAAGACATGAAAGAAATGACGAATCAGCTGACTTATCTTTAGTTTCACAATCGTAAGTTACTTATTTCTCTGTCTCAACCTCCTACATAGCATCTTGCAAAAGCCTTCACCAGATTAAAACAAATCCCACAGTCTCAGGGTGCTATTGCACCACAAGATGTTCCTGTTTGTCTTAGTGTTGTAGTAAAAAGTGGGGTATTTGCACAGCCACAGTATGTACCAGGCTTTTAATATTTCCTTTACAGGTGGCTGGGTGATATATGCTGTATTTGAGAAAGAACCTTTGAGCAGACGCCAATCAGAATAGTGACTGGGAATGACAGTCCTTGGGGTTCCTCAGGCTTGAGAAGCTGCAGAAGCGTTTGTTTCTTCTGTACAGGTGGATTTTGATTGTCCACAGTACTTTCCAGCCAGCTCTGTGCTCAACTCATCCTTCCCAAGCATTCAGAGCTCCGCAGCAATTCATCTTGACAATATTACAGCAATGCGGCTCTTTTACAGTAAGGCTTTTCTCAAAGATAGTGTGGGCTGAATTGAGCTAAGATATAGAAGCTCAGGCTTAAGTAAAGCAAATAAACCACCTCTGTATCCTTCAGAGACTGCTCGGGATTACCCTGCTCTTTTTTTTCCTTAAACTCTGTAGAATACGATTTAACGAAACTAAGCATTAATCAAAAAGCGTACTGCAGTCAAGGTTTTAAATATAGCGGTGGTTTTGGAGACAACTGCAGTGATTCCGTCCGCCTAAGCAGTTTGTCCCGGAGCTAGTCAGTGCCTTTCCTCCCAAGCCAACTCATGAACTGAAGGAGAATTCATTAGGCTGCGCAGGAGCCAAAGTGAGTTAGTACAATTTCTGTGGGTAGGATTTGACCTCTGGTAATAATGGATTAAGGCTCGCATTTTCAAAGAAGTCTGGAGGAAGCAGGATTTCACTGGGAATTGGACAGCAGGGGAATTTGGCACTGCACTCCTGTCTGTAAGGATGTCTGGTTTTTATCACGGTTTTTGTGCTGAAATGAAGTGCGTGCATTACCCCGGTCAAAAGGCAGGAGAAAGCCAAGATCTGGTTTTGATGCCACCCAGCTGGGAGCATTATAAGGTTAACGATGACGTTTCTTTGCTTGCCAAGGGAGAAAATGCTGTGGTGGACTTGCTGAAATAGCGGTGGATAAGATCATAATTGTAATTATGATATATACAACTATTAATTTTTATGATTATGAACAGTCATAAAAAGTTGTGATGCGTACCAACCAGCTAAATACTGCCCAAAAGCTAGTTGCTAGTTATATGCCAGTCACTTGTGTTGTGGGGTTTTTGTGTTGGTTTTTTTTTTTTTTAAACCCCAAAGCAGCTGCATATCCGAAGAGCTGAATGCCTGTTACTGATGAAGTCTAGAGCTGCCGACGCTTTCTGGGCTGGTTGTTGTGAAACCGTTTCCATGCTGCCGTCGGGAACCGCAGTGGAAGCACGGGCTGATGCGGGATTCTCAGTGTGCTCCTTGTTTTACAGGGCTCACCTGGTCCCAGTGTTTTCCTTTGGGGAAAATGAACTATTCAAGCAAGTCGCAAACCCCAAAGGTTCACGGCTCAGAAACGTGCAGGAGAAGCTGCAGAAGATAATGGGCTTTGCTTTACCACTGTTTCATGCTAGAGGAGTATTTCAATACAGTTTTGGCTTAATACCTTACAGGCAACCTATTCATACTGTTGGTAAGTTCCCCGTGCCTTTTCTAATGCTTTTGCAAATGTTTAGAAACACGTAAGTGTGCTACTAATATCTGTGCAAATTTATAAATCTGTTCTAACAGAAACAATTGGTTACCGTGCATCTAAAGCAAGGATGTGGGGTTTAAAATAAATATTTCCTTTTTTTAAAAACATTCCTGTCCTCCCCCAATTAAAAGGGGAGATTCTTTTCTCCCTTTCCCCTTTCTGTCCTAGGCCAAACTTTATTCTTCATTCGCAGTTATTCACAGGCTTCTATCCTCAGCAATCCTCAAGGGAACCCAAGAGTTTGTCCAGCCCAGACACAGCTCTGGAGCTGCTGTTGCGGATTCTGGACACTGTGATTAAGATGCCCGGCACCTTAATTTCCCAGCCCTGCAGAGAAGCAGCGGTTGGGTGTCTCAGCTGATGCGTGGCCGCCGTGGTGGTGCTCCAGAGCAAGGAAGGATCTGGTGCAGCCCTGACCCGGTGCTCGTGGGGACTGGGGAGAGACGGAGGAGGTCAGGGAGAGGGCACCTTGTGGCAGCTCTGCCACAGCCCTGCCGCAGGCTGCGGCTTCAATGGCATTGCAGCTCCCTAGAGTCTTTCCTTCCCTTTTGTTTTTTTTCCCCAAGGAAAGATCCCTTCATGTTTAATTGAGAGCATGCATGCCATGTCGACAGGCAGTTGGGAAGAGATTTTTCCCCAAAAGCTTTCATCCCTGGTTGTTTGCTCTCACTGGAGTGTAGGACTGAATGTGTCTTTTTTTTTTTTTTTTTTTTTTAATTGGAATGGCTCTAACTAGTGCTACTGGCAACCACACCTTTAAAGAAAGTTGTGCTGGGCATCATGCGAAGGGACTAGCTGGCAGTCTATGTGTTTTGGATGGATCATTTTTAGGCTCTGAGCTGAGTGAACTAATGAAGCCTATTTCTACAGAAAAGTACATCGAGTGGTACTCCACAAGGGACATTTAAGAAGGCCCACCTTTTAGTATGGTTAGTACAACTCAAATCAAAAATGTTTAAGGCAAAAATGTAGCTCTTTTTATGTTAAATTTCATGCCGCTCTGTGTCTCATCAGTGCATATAGTTAAATGTTTTAGAAAAGATTTAATTTTTGAAGCCCACGTTGCGCACAGGCAGGCTAAAAATGCCACTTATTTTAAAGCCAAAAAGTTTTCAAAGCACTGGAATGAGAGAAACGTATTTTCTGCAGTTTTCCTTGGGCTGATGATATAGAGACTGTTCTGAAGCTTAAAACGCCTTTCGCTTTGAGGCAAATCTTCATCATTGTAACGCTTACTGCAAGGACAGAGGTGGTCCATGGCTAAAGCACTTGAGTGCTTCAGATCAGCAAGACCAGCATCTTGAAGCAGAACTTACATGATCTCAAGAAATCCCCTACCTTTGGTGTCTCTGTTTCCTCATGTTTGAAAGCTATCAGCGTGTTCCCGGATTCTTGGGGAGGGTCTCGGTATGGCTCAACACGGCTCTGAAAGTGTTAGCTCAGCTCCTGAAAGCTGCAGAGTCACGCTGAGCTCCACCCGAGCCGGTTACCCGTGCTGACAACGTGGCCGGGTGTCAGCGAGTTTCCTCCTGGTTCAGAAGCTGTGGTTCCTAAAGCAAGGAGGTGCAATTCAGCAAAACCAAGGTCCGTGAAGTTTGGGTGTTTTGGGCTGGACAAGTGGAGTACTTTTGTTTTTCCTGAAAATTATTACTGAATTTTCTGAATAATCTTCAGAAACAGAATCAACTCTCAAATATTAAATTAAGCATGTTGCTTAAAGCTGCATAGAAAACTAGAGATGAGTGTAGTTTCCAATTCCACAAGAAGTCTCTGCTCGTAGGAGAAGAGACCGCTGCAGAAGGGCTTGGTGGTGGGGGTTGTTTGATGTTTCCAGTAATGCTTCTGGAAATCCTGCATTGGATGTATATTGATTTCCCACCCCCGCCCCCCAAGGTATTGCTCAGTGCAGGGCTGGGTTCTCATTCTCACCCGTAGCCACCTAATGTCTGAATTCCAGCACCGTGTAGGGCCCGAGAGCTGTTGGCAGCTGGAGCTGCAGCAGGAAAATGCAGAATCAGCCCCTTTGTGGTTCTGGCTTAACTTCCCTTCCTGTTAGTCAACACCATCCAATTTGAAGTCGCAACATCTGCTGAAAGGGATCTTCGGGTGCCTTTATAAAAGCTCCTGGGGGGTGCTTTTAACTCTCTGCTCCTCTACAGACTTCCTCTGTAATCTTGGTCGGTCTATTAAGCTCTCAGTGCCTCCAGTGCAATAATAGGTGTCAAAATCTGTGGTGATTGAACAACGCAAGGAAGACTGAGATCATGGGAAGCTTCTCTTAGCTTATCATAGGCTTTTAAGCGGTAGCTTTTTGCGGAGGAGGAGGAGGAGGCTGCCCTCTGGACTGCTGGGGAATTACCTCCCGTGCTCCCTCTCCCTCCAACAGAGCAGGTCGCAGGCTTTGTGCCGTGCTTCTTGCCTGGAGGACGCTTCAGTTGGATGAGACTGGTGGGCGATGGATGGTTCAGAGAGACCTTCCAGGGTCTGGAGGTTTTATGCGCTTCCTAGGCTGAGGTAGCCAACATAATCTCTGGCGCTGGTGCAGCGATACCCATTCTGAATAAATCGGAGGCTATCTGTATTTCCTTCAGTCCTGTTCACGTGGCTGCGTGCTTGAGGCCACCACTATCCTCTTAGGCATGTCCCTCACACTGGATACTGTTAGCTTTCAGAGCAGAAGATGGTGAGAAGGTACATTTTTTTTAAATGCTGTTTTGAACTTGTGGAGTACTGCCCCGATGGCAAGACAGCACGTGGCCCATGGGATTGTACGTTGAAGTTGTGACCTGCTCCTTCAAGTAAGGGCTTAACCCCTTCCTCATTTTGCTGCTAAACTGAAATGATGGGGGGGGTGGGCGTTTAAATTCACGTGATCCGAACTCGAGCAAAAGGAAGTGGAGAAGCAGAGCCAGGGCTCAGGCTTGTGAAAGGCAGGATCAGGCCCTGGGGCAGGAGAATTGTGCCGTGGTTCTGCCGCCTGGCTGGGAGCGGTGGTGGAGCTGTTACTGGAAGGAGAGCAGTTCTACATGAAGAGAGATGTCAACGGAGCTAATGCTGCTCTTGTGTTTGATTTACAGTGGGAAGCCCCATCCCTGTAAAACAGAACTTGAACCCCACCACTGAAGAGATTGAACAGCTACATGCACTGTACCTACAGAAACTAAGAACATTGTTTGAAGAACACAAAAGAAATTATGGGATCCCTGAGCATAAATCTCTCATCTTCGAGTAGCGAATTATAATTCGTAACTCCAAATCTTGGGGAAAAAAGCAACGTATGCTGAAAGATGTCTTTCCTGCAATCGGTATTTTGCAATCTGTAATTATCCTTGTGTAAGGAATAATTTTAAGAAGGGATTATTAGATGATTTATTGATTTTTATCTTACTCTTGGGGAAAAAAAATAAATAAATCCTTAAGGTGTGAGCCTGGAAGCTGTGAGCTGTTTTGAGTTGTCCTTTTAGGTTTATTCGTACCAGAAATGCTCATGAGAAACTCAACATGCGTGTTCTTACCACCATGGTACCTAACCGTAGGTTGAGCAGAGGAAATTGTCCCAGCGTGAGATCGCGAGCAAGAAAAGTAAAAACCTGAGAAGTCCGTGATTATAATTTGAGACATTTACTGGCACATATTAAACATGACATCAGGTTGTTCTCTGAATAGCAAAAAACCCCGCTGCTCTTCTGTAGAAATGAAGGCATGTGTTTTCAGCTATTATAAGCCATTTACGTGTCAATTTAAGAATAAATAGGAGCTTTCTGCCCTGAATAGGATATCAGCAAAGGTGGTTTGTCCAAGTAATGGAGCAGAGCAAACCCTCCCTTTGGAGGAAGATCAGCACGTTGAGTTTTCTGTGAGCGTGTATATGCTGGGTGGTGAGAGCGAAGTGATTTTGTTTGTTTTGGACAAGCTGTGCTTTGGATTGTCAGTTGGGAAGATGAAGCGGCTTTGTTTGGTAGTTCCAGCCTCAGAGGAGACGGCAGGCACCGCACAGGAGAAGCGTACCGCGGGAGCTGGCGGGGGAATCATGTGAACTGTGCATCTTGGGCAGATTAATTGATGGTATTCCAAGTACTTCCACAGAAGGTAGGGGAGCTCGGTTTGTTCAGTCTAGTTCTGAAACTTCCCCAAGGAAAGCATACTTGATACATGCCTCTTTCTGCTCCGCGGATAGATGTGGGGCAGTCTGTGGCGCGCTGTGCCGCAGCGCGACACGGCTGTGCTTGAGGCAGTGTCCGCACAGCTCCGGGGCGCAGCAGGTTAAGAGGATGCTTTGTGTTCAAACAAGTGCCTAAATTTGAGAGATGGTGTACTGTCTTTTCCAGCAAAAATACCTAGATCTTTGAGATGATAGTGTATGTGAAGAGAATTATAGTACGTTATTGCATTTTTTTTTTTTACAAGATAAATTCTTGTATGTGTAAATGCTTTGTATCTGCACGTGGATTTTGCAGATCTGGTTTTATTGAAAAATGTTTGATTTGCTTTAAGCAATTTTGGTGCCTGAATTACACCAGTTACGTGCTCTGACTGGACACGGGCAGGCTTGTAGGGCAGGCTGGGCTGACTGCAGCCAGGACAGTTCGGTGCTGGTGCGCCCCGGGGACGGCAGCACTGGTCCCACAGAGGCACTGGGCACACTGTGTGCTTGCCGGGCTGCAGCCTCCTCAGAAGAAACGCAGTTGAGGTTTTGGGAAAAAGGTAAAACTCTGGAAAGAAAAGATCTTAGCAAGATGAAGGCCTTTAAAGAAAAGGCTGGAAATATCTCGGCTCCCGAGGAGTGGACTCCTAATGAACCAAAGCCCCGAAGCTGAGTAAGTATTTGCCGGACAGAGTGGATGTACATTGATCTGATGTGCTCCAAAAGAACCTCCAACAACAGGTTGGTTTCCTTAGGAGGGCTGTTCCTTCCTGTGCCTATCTGTCGTTCAGAGGTGACCAGCACTGAGCAGTAAATCCTGCTCTCGCTTTCTCTAGGACGCAGATTTCTTTCTGGGAGCCATGGCTGGAATTCGTCATGCCTGAAGAAGTAGCCCCCTCCTCCCTGACAGACTGCTGTCAGTGTGCCCACAGTTCACCTCTACTCTACTCGAGCTTTCTCGGTGCCATGTGTGCTTGCCCTCCCTTCCCAGGCTTTTGCTACCTGATGACCACTGTGGTGTAGACATCTTACCTCTTCACTCTCTCTCCACCTTTCTCTGGGTTAAGATCTCTGAAAGGACTATGTATGCATAGAAAACATTGAGTGGTGGGTTATCGTTCAGCAGAAATGGGTTTTAGGAGCAGGGCCTGAGAAGAGGAAGGACTGTGACTGTGCGTGTTTAACACGAGCTTAAGGTCAGGATTGTTTCGGCTCTTGGAAGGGCATGCGTCTAGGGAGGTCAAAGACAGCAGGTTTGATACCCGGGAAGAGGTCTGTAGGGTGCTGAGGACTGTAGTAAGTGATGAGCCCTGGGTAGTCATTTTTGCTTAGCCAGCTGTGAGAAATTTCCTTTGAATTTGTTATTTTGCTGCCTGTCCTGATGAGTAGTGCTGATTATTCATGAAAGAAGAATTTGGAGTCTGTGTCAGACTGTTCTCTCCTAGGTCATCTGCTCTAATGAGATATTTCCTCTCGTTCTCAGCCTGCTCTTTACCTATTACCTTAATGACATAGGAGCTCAGGATGTAAATTTGAAAGCATTAGCGTTGGGTTGAGGATGGGAAGTAACAGTGGATTGTTGTTGATCAAATTAACCAAAACTTATAGGGAACATGTGGATACTGATTCTGGGGCAATATCTGGTCCAGAGGGTACCCTACAAACAGGCTGAATTCCATGCGAAAATTATCGTGGGCTCTGAATACCATCAATAACCGGCACAGGCAAAACAAGTAGGGATTGTGTTACTCTGACTACTGAAATTTTCATTGCTTTGTGACACAGGAAGATGGAGAAAAAAAGAAAACAAAATCTCCAAGCTACTTAAATGTATATTGTTGCTCAATAACTTCTGCATATTGCTTATGATGGTCCTTCTGAACTACCTTTTATTAACAAATTGTCTAGTGTATCTGGGACTATTTTAAAATAGAATATCAGTCTCTAAACCTGACTGGCACGGTGTCACCTGAAATATTTACCTCTGTGCTAGTATATCGATTTGTAAAACAGCCCTGCAGGTAGACCAGCTGTGGCTAGTGCAGGCACTAGCCCTACCATCACTGCAGCCATGAGGAGGCTGCCCGTGCTCGTTAGAGTAAGTACCAGCGCACTCCTCGGTTGCCGTTCGTGCCGGACAAAGCAAGAGCGAGCAGCTCACAGGAATGGTGACGCTTCCCTCCGCCAGCTGCCATTAGAGGAGTCAGGTAGCGCTCACATCTCTGGTGGGATGGGATGTCCACACTTACTGGGGCCTGCTTTGTGATGTGTTTCTCTTTGTGCCTTTTAATGACACGGGTAATCCCGGGGATGCTAGTCATCTATCAACAAGGTGGATGCTCAGCCTTCCACCACGCACACGCTGCCTCTCCAGTAGGCTCAAGCTGACGGCGCCTGCCTCTTCCCTTGGGGGTGAACGTCCCTCTGCCAAATTCTGTTTACAGAAACTCTTCACACATCAGTCCTCGGGAATTTTTACACTGTGGACTACAAAGCATATTTTACACTTTGTATTTATGGTCCCTGTGAGATATGAATGTCAGTTGTTCCAATGGTGGCTGTGGCAAGGAGGTGTGAGATAATAAAGGTTTGTACCAATGTGTGCTTGTGTTGACTGGAATTCAAATACACATCACCACTGTTGGGTAAGGCCTTCATCCCCCGGACCTTTGGAGCCTGGCTGGACTGAAGAGGTCCTATTAGACTAGCTAGAAGGCCATGGTCATAACATACTGAGAAATCGGGGGGCAGGGAAGATGGGTGGATGGCTTGCTGCAGTCTCCTGAGGGCTCACCTGGAGCCGTGTTCCTGCTGGCAGCCCGCAGGGTCTGAGGAAGGAGGGATCCACGGAAGGGAAGGGCCGGGCTGCAGCAGCTCACAGCCAGGAACGCCACGCGGGGACGCAGCAGGGAAGCCAGAGCACAGGAGAGTGGGCGGCTCCTCTCAGGAACTGGTGAAATAATAGCTTTTGGACTTGAATTCAACTTAAGTTTAAGGATAAGTTTGAATTTTAAGTGAAACTTGCATCAAGGAGTCCAAGTCTTCATATCTGTAGCCCAGAAAGAAGAACAAACTCAGCAGAGGCTCTGCTGAACTCTAGGAACCGGGGAACTAAATCGCTGCCTGGAGTAAGAAAGCGTTGTGTTTGTTGTGAAGAGGAAAACCAGCCATCTTAAAACAATGACGTATTTCAGGGTTTTTTAGAAGTATGGCACTGACAGGTATGAATTCCCAAGCCTGGGAAAGGCTAATTGTGTTTTGTTACCATTTTAATACTTCCTTTATGGAACGATCCCACTGTGCATCTCGGTATACTATAAAGGGGAAAAATGGATAAAAAGTGAAGTGGGCTCGGGTTGCTTTGAAGTAGTCTCATTATACCCGCGTGTCGGTAAGTGGGAGGTGTGTCATGGTTCATCAATGGATCAACATCACATCCTGTTTTTGCTGAAATACGAAAAAGAAGCAAGTTATACTGGTAAAGCAAGAAGCGGAGAAGAATGAGGAATGGAGAGCAACTCAATCTTCATGCTTCTTGAAGTGCTGCGGCAACACTAATCCTGATCACGACTGCTTGTGATAGGTAAGTGATGTTATCTCCGTACCCAGGGAGTTGACTCTGAAGGGAATCGGGGGGACGGAAGGACGTAGATGGTTTTTCAGCTGATGTTTCTTAAGGCCGTTACCAGTTTTGTCTCAGCTGAACTGCTGGAGCCATGCCTGTATTGCAGACCCAGGAGCCCCCTCGCCTTTTCTCAGTGTGACAGACTGAACAGAGCTGTAGAAAAGGAAGTGGAGAAGAGAAAAAGGAGGAAATTAGTTCACTTAATGTAGTCATATGCCAGAGAAATATATCCATCTAAAAAAGAAACTAAAAAAAGGTGAGGAACCCTATGCTTTGTGGTTGCCTTCCATAGCCTAGCAGCAAGTTTCACAAACAGCGCAAGCCTGGGCAGAGCCTTTGGCATTGCAAAGAGGAAGAGGTGCCCTTAGAGCGTGCTGGGATCCAGAAATACTTGTTGCCTGTGTGTGCTTGGTTTGGCCAACATCTAACCTGGCTTCTTTTCTGTCTCGGACAGCAGTATCAGTTACAACTGTTAGCCAAATAACGCCTCCTGTTCGTGCAGTTTATTCTCAGTCAAATTTCCTACTGATAGGAACGGAGCCCTGTTGCTTTTTGAGTGGCTATGATGAAATTTAATAAGCAGACAAAGAGCGAGCCTGGCACGTTGGCCGTGAGCTTTTCTTGGCTAACGTGAATCAGCAGTCATCTAATCTTTTCCTTCTGCAGTGAGCAAGCAATATTTAAGTATAGAGAATCGGTTTGTTGGCTGGAAAACTGGCATTCTCGCTAACTATTTGTAGGGCAGAGACTGTCCCGTAAAGACATGAATTATAGTGTATTCCTGGGGAAATTGTTTAGGACTAATTCTTAGGCATAATAATATGGACATCGTATATGTGCTTTAAAATGCACTGAAGTAAGAGTCCACATTAAAGCAGAACCTAGGTGTTTTATTTGTTGCTAAAATTTGTGCTGCTTCTCTAAATTTGTCTGCTGCGTATGTACAAGGTGGAAACCGAATTTTTTCTATTTAAAGCAAGTGTTTTTTCATGATTTTTCCCATGTTATTCCTGGCCGTTAGCAGCCTATTGAAACCAGAGTCCAGCTAAAACAAGGCATCCTGGTACTCTGTGCCACTGTAGTTCTTGCAGAAGCCGAGCGACAGGCTGGGCCGGACCGTGCCCTTTTGCTTGCGCAGAGCATCACTTCCCACTGCTCGTGACTTTGGCGTGACCTCCGTTCAGTGCTGGAAGAACATGTTTCAGGTGAGGATGTTGCTCCCTACCCCAGGGGCTGGAAGCTGGTGGCCATGGTGCCGGTAGCCAGCACAGAGGAGCTGGGTGCCAGGCTGCCTTTGGCTGCAGGAGAGGGCTCAGCTTCATGGGTGGTGCCTGGTGAACCTTACCCTGCCCCCTCGCCCCCGGATACCCATCGGCTTTGATTGATACACCACATGTATGCATCCTGATAAATGAAGGCCTGAGGCTCTATCGTTTAAATGTGGGGGTTTTTTGTAAGTCATAGAATCATAGAATGGTTTGGGTTGGAAGGGACCTTAAAGATCATCTAGTTCCAGCCCCGCTGTGATGGGCATGGATCTTTTGAACCAGACCAGGCAGCTCAAAGCCCCATCCAGCCTGGCCTGCAACACCTCCAGGGATGGGGCAGCCACAGCTTCTCTGGGCAACCTGTTCCAGTGCCTCACCACCCTCACAGGAAAGAATTTCTTCCTAATATCCAATCTAAACCTCCCCTCGTTCAGTTTAAAACCGTTACCCCTCGTCCTATTGCTCCACTCCCTGATCAGGAGTCCCTCTCCATCTCTCCTGTAGCCCCTGTAGGTACTGGAAGGGACTGTAAGGTCTCCCCGGAGCCTTCCGCGGTCACACAGCAGCGAATTTCTCCCCATTTAAGCCCTGCCGGTGCCCGTGACGCCGAGGGCAGGCGCTGCCGGTGCAGGGGGGGGGCGGGCACCGGCGTGTCACCCACGGCCCGCGCCGCCAGGTGGCGCTGCTGCGCCGCGGCCCGTCGGGGCTGGGTGGGGGGAGCGGGGCGCCCCGGCGGCGGGGACCGGAGGGGACCGGGGGAGCCGTGGGGGCTGTCCGCGGGGTGTGGGGAGCCCGTCGGAGCCGTGCAGCGAGGGACGTGCGAGCATCCCGCGGTGTTCATCGCGGGGACGCGGCCCTTCGTGGGCAGAAAGCTGGGGAGAGGCTTCTGACAAGGGCAGGTAGCGACAGGAGGAGGGGAGGGGAGGATGCCCCCGTGCTGAGGAAGGTGCTGCTGCTGGAATCCATTCATTCCCGGCTCCGACCTCATCTTCTTCCGCCTTTTTTCCTTCTGGTTCAATGTTCTGCCTGAAAAATTTCTCTCTCTCTATGACTTTGTAGCTTGAGATTTTTGTTCCTGAGGCCGGGAGATGGAAGGAAGGCAAAAAAAGAAAAAAAAAAAACAAACAAAAAACAAAAAACAAACAAACCGGAAAACAGCTGTTGCTGGTCTGGAAGCTATTTGAAGTATATTGTTGTTTTTTGATCTTCAGCAAAAAGAAAAAAAAGGCCTTGTGAAAAAATAGTTAATATTCTCAAACTGGAAACTTGTTTACTTCTTATTTTTGGGGTTATTTTTTATTAGGATTTATCTTTTGGTGTGTTCATCCTTTTGAGCCTCTCCGTTGTCCTGTACTTGCCCTCTGCAGGATGCTTTTGCCTCCCTCGTTTGTGACTTTCTGTTCCAGTGCTGTGTGAAGTGAGTACTTGGCTAACGATTGACGAATATATCTGCCCACCTTCCCTTCCTGCGAAGTCAGAGGTAACCCACATCTTCCTTTGGATTCACGCTGTCCTTGGGGACGAGCAGAGAGACGTGGGGTGTCTCGTACCTGTGCTGCTGCAGGTCTGGCCGTGATGGCCGAGTCGTCACCCCTCTGCTGCCTGCCCCATCTCCCTGAGGGACGTCGGCACTCCCTTAGCAGAGCTGGTAGGACAAGATGTGCGTCCGCATCTCAGCCTGGCATCTCACCTCAGGCCACCACCGAAGCTCGGGCTGGCAGCAAGTGGCAGAGGGGTGAGGAAGAGGCAGCTGTGGGCAGGAACGGCTCTGGGTGCAACCGAGACTCATGCGCATTCACCCCCGAGCAGCATCCCATCCCGGAGAGCATCACTGCGATGCCACAGATGGGGGGTCCCAGCAGGGAGATGTTAAGGGGACAGGCTTCATTGTGAGTTAAATGTCTGCAGGTTTCAGAGGAACTTTTGTCTGTCCTCAGGCATCAGAGCTAACAGCTGAAGCACGCTGGGTGTGAGATTAACAGTTGCTAGGCACTCATTCACCTTTTCATCCCATGTCTCTTTTGCTTGCAAAATCTCATTTATTAGAATACAAAAGATTTAGATCTCTAATGTAAAAAAGTTTTTTATGTGATTTACATTTAATTAGCCTTTTTTTTTTTTTAAACAATGTTTCAGTTTTTACACAGAATCACAGAATGGTTCGGGTTGGAAGGGACCTTAAAGATCATCTCGTTCCGACCCCCCTGCCCTGGGCAGGGACACCTCCCACTAGACCAGGCTGCTCAAAGTTTTACTGCATCTGTGTGTCACGTGGAATAAGAAAGGCTTTTAAAAACGTGAAAGTTCAGTGCCCCGTGTCTTGATTCTCAGCCAGCGGTGGAGAGTGATAGAGAGCCTTATCACATATTCTGTCATTACTATCTCCGTCAAACAAAGTTCTGTCAGCTGTGAAGCAGAGAGAGAAAAGCCTGTAATTTGACCATAAAATCTGCTGAGGTAGAAAATATTTGCTTAACTGTCATATAACGCATGGGTGGAGGAAGTGGGTGTTATTGCCATAGCTGGGTTACCAGTGGTGTCGTATGAAATGCTGTAGCCCTGGCTACCCCTGACAAATCAAGATAACCACTATTATTTAGCCCTCCAGAACAGGAAAAGCATTGTTGGAAATCCTGAAATATTACATGCCATTAACTTCTGGAATGAGCCATCTGAACACATTGTGTTTGCACTCTTTTGGGGGATAGGCAGGGCCTACGAAAACACACGCTGCTGCCAAAGGGCATTTTACCTGAGTAACGATTGCAAATTAATCCATTTAGATTGGACTCGAGTTGTGAGAAGCTCAAGTTCCCAGGAAAAGTTTCCACCTTCTCCTGCTGTAGGAATGACTTGCTGTTCAAACTGGTTGACTTTCTTTGGCCTATCGGTGTTCATTTTTCATAGAAACATGTGTTAGGATTTTTAGTTTGATATGAGAATAGTGGCTAGTGGCTTGACTTCATTCTGGCTCACGTCTTGACCTATGGATGTCTTTCGTGGGACTGTTCTCTGAAGCTTAGAAGTTTTTCGTTCGAACGTGCAGAAGTGGGGCACAGGGTCAAAGCTGACAATTTTCTCTGGAAATGAGGGGTCCGATACCTTCTTTAAACCTGCCTGTTTGTCATATCCAGCTTTTGTGTCCACCTCCTGCATCCTGACAGCAACTGGGGAGAAGTTGCCGGCGCTGATCGGCATCTCCTCACTTGAGGCGACTCCGCCGCTCTTGAGGAGAGCGGTTTCCCTGCTGCCTGTTACATCAACTGCTCTCCCTACAGTAGCTGACAGCACTAATCTGCATTACGTGGGATTAAACAGGCACAGTAATTAACTTGCATAAGCGCTTTAGCAACTTTTGGCCTTTGAATTTGCAGCGTGTCCTGCATCTCGCGGTGCAGAGCCTCTGTAAGGTGGGGACAGGACGGCGCGGGGGGAAGCTGGGGAGAAGAAAGCGAAGCTGAAATTTCAGCTGCAAACTACAGTGAGAGGGAGAAAGAAAACACACACAGCCAAGCCTAAATAAGCGTTGTCATTTTTGAGGAGTCAAGGTATGCTGGGTATCTCACAGGTGTGCGTAAAGGGCAGTGTGGGCATCCACAGCTCTCACCAAACCCAAACTACTAGGGAAGAAGTGGCTCCATTTCTAGTCCCTCGTTAAGTGTTGCTCCCGGGTGAGGAGCGAAGCTGTACCTAGGAATTTACTCCTGTAGTGTTTACTCACCACAAATCATAACTTCAACCAGTTCTGACTGTTGTGTTTGGGAGATTCAGTTCAAACGCGCATCCCCAAGGTGAAATAAAATGCTAGTGCAGACATGTCAATAATTTCCCCAGCCGCAATCCTCAGGTTCTGGATTTTGTTCAGTGACCAAGCATCATGTAGCCTTTAAGGCGTCCGTCCCGAAAAGCACTCCAGAAATAAGTCCAAAGCAGGGTGTCTTTTCCCTGGTGTACCGCAACTCTTAAATATATCTGATGCGGCTAATTCAGATCTGCTTTGAATCAGTCGAAAAGCAGGGGAGGCTGGGATGCATTTGGCTGTAGCATTTTCTCTTTCTTTGAAAACATACGGTGCCAGGGGAAAGGTCTTGAAGTCAGCAGGAAAACGTGAGAAGGTTTCGCTCCCCCAGCAGAGAGCGTGTTATCCTACGTCTTATCCGTGAAGCTTGTTTCAGTTTTACACGAGGCAAAAGCGAGGAGTCACCAGCGGGTCAGATGAAGATTTCAAAGCTCAAGGAAAAAGGGCTGATGCCGTCTGCCTTGTAGACCGTGTGGGCTTCTTGTTTGTTTGGCTTTCAGACTTGGGGTCCTCTTGCAAGCCTCGCGGGAATGCGTTCTCAAGACCTTTTTGCCTTTCAGGAAGTGTTGTCTTCGGAGACGGGAGGTTTCAGAGCAAAGCCCTTGAAGTTTTCTCATCGCCCAGAGTCTCCTATACGACTCCAGATGTCTTAGGAAGCGTTGAGAGAATGTGAACTGCTGAAGTAAACAGAAACCTTAGGTATGATGGACTTCAGCGCTATGCCACAAACCCTATGGGAATGAGTCACTACAGAGGGTCCTAATTCAGCCTTAAAAACTCGTAGTAACCTTGGGAGAAGTTACTCATGGATAATCAGCTCAAGAGGATTCTGCTTATAGGTACTGGCAGTGCAACAACTTCCCTCATGTGTTTAAAACCAAATTCAAATGGGGAAATAGATCTTCTGCCGGCTTCTCAGGCCTTTTAACCAGGTGAAAGTGGGTTTGATCCAGCAGTCTAAACGTGGTCCAGAAGTCAGGACGGTGGGTTGGTAAACAGCGAACGGGTTCACAAAGGTCTGAGCATTTTGTAATAAAACAATCAGGGTTCATTCATTGATTGCTGTGGGATTCGGCCCAGGTCCTCATCCTCTGTGCCTCAGTTTACCTCTTTGGACACAGCATCGTTACTGCTTCCCAGGCGTCCGCAGCTGCAAACCGCTAGCCATATCACTGGACACCGCACTGGCTGGCACGTACCGGTGCGTACAGCTCGGTCACAGAATCACAGAAGAAGAGTCTTCTGTGAAGACAACCATGTCTTCCCATGAAGAAGGGAAGCAGAGTCACCCCCTGCTTCCCTTGCTCCCCTGCAGCACCTGGGACCCCTGCTTCCAGTAACCCAACCATAACAGACGGGCGTAAAAAGCAGAAGAGAGTAAGGTATTTTCATGGCCTGATCCCAGTGAACACTAAATCTCCCTGTCTCTCAAAACCCAGTGCTGGAAACGCGACCCTCACTGCAAGGGGAGGAGCCCTACCATGAGTGTCTTGAGCTCTTCGCCCTCTGGAGAAAACCTCTGGTGGGTGTGAAAAGCTCTGGCCCTTATCTCAGCCTGGACACGCTCTCAGTGGAGGTAAAACTAGTAAGTGATATTGTCACCAACTTTGGTCTTCCTTTTTAAGCATTGAAGTTTATCTTAGAAGAAACGGTTCCTAGATTACTCCTTTAGACAATAATTTTTGTTTTAAAAGCTGGTATAAACTCCTTGATTGATCTTTTCTATAAGAGATGAGAAAATGAAACAGGCACATTATTGATAGTGAAACCATTAGTAAAAAAAAAAAAAGTGTGTAAGAAAATGAGCCACACTTGAGAGAAGAAACTCAAAAGTCTGAATGTAACAACATAAAATTACTTTGAAGTGCAACTAATTGTTTCACTGACTGTAATCCTAAACCCCGTATCTTGTTTCCACAAGAATATCTTCATCTGATTTTGTATGACGATAGCCTGGCATGCTAAACCTTTGGGGAAAAAGGTTACTGATTGGGTACCTGCATGGAAATCCCCAGTTTTAAAAATGTTTGTTACACTATTTGTCTACAGTCCTCTGCAGCGGCAGCTGGATATTCATGCTGACCTGCTTAGTATTTATATGGCATTACTGTCATTTTTGCTAACATTGTATGTGATGTATCCTTTTCAGCGTTGGAAGGATATTCTTCTGATAATCTCTTGACTATATTGCTATGTTTGCTGTGTAGCATTTCACGGCGCAAGATGGTACGAGCTGGAGAAAATAGAGAGGAGCATAAAATTGGCTCTTTCCATGTAAAATTGCTAATCACACGCCATTGCGCTTCTTGCACAGTTGCATCAAAAGAAATCTGATTCTGCTCCCAGTGAAGTTTTGTATTGCGGGACCCTCGCGACACCTTCTCATCTAAACGCAACTCCTTTGCTTAAGGCAAAGCGGTATTTGTAAAAGGGCATAACGTTAGGGGTGTGCTGGGGTCGAAGATGCTCCTCAAAGGCGAGGCTGTTGGGTACGACGTTCTCAGCCTCATTCACGATTCCTGTTGGGCCTGATGCCGCTCTTGACCTCATCTACGCAGCGGGAGGGCTGCTCTGCCCCGTGGTGGCTGGAAAGCGGTCGGGCACAGCCTCCCCAGCCTGACCTATCTACCAAGGCACCCAGATTGCACTTGCCATGGCGGTGGCCCGCTGGAGTCACCCATTGCTCGCAGTCAATGGGTGGAGGGAGAACGGGGCTGGACCAGGCACTGACATCAATGGGCAGTGGTCTCCATGGCTTGCGGAGACCGATGGGCTTCGACTTAACCTGTGAGAAGGCAAAACCAGCTGTCATCGGGCAGTGCAGATGGACAGCTGGATTTTTAATCGCTTGCATTAAAAAAAAAAAAAATCAATATGAAAATGAATTGGAGTGTAACGTACAGCCATTCCCGGTCATGGCTCCTGGGCTCCACTGTGACCACCTGCTGGCTTTGCCCTCCCCAGCCCTGACTGCAGAGAGGGGGGGTTGATTCCTTCTCTGTTTTAAGCTATAGCCCTGATTGCAAGTAAAAACTGTGCCCTTGGCCATTGTCCAGAGTCGTGGCCCGGTTGCCAGAACTTACTAAAAACCCACCAGTCGACCCTCTGTATCCTTTAATCTTTTCTCTCACCACGAAAGGTAGAGAGGTACATTTTTAATGCCCCAGGACGGACGTTTGATGTCACGCCAATGCTGCTATGGTTTTCCATTATTACTTGGCATAACTTTCAATTAAGTTGTCGACAGAAAAATAACTTTCTGTTGCGTGTTTGCTGGCAATACGTTTTAACTTCTCAGCTATTGAAAGAAGTGGTATTGTTAAAACGGCAGGCTGAGCTTAGGTATAACATGATTTCTCTACAGCACAGTTAGCTACGTCTCCTATTTTAATAATCTATAAACATTTTAAATAAAGAGAATTAGAACATAATGTCCAGGTCCTATTAATATTTGAAAAGGGCTTTGCAGCCACCCCTAGGTTTCGGTTGGAGGCTCGCAGCAAAGGAGCTACCATGGATGGGAGGCGTGAAAAGTTAATTAATGCGTAAATAAGCAGTTCCACGTACATGGATGTGTATACACGTGTGTGCATGCATGCAATAAAATGATAGAACTTTCTGCAGCTAATTTCCACTCCTAATAGCTCTTAGAAATTTTGCATGATGGTTTTTCTCGCCATGAGCTTTCTTAGTTCTCTTGTAAAGCACTTGGAGCCTAACTCACTGGTGTATAAAGCAACCTGATGGCTGCCATTGCTCTACTAGATCCCGGACCAAATTAGTACTGAAGGGAAGGGTTTTATGTTTTAAATGCGCGTTAGTTCCACCAGCACTCTCACCATCAGTCCTAGGCTTATTCTACCTTTTTATACAAAATGCATACCTGGATTCTCAAAAGCATTGTGCTTAGTACAGCAGTATTGATGAAATTAAGTGAAATCTTTCAAAATGTATATGTACACAAAATTCATCTGGATTTTCGTTCTGGTTAGATTCTTCAAAAGTTTCCCAATTCATCATCAGTTTCAAAGAAATCTTTGCAAGTAAAGAAATAGGCACAAAGAACTAGAGAGGAGTCTGGGCTGGAGTTTTCTCCTTTTAAGTTTGAAGAGTGCAAACCTGGAACCCGCCTTCACGGCCGAAGCCCACATGTAGTTGAATGCGGTGATTGAACAAATTAATTCAGCGATGCTAAATCGCAGCCTTAATTATATGCAATGTAAGGTAATGGGAGTCTGAGGCTGTGACGGCAGGTTGCTGGCATTCTCGCTGCTCGCCTGCTGCTCGTGCCTCTCCCCCGGGGGGTGGAAGCTCCCTTTTGTTTATTTCCTAAACTGAATCATTTCAGAAATCTGGCCGAGAAGACGGACACGGGCGGAGTGAGCTGGAGGAGCTGAGGGGTTAGCTGGGGCTGAGGGTGACAGGCTTGGCGTGCCGCAGGAGATGCTCCATGGAGCCGCAGCCATAGATGTGGGCCGGTGAAGCTGAGGAGCAACATCATGGATGTCCACAAGACATGAGTGTCAGCCCTGGATCTGCGCCCGCCTGAACTCCAGAGGTATTTGGACATAGAGTGAAGTCCTCACCTGACTGGTGTTAATAGAAATACTCTGACTTGTGAGGGGAAGGGGATTCACCCATGCTTTTTGTAGTTCAGTGGTGAGAAGAGGAAGGCCTGGCTTCACTCTTTGGAGCTGGCCGTCACCGTCTGGTGGTATCTCCAATATAGATGTCTGTTGAGGCCCTGGTTTGGTGCTTAGACATTCATCCCAGCAAGAGGTTTCCTGAGCTGGGCCTGGCAAAAATAAAGATGTTGGGATTTGGTTGTTAGGAAATACAATATGCTTTTTGGTATGTCTTTCTGTTTTGGTATGTAAATCTTTTTATTTAATGGGCAACAACACTGTATAGGAGCCCTAGTGATGGATTAAAAAAAAACCCAGCCATAAAATATCTTCATAGAAAAAAATCACAGTGGTTAAGAGCATTTGGTCTTGTTTTGTTTTCCTTATTGCAAGTTCCTTCATGTTTTTAAGATGTTGTCTGCAATGGGCTTTTAGCCTCTGCTTGGGCCATAGCAGCGTATCTGATGCCAGCCACGGGTGCAGGTATGCTGCCACTAAATGCAGGATGGCCACAGCACCAAATACCCGCTGAAAATGCGGGGTACGGAGAGCAACTGGGGCGGGGGGGCAGGCTGTGAGGTGTAGAGAGCCTGGCGATAGTTTTTGGTGGTGCGTTTCCTTGTTTTTGCTGGGGGGATGAGCTAGAGAGAAGGCAAATAACTACCCCCAGAAAGCAAGGGGGTGCCAGGCAGGTGGTACAAGAAGTGGTACAGAGTCACCTACCCTCCTGCGGGCAAGGATGGCGGTAATTAGCACGGAGCGTCTGCAATGAGGCTGCCCTGCCTCCCTGGCTGGGGTCCAGCTATGCGAACAGGCGCACGGGGCACGTCACCCTCCCAGGTATTTACCCGCATACCTCCGGCCAGGCTGTGGATTCCTCCATTCAGCAGGAGACAACACCCACGGGAAGCCAAGAGGAGTCTGGCTCAAGCTGAGGGATGTAATTTTGCTTTTTAGTTACCAAGCATTGCATCTAATTGAACCTGCTGCAGGGGAGAAAGGCTGATCTTAAGCTGATAATTCCTCCTTTAGATGTGACTTAAAATAACTGGCTTTGGGGAGCAGCAGTGCCTCCACTGATCCCAGTGAGAATTGTCCTCCTGCCAACACCGGCTGCAGGTCCCAGAGTTACCATGGAGGACATCAAAGCCCCACTATCCCGTCTTTTCCGTCACCCTTTGAAGGACCGAATGAAAACCAACAGCAAGAGCAGCTCAGAGCTGCCAAGAGCTGGAAAACCAGGTTCGGTTTGTAACTCCCCTCCCTGTCTCGTGTCAGCCCAAGTGGTCAGCCAGCAGTTAGCCCAGCTAAGGGGCAGGGAATGCAGCTGTTGAGACATCATCATTAGACCTGTCACGAAGGGGGGCTATTACCACAATTAGTGCTGATGAGATGGGATACAGACGCATGAACTTCCCCCCCCCCCTTTTTTTTTTTAAAAATATATCCGTCTTTCTGTGGATAACCACTTGTTTGTCAGTTCAGGACACCCATAACTAGCTCTTACTGTCATATTCTGAAATTTTAGCTCATGATGGAAAAAATAAAAGCACGGAGGGGGAGGTGTCACTAAAAGCAAGTGATGAATCCTGGCAGTGTCAGCATTTCGGATGGCGTGAACACATCCCCATGCACTCAAGAGCCAGTAATCTGTATCCTTGTTACTCATCATCATGTGTCTAACCATAACTATGTTTTTAGTTACATGGCAGCAGGAGTATGCATGTTGTTTTTGAAGTATAAGAAGGCCTTTTCCTTGTGGCTAGAGTCTCCCATGCTCATTTGCCAGCCTCTAAACTTTGATCCTAGTCTAGTGCAACTGCTGTAAGATCAAGGGCTATGTTCCATGTACCACAACAAGCCGTGAAGATGAAGAAAAAGGGCAAAGGTGATGGAGAGCAGGGGTTATGGCAGCTCAGTCGGAGCAGGTGAGTTACATCCTGGGAACAGCCTGCTCCAGATGAAGTTGTACATGAGGAATACAGTTCTTGCAGGAAGGGAAAACCCAGAATTTTGAGGGGACCCAAAAGTTTAGCTCAGCAGGAGGATTACCTGTCTGTTGGCCTCTCCTTCCCCAGCACCAGTTTCGTTGTGCTCTTTTAAAAGAGCTGTTGCTGAAATATAACACCCACTTCTTGACGTGCCAGTGGCAGTTCTCCTGCCTGCATTTCCAGCAGCGCACGGCTGGGCTGCTCCGCAGCCGGCACTTCAAACATGACTTCTTTGGGACTTATGTTAGCCAATTCCCATGATATCATAGCATATATATATTTCCTAAATCAAAGGCTGGGTTCTATAGGTAGTGTCTCTTGAAAGCCACATTGTAAGCCTAAATTTTTTAAATAAAATCTTTACTTGCACCACAGAAAATCTAAGAAATGTTAATAGCAAATCTAAGATTGCATCCTTTGCATTCTGGATTTGGAGCCTGTCAAGATTTCAGGCTTTGTTTATACAAGCACTGGTGTCTTATTTGCTAGGGTTTTTCTAGATGAAGACTAGTTTTTCTTTTGTACGTGACTCTGGCAAATGAAATGTAGGAAAACGCTCCCCCAAGGCTGACGGTGAGGGCTAGAAGCACTTTGGGAGCGATGCTTTTCAGCAGGTTGGGAGATCATTTGGTGCCTTAGAATTAAAAGCGTGGCTATTTAGTATTCCTCCAGGCAAAAGATACTACTAAATATCATATCAAAATATTACATGAGGTTGATGGGGTGTAATTGTTCCTCACTGCATGATTCTTTGTATGTTTGCAGAATAGTACTGATGAATTTCTAAAATCAAACTGTAAGCTGGATTTTTTTCTCGCTTAAAAAAATAACTGCTCTTTCCACGGTGTAATGACTATGATGGTGATTGTTACCTTCAGTGCTGTGTACCGAGGAGGAGACAGATGGAGTAATAAATAAGTATAAAGGGCTTCACGAATTGGTGTTGCAAACTGTTAAAGATAGAAATAAAGATGGCTCAGTTAAGCATCTTTTTTCCCAGAAGTTTCGTTCTTTGACATAGTCAGAGGAAACTTAATATAAAATCTGGTATACCTTGCACAAGAAAAATTAGGAGGCAATGAGGAGAGTTTAGGGCTTTCAAAAATAAGTTTCTTGATAAATATTAGTTCTCAATGGTCTGTATCATGCTTTCTTTGCCTCAGCAGGAGCAAAGCAAATGACACCTAATGACAGTTCTTCCAGCTGATCATATCCTAAAGGCATCCAGATTTCACACATTGATTAGATATTCTACAATATACTTTCAGTAACTACATTCATTATTCATATTACATTTACATCACTCTTAATTACAGTGTCAGCAGAGCAGCCTAGTTGTCTATTACAGACTTAAAGTCTTGGAAAAAATAATGCTCTAATTTATTCTAACAATACTGTACGCTAAACCAGCCCCATAGTTTGCAGGTATTTCTAAGACATCAGCATGCTACAAAACTAACTGCCCTTATTGCTTTAACTTAAGAGGTGAAATAGAACTTTAAGTGTATAATACTTAATATGTATCGGGTGCAAGATTTTACATCTATGCATGTTTTCAGTAAATTAACAAGACTTTTATTTAGGCCTCCAGAAAACATCATTCATTTCTAGTTGTTTACATAAGAAGCAATTATTGCCAAATCCTCCCGGGGTGAGCAGCAATACCTTGCTACAAGCGAAAATAAAGCTGTTGCCTGTGTTAGCATCCCATCCTGGAAGAAAAGGGGAGCTGACTCAGTACCTGCAATTCAGCTCTCAGCGCTGTCTCCCAGGAGCAAAACAGGTTATGTGGGAACATGACCTTGGGTGAGCTGCGCTAATGACGATGATTTAAAATCCCAGGCTTTTGTCTCAACTAGAGGAATAGATGAGACAAAACACCTTTAAAAACAACCCAAATAATACTAAACAATGTGCAGATACAGTATAAAAATCTTACAGTGATTAACTAGGTGATCACTAGCTAAAGTATGTCAATTTTTTCCCAAGCTGGTATAAGTGTGAAAGCTTAATATATTAAAACCACACATGTTTTTTTGTTTATAGGGGTTCTCTGTGAATCCCCATGCTATCGTGCTGTTAGCTGACAGCTGCCTCACAGGAAGGCGATGGTCCATGTCTGCACTGAGTACTGAGCACACTGTGCCCTTCCGATGCTTAATTGGCTAGCAAAGACCAGCCCAAAATGTATTTTGTGAGTTATTTACAGTTTGAGAGGATAAATTCATGTTCCTTGCCTCCTTGCCAAAGGTAATGGCTATTTGGACCGGGGTTAGAACTTCTTGGCATGGGCTGTCTCCAGAAAGGTCCAGCGTACAGCGTGCAGGAGGAAATACGCTCGTGTTTAAGCTGGATCACCCTTTCAAGACCTAAGACTTCTCTGAATTATGATGTTCTCCTGCAAATGTGATAGAGTTTTGGTCTCCTAAGGGAAAGATTTAGGGGAACAATCCCTTAAAAATATTCACTGCACATACAAAGTATTTGTTGTTTCTGATTTTTGTAGACATTTGCATGTATTCTACTTTCAGTTCTTAGAAATGCTTGTGTCTTAGACATATCAGGGGAGAGAAGAGGTACAGAATGCAGTGTTTTGAAGAACACGCGTATGATCCATTAGCTGCCGAAGCAGACATTTTGCAGTGATGCAGACCATGGTACGCAGATGTCCTCTCTCTGTGCTGTTAAGCAAGCGTGGTTAGAGTCTTTCTCACGCACCAACTGTCTTCCTTAATCTTAATCCTTCTAATCCTTAGACCTTTCCTGTGTCAGGTGAGGATGAACGCTCCATGTGCTCCCAGATATTACCGGCCGATTTTCCCTAAACCCGAACCACCCTGTGTCTGAACTCAAGAGTGTTGTATCACTTTAATCATCAAAGAGATCACACTCTCTTCAGTTATTTATGCCTTCTTAGATTTACTTCAGAATAATGCCAAGACGTAGGAGGATTTTAAAATCATACTTTCATTATTGCACCTCCAGCTATGAATTCTTGAATGAGACCTTTCTCTTAAATCCTCCTGTCTTTATTCTCTGCATATTTTCTTTTTATTCCCTGTATATTTTCTGATTTTACTTGCTACTGTGAGTGCAAAGTTCTATATGCTTTCTAATGCTTTTTATGCTTTCTAAAATGTCTTCTAATAGGATTTTATAATATAGAATAGAATGTTAGTGTGTATTTAAGTATATTAGTATTTGATTTAGAATCTATTTTTCTTTGTTTTTAAACCAGTGATCCCTTTCTCCGGTATTGCAGTGAGATGGCCTTAAAATGTATTGAATTTTGCAATGACTCTTTATTAGACATATAAAATCTAGCTGCTAGTGAAGTTCTATTTCATTGCCTGCTGTTTCTGATACCAGATATTCTCTATCTAAGTAATTGCTATGCAGCAAAGGAGTATGTCCATCAGTGAAAACTGAAATAAACTTCCTCTTATCATTACTGAGGAGTAACTTGAAGACGGAAGGTTCCCTTAAGCTGTATGGAGTGTCTGATGCAATCAGTAAGGAACAATGTAAATGTCTAATTGAGCAGATCTGGCATTCTGCTCAGCATTGCCCAGAAGAACCCATGGACACATAAGCCCCTGAATAATCCCTGTTTTTACATGTGTACAAATGTCATAAATGAGGCTTTAAGGAAATAGTTAACTTTTTCCCCTCTCCCATCCGCTACCAGCCTGTCTCGGGTCTACTACTCCACTGCTGTGGAGGTGCAGCATCTCCAAAGTGTCCTACAGAAGTGTGATGGACACACTGCACTAACTGCAAGCACCAAGGAAGTGCCAAGCAGCAGACAGTTGTTTTATGACAACATTGCACGGTGGTTAACTAAACAAAACCCATTAAATAAAAGTAAAATATCAGAAGCCTTTGCAGTGTTCACCTGCTACAGCAGGAAAGTCCTCTTGGATTGTTTTAGCCACTTACTGTTACATTACAGAGTTTAGAACTACCAGCTCTGTCTGTAACAGTACTTCTTTACCATGTTTGTTTGTTCAGAATTGCAGAGGCAAGCAAGTCTGTCCTAGGAAGTGGCTTTTTTTCCTTCTTCCTTCTCAAATATCAGGCTGACACAGGGTAATCCAGACAAATCTGGCGAGTCTTACTATGGCGGTCTAAAAAGAAAAAACAGGGTCTGTGGCTTGTTCTGCTTTAACGAAGAAGCAATCTTAAATCTGTGCTGTGGCCGGCAGAGCCAGGGCTGGAAGGGGTGTTGGTGGACTGGGCTGCAGCGCCCAAAGCATCCGAAGCATCCATGCCCATGGAGCAAAGCCAGCAAGATGCCAGGGAGCCCAACCTGGGTGGCCGCTGGTGTACAAGTTGGGGGGCTCAGACATGGACCTTGGACCTGGGCTTGGATGTTTTTATGGTCTATTTGATGATTACATTGTTTTGTAAGACACTGGTCGCTCAGGACATTGCTGTCTTTGGAGCCCATAAGGATCACCTTGTTCCTGCACGCTCGAGTCACTGTTCATTGTCTGATGCTTCGGATTCCTCTTGGCTGCTTTTGACGCTGTCAGCTCCACTGTAACGTTTCGTTGGCCTAGAAAACGACAGGCAGCTTTTGAGCAAGAAAGTTCAAGAGCAGAAATAAATTCTATTTTTAATCCTGCCTCTGGTCTTCCATGGGTGACACAATTTCTCATAGCGTGGCGGTTCCAGCGTGTGGCAGTGTTGCAGAGTGTGCCTTGCAGCTTGTTTTACAGATCCTAATCCATTTACATGCTTTCCCCTAGTTGGAAATTTCAGTTTTGGGGGGTTGTCACCTATTAATACTTGAATGGCACTCTGATTTATCGCAGTAGGTCGGCAATGTATCTGTGGTATGAGAAAATAGAAGCGAGGAATTTAAAGAAGTACTCAAGCATTAACAAAGCTGAGCTGTGTCAAGTGGTGATAAATTTTACACTATATCTTTGATCACCTTATTATTAATGTCATCAATCTCTCTCTGTGAAAAGTAGCTCTGGGCATGCCCACATTACCAAATGTTCTACTAAATAATTAATCATTTGGGGGATGTTGACAGAGTTTGCTGCTTTCCAATTTAATCTTAGCAACTTACTGATTCGTTCCTTTATTTGGAAACAAAAAGCTTCACAGATAAAAATGAGTCAAACGTACTGATATGTACAAGGAGACTATTTAGCATCGAAAACGCATACTGCTTGCTCTAGCAATGTTTTTCCACCTTTTAAAACAACACCCCCAAATTAACAGCTCTGGGAACGATCACTTCGGGAACACAAGCTGTTTCTGCTGCCAGCACCCGCATCCCAGCTGGCTCTCCCTGCCCCTTCAGTGTCAGCTCAGACCTCTCTACCTTTTAAGAGGGCATCAAAATGCCACACTAGCAGGATATCTTTAGAAATAGAATATTACAATGCCAGTTTGATTGTTTAATTAAAAATGTCCATGGATACAAGTCCCTTTGTTGAACTGGTTATTGGTCGTAGCTAAAGCAAAATAAGTTCTAAGTACACAGTTTAAAAACATTACATTCTTTTTTGTTAAAATTCATTTAATTTAGAGTAATACTGTATTAATTTGTAGTGATCAATTATGTAATGAGTCATGGAGAAAGTTTGCTAATTATAGAGTCATTTATTTTTCACAAGTTTGCAGGTTACAATGAAATATATTCCATCCAGACCACGAGTTTTGTCCTACCCAAGCCCGTCTTTAATTGTCTCTTTTATTTCACATAAGAAGTCAATTTGGTTTTAGTTTAACCATATGTACCTTCTTGAAGTACTTAATTTTGTTTGTGTTCCTCCAGGGATTTTTAGCTAAAAGCTCTCACATCTGGTCTATCTGTGACACTGTTGGTTTTTTTTCCCCACTTGCTTCCTCCCGAGTATCAGTAGGCAGCAGCCTCCTCATCAAAGATTAATGCCAACTTTCCACACATATTTACCCATTCATAGACTCTCTTCTTTCAGTATGGCTCGTGGTTTTGTTTTTATTAATTCCCCTTGGATATTACTTAGAATCGGCCAAATATAACATTGGCTTTCTGTTCTCTTTCCCGATGAGTCAGCTGACTGTATTTCCAAATCACTATTTTCATGAGATCACTTGCAATCTTCCCTGCTATTTACTACTTGCTATTCATTCTCTGTTGCTGATCAAAACATATGGCAGTGTTTTTTTTCCCCTTGACTGGATGCCTCAAACTTTTTAAAATGGAAAGTGAGAATAGTTAATGAGCTTTTGCTTCTGGAAATTTTTTAAAAAAATAAACAAGCATTTGTGAATACATGAATGTGGTTAGTAGGAGCCACGAATGTTTTCACAGATACTGCTTCCCTGCCTGAACGCTCTAGGGTGATATAGGAACTTCTTTCCTGTCTGTAATTGTACTATTGTGCCTTTTTATTTAAAATATAAATCAGCTACTCTTTTAACTTGTGATTTCCTATAATTGCGTGTAGCTTGTGTAGGAAAGGTCTCCCACAGTCACTATTGTATTTGTCTTGTGCAGTTCAAATTTGCAATTATAAACATAGGTTATCAATCATTGTATAGGTGACTATTGTGTCTACCGTAAATCCCCAAATTCTTTGGTTTCGTTATGGGATACTCAACATAGACTTGTACAAGAAAAGTGTTACAGTGTAAATAACACATTACACCAGTATCTTCCAAAGCCCTGCTCTGTAAGAAACTACATTTAAGCAAAAGGATGTGGTAAAATCTCTGATACCATGAAAAGCTTTGCCTATGCTATACGTAAATGTCAGAAACCTCTAACAAAGCTCAAGAAAATAATGAATATATGTAGGAATCTGTTTAAATCAGTATGTTGTTGTGTATGCATCTATATATTTTTAAACCTTAGGTATCTCTAAATTTTAAATTGCTTAATCAGCGTGGGCTGCAGATAATCTTTCATCTCTGCTGCTGAGCTGAATTAGGAGCCACAGGGATTGCCAGGGACAAGGCTATCCAGCCTGGAGTACTGTTTCCAGCAGCCGCCAGCACCAAGTGGTACAGGGGACAGTTTAAGAAATGTCATTGTAGACTAATGGACTGGACACAGTTCAGTCTTTTTATTCATAACTCCTTAGAAATTGGTTTAAACACTAATAAATGAAAGCTTCAAAACCTGTTAGGATTTACTAGTTAGTTCTCAGTATTTTTGTTGTTATTTGAATGGCTTACTCCTAACTAAATTATCTTAAAATACGGCATGCACTGGACAGCTTCTTGGGACATAACAAATGCTTTGTGATGAGTGTCTGACTCATGATCGGCACGCAGGAAGATCCTGGCAAGGTTGGATGGTTGGTATTTGCAGGGCAATGAAAGTACTTCAGCTGCTTTGGTGCCTGTAAGGAGCTCGCGAGCTCCTCACTTACAGGCATGGAGTACCAGTTTGGATAACTTAGCTGGTCTTTCGCTCCAGACAAAGTCAGTAAGAACTGAGGAACATCAACACCAAAGGTCTTACAATTTTTCAAAAAAACATCTTGCTGGGTGGTATGTCATCGTGAACTCCTCATTTACCCTGAAGGCTATTGGGGATACATCCAATAGCTGTGTCTATTTGGAATAAATATAGCTAGTTACACAGTTAGCTTTTGGATTTCAAATAACTTGGAAGTTCAGGCAACCTTAAAGCAGGCACATTGATGCACCAGTAATAAAGGTAAGGCTGAAATACAAAGTTTACAAAAAATCCATATTTGGAGTTAACATTTCTCTGGCATCTCCTGCTCTTAAAACTTGATAGTATTCAGATCTAGCAGTTTAATAAGGGTCACATTTAATTTCAAGTTGTGGATGCCATGCATTTCTCAAAAGTGAGGCTTTTGCCAAGGTATTTTACTGCTCAGTTGCCAGTGATTACCCAGGAGCAAAGAAGAACAGGGAGTTCAATATGAGATCCAATGCTGAGCAGATGAGCTCTGTGCTGTCCAGTGCTTTATCTCCCATTTATTATGTAAAATTGCTTTTCTAGTTTTATCCTGAACCTTCCTTGTCTTGAATGAAATGTGAAAGGTTGCACGACGCAAATCTAGGGCTCCTCTCCTTGTGATAATTTTCACATCATATTAAGTTTACTCTGTCTCTACTGATGTAAGTAAATCCTTTGGCAGAAAGCCATCTGAATTCTCTCCTGGTGCAGAAATGCCCACATTTTCCATCTTTGAAAAATGAGTTTTATCCTCCTTCCAAGTGTGCTTATCCTTTTTCACTTCTTCTAGTGAGTATGAATATTTTAAATATAAGTTCTCCATACTCCTACCTGTATTTCAGTTAGCATCACTTTTGCTTGGGTAGCTCATGACCTTTATAGCTCAGATAACTCCTGTGGATAATGTTTTTCCTGCTTTTCAGAACTGCCGGTGGCAATCTCTTCTGTTCCAGTTCTAAACACTTGGAAGTGTTTTTTCCAGTAACCGAGGTGACTGACTTGGTCTTTGGGTTAGAAGTACGTACTCTGTTAGTTTGCTTCTAGTAAGAGTCAGCGCCACCTGAGGACTCTGCAGATGACCATAGATGCAACCACTGCTTTGTCCTCGGAAACATCATTATCTGTGAGGGTGAAGGAGGAAGGACTGTTTGTGGGACATACACTGTGCGTGGTGGTTGGCTGCAGTGTCTATAAATGGTATGAAGTAACTCACTGCCTGATGATCTGTAGGTGAGGTTGTGTTGGGACTACTGTCCTGAGCTTTTCCACCCTGCGCACCCCTCCCTTGTGCTGTGCAGTTCACACCGCTGGGCTGTCCAGCGCCGAGGGCTGTGCGAGAGGAGCACGTACCGAGGAAAAACAAACCTAACCCTTGGAGCAACGGTGGCTGCCACCACTGCAGACACAAACCGCTGCAATTAAATCTTTCTTCTGGGCTTTGAAACCTTTTTCCCATATGTTGCTTTAATTTTGCTTATCTTCGGCAGGTGCTCATTTATTTTGTCTTTCAGTATTGTATTATGCTGGTTAAATTAAAACCTTTAATTCTGAACAGAGATTTGCAGAATCTGGATGAGTCAATATTGATAAAAGAGGCCCCCAGTAATTGTTAAATAGGAACCTAGCCTCCAGCAGTACTAACCAAAACTTGCTCCAAGTGACGCCAGCTTTGATGACAGCCGATGTGAAATGCGCGGTCTGCGTTCCGTTCTGTCAGCAGAGATCCACGTCACAAACCTCGGAAGCAGCTGCTGCTAATGACACCTTTGTTTAAAACCTCGCAGCAGCTCTGGATTTTAAACCAGGGCCCTGAGCAGACAGGCTGGCGGAGGGGGACATCTCTCCCTGGCACAGGGGAAGGGACATCTCCCTCGCCATGGCCTGTGTCCCCTGGAGCTCCCCATCACCATGGATGGGGTCCGGCCTTGTACCGCCATGGATGCCTTGGTGACAGCCCGGCCTTGTACCATCATGGGTGCCCCGGTGACAGCCCGGCCTACCCCTCTAGCCCCCCACTACCACTGTGATCCCCACCGACCCTTCAGAGGGGGCTCTACAAGTTCACCGCTTTTCGTAACAATAAGTTAATTGGGAGGCTGGTCAAAAATATGTGTATTAACGTGCGTCGGGGCTCCAAATTCAGGTAACAGGGCATATTTCTTCACCCAAGGCAAAATTAACATTTTACACCACCCGCACCCTTCCGCAGTTACCGGTCGCTGCGGGAGCTCCTGCCGAAGTAACGAAATTAACGGCGTGCGGGAGGTAATTAAAAGGCGTTTTAACAGAGGTGTCAGGCGCCCGGATCCACGCAGGAGGAGGCCGGGAAACCTCTCGTGCCGGTGCCGGTGCCGGTGCCGGTGCCCCCGCCTCAGGGCGGTGCGCGGCGGCGGTCGCGCATGCGCAGTGAGGCGGAGTGTGGGCCCCGCCCACCGCCGCGGGTGACCTGTAGTAACCCCGTCTCCGCCTCACCGCTCCCGGCCAGCCCGGCCCCGCGCGCCACCCGGCGCCGGCCAACCAGGAGGCGCCGTGCCGCATACGGAATGAGGGCGCGCGGCGGCGGGCGGCCGGGCCGCGGCTGAGCCCCAGCCACGGGAGCGGCGCGGCGGGGCCGGGGGCGCGCACTCGGGCCGCGGCGGCGGGGGCGGCCGGCGGCGGGCCTGCGCTGGGGACGGGGCCCGGTGAGTGTGGGGGCTGCGGGGCCAGGGAGGAAGGGGGTGGCTCTGCGCGGCCCCGCGCCGCCGGTAGCGCGGCCGGCCCCGCTGCGGTGCGGGGCCTCGCGGCCTCCCGCCGCCTCGGCGGGGGCGAGTGCAGGCGCGGCGGCCGTCCGGGCCGGGGTGGTGGAGAGCGGAGGGGCGGCGGGAGGCGGCCTGGGCCCGGCTGGCGGCGAGGGGCGGCCTCGCTGCCGCTCTGAGGCGATTACCGCCCTCCCGGGGCGCACGGGAGCGGCTTGCTGGCTAATTACTGAAATAATAGGCAATAATAGGCGTTTTGGTGTTTTGTTGGTTATTTTTTTTTTTTTCCCCTTCTGCTTTTCTTTGTGTTTCGGTTGTTACGTACGAGGAGGTGGGGAAAGCGCGCCGTGAGTCACCGAGCCGGCCGGGGGGCGGGGGGGGCCGCCAGGTAACCGCCGGGCGGGGTGGGGGGACACGGGGACACGGCGCGGCCCCGTCGCCTCCCGGGCCGGGGCTCTGGGTACCGACGGTGCCTCCGCGTCCGCTCTCGGGTCTCGGCGTGGTCCGTAAGTGCGTTTAATGGGAAACCGGCACCGTTGAAGGAGGGTGCGGGTCGGAATTTCTAGGCGCGTTTTACTGGTTTTGTTCTGATTTCTGCTGGATTTAGTGCCGGGGTGCGTTCCCTTCGTGGGCTTGCTCGGGACGGGTAGCAGGGGAAAGCTCTTCCCTCGAAGCGTATGGGAGAGCAGCAAGCCTTAAAGGATCATTTCGGGTGGCTCCGCAGAGGGGCCGCAGGTTAATTTGTGGGACCCCTATAGAACCTTTGGGAAATAAGCAAACGGTAAGCTTCAGGAAAATTAAAACGGTGACTTGAATAACAGTAGTTGTAAGCGAGTTTATGAGCACTGCTAGATTTATTTTTTTAACTTGCTGAAGAAATAGCCCTCACGAAACATGTAATAATTTTATGTATAACTGGTATATAATTTTTTTGAAATGGGAAGTACTGCATTTTGTTTAGAAGTACCAGGTTCTAGAATGTGGGTTTTTTTGGCCTGTGAGATGAGTTTGATAATGCCAGATGTGAAACTCTTGTATTTAAATAGCCTTACTCTCTAACTTTATCTGTGCTGTTATCTATACAGAATACGTGAAAAAGAGCAAAACCAATGATAAATTATTTTGAGTACTTTTAAAAGTCTATTAAGGGTAAGGGCACCTGTTTTTACTCAAAACGTTTTAGAATATTATAAAAGTCTTAAGGAATATTTGAGTTGACGTGAGCGTTTTTTTATTATATTGTTCTAAGCATCCTGTGAAGAAAAAGCACAAAATGAAACCAAAAAGACTTAATGGGATTTTTGTCTGGTTATGTTCTGCTGCAGCAATAGTCTTTCTCCAGAGTGGATTTAGCATCTCATTGTGCAAAAATTCACTGTGGCATATGACTTTTTTTTTCTTTTTTTTTTTTTTCTAGGAGTAAAAAGTAAAAGTCAGAAATAGTAGATTCGTTATCAGGTCTTAATTACATCCTAAGAGAAAGATAATCATCTGGGTGAACTCTTAAGACTTCATACTCATAACTGTCTGCACCACTGAGAGAGCAAGCACATCTCATCATATTTACTTGTCCTGTGTGCTTTGAAAAATTAAGGAAAGACATTGTTAAGCCCGGTAATTCCTCCTTCTCCTGTGGATTTATGTTTCAGGAATGGTTGAAGCTAAACGTTGTGGCTGAAAGACTTAATTTTCTTTGCAGTTGTTCAGCATGTTTGTTATTCCCTAGAAACAGGAGGTAGGTTCAGATTTCCTGCTTGGTATGTTCAGTTTTGATGGCTGGCTGACAAACTTGAGTGAAACTGGTGGATCTGCCGATCTTTGTGGTCAAGACTTGTGAAACACGTAACGCGCTCAGCCTGTGGTATGGATCCGGTCCCTATTGGCTGGTCAGGAAGGCAAGCTTCTTACTAATGGGAACAGAATCCCTTGTAGTAGAAGCAAACCTACTGAATTTATTCTAAAATAGCCTGTTTGATCCTCAGTGAGCAGTCACTTCATTCTGAAACTTGTGCCATTTCCAAGTGTCCCATTCTACTCAAAATAATCATGGAGATAATAAATCTCAGCCTTAATATTATTCTGTACATTTCACAGCTGTGTATCTGTTGCTGTACTGTGATGTTTTGAGAGACGTCTGGCTTACAGCTGTGAAGGGTAGGCTGTCCATTCCATACCTGTCCATCTGGAGTCCTCTGGGGCCTTCACAAAACAGGACATTAACACTGTTAGTGTCCTGAAGCCTGCTGTCAGGACCGTGGTGTGTTGAATCTTTCTTTTCAGAAGTGTTGGTGGGTAGTTCCCACTCCATTTCTCTTGCTTGGAGGATCCTGATGAGGTAAGACCACCGAGGAGAGCATGTTGGGCCGAGTATGCTGACTGGGGTAACTTTTCAATTTATGATGCTGTTACAAAACCATAATGCCTATGAGCAATGGTGTCTCAAATCAAGAGAAATGGTCCAGCCTGAAGCCTAAGAAAATCAGGATGGTATTTAGTGGAAAACTGGTAGTCTTTGAAGAACTAGAAGAAATTTCTTCATGCTCGACTTAAGCGTGGTGTGCTCTTGCTGCACTGGTGAGCATTTAAGCCAGTGATTCCCCCCAGCCCGTGTTTAGTGACAGTGTAGGGCTTTTATTTTCCCTTTCTGTAGACCAGTGGGTGACTTGAGTCACAATCATACTAAAGCCCAAATTTTTATCAGTGAATTGTCAAGACATCTGGAGCAAAGCAGCACACATGGCTCAAGACAAAATGCGAGAGAAGTATGGATAAAGCATCCTTGTTTTATGGAGTAAACTTCCAGAAGGCAGCAGGAATAACTGAATTGTGAATTGTTTAGAAATCTACATTTTCTTTTTAAAATATATGTTCCCGTGGAAGTGTAACTAAACTAAAACTTATCCTGACAAACAAGCTGGTATTTACTGCCACGGTGACAAAACCAAAGGAATAATGCAGTCTGATGCTGCAACCTTACCAGACCTTAAAGACTAAGTTCAGGTGTCCTGAAATCCGCTCAAGCTCCTTTTTCTCACACAACGAAGAAATCGAGGTGGTTTTGGAGAGCAATTCAGAGAATTTATGTAAGATGCTGAATGGGGAGCTGCCTGGAAGCCAGCTAATAAGAAATAGGAGGCAGAAGGATTTATGTGGAATTTAGGCCATCTGAATATGGCCCTAAGATGCGACTTAGTAGTACTAAGTAAGGTGTATTAACACTAAGAAGACTTGGCTTCAATTTCTATCCATTTCATCTGCTGCTGATTACTAAGCAAATTTACCATTTAAACAGTTATTTAAGGGTGGGGGCTTTGTTTCTTGGCAGGACTAAACCCCTTGGTCCTGGCTGGGGAGCAGCTCTGCTAAGAAGGCCCTGGGGGTCGTGGTGGACAGCAAGCTGAGCGTGGGGCAGCCCAGTGCCCTGTATTAACGGCAGCACAGCCAGTAGGTCAAGCGAAGCGATTATCCCCTTCCGCTTGGCGCTCGTTAGACCACATCCAGAATACGGCATCCAGTTGTACTGCCCCCCAGGACAAGGGAAACGTTGATGAACTAGGGTGAGTTCAGTGGAGAGCTACCAAGGTTGTCTTGAGGTGTGAGCTTTTGCCTTGTGAGGAGAGGCAGAGGAACTGTGCTTCTTGTTGAGCCTGGAGAAGAGAAGGCTTGAGGGGCCCTTGAGCACCTCTGGGGAGGTTTTCAAGAGAGTGGAGCCAGATTCTTCACTGTGCTGCCTGGTGGGGGGACAAGAGAAAGTGAATTGAAGTCAGAGCGGTCCATGTCTATAAGGCATTTTTCACCATGAGGTCAGTCAAGCAGTGGGACTTGCTGCCTTGTGCGTTCTCCTTCCATGGAGGTTTTCAAAATCCAACTGGATGAAGCCCTGAGAACACAGGTGTGGTCTCATGGGTGACCCTGCTCTGATCTGGAGCTTGAACCAGAGGCCCCTGAGGTCCTTTTGCCACCTGTGTTATCCCCTGGCTCTATTTAGTTGCTGGGCATGGAGCAGTTGCAGTGGAAGTTTCTGAGCCAACCTGTTTTGGGCTGCATGCGGTCTGGCAGCATAGGTTTACTCATCACACTTGGAGGAATATAGCAAGCACTCAAGCCAGTCTTAAGCAGCTCTCAAATGGCAGGACTTCATTTGTTTAATTATGCAGTTAGAGTTGGAAGAACTGCTCTTTATCCTGCAGTCCTGATCTACATGAGGGTTTGACGTGTAGTGGGGCCTGAAGGGCTCTCAAAGGTTTCAGTACTCTGCTGCGAGTTACAGTTTGGGATCTAACGATTTTGAGGATGTTGAAGGAAATCAGCTGGACAAGGCTACATCCTAATCACACCTCCTGAATGGCTATTACTAAATCTGGGACTATAGGGGGGAAAAAAAGTGCATTTCTCTGAAGGAAGCTCAAATCTTGTTCTGTACTACCCTCTAAATAAATCAGAGAAAAGTTCAAAATTCAAAATGATTCTAGAGTCAGCCTGTTTCAAAACTTGCAACAGCCTTCACTGGTCCTGGGGAAGGAATTGCTCACATGTGTGTCCTCTCGTTCCTTGAGTGAGCCTGCAGCTCCCAGGAAGTCAAGGTGCGGACTTAGTGTCTGTGATCCTGTGGGAAGAGGAGGAGGTGGCAACTGTTTGTCAACACATGTGCATTGGGAAGTCATGTTTCCCTCAGCGTTCATGAGTCTTGTTAGTTATGAAGATGTGCTAGTTAATTACAGTGTGTGTAATGGGACAAGCTGGCTTCTCAGTTTTATGAGTTTCCTGAAAAGCAGGGAAGATAGGATTATTGAAAGTTATTGATTTACGGATTGTCATTGTTGGTAGTGGAAAACAGCAATAACAAACCGTGAGTCTTTTCCCATTTTGCTTCAAAATTGGAAACCTAGTGCTTTGTTTTTCTAGGTACTGTGTAAATATCATCCTTACCCTGGACACTTGTATCTACTAGATGAAATCAGTATGAGACCAGGAAGGGGAAAATAGATAACAAAGATTAGAAGTGACTTGCTGGAGACTAAGCAGCAGAGTAGCAGTAGTACTGCACTGCCAGATCGAGTTCCCCATCTATTTGCTGTGTTACATTACTGTCCGTGTAGGACGTTCTCTCCTCCTGTGATAAACTCATAAGGATACTGTGAGCTGAAAACTACATGAAAATAGTTTTTCTGCCTCTTTAGAGGAAAGACTTTTCTGCCTTTCCCTTACTGCTGTCCAGGACAGGGTATGGAATGTGCCTTGTTTTGTTCAGGTTGACTACTGAGATGTGAGAAACCTCGACCTTCTGCATGGAGGTTTTGCATGGGTTCTTTGCTTCTTGACTAGAAGACTTCAGAGCAATTATTGCAGTATCATACATCAGTGTGCATGATCATAGAATGGTTCGGGTTGGAAGGGACCTTAAAGATCATCTAGTTCCAACCCCCCTGCCCTGGGCAGGGACACCTCCCACTAGACCAGGCTGCTCAAAGCCCCATCCAGCCTGGCCTGGAACACCTCCAGGGATGGGGCATCCACAGCTTCTCTGGGCAACCTGTTCCAGTGTCTCATCGCCCTCAGAGTAAAGAATTTCTTCCCAGTATGTAATCTAAATCTTCCAGTTTGAAGCCATTACCCCTTACCCTGTTGCAACAGGCCCTGCTAAAAACTTTGTCTCCATCTTTTGTATAAGCCCCTTTTAAGTACTGAAAGGCTGTAATATCGTCTCCTTGGAGCCTTGTCTTCTTCAGGCTGAACAACCGTGACTCTCTCAGCCGGTCCTCATAAGAGAGGTGCTCCAGCCCTCTGAGCATCTTTGTGGCCCTCCTCTGGAGCCTCCCCAACAGGTCCATGTCTTTCCTGGGCTGAGGACCCCAGAGCTGGATGCAGTACTCCAGGTGGGGTCTCACCAGAGCAGAGCAGAGGGGCAGAATCCCTTCCCTTGACCTGCTGGCCACGCTGCTGGTGAAGCAGCCCAGGATACAGTTGGCTTCCTAGGTTTATTGGATTGGACATACAGTATGATTTCTACCAACAAAAGTTTTAAGATTGTACCAGAATATAGTCTGTGAAACAGTGGAGCATCGTCTGTGGTTGTTCACCAAACCATTATTAAAATCAATGTTTATGGGCTCATTCTGTGGGAACCTGTGAAAAATGTGCAAAGTGGAGCATCTGTGGTTAGTATTTAAAAGTTAGATGTGTGTGTAATTTGTGTTTGGTAAAGAGGATGTCTGTAGTTGGATTTTTAAGTTAGTGGATATGGAGAAAGGCAGAAAGGAATGGGAGAATCCATGGTGGTGGATTTGCAGGAGGGTTTAAGTGGTTATGTGGAGAGATGCATCTGTTTTTTTTTCATCTGCAGATTTTGTAAGGTTTTATATGTTTGGTGAGCACTGAAAAGCAGAGAGGTAAGGCAACAGGCATAGGAGGAAGAGAGTGGTCCCAGTAGTGCTTGGGCAGGGAGACTGGTTACCTAGGTGGCAAAATGCGGGTTCCGCAGCACTAAGTCCAGAACCTACTGGGAAAGTTCTGTTGCCAGGGCTTGTCAGTCATTTATAGCTGCGGAAATCAGAACATTTAATTGTTGTGATGAAGTATTGCTGTGCTGTATTGTTCCAGGGAAGCTGTGAATAGAGATTTTCCTAATGCACAGCTTTGAGATGCCTAGAAAATATTTTCTGGTTCTGCATTGCTGATAACTGTGTAGATTTTATTTATTTATTCTCCCTGCCCCCCCCATCCTCCTTGGGGGAGGAAGATGCTCGTAAGAGAACTCAATAAAAATCTCCACAATCTGTACAAATACCTTAGCCTGATAACATCCAGTACTTTTGAGAGCAGGGTACAAATCCACTTCCCGATGAAGCGTGGCAGGGCTGTGAGCTGGTGTGTGAGTGTCCGAGCCACAAAGGCGAGGCTGTCAGTGGGTGTTGGAAGGTGGTGTGAGGGATTTTGCTCAGGAACGCTAGCTAAAATAGTCATAAAGAAACTTGTGACAAATTTTTCTTTCAAAAAATCATGTTATTTACCAATAAAATAAGTTTTATTAAAAAAAACCAACAACATTCTGTCTACATCCTGTTATGCATTGACAGATGCAGTTGTGGCCAGGTCCAGGGTGTGAAAGGATGGAGGGATCTGCTAGCCTGACTTTTTTTTTCTACGCATCTGTGGGTGTGTATGCATCTAAGATAAAAGAGTCTGAGTACAGTGGTTGAAATTGTATATATTTTAATTACATCATTAGCTTAATCTTTCTTGATTCTTGTGGGGATTTTTTTTAAAATGCGAGATGGGATGCTTCTGGGTTTTGGAATTTTATTGTCTCATGAAACAGATGAAATACTTTATTTATATTCTTCTTCTAGAAATACTTAATAGTTTATTCTGGACTTCCAGCTTGTCAACTTGTGTTAATCTAATCTGACCATCTGTATAATACAGGCAAAATAATTTTGCTTGAGAATATTCACAAAATTCCTGCAAATGCTGTTGGTACTGTGGCATCTTTCTTTTTCTTTTTTTTTTTTTTAAAAGGTCAATGTTCTTGTTTTAAAAACTTAGTGGTGAAAGCTCTACCCAGCCAGGTACTTCAACAATTTGGTTGTGTTTACATAATTGGAGTCTAAGGGTGTGTTTGTTTTCCCTGAATAGAAAAACAGGCTTCTCTTCTGCCAAAAACTCCATCTGCCTGCAGAGTATTTGTATACTGATTGTGAACTACTGACTTGAATTATCTCCTGTGAGGACATAGTTACCTCCTCACCTTCATCCCCTCCAGCCCCTATCTGTGAGCACTGGATATTGTCCTCTGATTTTCAACACCTGTGTTTGTAAGCTTAATTTTTAAGGGTGACACATAAGGACTTGGAGCGGAGAACCACACTTCTGTAATGCTTCTTTGCATAGAATAAAATGGCTTCTAATTTAATGAGTCCTTGTTTTGTGTTTGTTTCATGTTACGCAATTGTTGGGCATGTTCATAACTGATTCTGCCTTGCTCTGCTTATGAAAAAGAGAGAGCATAATAAAAAGAGAGAAGAGGATATATATATACGTTCCAGTGTGATGGAGGAGAGAGGTTGTCCTGGTTCTCTGTTACTTCTAAGGTTAGGAAATAGAATGATAACTCAGATGAGCAGGGTAGGCATCCTTATGCCGTACTTAAATAAATTCCAGTGCTTCATTTTGAACAAAGGAGTCCTTTCCCCAAGCAGTATAGATATAAAACCTAGATAAAGGAGCTCTTTAGGAAAACACTGAATTTTAAATATTTTCTGTTTCCTTTGCTATTTCTTTCTTTTGTAATGTTTTATTCCCCGCTGTTGCAAGAATTTCAGAGCAGCCAAGAGAAATAAAAACCTTATAAAGTGGTTTGCAGAAAAACAGCCTGCTAGGCTTCCTGTAACTTCAGCTTTTGTGTGCCTCCCCATGGGTCACCCCTGACATTTTGGGTGCAGAGAAGGAGTGCCATCTGCCCATAAATACATGGGGGAATGAGGTTGAAGCAGTAAGAGCTGAAACCTGCTTCTCTGGTAGCCTTTATTAAGTGCTTAGTTCAGGTACCATTTTTTTGGTCAGCTTTGATGTTGCAGAGAGCAGGGCTGTGCATCTTAAGTAAGTGGCTTCCAGGTGACATTTTTTTTGGCAACTTGGCATTTATAGTGCCATCCATAGGAAACATTTGTTTAAGTCCTGTTTCTACTGATGGACTGTGTGTGCAGCATTCCTAGTGTCTTATGAATCACAGTTTGGTTTAGTTTGAGGCTTTTTCAAATCTAGAGTTAAATAAGCCGAGTAATTTTTTTAGTGTTCAGTTCTGAAAAATAGTAGGAGAAAGGCACTTTCTGTGCGTTGCAGTGCAATTAGGGTACATGTTCAAATATAACTAAAGTATTTCTGTTAAAACAGCTTAGGAGTCAAGAATACTCGCCTCTAAACCTGTGTGTTTAGGAGGTGGTATTTCACAGATAGTAATATAAGCGGTCTAAAAAAACAGAAGACTGTTTTTGAGAATAAATTTATAACTTGTGGCAAAGGTAAGGTTACTAAAATGGTACTTGAAAATTGCATGTTCACACAACTTTGAATGAGCTAACTTCATTTCTCCATTTCTACTTGTGCTCAGGAAAAAGCTCCACAAGTTATTTTCTGCATTTATATAGTTGCTGCAGTGAGATACTACTTTCTATGTGTCTTGCTTAGTCCTTGCAGAGAGGTTCACTTCATGAGGTATGAGACACCCACTGAGTCTCGTGCAAGTGTTGGCTTGAGGCAACGGTTCCTTGGTCTGTGATTTTTATAAATTGTGTTCCTGTTGCTTTTCTGCTGTGTGGCTTGGGGGGGGAATCTCTTCATTATTTTGAGAGCGAATATTACAAAACACAGTCTGAGGCATGTACGTGGCTTGGGAGTAGTAGCCTTTCCCTGAAAAGGTGGTGGTCCCCGCTTGAGGGACTTTAGCCTTCCATCACTGACCAGAGGAAGAGGGATTGCTCCTGTTCTGGAGGTGCAGTCACCACGGTGGAAGTGGTGGGGGGTGGGGGGAGAAAAGCAGATGTTCTTGTGGGAATTTCTTCATAATATTTTTTGGTAGTAAATCCCTGTAGATGACTGGATGCAATGATGTTAAAAAACCAAACACACCAAAACCCAAGCAACTGGAACCTGATAATGTGTTTATCCTTCAATCAAAAGAGAAAGTGTATTGAAAATGTCAGCAGCTCAGCCTTTCAAATTAAGTGGTGAAACATCCCACTTTATCACTTTGATAACTTTGATCATGCTGCGGATGTCCTTATTCCTTTGAAATGTGTTGTAAAATTCTTCTTGAAAGTATTGTTTGTCTGGCTGATGTTTTTCTTGTGAGGAACTACTGTAAAGACTTGGAATAAATCCTTCACTGTTTCTTCTGAAGCCTATACCATCATTTTGTTCTCTCAGATTTGCTCTGTTGCTTGAGTGTATTCATCTGCTGCTTGTCCTTTAAACAGGTTCTGGCTTAAGCGTATCCCTGACAAAAGCCCATCAAATAAAGAAGAAATGTTACAGACAGAAGGCAAAGACAATATAAATACATGGGTTTACCAGACTTTGGAACAGGCTACCTGATAATTTTTAAAAAATGAATATAGGGTAAGGGGTAGTAATTTTTACTGTCACACTACAAGAACATTTTTATGCATGTATGGCTTCTGCTAGAGAAAAAACAGAAGCACCTTTACTGCTAAAAATCTCTGGTATTGTTATGTTAGATTTTTTTGTTCTGATCTGATAAATACATGACTAGAATAAAGCACAGGACCAGACTGAATATATGGCAAGAGAACATCTCTTTCTGTTTTGACGTTTAAGAAACAAACCAGACAAGTCCACTCCTTTGCATTTCCGATTTCGCAGAAATTAAAGAGAACTGATCTAAGGCTGTATTTTGTAGTAGAAAATGGCATATCAAACCATTCTGGTCATTCCTTTCCATTCAAATGGAAAGCAGAGTCTGCCTCCCAGTGGAAGTACTTAGGAGGATTGTCTTAAACAATCGGAAAATGATTGTAGAAATTTGGAGAGTGATAAACTGGCAATGATAACTGGGCTGTTATTCCACTTCTCTGGTAGCTGAAGGCTGGGGGTAATGATGAAGTTTCTGGCTTGTTTTTATGCAGACTTTTTAAATCTGTTTGCGCGGTGGTTCTGGTGTTCTTCAAGTGCTCTTCCATGTGTAGTTTGTGTCTGTGATTTACAAATCTAACAGTATAGTTGGGAAATCGATGTTTTCATCTCTCTTTGACGGTAATTTGCAGATACCAAAGTTACTCTGAGGTCTTCTCCAGTATTAAGGTACTTTATCTGTTAATTTCTTTGTTTCTCTGGCACAAACATGAAAACACTTAGTTTAGTTTGGCATTAAAAACATCTCTTAAATGCTTTAATAACTGCTTATGAGAAGGAATGGAAGCAATACATTGACAATGTCTGATAAATCAAAGTTCCTGAAAGGAGTAAGACACTTGATTGCCGTTAAGCTGTATTACGTAGTGGGAAGAAAAGGAGAGAAAAGACGTAGCAGCACTGGATTGTGTTCCTGGCATAGCCATTACTTTATTGAATAATTTGGAATAAATGTTTTTGTCACACTGCTTTTTCTGCATTAGTAGTAACAGTGATGTTTACTTCTTGGGAAGTGCCTTCAGGTTTGCTGACAACAATTGTTACCTTAGAGCTGAGTTTTATTACTCTTAGAAGATGTATTCATCAATCCATTAAATATTTAATCTGTCTTGTATAAGTTAATTTTTTAACACATTTAAGAAAAAGAAGTTTTAAAATGTTTTGAATAGGAAACTTTCTAAGGTGCAGAATTGCAATGGGGTTTGTAGGAAACTTTCTAAGGTGCAGAATTGCAATGGGGTTTGTGTTTTCAACTGATTTTAGTATCTTGGAAGGGTATTTGTGTCGTAGGCAATGGTAGCTTTAGGAGTACCTATTTTAAGTGTCGGTCCTGAATTAGTGCTGAACCCGTTTTGATTTAGTCATACTTTTCACCTGTAACAAAGGTTTAAACTTCAGTTTGTAGCCCATGCAGTCAGACTGCATTGAAAGTCCTATCTTTTTTTGGGAAAAATAAAGCTGTTTATCTACTTTGTGATGGTCATTTTAGCTTTCAGCTCCTCATAAATATTACTGTCTTTGTGTTTTTTAGAAAGCAGAGGACAGATTTATCAACCTGAGCCTCTTGCTCTCCTGCGACAAGCAGTGATATTTCATACAAGTGGGCGTGGAAATAGTAGTAGAGGTTGATGGCAAATGGACATTTATACCACCCACTTACCATTACCTTTTACGAAATAACCGGATATACCAAGGATTCATTTAAGAGAAAGTGTAGGTCTTTGCCCTCAAGAAATGTCAGCTGCTTCTATCTAATTGCGTTCTGTGCTACCACATTTGTCTCCCTGTTGTCTGACACCACTAGGTGCAATTCTTTTCCCCCCCCTTGGTATAAGTGAGCCTGCTGAATGGAAAAGAAAATGTTAATGTTTTGCAAACTTTTCTAGATAATAAAACTATTTCCTTTGTTTCATGATTTAATTAATATAGTAGAAAGTGTCTCCTTAGGATAAAGGAACTTCTTCAGTTCATGTATTTCCTACTGTTACAGTATCTTGGTGTCTAACAAGTACATAATATTATATTTATCCTAATAACATGCCTTCTGGCTGCCTCCTAAGGAGATAGGTGTTACCATTTTAGAAATTAGCATTGAAATGTGAAGGACATAAATTAAACCCCTTTGTATTTCTGTGAATGCCTACATCCAAGGTTTAAAGCTATTTAGGCTGTAGCACTTGAAACCACCAAGGGTGAGCCCCCAAAAAAGTAAGCTGTGAGAGCAGAAGGTTAATCTTCCAGACAACAGCTCTTCTCTGATCCAGCAGTGTGCTGGTGACAACCAAGTCACAAGGTGTTTCGCGCATCTGTCTATGCTGAAGTTGGTTCTGCCACAGCCGAGCAGAGGTTTGATGTCCAGCATGGCTGCCAGGCTCCTTCCCTCTCCTCTTTCCAGCTGTGTGTTCCCTCTTTGGGGTGGCATTAACGCCTGTCTGTTCATGGTTACCCAGTTTGAGATAGCACTACAAAAGAAGTTATTCTTTGGCTAATTTTCTGTTGATTTAGGTGCCTGCAATGACCCTCCCTAGGCTCAAGTAAGTACCAAAGTTGATACAAAGGAAAATCCACCCTTCTGCCCGGAGATGGAGAGGGTTTAAACTGGATCAGCAAGCTAATCTGACTCATTCCTAGCCACACAAGCACTCGTGTGTTGGTACAATGGAGGGAAAGAGCTGGATTACCATTTTGGAGATGAACAGTCTGTTTTTATTGGCAGCCCAGCATTAAATCTGCTTGAGCCAAACTGAAACCATACCCTCAGGCCATGTGCTTCATGAGCAACCTTCGCCACCCAGTGATCTTCTAAACACTTACTTGGAAATGGGTTTGTTCCAGGTCATGATGTGTCTTTCCTGATGATTGTTGTGTGCCCTTGTGTACTTTCCAGAAACACGCTTGTGCACAGAAGCGCCCAAGCTGCCATCAGGGCTGGAGTTCAGGTGTGAGTTAGTTTATGCTGAAGCCTCGTAGGGGGGCGAGTTGTGTGAGCAGGAGTGGGAGTGCTGAGGTGGCTCCATCAATCCCCCTGTGCCTGTTTGTCATCCCCAGCAGAGCAACTGGGAGCATTTGAAGAGCCTGAGTGTTCACCTGGGGCTGTGCGAGAGGTGGATCGCAGCTGGAGGCTCCAGGGCTGTCCGAACAAGGTAGCTCAAAATTACTCTGTGTGTGCTTGCAGTGAGTAGTTATTCTCCTCATGTCCAGAAAATCTGCATCCTTTTGAGAGAAAAGCCGTCATCAGTAGTAATTCTGGTCTCCTGCTATGCCTTTCTGTGCAAGCTAATAGCAGTTCACAATATGTGTAGCCGTGAGGAGGGCAAAGTCCAGGGAGGGACAGGTTATATCTTGGAGTTGAGAAATCAAGGATGGAGGTGATGTGAGAATTAATTTCATTCTGGATCTGTCTGCTTCAAAAAGTTTCATGAAAACACTCCGTCTGAGTGTAGGTCGGATCGTTACAGCCACGCAGTCCTGTCCTCCTAGATCTTTCTTTAGCAAGGGCTGTTTAATAATGGTAGCAAGCCCTGCGTGGTCAGGTAGAGCTGTTGAGGAAGGTACCATTGCTGGGTTTGTTTCCAGTGGGTGGCGGTAGCCCAAGGATTGGTGCACTGAGCATTTTTTTCCTCCCAGTTGCAAGCAGATGTCTTTTTGGACTGAGCTGCTGATCTGCTCCCAACTTGACTTGATAGAAGCAGTCCCTTTGGGGCTTTCCATTTTGGAAGGTCCCCCTTGCTCTAGAAGTGACGCTGAGACCCAGGCAGCAGCCTGGAGAAGGGTGTCGTGGAGGGGTAGGGCGGCTGGCAGGTAAGCAAGCAGGGGACAAGGGCAGCGTTTGCACTTGCGTGGAAACAACTGGGCCTGGGCGAGAGGATACCACTGGGGTGGCTTGGAGGGAGCTGGGCGCCAGGGAGCGTCAGAGGTCCCACCAGCAGTGCTGGGGCAGTGGCTCTCCAGGATGCAGGAGGTGATGGGGAGGAGAGGCTTGCTGTGGGAAGTGGCAGGGAGGTGAGCTGGGGAGCTGAGGTGGGTCCTTGCGCTCACTTCAATTTCGGGGAAAACGTGCTGAGCACCAACTCTTCTCTAGGGACCCGAGGCATCCGTTTCCACCATTCTCTAGGGCTTGTTGGGATTTCCGTCCTCTCCATTTCAAGAAATGTGTGAAAACACTTGTGCTGTAGCTGTGAGGAACATCTATTTTCAAATATAACTTATGTCTTAAATTCATATTGCAAAACAGATCTTCCGCGTAGCTGGCTATACATCTAGGATTCTTTCCTCAGCACCATTCGTTACCTCTGGCTCTACCTTGCTTCATTGTCAAAAGGGAGTTCCCTTGTGAAGCATAGGCTCGTGCTACTTTGTACATTTGGGTTTCTTTTCTATTTTTATATAGATGAGTACATGAATATTTATAAATGAATGCTAGTAGTTTGGGTTTTCTAGATCTCCTCTTTTTGTAAAAGAGAAGCTCACTTGCTGAATGCGAGCAAAGAAATGTTTTCACTGGCAGCTCTAATAGTGAATTCCTGATGTAGTAAAAAACCTGCTTCCTTAGGGCTGTTAATGTTCCTTTTTAAGTCCAGATGTAAACTAGTAGAGGCTAATTTCTGATACAGTTAAAACTCCATGTTTGGGACTTTGTTATATTGTCTTGAGGTCTTGGATTGATAGCTTTTGTAATGAATTTATCAGACAATACATGAAGATACTCAGTTATTTTGTGCATTAAAGCCTAGCCCAGTAAATAACCTTTTTATCCTTTCTATGAATGTTAAAAAATCGGTTTCTTTCTGCAAGATTTGCTTATAAGAGAAATCTAACGTGTGTTCCTGCAACTATAAATTGTTCATGGAAATGTTTTTTAGCAAGGGTGTCTTGGAATCTCTGGGTTTGAGTTTGATTTTGTTTTCGTACGTGTTAAATCATGGAAGCCCGGAAATGGGCAGTGAGCACCCTGGGTACTTAACTCAAGCAGCAAACAGTCAATCCACCGAAACTGTTTTCTGGAAAAGATTATCTGAGTAACAACTGAATAGCTGTGTAAATAATAATGTTTGCAGACAGGTAATGGGTACAAAAGGTTTACATTCGCTGCATATTTTAAATGTGATTTGCTGGCATGGGTTTTTAAGTTAGACATCTTTCTGCGGAGAGCAATAAATAAAACCTCGATGTATAGTAGAGCAAAGTCAATAAATGTAATGATTACTATTTTATGTAGTCTTTTTATAAAGTGTCCAGGGCTATTTATTACCCATGCTGAAATGTGTTCTCTGCATAGATAGATATACAAAGATAGGTACATTTTTCCACCCCAAATGGTAGAACCAGTGTTAACGCTGAAAGACACTGGGGAGTTGGAGGCAAGTACCATGAGCTACTGAGTTTAACCGATGCTCTTCCAGCCACCTTGATTATACTGGACTCGAGTATGAGCCATGACTAACTCTGTTGTGTCTTACAGTGCCTTTATTTTAACTTTGATGTAGTGGGCCTAGACTTTCTGAGGTGATACAGTGCAGTGTTAGATGAGCAAAAGGTTTTGTTTGTTTATTTATTAATTATAAAAGACAAGTGAAAGAATGGAAGATGTGTTTTATAATTGCCATATTTAATGGGGATTTTCCATTTTTAGATTTCAAGCAGTTGCCTGTGACAGCTCCTGTTGAGTAAAACTGAGACGGGAACATCTTGTATCGGCTGTTGTACCTCTACCTGCCACGATGAGAAGTTGCATAAGGTTTCTTTTTCTTGTTAATTCATGCTTTTATTGTAGTGTAATTATTATAAGCAGGTCAATTAGTAAACACATTCCTTTAAGGATTTTTTTTTCTCATTTAACAAAAGTTTTCTTCTAAAACTTAAAGGGTATAACAATATTAGTATAAGTAGTGTATCAGGCCAAATCACTGATTATGTATTAAGTAGGATCAGTCCTGGAAACAGCCGGTTCACTTCTCCAGACTCATGAATGAGTGTGCTGGTTGCTTCTTCTCTTTGCTGTTGAAAAAAGTATATAATGTTTTACTTGTGGTCTTACTCTTTCCCATTTGGTGACTACTTCATGAAACAGAATTAGATATAAACTGAACAGCCGCTATGTGTGTGGAGAAACATTCGCTTGCACGCTTTTTCTGTAAGTTGTATTCTTGCATAAATTAGCAACTCTTTCCTCCAGGATTTAATCTGCCAGGGTTTGAACACTGATTCCTCAAAAAACACGTCAGGATTATGTGAAACCAGAATGGATGCATGTTCTATAAGAACCCAAGTGTTTACAGCTAATCGGCAGACCGAACTGTTAAGTTAAAATATTTTCACGTCATGTATTTTTACTTGTCAGTGATTAAGCAGGAGTTACCTAAGAAGAAAATCCTCAGCTTTCCATTCCCTGCCCCAAAATGTTGGGTTTACTTACCCTCTCTTTACAGTCAAAAGCAGTCCTGTACTTCCAAAATTAACGAGGTGACCACAAATCGTATTTCACTGAGATTTTAAAGCCCTGGTATAGTATTTCACTAAGGCTTTTGGGGGTTTATTTTGTTTGGTACTTTTTTAAGGGCAGGATGTTAGACAGGAAAGAGTGCATCCCTTTCAAGCCTTTCAAATTTGATAGAACCTTGAAAATTTCCCTAAAACTTTTCATTTTCAGATTAGTTCTGCAAAATGGTTATTGATTATTTATTTTCATTGTGAGTTTTTAAAATAAAGGTTCAAAATAGGAATTGTTACAGAGAAAAATGATGCACATGCAGACATTGTATCTTAATGAAAACAATATTTTTATTTTACTATGTAGTTACAACTGTATTTTTGGGAAGGTTAAATGACCTTTCATTTAACACCCCTCCCCCCAAAAAAAACCAAACCAAAATCAAGCCAAAAAACTACACTATTATGTTCAGCTGCATTGGTTTTACTTGCAGTAAAAGATAATTGCCTTACTGCTAGCACTCCAATCTCAAGTTAGGGATAAGTTTTGCTCCTATGCTGTCATTAAAATGATTTTTTTTTTTTTTTGGATCCATTTAGTGATCCATTTAGCTGACTTTGTTTTTCTGCTGGGAATGTCAGTGATAAATCTGTTGGATGAAGGCATTTTAAACTGCATCTCTTTTGCTTACCTGTAATTCTTGTCTTCAGCAACATAGCAAACAAGTAAGTGAAATGAGTTAAAATGCATCTCGTGTTCTTCGGTTATACGAGGAGAGAGGTGGAGCCTTTACATTGCTGCCAAGGAACCTCCTGTGTGTCGTGGCTCAGCTCTCTTTAGAACTGTCACTCTACAAAGAAATTGGAACTTATGCTTCTAATGAGAAGACAGGAATATATTTTTCTTGCTTGTTCAAAAAGAGATTGCACTTTCCCCCCTCCCAATTGCAATGGTAATTACAGTTGTAATTGCAATTAGTTAAGGCATAGATGCTCTGTAAATATCACAGTCTGAAATCAATTGCCAAACTGGTAGTCACTGGCATAGGAGCACTCTCTCTTGCTAAAGTTTGCTATCTCCTAACTAGAAGATTTTAAAGAAAGAAAAATGGAGTCCTATTTGGCCTTTAAGGCAAGAAACTGTGTTTGCGAAAGATACTTCTTTTATCTTTAAAAAATTACATTTTAAGTGAAAAAATATTTTCGTTAGTGTTAATTTTTAAAACAAACTGTTTGAAATAGGTGACTTGTGATAGCCTCACTGAAATGAAGGAGAAACTGAAATAATTAGCAATTATTCAAGGTAACAGATGTACATCAGAGTAGAGTTCTAGAGCTGGATGCTTACTTTTCTGAACCAGGCTGACATTCCAAAATATTTCCCCTTAATCTGTCCAGTTGGAGTGTTCCTTAGAAACGGGGGGCACAGCACAATTTATGATTTGCAATTCAAAGCAGATATTTCCAGGTTTGGGGGTTGTGTGCAAGACTTCAGGTAAGCCAGAAGAAAGAGCTTGACATGAGACCTTGGTGTGGTTGTTTTAAAAATGCTGGAAAAGGTTCTTCTCTCCTTCTGAGGTAGGAATGAAGCTGTTGGGATAACTGCAAAATCAGATGGGAAGCTGCTGTTCTAGAAGGGCTCAGTGCCCCTCTAATAAAGGAAAATTATGACACCCAGGGAGAATATTTTTGGACAGGCTCAATTGTTTGTCACACAGTGAATTTCTTTGGAGAACATTTTTTCCAAAAGGTATTAAATCAGTTGCTTTCATTTTTGCTTGCAAGAGTGTTTGGTTAAATTCTGTTTCTACTATTGTCCTGGTTTCAGATGGGAAAGAGATAATTTTCTCTGTGTTGCTGTTTTCAGATTTGGTATGAAAGGAAAGTCAGTAATGCATAATGTTTTAGTTGTTGCTAGGCGATGTTTATACTTTTCAAGGACTCTTTTCAGCTTCCCATAGAAGCTGAGAAGGAGCATAGACAGAACAACAGAATGGCCAGTGCTATATTCTGTACCACAGACATCATGCTCAGTATATAAATGGGGGTTGATGGGGCGGGGGTGGAATCTGTGATCTCTGCTCAGGAAGGTACCAATTCACTGGGTGGCGAGAGTGACTTCTGTTGTTATTGTTATTATTTTTATTTTCCCTTTCTGTTGTTATTCTATTAAACTGTCTTTAGCTCAACCCACAAGTGTTTTTCCTTTCCCTTTCCCCTCCTTTCCTCCCTCTTCTCCCTGCCCTTCTGGGGGAAGGGGGAGAACTGCGCGGCCCTGGCTGCCGCTGGGGTTAAACCACAACAACTATGTAGGCACAGAGAGGTTCTCCAGCTTTATAAGGAGAAAAAAAAATGTGTCCCCCGCCTTGAATCAGGCCAGACAAAATCATAGTACAATGTATAACTCTTTAAAAAATGGGTAAAATTCTGTTGTGTGAACTCTGGATTCAGCTTTAAAACGTCATGTTCTGTACTGTTATCAACAACGGCATATTTTTTCTGGACTGCAGTAGCTTATTGGCTGGCACATGATTATTTCCATTAAGTATCCTTCAGTGACAGCCTAAGAACATAAGTCTCTTCAAACGATTACTGAATTTGCCCTTTAACCTATTTAAGGTTTTTTTTTTTTACTTGTCATCGCTTTTTGCCTTTGATGTGAAAATTAAAATATATACACTTCCATTTTTTTTTTTTAATTTAGGTTTTAAATCCCTTTCCCCCTCTGCTGCTTGATCCAGTAAGTCCCTACTGTGAAGAGCTCCTGTGCTTTATTTGAGTATGTGTCTCTGGGTGCTTTGCAGGACAGACCTTGACATGCTTGCTTCCTTCAAAGTGCCTGCAATGATGTTAACCATGAGGTTACAGCGGCTTGTTAGGGAAGAAGTCGATGGTGAAATATTTTTACTTGGAGTTTTAAGGAATTGTATGGTTTAGAGAAAGATGGAATTAATCTCATCCTACAAATGAAGGATATTGGCTTGATCTGTTCCCAAAAGGACCTACAAATCTAAGATTTGTGAAGCAAGGTTTCCTTTCCATTACTACTGAAGGATCTTATATGCTTTAAACATTACTTTTTCAACTAAGATTTCTTGTCATTAGGGTTTTCAAAGAGTCAGTGGATGTAAGACATCAGCAAAGAATAATATGTTATTGGCACTGTATCTTACAAATTAAAATTTACTTAATCCAGAAGGAATTATCAAAGCTGCGCCTCTTATGTGCACATCATTATTAGTTGCTTGATTTATGGTATTGCTTTTAATAGTTGTGTCAATACATTTGAAAAGTTAACTGAGTGAAGTATATTTATAATTCACTCTGCTTTTATGTGCCAAACACTGACTTTTATAACTGGCAGCTCATTCACCGTTGCAGAAATGCATCTTCAGCCATTATGACAAGTGTCCCCATTTTCCGTAATGATTTTAATTATTTTTTCATTTTTTTTTTTTAAATCTTTTAGATATATGGCATAGTATATTATCTCCACGGAAGAATACTGTAGAAAGTTGCATCATTGTGTTCTTTAGATATGATAAATGATGCTTTAAAAAAAGTCAAAGTGAATATCCTGGCATCACTAGGGACCCTGGAAAAAGTTACACATCTCTTCATAGTGCTATTGCTAGGATTTTTGGGATATTTCTAAGCCATTTTTTAGTATTTACCAAATATTAGTTACCTTATCATCATGTTTATTTATATAACGAGTGTGCCCATTGCATATGGTATTGAGGTTGAAATTGTAGGACTGATGGAAAGTCCGTAGGAATAAAAGGACCAGCAAAGTTCTGTTGCGTACAGGGCCTTCATGGAAGAAGGTGAGAGTCGCCTTCTCTTAAGCAGGTGTCTCAGGCTGTATAATGTTTGTAAAGCATTTCAATATACTCTAGTGGCCAGGCTTCCCACGTACAGCGCGGTGACATTACTTGTGTTCTTAAGGCTTGTGCGGAGGCTGATGATTTGCAGTCTCAAAGGTTCTGAAGGTAAGCATGTAGGTATTCTGATGTGGTTGGAGAGAATCTTTTAGAATGTATAATCACATGAACATTTTCAGGTGACGACATGCAAATGGCATGCATTTTATTTAAAACCCCAGGTCCCGAGTTCTTTAGGTTCTGTGTTTGTGTTGTGTAGTGTCCAAAGAAATAAAAATATTAGTAAGTACTGAAGAGTGTTACATGAGGAAAAACTCTTCCATTCCCATTTATCTGTGTCTTGTTTCGTTTGTGTTACGGGTTTAGACTTCTAGCCTAATTTCTGCATAAAAAGACCTACTTTGATATAGATTATAATCATATGTTTGAAAATACCCCCCCTGCCAACAGCTGTAGGGTTTACCAGTAACATTTTCTTTTTCTCTTTTCAGATCTTTTTGGATCCCTAATTGATCCATGTTTCCAAACTCTCCCTTGTAACCTCCGCAAGCAGCCAAAATGAAGTTGAAGCATAACATCAACCCTGTTCTTCTACAGTTTATAAACTTTATAATCTTGGTGTACTCCCTCATAACGTACATTCCGTGGTACATATTTTCAGGATCAAGGCAGGCTATAGCAAAAGCCAAGCAGGTTAAAGCTAAACCTGTGAATAACAAGCCTGGGGGTGCATACAGATCTGTTAACAGTCTGCATTGCTTAGCTTCAGTTTTGTATCCTGGGTGTGATACACTCGACAAAGTTTTTAAATATGCTAAAACTAAATTTAAGGACAAAAAACTCTTGGGAACACGTGAAATCCTAAAAGAGGAAGATGAAATCCAGCCATCGGGAAAAGTTTTTAAAAAGGTAAGTCTTTGCAGTCTGCCTTCAGGATTTTTTTTGAAGTGTGTTTGTTTTCTTTTGCAACACTTCTAGTCCAGTAAAGCAAATTGGGGGGAAAAAGAGAAGCTTCTCTACTTAGATTAAGTAGTTGTGAAAAGAGTTAAATTATATAATTCCCAATCTTTCATTACTCAGCATTTAAAACAAATCTAACCCTTTTTTTTTTTTTGCATTCTTGACTAGATATCCTTTTGTATGGTTTCAACCAAAGACACGACACAAATATGTTTTAAGTATTTGCTTTTAATATTTAGCTGATGATGTAACCGACTTTAAAGTTTTCCTTTTAGGCGTATTAGAAAAAAAAGTCTCCCCTTTGTGTTATTTTCAACTATAATCAGATAAATATAGAGAAATTACTAGATGCCTGTACTCACATGTGCCTTTCCACTAAACTTAACTGTAAATTAAGGATTTACTGTTTTGCCCTCTGAATTTAGGGCTTAAATGAAATTTGTTTGGAAAAGGATTGCACAGATTTTAATTGGAAGACTCTTGGTTGGTTGGTTGGTTTTGGCTTTCGGTCTCCTTTAAGGTGAAGTACTTCTCTGCTAATCTATAATCAGTGTGGGGAGAGATGGAATTTCAATATAAAACTCCGTTGTTTCAAGGGAGACTTTTTATAGTCTCTTAAGTTCAGGCCTGTGTTGTCAGTTCCTATTTCGTATTTGTTCAGAGGCATTTAAAAATGCGATTTTGCCCGAAGAAGCAAGTTGAGATACCATTAACAGGATACATGTATATGTGTGGATATGTGTTAAAGGTCTGCACTTCTGTATTGAAAGTTAACTACATGCTATAAAAACAATTTTTAGTTGAGAGTAGTTTTCCTGCAGAGGAAAAATGTATCTCATAGAAAAAAGGATTCCTTAAATACTGCTAGTCTTAATTCTGATATAGGAGTAAAATGTTTAAAGTAGAATTTGGTTAATATCACAATATGTGGCAAAGTTTAGTTCTGTTAAAATCTTTATAGAAGGTTTAATTGTTAGTGAAACTCCCTCCCAGCTATGGAGTTCATTTTTCAGTATGAAGGAAATGCTGGGAAAAATGAGTACATATAATCCTCCTTGATGCACGTTTTGCTGCCTCATTGCCCTATAAAGAAACAGAAAGTTCATGTTGTACAAAGTGGGCTTCTGAGCATAAATCAGAATTCTGACTCCCCGTGATCTGTGCTCTGTTTCCCAAACATAATTGGTAATGTAAGGCTTAAGAACTTAGGAGTTTTAGCCTTTTCCATTATGCAAGCAAAGTGTTCTGAATATTGGAAAGCTGGAGAATGTTGGTGTTGACCTACTTAAATTACTTAGAAACAAGTATTTAGACTTAGAAATTACCTAAGTTAGGTAACTTTGTCTAAGCTTGACACAACAGTTCATTATGGTCCGTTCCATACTTGCCCTCGAATTATTTTGTTCCAAGTTGTGGCATTATCACATAAGTCTACTTTTAATTTTTTTTTTCCCCATTAAGGAATACAGCATTTCTTAGCACCTCATAACACATTTTAGCAAGTGAGGAAAAATTGGAAAATTTTGCAAGGTGCCTTGTTGGTTCTAAATGTCAGGGTTCTTTTCCTTTGATTTTTGTCTTTCATAACATGTGTCTTTTTGTTGCCTGGTTCCTTTTAGAAAAAGCAACTTGTTGAGGTTTATTTGGTGCAGCTTTTTGAAAAGGTGCATGACAACTTTAATTCTTAGATATAATGCATATAGTCTGTATACCTTACAGGAGTTGCAAAACTTGTTAATTATTTTTTCCCTTTCAGAAGCTGAGCACAGTAGTGGGAGCAATGGATGCATTTTTCTGAGGTCATCTGCAAGTCAGGGGCAGATCTGAATGTAAATCATGGGTCTGTGTACTGAGTTGCGTTACCTATTAGAAGATGCCTCTCTGTGCAAATTGCAAAGGGCTAGATTAGCCTAATTAATGGGGTAAATATATATCTCAAAAAAGTAAAATATTAAGCTTCTGATCCTTAGGAGAACTCAGTGTGCTCACGCTTCTAGCTAAAATTATTTAAAGCTAGATATTTAACATCATCAAGATCAGATACGACATTAATTTATTGAGAGCAATTATATCCCAGATAATCTGTAACTTCTTGAATTTTTATGATACTGTGTTGTTAAAAAGATTTTATTCCTGTGTAGTTGCCAAAGTAGCAGAAATTCACAGATGTTAATGAAATACAAATACTTGCTTCCACTCACTTTGTTGCATTTTATAGTATTTCATATGTAGTTAGTTTAATACATGGATTGGAGAGCATACCTAATGCTAATTTCATAAAATATGTATTTGTCAGGATAAAATAATGCTGAAAATACTTCAGAGATTAAGATGTAATTAATTGAAAAAATTGTTTAAGCTGATCTTAAATTTTATGATGCGCAGAAGATGAACTTTATTCTGCTCTTTGATTATTTTATATTGTCTTAGTTATAGGTTATATTGTCATGTGCCTGCTTTTATATGTGTTGGTATGTGGATTTTGCTTTGTTTGTTTGTGTGTTCTGTTTTTGTGTGTGTTTTGTTCTCTTTTGAAAAGGGTTTGTAACTGAGAACAGAATTAGTGGAAACGTAATAAATAAGACATAGTGGGGAAACAGGAAACCTGATTTCGGTAGGGGAAAGTGAAGCATCTAAACCCTGGGAGACTTAAGTGAAACAGTAAGCGTGTGGGCAAATGCTTGGGGATTCGGAATGTTACTCACTATAGCTGATGCTGAACCTTATGGTGAAGTTGCAGGAAGGTTCTTGCCATGCCAAGTCATTGAGTAGTAACAGTAGCTTATGATGTTGAAAAACATAGGGTGCTATGGAAATAATACATTTGGGTGGGGGTTTTCAGAAGCTTTAAGCTGCCATCCATGTTTTCATATGAAAAAGGCCAAAAAGGAGCATTTCAAATAACCTCCTTTGTATTATTTTTAATGTATTTTCTACAAGGAAGTGTATTTAACTCGCCATCACTGGTTTTCAAATTGTAGTTAAGATTCTTCGAGCCTTATAAGTTACTTCTAGGAAGACCTTGAAAGGTAACCGAGGTCGAGTAGTTTAATATATCTCCATGTGCTTGCAGCTTTTTAAAGAACACTTTATGACACCTTCGCACTAAAAACTTGAATGTGGCTGCCCTAAAATCCAGATTAAAGACATGTTCGTGGCGCAGCAAGTATTTAGTCTTTATACTTTGCTGAATTTCCAAATATTACTACAGTACAGATATTTAATAATATTTTCCAATGCATTAAATAGATAACTCAAATATTTTTTTTAATAACTTGCATTTCAAGCATGTTTAAAAGCTGGTGCACTAGAGGGCAGTATTTTTCTATTTAATGTAGCATTTTGAAGCAAACATTCAGAGGTGCTGTCTCTTCTGATTTACGGTCTGGGTTTATGTGTCTGTTTAATCAGTTCTCAATAACCGTGACTTCTTGGGCCCTTCTCTTGCAAACTCTTGGACGGCTGCTTTCCTTACATGTGTTAGGAGGTTATTTAGCAGAAATAAGTTCTGAAAGCTGTAAAATTAAGTGTATGTAAACGTTTAAAAGGTGATGGCACTTAACATCAGTGTTAACAGCTGTTTACTGTAGAAACTGTACATTGGAAAATATTAGGGAAAGCTACTGAGGCAAGGGCAGAAAAGGAGATGGATTTGGAGACTTAATTAAACATAAGGAAGGATGAGAGAAACCATAACCCGCTCTATGTCCTGCAAAAGAAGCATATAGGTAAATGCAGAAGAAAAGGATGTACAGACAGAAGCAGGATATTAATGTATCATAGAGAGGGCATGGGGAGGAAGGGAACACGGAAATTGAAATACATGGAAGGCAGTAGGAAAAGTAGAACTCAAAACAGCTGCATTGAAAAACATCTCATCTGTTTTCACATGTCACTGTTCTTCAGAAATATATTTCTATATATAGAAAAATAACTGTAGCTAACGGTGCTATAGTTCTCTTCTGTGGATTTTCTAACCTTTTAAGAAAGGAAAGCACCAATAAGGCCTTTTTTCACAACTTTAAATCAAGCTTGTTTAGGCAATGAGGAACTAATTAAGAGAATAAAAAAGGGAATAAAATCAGAATCACAAGTGTTTTCAGAAAGATCAATTTTTGACCCTTTAATCATTTAATATTTCAACTTTAGTGACTGATGTAATGAATGGTGGAAATTACCAAAATGTGTTCGTTTACGGGTTGGCAAACTTACCAGAAACAGTAGCAAGACTCTGCTTGTATTTCTTGGCCTAATTATTTGAGAGCCGCGAGCCTGAGGCCACGCCGTAGGTAGAGTATATAATGATGGAAAGGGTGTTACCTGATTCATTGCTGTAAATTGTTCTCAACTGATGAGCTTGTCAAGAATTTCCAAGTCTGCCAAAAATACTGCATTTGGGGGGGAAAAATGTCCCAAATTGGAATTAAAATTCCGAACGACTGAAATTTGGATGGACAGGAAGAGATGCAATATTTTCTTTGGAAGCAGTAAAAGTTTTCCACAACCAGAAATATCTTGGTGTGTCAAAACCGAAAGGAACTGGCAGGTCCGTGTCCCTGGGGGGCTGTAGCTGTGAGCCCCCTGCCCTGTGGCGCTGCCGAGGTGCTCGGGCGGTGATGCTGCTGCCGCGCTTTCACCCCTTACAGCACAGAGATTCCAGGAGGTCTTTCTTCTCCATTAAGGTTTTTGGCTCTGAAGCAGCATATTTGCCAGTGAAGCTGAGTTTTTTGTAAATATAACAGGAAAACCTGAGCAGATACTTGTGCGTGCAATGTTTCTATTTTTCTGGTGAAACTGCTAAGTATAGTTAGTGTTGGCAAGTGTTGGTTTTTGGGTTTGTTAATTGTAATTACTCCTGAAGACACGTGTGAAATTTCCAAGCAGCTGTGTATATACCTGTCCTGAGTTAAAAAAAAATCTATAGTTTTATCCTGCAAAACAAGTAGGTTAATGAGCAATATGCAGTAAGGCTGTAATGGGTACAACTCAGTTACCCAACAGTAAATTTCTTGAAAAAGTCTTTTGATAAATCTATTAGATTTTATTTTTCTAGTAGAGTTTGAGAGAGATTTTAAAATTCATTTTATTTAGGAAGTGGATGTAGAAATACAGACTCACTAAAAATGTAGTTACATGACAAAAAGTTGTTAGATTTTTACAGCCCACAAGTTTGAAATTTAGTTAAAAGCTGGTAAATGAAATCTGGAAAACAGAATGGAGGGAGGAGGGGGAAGTTTGTTTTTCTAGCTTTTTTCTTTTATCGTTTGTTTGCATTTATTACTAATGCTGTGTAGCCAAAGGCAATGTTTGAAATACTTGACTAATAAAAATTAGTTTTCAAAATTGTCAGGGTGCTTGTATAACTAGGCAGGTAAGGTATAGTGATTTGAGCCTGGATTTTTCGTGTAAAACATCATCTTTGAACTATTTATCTGCATATGAAAATTTCTAGGATGTTGTCAAAGAAATAACCTATCGCTTAGTGAGAAAATAGTACTGTAAGGTGCAAGTGTACACATGGAAACCTATGATGGGTAGTGCACTGTAAATTCAAGTCCAGTTTCACTGGGCACTGGCTTTCCCACATAGAAGAGCACTGAGATTGCTTAACTTTTTTCCACATGACTTCTCAGTACTGAGGTTTGCCAGTAATTTCCAGTCCAGTCTTCTGTCCCACTGTTGTTTAGCAGAAAAAAAGGGTGAAAAGATTACTCCTCTTCCCCCTGACACTTGTTTCAGAACAAACGACGGGAAAGGGATTTCACAATTTCTGACTGAGGACCCATTGATATACTACCTCCTGGATTCCAGTTTCCCTGTTTTTTTGGGTTTTTTTTATAAGAACAAACACCTGTTTATGCTCTCATGCTTGTATATTTGAACCGTAGCCCAAATATCCAAGAAAGCAAATACAGAGCATGTATTGTACCAGGTGGTGCTTGTCACCCTTTATGTAAAATAAACATTTATGAAAAATCTAAAGGCGTATGTGTCAGATAACCATGGCCTTTTGGAGGGCTTCTGAGGCTACAAAATATGGTGGGAATCGTGTGCTTTCCTAAAGTGAAAACAGAAACTGAGGTGATAACAAGCGTGGAGATATTGCAGTATTTGTGTTGGAACTTCCACAGACCCTGTAGTTTTTGCAAGCATATTATTCATTATCTTGAATAAACTGCTTTCAGAATTTAAGCAACTTTTACTTCAAACATCTGTGGTTTCTTCACGTGAATAAAGATGCAGTAGAACATGTGTTAAGGATTTTCGTTTTCTAAATTGAGTTTATTGTTCTTATTAGGTCATCCTTGGCAAGTACACCTGGCTTTCATACGAAGATGTATACGTTAAAGCTGTTAATTTTGGAAACGGCTTAGCAGTATTGGGTCAGCAACCAAAGACTAACATTGCCATCTTTTGTGAGACTCGAGCCGAGTGGATGATCGCAGCGCAGGCCTGCTTTATGTGCAACTACCAGCGTAAGTATGCGTCTTTCCACCGGTATTTATGTCTCTTGATCTTACAGCACAATCTGAAAATGAACCTTTTTCTTACTTTACTTTACACACTAAGAAAGCTTTATGTAGAGTTTATACAGAGCGTTTAAAACTACAAATGAAAAATACTGCATCAGGTAGAGACTGTGCACTTCACGGTGTTTTGCCTTACTGAATGGAGAAATGTGTGTCTGTTTGCAGCTGGAGTATGGTTTCACTAAGTGTATCTTGCTCAATGAATTTGTGAGAGGTTTATTTGCTTTTAATCTCAAATCAGTACAGATTCCCAAGTTTCTGAAAACAAACAAACAAAAATTGCACATCAATTCATTGACTCAGTTTCAGGAGTTGACGTTAAACCTTCATCTGTGCCTGTAAGTTCTGTTTTAACTGGATATTTTGTCAACTCTTCAATTTTGATTTTGGTTAGAGTTTATCATATTGTTATCTCTAAAAAGTGAAAAGGAATGAGTAAGTCCTGGACTTATTTTGGACAGCTCTTTCGAATTAAAAAGTTGCTTAGTAACTCCTTTACTAACTGAAGTCATTCCTTAACCCAAGGAGCCTGTTTGTTTTTTTTTTTTTATGTTTTTATATCTATCTTTCTGTCTCTGCATCTTGACTTTCTCATAGCCCTTTGCGGGTCATTTAATACATCCTAATTTAACCTGAATGCTGATTTGAGACTATGCTCAAGGACGAGTTTGAGTTCTAGTTATTCCGTCAGAAGCCTTAAGACTGTGTTTAGTTTTGGTGAGCTATTGAAAGTCAGTCTTGCTCTGATTCACAGTATCTGATTCAATCACGCACCAGTTGGATCCCTAACCCTGGCAGTGGGCTGAGAACAGGTTTTCTGACCTGGATGATACTCCATATTTCCTCATGGAGTGACCATAAGAGAAGTGTCTTTAGGGGTCTTCTGTCCGATTACAGTCTTAGTCCCATTCTGTAACTTCTGGTTAACTTACCCTTTGATCTTCTGCTGTTTTATGGTGGAGAGCACCAACTGTGTTGGGGCAGAGCCGTCTGCTCGGGGAGCAGAAGGTGCTTTCTGGGCAAGGTGTGTACACTGGGCAGTTGCAGGCTGTGGTGGAGGTGCCTTGAGGAGTGGCAGAATGGGATGGACTGGCTGGAGGTGCCCTTGCACAGCTTCACAGCACAGGGCAGAGACAAATGCAAAGCCACCTCTGCTCCCTTTTTACTTGAGTCCTGTAGAGGGCCACAGCTGTGTCTGAGGTACATCTCTGCCATGGTGGAAAGACTGCTGTATACCCTAGTCTAGCCTGAGCACAAGAATATGTGTAGAAGCTCTAGGACTGTTTTTGTTGCTGAGAAACCTATGGAATGCTGATCTCAACTTGGTATAGGAAGTGTTTTCGAATGTCTGGTTCATCATCACTCCTTGGTATGTCATTCACCTAATGGCTGGGTTCTGTGATGTTCTTGGGGGACATTTCTCATTTTCCCACAGGGCACTCTAGAAGCTGCTGTTCCGCACAGGCTCGGCCTCTTCTCTCCCATGACATGTTTACCCTCCTTCAATAAGAGATGGGCTGTAAAAGCCAGATGTGCAGAAATTCCTGATTTACTGCCTACCTACCTATACTATATTTCAATTAGACCTTTTTTCAGGTTTTGGAAGCAAGCCTGACAAAAAAATTGTACCTTAAATGGTCCCTCTTAGCTCTAAGCGTGACTCTGTTTCAGTTTGAAAAGCCATATGTTCATGGGTATATAGCAGTTGTCATTTCAATAAGTCTTTGCTGTGGGTCTGCGTGGTTATTTTCTGTATGCCCTCAGGCTGTGTTATTCCCTCGGTTTTATGGGTGGAGTTGGTTTCAAGATGTACTGCCCTAGCCCATACCATTTCAAAATCAGCCTGCTTGCCTGGTGTGATGACTGTCTCTATGGATAAGGAGAGAGTGGATATTATATGCTGTGACTCTAGCAAGGCCTTTGACGTGGTCTCCCGTAGTATCCGTACGTCCAGACTATTTAGAGAGACTGGATAAGTGGCTGCTAAGACGGATGGAAAATTCATTGGTCGGTTGGCTGAAAGGATTGTGATCAGCAGGGTAGAGTTGGCTGCCAGCCCTTGGGGATTGATACTGAGTCCAATACTGTTTAACGTCTTTATTGAAGATCTGGGTGGTGGGACAGAGTATAAACACAGCAGGTTACAGCCTGTAGCAAGTTGGCCGGAGCAGCCAGTACACTGGAGGGCAGGGCTGATCTTCAGAGGGGCCTGTCACCTGGAGAAGTGAGCTGTTGGGAGCCTCATGGAGTTCAATGAAGGCAATTACAAATTCCTGTGTCCGTGCTGGAATAACCTCATGCACCAGTATAGGCTGGGGGACAACTGGATAGACAGCAGCTTTGCAGAAAAGGACCTGGGGGTCTTGGTGGGTAGTGAGTCAACCATGAGTACACAGTGCCTTCTTGCAGTGAAGGCCAACGGCATCCAAGGTGGTAGTAGCATGAGTGTAGCAGGTAGGTCCAGGGAAGTGGTCCTTCTCCTCCATTTGGATGCTGATGAGACTATGGATGCTGGTGAGACCCATGAGTTTTGGGTTTCCCAGTAGAAAAAAAAACCTTGACGTACTGGACTGAGTCCAGGGGAGGGCTGCCAAGATGCTGAAGGGATTGGAGAATGTGACATAGGAGAAGAGGCTGATAGAGCAGGGTCTGTTCAGCATTAAGATGAGTGAGTTGAGATCTTGTTCTGTCTAAAACTGTGTAATGGGAGCATACAGAGAGGATGAAGCCAGACTCTGCGCAAAGGTGTGTTTTGATAAAACTGGACGCAACAAGCACAACCTGAAACACAGGACAAGTTGATTATATATTAAGACAAATGTCCTTATTGTGAGGGTGGTTAAATACCAGAACAGGAACGTAGAATGGTTGTGAAATCTCCATCCTTGGAGATACTTAAAACTGGACTGGCTGTGGCCCTGCTCTAACGAACAATTCCATGCAGGTGATCTTCCCAGGTGCCTTCCAGCCTAAATTCAGTGATACTTTTGGTCCTTGCTTCAGTGAGCGACTGCTGGTAACTTGCCTGCCAGAGCAGAGATCTGCACAGTCTGCTTTCAGAGGAGATGCGTCTGTTGCTTTGAAACCACATGTCTCGTAATACATTTGTGTCAGTTCACTTTTATCACTTTTGGGATCTGTTAAATTCCTAGTGACTAAATGCAAAGGCTTGTATCACTTTTTCTTCGGAAGTGAAGTGCACTTAGAAATCCTAGGAAGATTTCGTAATTTGGGGGGGGCGGGGAGGAGTCTAAGATAGTGGATGGATGTCGTGTGTAGAATGGTATGTATGTGTTTTTAGTTTTGTTGGATTAATGTTTTAAATTCCCTTATTGAGACGTGCTTCGGCACACTGTCTGACGTGGTATTTAGCATCTAAGCTGTATGTCATGTTATGTGAACTTGGCTGACTTGCGTGTTGGCAGATGATGATATTATCATGCAGTATTCATGTAGTAGGTTTGCTGAATGAATTATAAGATTCAGATGATGTTGAAGTGGTCCGGTAAGACATTGCTAAGTGACTTATTAGCATTTTTCAGTTTACAGGTTTCATAACAGCTAACTGCTGTGGTAGTGTTGTGACATTCTTTCCGAATGTGAAATGTATTAAATCTGATGTTATGTGCCCAGAATCGATGCCAAGAGAGCAGGTTCATCTGCTTCATCTGTAGGAGAAAATGCCTTTTGTACTCGGGAATTAAAATGGGGAAAGTAATTTTATGTTATGGATTACTCACACGAACAGGTGGTTTTATAATTAGAAATACTTGTTTGATTGTAAATTTTACATTGTTTGAAGCTAAGTCTTGTATTTGCGGGACGTAGAGTGGGATTGCTAGTTCAAAATGGAGAAAAAGTACTAACACAAAACCAGATTTTTCTTCAAAAATATCTCCTCTTCATCTGTGTGAAGAGCTCTTCACCATTGTGGGCAGATAAAACACCTGAGTGTATAACCAACAATGAAATAAGTAGGAAAGGTTACATTTCATTTCTGAATCATTCCTGCCTGAAGCTTGAGCAGAAGTGGTTTTGTCAGAATTGATTTGGCTGAAGCCTTTAAAGTTATACTTTGCCTTTTTATTTTTTATGTATGGTGGATGCTGAAATACTCAGTTTAACATTTTAGTTACATGGAAATAAATGGCCAAAGTTCTGTTTGTTTCTTTAGGACAAGGCTTTGTTTTTGTACATTAGGTGGCAAATTTAGTGGTGTTGAGATTTTTCTTTTTGTCAGACTTTCAGAGCAGTATTCCTAGCAGAAGTCCAGATAGCAAAGACTCCCTCGTACTATTGCGTGTGTAAAGGTGAACACACAAAATAATCCCTTCTTGGTATGCCTTCAAGAGAAAAAGGAGAGGAAAAATTACCTAAACTTTCAGATTTGCTTGAAAAGGTTTTAGGTGCCAATGTAGAGAAGTGAGAATTTCACGGATCAGAGTCATTGTTCAGTTTTTTTTCCTCTCCATAACATCAGTTACACCATGATATAAATGGTATAGCTCTCGCTCTCTTGGGCTCCGTCCTATAGCTCGAAGTTGTCCTTGAGGTACTTCTTTGTAGACAAGCAATTAACTACATAAATGGTTATTTCAGAGATTATACTTCTCTTTCCGGGCGGTGTGTCGTCTCAGTTGTGCTTGTTGGCTTGGGGACGCTGAATTTCTGCTGGCTGTTTATGTAAGAGGGGTCACCGCAGCGAGGAGGGAGAGCTCGTGGGAACTAGTAGAGGCACTCTTCTGGACTCTGCTCCCACCAAATTAAAGAAAACACAGTGCATGTGCGTTTGCCCTGCAACAGTTCTGAACTATGATGGACTGTTTTAACAAGGAAAAAAATAAGTAGAGGTCAACTATTTACTTTTCTGTGTAAGGAAACTGCCTTTGAGCTCTTCCTTAGTATGCTGCACGGGATTAGTAACTCCCTGGATTTCAAATCTTACAGTACAACAGAGTTTGATTTTACTTTACTTTTATTTTTGCTGCAGTGTCTTGTTTTAATAATTAATTTGTTTAAATATTCAGCTAAATCCAGAATGCAAAAGAAATACAGATACCTAATGTGACAAAACTTCCAGCACTGATGTAATTATTAATGATTGTGTTGCTTACAACTCTTTTTGAGATGCCCCTCTTTAGCATTCTGCTTGGAAAATAGGAAATTATTATTTTTTTGAGAGCAGTACCTCTCTTCCTTTTTGAGCTGCCTTTTTCTTCCCCAGTCTCTTCCTGTCTGTTCTGATGCAGTTCTCATAAAAATGGCAGGAAATTAAATATGGTTTTAAAATTGTTAATGAGAAATAATTGTGGTTTAACACTCTATTGCTAATAAGCTGTCCCTAAATACAGGAAACAGTGTTTCTCATAGTCAATTTCCTAAATATTTTCTTTCCTTGCAATTCTGAATTCTCATTATGTCAGTTCAGTGTCTAATGGTTGTAGTTATTAAACCTTTATTATGTTGTTTTAAACAGATGGGAGAATACGATAGTCACAGATTTATTACCGAGTGTGAGAATTAATCTGCTGATAACATGTATTACAATATTATAATAATTTCTTATTAGCAGACGATTGTAAAAGGGTAGTAACAGAACATGTGAATTCTGAAAAGAGAAGTAATGTAAATGAAAACCCTTTCTTTTTTGTGTACAAGAGGACTGTTAAACAGTGTATTAAGCTGAGAACAGATGCCTACTTTTAAAATGGTAAAAGCCATGAAGGTATGAGAGTAGCTCTAGAAGAGAATTGCATCGGGTAATGTGGTTTTGGTACCTCTAGTTAGAATAGTAGTAATACCTCTAGTTGAAAAATAGTAAACAGTCATGTAGACAATGGTTGTTTTTTACTCCTTCTGGGAGTAACTGAAAATTATGCTGTATTTTAGTCTGTGTAATAGGTATTTTTTTTAAAGCACAAAACTACCCCACCTTTATATTAGTTGACAAATAATTTTACTGTGTTGCTAATTTAGAATAGGTTAATCTCAGCCCTTTATTGTAAACTGGACTTCAAAGTGTAACATAGAGATTTACCTTTCCCCCCTCCTTTTCTGTTTCAGTGGTTACGCTGTATGCTACTCTGGGAGGCCCAGCAATAGTACACGGGCTGAATGAAACGGAGGTGACCACCATCATTACTAGTAAAGAACTGATGCAAACAAAATTGAAGGTCAGAAAACTGTTAGTTGTCTATCTCTTTGCGGTGTATCTGTTCACTGTTGTTAAAAGACCCGATTCCATTGTACAGAACAGTGAAAGACCCGATTCCATTGTACAGAACAGTGATTCATTGCCTATATATAGGGCGGGCACTCCTTGGAGAATAAGATTTATGTATCTGTCTTCATGTACAGAAAAACACCGATAGGTAGCCTTCAGTGGGATTCAGGCTCCTCGATGACTTTGGAGAACAGGATGAGCAATTTGCAGTATTGAAGAGCTGCAGTGCTGCCTGGAACACCACCTTTACAAGAAACTGCTATGGTTTCTGGGTGGACTTAGTGCCTATAAATTTAACAGGTGAAGCAAATGGGAAGAACAGAAAAATGTATGAACTGTATATGAATAGCTAAATGTGACCATCCTCCTGATTTATTGTTGGATGTTTTCCCAGCAGAGAATGGCTCTTAAATCTAAAGAGGGGTGCTCGAAGAGTTAGAGCTGTTTTCCAGTGCAGGGGAAAGCTTATTAAACGTTAGAACAGTCAAAGAACATTTTTGACTTACTGACCCAAATTGAATACACAAGTGGAACAACAAATCTGCATGAGTTTCATCATGATGTGTTTTGGGGGAACTAGACCTTTCACATAAGGGAATTGTTTTAATTAAAAACTATGTGCTGTTGCTAAATTTTGAATGAAAATTTCCCAAACCTTTTTTTAGTTACTAGAATGGCAGGATATGTACAATGCACACTTATTTCAGCTTGCAGTAGGATAATGAATTTCTTCTGCTAGAGATTGTAGTCATCTCTTCTTCCACTGGGACTGATAAATGTTTTTTGAACTCACATTTTGCTTGAAATGCTTTGCTAGTGCTTAACTAATAATTTTCTATACTTTTGCTAGCTGTTGCTTATTTCAAATAGCGTAGTAATCAAGGAGCAACACAAGAACTATTATGAGCTCAGTGTCGCCAGTTTCTTTCAGTGTTCCATGAGAATGGAAAGTCAATTACCTCTACAAGTCACTGCAGTCTTATTTGTGGACTTTCCTTGAAATAAGACCCAGATCAGTAAATGGTTGGAAAAGTTTTTGGACTTGTGAGTGGAAAGTTCAATCAGTCCTGCAAATCTAAATGTGGAAAGTTTCAAGCTTTGCAGCTATCTGGGCTAGACAAGTTTATCCTCTGAAACTTTAAATCCTCAGTTACCTCATGTCAATGCTTTTTATTAATGTATATGGTAGATGGATGGGGCTTTTTTCTGCTCATCGTGTTCATTTCCACAGGAAATTGTTTCTCAAGTTCCACTGCTGCGACATATTATTACAGTGGATGGCAAACCAACAACATGGTCAGAGTTTCCCAAGGGTGTCATTGTCCACACTATGGCTTCTGTGCAAGCTATGGGGGCCAAGGCAGATACTGGTAGGTTATCTCTTCTTTCTGTTGGCACTATCTCGTTTGTTGTTCTACTTTGACCCTGTTGAGTAAACTTGGGAAAATTGCAGATCTCAAAAAAAAAAAAAAAAAAAAAAAAAAAAAAAATTATGCCGTGACTAACCTTTTATCATCTGCTTTTTCTTTAAATAAAATCTGTGGGATTTTTTTGTTTGGTTGTGGTTGGATTTTTGGGGTGTGGGGTTTTTTGTTTGTTTTTTGTTTTTCAACAAAGCAGAGTAAAATGCTTTTAATAAAAACTGTCTTCTCCACCACAAGTGTCACGTGTTGAAGAATAATTTTTAGGATAAGCATTTAGGCCAGGATAGAAACTTAGAAAGCATTCTTATGATCAGACATACTAAAACCAGGTTATTCAGAGCACACAGAGGAAATTATTGTGCATTTTATAGCAAAAGACATCAGTAATTTGCTACCATTAAGTCTTGTTAAATTCACAAATAACAAAATGTTGGTCAATTCTGTTGCATTTCTGAAAGTGCCAGTCTACTATGTAAATTTCTTGAAATCTATTTCCAATCTGTGTAACACACTTAGAATTAGAATTCAGAATTTCAGAAGGTATTTTAACTATTATCGTATCAAGCTTTTATTCATGGCTCTGAAGAGCTGCTAAACATAGTATCTTAAGATTTCATTATATTCAGTAGGTGCTTTTTCTGTCCTTGTTCTTTGTGTTTTCAGAGTCTTTTAGCTGCTGAAGGCACATAAGTGTTGGATTGAATTTTGTTTGAGGAGTAGGGTGGGTGGTTAATCCATCTGCTGTTGATGTTCAGGGGAACGGCAGGTTTGTTTCCAACATCGTGACCTCTCAGTTTCTTTAAAAGATGGCTTTCCCTTTTTGATGTACCAGTTTTATGTGCTATTAAAATGGTTTCAGACAACACCAACAGAAGAAATTATGGCTATAATTCATTAACTCCCTGAGATTTGTTAATCTGTGCCACGTAGAAAGGGGTCTAAGCCTTCTTTCTTCAGTCTTTTAAATACTACATACTATACACTATAATAAAGGAACGTTATCTTTGTCAAGTTAACCATTCATAAATTGTGGAATACTCCAGTGAATTGTTTATGGTCGAGCACATCCAATTAATATTATATAAGTACTTGAGCTGCTGCTTGTGTTTTTTTTCCTTTGTGGTGTTCATTGTGCAGGATATACAGGATTCAGAGAGTGGGAAATTACTAAATATGCTTTCACCCTTCTTGTTAAGTGTGTATGTTGTGCCACATGTGTTGCTCATTATGCTGTTTTTCTTCAAATAAACACAATTGTTCTGGTATCTTCTTGCCCTCAGTGCAAGTGTTTAAAAAACACTTTAATCCTATTGAAGCTATTGAACTTCCTTTAAATATTTATAGAAATTGGACTTCATGTTGGGTCAGCAGTGCCTTGCTGCAGGTGTTACAAAGGAGGCAGCGTGTTGTTCCCTGCCAGGGACACACGAGAAAGTAGCTTTGCAAATGGGGATTGACCCTTGTCAGCATGGGGCCAGTGCAGCCAGCCTTCCTAAGGATGTGGAGCTCAGTGGCATCTTGGAGGAGCCAAAGCTCTGCCCATTTTTCTCTCCTCTACAGGAACATGGGAAATATAATAGAAAAAGTGTTGTTGTGGTAGACTAGGACAATCACTTGAAGTATTGCTAGGCTAATGCAAAGCAGCTCCTACTCTTTGTGAAGGCACTTAAGCTTGACCGCAATCTCGTTAACCAAAAGCAAAATGTAATAGCAATAGTCACGTAGCGTTGTATTGGAATGACTGCTGAAATATGGTAGTGTATCGGGTGATCTGGTCTTTCCACGCATTATACATTCTCTTTTTTAATACAAATTGCAGGAAGCAGACAGCAGTCTAGGCCCGTGCCCTCTGATATCGCAGTGATCATGTACACAAGTGGATCCACAGGAGTTCCCAAGGGAGTTATGATTTCCCATTGCAACATAATTGCTGGGATAACTGGAATGGCTGAGAGGATTCCAAACCTGGGGTACGTACCAACAGTTACTTACCAGCAATTAAAGAAGTCATGTAGTTGCATATGAGTTTAGATTAATTACTCTGTAAAATAGTAACTGTTTTATATTGCTTTGTCTGTGACGCATCATACTATGTACTGATGTCTGAGCATCTTCCAGTACTGCATTAAATGACATGACTACTTCATGTGCTGTTTGTTCTCTCGTCTTCTGTATGTGGGCAAGACCGGGACACAAAAGCCTGTGGGGCCGCCTTGCACTTAGAGTGGTTGAAAGCTTCCCTAAGCAGTACTTCTTTGGTTAGTGTTAAATTCTGTGGTTTCTTGCTGTTTGGTGCAGTTTTTAATCTTGTCCACAGAGTTGCCTTTGCAACCATACCACATGGTTAATTGTCTTGGGATGAGTAAACATCACACTTTGTTCATGCCTTAAACCTACAGTATGTAGTAGGCAACTTCTGAAACAAAACTCATAATACTTGAAATATGTTCTCAAGCTCAAAGGCATTTTTCTCACTTCCTCTAGTTCCGCAATAAGCTCTGTGTGAATTTAGCTTGAGGACTCTAATGGTACAACAGAAACCTATCTTTTAAAAATTCTTTACAGGGAAAAAGACATCTATATTGGCTATTTGCCTCTTGCCCATGTTCTGGAGCTGAGTGCTGAACTTGTCTGTCTGTCTCACGGATGCCGCATTGGTTACTCTTCGCCTCAGACATTAGCTGACCAGGTATGTTGTTGATATAAGCCCTCATGGTAAAAAAGACCAAAAACTAGTTACATCAGATCTTTGTAATGTTTCTTTAAAAATATTACAACAAATCTTTTCTACAATTCATGAAACAGGGTATTGGTGGTTATGACTGGTACTCTGGGTTAGTTTTAATTGTTAAAATATAATTTAAATGGAAATGTTTGAAAGATGTGCTATATCATTTTGTTTCTCGTGTTAAAAAACTTGAATGTGTCTACTAGTAAACTTGTTCTTTGCTTTAGTCCTCTAAAATAAAGAAAGGAAGCAAAGGTGATGTCACTACGCTTAAGCCAACCCTAATGGCAGCTGTCCCGGTAAGTAACTGAAGGATAAATAATTAAAAAAAAATATTTTAAAAATATAAGTCATAATTCAAATTTTTAACAATTAAATTAATGACACCAACCTGAGAGGTGTGGTTGACACTCATGAGGAATGGGACGCCATGCAGAGGGACCTGGACAAGCTCGAGAAGTGGGCTAATGCGAACCTCATAAGCTTCAACTAGGCCAAGTGCAAGGTTCTTGTCCTCAACACAGGAAAGACATGGACCTGTTGGGGAGGCTCCAGAGGAGGGCCATGAAGATGCTCAAAGGGCTGGAGCACCTCTCCTATGAGGACAGGCTGAGAAGAGCTGGGGTTGTTCAGGCTGGAGAAGAGAAGGCTCCGGGGAGACTTTATTGCAGCCTTTCAGTGCTAAAAAGGAGCTTATACAAAAGATGGGGACAAAGTTTTTAGCAGGGCCTGTTGTGATAGGACAAGGGGTAATGGCTTCAAACTAAAAGAGGGTTAATTCAAACTAGATAGAGGAAGAAATGTTTTATGACACTGTCCCGGGTTGCCCAGAGAGGTGGTAGATGGTCCATCCCTGGAGACATTCAAGGTCAGGTTGAACGGGGCCTCTGAGTGACCTGATCTAGTTGAAGGTGTCCCTGCTCATTGCAGGGGAGTTGGACTAGAGGACCTTTAAAGGTCCCCTCCAACACAAACTATTCTATGATTCTATGACCATTTAAATAAAAAAGGTAGAACCTTTGACATTAAGCTAGCTTAAATAATATTTTTAGTGTTTATTTGTATGTTGGGGATAAACGTTATCATATGAGTGTCAACATATTTCAAAGTAAATTAATGGAACAAAGATAGCTGGCAGCAGGCAGCTTGGGGTTAACTAGTCCTTCTGGTCAGATGTTTACTTTCCTCATTTCTGTGAACATCTTGCTGTCTCTTCGTGATGGAAGAGGAAGCGACCTGGGAGTGGGCTGTTATCTGAACTAGATGTACTAGAATTTCTAGGTGATGTTCCTTTTTTGTGGTACTGAATTTGGGATTTCTGTTACTTTTAGTTAAAGATAATCTTTTTATGCAACTAGGAAATTATGGATCGGATCTACAAAAATGTCATGAATAAAGTGAATGAAATGACTAGTTTCCAGCGGAATCTATTTATATTGGCCTACAACTACAAAATGGAACAGATTTCCAAAGGTTACACTACCCCGCTCTGCGATAGGTAATTTTATTTTTAATGGCACCAATAAAATGCTTATCAAAGTCTTACCTCATGAGCAGTATCCGATTTTTTTTTTTGTGTGTGTGCTTCTCTTTGTTTTAATGTTGATGCTTTGAACGTGAATGAGTCTGTAATTAAGCGTAAATTGAAACAACAAATCAGTAGTTTGTGTGATGGTTTTAAGTATTTACTGAAAGAATTTAAGTGAGTGTTATATAACTTGGAACTGATTGGAGATTTATACTCATGGCATTATTGTTATCAGGACTTTAACAATGGATTTGTACAATTTCTGGGTAAGATGGGAAGTCTATTCCCGTACATAACTGTAGACATCACGTTTTCACAGAAGTGAATCATAGAATAAAGTTGGAAGGAATCCATAAGGATCATGGAGTCCAACTCCCAACTTTAGTGATACTAAAGGATAATGTAATTGCAAAATTTATACGGCTTATTTAAATTATTTTTGAGGAGAAAATCACAGAACTCTGTCTTACTAAATCTGTGTTCTTAAAACACTTACCTTCAAATCATGAAAAATCAGTGCCTGTGTTCTTGAAAATTTAAATGTGCTCTTTCAGGGTTTTCCTTGAATGCCATAAAATTTTATTTGAAGATGATTGAGACTTTCAGTTCAGATATAAAATTAGGTACTGTCTTGTTTTGTTTTTAAGCAACAAATACATACTCTTACCTTTTGTCTTTTAGCCTTATTTTCCGGAAAGTACGAATGCTGCTAGGTGGAAAAATTCGCATCCTGCTTTGTGGAGGAGCCCCGCTCTCTGCGGCAACTCAGCGGTTTATGAACATTTGTTTCTGTTGCCCCGTAGGACAGGGCTATGGATTAACTGAATCAGCTGGAGCTGGAACAATCACGGAAGGTTGGTGTCAGTGATCCATGCTGAGCCCTCCGCGTGTATCATCTTTGACGGTCTGCTCATTTGGTGTATGCCACCGAACGTAACTGGGGAGTCGTCGGAATCACTTGTAGTCATAAATGTGTAAAACAGTAGGAGTACTAATTTTGACACGTTGTGCTAAAGCTGGTGACCTACATGTAAAATTAATGCTCTCGTTTGTGGGAGAGAAACCTGTAATAGTGTGAATGGGATCTTGGCATTACTGCATTTACCAGCTGAACTGAATAAATTCTTTCTAATTTTGGTGAGTATATTGAGACATTAGGAAAACTAAAAAAATGGAATGCAAAAGCCTGCACCAGATTTTAATTTCATATAACAGAACTTCATCGTTTCAGTGTCCTTTTAGTCCCAAAATTTCACTTATATTCTGTGGTGGGAGAAGGTCCGATCTGCTGGTTTTTGGCAATGGTGTGATCTACCTAGGAATCATATGAGGAATATCTAAGGTTCATGGCTAGATTATGCCAACTTGTAGAACTTGCATTATGTTCCTTGGTGATCCACAGACTGCTGTGATGTGGAATTTAGTCCAAGAGGACTTTGAAAATGGCTTCTTCAGTAGCTTGGGGGGGCGGGGAGGGAAGTGGACCTGTAATACCAATGATGTGATGCTCTTCTGGGAAGGTGCCCAGATGCAGAAGTGTTTGGGAATTGAGATTTCAGGAAAGTAAACCGAAATATAGAATCCCTGAATTGTTGCTACTTATTTCAGAGTCCGGAAAACACTATTTAAAGTTTTTGTGCTGCTTCTGAAGCGTGATCCACATGGACAGCTTGCTGTCAAAGCTGTGTTGATATGACTGGAGGTAGCTATAAATACAGCCGTCTGTTCTCTTTGCAGGATAAGGATTTCATCTCCATTACCTTGATAGATCCATTGGTTTTCTTGGAAGTTCTGTTCTATGAATTAAAGTTCAGAAATAAATTGCAGTTAATTTTCACTAAATGAGATGCATGACAACAAAGATTTTTCTAATTCAGTTTTGGTAATTTTGTTTTCTGAAAAATGCTCTTTTTTAAACTCTAGTTTGGGACTACACTACAGGGAGAGTGGGAGCACCTTTGGTCTGTTGTGAAATCAAGTTAATGAACTGGGAAGAAGGTGAGAATTTCTCTATGTGATTAAATTGTAGTGCGTTTGAAAGAACTTTATATAGCTATTTTTCTATTCGGCTTTGCTCAGTAGTGGTAGTTAGAAGATGATTTCTTGGCTCTTTAAATTTTAAATGCTACTTTTACCTATAAAAGTTTGATCTTGGGGAGAAAAAAAGGTAAAATAAATTCCTTAGTGGTTTTTAAGCTTACAAATATCTAGACAGAAACTATCGATGTGAGTGGCATTTTGACTAGGTTGTGTTATGATTCTCTTTGGCTATACTGTTTCTTTTATTCCAGTCACTATAATTGTGTATGCGTATTGTGTAAAAGTATGTTGAACGTCTTGTTAGATCAGTATTCTTGCAGGATGGGGTGTGGGTCTTGTATGTTGTGTCTTAGAGCTGCTGGATTCAGGAGAATGTGTGATACCTTCTGTGGCCGTTAAGAAAAGACTTAATAGTCTTAATTAATAGACTTAAATAAAACTAAAAATAGTCTTAATAATATTAATAATTAAATTATTTAAAAATATCTTAAAAAGTCTGAAATGTGTTTAGGTGATTTCCTTTCACTGTGGGCTTTTATGTATTGTAGAGTAGAAACACATAATACTTAAGGGTGTTTTGGGCTAATGTGAAACCTTGTAGGTTTTTTCTTTCCTAAAATATGAGGCAAAAATTATCTTTTTTTTAGATTTGAGCCTGTGTGAAACTGATAGACCATGTTAGTCCTGGCAGAAAGAGTACATAGAGGTGGCATTTGCCCTCTGCATGTGTGTGAATTTCACTGTTTGTAAACACAGATGTTAAATAGCTGTTTATATGCTGAAAAGAATTGGAACCACCTCTTCTCTTACTGAACTATTTAAGCAAGTGGTAACTTTGGCTACGGACTTACTAAAGTGCTTAATTCTGTATTTAAATAGTAAAACTAATAGGAATTCTTGCTTTGGCATATATTTTAATTCTTGTTAACATAATAAAAACTGTACTTTTAGGTGGATATTACAACACCGATAAACCATATCCTAGAGGTGAGATTCTTATTGGAGGACAAAATGTGACTGTGGGATACTACAAAAATGAAGTGCGAACCAAAAAAGATTTCACTGTTGATGAGAATGGGCAAAGGTGGCTTCATACTGGAGACATTGGAGAGTTTCATCAAGATGGATGTCTAAAAATTATTGGTGAGTTAGTAACTTCAGGTGAACATATGTATGTAAACATTCTTCATGGCTGCTAAGTACTGTAATTTACCAAAAAAACCCCTCTCCATATGTTGTCATGCAGTCTAAAGCGCTGCCATATATCCCGGGGAAATGCTGATATGTTGCTCTAAACTTGATTGTGTGTGTTAAAAACTGATATAAATTTTAAAACAATTGCTTCCTTTTAAAACAGTCTTAACATTGACTCCACTCTGTTAGTGAGACTGGGTAGTAATTAGAGAGTAAAATGTAGACTAATTGGGCTATATAAGCTGCCTTAGATTTTATAATTTAAGTGTGGAATTTGATTCAGTGAAAGGGCTCTTCTGGTAATATGTGCTCAGGAATTAAATAAGCCTTTTTTAATCTTGCCGTTCTTTGTAATAAGAATATCCCTTTACCATAATGGAACTAGGGGAAAAATATAGTTAAGTAAAGGTGTTGCACATAAGGCTCTGATGGGCTCATAATTCTTTGACACCTCTAGGCACAAAAATGGGTGGCCTGACAACTGCCAGGTGTGTCTCTTGGAGTCAGTGGGTGATTTAGGGTGCTCTTTAATCCTGAAAACTAAGCTTATTTGATTTATTATGTGAGAAGAATCTTGTGTCCTATTGCAGCTGCCTTGCACAGGTCAAACGGGTTAGACAGCTACAAAAACTACCTTGCCTGGTTGCACAAAGCAACCTGAAGGTATATAGCCAAGGAGAGGTACTCCTGGCTGCCATCACAGCTAGGCTAGAGTAGTCACCTTTGCTTTCTTTGGCCTATGTGCAATAAGTTCAAGTAATCTGGGCTTTAATTTTCGGTTCCTATTGTTGTGTTTCAAATAACAGATGGACAGTTGCTCTTTAAATATAGATTTAGCCTGGGAATAAATATCAAAATGTCACCAAATGCTGCATTTCCTGCTTGAAGCGTCTGGACCAGACAGCAGAAAATGCGTGCTTCTGGCCAGACACTGGCTTTTGCGTAATCCTAGTTGTCTTCCATTTACACGCTGGTGCAGTCACATTGGAGATGCTGTTCTAAAGACAGAAAATGCATGGGATCGAAATGTGTCTCATGTTTAAGTGAGGGACAGATTGATAAAATGCCAAGTCTGGAAACGTGATATTAAATGTTTCTGGTACATTCACCAAACATGAGTCAGCTTACCTTTTGGCATTTGTACCTTCTTTTCAGAAAAGTATAAAATCAATGTCTAAAGTTTTGTGTTCTGTAATTAATGGTTAATTCGTTTTTTCCTCAATAGATCGTAAAAAAGATCTTGTAAAACTCCAGGCAGGAGAATACGTTTCTCTTGGCAAAGTAGAAGCAGCTCTAAAGAATCTTCCACTGGTAGATAATATTTGTGCGTATGCAAGCAGGTAAGAGGCAGCTGGTAGTTTGTTATTATTGTATTCTTATCTGTCCTACTGAAGATGTAAGCAAAATTTTTTGCCATTCAACATGTGGAGTTTTTTAAACCAGTTGATAAAGGATTTTACTTATAGTACAATGGAATAACTTTCTCTATCAAAACTAAGACATCTGAAAGGTTTGGTTTTATTTTTCCCTTCCTATTTTTTTTCATCATTTGTTGGAGAACGCCAAGAACGAGTCTTTCTTTCATTTCCTTTTCCCCAATCTGAAAAGCAGTTAAGCTCTGACTGCATCACTCAAGCACTTCAGAGATTATTACCTACCTAAGCCCCGCGACACCTTGTTCCTTTCTGTATTTAGCTGTAGTCTGTTCTTCAGAGCAAGTACTGTTGTACTTTGGAGGAAGGGGGGGGAAAAATCCCACCAACATCCCAGAAGCTGGTTTGCACATTAAAAATAGTTTTCTTTTAACCCCTGCAATATACTAGCAGAAGCTTTGAAGCTTGAAAGAAAACTCTGTAAATACTATGCAAACACACAATAAATGATGATCAAATGTCCTTTATATTTGCTTTCTAAGTGCACTACCAAATTAAGCATATAAGGGCTTAAGTTTCTATTTCTAGAATTTTCTACCTGTACATGATATAGACTTAAATGTATAAATACACTTCAGGTGGTCGTCGTTGTCATTTTGGAGCTTCTGAATGATCAGAAATACTCTGATTTCCAGTATGGCCAAAAAAGCCCCACTTGATAACTTTGATTGAAGGAGGCCAGGGCAAGCATACCAGAGAACTGCTCAGTGGTAATAAAATAGAAAATTAACTTTTGGTTTGTTCACCTGGTTCTCTGTGGTATATTTCTTTTTTTTTTTTGTGTGTGTGTGTTAACTAATGGTAGTCATCCTGGAACTTCAGTTTTGACAGTTCTGTATCAGTAGGCTGACGTGCACTGGGCATGCCACTGCTGAGAAAACTTCCATTATATTAGGCTTTATTTGTGGTTTTGACATGTTGGGCAAGTCTCATATTTGCTTGCTTTCACTGCCTGAGGCTCTCTGCCTCTTCTGAGCACCCTCTGTAGTCTTTGGAGAAAGAGGCTCTTCCAGATGGTGATTTCTGCTGTTCCAGGGTTGACGGTCACTGTTGGAATCGTACTATCAAATTTGTGTTAACTTTGCCAGGTCAGCATTACTTTACAGACTAAAATGTACTTGTCAGGCATTTGACTCTGGTAGTCTGTGTCCTGTCTATTACTTAAAAATAGGAAAATCTGTGAGTAATTTTTAAAGGTAACTTACAGAGTCCCAAGTACATTGCAAATTGTTTTTCTGTTGCTGCTATATTTCTTCCTAATAATTTCATGCCCGTAATTCGGCATCAGTAGCCATGTAATACAGATTTTATGGATGATTGTCCATATGCACATTTCACTGTGGATGATACTCACCTTAGCAGCGTGAGCTCAGAGACTTTTTGTTAGCAGTGCCCACAACTTCATATTCTGTCACTCCTTATACTTTGCCTGCGTGATCTCATAAGTAAGAGTCGTCCTTCATTTGTAGCTGTTTTACCTCCCACGTGCAAAAGGACAAGGAGGGCAGACTCTTACAAATAGGTTAGATCTATGATTTGACCTTAGATCTTGGGGTGCATGTCTCCTGAATACAGGTGGCAGGGAATCAAAAGTGTTTGCACGATATCACTGCTTTAAAAGCTGTATGCATTGGCCACCACGGACAAAATACTCCGGTGAGATAAGGAATAAAATGTTTGATGAAAGGAATCACGATTAGAGCTCTTTCAGAGGAGACTCCTAATGCTTTATCAGCACTTCACTCATCCAAAATGTATCCAGCGGATATCAAGCATCACGTCAGGAAAATGAGTAGCTCAGTTACCTGAGGAATGAGCAAACAGCTAAAAAACCCAAGGGAGTTCTCAGCAGGAAGCTCAAGGAGAGCTGACAAGGGCCAGACTTCACAGAATAGAAATGGTGATATTGACATGTAGTGCCACGGTGTCTCTCACCGTAGGTCTGAGAGCCGTGCTCGAGTAGGGTGTCAAGCACAGCAAGGGAATCAAGATTCCTAGTGTTTTAGCATGGAGGAGATGACTTAAGAGGTCCTGAGGACCAAATTCTGAAAATGTCTTCCTTCATGCTGCTGCTATGACCTCCAAGACTGAAGAAGCTAGCAAATTCAAATAATCTACAGAAGGAACAGTAGTGGAGAGGGAAGTGGCTGCTCCAGAGAGATGATGTAGTCTTCAGGATACTTCTCAAGACGAACAGTGCTTTAGCATTTGAACTGCAGCAAGTCAAGATTTAACTTGGTGGTACAGAATGAAAAACTACATGTTCCAGGAGCTGTCAGCTCTGAGGTGCTTTTTCCAGGAAAACGCATAGTTGGATGAACTCGTTTGTCCAGAGGAAGTATGCTTCCACTGCAGAGCCTGAATTTTAGATGAACCAGAAGTTTGAGACTTACCCAGCCAACTGATTACTTCTGTGTGCTGTTTATCCCTGGAGTCACTGGCGATATTGCTGGACGTGACCTTAAGCATGCCAAATGACTACAGGAACCAGGGGTGAAAGTGCCAGAATCCTTTGTGTTCTGGATGCCTTCGTACATAATAGATATGACAGAGTAGACCCCAGACGAAGTTACAAGGGTTCAGTACAGAGTATAGTTAGGGGGCGGGGGGGGATCAGAGGCAAAGGCAGAAGGTGAGATGTGAGCAGTAAGTGATGCTGAGGCTAATCTGAAGTCTTTCTGCAAGTACATTCTTAGAGAAAAATGAGAAGAGTTTCAAGTCAGCCAAAAGGCAAAGCTTGTCGACAGATGATGCCAGAGAAGCCTGTTTGTAATGGACTTTTGTGCAGTCTTCATGGCTGCTGTCAGATGCCCATTGTAATTCATACCAGCAACAAAGGAGAAAATTGCCATGTACAGGAACCAAAAGGGTATTTAGAATTAGTATTTTAAAATTATCTCGGACACCTTAAAGGACAAGCTAAAGTAATCTCCATACTGGGGTTAAGGTTCTGTATTTTGCATTAATGGTCTGTCTGGTGAAAGACAGTTGAAAACATTTATTAAATCTGTATATGGTTAAGGTAGGACAGGACAGGACCAAAGGGACAGTGGAGGACAGGATTAGAATTCTGAGCAAGCTTGACTAGATGGAGCTTTGGTTGAACACAGTGGTCAGTTTAAAGAGGGGAAATATAAACTATACTTACAAGTAAATAAACTGCAAAAATTCAGCGGGTGCTGACGTGAGTCAAGAAGTACCCTGCTGTTGTAAGAAGGTAAATATTATGGCATAATTAGATGTATAGCCTACAAGATGCACAATAATCTTTTTGCTCTAACAAGACTTAAAGGGTCTGAGTTCCACATGCAGCACTTCAGAAAAGGTGGACGTCTTGAAAAGAATCCAGGAGAAAAATGGGAATGTCTGGGCAGAGATCTCGGATGCATGACTTAGAAGAAAAGGGCATTGCTTAAATTCCTAAAGAAGCTTAAGAAAGGAAGGAAGACTAGACAGATGAGAAGGAAAAAAAATAGTAACAGTCTGTGAACAAATACATGGCTTCTGTGGAAAGGAGAGGAATGTCTGACAGTTCACTATATGAAAATGCAACTGATGTAAACTGCAGAGAGGACGAGTCAGGAATAGCCACCAGGAACAGCTTACTAGTGCTAAAAGTAGTGAAGCATCGGCGTTTGCCTGATGTTTAAGAACAGGTTGGACAAACACCTTTAGATGTAGCTGACTTTGCTTCAAGTCAGGTGCTTGAATGAGATGATCAATTAGATGACCTTCTGAGATCCCTTTCAGCTCTGATTCTGTGGTCTGCTTTGTTAGAACATGTAGAGCTGCTATGTGAGGTTCTGTTCACGTTTTCCCTAAACTTTACGCCATCTCAAAAGTCTTGAATACCTCTTTCAAGGCGAATTGTGCTTCAGCGTTTTTCCAAAGACTTTGAGATCACAGCTTCATATGTTCTAGGCATACCAGGAGCAGGCAAAGATTGCCAACAGCAGAATGAGTGTATGGACAATCGCTTGAAAGAGAAAGGCAAGTCACTTACCTTACAGAAGCAGGTGTTCTTTGAGATGGGTTGTGCATATGCTCATTCTGCGACCTGCTCCCCAGCCCCTCTTTGCTGCAGTCCTCTACAGTAACTGGATTCTGCAGGGGAGAGGAAACTGAGGTAGGGAAGCGGCACACCGGTCTTCATGTCAGGATGCAAAACTTGAGGAGAGGCAGAGTGGGTTGACCTCATGTGGGTACTGCTACCCCAAAGCTTTGAGCGTGAGGGACAGTGGAATATGCATATGGACAGCACACCTTGAAGCAAACCAGTTGCTGTAAGGTAAGTAGCTTCTCTTTCTACTTATTTTTAAGCAGGCAAAGGTAATTTGGGTACTATTTCAGAAAGACTATCAGGTGAACAAAAGCCAACTGTTAAGCGCAATATCTCTGTATCGAGTGCAAAGCCCCCAACTTGAAATGTTATTTTTGAAGACTTGCTAACTTTACAAAATTCATACTAAAGTACATTATACTTCTCAGTTTCCATTCTTATGTCATTGGATTTGTTGTGCCAAATCAAAAGGAGCTCGCAGAACTAGCTCGAAAGAAAGGATTTAAAGGAACCTGGGAAGAGATCTGTAACAGTCCTGAGATGGAAAAAGAGGTACTGAAGGTGCTAGCTGAGGCTGCCATGGCAGGTGAGTAGCTGGGCAGATCATACTAACCTTACGGACCAAAATGTCTGTGAAACAGATAAGCATAGGCCCTAAAAATAGTGTGTGTATTTTATAGAACATATATGAAGTGAAGTCTTCGTACAAAAAAACAAACAAAATATGAGTCGGGTCAGTCCTTTTGATTCATGTAACTATTTTTTTGACCATGGCCAATAGCTGAGGAAAGAATATAAAACCAGGGCAAACTCAACAAGCTCAGGTCAGTTCTTATATAAGTATTTGTGTCTGGCGCTCTCTAAGGTGTTCTGTAATACTTTTTTGGCCTTAGCTGCTGGTCCAAGAGAACGTGGGTCATCTGTAGATCCATGATCTGTGTGTCTCAGGTGCTGCGTACCTCTGCATAGTTGAAATAAGCCCATGGCGACAGGGACTGTTCTAGCTTCCAGTGACTTGCATCTGAGGGGTTTCCTAAACTGAAAGCAGTGTCTTTGTAGCTAATGACTTTCAGTAGACTTTTCTTACATTAACTCTTCTAGTTAAAGCTATGTAAATATTCTGTATCAGTATCCATACTACCTCTCGGCGGAGTTGAGCAGCTCAGCTACGTTCGTGTGAAGAAATGCCTCTTGTTTGTTTTAACCCTGCCATCTGCTAGTTCGGTTTGGTTCTGCCAAGCTCATGTCTGGGAGAACAATCACAATGGCAGTTGTGACTTCTTTTCAGTGTCTATTATACTTCCCCCTCAGCTGTATCTTTTTCATGCTAATTGGTCATCGTCTGTTAGCTGTTCTGGTGCAGAATTAAACAGTGGCACAGTGATACGCTGTTTGTTCTTTCATCATAATTTCTGCCTTGTTTCTGCTTTTGATCATTACTAAGCACTGAGCTTTTTTCATAAAGCTGTCAGATATGACCGTGTTTTGTAAATAGTCATTGTGGATGTTAAATTTGTTTTTCATATGTGTTCTCTTTTACACTTTTCTGCAATGAATGTTTTCTGCAGTCTGCTTTGCAGTCGCTCAGTATCACGATGCCCTTCCGCATCTCTGTGCAATTTGTGCTCATCTTTTCTACCCTGGATGACTTTATGCTTCCAACAGTCTTTGTTTCACTAATCTTCATCTCTTCTCCGTATTACTTGTGAATATATTACACTTGGTGATCAGTGTATTTGCAGACTTCTGTTGCAGGAAGATGCTCTTACGATGACTGCAGTCTCAGTACCGCAGCAGACTCTTGTTTTCCTTGCCCCGTGTCTCCAGTCCGTTTTCCTTCACTGGGTGGAGCGTATGGGCAGAGTTGTTCTAAGAAGCTGCTGCGGTGGAGAGCGTGTACAAAGCCGCTTTCCTTCTTTTGTGCAGCACACGATTGATGAAGCAGAATATTTGATTCAATCCTAGGCATTTTTACACATTTTGATGTTATTTTATATCTGGTTTTGTTTTTTTCACTTTGGTATCATAGGGTTTACTTTTAAAGTAATGTTATGATTATAGTGCAACGTTGCAAAAAAAAAAAAAAAAAACCACACAAAAAACCCAACCAAAACCAACAAAAAAACCCAACAACCAAAAAACAAACCCTCATCCAAACCCAGGGATTTAATGTCAAGGGGAGTAAAAGGTGCAGGAAAATCTAGAAATGGCAGGTTGCACAGGATAATTATACATTTGTAGATTATTTTTTTATTTAACCTGAAAATAGATTATTTTTTTGAATGTGGCCCATCTGTTGGTTACTTTACTTTTCTTAGAGCTACTTCTTTTTCTTCTCTTATGTCTGAAACCATAGCAGAAGCTCTTGCAAATGATAGTGTTTTGTGCTAACCTTTCTGTTTCAGTAAGGGGAACGGCTGCCATATGAACGAACTTTTCTCAAACAATTTAGGACTATCAAGAAAAAACACCAAACCCCCCTGTTTTTTTCCAACTTAAGTAGTATGGCTTTTAAGACCTTATCTCCAGAAGGTATCATAAGACTGCTACAACAGCGTATATTTTGAGGATGTCTCCTTCATGCACTGAGGCTTTTCTGAGGTTAGGGAGCAGCTGGGGTTTATTTCGATATTTCTGTGGGAACTGGAGGACAGTTACTGGTGGATCCTGTCACTCTGCTAGTGACCACGCGGGTTTTCAGAGCTAACCATGGGGGTTTGGGCAACGCTTCTTCGTTCATGTCGTGTGCTCTTCTGTGCAAGAGTACAGTTCCTCCTCTTGTGCTTAACTGTAGAAAAATGGTTACATTTACATTTTGTATTAAAAATGTTTATTTTTACAGCTAACCTGGAGAAGTTTGAAATACCAGTAAAAATACGTTTGAGCCCTGATCCTTGGACCCCTGAGACTGGTCTAGTGACAGATGCGTTCAAACTAAAACGCAAAGAGCTTACGGCATACTATCAAATGGACATCGATCGAATGTATGGAAAAAATGTAAAATAATTATTTTTTTTCTCCACCACTTTGCTACAATGAGCTTGGATCAAATAGGAAATACTTGAATTGCCTGTCTCAACGCTTGAGATCAACACACAAAACCACCATTCGTCATTTGCAGCTTAAACTGTTATTTCTGATAACGTCACCGTGATGACTGGCAAGTTTAGTAAAATGTTACGGCAGCAAACTTGTGTCTGTCTCCTTTTTTTCCAGTTTTCTCTGCTACCTTCTCAGTCTGTGGATTTTCCCGAGTCTTTTTGGGAAACCATGATTCTGAAGCCTCAAGTTTTTAAACATTTATAAATCCTGTATAATGTTTTATTTGTATCTTTAAAATTTGGATGTATATAGAGAGAACTTGGCTATATAAGAAATGGTTATACTGGGGGCCTTTTTTACCTAATTATTTAAAGATGTAAGGTATTGACGTTGTGATATTATGTACATTGAAAATGCTTTCATTGGTGAACAGAGGACCGGGTTATTTGCTGCTGTGCTATTTTTTTTCTGTGTAAATCTGAGGGAGAAAATATTTGACATTGCAGCTTGTGGAATACGCATTCAGTATGTGCCTAATGGTTACTTTTATTTTTATCTGAAAATGAAAAGATGGTTGTGGCACAGCTCTGCATAAAGGCAGGTACTCTTGCAGGTGTTAGTTAAAGCTTGTTTAATACAAAAGACGCTATTAACTCAGAAAAAGTTAAACCTAAGAATAATCTCTCAAATATAGAAGCTCCTTTTTTTTAAAGAGCTGGTGACCATTTCATACGGTAGTTGAATTGTGTAGAGCTAATAAGAGCTCTAAGCATTAATTTCACTAAACGCTTGGTAAGTTTGACAGTGCCCTTTGAGCAGAGGGACTGTAGCAGCTTTTGTCTTTTCTCATCAGGTTTGGACATTACACCGGGTTTGCTCTTTCATTGTTTGGCAAAGTCTGGCAAGACCCTGGTTCTGCCCTAGCCGCAACCCAAATCCTACTGGGGGGATTTTTAAAGTCATAATGACAGTTATGTTCTCAGCTCACACGGTGCCTAGCTGCCCTTTGTGCCATTAAAAATCTCCCTTTAATTCTGTGGTCTTTTGTTTAGCGCTTTTTTTGCTTTAAAACCAGATATTTGACATATTTGTCAGCCAGAGTTATTTATGTTACTTGGTTTGTTACACCCAATCCTTACTTTGGGAAGCAGTCTCAATTTCTGTTTTACTATAAATATGTGAATATTGTTTCAAGAACTATGGGGGATCTTTTCATCTTCAGTGGGAGTGTTTGGGTTTGTTTCAGATGTGAATTTTATTTTCAAAATATTTCTCGAAAGACTATTTTAATCAGGGTTACATGAGAATGTGAAAAGGCATGCATCAGTCTACTTTGTGACAAAGATTAAAATGGCTTTAATTTGGAGATTATTCTCTCGTGTATCATTTACTTGCAGTACGAAAAAAATCAAGGTCTTGATACCACTTAGTATCCTACTGTGGTAGCATATAGCAGTTCTGAACGGCAGAGGCTTTGTCTAGGGGAAGGAGTTCTGCTGGTAGCATTTGTGACATGGGAGTTTTGGAAGATGTTCGGTATACAAATTTTCTTTTAAAATTTTTCTGAAATATTATTATTTAAATTAACACTTGTCATCAATTACGGAAAGCAGTTTCATAGGCGTCGAAAGTTATCAAGTAGTTTCCCTGTGCTGTAGTTCTGATGGAACGTTGCGAATGTGTGTGCTGTAGTTCATGTTACGTTACCATCTCTCCCACTATTCATGGATTTCCCCTGCTGCTGTCTATGGAAAAACTGTTACAGTTTGGTGAATTTTGGTGTAACTAGTCAAACGGAAATATAAGCAACAGAACTAAATTAGAACCGTATTTGTGGGATAAATGCCTTCAGATACCTAGATCATAAATTAAAACCTCTGGCAAGTAGAGATAAGACTAATGTTGGTAAGTGGCTGAAGAATCCGAATGTGGATATTGCCAAGTCTGTAGGGCAGTGTCACACCGTATATTAGACATTACTAATACTTACATATGTATCTGTGCTCCATCGACAGGTTCTTAGATAGTTCGCACTCAGCACAGGATGTACATTGTTCAAATATTTTTTGTGATTTTTAGTGAAAATTAATAAATTGCCGAAGTACTATGTATGTCACTTGGTGCATTGTGCAGCAGATTTAAAAAAATAAATCTGCTTTTGGTTAATTCGGAAGGAATCTAAAGTTAGTATTTTATTCTGCTAAGGGTTTAAATCCACTTTTGGATAAATTGCATAAATGAAACTCTTAAAATGGTTTGAAAATAGTAGTTTTAACCTTTCTTCTTATCCAGTCACAAGATTGGGTTACAGTCTACTGTGCGTTTGATTTTACAGTTCAATTTTTGTGTTTAAAACTGATGTCAGTATATAGTCGCTTCTTCTTTAGACATCACGTTCATTGTGGACATTTAATTTCTTCTGCCGAATGTGAAAACAAAGCAGTTCATTAATTTTAGCCTCTGCGTTGAAGATAGGAAGACTTTTAAAATATTTGTGTGGGCTTAAGATATTTGTGATGAGTATGGTCTTTCTTTTGATTTATAACAAAAAAACCCGGACTTTAATACTGCTAGGTTCTGAGTACTTCCATGTCCCGTCGAGGGCCCCTGTCCCGTGGGTGTCCCTGCGCCACGGCTATAACAGGACGGTAAGTTGGAGCTGGCGTTCGGGTGTAGGACTCCCCTCTCTGGCAGCCTTGATCCTGTAGATCTGAGATACTTCTGGCTGCCACCACCTTCTCGCCCTGTGAGAAAGACAACTTTAGGGGCATTTGTTGGAACCCCGCGTAGATGCACTACATGCCAGCCAGGAATTTACCTGGTCTCTTGCTCTGTTTGTTTGTTTGTTTGTTTGTTTTTTAATCTGTCTTCCCATGCCCAGTGTAACAAAGTACCTGCTGGCACGTATTGCACGTGTCCCACGGACAGCTGTAGAGTAAATTAGCAAAAGTGCATGGCTGGAAGTAGCGGTCTCCATCATGTGGGGAATTTTGTAATGGAAAGAGCCGTTGACTCTTAAACTGTCTTTCTGAGCTCAAACCGAGAACAAGGGGTGTGTACCTCACCCGAGGGGCCCCAAAAAGGGGGGGATTTTTAACAAAGCTTTTGTAAATACAGGACTTCCCAGAACTATGAATTGTAACTACTTGTTCTGTTGTGAAAATTTACTTATTTCATTATTAAAAATGACTCACCAAGAAATTCCAAGGATGCTGTGAATCTCCTTTAAATCCGTACAATTATTTAAAAATATTTCATGACTTTGACTCAGATTCAGTCTAGACGTCATAAATGTCCTTTGCAGAGAATAGTGTTTCTGGAGTAGGTTAGGAAAGGGAAAAATTAAATGTCAGAAAAAGACCTTGCAGGTTTACTGATGCTGCTACACCTGCAGTTTACACGCAAGCAGGACCATACCTCAATGGGAGGCTGTATCTTAGCAGTAAAATACTTTGCTGAAATGAAAGCGAAAAAACAATGTGCACCTGAAAGTAAGGACATAATGCGTACCCACGTCCTGCTGGTTTTATAGACAGGGTGCGGAGAAGGGTATGGAATTGAAACCATACATGAAGAACGTCCTGTAAAGCTTGTAAGTTTATGCAGAAATTGCTATAGGACATAAAACTCCTTTGCAATAACCTTTATCCTGCTAAAATTCACAAGCTCTTATTCTGTACTAAAACTAGTTTGGGCGATGCAGTGCAGCTTTTTTAATTTTTATTAATGTGATGTATTAACTACTTTGGACTCGATATAAAATTGTGTACATCTGTTTCTTTACTGGTAAGAGGAACAATCTTCAACTTGCGTACACCTTGGACCAGGCTGAAAAGTTAATTGAGTGACCAGTTGTATATTATTGTAGTTGGTTATTTAATGTAAACTCATTTTCAATGTGATCTTGGTTGTTACTATGAACTGCCTGAACATTGTATATCCTAATTGAGTTATATTGTATGGATTATTTATTTGTAATCGGATATCATGTTTCAAAAATAAAATTAATTTCACAAATTAGGCCCCGTACGTCCAGTTTTTTAAGTGGCATTTCATTTTGTCTTAGCAGAGATAATTTACGGTCCTAAATTAGTGAACTTAAACCCTGTTGGGTGAGTATGGGGCTGTTTAAGCAGGGTGTGGTGGGTGAGGATAGTTCAAACTGTTGCGTTGCCAGGGAAAGCTCTTTGGTGGTGGGTATGTCCTTTTGCTCAGCTCCCTGTCCCGGGCTGCCAAAGGCTCTGTCCCTGCATTGTGGGATCTGGACGGTTTTCTATGTTAAGCTATGTTTTGGGATCTTGATGGTTTTCCACGTTAAGCTATGTTCAGTTTCTAGCCAGGCGCTTGTGCTTTGCAGGTAGTGAATGTTCTGGTTGAATGCTCGGCCATTTGTGCTATGCAGAGATTGCGGATGTGTTTTCCTAGCTGTTAATACTGTTGGTAGTGAGTTTGTATGTCTGGAGTGGGTAATAATCACTCCTGTGTGCGAGGCTTGCCAATTCGGGAGTAGAAATGATATGCGATATAGTGGGAATTCAGCCAGCTCATATCTTTGGAACTATAATTAAAAATCTTGTCAACTATTCAGAACAAATATGACAGTTTCAAGATGAATGCAGGAACGCTCGTTATCCGATTAGTCTGGCGTTCCGCTACAGGAAAGTTACCATTCCGCTTTGTCTATTTTATTTGTGTATGACCTGCCATTTACCCATTGAAGGTTAGCTATGGTAATACCTGATGTAAAGCTGTAAGCTTTTGACGTTTCTTTTACTGTCCAGGTGTACCAAGACTTAAACTTGGTGTTAAATTTTCCTTAAGTGTGTGGGATGAAGGGTCGGATCCCAAAGAGATGTTGGATGCTTGCACATGGAATTCCTAAGATCTCGAGCACTTGAATATAAGGTTTTGATTACAGGCTCACAAACCGTCGCTGGTCACCATCCAGCCTGGAGGCATCTCAACTTAATAGATGCCCCTCTCTCTTATTTTTTGTGTATTTATTTACATGTTCCCCAGATGCCTAGGCTCGTAGTGCTGGCTAAATGTCAAGCCTTCCCTGCTGAATAGCTGATCTTTATTTTTATCCCTTTAATCAGCCATGAGAAGGCTCTGGCTTCCTCCTGATTTTCGGTTATATTCAAAGTAGTTGTTTGTTTTCTTTCCTTCAAAAATACTGGTGTGGTTTTTTTTTTTAAACTGAAAATTTTTTATTTCAAATTCATTTAAGTTAATATGACACGCTTTCATACTTTTTTTTTCTCCCCTTAGGCATCCACAGCTGCTAAAATGCCTTTAGCGGGCTCTTTAATAAAATAAAGAGAAGTAAACAAGTTCTGAACTATTATAGTAGGTAATTTATTACAGCAACTAATTTCAGAAAGGATAAACATGTAACCATTTTAGGAGCCTTAGTTTTCAGAAAATATTATGTCAAGGAAGCCATTAAAGAGGCACAGGATCCAAAAGAATGGATACAATAAAATTACAAATAAAAAGATTGAAGTCCTGAGTTGCTGTCATCTACATCAGAAAAATCTAGGGGAGGCAGGAGGGAAAGGCAGTACCGAATAGTTGAAAGGCGAGTGATTTTTTTTAAAAAAAATAAAAATTGATACTTAGGAATAATATTTCTGAAAATCTTTTAGTGTTTCTGTGTATATATAATTTCTATCTTGGCAATAAAAGTTAAACCAAGAGCAGTGCCTGTGTGACACAGGTAGATGTACCTGGTTTTGGGTGCATCACATCGTACCAGCTGAGCCGGGGGCAGCTGTGACGGGGGCAGGCAGCCCGCCCTCCCGCTCTCTTGCAGGCGAGAGCGGATGAAAAGCGAATGGTGTGGAAAATTACCACTTTTTTTCCCCCCTAGAATTCATACGTATAAAGTGGATTTGCCTGCACTAGGGGAACAGATGGCGAATGCGCTTTTTCTTTGCGCTGGGGAGCCAGTGGTAGGAATATTTCTTGTTCGGGAGGAAAGGGTTGGGTAGTTTTCACCTGCCTTCTGAGGTGCTGGTGAAAATTGGGGAAATTACTAAGTGTTTCCAGGAGAAGAGGGCTTTTGCAGATGGCTAACTGAAGCTGACCACCTGGGCCAGAGCTGCTTTCGGGGGGCGTGTGTGTGTCCCGTGCCTCTCCGTCTGGGATCCAGCTGCTGGGGCTGGAGGGACAGCGGGGCAGGTAGAGAGCGTTTGTAAACGTTTTCACTAGTGAACCCACTAAGTATTAAAGCCAACACCTGTAACTTTCAGCAAGTAGTGTCTAAGACTTGAATTCCAAATTTCATTATATGCTGGTTTAAACCCAGTATTTCACCATTTCAGTCCTGCTTTAGGTGGAATTTAACTGCCTGTCTCCCTGACGTAAAGACCTCGCAGGCTTCGCACAGGGCTGGGTGTTGGACCGCTTGTGTCTGCGTGTGGCGTCCCCAAACTGGTGCCTGCTCCCCGCTACGAGATGGCTGGTAGAAAAGCCAACGCCATTTCCCTGATGGGGGAGGCGGGTTATGTTTGCTGTGAACACACGTACCGGGACGAGTGTCGCAGCAGTCGATAACGAAATATTCTATGCATCCGATGTCAAAAAGATGCTTTATTCCAGACTTCAGGTTTATGTGGCACTGCCAAGCGCAACAGCAGGAGAAAAGCCACGTGTCACGTTTAGTCCCTAGCCCCGGAATATCCATCTATTCTGATATACACTTTCCCAATTTATTACAACAGGCGTGTGTTTAGGTTGGGTTTTTTTCCTCTAAAAGGGTAATGCTTTCTATTTAGTGTCAGGGTTTGGGTTGTTTTTTTTTTTTGTAATTATTTCCAGATAATTGAGAGGCAACTTCATTGAACATAAATGGTTTTAATGGAAAAGTTCATATGGCTTTCCATTGGTAGGCAATCGCGCTACCTGTGTTTGGTGACAGGCCTGGTGGGTAGTGTCCTTAATCCCTCTGAAATAGCACCATCGTTACATAGATCCTTATGTTTCCACAGAGTTTCTGCTACTTCAGGCTCCTAGAGGGGCTGGGGGAGAAAGTAACATCATTCTGAAATATGAAAATACTAATAGCAAAAAAGAGTGTCTGTTGTATCAAGTTCCCATAAAATTCGCAGTATCCCAACCTGGTTAAGTAGTTTTGGATGCTTAGCTAATTAATACAGACTTTGATTTAGAGATTTACTTTAATGACACTGACTAGATGCAGTTCAGTTTTTTTCTAAATAAGATTTGTGCCAGGGATCTTGCTGCAAACTTGCTATTTTTATACCTTTCCTAGTACCATATGTACCTATAGTTGTTTTTAAAGCTTAAGCGTATGATTTATAAGATTTAAGAATGACCCGTAAAGGATATTTTCTGTTATTTAGTGTAGTTGGAAGGTAAATTGTGGATGTTTAACAAGCTGTAAGGAAATTAGTTGCTAAAACTTGTTAAGAATTTGATGTGTTACCAGTTTGCTGGATCTCACCGACACGTTTACTGGGTATTACTGCCAGCCTTCTTGGAAATGAAATGGTTTTGCTTAATTATGTTGCAATTCAGGACTTGGTCTGTTCCAGCTAAAGTAGCGTAACAAAATTATCAGGAAGACTGAGGATGCTGATGAGCAATCTGGCCTATTCAGCATCGCATCCTCCTTCCTCCCCCTTCTTGCCAAAGCTGCCTAAGAGCTATATAACAATGGGGGCGGAGGTGGATTTTCAAGAATAATTTCTGTATCAAAATGGGCTGCTAAATTTGTGATTTAGCGTGACTCCACTGGATAGGGGCATGTGCATATGTACTCGTGCTTGCTGACGTGCACAGGCAAATGTGTAGGTGACCTGCAACAGGGCAGGATTTAGGGCCAGAAAATTTTGGATTGTCCCTACCTGGTGCAGACCAGCGTGGACCTTCTGGTGGTTTCTGCCTAACTGCTTTACATCTCATCAAGGATCTTATGAGTAAAATGTGCTATCACTTCTTTTGGAGATTTATTTTAATTTGAAGTCTTGAGAAACTTGAAAAATACCTCTTTGAAAATATCTCCCATGTAGTTATTCCTCCATGTGTTTAGTAATGGATTGTCTGATGTATTCCAGGAGGGGGCTGGTTGTAGGCAGCGTGTTGCCGGTGGCAGAGTGCTTCCCCAGGGCTGGCTTCCTTCCCGTGCTAAACCCAACGGGCCGCTGCGGGCGCTGGGTAGCCCAACTGCGGTTTGCTCAGATGTAGTTGTCCTTCCAATTGCAATTATGGTGTTTCCACTGAGCTTGCAGAAAAGTTTGTGTACCCTCACATGCTCTCCGGTGCCCCAGTCTGCTTGTTTTGTATTTGCTTCTGTTTACGTTTGTCGGTGTGCCATTGATAATGTGTTTTGCAGTAATTTTCCTAATGTTTTCATAAATATATGAGGTCTGGGACTTTCCCCAGAATTTTTCCCAGTGGTATGAAGGGATACTTGCTTTTAAATCATTTTTCCATTTACTTCTATCAATCAGCTTTATTTTCTGCCAGTAACTTTTCATTGTACCACACACTGATCGGATCATTCTGGTGTGGCTTTTTCCGTAACTGATGTCTTGTCTCTGTTAATTGTTTTACGAAATTTGGCCTGTATTGCATGTAGATGTAATGGATTGCTTGTAAAGGAGGCACGGTGCTCTCTGTAAATCTTGACTGGCAGAAATTTCTAGGTATGATTTTTTTTCTTTTCTAAAATCCTGGAACTGTGAGCCTGCGACCGCTGACTGTCAGGCTCGAGGTGATGCGCGGGTGCGTACCTCACCCTGCCCTTGCTGGTCCTTGTGGAAGGAGGGGGCCCACCGCTCGTTTGGGTGGAGAGAAAGGGCTCCATTTGGGAAGCGCCTGCAGTGGAAGCAACGGCTCGCTGTCCTCAGCCCCTAGGTCGAGGATCTGTGAATGGCCAGTGCTGCCGGACGGCAGCAGCCCCCGGTTCGGAGGGAAATGGAAAACCTGGTTAAAAAAAAAATAAAATCAAACTTTATATTATCCTGACGCCTTTCTTTTTGCATTAGTCTATTTCATAGTTAAAATTAAACAAGGCAATGCGTTGCCATGTGATGTCTTGTAGTTTAACTGGCTACAAGACATCTCCTGGTGAAAGGACGCCGCCCCCCTCTCCATTATCCTCTGTGCTGGGGGGCACCAGCTGCCTCTCTCCTCTGCTGACAGCAGCAGCCTTGAGGGGTTTGATAAACCATTGCCCTTCCATGCAACAGTAAACACTTGCTTAATCACTTCCAGACCCGTTCATGAGCTGTTTTGCTCCCTGGGTGCACGGGAGAGACGCTGCACCATCCTCCCGGGGACCCACTGGCTTTGCCGGCTTGTGGCTGTCTCCTAGCCTGTGCGTTATTTTCCCTTTCCCTCCCCTGGAGGCCTTCCTTGCTCCCGGTGTTGCCGTACGTCCTTCGCGGAGCGCAGGAGGAACATGGCTCCTCGTTCCCTGCCCCGGCCGGGGAGCAGAGCCCGGTGGGGCGGCCATCTGCCACCGCCGCATGCTTCTCCGCTGGGTTTTGCCGTGCAGCCCATCAGCAGGGCCCCAGCAAGCAGCAGGCAGGCTGGCTCCATCGCTTTGTCGGGAGAAATGGGGTGTTCGGCAGGAACTGGGCAGCCTGTGGGCCCCAGAGGTGGGGAGGGAACAGGGCTGCCGTGTTGGGCCGCTCTGCCAGGCCGCCATGCTGTCCCAGCTCTCCGCAGCGAGCTCCTGCGGCCAGGCTGCCGTACCCTCAGGTGTCGTGAGGGTAAAGTCATGCCCAGCAAGGACTGAAATCCGTGTGTATCAGCCCACGGCGCATTTTGCAGCCATCTGCGCCAGGCACGCCTGTGAGGGGCCGAGCGGACGTCGGTGTCTTGCCTTTCTCAGCCCCAGCCGTGCACTTGCAGCCGGGGCCGGGATGTGCTGCCGTCCTCCGTGAGTCGCACACCCTGGGAAGAAGGAGCTGCTGACATATCCCAGATATCAGCTGCTACTGCCGTCTCTCCATAAAGATCTTTTTTCTTTTTTCTCTTTCCTCTGGCCAAAAACGGTGTATAGGGAAAAGTGCCGTGCTCCGAACGTCTGGGCCTGCTGTCACCAAGTGCAGTTTATTTAAATTACTGTACCGTGGCAGGCTCTTGCACAAGAATGACGAGGACAAATTGCTAGGCAAAAAATGTTAAATTATTAATGTGTAATAAGTAGCCAGTGTATGGTGGTAAACCAGGCACACTTCACCCCCCCCACCCCCTGCCATTCTTTCAGAGCTTCCCTGTGTTTTCCACAATGGAAAATATGCCTAAATAAACCTTTCAATATTTATAATTAGATCTGCTACAGATTTTTTTTTTTTTAAAGAAACTGGAGGGTTAGCAGAAGACAGAGTTACCCAATCTTATTATAATTATTTCCATCTGTCTGTTTTTGTTTATTTACTTTTTCAAGAAAGCTCCAGTAGTACTTAGAGCAGCTTTATTGTGCTAGAAATTTCTAGCCCACTGTGATTTGCAGATTCCTGCGCTGATTCCATGCAGCAAAGCCTTAGAAAGTCTGTTCAAGAGTACAGGCTGACACTGCTTGACACTTCCTTTCCCAACTTGGGCTGAGACTACAGCGTACTCCCTGGCTTCTTTCAATTTTTGTTTAATTAAGACTTATTTTTGAAAGCGTTCGGTTTTTTCTCTTCCATGCTCTTATTTTTCTCTTTGCATCTGCCTGTACCTCCAAGTTTCCTATGGTATTCCCTTTGCTTCCAGGTCTGACTGGAGCCAGCCATGTTGCCAGTGTCCTGGGGAACACCGGCGGTGGATGGACTCCCGATCCTGCCTTTTCAAGGAGTTTGCCCGTGCGTTTGCCCTCCATCGCTGCCAGGAGCGGGTGCGTGTGGTGATGCCGGCCTTCTGGCAGGGAGAGCGGAGCCGCGGCGTGCTTTCCCATCCGACGCGCCGCGGTCTGTGTCACCACGTGCAGCCAGCTGCTGAGTCAGGGCTTGCGCCAGAGCTCAGCAAGGCCAAGGGAGCTTCTCCTCCTGACATCGGGAGCCTTTGGATTAAGCTCTGTAAGGGCTCCTTGTTCGTAAACAGTGACTTCATACAGTGAAGGATGCTTCTGTGGTAACCTTTAGAAGAGGCTTCAGAAAATTATACCTAGCTTCCACTGTTAAATAGTCCAGCTTTGGTTTTCATCCCAGCTCCACTTAAGAAACCCAGTAGTATCTCGTTTGCCCTAATTTTTTCTTACTGTGATTTTTTGATGTTGTTGCTAAGACGTTTCTCATAGTTTTCAGCAACAAATATCTGTAAAGACTGATACATCTCAAACACCTTGTAGCATCTCCACATCTGTTATCTTACCCATAACTTATAAATCTTTTGAAGTTAGGAAGGATGTGTGGACTGTAGCAAAAGAGTTTCTGTATTAACTGAGTAGATAGAACTTTTGTCAATGTTTTTTTTCTAAGTATAGTGAAACTTTAATTCTCTTCATTACCCCCTCTCTTCACCTGCTGGCCCATTTTATTCTATTCTGGAGCTGATACCTCAAGCCCTCTCTGGGAGTTTTTTGATGTGACCAGGCATCGCTTCTGGAGGTGGCTGCAGAGGTGGGAGCCGTGGGCTGGAGCAGCTCGGCCCCTCTACAGCTGCAAAGCTGCCTGCCTTAGTGCTGGGGTCCCCAGCCAGCGCGTGATGCTGGAGAGCTCAGCAAACAACTGTCACGGAGCCCCTTGTCACTGCAGCTGTAGGGACACTCTGGGAGTGAATACTCCTGTAGCACTGGAGGGAATCAATAACTCGGCCCATGTGAGGTTGGGATAATTAATCTGAAATTTTTTTTTGTTTCAAAGCAAAAACCTCTACTGATCCACGTGATGACCTTAAATGAACATCGTAGGGCACAATCTGCGAGTGTTCATGCCCTCAAACTGCAGTATAAGAAAATATGGCTGACAATAGGTATAAAGGATGGCAATAGATATTTATGCTATTTAAATATAATTTAAGTGCTATTTAAAACGTTACTTTGGGGGGGGGGGTAACTTTCATGGTGCTTTTTTTCCACAGCTTTTAGCCTCGGCCGTGTGGGCGGAGGTGTGTGTGCAATGGGCAACGGGATGTACCGGTGTCCCCATGATGGGGGCTGACAGCCCAGGGGGCTGCAGTGAGTGGCTCCTGGAAAGCGGTGACCGGCTTCTCTCTGCTCCCATCCATAACATAGCGCTCAGTCTTTATCTCCTGCTTTGTTCTGGTTTGTTTTACTTCTAAAAACAGTGTCTGTCCTGCTTTCACCTTGCAGTGCTGCCCAGGGCCGTCCCGGGGAGCGTGGTGGTTGCGGGGCAGTGCAGGGTCGGTGCCCTGGCCCCAGCCAGCGCTGCAGGTCCTGCCATCCGCCTGGAGCCTTGCAGGCAGGAGCTCTGCCATGTCCCACCCGCCTCTAGAGCCCTGCTGCTGAGTGCAAGGATTCCTGCTTTCAGCCGTGAGCTATTCGAACAACATTTGCTTTTCCTCTGGATAAGATCTCAGCCTGTTTGCTACTGTTACTTTGGGGTAGGATTTTTGCAAATTATTCGTTTACTTGTTATGTTGACACACACACACTGTATAGGATCCTGAACAACTCATTTTCAAGCTTGAGGGGAGGGGCTTATATGGATGTAAATAAGAACAAGGGGTCTTCGTATTCAACTTTTAGCTTAAAACATCTGTAGACTAAATACTCCAATAGTTGCAAGTTGCCCATGAGACAGAGCCCTCGGGACTCCGCGATCGCCCACGGAGCACCTCTGGGGAGACCTGGGTGTGGAGCACAACCAGCACTGCTGCAGGTGAGCCTTCTGCTGGAGGAAGGGGGGCTGGGTGGCCCATGCTTCGAGAAGGGCGTGATTGTCTGGGGAGCAAGGGAAAATGCTTGTGTTACCCACACCGAGTGCTCGGGGAACTGGTTAGTGGGGCTGTATAAATTGGGAGGTGGGAGTTATTTTTAACCAGTGATGCTTGAGAATGCAGGAGAATCCCTGTGGGCGGATGAATCATAACCATGATGGGGAAGGGAAAGGGTGGGCAAGGCTGGTGAGCTGCATGCTCCCCAGGCATAGAAACACTCCCAAGTGCCTAACCCCTTCAAACCAGCCATCTTCCTGCAATCCCACCATGCGTGCTCTTGGGAGCAGAGGAATGTATCTAAATATTAAATGTACACCAACACCCAAAAAAAAAATAATCTTGACAAGTTCTGGATGATTCTGAGTCTCACAGGGAGATGGCTAAGCAAGAAAGGCTGCTCGCTACGCAAGCAACAACTTAATTGCTTCTAGAAAAATCTGCTTTAAGAATTGCCATCACAGCAAGCAGAAAGTATCGAGTGAGAAAGGAGATTTGCACCTGCGGATCGTGATGGGGCTGTCCAAGCACTGTGCACCTGTTGTGAGAAAGGGGAGAGTCGGGTGGGACCTACACGGATCTTCTGGTCCAGACCTGGTAGGTCCCACTGAGGTGGGCCTGTTTAGGAGAGCAGCTGAGTGAGCGACTCTCCTGTAGAGGAAAGATGCTTTATGCCTCTACAGCCCAATCTGGAAAACCTAATCCTTGGCAGTTTGGGTGACCAGAGAGGAGTCCAGTTGAGAGGATGGATGCAGGTGGCTCTGTTCTCTCTCCAGCCGAATTTGTCCGCTGCTTTGCCGGTGTGAAGCTGCACCCAGCCGGTGCCCACGGCCTGACCTGCTGCAAAGGGATCATGGGCCTCAGTGCCTGCAGAGCCACAGACCTGCTTTCTCGGGGTGAACAAGAAAACCCCACAAGTACCTAAACTTCATCCCATTCACCAGCATTTGAAGAGTACTTTTTTGTGCCAGAGCTGACTCAGTTTTTCTTCTCCTCAGCCACTAGAGAAAAAAAAAACAACCTTACAGGACTAATAATTTGTGGCAAATGTTTGTAATTTGCCAATGACCGGGTTACAGTCACACTCATATGCAACAGATGACTTGGTGAACAGCAGTGACGTTCATTTTCCTGGGAATTTGAGAAGATCATACGAGTGCAAAGACCTGTGGTTCTGACCTGATTCCCTCGCGTTTTGGACCTAGAAAAAAGCAATACCTGTCAATTTTGTAAAGAATCCTCTCCCTAGTCCTACTTCATTTGTTTTGAAAATATTTTGAGTGTCTTCACGATAGCAAAACAAGAAAAAAGACTTTCTCTCATTTCAATCCATCCTTTGTAATTTTCCTGCTGCAGGGAGGAACTCCTGACCTTCCTGGAGGCCGTCTCCCTCCCGGGCAGTGACCCAGTCGCGCTCTGCCTCTCGATCCTGGAGCAAGTGGCTTGCCCAGAGGCAGAACAAAGGGTGCAGATCAGAAATCTCCACTTCTCAAGCCTGTGTATCTTCACACCAACCCCAGAACAAAATGTATGGGCTTGGGGTTCTCGTAGCTCTTCCATTTGTCTGCAGTATTATTTTCATAGATGTAAGTTGTTTGTTTTTTTTTTTTAAAACTTTTGTTTTGAAGGCTAATATCAATTTAAGCTGAAATAAGATCTGAAACAAATGTCTACCTGAGGGTAAGGATAGTCCTGTTGCTACAGAGGTTTGGCAGTAGGATGTTTATTGTATCAGTGGCTTCCTGCTAACCTTGGTGTTAATCTCTCTCTGCCACCGTTACCTTCCTCGCCGAGCGGTAAACACATGTATGCAGTGTTACACCGATGCAAAGTCTAGAAATATACAGCCCTATAAACATGGTGATTGCTAAACATGTCTAGCTTTCGCACAGGCTCTGAGATCTATGGCAGTGATTTCCCCACTGTGGATTCACTGTTGCAGAAGCAGCAGCATTTCAGAAGCGCTTTGATTGCATCCTCTGAGGAGAGCAGGGTCAAAGATAACAGCTTCTCTCTTTCAGGCAGAGCGAAATAATGGGGTGAGATCAGGCTGGCTGGAATTTTTCGGTGTCTCTGACCTTGTCCGTGCCAGCCCCACCATCTGCATGCCGCAGCAGTGCTGGCTGGCCCCTGCAGCAGGGCTGGCCTCTGCAGCGGGGCTTCCCCCAGCGCTGGCCCTGGGACGAGGCTCCCCGAAGCTTTGCCCAGGGTGAGCAAATTCTGTGGCCTTGTCTGAACCTCTGCTCAAATCATCTATGTTTTGAGCAACATGGGGAAGCGGCTGAGAAATGCAGAGGCTGTGTTGTGAGCTTCCAGGGCAGCAGGAGGGAGGGACCCAGCTGTGGATGTAAGCAGAGAAAAAGCCTGCTTAACGCTTGAGGGAGAAGAAGGTGGAAACAGCGAAACTTGTGGTCGTGCCTGATTTTTTTTAAAGTTTTATTGCTCTTGCTAACTCCAAACAAATTGTTAGTCAAAAATCACAACTCAGATCTCCAAATGACTGGAGTTATGAAAGTAATGGATTTGGGGTTTTATTTTCTGGTTTCCTGGTTATCTGAGGCACGCAAAAGCCATGGGCTATACTACTTTTGACTGCAAGAGCAAGCAGCTTTTCTCTTTTGCCTTGTTCTTTTCTTCTAGCAGCCTTGAATCCTTCTGGAGCTCTTTGAAAACCAGCCAGCAGAAGATTATTAGCTGATGCTAATGGGGAATCAGAAGTGTGAATGGTGTCTTGGCAACAACTGAATGGCATGAGATCAGTATCTCAGTACCGCAAGGTAGCTAGTGAAACTGGGGGAGTTGATAACATGGGTCCTGCTTTAGGGTGCTTGTGGATCACACAGGCTGAGTCCTGTACTACCCCAGTCACAGATAAGTTTCCAGTATTAAAAATCCTCGTACAGAGGAGTTTGATTCTTGCTTGGTTTCTTCTCTTGCGCTGTAATTGGCTCCTGGGAAACCTTTGCCCTTCATCTTTAGGAAGGCAGTAATATGTAGTTAATATAGATGCAAGGGATCCTCATTTGGTTTTCACTTATGTTTAGTGCATATTAATTGTTTCCACTTTATTGTTATAAAAATAGAAATCCAATATGCTTTGCCTGTAATTTGTTTTGTTATCAAGACCTTGCATTCTTGCTATTTGTTTTCAAAGCTAGATTAAAACCTCTCCTAAGTTTAATTCAACAGAAATGTTGCTAAAGTTCTGCATTACCCACCTGGAGGTGGCTACATTATATTCCCTTATTAATTAAAATGATGATATCCAGTATTACCTGCCCAGCGTAGCCTCCCGCTTGCCTTAGTGTCATGGCAATCTCATCTTGATGGTAGCGTTGGTTTCTGGGCATCGCTCGTAGCCATGGCAACGTGGGCTGACAGGGAAGTCCGAGCTGGCCCAGGGCTGGGGATGTGGAGGAGCAGCTCGCTCCGGCCGCAGTTGTTATTTTTAAGGGCGCTAGTGCAGCCTATAGCGCTAGTCTCGCACGTGGGTTTCTCCATGTGATAATGAACCCACTTGGTTGAAACTTGACCTGTTTTGAAATGAAGGGTTGAGGAAGAGAAGAGAAATGAAATGAAACTGCTAGTAAATTAGGGGGCAAAGCCTAGGCTCGCTTTACTCATAAGACTTCTAAAGTCTTTAATTTAGCAAATTGGCCGATTTCCTGGGCTAAATTACAGAGAGGAGCTGGGCAATGTATTTGAAGTGTCTGAGCACTGGATACCTCAATCGATGTCTTTATCTTTTATTCCTTTCTGAGACTGATCAGATCCTGAAACCACTCATGAAGGGGGAAGGGGAAAAAAACCACCCAAATCAACACCAAAAAACCTAAAAGGAAAATTCAGTGGTTTGGTGATGACCTAGGTTTCCCCCAACTGAGCTTTCCAACAATGAGACAGGACCTTTTACAACTTTCCTCTGTGTGAAGTATTGAAGCCTGGTGTGGTTTGCTGGGTACTGAAGGGTCTGGATGGGTTGTGTTTGAGAGCGAGGTGATGGCAGGGATGTACCAGAGTCCAGCAAACGTTAAACCATGAGACCTGGAGGCGCTACGGCGATGTCTGCGAAGGGGACAGATCTGTAGTAAAACAAATAAGGTGTTTTGGGGCACTATGAAGAGATGACCAACCCTCATCACTATTGGTGTCGATGGGATACAAGGTTATGAAGCTGGCAATTTACAGAGCCGAGTTAGTGGGAATCTTATCTAGAAAAGGATTTAGCTATTAAGCTCAAGGAGCAGAATATGATTCACCTTATAGAAAAACAAACAAACCCAGTCACTTTAGTGGGAAACGACCCCTGTGAAGATCTGTTGTGCCTAGCGGGAATGAGCAGTTCAGAGGCCGAGCCTGCGCTTGTCGACTGGCGGTAATAGAACAGCTTCTTTCTTTCCTTGAAATCAAGTGTAGTGGGAGTCAGCGAGGGAGGACAGGGGCTGTGAGCTTCCCACTGGGAGCTTTCAGGATACAGTGAGATCCATCAGCCCGGCCCTGCCTCCGGAGAGAGCCGCAGGAGCTGGTGTGGGCTGGAGCAGAGCCCCACCAGCGCTGAAGGTAATCGGTCTCTGCATCGGCCGTTAAATCCGCTGCTTCTCTAGCAACTGAGCTCCTGATTTAGTAGCGTGCTTTTCAAGTTCAGCAGTCAGCAACAAAAAAAGCCTGACCCCTGCAGAATTTCTAGAAACTGTGATTCAAAAAAAGTGGTGTGGCATCCTCAGGGGTTTCCGATCCGTGCCCTGTCCTGAATGATTTTTTGCAGCTGCTTTTTATCCTTCTCATAACTGGAGGAGATTAACTTTGTTTTATTCGCTCTCATGTCACGCAGGAGACCAGAACGGGGTCCTTCTGCCCTCACTGCCTCAAACTTGCAGCCTGGCACAGCTCATCGCCCAGTTTCCTGGCGATTTTGTGCTGCCTACTCTTCAGTTATCTTCTGCGCTAGTCTTCAGAGAGTCAGCTTGATATTTTAAAAAAGACTTTATAATAGACCAAAACATTGATAGGAATTTGTTTGGTTTTATCTCATAAGTTCTTGAGTTTAGGAAAAAATAATGACGTATTTTAGACGTGTTGGTTGGTTCAGCAGCAAATCATAAAGCTTAATTGTCAAGACTCCTTAATCCCAGATAACTGGGTTTTTGTTGGGTTTTTTTTTTTGCTTATGCTGCAAGCTAATCCTAATGCTGAGATTATTATACCCACAGCAATTAAATCTGCATGCAGTTTTTCATTTTAATCTGTTATTTACAAACACAAATGATTTCAGATGAACATTTTCTAGGTCTGGGCTCTAATCCAAGTAAGATACACCAGGCAAGAGGACTTGGGCAGGGAACCTTCTAGAATAGATGCACCCGTCTCTGCTCAAGAATGAGCAACTACTTAAAAAAAATTATAAAAAGTTAGAAAAACCACCACAAAAGCCCCTTGCTGGCTGGAAGCATTCCTGGAATGTGCCTTGCACCAGCCCCAGCGCTGCCACCAGCGGGGGGCGAGGGGCTGAGCTGCACCCCCAGGGAGATGCGGCAAAGAGAGTTTATCTTTTGGGAGAAGGAAGAAACCATTTCTGGCAGCTTTTTCTTCGAGGGAGATATTGGGAAACCACTCGGAGCTTTGCAGAGCTGTCCCAGCTAAGTGCGCTTCACAAATGTATGGGGTGTGATTGCTATTTCAGGGCTCAGAAAAATGCGAGGTATCTCGCCAAAGGCACGGTCCTGCCCTAGTGAAAACACAGCAATGTGGTTTGATATGACATGGTAAGTATGTTTATAAACAGAAACGTCCGAGAAAAGCTATAGGGACATGGACAAGTAATATGGATATGTGGTGCTGAGTAACATGTGTGTGGGGGTATTTTTCACTATCTCCTATTGCGACTTTCCTTAAAATCTCTTTCCTGTCTCCCTTCCCCCCTACCCCTGTGGCCAAACAGGTGGGTTTTAGAGGAGTCTGAAGGAGGCCCTTTGTCAACCTGGTTTGTGAAGGATGTTGATGGTAAAAATGAGATAACACTGGAGAAACTGAAGGAGAGGGACAAAAGTCATGGATGGGGAGAACATGGCGAGAGCTTTACCTCAGGAGGAGGAACACCCTGAAATGTATGTAAGGACTGCGGGAGCTCCAGCTTTCAAAGCAACAGCTTCTCCAGTTTGCATTTTCAGTTCACAGTTGAATGACTTGACGTGAAAGTAGCCTGTGTCCACTTGCCTGTGTGAGACATGGAGCATGGGGCTGAGCCCATGGTGGGGAGGGAGCCAGCAAAATTATATGGAGGTAGCAAACCTCTCCTGGGTTTTGGCTGAGCTGGACTGAGTGGCTTGGCGGGGTGGAGGTCACGACCATGCAGAGGAAGAGTCTGAGAGATGGGGATGTGGATGGGTCATGTGGAAGAGCAGTTGTGTGGTAGGGAAAGGGAGGGGGCAGTTGGAAAACACACTGAGTAAATGCTTTGTGTGCGTCACCTGCTGTGATGGGTGCAGGCAGGGTGTGCTAGGGTCGAGTGAGCAAGTGATGGTTAAAAAACCCAACGTGAACTTTCCACCCCCCATACTCACTTGAAAATGGGTAGCAGTGTGTTGAACAGTCCGCCTCCTTCAGGATCCTTGCCCGCTGTGCCACAGCAAAGGGAACACAGACCCCACTGTGCTGAGCCCTTTCATCTGCCAGAGCACTATTTCTCCTCCCTAAGTGGATGATTTATGTGAGCAACCACCGCACACCGTGAACTGTATTTACAAATAATACAGCAGTTGTGTTGCTCTCAGGAGCTCCTCTAACACTTCTGTTTAAGAATTGATTAGTACTCCATTGACGCATGAACATTCAAATGCTTATGAAAGAGTCAGGAAATTTTGTGAATATGGCTACATCAGAATTCTTTATTTATGTGACTCAAAGGAGTATTAATTCATCCTATGTGTCTAGATCTATTTTTTTTTCCCATCTGGAACAGCAATATTTCTTCCCTAAGCAGGCTACATTTCTAGAGCTTGTTAGGATAGCGCAGGATCTCCCGTATCTGTGCAGAATTCCCCACTTCCTGTCGCTTCCTAGATTCCAGTGAAATACCAGCTCATATGAAGAGCAAAAAGACCACACAAGACCACATGTTGTTTACTTTGGGCTGATTATTCACATGTTACGAGCAGCCAAGAGAAGAGACTGTTTTCCCCTAAGTTCTGAAAGCGTAACTCCATCAAACCAATGGTTGTCTTCGCTTTAACAAAATACGTTCAAGAAGGGATGATGTCTCCCCGCTGAGATATAAATGCCTGCTCTTGAAAAACACATACCCTCCGGTTTCTTTTATCATTTGCAAGCAAGCCGCCCATGCTTAAAGTAGGCATTTATGTGTTACTAAGTTTCTTTTCTTTGGTATCACTTTTTAAAAATTAATTTGGGGAGTTAATTCTGATTCCTTTGACCAACCTTATTGTTGCACTGTTGAAGTGTGCTCTCTCCCCACTTTCTGTCCAGCGCACAGCACGGGGAGGGTTTTCCATGGGATGGCGTGGCTGTGGGACCCATGGGGAGCAGGGCAGCGGTTCCCGGAGGGCTGCACGCTTTCTGTCTCTTTGATGCCATGTGCACCCACGGGATGCACCTAATCTGCAGAGAAATGTCAGGAGGGCTTCTCCTTGGGCTTTTCCAGGTGTCTTGGAGCTCTTTAGAAATTTAGTTCATGCAGGAGGTATGCGAGAGTGTGGGGGGCTGTTACATCAATCGGGGTCCTGGTAATGGCAGATTACATCACTTGAGCTCCATCAGTTGTCTGCACGAGGCTGGGTTACAAGTGCTTGTGTTAACTGAAAGAAATGAAGCTTTTCTCAGTTGAGAAGGAAGAAATCCTGTTCCGTTAAAGCAGGCACGACCCTGTTTTGTGTACGACCCATTCGCTGTATTATGCATTTAGGGACTCATCCTCTGCATACTCACGGCTGTGGCTCCAGAGATTAATACAGAAATACGGGAACAGGTCTCAGCTCATTTTCAGGAATGATCTTAACTTCTTGTATCTGGGCACTAACGGGGAAATCCAGACCTTACAGGAAGCACAGGCAAACTGCAGATGGGCTCATCATTTGAGAGTGGGAGTTTGGCCTCGGGTTTCAGAAATCACAGATTTCATGCTTTGCCTCCTTTGCTTTGCAGAATCCCTCCCTTCGGAGAGGATGCATGTGCTGCTGTTGCCTCTCTTGTATGCTTCCTCTCCTCTTTGCCGTACACCTCATGTTCATCCAACTGATGCTGTTTATACCCCAGATTGCTCTTTTGTGCCTTGTGTTGTGTTTTCCAAAGCAAGACTTTTGTAATAATAAAATACAAATAGCTGTCCTGAGTATTTTATGCTCTAAAAGTGAGTACAGTCAATGGATGCCAAGATGTAATAAATCAAACTGAAGCACTGCCTTAGTTGCTTCAAGTTGAAAGGGGACTGCTGTAGAAAAAGGCAGTGATGAAATCTAAACTGCATTTGCAATCCCGTGAAGTTTCAGGTCAACAGGGTTGAGAGCAGAAATTAATGAAGTGCGATGTTTGCTGCAACAGCTACAGTAAATGTGGAGGTTTCACAACAGAAACTCAAAGGGAGTATTACGAACGCACATGATGCTGAGTGCCTCATGTTGGCCCGAGGGCCTTGAACATCAGAGGGAGAGAGGGCTCCGCATCTGCTGTCCATGTGAAAGTGAAAAATCCCGTATGTGCTGAAGGTCACGGTGACCTGGGATGCTACGCTGACCCGGCTGTGAAACAGCATGGGCTGCTCTTTACTTTGCAAACAAATTTTCCAGGATAGGAAAAAATAATAACGAAATGTGGCTTGTTCCTGTAAGGCCTTGCAAGTGCTTTCGCCTCAGATGGACTCAGTGCCACTGAGAAAGCACTATCTGCGCCTTTCATCTCTGCTGTACACCCATTGCTGGAGAGGAGAGTCACCTTCCCTCCGCATGTGTTTTCTCTCCTTGGCCGAGATGGAAGATCACCGTGACACTTGCGTTGTATTCTTTACTGTATGCTGTCGCGAGTTCCTAAAGGGGTAGAATTGCTTTTGTGGTAAATGTCATGGTGGTCCCTCTCCCTTTTTTTCAATCTCTTTTGAACCCTCTGTATTCAACCCAGTCCTCAAGAGCAGCATTAGCAGAGATTAATTTGAAATGCCCTTTATATACTGGCAGGTACTTTAATCTCAAGGCAGAAAACTCGCTGCAGCCCATGCAGGCAAAGTACCAGACCAGTGCTTTGCTCTGTATTAGCAGTTTTATTCTTTGCACTCACCAAAATCCCACTGGATTCAGGGGGAGTTCTGGGCATGTATCTGAGGCAGAACTCGCTCATTTAAGTGTTGGGGTCTTTGCCATTTCTTGATATATGAAAATGAAAACTGCAATGCTGCAGTTTAGCAAGACTAAGCAACAACTGTCTCCTTGACTTCAGAGTCTGTGGTTTCCCCAGTGGTTAAACTTTTGTCTGTTTGTTTTTATTCTCAAATTCTTCCAAGTGTGATGGACTTTGAGAGCTGTTACACCTCTGTGCCAGTGCAGGGGAAGTCACTGGGTGTGTGAACCCTGCCCCATTCATTTCATGAGACAGCATCCTGCTCCCCTGTTCTTCTTGGCTTCCAAATATTATTTCCAAGAAAGCCCAAAGCAAAATGACCGAGCCGTGCTGAGCTTCCACATAGCCGGCAGCGCTGAGAAGCAGAAAGAGAATAACTAGGGGGAGGCGTGAACTTGCATGAGGGACAGTAGGTCGTGGGTAGCTGCTCCTCATGAAGAAGGCAGCAGAGTCCCAACTAAAGTGAATGCAACCGAACAGAATGTTTCCTGGCGTGAGGGAATGAACACATGCTTTTGTATTTGAACTTCAGTTCCATTTAGCTGGATAGCCACACATTTATCAATGTCTCTATAAGCTTTCTGCCGTACATTGTGCCAGCATCTCTTAACTTTTCCCAAAGATCTTGAATTTCTGATCTGTAGTCAGGTGAGGGTTCAAGCCAAGCACCTGAATGTTTTCAGTGTTTTTGTCCCCTTTATTTGTTATGCTCCTCAATTACTGGCATATGCTGAATTTCTCACATCATGAAGAATCTTGAAATTAACAAAAAAGAAAACTGAGGAGAGATGTTCATGCTGTGTGCAGAGGAATTTTTCAAAAACCTTTTAAATATTCATTCATATCCCTTCACCTACAATTTGGTTGTTAGAAGCCTTCTCTAATGTAAATCAAAGTGCTTAGCTTAGAGTCAGGATCAGTTCAGAGGGAAGATGGATGGTCCTTCATAAGGCACTTTTCCATCGTTGGAAGAGTAAGCACTGGCTGTCCACTGAAGAAACAGAAACATGTGTTTGGGTTTGTCAGGGAATTTCTTCTAAATACTGCCAATCACATTTAGAGAGTTTTGATTTATTTTTTAACGGCATCCAAAATTTGGTATGTTGCTAACTGTTTTTAACCCCAAATACAAGTAAATAAGTTGAACACAGTTGATTGATTGCATACAGTGCAACGGAATCTAGCATTTAACACTGAGAGCAAAGAAAGCTTTTAATTTATTTTGTTTTTAAAGGTAGTGCATCCAACATATAATTAGGTTTGGAAAAAAAGGAAAAATCAAAAGAAAAGAAAAAGCATTTTCAAATCGAACATACCTCCATCTTCCATGCCATATTAAAGGAAAAATGTAAGGTAATATGAAGGGTAATTTTCATTTTGTTGTACGGAAATATATATATTGATAAAATAACTTTGTAATATGTCTCAGCTAAGGAAAGAAAATTGAGGATGTGATGACTTTGGGCTCAGATCTCATATCAGCCACTGAAAAAATCTTTATTTTTTAAATGTAATTTCTTGTTATTGCTATTGTGAGAGTTACCTATTTCCACTCTATTTGTTTCCAGTCACTCATAGTTTTCTGAAATTCAGTTTAGGGGTTGAAAAGAAATGCTTATCCAAAACTCCAAGACTCCTTACACAGGCCTTACAGTAAATGCTAAATTTAGGGTAAACTGTTATTACAGATATCACTGAGATTTTGTGTTGCTTGTTGTCTCAGGATCAGAAAACATTTTGCCTTATGGGTCTTTGTTGTGTGCTTGGAGGGCAATTGCAATACTCTGGAGGTGACTTCTGAGCAATCTCTTGCCACTGCTAGTTGAGACCGCCAGGGCTCCTCGGCTGTGAGGTGCTTCCGAACCCCGTATTTGCTACTATTGATAAAGACAGAGTTTTTGCTGCTCTGAGTGCAGGGAACACCTGAGAAACTTGAAGTTTCTTGATATGAGGTTCTGCGATGAAGGTTAAATAAAATTTGATTTAAGGCAAACTGAATGCTGCAGTTGGAAAGAGAGCCGATGCTCATTGGCACGTTTTCACTAGTGAAGATTGTAAGGCAGAGCTGAATGTTTTACTGTGTTTTTCACAGTTAATAACTAGGCAGGGTGCTACTTCCATTTGGTGTCCAGATGGTAACATATATTGTGGATGACACTGAGAAAATCACCACCTTCCTCTAGAAATTGCCTGTGTGAAGTATATTAAAAAATGTCATCTATTTCTGCAGTATGACAAATAAGGAAGAGCGATGGAAAATGACACTGAGCTGTGTAAGAATTGCTCAGATGCCAGCCCAGCCATGTGGTAATGCTGTTGCGCTTACGAACACAATGGTTATTACCTTTTCAGGTAGTCATCTGCGAGTGCTTTACCATGCTGTGCCCTCACAGCACGTGTAATTTGTAGGTATTATTAGATTCATTTTGCAAGTGAATGAACTGAGGCACAAAAGAGCATATAGTAAAGCTCATAAATCTCACGCTGTAAGTAGGCTTGTTAGTGAGGAGGCACGTGGCTTGTGTTGGGCCGCTACTCGTTCCCTACTCCAGGAATGAGTGCATGACTTGCTGCTTTTGGACTAGCTCGTGTATGCCAACACACTCACAGGCCCCGCTGAAAACTGTCTCCGAGTTGCACAGAACTTCAAAGGAGCAGGTGCCATTCCTGACCTGACGCTCACTTTAGGTAAGGGACTGCCAGTAACTTTAAGGGGCTTTGACTTCAAGGAGTTTTGGATCAGGTCCTCTGTGAGGCTTGTGTTTTGCAGCAGGACCAAAAGTCAAGAAGTACATCTCAGCATGGCAGGTCTTTAAATGCGGGACCAAATCAAGGGCACAAATATACCTTTTAATTGTGTCTTCCTTTATGGCATCAAACCCAGCTCTTGATATCTAATTTTACTTTAATTGAAATCATATATGTGAGTGAAAAATTTGATCACCTTTGCTGTCCTTTCCCAGCTTATGGGATAAGTTAGATAAGTTATGATTTATCTAAGTCATACCTAAGTCAATATTTGCACAGCAAAACTTTTCCCCCTTTTTCTCCCTAGTGGTAAATTCACAACCGTTATACTTTAATTAAAGGTCCATGTGCAGGAAGAAAAAACTCCACCCTCTCTGTCCATCCCATTTCTCTTTTCTTTCAACTTTTTTTTTCTCAGATTTTCAGACGTTTACTTCCAAAAACACACACGCTCAGATACCCTTTAAAGTCATACTGTTAGCATACTCTTATCAAATAGGCTCCGCTTCCCATAGGAGCTAGCCCTTTAACAGTTGTGTCTTGTATCCGTATTCTTATTAACTCACTAAGTGGAAAAAGAAAGATAAATGCAGCATCAGACCACGGATTATGCCCGTAATGAAGGGTTAGGCATGTATTTTCCATGGCAGCCTGCGGAGTCATCTGAGTCTCTGAGGACGTTTCATGTTGTCTTCATAATGGATTCTGTCTTCAGTTTTCTGACTGTCCTCAAATTTTTATTTGGAGAAAGGGTTCACATTATACTATCCCTTAAGCCACGCTGTGAAGAATTCCTGCCCCATGGGATGCCTCAAGCCTCAACTTTTGCGTCCTTTGGTGACGGAGGCTGCTGCCACAAAAGGCTCTCTAGGAGACAGGGACCTTGAGAAAAAAAATCTGGCATCAGCAACTATGTTGTGACCTTTTCATCATTGGAGCGCTTGGCTGTTGCTCTGCTTTATTAGTCTGAATGTTTTCCAAAGGGGAAAGCTGGAAGGTGGGAGCAAAAGCATGAGGATTATTCTTGAACGTTATAGCCTGGGTTGAGAGTGATGCAAAGGTGAAGAGAAACACGTGAGAGGCAATCGCTGAAAGCGTTGAGAGACCTGTTAGTGAAATTTCAGGGGAAATTTTGTGAAGTTTTGGGGGAAAAAAAATGGATCCGAAAGGAAGAAAGAAACTTCAAACAAAAAATAGCTAGTAACCTTAACTCCAAAAAAATAAATGACTTCAAAGTAAGCAAGTACTTTTGCCATGATCAATGGTTTTACATTATGTAATGCGTGATATAATTTGCAACAAAAATAATTTTGAAACATAAAATTAAAAGGCTCTGATTTTCAATTTTCTAGGTCCTGTTTTTAGACAAAAATACAGTTTCTACAGGGTACAGCTTGAGAAAGCTGATTTATGGCACCAGTACACAAGTGGCATATGTTTTTCAGGTGGTTATTCCCTAGTGTCTTCCTATCCCTCCTCTTCATGTCTATAGAAGGCTCAGGGATTCTCTCCAGGCCTTTTTAAAATTAAACTGTTTTTCAGAATCACGGGCTAACAGATGGAGAAGAGTTGTTGTCATCAGCTAGCCAAAGTAAATATAGTTGCAAAGAGTTTTCAGCAGTAACTATGCATAATTATGCAATTCAGTCATCTTTCAGTTGAACTTCGGAGGATTGCATAAATCCAAGGATGTGCCCGACCCTAGTCTTCCTGTGCTCTTGTTGGGTGCTGCAGTTCATCTTGGTACCTCTGTGCAGAGCTTCACCCCCATGAAAAATATGAGGCTTTGGAGCAAATAAGAGACCCGATTCGCACCTGTGGGCACCTGCAGAGGAGCCAGTGTGCCTCTGCTCTGCTGGTTCAATGGTGGGAGCTGTGGGGAGTTGGCACGTCTGAATGCCCAAAGGTCCTCTGTTGTGGTGACCCGTATATAGCACTGACAACAGGAGGTAGCAGGACAGGCTTTAGGTCGTCTTGTTCCCAGGATCAAGCAGCTTCAGAGCTGGCTCCCGGGGCACAGAGAAAGTGTTCCTTGTACTGAAAAGATTTTCATTAAGCCAACAATGCTGGGCATTTCCTCACCTTTCTGTGAAAGCCCTGCACAAAAGGGTGTTGCTAAAACCTGGACACATTATATTTAATTTTTCAAATTCCAAATTTCTGGAGCTGAATGGGGGAGCAAATATCACATGGAGCTGAGAAAGACGTGGAATAAAAATTCCGCAAAGTTATCTAGAAAATTCAGACTTGCTCTGGGTTATGCTTTAGCCTACCAGTTAATATGCTCTTGCTGCCTGCTCAGTAATTTGTCGAGAACAGGGAAGAAGAATCCAGACTTGGCAAGCTGATGCTGCAGACAGATTTTGTCAGATGAAATCCCAGTAGACATTAGTCCAACATCAACAGCTCCTGAGCTATCACATGGGAATGCGCAAGGAGATAAAACGAACATCCTAAAAGGTGGATCCTCTATTTTAAGGGGCAGAGAAGGGAATCTGGCTAGTGTAATATTTTTTTTCTTTTCTTTGTGGAGTCGTTCAGAGAAATGCTGGAAAATGCTGGTTCCAAACACAGATACAATTCTGTCTTTTCTTGAATTCTTCACTTCCTTTAAAGCCGCTTAACTCCTCTCTCTTGCTTTTTCCTGCATGTGAAGAGAGGTTAATCCTGTCTGCCTTTACCTCAGAGGGATCGTGAGGGCAGAGTTTGGAAAAGAATTTGCCGTCTATGCAAAGAATCCACAAGTGACTGCAGGGGAAAAATAAAAAAGCCCAGACCTACCGTTGGGAAACTCCAGCACCAGTCGACTACTTTCTGGAAGTAGAGTGTCCTGTTACATAAACATCCTTGAAGCTTTGCAGAAGGGGTGACATTCACATCACATATGTGGGGCCTGACTAATTGGGCTTTGTGTGTGAAGAATGGGGATGGCGAGGATAAGGAAGTGAAATCCCCAAGGTGCAAGCTTGGGCCTCCTTCTTCCCATGGCCTGTACTGTTGCTTACGTGTTGAAAAGGGCTCTCGGAGCCTCCTGTACCACTGAGCTGATGACTGGGAACTCTGCATCCTAACTCTGCCCTCTCCAGCCATCCGGGAGCCCAGCAGCCGGCTGCAACGGCCTCCGGCAGTCACTCAGAGAGCATCCCTCTGCCCAGAAGCTGTTAACGTTCCTCCATACTAACATCTGCATTCACTCAGTGGTCCTGGTCTACGTACAAACAGCGTGCAGACCACTTGGCTGCTTCTACAAACAGTGGCAGAGGGGGCTGCTAACTCCAGGAGCTCCGAGTTACCCTCTGGAGGAGTCACTACCTTTCCATTGATTATGTGGGGAACCAAAATCCCATAGCTGCCGTTTTGATGGCTGAAGTGAGGTGGCACCAGTACCCCTCTATCCAAAACTCACTTGAGACCCAGGGACCAGTTCTCCACAGCCCCACACCTTGTGGCAAAGTGGAGCTGCAGCACCAGTTGAAAGTCACCACTTTGTTTTGCACACACTTTATGAAGTTTTGTCACTAGTGCCAGGGAAAGAAAATAACCTGTTTTCTCACCATCTCTTCGGGGAAAACTGTGTATAGCAGGCATGTAAATAACTTGATAGTGTCTACTATAAAATTCACACGTATATTTTTCTATATTTTATGACAGACACAGAATAGTGGTTTGCAGGTTTTGCATTCTGCACAGCGGCTCTCAGGGTAACAGGTCAGATACAGCAATTGGGATGGCAGTGAAAGGAACAGATTCACAAGCTGAAAGAACCTGTGCTGAACTGGTTAGGAAAGAGTAAAATCTGAATTCCCAACTCTTTTTCTTTTCACAGCTGTTAAGAGTTCAGTGGGTTGAACTGCAATCCTTCAAGTTCATCTGTTGACTCCAACACAAAACTATTATAAACTGTGCCTCTAAAACACGTGATGAAACATTTCTTGAGAGCTATTTATTCCAACTGCAGCAGAGGAAAGTTTTCAGAACACCCGGCATTTGGTAGAGGAAAGGTCTCTTGAGCTTTGCAAAAGGAGGAATTATTTGCATACCAACGTAAGTTGCTTTTTGATTTTTTTCCTGCACCATTGAATAAAATAATACTTCTGACTTTCCCCCCCTGCTATGGAAACATGGTCAAGTAGCAAAAAAACCTATGTTTAAGTGCCTGGCAGAATATTTCTATATAGTTTTCTTTCTTTAATCATGTGGATTGGGGGTTTTATAATTCAGCATAGAACTCAACGTGATTTAATATGACATATTTTCTTTCCTCTAACGTTTTCTGTATCTAAATAACAGTTCACTCAGTTACAATATTAATGCAGAAGCATGATAAACTGCAAGCTTCAATCAGTGTGTCCTGCAAGCTTACAAATTACGAGTAGCAGGGAATAGTTTGGGGGTATCTATTTTCAGATGTTTCTTTTATGTCTTTGATCTGAAGTTTGATCTTACGTATACGTACACATTCTCCTCCAGGCTTTAGCTGTGGGAAAACACTTTCCATGCTGAAAATGGACCATGCAAACATGACCCAAGCCATGCTTGATGCTGAATCCCGCAACACGGAGAAGAACAGCAGCAACGAGTATTTTTACATTCTGATTGTGATGTCTTTCTACGGGATCTTCCTGATAGGGATAATGCTGGGCTACATGAAATCCAAAAGAAAAGAGAAGTCGTCCAATTTGCTTCTGCTCTACAAAGACGAGGAGAGAGAATGGGGGGAAGCTGTGAAGCCTCTACCAACCATATCGGGGCTGAAATCTGTCCAGATCCCCATGATGCTGAACATGCTGCAGGAGAGCATGGTGCCATCTCTGTCCTGTGCCATCTGCTCAATGGAAGGCAGCAGTGTGAGCTCCGAATCCTCCTCCCCAGACGTGCACTTCACCATCCAGGAGGAAGTGCTGGATGCTGAACTGGGGGAAGTGTCAGAAACGCTCCTCAATGAGAGCAGTGAGGGATCTGCAGAAAACATCCACAAGAACTCCTAGCACTTGCAGGGCTCCCTTGATCAGCTGCCAAAGCGTGAGTGGAGCTCCCACTAAGAACTTGTGGTTCTACTTTCCTGCTCTCCAATGAACTCTCAACAGGTATCTGTGCCCCCCGGGCCTGAGGCGTTCCTGAGAGCTGGCAGGACAAGGAAGCAGTACCCAACACCAAAGTGTAACTTGCACGTAATTGGGATGCTTAATTTTACTTTTTCCATTATTATTTCTTATCATAAGAGCTAAGAACAAGGAGAATATATATATATATATTTTCTAACGAGGTAACTATTACTGGCATGTCTCTGCCTATTTCAGAATTCTGCAAATATCTGGGAAATGTTTGGGGAAGTTCCCTAACGCAAGTGCCTGGTTGTTAAAGATGATGGGCAGTGCTCATTCACGCAAAACTGTGGTAGGCTAGAAGTACTTTTACTGTGTTTTTCTTATAACAAACCATAGCCAACAGCACATTTGCTCAATGAGGCCTCAAAAGCTGAAAATTTGTCGATGCTCTAGTTGAAGGGGGATTGCAGCACGGCTGGAGACTGACTTTAGGCAAAGAAAGAATGAAAGAAAAAGAAAGAAAAAAAAAAAAAAGAGGCAAGGAATTTCCAGGAGGTTTGTAAAGCCCAATTTCAGACCCATGCCACTATATCTATCTTTGCTTAAGTTGTACCTGTACCAGCTGGGTCAGGTTCACTAATTTCTGCTGCAATCCAGTCTTTGACTGAGTTACTATCGGGAAAAGTAGTTTTATTTTTTGCTTTTGTATTTTTTTAAAGACATGTACATTTGCTCACTAAAGGCAAAGATCTGTAAGTTAAAAAAAGACATTAAAAGATCTTTGTTACAAGGTGTAAGATGTAGAAAGGCTTGAACAAATGCTGCTCTGTTACACCCCCTTGAAAAATAGGTGGAATTCAGAATAGAATTTAACCTAGCAAGGGTGAAATTCTGGCCCCGCTGAAGTCACCAGCTGAGTCCTCCAGACTTCAGGGGACACGCACTAGATTTTGTGCTTCTCTGTTGGAGTTAAATTCTCCGTTTGAGGTCAGTAAAACTGTACCCATTTACATCAGTAAAGAATCTGGCATTTGGCTCTGTTTAAGCCAGTGTAGATAAACATTGCATTACATCTTTTTTTTTTTTATCAGCTCGCATGTGACACATGCAATTCTATAAAGTCATTAGTAACTAGTTTTTAAAACCACCACAATCTTCCCCCCCTAATTTAATGGTACTGTGATTTTTTTCAAATGTTCACATTCAACAATTGTTCAAATGTTCATGAAATTAGTTACTAAATTATTGCACTGTTAAAAGAAGTAATGTTAATATTGTAGCGATGTATGATTGTTTCGATCATACCTTATATTTTATAATAACTTATTATAATGTTTGGATTAGTTCTGAACTATGAGGGCTAAAGAGCCTGACTCTAAAGCATTGCACAGCAAAATGTTTGCAAAATGTCTCCACATATTTCCTGCGCTAAAATAGCTCTGTGATTTATCCACTGGCATTAGAGCTTGAGAGACAGCCTGAAAAATAGGAACGCTGAGCAGCAGAAATGAGCCGAGGCGAGTCTGCTGTGTGCTTCTGCCGTTTGGAGGGGAGAACTCTGGTTTTGGCTTTGGGGGGTTAATCCAACGTGATGTAGCCTGCAGAGGTACCACTGTCTCTCTCTCAACTCCGCAGAACAAAGGCCCCATTGTGCTCAGAAAGGGCCTGATCCAGTTCAGACTGAAGGCGGTGGGGGTTTTTCCATCGACTTCAGTGAACTTTGGATCAGACCATATAAAGCTTTTTGGTAGATTTATTCCAAAAGGGGCTGTTTTAAGTTTGAAAGAAGCCAAATTAAGTTTGGCACTTTGCCTGGAATCACTTGAATCCTGAAACTTTCCAAATGAGACTGACATGCGCGAGTTGTCACATTTTCCATTGCTTTCTCCTTCGTCCTTTTACTTTTGGTATAAATGTATTTGTATCTGTAAAAAACCTGATGTATATAATTCCTAACTTTGAGTTGTATATAATTGTCTCATGTATTTAAAGTTTATTGTTTCTACTGGCACTAATTTTTATTTAAATAAAGAAACACGTTTCCTGGAAAAGTTTCCATGTTGGTTCACTACGTCAAACAGATTTCCAGTAACGGGACTGTGCAAAATTTCTACAGGATCCTTTTCTTAGCATCTCTTTGAAATGATTCCTTGTGTTTGACAGTACCGCAGCGTTGCGGGCTGAGCCAGGCGCTCGGGATCCGCCTTGGGTCCATACTGGCTCTTCGGGGCACTGGGCAACTTCCTTGTGCTGGGCTCCTGCCCACGTGCAGGTGGGGTGCAGGGATGCCCCGAGTCCTCCTGCGAAGAGCTGGCGGTGCTGGCGAGCCATTGGAGAGGCTGGCAAAACTGACAAGATGCTACGAAAGCTTTTTCGATGTTTATTCAGCCTCTTGAAAAGTCTGCATTTTGAGTTTCGGTTTTAAATTTGCATTGTAGCAAAGAGGGTGAGTTGAGGTTACGGGCAAATATCTGACACAGGTCTCTGCTCCCACTGGATTTCCAGTACTTGGCCATGGTACGTAGCTGGCTTGGTCACAAGCTCTGACCCTGGGTCTCATTGCTGCTCTGTCATTTCCAGCATTAGGGATAAGGGGAGGTTTCAGGATTCTGGCTCCCAACGCAGGGTGGAAGCGTTTAGAGGCAACTTTGCACTTCCATATCGCCTTCAAGCTGTGACACGTACAGCCTCACAGGCACTGGCCGAGATCTACTTGCCATGGGGTAATTTGAGGTTTGTCTCAAAAATCAGGTTGCTATAAAGTTCTATCTGCTTACTTTCCCACAAAGCCTGTTCCCCTCTGCTCTGCTCTCTTCAGTCTCTCCCTATTAAATAATTCTGGGGCCTGTTCACAAGCTTCTGTGGACCTAAAGCTGCCCATCAGCAGGACTGCGTTTCCCTCCAGCAATGTAATCTCCCAGGACACCCACAGTGTCCTGGAATAGCGGGTCAGTAATGTTGCATCTTCCACATTTACCCATGCCACTGTCTCAGTGTTTCAGTGTTTCCATTGCCACTATAATGAATCAAGAGACTTCTGACAGCACTGGTGATAAGAAGGAAAAACAGAACAAAATGTAAATTACAGCTCTGCTTTGTGGATCAAAAATGCTAGCTTATTCCAGTGATTTCTTGCGTTAAATTGAGCTGTTAGAAAGGGAAACACTGTGTGCTTTGGGGTCTATTTACACTGAAGGGAGCTAGTAAGCACGAAAATGCGGCCACCTTCTTGCAGACTGTCACGGAGCTATCCTCGGCCCATGTGGTGCAAGAAAGTATGCGTGATAGTTTGGTATGCATTTGTCTTTGTCCAAATTAGCATTTTGATGGCACGGGGGCGGGAAGCAGCAAAAATATATTTTAGCTATAGAAGTTAATTGGATGTACAACTGAATGCAATGATGCTTTGAAGACAGTCTGGTGACCCAAGACTACCCAGGTAGCTATTGTTCCAAATTAAAAGAAGCATTGTTAACCTTAAAAAGCTACAGATAGAAGGAAGAAAATTGCTTGTTTCAAAATCCTTTTGACTACTAAGGAGAAAAAGGTAATAATAATTTCTGGGTTTTTTTCCCCCCAAAATGACAGACATTTCCAGTGTACTTCAGTAGCTGAGTTAGATCAGATTCACAGCTAATAGGTCTTGGCTTGAGGGCAATGATAAATGATTGTAATTTGACTGAATGGAGATGATTTTTTTAATAAATTCATTCTTTCTTAAAAGGACACAGCAATTAGGCTCCCATTTCTCGGCAGCGCTACACCTCCATATGTTTGCTGGAATAGTTAATGCATATCACCTTTGACAGAACAGCAAAAGATGGCCTCACGTGACATGTGTGCATGGTCTGTAGGTCGGACCCACTGTAAATACAAGTGCCAACTCTGAAGATTATCACGTTGGAATCTGTGATAGCAGCTGGCTGATTTACAATCCTGAACCTGACTGGTGGATCGCGTGCAGACGCACCTGTGAGGTTACCCATACCATGGACTGAACCTGATGAATAACGGTAGTGGAAATGCAGAACTCATCTCTTCCCCAGGCACAGGATCTCCCAGGCTCTCCCCGGGCTGCCGTGCTCTGGACCAGGGAAGGGGTTAACCAGGCAGGGAAGGCTAATGAACAGGAGAGAATCCACTTTCCCAGGACCAGAAGGCAGGTCACAGATCACGGTAAGTAAGGCCAAGAGCCTTGTGTGTTACAACTCATTGCAAAACTTCTCTCCCCAGCTTGGCCCTCTCACCATGGGTTCCCCTGGCTCTGCCCCTTTCTCAGACACGCGCCCACACCTACCCAAATAATCAAATCAGTTCTCACAGGGTTGGAAAGGAAGGAAACGGATAAACTATGACAAGTCATTTCTATTTCTAAGTCCTCAGTGCATGGTGTTGGACAAGGAGAGGTAGATAGGTGAACTCCCCGAGGACGATGAGCACACAGGTCCCCAGTGCAGACTATCAGGCACTTTTATCACAGCCATTTGAACCAAGAGAATATTAAACCGGCTGCCTTTAATTTTAATCTAAAAATTTCATGACCTTACAAAGACAGAAGGAGTTCCCACCATGTGATAGATAAGCATTCTCAGAGATGCTCAAAGAGGGATGCAGGACAGTATAGTTGGTTGCTCCAGATGCAATTGTGCCAAAGCTGGACCACGGTCTCCTGTGGTTGCCTGCCTACCTACCTTGCTCACCTTATAACCTTTATGGACCTTGTTGTTCTAGTGGGAAGATTATTTCTCCTTGAATTCACTGTTTAGATTTGAAATATGAGGTTTGAATCTAAGAGGCATAAAAATTAATAAAATTGTTTAGGCTATTTGTTTTTGAGCACTGATCCTATTTGTCTCTGTGTATTTGGTTGATTTGCTTTTGTATTCTTTCCATTTTCACACGCTTCTGCAGTTCCTACTGCATACAGCCAAAAATAGCTGCAAGATGAGCTGCCGCCTTAGCGTATTGACACTTCTGTATCCATCTCAACAAGGGAAGAAAATGGCAAATAATAAAAAATCAATGAGCACCAGAGTTTTTCAAAGTTTAATTTTGTTTTAGTTCGGGTAGGGTTCCAGTTTATATTAGGCCAGGTTAGCCTGAGGCTTTTGCTATCTGAATAAGTGACTAAAAGAAGGATAATAAAGGCTATTGAATGGTGTATTACAGGCTGCAATTCCCATCTCTCTCCCTGAGTAATCTGTTTAACTGTCCCGTGCTTCACTTGATTATCAGATGATGCTACTTACATTCCTATCTGTGAGAATTTGATGTGTTCTTGACAGACATGAAATGCTTGTGATTCTCGGATGACAGGTGTGGTATAAATAAAAAGCTTTTGCCCACCTAGGAACAACAAACTTTTTTGCTCCCCTTTATACTGTTAAATGCTAGAGTAGCCACCGGCAACAAATGACAATTGCTAGCATCTGTGACTACCTGGAAGAATGCAGCTCACCCCACTGGACCTCCTCAGGTGGGCAGAGGCCATGTAACATGCCCTTTTTGCTTGGCTGATACGAGAGAGGAGGTGCTGGTGAGCTGGGCAGTCAGTAGCCCTGGCGTGTGGGAGACTAAATTCAGTTTCCTCTTCTGCTCCAGGCTCACTGTGGTACTCTGGAAAATTACTTGCTTTGGCTACGACTCTCATTTATAAGCTGTAAAGAAGAGCACATCTTCGCTGCCTAAGGCTGATGTGAGGATAACTGCGCTGAGAATCTCAGGGTGCTGAGCTCTGACGGAAAGTGAGAAAAGACAGATGATTTGCAACTCTGTGTACTCGGAGAAGGAACCACAAAATTAAAGAACTTCCTCTGGTGTCCCCAGCTGTTTAGCTGGGGCCAGCGTGTGATGCCTCCATCCCCTGCAGCTTACCCATGAACGCTGGGACTGGAGCAAGCCTGCCGTGGTGCTGGTCCCCAGCCTAGCTCTCTCTGGGACAGCTGCGTCTCATCCCGGCAATGGAAACGTTAGCTGAACAGTGCAGGCCAGAGGATGTGAGATGTTCACAAGAGGTTTTGAATCCCGTCCTAGAGAATACACAAAAGACCAGTCTTTCCTTCTTTTCCGGAGGAAATGTAAACCGTGCGCCTCTAAGGATGTATATCCCCCTTCTCTCTCTTCAGAACACAATAAACTGATCAAGCAGGGTTTCCTGTAAAAGAGAAAAAGCACTGCCGCTACTATTTTTTAATAATAGGTATGGAGCTATGCAGTGGCGGACAGACTATCCTTGAACGTTACACAGACAAGCCCCAGTGGTGCCTCTTTCAAGCCCTTAATGGAGTACCCTCTCATCATATGCCTTAAAAATACTTGATGCTACAAAATGACCCTTTGCTACTGCCGATCCTGTCAGCAACAGCAGGCTAATGAGTGTCAGTAATTGCTTTCCAGCGTGCTAGCGCCATGCTTCTGCCACACTGGGAAGCAGGGAAGACTCGACACTTGCAGAGGCATGGAGTGGTGCTGGGACTGCTGAAAGCCCGAGCACCACTGGGACATTTCTCCAGATGTGACTTTCCACACACAGCACTACAAGAGAGCACCGTGGGAGGTCCGGGGCTGTGCACGCATCCTGTTCGTACATGTTAATTTTGCTTGGTTGCACAGGATTTTACACCAAAAGATGCTGATAATGACCTTTATGTTGCTGCTGACTTTGGTTAGATGGGTGAGTGTTATGCGAGAAATGACAGTGAGACACATGGGCAATGTGATGGTAGCACCTACCCTTATTTACCAAGGAACTGCTCGTTGTGCCATCATCAAAGGACACAGCAGCAACAGCTCTGTCACATTCTCTCACTAGGGGTCTAGTTGTTCAGTGTTAAACATAATTAACTGAAGTCATATCTAATTAGCTGCTCTTTGGCCAGGATGTGCATCTCAGATGGATTCTCACTGTAAATTTTTTTTCTCCTATAGTCATCAAGAATGAAACACCAGATGAAAAAGATTGTGCAGATTGCCTCTGCGGGGAGCCATCATTAAGGAGGTGCAAATGGCTGCTGACAGAGCTAACTGTCATCGGTGGTCATCGGCCTGCAGTGGCAACCAAAAATGTTGCTGTAGGGCTGGCTACTCAAGGTTTTTACTGCTTCAGGTGAGCTATAGACACTGTACTTAGTGTTTGGGTGGATATTTACATACTTAGTTATGCGTTACTATTATAATAAAACTTACGAAGGGCATTCAAAATATCACAGGATTCTTTTTGTAAGTGAAAATAATTTTTTCCACAGCTTCTCTTCCATGACCTTTACTTCGTCATGTGAAGTACTATCATCAGGAACGATGAGAACATTATATTCATATGGAAAGAAGGGAACATAACATTCATATGGAATAGGCAGAGGATAGAGATTAAAAGTGTCCTGTATAGGAATATTTGTGAGATACATGTGTGCCAGGGAAGGATCACAGACCTGGGAGTTTAGAGTAAAAGTACTAGACTCCTTGAGTCCTTGTATTTATGATGTCTAGACAGAGAATGAATTTTCCCTCATTTTTCTGTTGAGACCTCTGCCAGTTTAAACTGGGATAGTCCAATAAATTGACTTCTATCTGTATGTACGTTCCTGATGTGCCTATTTTCTCCCCCCGACTGCCATTTTTCTACAGGACTGTAGCCCAGGGAAATTGTTTTTTCAGGCCTCTCCTTATCTTCTTTTCCTTTTCTGCATAAAACACATAGTTTAGGGCACTTAAGTCAGGTTGAACATGATTTTTTTCTGTTCCTTGGTGCTTTCTAATGCTGACTGCTACCATCGCTTTTGAGTAGCGCAGTACGTGCTTTCCTAACAGCTCTACACAATTCACACACTGACATATGGTTAACATCAATTTTATAGGGGCCTGGAAGCACAAGGGATTGTGTTAATTTTTCCTGTTATAAAGTGGGGCACAGAATTTGTTACTTCTACTGTGGGTCACTAGTTCAAATGCAAACCCAGGACAGGACTAGCCAAGCTTGATGTGGGGATTTGATGGCTTTTGCGACACTGGCTCTTTGAGACCGGTACCCTCGACACACCAAAAGGAAGTAGCTTGAAGACAAAGAGGGGACATTTTATGCTTCTGTCTGCAAAAGCAGCAGCAAGCTTGTAAATCAGGTGATGTGAGTTAGCTAGTGGAATCGCTGGCTGGTGGGGAACTGGTGGACCCCACTTCCCACAAACCTCCAAGCCAGGTCTGGTGGGCTGGGGTGAGCAGTGATGAGCACTGACTCTCCCCAGCTGGTGTCTGCTCACCAAAGCATGGTCCCAGGTGGCACCACCCACCAAAGGCTCCTGGACCATCAGGGTGGAAGGTACAGAAGGTGACCAGCCCCTTTCTTATGCTGAGTTTGGAGGGGTGGACCTTCTGCTCACAAATGTTACAGGCAAAGTGGCATCAGGGTTTGGTGAGGGGAGGCTCCAGGTAGGGTTTGGAGAGATAACCCTGTATGCCCTCATCCCCTCCAAGCCAGGAAGTTGTCTTCCAAAAACAACGTCACTCCCTTTCACTTTTTTTCTTTTTGTTCCCTCTGGGCTCTGGAAACATGCACTTTATTGCTACACAGCAACTTCCCTGAACTCTATCTGGGAGATTAATGGTTTATTGAGGAACAGGCAGGATTTAGATTGTCATCAAGAGACCCATAAAAGCAAGCATGTAAAAAGTGTTATGGAAACAGAGCGTGGCCCCTTGGAGTTTTCAAGGGTGAAAGCTGGGCTATGCACATGCCCAGCATCCAGCTCCTGCGCCCCTTTGCTGGGAGCGCACGTGGAAGGGCAGTGGGAGTCATTATTTGTCCTGGAAATTAATGAGTCCCTTGTGATGTAGCTTTAAGTGCACCTTTGCACACAAGCTGATTTTTTTTCCAGGCTAGCTGCTGCTTTGTTTATGCGTGCACACGTGTGTGTGTGTGTGCATCTTGTACGTCACTGGGAACACATTAATGGCCGTCAGGAACATTTCTTTTGGAATCCTCACAGATATCCCTAGTGATCCAATTTGAAGCACTGCCTGGAAAATGATTAACTCCTCTCTTTGGTCTATAAGGGATAGGATTACACAAATCTGCTCCGCCACTTCGGGCCACAGCCAGCTCATTCCTGTAGACATCCTCATGTTCCTCTCCAGGGACCTGTGCTTTTAGGGACTCCTGCACGTAAGCTATTGTTGCATCTGAAGGCCAAACTGTTCCATTTAAGCATGGGTCCATACAAGTGGCTGCACTACAAAGCCCTAGGGAAAGACTGGGTTGTGAGCAGTCAGCTGAGCTGTGACACAGTGAAAATAGCACCCTGCTCTAACGTCAGCTACTCCCCTCGGCCTCTTTTTTTCCCTGCTCTCCTGATTTTTTTTCATGAGATTTGTTATTGATGATGTCTTTTGTGTGTGCAAATAATGACTTCATATATACCCCAAGTGTTGTGAGGTGAGCTATGCAGTTAACATGCACAGTTGCTGTCATTGTTCCCCTAATTATTGGAAATTGGCTGAAGTTCGCTATTTCCCCATGCAATTGCTGGACCTGAGTGTTAAAGCACAGACAGAGCTGAAAAATGAATGCTAGAGTTGTAATGCCACCGCTTGCTTGTTTAGGAATGGGCTTCTTTGGTTAAGGGTTTAAAATAGAAGCTCTGAAGATTTGTTAGGACAGCTCATCCTCGCACACGTAACAGTTTGCTCCATTCCCTTCAATCCAGCATTTTCCCCCATCGCTCCAGTTCCTATGGACTCCCCTGCCCTCCCCAGCACCACGGATCTCTTTTTGTGTATCATAGAATCACAGAATGGTTCGGGTTGGAAGGGACCTTAAAGATGATCTAGTTCCACCCCCCTGCCCTGGGCAGGGACATCTCCCACTAGACCAGGCTGCTCACAGCCCCATCCAGCCTGGCCTGGAACACCTCCAGGGATGGTAGGAGTAACAGTAAAGCAGTAAAATAAAACCTATTTCTTCATCTTTGTATACTTCTTTTCAAGCCGATAAAGGAGCGGCTTTGCTCCCAGCTTATCTCACTGGAGGGGGATCCCCTGTGAATGGCCTTCAGTGGCCCTGGACCCCCGCAGCATTTCAGGCATAACAGTGGGGTCTCCTCACAACAAACATGGGGTTTTTTTGTCCAATTCACAACCGTTTCCGTGTCTTCAGTCACAGATGACCCCGAGGGGGGTTAAGCTGCAGCTTGCCTTTAACTTGCCTTTCACCGATGCTTTTTTTTTTTGCACTTTTCTCCTGACTCTGCCCTGGCTCAGCAGGACAGGGACTGGGCCTCCCTGACACCAGGGCCCTGCGCTGGGGGCTGGGCTGGGGGTCCTGGTGTGCCCCAACACCCCCTTCCACCCACCACGAGGGATGAATCTCTCGGGGATGAAGAAAACCATTACAGAGACAAGGGCAGGCACATGTCATGGCCACCCGGTTGTCTCCACGCAGTGTTTCCGTGTGGCCCAACAGCTGTTTTGTTTACGTGCATGAAGCAACTGGAAGTTACTCAAAAACTGCCTCTTAATTATGCTCATAGACTCTCAGAAGAAGCCGTTGGGTGATAAAAGCCATGAAATGAGAATTACTGCCTCCGAGCAAGGTTAGTGAGTGGCGTGCACCTTGATGAGGGGCTGCGAGTGCTGCAGAGGGCTCGCAGCCCTACATGGGGTATCTCTGAGAGGTTTTTGTGGTTGGGGGAGCCTGCACCAGTGGGTTTTGGTTCCACGGCAGCCCCAGTGTCTCCACCTGAGCCTGTTTGTACCGGGGAAGCCCAGGGATGGTGGTGGGCCCGGGGCCATGGCGAGGGGCAGCGGCGGAGGCCTACCCATGGGGCTGAGGGAAGGTCCCGCCGGGGTGGAAGGCACCATGCAGGCCCATCAGGCTCACCATAAGAATAACAAACCCTGCAATTTTCTCCATAATCACACCTCTCAGGTTCCATTGCTCACAGCTTTACGCTTTTTCATACCCCTTGAGGCATGTTATTACTCCCCAGCAGCCACAGCACAGTACACTTTATTGCTTAATTACATATCCCTGCTCTGAGTAACATCTCTGTTTGCTAGGTTCGTCAAGCCCTATTAACCAATAACATTAGCCTTCCAGCTCTGAAAATCCTGGTGAAATGTGCCCCGACCTGATCTGATGGTTATTTTACCGTTGCTACATCTTTAACACAAATAGTTCCGATGCCCACACCTCCTTTACAAAGCTGATGTTTTGAAGGCTAAAAATGAATGTGGAGGAGTTTGGTGAATGCGTCCCCCTGTTATTGGGGTTGTACTGCCTGGTGGCCATGCCTATGGAGGTGGAGGAAGGACATGGCCAGTTTGTGGTGGCAGCGGCAGTGGTCAGAGCCATGGTCTCAATCACGGGCTAATCGAAAGCAACTCCTTCCCACAGAGTGAGGCCTGCTTCAACTTTGCCTTGTTGATATTTGTGAAACCTCTAATTAGACACCCTTTCATTTTGCTTTGTGTCTGAGGATGATACCTTGTCATCTTTCATTCTCAGGAGTTTTAATATTTCCAATGACTTATGAAAAGGGCAATTCTGTCAGGCATTTTGTGACCTTTAATTTGGGAGAATGTCGTTTCTGAGGATGACTGCGGTCATTTTGTCTGCTGTGTTCCTCGCAGTGATAATTTTGCAATGATGGCCACTCTTAGAAAACCAGACTACTGCTTTCTAAGTGTGGACTAAGGAAGCCCATAGTGTGTTCCTTTCTACCCAACCTGTATAAAAAGAAAACCTTACCTTCTTAAATTTACTATTGTTTAATGCCTACAGTGAGCTACCCTTAATGAGCTAACTGTTCTGCAAAACCAGAAGAAAAAGTCCTGTTGAATAGTAAGTTTGTTCGGAAAATTATATTTAGGTCATCCCAAAACTATTTATGAATTCAGGTCAAATTCTCTAACTAGTCACTCCTGGGATTTTATTTTTTTCCATGATTGGATTTTTCTTCACAGCAATTTTTCCCTTTTACTTAACTCAGGGGTTAATACATTTGCCCAGAAACTGGGAATCCCTCAGCCAGTTCCAGTCTGTGCTTGGGCGGAGTTAGATAATCCAGTCCCACTGAATTTCCAGCACTTTTGAGTATCTTAGGAAGAAAGGGCAGTACACCAGCAGTTTTTCCCATTGGACCTGTGTCCCCACAGTATGAAATACGTATTTCCTGATCCGGAGAAAAAGAAATGACAAATACTCTCTAGTCCAGTGGTTAGCAAATACGCAGAGGCAAGAAGATACTGGATTTCAGTTCCTGCTCTGGTGACTATAACTTGTGTAAAATTGTAGGAGAACATCATAACACTGTAAGGTTTGGTATCCTGTAGCCTGGCAGCCATAGTGCTCTCATATGAGATGTGGATTCCCTCAGGGCCTGGGTAGAAATCAGCCTGCATCCATTGCTTCTTGGATTTAATCAGGGAAGGAAATACCCTATCCTCTCTTTTCTTCTGCTGTTTATAAGAAGCAAATATTTTGTTGAAACAACTGTGTTTCAAGTCAAAGCCACGTTGGTTTTGCTTACTTTTGTGGGGAAACATCAACTTATTTACATTTGTAAATCATCTTTTTGATTAAAAGCAGTTACTCTCATGAATCTGTCGAGGTTATTGCTAACTTATTGCTGCTAAAGGAAGGGAGAAAAAAAAGCAGCTCAACTGATAGAGCTTGTAGTCTAGGAGAGGAGATGTGGTAAACAGATGAGACAAAGTAATCTGGTATGCAATTTAGGTGACATGGGTCATGTAGGCAATGGACTGTTAGTCATTTGGCAACTGTATTAATATATAAAAACAACGTGAAGACAATAATTGGATCTCGCTCACTGCTTCAATGTGCTTGTTAAAGGTGCTGCTAGCTACTACAAACTTTTCTAATGCAAGCATAAGGGAAATATTCAGCTCATGAGACAGAAAAAATCATTTGACCTCTTTTCTTCTCAGTCTGTCCCGTGTGCAGAAGAAAAGGTGGGGCTAGGCTGACATTTATTTTTCTGAGAAGAAACCGGCCTGTATTTAAATTGTTCTTTGGGGTTTTCCATCTGATTTTATAGATGACATGTTATTTTACTGCACTCTTAACTGGAAACAGACCTAAGAGTTTTGATGAGAAGACGTCCCGTCTTTTTCTTAGTAGCTGCTAGTACTGGGAAGGGTGCAGTGGACAGAGTGTTAGGCGGAAAATCCTACGAAACCCCAACTGTTAGGCACAGGTTTTTGGACCAGTCTGGGAAAGGGAGATTGCTCACAATGGTCTCTGCAATTTTGGTCATTTCCTTATACATCTGTTTTCACTGGGAAAAATAAAATTCCTTTCAAAGTCAGGAAGGATGAAGACACCGGGCATAGCCTATAAGAAGGCTTGAATGGCAGCTGCACCTCTACAGGTGTTTCTAGTTAGCTAATGGGGCCAGCTGATAGTGCTGCAGTACCACCTCAAAGTGTTAGGACTTTTCTCCTCTGCCCAATCTGATCCATGCAGCAAACAGCTGAAAAGTTGCTCTATGACAGGTGTGGTAGAGACTGAATGGAAACTTCCCAAGCAGATTTTAAGAGGACTGTTGCGCTCCTGCAGGGCCTGCCTGCAGACTGTCACTCTGGGAAGAAAAGGCAGAATGGCCCAGAGGCTGGTGGCAAAACAAACAGGACAGTATACAGTGGGTTTTATACTCTGCATCCCTGTATGAAGGACAAAGATGACCACGGGATAGAAAGGAAGACAGTGGTCTGAACTGCCAGATCTGGAAAGAAGATTGGGCACCTGTGACCTGTGAGGAGATGGATCCCATGACTGTGAATTAGTGGTGGGGAATAACACAGAAGCAGAAGTGTGAGAGAGGTAGTTTGGAAATCTGCTCTCATTTTACAACATGCTCCTTCATTTTGAGGTCTCCAATACACGTACTGACCCCTTGTACCTTGAGGAAGCTGAAATGGTCAGGACAAAAAGGGGTCTTCTCAGTTTGGACATCTGAGGTGGAGACTTTGAAAGAGCTCAGTCTTTCGTCAAAGTCAAGTCTGATCACTGGAGAAACCAGGATGTTGAACCAGTGCCAACTGAAGTAGGGTCTGGTTTAAACAAACAGCCCCTGGTCTGTCCTTGATAGTTAACAAGAAACAGGGCTCACCTGTACATGTCCAGAGCAGAACCGTCTTATCCCCACTGCACACAGTAACAGCTCTGTATGTCTGTATATGCCATAAACAGCTCATTGAGATACTAAAATGGTCCAGAGCTCATCGGTTTGGATATTTTGCGTATGAATGTATTCAAGGGAACTATTACATAGTTTTAGCCTTAGTGGAAGTAGCAGGTGCCTAATCATTTGCTGTATGCACACGGGTGTCTGCCTGAGTTTTGCAGAGTAATTGATATCTACTGTTTGCTACCTCAGGTTTGTTGCAGGTTAATGCCCAGCCATTGAACTCGAATTCCTGTGTACATTAGGATGTGCTGATGTTTGAAGGGAAACGTGTAATATTCTGCCTTTGCATCTGTAAACAAATGGGTGGCTTTCTTTAGCTGCTGGTTGACAGAGAGAATGTAGGAGCCAGCATAATCCGCAGTTCCAAGATTTATCTGTAAACAAATATAGGCAAGAGAAAAGCAGCAGCTTGCACTGGAGATATTCTCATAAATTCAGTGAGTAAAGGCACAGGATTTGCCTTATGAGCTGCCAGGCCACTGACAGTCACCAACCCTATGGCACCACAGAAGTATCAAAGTTCACTAAATGCATTTACCTGGGAGCTCTGTGTAGCTGATATTCCTGTCTGAGCAAAAGTACAAACCCCCCTAGACAAGTCATTTACAGGTGCATCGCAAAGATTGCAGAGGATTTGTTTTAATTTTTTTTTTAAATTAAAGAAAAGCCTAGAATAACAAGCTAGTCAAAGGGCAGTTTTAATGGGATCTGTCTCAACAGAAGAGTTTAACCAAGACACATGGCTCAGAAACAATATCAACAGATGAAATCCTTTCCTTTTTGTCTTCTAGAGGCCACAGCTGCTTTTCTTCTTCCAGGCCTGAAGGGCACTAATCACCCTTAATATCCCCACCCAGCCTCCCTGGGGGCCTACCCCCCCAGCACAGCCCTGTCTGGGACCACCAGTCCCTGCACAGCTCTGTGCCAGGCTGTAGATGCCGGCCTTAAGGCACGGGGCAGCCTCGGGTATCATCAGTTGTTGTCCCTGTGGTGTGCTTGGGGACTGATGGCCCCAACCTAGTCTGCAAGGGAGATCCTGGACCACGGATGCAGGTGTGGGTGAGGTCCCAGGTGAGGCTGGTCAGGTCAATTAAGGCTTATTAGTGCCCTCAGTGCTTTGAGATCTTCTCCCACAGCTTTTCTGTTTGCTCTCAGATGATGGAAGAGAGGAAGGCAGTGCTTTAAGTAGTGCTTCTGTGGCTGGAAGGTATGGTTTTGGTTATGTCTTGTATCCTATGCTTGCTAATTTATTTTATGTTTTGTGAACTGGAATATCCTGTTGCAGTAAGAAAGCAGTCAGGCTCCTCTGGCGGAGGAACTTGTTAGTGTGGTGACACATGTTGTGGTATCTTAGCAGGTAATAAACCTTCTCCATGGGACGAGAGTTTTCAGATTCCCAGTTCTGCTCAACTTCAGGGACATTTGTCTGTAGATGCCTGTGACACATCAGGACAATGTGCCTTCCATCTCGTGGGCTGCTCAGAGAGGGTGGAAGGGGTCACCCTGGTAGCTTGTTTATGTTGGCTCAAACCTAGGAGATCATGGAACTTGAATTCTGCTGCTGGTTTGTCTGGAGCGGCTGGGAAGTTTCTAGTGTTTTGCATGGTAATGTGTTCTTTATGCTGCGAACCCATGGTCTGAAAACTGTGATATGACTCACCACATTCAAACGTTGTGTTCAGTTGTTCATCCCGCATACTTGCTGTGTGACCTACGGACCAGTGTGTGGGCGTGTTACGTGGTGTGTATCCCCAGCTGTGCCCAGTTCACAGAGGATGTGTGCATATGGGATGCATTTTCTTGAGAGCCTGGTGTTTCAGCAGGAAGAGCTCATGCTTTTGAGCTTTGTGGGTCACTGCTTCAATCCTTGATTTGGCCGAAATGTCCCATGGTGGCGCACTCAAAGCTCTGACGTTTGCTTCAGTTGAATACTGAAGTGCAGGGAAAGAGGGAGCAGGAGGCAGAGTTGCAGATACTACGACACAGAAACAATAACCCTTGTTACCACAACTGCACTAGGTTAAGTCCAGTTTCCAGAAATATTAGATAAATCTGAGTTGGGGTTTTTTTTGGTGTTTTTTTGTTTGGTTGGGGTTTTTTTCTGAAAAGACATGTAAACTCACTGGTAGGAGTTCCCTTTCACCACTAGTCCCTGCTGTCATCACTAAACCTGGATGGAGGCCTTGTGGATAAATATTTCACTAGTCTTTAAAAGCACTTTAGATGTTCTAAGCAGAAAAGGCAGTGAGAGGTGTTACAGTCTTTCCGGTTCTTCAGTAAATTTGGCTTATATGCATTTGTCTGTATGTGCATGCGTGCACACTTGTCTATATGTATGTATGGTCATATGGTGCAAGAATAAAAATTCTGATAGCAGGGAAGGTTGCATCAAAAAGCTGAAGGTTGATCTGAGAACCAAGGTGGCAATTTAAGTAGGCTGCTGTGTTCCGATATTTCGTATGGAAAATCGGTGTTTGTGAGAATGGTAGTTCTGTGGCAAAGTGCAAAATTTTTGAGTCTCTAGTATGCACTGCCTTTGGGAAGTGTTGGAAGTAAAAGTTTTCTGGAGCACAATGAGCAGAGACACCGAGACACGGCAAACTGAAGGTGGAGAGAATGCATAGCTTTATTTTCAAGTATCTGTTCCTTGGAAGTTACGGGGCATATCAATGGGTCCTTCCTGTTGCTTTGCTTCCCAGGCTTTTGTGTTGCTGTCTTGGGGCAGCAGCTGCCACCTGGAATTGGAGGGAGAAATTGCAAAGAACAGTCATAACAGCGGATTGGCCTTTGGGCGCTGCTTTATAAAAGATATATGAAAAGTTCCCTGGAAAAAAACTGCCAAAGCAAAATTTATTACCTGCGGATCTGCGTAGGCAGAGACCAAGACTCAGGATCTATTGAATTACTGGCAAAAGAGGCTCAAGGAAATGCGGAAATTCACTAAAAATTTCCCAAAGCTATTTTTCAACAGAAGCTATGAAAATGGCAATTTGTGCTCAAAGTTCACATTGTCTTGCTTTTTATTTGTTGTTCTTGTTGCCATAGCACTGGAGCAGTATGTGGAGGTAAAAGGAATAGGCTGTATGGCCCTCGCTGATGGAAGCAAGCAGAGTGCCACTGCATTCCCCCTGAAACCCTGCAGATAGGAGAGCTGTCGCTTCATGCAGGTATAAGCTGGCATCAAGGTGTGCTAGAGAGGATAAAGTAAAATTGGCTGCTGCTGCTGTTGTAACCTCCCTGTCCCTTTCACTGTGTAATGGCAGCCCAGCCCTGGCTGGCATTTTGTGCCTGAGCTGCCACGAAGACTCTGCAGTCTGGGAAACTATTGTTTCTCACAGGTCCTGGAGCGCGTACTGACTGGTATTTGCAGTTTTCCTCTTGTTTTCAGGCACTGCATAGTTTTTGGGAACCATAATCACAGCTGAAATCCCAGTTTGCTAGGGGCGGATTCCCTGTTTTTATTCTTGTAATCAGATTTTTATTAAGGCTTGAAGTCGTTAAACTGAGCACTGTGGTCTCTGGCTGAGAAAGATGCTGAGCAACAAATATCAGGATGCCGAGGGACTATTCTATGCAAGTATAGTTCTGTGCTTCTCTTGCTTTTATTCTCCTCCTTATGCATCCTTTGTAGGATATTCTTGGAGATACTGTGCTAGATGGCTCTTTTGGTCTGTTGAGAAACAGCCATTGTTATCTTCTTAAGCTTTACAGACATACCTTATCTAGGGGAAAAAAACCCTACTTGCACAGAAAAAGCTTATTAAAATATTTACAATAATGGACCAAGATATTGTGTTATTGATGTAAGCTGCTAAAATTTCTTGGATAATCACATTATGGTATTACACTTAGAGTTTAAAGGGATTGTTCTCGGCTAGTGCAGTTTGCGTTTTTCTGTTCTGCAAAACTGGAAGAAGCATTTATTCTTCATGTTGTACTGCTAAACTGAGCAGAACATGGTGGCTGAAATTCTTGAGCTGATATGCATGGAAACCCTGGAATGATGACCTTTTGAGTCACTCTCAGAAAGGCTGAAGGCTCAGCACATGTGAGGCAGTAAAATTGTATCTCCATGAGAAGAAAGTTGCTCGTGCAAGCACGGCTGTGCATGAGCCAGAGACTTGCAAGCTGTTACTGGCTTTGTAAAGGAGCACTTACATGAGAAAGCCATGACTTTCAGACAGTTTGACCTTTTGCAGGTATACAGAAACGCAGATGCAACAAAAAACAGGTCATGGTGAGAAAAACATTAGTTGCACTTGTACCGAAAGCAGATAGTCCATGACACTGCTAGAGTTTAGCCCACTGTGGATCAAAGTTTCTTAGATAAAGAGCTTTAGAGGTGGGAAGAGTACCGTCTGAATTAAGAACTGATGTTTAGCTTGTCTATATTATAAAGATTGCCTAAACTGATACATTCCTTTTTAGTCGCTTGTTTCCAAAAAGGAATGTGGTTCCTTGTGATGTGCCACCTTCAAAAATAGAAGTCAGTTCCTAGAGCTGCAAGTCGTAAGGACCAGCTGAAGCTTACTGCCTTCAGCATGACTGAAATCATCATGCAAAAGCGAAGGGTTGTTTGGGTTTGTGTATCACACGTGCATGTAAATAAAGGACCTAGATATCTATCTTTGCTATAAAAGGGGTTTATATCACTATAGTCAAAACCTTCAGATCTGCTTAAGGACAGAATTTAAAGAGGTCTGCCTCCACAAAGGCTCTGAGATTGCTGGTCAGCTTATTTTTAGAAGATCTTGGCTTGCCCAGACTACCATAGCAATGAGTACTGCTACAATCTGCCCCCTGTCACAACTTTCACGTTGTCTGTGTCTGTTTGCCAAGTGCTTGGTGTGTCCTGGCACTACTGCAAACCATGGCATGCTGAGAGAGATTGTGTGTAGTCCTCTGGGAAGGCTCTCAGGTGAGCAAGGGGGCAGAATTTAGGTGGCCATAACCTGTCCAAGCTCTGGATAACTCCAACATTTTATTGTTCTGTGGGTATAAATGGTGCCAAACAGGCAGGATGCTCTGACTGTGTTAAGCAGAAGGCAGAATTGGGGAAGGGCTACTCAAAGCAGTATTCACTAATCGTAACTTAAGGCTTATGCTATAGGTTCCTGGTGTACTGGTTTAGTACTTCTAAAACTGCCCCAAAGCCAGTGTTTGTGAAATTGCTGTGCCCATGTGCAGCAATGCTGAAGAATTCGATTTGCTGGGCCCGACGAGAGTGGCTGTGATTGTTATGTGCATTTGACAAAGACCAAGTTTCCCTGTTCTTGTGGGATGGGGTCACTGCGCGAGTAGCAAAGCGGGCTCTTCAGACGTTCAGTGCCCGTGGAAAGCAATCAGGCGGACTGCATACACAGTGAAAAGGACCTTTCTGACCTGTCAGCTATGTGACTGCGGATGCCAGCACCCCATGCCCTCTTAAGACATCTCTAGTAGTCTCTATAAAGAAGTGGTATTGAGAGCCCAGATCCATGAAATTTAAGGATGATGTTGAGGGCACGACTCTTTTTTGGTTTCCTAGTGCTCTGCTTTCTCCAACGATAGAGAACACAAACATGCATTTTCTGCAGTCCTTAAAAATGTAGTTCTCATCTTAAAATTCTGGTTCAAGCCCAGAGCACTTTAAATTTTAATTCCAGTCTGTTAAAGCTCCTTACACTTCTACCATTTCTTGTCTGACTATGCAAAATCCTTCATTTTATTCTTATTAATGACCCACATGGCCTAATCCTGCAGTCACATAGTAGACTACATATAGATAGACTTTATATCCTGCTAACCTGTGTGAGGTGATTTGTTTGTCCTGAGACAAAGCTGCACTTCTGGTATCTCTGAGGCTATAATTTAAAGATTCTTGTGATTTATGCCTATCTGACTTTTTCTTAGCTGACCAGAAAGTCTGAGCAAAAATAACTGAAAAACCACAGTAGCTTTACCTTTCAGGGTGGAAGAGTGCATAATAGGTGAAGAGACACTGCCGCCTTATTCAATTGGCATGGATGCTGCTTTTAGGATTGCTAGTTCCTGATGCCTTTTAAATTGAACCGTCTCTGCAAATATGTTTTTCTTTCTTTATTCTGTTGTACTATGACTCAAAGACTTGACTAAATGAATAAAAAAACCCTATAGATCACCCAAGTCAATCAAGACTGGATTGTAGGTATTTAAATGCCTAACCTATAAAGAATTCAACAGGAATTAAGCACACTAACGTATTTGAAGGTCTGAGTCTTTGTGCTAATGAAAGGAGCTGGACAATGTTTTTTCATCTCCAGGTTGGAATAGAAAAGTATTTTGAGTTTTCCCTTGCTTTGCTCAGTTCCTGGCCTAACCACTGACTTCCCAAGGGAGGGATAGAGAAGTGCGTTGTGCAGGTTGTGTGAATGCACATTGCAGAAATAGCAGCCTGATCACCCGTTCGCTGCCAACTAGTCCCCGTAGAGCTGTTAGATGGTGTCTCTTCAGGTTGTTGTAACGCTTGTAGAGTCAAACTTGAGTCTCCTGCTCGCCAGACCTGGCACACAAGCACAAGAAGGATAATGTCTGGTTGGTTTGTCGCACTCTGTACTCTCTGGTTGTTGTCTTTTACAGCCCTTCTGATAAAGGAGAAGGATTCTGTTTGAGGGTGGGATGTCAGTTAGTGTTGAGTTGCTGTAGATCTAGCTCTGGGTTTTGTAAATCCTGATATGGAGCAATTTATTTGGGGCTTTAGGTTTTAGAAACCCCCCAGGGAAGACAACAAGAGTGCATGAACTAGGGGAGGAGTTGGTGCTCTTCATGCAACAGAGATTTTGAAGAAGCTACATGAGGCTGAAGATGGTAAATACCCCTAGCATATGTACATGCCTGATAGGATGGGATATTCGGTGATATTCGTGTTTAAAAGATACTCTTTCTTCTCACGAACCGTCTGTCTCCCTTCCCCTTGGAGCTCTTGGTGTTCACTGTCTGAATTGATGATGTGGGTAAGATCAAATTCAACCTGACAAAATAAGCCAGAGGATGTGAAATCCTCCCTTTCCCTAGCCTCCCCTGTGGGCAAACAAATGTCATTTCACTTTAGTGAAAAGTTATTTTTGCTAAGGATTGAGACTTTCAGATTTAGTGAAATCATGCAGTTTTCTGCATTTGGGGATAGTTTTGCATGGGTTTATTTTTGTTTGTTTTGTTTTTCTTGCTGGGATCTACTTGTGATCCTTAAGGTGGTATATCAAGAAGAGATTATTCAGTGCTGGCAATTCATTCTTTCCCAGCAGTGGCCTTCCTCTGAAGAGTAGGCACCACTGGCCGTGGGATCACGCAGAGTGGCAGCGCTTGCAAGTGGTTTGGCTTCGTGCAGGGAATACTGGAGACAGACATTTGGAGAACAAATATGTAGGTTAAGAGATAAACCCCACTGCTCTTTTTGCTTCTAGATGCTTAACTATTATCTGTTAGCTAGGCTGCCCTCGTTATTATTATTTTTTTTCTTAGTCTCATACCACTACAGAGCTAAGGGCTATGCCTCTCCAGAAGGCGTGATAGCTACCAGAGTAACTAACTGCAACAACACTAAACTTGAGTGTGAAACTGGAGGATCTGTTGGGGAATCAGGGGCTCTAATCGGAACTGTTGCATTAATTAAAACTCTGCAATAAGCATAGCCGTTGCTCTGGTTGTGCTGGTTGTTTCTGTCCAAACCACATGAATAAGCAAACAAAACTATCTCGAATTATGTTTGTAAGCAAAAGGAACATAAAAGAAAAATAGAGGGAGGTGGAAAGAATGGGGTGTCAGGAAAAAGACAGATGCCTGTGGGAATAGAACTCTTCTTTTTTGTTTGTTTGTTTTTTCTTGTCTGAAATACCCCTCATTATGTAATCGTAAGAAACTTTGCTTTCATGTTTTAAGAAGTTTATATTACAACATAAACTTAGACCTGAAAATACGTAGACTTTGGCTTTGCTGTGTTGTTTTAGGTAACGTACCATTTAAGCATACCAACCTTTTAAAAACAAACAAAAAAACCCCAAACCCAAGACAAACCAGTTTGTTGTTTGCTTACCTTTGGAAAGGTGTTGCATCCAATCTTGATGTTCTGTGTTTTCCCTAGCCACGAGTAATGTGATCATACTAGTTATTGCTTATAGCTAAGTGTAATGTTTACTCTTCAAACTTTTACAGCATGTTGGACTAGCAAAATGTTTTACCGTTCACCTTGGAAATTTCCTCTGGCGAGTTATAAACGGTGTCAGCATTAATATTTGTGTGAGTGAAGGGGAAGATCTTTGACTCTCTTCAAATGTGTCATTTGCATTTCTAAAGTTAATGCTGTCTTTTAATTGCATGATACATCACGATGGCTCCAAGCCCTCTCTGCGTCATCTTTTCTGTGGGACAGTCTCTGCTCTTTCTGCAGGTGTGCTGCTGTGACGTGGTTTGACTGACTTGAACTATTTCTCACAAAGGTTTTGTGATGCTTTCAAATTGAGATGTTGGTAGATGTTTTTAGAACAAATCCATAAAAATAAGTAATAACAAATTGTCAAGGCCAAATGGCATACCCCAGGTGTTTTGAAGGAATTCAAATATGAAATTATTGAGCTGTTAACTGTGGTGTGTACTATATGACTTTGGTGCCAAAGGAATAGTAGATAGTAAATGGATGCCAGTTCTTAAGGGGATCTGGGAAGCTTAAGATGACTAAGGATGAATTTCTATAGGGGAAAACTATTAGGCAGTTATAATAAATAATAGAATTAGTAGACATATGGATATGCTGAAGAGGAGAGCCTTTATACAAAGAAGACATGCTTCACACCTATCACGATTTTTGTAAAGTCCCAATAATGAAGTGGCTAAGCCTCAGTCTGACTTACGTTAGAGACTAGAACTTAAAAAAACAAAACTCAAACCAAGCAAACAAAAAGCCCCAAAATACACACTCAGAATTCCCCACCGAGATAGAGTTCGGAGCATAGCATTAGTTTTTCACAGTGGAGTGGTTGGCGGTAATAAAAAAGGCAAAAAAAGCTATAAGGAAAAATACTAGGAAAATAAAAGAGAAAGTGTCATCATCATGCCCATAACTTCATACTTTGTTCTTGCCTTGCTTAGTCTGGGTGGTTTTGGTGCTCTTGTAGTGTTCGGAAGTTTATGTGAAGATGTAGGATGTGGTGACATGCAACTCTTAAACTTGGAAGATATGATGTGAGTTAGAGGGTGGGAAAGGCAGATCACAGCAGTTTATAAAATTGGAGGAGGTATGGAAAAGGTGACTAGTGAAGGCATATTCAGTATTTCTCATGACGCAAGGCCTATAAGTACATAATGAAATAATCAGCTGACAAGTTTAAAACAAACAAAAAACCCCTTATTTTTTCCATAGAAACATAATTAAACGATGGCATGCCTTGCCACAGGATGTTTTGAAGGCCAAATGATTCAAACCATGATTACACAAATCAATGGAAGAAAAAATCCACAAAGGGTTCCTGAACAGTAGATACAGTCTCTGGTTGAGGAAGTTCAGAGCTGGGAGGATACACTAGGGAAATATTATTGTATACTTTCACTGCTTTCTCTAGGCATCCCATCTGCTGCAGGGGAAAATTAGGAGATTAGATGGATCTTTGACCTGACCCTGTACGTGCAGGGTTGCTGGGGAATCTCCCTGGTATATTCCAGGGAGGAAGCCTCTGTCCTCCTCCAGATTTCTGCCCTGTGAAAGCCTGGCTCCTGTGGATGTATGTAAGGACAAGAGAGTAAAAGCAATTTTCTTATTTCCTGCAAGAGCTCTTCAGTGTCCTCGGCCAGGTCTCCTCACCCATCAGGGCAAAAGAAGGCAGCTCATGTCGCCTCTTTGTTTCTTGAAACACTGATAAAATAGAGCAAGCCTGGTGGAATTTCCCTTACTCCAGTAGCTGCACAGCCAACCTGTTTACTTCTCGGTTTGCTCCTGCAGCACGTTTGCTTACTTCAGTGACATACCCTTTTAAAAGAGAGGTCATGCTGCCAGCTGATTTTTCAAATTATAGATGCCCAAATTATAGATTCTCTGAGATATATATCCTAGGAGTGAGGCGCTGCACAACAAATATGCCAAAAGCTTATTATCTGTCTTAATAATAAAATTAAACTATTAACTGAAAGGTACGCAAGATATTTCAATTGCTTATGATGCTGCTGTTGTATCCAGCATAATTTAAAAGGGGTATTTTTGTGGGTGCTTGAGTGTTTAGGGGTTTTTTTTGTTTGTTTTGATTGGGGTTTTGTTTGTCTGTTGTGTTTTGTTTTTGTTTGGTTTTTTTTTTAACAGGGGAATTTAATTCCCACGTTTCAGAAACAGCTGAAAGGAGCTTTCTTGGACTTTCCAGAAAAAGTTCTGCCTCAGTATCCAAAAATGGAAAATTTCTAGTAAAAAAGGTTGTTTAAGCAAAGTTAAGTATGGGTGAACACAGGGATTTGGCAATCTTCATATAGTAACGGTGTTTTTATATATATATATATATGATAGCAGCATGTAGCACAGTGGGGACTTCTGAGAGTCTATTACTTTTAATGTTTTCATGCACACTAGTGATAATTAGTTATGCAGATTTGTTGAGGCAGGTGACTAATTAGACTGCTTTTTGTCCCTAACTTTTGAGGAAATTGGCTTTTATTTCCCATGTGCTATTCCTAAAAAGCCCTAATAATATTCAAGTATCCCAGCTTCGAACTAGAAGAACCCAAGCCGTGCAGTTGGATACCATACGGAAAATGTTTAAGTTGGTAGCTTAAAATTCATCTGTGCTCTGGTTAGGAACTTGGTGAACAGCTGTGGAAATCAAAAACAGATGAGTAATTGGATCTGCTATCTTTGGGAACAGAATGCAATACACGGTTTTAATTTACCATACAGTTGAGTGCTCAGCATGATGTTGATGGCAATGCAGCTAAGACAATGAGTAGGAGTTTTAATGAGCGTGGCACTTCTGACGCTGGTGGTGTCCCTCCCAGGTAGTCTTTGGCCGGAGTTGGGCTGAGGAAACTGTACTACCACTGTTCTTTATGAAGTTCCCCCGGGCAAATACCCCAAACTTCCAAAGAATATTAGCCAACAGGAAGAGAATATCTTTTTGATTGTTTGTATGGACTAGCTCAGTACGTGACTGTGCCTTCAGATGGCAGCTTTCCGGCGGCGCTGTTGCCTGGAAGCTGTGCCCTTCTTCCCGCACAGGGCAAATTCTGTGCTTGGGCTCTGGAGCTGAAAGGGGCAGGCTGAGCCGGAACTGCTGCGCCCACCTCCTGGGCAAGAGACCATGGAAACTCTGGGCAGGTGGAAGCTAGGGAAGCCTGACTGTACCACCCACCACAGAAATCAACTGCCTTAGCAGTGAAAGGCTCTGCTTGCTGGTCTCTAAATGAAATCATAAATATTGTGAGTTTGGAGATTAAGGGGAAATGAATAAAGCAAAGCAGGGTTTTCTTTTGGAAGTAAAACAAACTTTAAAAGTTTTTGCTTTGTCTAGTTTTTGTTTATACAGCATCTCTAAGAGATATTTCCTCACTGATGATTTGACAGGCTTTTGTAAAGAATGATGCTTATTTAAGAAGATAACTAAATTGCAGGCTGTTTTCCCTAGTGAGGTGTATTTACGCGTGAAACTTCTGCTGTACCTGAGCCGCAGTCTGCATACAAAGTGTGCTTTGGGGGAAAAAGGACAGCCTTGCCTTCCCTGTGTCTCTCTTCCTAGCTGTATGCTTGAGGGTAAAGGGAAAAGATATTGGTCTCCTTTCTTTTTCAGGCACTCTCATTTTATATTTGTGCGTCTTGAACTCCAGAGCTGCCCCCCCCGGCTTATTGCTGCTGCTGCTTCATAGCTCTCCCTCCTGCACTTGGTTAGATAAAAGGGGGAGCAAGTACCTCTCCAAAGGATGCGAGAGGTGACTGATCTGTAATCACGCTTTGCCAGTAGCACGGTGGTGCAAGAGCTGGCTGTAATCATGTTTGGGCAGTAGGTAAACACAACTGTGCAAAAGAGCTGGCAATAGGACACTTTTTGTCCTCCAGATCTAGGGATTGCATGAAAGGTGAACAAAAGTGTCCCAGCAAAAATCCTGTCACTGCGTGTTACTTTCTCCCTGTCCATCTCATGTACTGTCATGCCAGACCCTTGATGAGATGCCTGAACACAAAGGTTCATATTTCAAATCTGTTCTGACTCTCATATCCCAATCATCATGTCTTTGAGTGCTCTGAGGTGTATTTTAGCACTAAGAGTTGTATTTGCCATCTCTGTTGCTCTTCGTTTTGATATGCAGAGCGAGGGAGCTATGCTGGGTGTATTCTGTGCTACTCTACCTCTGCTACTTTAGTTATTTGCAGATTAAATAAAAATGCAGTCTCCTTAAGAGATATTTCTGTTAACAGGATTCACTTGAGAAGCTCCGGTGTGTTTTGACTCTTTATTGGTAGGGTGGGAAAGTGATGCTTTGAAGAACCTCATTTGAAGAGGGACAGTCACTGGGAGAGTTGCTGCACCCGTGCTGTGGCTTGGACCTGGCTGAGCTGGGGGCTTTTGGAGAGACTTGGGAAAATGGAGTTGGCTCCATGTACTTGAGGTTTTTCTCAATTTTCTGAGTGCTTCTGGCTCCAGTATGAGAGCACTCGCGGGGCAGGAATGAAGCTATAATTGTCTCTGAAGAGCATCATAAACCTGATTTTTCACAGCTAGGTTTGGAGGTGGTTGAACAGCTGTCTTGGGGCTGGGAAGAGATGCATGGATTGGCACTTCTTTAAGTGGGATTTGGTGGGGCTGTGATGTGATGCGGCTCAGGAATAGTTGCCTGTGGACAGATAGAAACCTGCTGCCAAGTTATCTGAGGAAAGCACACGCCATGTGTGTATCTGCTGTACTGCTGCGGTTTTAGAAAATTAAGGCTCTGTTCCCTTTCCCTTTTTAAGACTTTCCTGTTTGTTTCTTGTCCAAAGATGCTTATAAATTAGAAATGCTGAGCTCGTTTGGGGAAATAGAACATTTGTGGACAGTGCTTTTGTGATTTCCAAGATTTTTTTGGCTGGTATCTTGCACTGCTTTGTTTATTTACAACCAAATGCTCCAGGAGTTGGTTTGTTTGGACATGGTTGTAGCTGCTACCGCAGAAACGGTGGTAACTGCTTTTGGCTCTGTGCTGTACAAGTTGCAGTTTATGTATAAAAGATGGTAACCTTTGATGAAATGCACTGGTTTTGATATTGCTGAGCACCCCTCAGAAAATGCTTGTTTATCAATAAAGACACCCCAACCCCCCCCAAAAAAATTTGTGAGTCTCAGTGAAGTCAACAATGCAGCCACCAGAGAGAGATAAGAGACGTTTTCACAAGGCTACACAGACTGGCTGTCTGCCCTAGTCATAAGTAACATTCTGGTATGGTGAAAAGAGGTTTTTAGAACCCATGCAAACTTAGTATCTGCTGAGAGAATTCACCTCTTGCCTCTTTTTCTTTTCCTTTTTTTTTGATAAATAATTGAATTCACAGATTACATCAAAGAGCAGTGAGTACCAACTCAAACGCAGTGCAAGTGGAGTCTATTAATGTCATAGTAGATGAGGGACATTCATTTGCTCAAAAGTGCGTTGAGTCAGAGAGAGGCCTTGTACTGAAACTCCTATTTCAGGTTGCGCAGTCACCCTTAATATAAGAACCCGATAAGTAACAAAAACAATTTAATAAAAGGAAAAAGGAGGAATTCCTTCCAGACAACCCTCACCTACCCCAGAAATATGTATTTGGCCAAACCAGAGCTGTGGACCCGGCCATACCTGTGCGCATGATCCAGAAAAAAAAAAAGCAAGGCATAGGAACTGCTGTGAAGAACCAGAACCAGTCTGCCTTTCCTGCTGTCCTCTGGTGACTGGAGGGAATAAATATCTGTGGAAGTAATATTTAAAAGCACACCAAACCACCACAAACAACAATAAAAAAATAAAAATCAAAACCCCAAAACAACAACAAACAAAACTAGCCCCTTCCCCCAGGCATATATCAGGTGATCCTTTCCCTGAAATGCTCTCCAATTCTTCTGCCTCCTTTTTCAGATAGGGGATAGTAAGAAGGAAAGATGCTACTGAATTAAATATAATGCACAACACATGAACACTGGGTTTTGAAAAGAACACACTTTCTATCTTTTTATTAAAAAAAACTAAAAAAATCCTAACACTTCATTGGGTATTTTAGCTACTTTCTGACAATCTGTCGGCTGTTTTAAGTGTTACCTGCAGACAAACTTGGATAACAGACGTGAATACTAACAGCAGAAACGGAGATCATTACTGCACAGGAACAGTTAAGGCTGCTTTTCCCTGTATGCGTTACTTTCTTTTTATTGACGATAAACCCTACCTTCCATTTAATGACCTAATTAGCTAACGCTGGGAAATCTGTGATCCTTCATAGTTAGGCTTAAGTTTTAACTATCCAGAATGAGGATTTCTACTTCTTCCAGCAAACCCTCTTGCTCTGTGTTTCTCTCTGCATTTCATCTTTTCAGATTAAGAGAACAGGTCCCAGTATAGATTCTTGGAGGACCCCTCTTATAACTTCTTTCAATTCTGAAAACTAAATCTTTGCTTCTGTTGTTTAACAATTTGTTAATTCTTGAAAGACACTGCTTTATCCTATAGCAAAGTCAGAGAGCCCACAGAAAGGTAGTGGCTGTCAAAGCTGTTCAGAAATCGAAGTCAGCAGAGTTGGGGGAAAAATCCTAGTACACCATATACCGTGGGTTACCTTTATTAACACAGTGATGAATTCTTTAAAAGCATTCTGAAAGATTTACTAGGCATCAGTTTGCATTAGGAAAGTTCATTGACTCTCACTAAATCGTGTTTATGAAGTATCTATTGATTCTGATATTTACTATATATTTTCCTGGCCTACACAAGCAGAAGTTAAATTCCTTGGTCTTTTATTTGCAAAAACCACCTTTGAGTAATTTTACAAGATTTGTGAGACATTTGCCCCCTGCATATGAGGGAGATTTACATGACGAGTTACGCACCGTAGTAGCTCAGCAAAATTTTTTATTAGAGTTCCCCTAGAACTCCTGGGTGAAAACTCTCTGGTCTTGGCAATTTATGGCTGCTCGTTTTACAGAGCCAGGAAAAAGCCGCCTCTTTAACACTTCGATTTGAGGCAGTTCTTCAGACTCGTTCCTCGTGAAGACTGGCTCAGTGGGTGAACCTACCTGACCTCCTCTGTACTGCACACAAATGGAAAGAATTTGTTAGCTCTTCTGAAATGGGCTTATCTTCTTAAGTGTTTATATCTTTATGATCTGTTGGTCTCAGAAACTTTCTGGCAGGCTTCTGGCCTCCAGTACGTTTGAAAAAGTTTTTGTTAGTAGTCTTTATACCTATAGCAAGTTGACCTTTATGCCAAGAAGGAAAAGATTTTAAATATGCTTTTACTTATAACTTGAGAGAATTAATTCCTTTTTCTGTGTTCTCCATCCAGCTGTATCTTCCACATTTTGAAATGTCTTTTTTTTACTTCTAATGGCAGTCGTTACTCAGATGTTTGACCACACCGTCTTTCTTCTTATTGCTACTTTTGGAGTCTTTTTTTCTGTCAGGTGGCTGTGAACCGAGAGCCTTTATGTAATACTTCTGAATAGCCTCTCTGCTGCTTGCAATTGCTCTGCTCTTGTGGCTGCTCTCTTGATTTTCTTTTAACTATTATTTCCACTTTCCTGTAATTTCCCTTATAAACTTTAACATTCCTGCAGTGGAATTCTGAAATGTTTTCTCTCTTATAACGTTATTAGAATTGATTATAACGTGGTCATCAAGCAGCAGTTTTTCTGTGATTCAGTGTGAACTAGATCTTGTGCTGGTTTAAGAATCATTTTTTTATGAGTTTTCTGAGGTTATTTAAAAGGTTATTTCTCCACTTATTTAAAGCTCTGAATCATGCCACCGCATGAGTTTTATCCAGCCAGTATGGAGGTAGCTGAAACTTCTTGATCTTGTCAGTCTTTGTGCCCTCTCCAACACTCAGCACCATTCTGTGGTCACTTCTGCCATCCTGACTGGGTTTGACCTATACTTTAGTTAGATACTGTAGGCAAAGTCTGCTTAGGAATAGTGTTTCAAACAAGAGATGCCCTGTGGCATGGACAGAAGCATCCATTTTCTTTGATTTTTGTAAATGTTTAAAATATATTGTGACCTCCTCCACTAGGAAGATTTGTCGTCATCCTTAGAAAACACGTCACTTTAATATTATAGTCTCCCAGTCTTATAGTCTCCCAAAATGCTTCCCAAAAGTCAGCTTTTGAAGCTAACTTCAGTATCTGCAAAGGAAAAAACCCAAAATCTCAGATTGGAAAATTCCCAAGCTTTTGAGAAAGCTCAGATCAATGCATTGCAGCTAACCCCAGCTCCACAGGGACAGTTCTACTAGTGTTTATCAGTTAAATAAAGCAGAAATAGAACTTCTCTGATGGAGAAAATGAAAGGCATTTTAGAAAGCCACAATTAGCTGTTCATCTTATGATCTCTGGCAAATGGCTCTTGCTGGAGAGGCCTTTGCAAACAAAGGCCAACTTGCTCACTGACTTTCTAGCATAGAATAACTAATTTACATCATTCAACTGAGCTGAAAGCAGCTGATGTTATTAGGAAGAAGGAGAAATAAACAATTGTTGTTGTGAAATGAATTGAACAGTGTCTTTTGCCAGGGATAACTAGACTGAACTTTGACACTTCTCAGGCAGAATTACAGTGATAGTAATGAAAATTGCATAATAAACTAGAGTACTGTGCAAAGCATGAAACACGTCTAGCCTTTATGGTAGACATTGTGTAGCTGAATTGTTCATTATTAGCTAGCTCAATCTTCTGCAATCTTGGAAAAGCACATGCATAATTTTGTATTATATTTACTGTCTGAAGTAGAGTCCAGCAATAATATCTGTAGATACTTCTTTTCATTATTTCCTGACTGGGGCTTGCATATAGGTCTGTAAAATAGTTTGATAATATGCTATAGTCATTACATACCCAATGGTCATCATATATCCAACAGCTAAACACAGAAGCCTCTAAGAGGAACGTAGTTTTTTAGTATGCAATAGCAGTAAACAACAGCTGAAGGAAACAGCAGGTGAAGAAATCCCAGTCTATGAGAAACAAGAATATGAGAACCTTCATTTCATTCCAAAGACGTACCCAGCCCAGCATGTTGTTTCTGACAGTGACTGAAAATGGATGACAGACTAAGGAAGAGTATGGGAGTGAAATGAACGTGTTCAATTTCCCTGCGAGTGCTCTCCCAGGCTCCCACCATTTTCAGCTCAGGGACCTCCTGAATCAGATGAAGCTTCTATGTATTTAGTAACATTCAATAAATCTCTCTCTCAGGAACACATCCAGTTTTTCCTTAATCGCTTGCAAACTTTTAGCATCCACTATATCTCATAGTAGTGTTTCCCACCTTAACTATTGTTCATGTGAAGAACAGCTTCCTTTTGTTTAATCTATGGAGGAAAATCTTGAGATGCGTTTCTCCAAAACCGTGACCTCTCAGCCGTATGGCTAGATCTATGATTAGAGTCCTAAAAACCAATAGTAGAGAGGCGTTATGGAGGCTGAATGCACATCCTCAAGGCGAAGTTGGAATAGGAAACAAGATAAGCGCCTTCTATGCAGTCGGAAAGTGTCATATAACCATGGTTATCCCAAGAGTGGCACTTTGTCATTCTGAGGAGGACTTGTTAAGTAGTCAGTGCATTTGCAGTAATTGCCCTGGTACTGCGTTGGGCGTTCCTTGGAGGTCAGCCTGCCTACCAGTTTTAAACTTGGTCCAGCAGGTCAGCAACACAACCAGACCAGGCTGTGCATTGTGGCAAGCACATGTTACATACACCTGCCTTCCTCCCATTTCCAACCGTGAAATGAGTTAATCTGTTACTCTGCAGGAAAGCAGAATTATTTGTGTACTATCTTGAATTAGGCTAGTCATCATGGTTGCCATAAGTAGCACTAGAGAAAGAGTGCTCATTATTTATTCATATTATTTGTGCTTTCAGGCTTAGCTAAAACTAGTATTAAATACAGCTTATGCAAGAACACCGCACTACTGTCCAACTCTGAATCAATAACAAAGTTTGACTTCCATGTTGCTTGATTGAGTATATACAGTCTCAAGTCTCTGTTTGCAATTAAATAAAAAAATAAGTGTTTCTTCTTAAGAAGAAGTAAGAAAGAAGTGTTTGTCTGAAGAAACAACAGAACTAAATAGCTGGAAGGAAAAAAATTATCAAAAAAATACTAAATGGTAAAAAAAAGAAATGGCTGGGCTATCCTAGAAATTCTATTTATATCTTATTTATCTTAGGCTGCACTTTTCATTTAGCATACTAATATATTTTTAAGTAGAATTAAATCAGCAGCTAGTGTCTTTGTTTTCAGTGAAAATACATAAAATTGACTAAACTGTCAGCATGATTTGACATTTGATTTCCTGGCTGCAGTTTTTTATTTTGATTGGTTCTTGCATAAAATATTTTCACTGAGCAAGAGAAAGTCAGTGACACCATTTTTCAGTGTCAAAATCGTGAAACCTTTCTCGGTTTAGGAAAATTTGTGCATTGTAACTTGCTACATACAACTCTTAAAAAGAGGTTAAGAAGAGAAGATTGCTTTGTCATATACTTGTCTATCTCGACCAGGAAAATGTTTTCTGCTGCCAAAAAGTACCTTATTCCAGCTGTATGAAAGCCAATGGAGTTACATATGGCAAGCAGGCTGAAGCACTGCACTATTGAAGAGTGTCATGCCAAAAGCGGAGAGGTTTATGAAACTTGAGGGAAAACAAGAATCTTGGACCTAATCATCCTCCCACACTGAATTTGGATGCATCTCCAGATCTCTCTCTCTCTCTTTTTTTTTTTTTCTTTTCTTTTCAGTAATGCCTCGAGTCATAACTCCTCAGTTTCAAATTACATCAGGCATTATTTCTGGACTTCTCAACCTTCACCACTTAATTCAAATTATTAGTGCAGAGAAAGGATCAGACTTTCAGCTGCTTTGAGTAAGCCTAAGTCCACTGACTGTTATGAATTTACCCAGACTTGCAACAGCCCAGCGTGCTCAAGCCCTGGTCTTAGAAGACAGAAGTACTGGCCATGGAGGCCAAGCAAAGAGAGGAACAAATTTAGGTTTCTTGTGAAGCTAGAGGAAAGGCTGAGTTACTCATGTTGAACAACTGCTGAGGTCTAAAGTTTGTTTAACACACACCTGGGTTGCCCCAGTAGCAGGACAATCTCAGAGGGGTAAAGGACATTCTTGTTTGTGTGAACAACCATTGAAGCTTGACAGCTGGAAAGAATTCTTATACAAATCAAATTAGATTTAGAATACCTTTATTTTTATTTGTCAAAATGAGAATTAAAATTTTTCCTTTTGAATCAAAGGTCTCAAATGAAAATATTTGTGAAATAAGGAGTAAGTTAAGGTAATTGTCTGCCCGTGATGGTTGTGGAGATCTTAAAAGGACCTGTTATTCCCCTTTTTGTCCAACCCATTCAAGTTCAGTTCACAACTCCTCTGAAGGAGTTGAGCTCAAATCGTACATTGCACCCCCTTGAGCACCAAGAGAATTATGTTTGTTTTTCTAAGTATGTTATACAAACCAACATGGTTCCTATGGGAAGGGTAGAAGGAGGTGTATAATACTTTCTATAAACATTTTTGGAAGTTCAAATCCCCTCAGTCAGCTGAAGAAGTTAAACATGGGTCCCTTATTAAGGTGTCAGAATGGTCCCCACTGATCCTTGAACTTCCAGCCATCACCAATGTGAAAAAAGCAAGTTTAGCATTCCACCTTCTCCAAACATTTTTCTAGTCAAAACTGCTCTGCAAATAAGTGACCCACATTTAAAGCAGCACCTTCTAGCTGATAAAAGAGATTCTATAGCAACGGTTGTACCTTGTTACTGCAATTGATACCTGGAAAAAAGCCCTACTTTTGAGGGCTTTCTTTATCAGAAATTGAGATACTGTTTGAATGTTTCCAGATACTTATATCTATGCAGTAAAGATAGAAAGTGCATTTCCTAGATCAGTAGCCTGCATTTAAGAAAAGAAAAAAAAAAAAGGTTTAGAAGTGTAGCAACAAAGTAGTATACGTGTCCAGAACTTTGTGTATGGGTTATAAAATAAGAGAAATTTTTATTCCCTGGGAATAGAAAAAATGCATATTGCAACTTTTAATGAATCACTTAATCTCCTTTCTTACAAGCTGTTTTCCTCTAAGAAGATCAAGTAGTATTGACTGTACAGTAAACACATCTCTTCCGTTGGTAAACAATTTGTATGAATTACTTCTAAATGCATGTTTAGCTTTAGAAATGCTCTTCCCATCCACAAGTCACTCATCCCTCATCAGAGAAGGTCAAATGATCTGAAAAGATATTGATATATTATCTATGTGGAATGTAAAGCTACAGGTTATTTTATAACCTTATTTTGAGAAGTGTGATTACAGTTGGTAAAGTAAGTAAAATAATAGGTAAAAATTACTATCACCAATGAGTTAGAAAATAAGGCATGGCTTTATAGTCCACCTACAGCAGGTGGTCAGTGATTAGAACTGCTGTCATCAAGCAGACCATGTACCTGTCTGGAGTTCAGTAGTCTTGGATTATGCTTAAGTAGCTGTGAAAGATCCACACCAGGCAAATAATGGCCACAGAGAATTTGGCAATTCAGTGGGCAAGAAGTCTGAGCTGTCACTCCCTTAAAGTCCATTCTGCGGACTGGGGTTGATGCGTCCTGCTTTGTCAGTAGAAAAGAGCACGTGGAAGTACACCAAGTCTATGGGAGGAAAAAATGAATTTTCTTGCAGGAAGCAATGGTGTTTCACATGGTAGTCACTCTTCCCTTCGTAGTTTATCATACCATATGTAGGAATATCTCAGAATCTTCCAGTAGTATTTTTAAACGATGACTACCATATGCCACGTGATAGTGTGTCTGTTATCCTTCTCCTAAAGGGAGACATCTATGATGTGAAGTGTCATGACTGTGTTTGTCCGTATCAAATACACATTGCTACACTTCTATGTTAAAAAAGGAATAATGAGAAAAGTGGTCAAAATAAAAAGGAGTGAGCCTTGTGATGATCCTGATTTCCCAAGGGAATTTTTTCCATGGTCTCTGGCTGTGCCTGACAGACTCCTGACTCCAGAGAAGATGAACTCTAGCCTTTACTGTAGAGAGATCCACCATACCGAAGGAATAAATATGTTGACCGCAGTCCTTCTTACAAGAGCTAAATAACCTTTTAAACATTCAGGGTGTAAACTGTGTAGGGTCTAAAGGCAAGTATTGAGACTATAAGACCTCTACTGCAAGTTTCTCAGACATCACGTTAATGTGTATATGCATGCACATGCAGAGATGCTAGTTGAAATACCATGAATTTTGAACTGTTATTGCTTACTAATCGCCAGTGTAACTTTCAGTGGTTCACGACTTGTGAACCACGTGTGTGTTCATGCCACATTCTGTTGCCATGAGAGAACTGGGTTAGCTCTTTAGAAATTGATGCAATTCTTGTTGGAGGTGGGAGGACCATTTGAGGGGAGGAAAAAAAATAATGGCAGAGTTTAGAAAAAAAAAAAAGTATTAGTAATGATAAGTAGTGTGTACAACATTTGTATTATCAGATAGGATATCATGGATCCTTTTATTGATCACTGGAATCACTAGTGTGCTACAACACGCATTTGAAACCAGGTTCCTGAAAATTCTTAAGTCAAGCTGAGGTTGTCTTTGAGGTGTGAACTAGCAAGTTTGGAGCTGCTAGCTTCTTGTGCTCAGTGCTGCTGCAGAATTCAATTCTTAAACACAAAATACCCTGTTGAGATACCTCTTTCCAAACCAAGTGGGTTTGTAGGCCATTTTTTTTTCCTTGAATAAACTAGCTTTTTGTAATGAGGAGACTGATATAAGGGAGCATTTCTAGGCGATAGCTGTGGTCAGTCTCCTTTTTCAGGCTAACTCTTTGGTTTATTGTTTTTAAGCAATGTGGAGGTCTTTGTTTTAAAGGTTGGTTGGTTTGTTTTGTGGCTTTCGTTTTGTTCTGAAATCCTTAAGTAGCTTAAAGGGATCTATTTTTGAGGTAGTTGAAGTGAGAAACGTCACTTAGCAACTTCCTTTACACTGGAGGACATTTAAGGAGAGCAGAGGGTGCAGGGGCCATGCTTTCATGCCCCCGGGTTGAACTCTGAGCCAACACTTTCCTATATGATGCAAGAAGACAACTTTTCCTTATGCTGTGCAAGTAATGCAGGATTTTCTCCCTTTCAACCTACTGTATTTCTCACCATTCACGCTTTTATCAAGTTGCTCAATCTTTCCTGTCTGTAAATAAAAATGAGTATACGTACCATGTGAGAATTTGTATGTAGTCCTTTGATGTGAACAAAAGGCTGCTTTCCCATGCCTAGTCATCTGTCTCCTATGTAAATAGTTATGATTGCCAAAATGTTACTGTTGAATTTTATAAGCCATTTGTGAGCAGAGAGAGAATGCATACTTATCACAGACTGTTTTCCCATCGTATTAATTTGACACAACCATTAAAGGAAATATTAAAAAGTATTCTTAAAGACATTAAAATAACGTAGAAATTAAAAAAAATGCAAATAACACGTATTATACAGGGGTTTTTAGGTGATGATATGTTACATATTAAGCTGAAAGGGGAAAATCTTACTGTAGCTAAGACTTTCCTTTCTTTGGCTCAATGTATAGTCGGTTTATTTGGTTGGATCCTGGTGCAGCTCTCGGAAAACACTAGGCTAGATGAACTGAATCATTTAGGATGTTTCAACCTCTGTCCAGGATTCTTTACTTGAGTAAGATTTACTTGGATGATGCCTGGGGTCCTGTACACCTTCCAAACTGAACATCTCCCTGCCAGTCATCGCAGCTCTGCTGTAATGTTCTCTGTTCACAGGTGGACACTTGGTACTCTGCTGTGGACCCTGTACTCAGGAGAAAGAAAATGGGGCTAGAATATAGCAGAAATGAAACTCCAGGGGCTGGAATCCCCATCTGATGATGAGCTGTCAGTATACTTTGATGTGTTCAGAATGCTTCCCGCACAAAACAGGGACCTGAACCCAATCCCTCTGCTTGACTCCACTTCTTGAATTTGCGTTTAGAGTGATTGCTCCACGTGTCTCTCTTGTCTGTAGTTTTTCAGTCCAAAATCCTTTAAACTTTCAGGGTATTTTGATATGTGGATCCAGACTTGAAGTTTCAGTATGTAGGCCACTTTGTGAGTAGATGGGGTTGGTTGCTTTGTTTGTTTGCTTTAAAATCACTGTTATCTAGCTCTCCCTCCATCCTGAGGGGAGAACACTCTTCTTTCATGATCTTCTAAATTCAGAGCTGAAACAGAGTAACAGCTTCCAGGAAGCCCTGAGTGTGGTAAACCCAGGCCTCTAATAATCTGATTCCAACTATAGCATGAAAATAGACATTCAAACTGGCAGTAAAAAGAGATCCACTTAGCTGGAAAGTGACTTTGGATACTGGGTAGGCATATGACCCATTGCGACTGTTCTGTCCATTTCTATAGACCATCAGTGGAGCAGCACATCTACTTACAGCTTTGATGTTCTCCACTTCTCTCTCACAAGCGGATACTGCAAACTGTTGATCAAATTACTCCAAATGTGCACCCTTACCTCAGCACCAGCAATCCAAACCAATCTGATCGCTCGGATATCATCTTTTTAATGAATGGATGATATGATGTCAATGAGAACTCTGAGACCCTCTTTCTCTCTCTGGAAAGCCACTCTCTGCAGGCGCTGTGAGCATTGTAGTATTTCCTGTGCTATTCCTATACATTTATTCAATATTTGAAAATGCTGCTGCTCTTTGTGCCTGGTTTTGCTTCTTGTTAAGAAACCAAACTGTTTCTGGGTCCCCTTCGCTGATAGTCCCTCCCATAATGAATTGTGTCAAAAGGACTTAGTTATTCTGCATAGATAAGGTCGGACTGCAGCACCAGGAAATTTTAGCTTTGTTCTGCTTTCTGTCCAGTTTCATATCTAAATTGACTAAGGCATACAGAAATCAGATTAAGTGACTTCCTTCAAGTCACGCAGTGAGCAGCTCATTTTGGGTAGGATCCCAAGAGGATAGTTGTGGTTCCCAGCCCTCTTCTGTAACCTCCAGACCACATTGTCTCCCCAATGCACAGTACAATGAATTCAGTCTGAACATTAAATTACAGCTTTGGCAACGTAGTAAGAGTTCCCTGGGCTCCCATATTTGCTTTAATTTGAACTTTCCAGAAGAGTTTCTCATTGTGGTTTCTACAGCCTTCCCTATTGACCGTGCTCATCACAGTATATCTAGAGAGGGTTTTAAGGGCCACTGCAACTCGGTTGCCAGTTCTCATGTTAGCTACCCAACACAGTAAAATCTCTGTCTCTTTGTTACTAAAAGTGGATGGCAAGTCATTGTAGGGATTTATTCTATTTTTCCTGGCTTCGTCAGTCATCAGAGTTGCTCAACACAGGCAAGTTTATGGTGGGCTGTAGTCCTCAGAACAACTTTTTATGTGAGACCCTTTAGTGGGGTGCTCTGTAATCTTGCTGTGGAGGAGGAGATGATAAGAGGGAAACTTAAAACCGGAGGAAGGTCTCTCTTGAAGGGAGGCTTTGCAAATAAATGCAAAATGCCTTTGGTTGTTTCTGTGGCCATGCAACCCTTCCCATTAGTTGTAATAAGCATTAGATGGGAAGATGCCTCTCTAGATCACCTGGAGTCCATACCTCACTTTATATCCCTACAGGCCTTTGAGGGAAGGCTCCCTTTGATGCATCATGTTCCCTTCTGTGAACTGGCAAGGGCTGGGAAAACCAATCACTTGTACATTCTCTCTCTACCTAGTTTTTAAAACTCACTTTCAGAACCAGAAAAGAAACGTTGCAATTTGGATTTTCAAACGTTCTTTGAATTTCTGTAGCTTTCAGACCACCAAAAAGGGTCTCCTGGCTTGTATGTAATAAGAATCACGTTCAAAACTCAATGCCTGTGTGTAAGCAGGGCAGATTCAAATATACATATGTGAAAACTTGAGCTGCACCATTACAAAATGGAATGATGTACCAGCTAGGCATCAGGTATGTGAAAGCCTTTAAGGCTGTTTGTCACTTCTGAAATAAAATTAGTATAAAGCTAATGAATAGAATAGCAAAAACAGTCAGGACAGGTTCTGCTCCCCCTTGTACTGGAGAAAACCTGTTGCAGCCTCACTGATTTCTTATAGAAATCTGTGGAATAGAATAGAAATATCCTACCATGCAAGGCTGTATTGCAAAAAGCTCCTCTTTCCTCAGTAAAAAGTCATTGGTGTTGCTCCAAATTTGCCTTATAAGAATAAAAGGTCTGTCTTCGTGTTACTTTTCTTGGTGGTTTATTCATCTTAAATAGTGGATTATAAGTTTTTGGTGGATTTCCTTTTCTAACTTTTTCATGCCTGAATAGAACAGAATTGTCTTTTTCTCTTTTGTTGTGCCTAAACCCGATGTCAATCTGCTCTGGAATAGTCACCTAAAATCCAGTTCAGCTCTTTTACACTACTGTGTCCAGTTCTGGGCTCCCCAGTTCAAGAGGGACAGGGAACTGCTGGAAAGGGTGCAGCAGAGGGCTACAAAGATGATTAGGGGACTGGAACACCTCTCTTATGAGGAAAGGCTGAGGGATTTGGGTCTCTTCCGTCTGGAAAAAAGACGTCTGAGGGGTGACCTTATCAACACTTATAAATCCTTAAAGGGTGGGTGTCAGGAGGATGGGGCCAGGCTCTTCTCAGTGGTGCCCGGGGACAGGACAAGAGGTAATGGGCACAAACTTGAGCATAGGAAGTTCCACCTAAACATGAGGAGGAACTTCTTTACTTTGAGGGTGGCAGAGCACTGGAACAGGCTGCCCAGAGAGGTGGTGGAATCTCCATCTCTGGAGACATTCAAAACCCACCTGGACATGTTCCTGTGTAACCTGCTCTAGGTGACCCTGCTCTGGCAGGGGGGTTGGACTAGATGATCTCCAGAGGTCCCTTCCAACCCTATGATTCTATGATTCTATGATTTTATGCAGTACTAGGAAGAAAGATAGCTTCAAGTTAAATGGGAATAACTTATTCTATCAGATGAAGATAAATCACTTCCCTGGCATAGCACCATTTTGTACTCTTAGTCTGACATCTCTCTAGTTTCTCTTTTCTTGTTCTGCTTTCCCTTCATATCATCTAATAGAAATTCTAAAGATGCATTAGAATTTTTTTAAAAACAAACCAACCACCCCTCTCAAAGCTGTAACTAATAATATCCCAAAATGCTCCTAATGGGTAAACTGGGAGCCAGAATTAATCCATAAAGGATTAGAAGACAAGAAGTTCCCACAGTGACTGTTAGGTATTATTTCTGTGTCTCTGATATCACACCACAAACATCTTTTTTGTGTAGTCTGTATAATTAACACATTCCTTTATTCACTGTCATCATCATCCTCCCCCCTCTCTCTCCAATCCATTGGCACAGGACTGGCAATGAGGCAGAGGGGAGTTTACCAGCTCATCTGACTCCTGTGGTCTCATGTTTACCAACTGCTGACCTCCTGGGATTGTGCATAGGGTACCCAGGATTTTAGGAGCCTCCCAGCCAAATATTATTAAACTCCTAAAATCAGGCAAAGTTTGGAGAATCCTGCCGAATGTGGATGAGCCCATCCATAGCTTAACCACCACAAATTTATCTTCCTTAAATTTGAACTCTATTAAACCATAGCATACAGTGCTATAATGACTGTAGAGAGTGCTATAAAATATAATTTTAAAAAATCAGAGAAGTCTCTGTATAATGCTGGAGTTTATTGAAACCACTCTTCTTACCAAAATCAACGTGCTTTACCAACAGCAAGGTGTTTTGGTATAAACGTCATAGTTTCTTGAACCTCTCTCTTCTGTTCCACTCAAGACTATCAATGTTTATCTGAAGGAAACAAGCCATACCATTTAGTTCACAGTAAGAACAATGAAAGCTTGTCTGTTAGCTAGCTTCTAGAATGGGAAGGATTGCCTCTATTTCCCTCCTTCTTGTTCATTTACTTTAAATAATTTAACTCTTTTGAATGCTAGAAGTCAGGAACAGAACCCATATTTTTTGGTTCCTAAACAATTTGACTGTGAAATAACAGACCAGAGACATTTCCGTCTCCACAGTTCCAGCCCTTCATCACAGCCACCCTGAAGGATAGATTAATTTGCACTAATGGAAAAGTTCTTGTTTTCAAGGCTGAGCAGCCTAAATCATGGCACAGAAATGGATTCTGTCACGCTGGGAGCAGATTGTTTTGGAGGTAGAAGAAAAACTTTGTAGTAACCCTGGCAATTTTTATGTACATACAAACGAGCATGATCTTCAGAGAATACATGCATCTGTCCGCTGGTTTAGCTCAGGCCCATCTCCAAATCGAGATCCCAAGTGGAGCATTATCATAACTTGAACCATTATTTCCTGGAGGGTGCACGTTTCACACACTGTCCTGCTGTGGCCAGGAATGCGAGAGGCTTGCGTCACCACAGAGATCGCACTGTTATAAAAGTGATATCCTAAGGAAAGGCCATGGCAACAACACATCCCCCTTGGGGAAGATGTCTGTGAAAGCCTGATTGTGACCTAGAAAAGATGTTGATAGGAGGAGCTGCTTACAAGAAGCCTTCATTGAATTAGGAATCTGAATGCTGGTGAAGTTTTGAAAGAGAACTAAGTTTACAAAAATACAGCAAGGGTGGGGGTCTTGTGTATCCCTTGACCAGCACCAACTGGTACTAATAATTCTTAAATAAACAAAACCCTCCAGTTCTTATGCCAAGGTGAAGGCTTGATCTCTGGGTTTGTGAGATGTTACAAAATCTATAGAGCTGGAACTTTGCCTGAGAGATCAATATATGTTATTGTTACTCAGCAGATGGAGTAAAATATTGTAGCCAAGCACAACTCTAACAAAACTGGTCTGAGAGAGAAGAGGAAAAATGCATGCACAGCTTATCAAATCCTTCTATTTAATTTATAAGTTTTTCCCTAAAATTTGAAACTTGGAAAAAGTTCAGGCTATTCTAGTAAGCATGAGTCAAGACTTCAATCTGAAATTTAATTGTGTCTCAGGTCCCTTTCACAGAGGAATTAATTATCCTATAAGTTAGGAAACACTGGTGCATCAAGCTTTTAATAACTATGCAGTGACAAAGTGAAGTATAAAGGGTTTTTTAAATAATGAATTTTCATTGATTGGGGGTGAAGTGGGATCCGGTGTTTCTCTTATCACAGTAACTGTATTGCTTTCCCTGCCCCCCAAGATAATAATCATCCTTCCATGTTAGTTAAGGGTTTTCCTTCCTTGTATGTTTTTAATTGGAATTGAATTGTAAAAAGAGGATCAAGCTTATCTGAACAAGGACTTTATTATCCTCTTCTACCTATTTACAGGCAAATTGAAAATAACCTTAGAACGGCTCCCAATTTCTCCAGCTATCCTGTCCTTTTCTTTTGATTGGGCACATCACCAGATCCTTGTGGTCTTTCTCTATGAAGTTCCAGTCATTAATTCTGTTGTCCTTGCCTTTAGTAACTGTGATGGGTTATTTTGCTTGCAACCAATTCTAGGCCTATAATTCAGAGATTTGTGTCTTAACCCAGTTTGTACGTCCACAAGTCTATCTCTGTAGCTCATTCCATCACTCAAATTTTTCAGTCTCAAATGTGTCTTGATAGTGCCCTCTGATAACATGAAACAAGAGAGCATTATTAGAAACATTTTTCAGCTAAAATTTTCTATAGATTTAGCAACTGTTGAGCGTCTTAAGTGTCACACCAGTCCTGGGTACATAAATGCAGGCATCCCTATGCATATTGCTTTGAGACAGAAAACACAGAGATCTTCTAATACAAAGCAAACAAACAGCTTTCTTGCTTTTTCTTTTTGTTGTTTGAAATTCCTTTTTGGCACAGTGTATACATACTTCTTTTGGCCACATAGCAAGGCAGCTGAAAAAATTGTCACAAAGTTCAACAAAGGGAAAGTGAGAGCGAGGGCTGAGTCATTGCATGTATGAGAGCTGGGAGGAGGAAGCATTGGACTGTACTGACAGAGATTCAGAAAATGCTGAGGAATAATCTATCCCAGAGGATGCTGGCAAGCTATCAAGAAACAAAACAAGAAACAAAATAAACCACGGCTCCACAAAGGGATGGAAACCACCCCCCACAAAGTCAGCCAAAGAACTTTCCATCACAACATGAACATCAGTCCAAATCTCTCTAGTTTTCCCAAGATGAGGCAACCACAGCATTGACACTGTTAGCAGTTCATTTAAAATATTGATCCAGCAGATGTTTAATGCTGGGCTGCTCCTGGTATACAGGTGCTGTTCAGCAGATGCTTGGAATGGCCATGGTGAAATGTCATGTCTGACAGGGAGCTGGTGCCTGGCAAGGGAAGGGGAGCTAGGGGTGACAGAGTGGCAAGCAGGCAGCAACTTCTCTGACAAGGGTCCAGCCCCACAGCACCTGAACGAGGTCACAGCAGGTCCGGTGAGAACAGTCAGTTCTAGACAAGAGTCTGGTGACAAGATTCCAAGGTCAAATGAAGAAGTCAAGGCAAAGTGATGCTGAGTAGAAAGCCCAGACGAGACTTTGCACAGCCCTGCTCCTCGCACCTTCCTTGTTTTTATGAAATTCTGATTCAAGGTTATACAGCTGTGTGGTGTCAGAGCAAACTTTGGACATAAGCAAATGAACCTTTAAAGAGGGGAAGAGGCTGTAGAAAAGAATTATAGAGGAAGGTGATTATGGAGATATCTCAAGAAATCAGCTTATCTTGTACTCAACAGAAAGAGATACTTTGCAGCCTTGAGAAATCTGGAACTTTGTCCTGTAACATCCTGCATAAATTCACAACATAGTGTGGCTTTCTGGCCTTCTGCTGTCCTTGTCAGTATTCATGCTAGAGGCACATCTATACATAAAGAGATAGTTGTAGTCACAGCTAATAGCTCCCTGTCTCAAATGGTAGGACCATCTGGGTGTCTTCAAAAGAAGACACAAGGAACCCTCTAGTAGGTGGCTATAACACAGTTTTTACTGAGCAAGTTCCATTCTTGTCCACTACTTTTTGCACAAACTTTCCATCGCTTTAGAAAATAAACTCTTTTCTTATGCACTAGACCATGTATGTTCAAATTGTATGCCTGAGAGTCAGGTTCTTAAACTTACTGATAACTGTCTCATTTTCATGTCCTTCTCAAGTTCATGTATGCCTTAAAGCACCTGCTAGACTATTCTTGGCTATGTCAGCATGACTGGTAACACTGGCTTCCCCTATCACACTCTGGAAAACCTAGCCGAACAAGCAAAGGTGATTATCAGCACTTGGGCCTTTACAGGATTGAGGGAACTTCATTTCATATTGAAGTTTTATGGTAATCATGCTCTTCTGGATCACTGCCTGCAAGTCATGTGAAATACTTTGGTGTTAATTATCAGTCAATTTATTTCTTATTTCTAGTTTACTTAAGGTTACTGTGCAGCTGGGATTGGATTTCTCTTTTCTAATGGATAGGTTTTTGAGTCAAACAAATCAAGTGCAACATCTTTGCTAAGTACCTCAATTTGTATATTTACTCTTCAGGGTGTTTTTAACAAAGGTAAGTTTTGAAAAAATTCTTCTTTCTAGAGTTTAGTGTCACTCTGCTAGATTGAGCGTTCCTTTGATATATTCTCTCCCAACCCTGTGATTTTTTCCTCAGGGACATCACATTTGATTATATGGTGGTAGCTGTTCATTAGCAGCTCCGCTAGAGCTGCTTCTTGATCTGCGCCAAGCCAGGCCCATGTGTTTTCAGGACAAGGGTCAGAACATCCTCTCCTCTGTGTGCTCCAGAACGAGTTGTTCCAAGAAACAATCCTCCAAAGGTCAAACTTTCTGATATAAGACAAGTTTAGAAGAGAGCAGTGGAAATCCTACATTATGATTTTATTAGATTCTGTTGTCCCTTTCATCTCCCAGCATTTTGTGCTCAGTAGCGTTCTTAGTAGAGATCAGCGGCAAGTAACTCTCATTAAAGGTACTATAGTTTTCTGTAAACTGAAATTTGTAGTTTTCACTGTATGGTTCCAGCTGCACAAAATTCTGATAAGATGCCCGCGTTCTTTGATATGTTCCTTATCTCGATTATCCCCATTATCCTTTGGCTTCCACTGAGGAGTTTCACAAAGAATAACTACAGCTGAGTGGATATAGGGGTTCCCTCATTCTCTAATCGGTGGAGAGAAAGCGAGGAGCTTTCTTTTCAGTAGGAAACTGTGTGGCTAAGATGGAGAGGAAGATGCTTTTCTAGAGGAAACTATTTTGGCCACAGAGGGAGTCCAATATTGACTTGAAGGGATTCATGCCATTGCAGTGGTGCTTTTCTTTGTTATAGTCAGACTTTGATTCTTCATATAACGGTCATTCTGTGGGTCTGAAGTTTCACAGTGTCTTAAGAGCTCCAAAATATTTTGCTCCAGCCTCTCTAAGATAGCTATAAAGGAATGTCTTTGAGGCCTGGAAGGAAAGGCAAGGATCCAGAACACTGGCAAAGGGCAAGCACGAAAGCCTACCTCAAAAAAGAGATAATAAGGAAAAGGAGGAACTGTCAATTAAGCCATTGTATTTTGAATGCCATGTTAGAAGTTCCAGGTCCTATTGTTAGGACAAAAACTTTGGTAAGTTGTTTGATACTGCGTATGGTAATTTTCAGGAATATAATGGACATATTAGTACTTCCTACCATACATCTCATTTGCATGCTGAGAGTTCCACATTTGTGAGATGCTTTCCCAGATACAGGCTGGTGTATTATTAACTCTATTTAATAATATTACAGTAATTCCCATTTTTACATCTTCTAGTGCATCTAAATGATAAAACATGATGTAATTGCAAAACAAAGCCATAAACTCCAATTTTTGTAGGAAATTCCAGTTATTTAAGTCATCAGTATGCTGTCCTTAGTTGGTATTTGAATATAGCTTTCTTTTATTTTAAAAGTTTAAACTTCCCCTGTCCCACCAAGGCTAATGGGCAGCTGGTTCAAATTCTGGGGCAGCAGAGTTGCATGCTCTCTGCAAGATGAATTCCTCAGTGAGCTGTCAACCCCACTTTCTAGAAGCTGCACTGAATGCCTGTCTTATAGAGACACCTAAAGTCACCACCGATTTGAAAACACTTATGCCCGTAATAGCAATCCTACTCCTGGAGGAACTGGCGTTGCCTCTGGCTTGCTTAAGTTGAGCATCAGCCACTTGGCGCTCCTGTAGCCCTCGGTCACTGCTGGCCTCCAGCTCTGAACAGAATTGTCCAAATTAAATAAAGTGGGATGATAGAGCTGTATTTCTTGGCACGCTGAGAATTGTTCAGCCCTTCCTTGTACTGTTAAAGGAGAAGGGAGCAGTGACCGAATAGCAGTCTGATGGCCTAGTGCCCTGAGAAGTACTTCTGCATCATGAGACCTGGTGAGGTAAAAGGCAAGTTGTTCATAATGATCTGCTGAGCAGATGTGCTCTCACCTGAATACTGGCTGGCAGATCTCATCACCATAAAGTGGACACCACTTCTGTGTTTATTACCAAGACAAGATCATGCTTTGGTGTAAGCCTTTTGCCATAGGGTCTGTGTCTGGATTAATAGAGCTGTCTTGTCATGACCTTCCCTTTATGCCACAAGTTACAGTTACCCAAACTGCAAGCTTCAAGCAGTGACTTTTTGAGCCAAGTCTCATTCTTGCTTCTGTCAGTGCGAGTGACTTTGCTGAGTCACAGGGACGCTGAGGAGGATAATCGTACTTCTGGGGTCTCCAGAACTGCATGGGGCAAGTTCAATAGGTTCATGGACCTATTTCAAGGTGACTGAGCACCTGCAGCTCCCAGATGTAAGAGTTTGGGGATTTTTGTGGTATTTTGAACTATACATTGATCTGTTTTGAACGATCCTTTCAATCAACTTTACCAATTTAGTATTTAATAGAATTTCCCCACTTGATAGAAATACCAAGTCTTCTTCATCTGGGGGAAAAGATCTCTCTCTGGTACATAAGCATTGAATGGTAAAGGGAATGGGTCTGAGTGTCCAAACAGGAGTAGCATAGAATACGTTACATTTCAGTGTGAGGCTTTATAGAGGTGGAAGCATTTTGGCGGGCAAAAGAAAGTTTAAAGAAACATTTATTGGTTTGTTTTTTTCAAAAGTAGCATTATGACACATTTCGTGCTCTGTACAAGCTTTGTGGGTTTTACAGTGTTCTCATAAACCAAAGCTCCTGAGCTCTGTCATCCTGGCTGGAAAACAGGGGAAGAGGGGGTAGGAAGCAGTGGGACCTCCTTGGCCCTAGGGACCATGATCATCTACACTCTCAGGACCCTGATTCCTTGTCTGATAGCAATCCTTCAGGTCAACTGTGTCAGAACCAGAAACCTTGGAAATTTAAGACATTGGAAGCAGGAGCTAACGGGCTTTCCATGATCTTATCTCCATGTCAAGTATTTTATCTTTAGTTTCTGGATGATTTGGTTTCCCATCTGTGCAGCACAGAGCCTCAGGCAAGCTGGCAGGAGCCTGGGCACGTTTACAGCAGAAGATAGGTTTCCACTGGAGTTGGCCTTTTACTAGTGCTAAATGCTTTGGTTTTGATGAATCAGCATTTTCCTATGGAAAAACATTCTTTTGGAGAATTTCCAGTCAGAATGAAACCTAGCTTCAATATATTGCAAAATCCCTCCAGGATAGGATTTATTCAGTGTAGCTGTACTCATAAGCAATGTTACTCTTCCTTGCTTACTCCTTACAGTAAAAAACCAACCAACCAAACAAACAAAAAAACCCCAAAAAACCAAACAAAACCACAAAAAAAACCAAACAAACCCAAAAAAAACAACCAAAAAAGAGATGCAAATATCATTGCTATGGGTATGTATAACGAGGATGTCTATTTTTGCCTCTAGAAAGATTATGCAGGGTATAGACATTGAAATATAGCACCTGGAAAGGAGGTGAAGTTCTTTCACATTCCTTTGTGGTGAAATGGTGAATTCTGAGACTTTATTTTGCAGTGGAGCAGTATCAGAGGTCATGGAAAATAAAAATAGATTAAACAATTCAGTATTTGCTTTGCAATTTCCTTGTAAAACAGACTTAAAACTAAGCACATCTTAATGAAAATCATAAATTTGATTAGACGTTTGTGAACTTATGTTTATATTCAGCTTTGCTTGATTTTGACTTCATGTTTCTTCTGGCTATCTATCCTGGACCAAAACATAGCTCAGGCTGTTGGAAGAAGTATAACCATAAATCAGCATTGTGCGTGAGTAACATTCAGAGCGATAAATAAAGCCTTTCTGTCTTGTGCCTCTGAGAACACAGTAGGTGTGAAGCCAGCCATTTTCTCAGGCTTATAATTATGGGAGGGCAGCTAGACACTGGTCATGCAAATTCACATCCTTACTTTCACAAGTTAGTCATTCCCTTAAAATGAGCATAGTTATATTTTGATTGCATGTGCAACTAGTGTAGTCCTCTCCTCTTGATTGGATTAACAGTTTAACGCTTTTGAAAGACCCCTGCTCCTACAGGATTTGCGCAGGGTCTTTTCCAGTCCATGTCAGCTGCCTACCTAGAATTCAGTTAAGCCATACCTAATCCTTTTGCCTTAAGGTGAGGGAGCAAGTTAAGGGTGATTCAGTGAGCTTTGGCAACTCTTTTTAAATAGCTGAAGTTGATGGATGAGCTCCATGCACAGCCTCATCTAGGAAGATCCTCTCTCTGAATAGAATCGAGGAGAGAAAAATTTATCACTTAAACAAGTTACAATTCAGAGACCAGCTCTTGCTTCTGTCTTTCTTGTTACAGGCAAAGGAGGCAATACAACTTCATGTGCTCCTGTGAAGGGAGGTCTTCAAGTTGAGCCTGCAGTAGAGATGTCCCTGCAAGTGGCATGGTCTGCGTCTGAGGAGTACGGGATTACAGATGGACTGAACTGGGGTGAGTTCTGCCACTCGGAAATACGGGTTTTTAATGACAGCACAGTGAATTGGTGGTTGCAACACTGCTGAGTGCATTTTCTAGAGGTGTGAGTTTTCATTCCCTCTCCAAACAGGGGTCCCTTGAGACAAGACTTTTGTAGCATATAAGACTTTATCCCTTGACTCCCTTGAAATAGCCTGTTGCATGATAATGTTTTATTCCTCTGTATCCCTCCTGTTGGGCCTGCCCTGTTGTTTATGCTGTGTGGAAGCAGAAGAGGAACGCTCTAGTTAATTGTGGTGGGATCAGGGAGGCATCCAAAAATGAGCAGTAGCAACAGCCAGATAAAATCCCTTTACTCAAGATGTGCGAAACAAGAGAGAAAAAACCTGAAAACTGGAAAAAGGAAAAAAAAATGCATTATATCTTTTATGGTTTTGAGCTGCAGTAGGCAATCACACACATACCACAGCTACTTGTTTAAAGTAGCTCTTTGCTACACTGTGCGTAGATCTAGAAAAAATAAACACAGGGAACTGGTATTTAATTAGTTTTACTTTAATTGGAAATAAATCTGAGGCATTAATTTCCAATCAGAGTTACCCGAAGTCCAAGCATGTTTAGATTCAGAATGAATGATTCATATCTTTTTTTAATTGGAGGCTCATCTACTTAGAAGATTATATGTTGAGAGAGCTAAAACTGACTTTGTCCCTACGTAGCAGTCACATAGAATATAATTTAAAGAACTTATTTTCTGCACCAAACCCAGTACTTGGATTTCATAAAAGACTCAGCATTTGTAGCATGGAGTTCACCAAAGAAGCTGACTCACCTTGATCTGTTCAGTTCTGAGCCTGAAAACCACCAAGTTGAATGTTGACTGTTGAGTGTCGTCTTTAGACCTCGGTTAGGAAGACAACATGCCACGAGCCAGGCTGACAATAAAACCTAGTGGGTAAACAACCCACCTAATGGTGAAGGATAAAGCTGTGAATGTGAAGCCATGGGAGTGAAAGACGAAGATGGGGTCATAAGAAGATGGGGTTTCTCTTTACTTAGATCTGTGGATATTTAGTGTGTCTGAAAGCGTACCTGCTTAAAGAGGCTGTTCAAAAAAGCTGTACTCTGCACTCTTTAAAGACAGATTAAGTATTTTTGCCATTTTTCTTTCTCTGGGGCCAGAAGGAATATTACTGGAAAAATTTCCAGGGATAGGATTGAGTTAACTTATCATCTACTTAGAGAAAAGGCTCCTTTTCAGTCTCTGGTTGAAAGCACAATTTGAGCTGATCTGTGGAGTGCAAAATTCCTTCAAAACCTCTGATGTGGGTAAGGCCAACTTGTTACAGGACTAAGGCTTTCCAGTGAGACTTTGATGGTTTGGAAAATACTGATTCAGCATGTCCATGATGGGTTGTGGAATTTTCAGGACATGCTTTACTAGCCTATAGTGGCTTGAGGCATAGCACAGCTGGAAGCACACCGCTTATTTCTTCTCAAGAGGTAAAAACATTGCAAATTTCTTAAATAGCCAATATTGTTTAGACAGAATTATATATGTGAATATTTTTGTAATAAATGGCTGTTATCATAATTTTTTATGATTATAGCCATTCCTAAAATTAATCCAAGATGCCTAAAGAATCCAAGCCAGGTTCTTTTGATTTTTCTGCAGGCTGTGAATACTGCAGGTACTCCTCTTCTAGGTCAGGCCAGTTACCCTGCATCTGAAAGGAGCCACACTCACCTTATGTAAGCAATCAGTCAAATTGCTTTTCTGCAATATCTTTTGTTAAACTTACATTTTGGTTTTATCCAGTTTAATTGAAACTTTGGCTCATGTTTTGAATGTAGATGGCTTTATATAAATCTTTAATGAATGCGTTGAACCTGGGTCAGTTGAGCTACTTTCAGATGATTTAATGCTGACTTCTGCTGTTACCAAGATCCCAACTGGTGACCAGTCACCAGTGTTTTCCTATCTTGCAGAAAAATTATACTACTTGGGGAGGGAAATTAAGCTTATGTTTGGATAGTAGATAACTAAGTAGGGAGGATTTTTTTTCCTCTTTCATATATATATGGTTGTTAAACAAATACTTTAGAAAGTGTCTTGGTTTGTGAAGCTAATGAAACAGTTTGTTAATAGAAATGGTTTAAAGTAATCCAGCTATTCTAGCAATGAATGCAGGAGCTTTGGAAAATTTTCTACGATTTATTTTTCCTGTGGAAAACCAAGTTTAGTTAGCAAGCCAGCTCCTGCTTCCAGCACCATTCTACGCCAAACTATTCTGAATTAGTCCCAGAAGCAGCTGTCTTTTTTGGTTCAGATCAGAATGGACAAAGACTGAGCTTTGAATAGTAGCTTGTGTTTTTCAGCTGTTTGCAACTACTTCAGTTTTGTGCTTAAATCACTGATGCTCGGTTGATGATTACTATTCCATGGGTGTTCAAAGTCCCAGTGTGCGTACAGAGCAGCAGAGAAGTAATCATAGCCTTAATCCTCTCTTCTGCCCCTGACGCAATGAAAAAACTAGGGAGAAGGTGAACATCCTCATACTACATTTTGCCTAGTTTTAATAATAGATTTGCATTTACTGAATTAGTTTTTACTAAGAATATTGACCTATGGCACAACAAAAGCATACTTTTGTTTTGTACCCTTGTAAAAGGGTACTCAAAGGGTGGTTCTGGAAGTGGAATGCAAATTCTTCTTACAAGCCACTATTTATCCTCATCTTGAACATTGTATCATATTAGCAAAACATTTATAGTGTGAGAGATGTATGAGTCAAAGTATTGCACTAATAGTTTAAATTGAAGACAGGCCAGAATTTTTCTGTGGTGTTCTCTGACGTATATATAAAGGAGTGAACAACCAAAAGGAAATTTGAATGTTGTAAATCAAACTGTTGCTCAACTCACCATCAGTAAGCAGGAGAAAGTTTACACAGCTGCCTCTCAGCAACTGCTAATAATAAAGTATATTTCTACCTTCCTGTACACGACAGTAATATTTTTACCTGGGTCACCAGCAGGACTTGGCTGTCAACATGTTGGTGAAAATGTCGCTCAATTTTTTTTTTTTTATATTTCTGAGTAAGGATTTTGTTGCTTTCTTCTACTTTTAATTTTGATATTATTGACAATATTTGCTTACTTGGTGCGTGTTATGTTGGAGACCTTCACCCCATGGTTGCCCTGCAGCTCCCAAGGAACTGTGTACCTCCTTTGCTGGTGGAAATGAGGACGCTGTGGGGTGGCTGGTGTGTACAGCAGGTCTTGCACCAACAGGGAGTCGGGATGCAGCTGTCCCAGCATGAACACCCAGAGACTTGGAGTGTTCTTGGGCTCTTGATGTCCAAAAGACAAGGTAGGACTCAGGATGACGCCCAGCACTGTCATAGGTCTTTTGGATTACCATAGGCAAAGCTTTTTATTGCTTTGTTTCTCAGTTTCCCCACAATGAAATGAAATGGACTAATACTGTTTCCCTTCTCTGAAAAGTGTGTTGAGTTTTTCAAGTAGAAAGTAGGATGGAAGTTAGGCAATAATTTTATTATTAAATAGTGACACTTATTTCTTGAATACTATTAACAATTTCTGAATACTCTCATTTCTTATAACTAGGTCTATACAACCTCAGTTCACCTCCTTGTGCTGGTGCTTTAGATACGCTGTTCCACAGCTACCATGGGGATTTCTGTAGGGCTCTGGTATCGTTCTGTGCAGAAGATAGCCAGGCTTTGAGATAAGCGGTTTGTTTTGTAGTGACCAGGCTCTCCGTGGATGCCTCTCTGGTTTGTTGCATGCATTGGAAAGGGCATCAGAAGGAAGTGAGAAGTTGGGGGAGAGAAGGCACAGGCATTTCAGAGAAACAGGGCGGTGTCTTTGCCACGGAGCTCTGATATTACACTAGTCTGATCACTTACAACAAAATATTGACATGTTATAATCCATTCAGTTAGTTTCTCAGTGTGAGGCAGTGATTTACAAAGACTTGATCATGAGCTGCAGCTTTCTCTTCCCCTCCCCAATGTCCCATCTCCAATATTCTACAGTGTTTACACAGAGAACACTGCTTTGTACCATCAGATGTCTTGCAGGAAGACACCTGTCAGATGACAAGTTCCCCTTTCCACACTGCTGTGGGGGACCTAGCATCTCGACTGTGTTTAAACTGGTCGGCCATGCTGGGATGAGCCCTGGACAGAAAACCACGCTGGGAATCAGTTGCTGCAAAAGTCTGTGTGACATTACTCCCTGGAGTATGTCCAACAACTGGCTTAGAAATTAAAAGCTGCTTTCTCTAAGCACAGAAGATGCTTAGATATATAGGGGGATGTTATCATGGTTAATAAAAGTATCTGTAGCCACATCTATAATTTGCTTTGGAGAGGAACTAGCTGAGGGTCTCGGTACTGTGCCCCCCTGCCGCTGGTGCCCTCCTGTACAGTGCTCTTAGACCCTACCTGGTACTCAGGGCAAGGCATGTGCTAAGAGATAAGGTATCTGTTAATGGCCATGTTTGTCTACGCTGCTCTGTGCAGAGTTGGATATTTCTACATATATGGTTCCTTGGCAGAAAGGTTGGAAGGGTTAAAAATCTTATATTTTGTTTTCTCGGATGTTTTTGGGATCTGCATAATGCAAAGTAAATTAGCCAGGACAGAGCTCTGGACCAACAGAGCTGCAGTGAAACTGTGTCTGAGATGGCTCTGAATGAGTTCATTTGAGTGTCTCTGCATATGGGGAAGGAGAAACTCCCTCAGTTGGCTTAAAGGAGGTGCTAAAATTTGGAGCATAGATTTCTAGGTCCTAGATACAGTTAATGGAGAGAGCAAGCAGCTCCAGAGCATGACTCAGGTCTGCATCACCCTCTGCAGCTGCAGCTGCCTGCCTCTCCCCACTGACTAAGGAGCGTTAGGCTTCTAACTGAGGCACTCAGTGCGGATCTGTCATCCCTGTAACATGGCCAGAGGACAGATCTTTTGCATGTGCAGTATTTACAGAATGGTAGGGGTTGGAAGGGACCTTTGGAGATCATCTAGTCCGACCCCCCTGCCAAAGCACGTTCACCCAGAGCAGGTTGGACAGGAACGTGTCCAGGTGGGTTTTGAGTATCTCCAGAGAAGGAGACTCCACAGCCTCTCTGGGCAGCCTGTTCCAGTGCTCTGACACCCTCAAAGTAAAGAATTTTTTCCCTCATGTTGAGACAGAATTTCCTGTGTTCCAGTTTGTGCCCATTGCTTGTTGTCCTGTCACTGGATACTACTGAGAAGAGTTTGGCCCCATCCTCTTGACACCTGCCCTTTAGCTATTTGTAAGTATAGATGAGATCCCCTCTCAGTCTTCTCTTCTCCAGGCTGAACAGACCCAGGTCTCCCAGCCTTTCCTCAAAGAGAGATGCTCTAGTCCCTTGATCATCTTCGCAGCCCTCTGCTGGGTTCTATCCAGTGGTTCCTTGTCTTACTTGAACAGGGGAGCCCAGAACTGGACACTGTACCCCAATAAGGCATTTAAATTCCTTATGCCTTCTCAGACCATGGTGCTCCTTTTGCTTGCTTTGGCTAGGACTGGCATTCATTTTATATTTTTGTTTAGTATTTTTGGTTAACTTGTTTATTAATACAAGGTGGTTAGAGTATTGCATCTCCTCAGTGCTATGTTAGACTAGGACACCAGCAAGCACTTGCTATAAGCGTTGCACATCCTCGTCATGTACTCAATATTAAGTAGGAAAGGTTATAATTCGGTACTACAACTACTCTGTAAGTTAAGCATGTCATGTTTCCATACTGTAGTATTCATGTGAAGGAATGTATTAGCTGTATCAGCTATTGTGTAGCGATGACATGAAATCTAGGGCTTGGCACATCATTATTTGGACGACCCAGGCCCAGTCTCTGAATCACTGAGATGTTAGGTTATATAAAGAACTTGTTCTGTGCAAAGAAAAGACTTTTTTTTTTCTTTTTAGCTGAAATATCATGCTTATATATAGTATAAGTAAGTAGGAAGGATACAGAGGCTTTAGTAACTTTGACTCATATGCAGTGTTTGGTTCAAAGCCTTTTGAACATAATTCCAACCAGGCAATGTGAGGAACAGGGAGGTAATAAAAGAATGGCAGGAGAAAAGCCATATACATACACAAGACAAAATAACTCTCTAAAGAAAGGTGCTTGCTATTTCATCTTTGGATTTTTTTTCCTTTCCTGCCTCCATTTGAACTCAAGTTACATCCAATAATGTTTTAAAGAACTGCCAGCCATTCTGCATTGACTTGGGGGTGGTTTTGGCAGGAACCTTATTGCTTTTCCTTAGCTCAGACAGAAGTGGGTGATTTTCTCCTGTGCTTCTGCTGTTACTGATAAACAATCCAGGATGCTGATCTGTACCTTGGGTGGCTCAATAATCAGGGAATTTGTAAAAACTAATCACTCACCTGAACCTTCAAGCTAAAGATCAGCTATGATTCACCTACAGTCTCCTAATTGCCTCATCATAGGATCAAGACTTTCATCTGTTTTCATCTAGTTAGCATGGAAAACCAATAATGAAGCCTTGAATATACCTATACTTTGTTCAGTAACATCTGACACTTAGCTCTAGGGGAAAAAACAGTCTGAGAATAGGTTCATAATTGTGATACATTCTTATAAAAATAGGTAACCTTAAAAAAATCTTGAAACATGTAGCCTGGCAGGAGACCAATTACATTTGCCCTGTTTCAACTGGGGAGAAGTCTTTTTAAAAGGAGGCAAAAAATAAAATCCTGCAGAGATGGAAAACTATTTATCCAGCCAAAAAGAGGGCAGATATAGAACAGTCATCTAAATCTTCCACACCGTTGTAAAAACTTATCACTTAATTGTTTCTAGTTTAAAAAAAAAAAATCATAGTGAGAAGTTCTTGGGTTAAATGAAAATAAGGACATTTTTGCAAAATAAGAGGTTCACATGAGAATCAGTGCTGTTTCCAACTGCAATACAGAACTCAACCCAAATCCTTTCTAAGCTTTTAAAGAATCATTGTCACTTCCATGTATTGTCTTCTGTTTGTTGTCTAATCTTGTGTAATGTGCAAGTAAATTAATTCACTGCAAGTTTGTGTTTATGCGCCTAAAGTTAGCCTGCTTTATTTGTTGAGGGTAGTTATGATCTGTTCCGCTACTGGCAAGAAGGCAGATTCCTGTGTACTTTTCTCAACGTGCTGGTACATTGGCAAACAAAGAAAACCAAATGATCAGGGTGAAACTGTCAGGGTGTTAACACTTCCACGGGGAGGACCCCTTAGTCTAGTACATAGTTCTTTATTATTGCAAGGATAAGAATCTTGTCCAAACAAAATTTAATTGATGCATCATCCAACCTATGTGAAAACAGTCTGAAGGCAGTCTTGAAATCAAAATTAAGACTGTGGGGTGTATTTTTTACTACTTTTTTTGGTAGAAGAGTTTAGTTTCTTTGGAAAATCCCATCTGCAAAATCTCAAATGAAATCAAAGCCAAACCCATAGTTGCCCTTACCCTGCTTTAAGTAGCAAAACTGGAAAAACTACTCTGAAAACAAATAAGTGTAAAGTCAGAAATGTCATTGTGGCAGGCTGCGTATGAATTGTAGGTGGAAGTCTTCATGTCCCATTTTTGTCTTGGGGCCAGTTGCCTTTGTTGGGCTGCCTGTGCTAGAACAGCTCGCACCCGAGGGACCTGAGGTGCACAAAGAGGAGCTGGGACCATGTGCCATAAGGGAGGCAGAGCTCTGGAGCACCCACAGTGACCCCGGGGTGCATGTGTGACTGCAAATACTGAAGGTGAAAGTCTGTATTCCTGAACAAGTGAAACTTTTCACTGACCTCTAGAAATTTGTTCCTATTTCAGAGGCAGGGAAAAAGTGGGATGGTGGTGGAGGAGCCGGACACCTCAAACATTTTGCATTAAGGAGCAAATACTGGTGGACACCCAGTCCCTACTGCCATGTTAAAAGATTTTGAGGCACCCCTTGGGCATTTCTTAGCAGGACTAGCTTTGGCTGGTGAGGGTAACACAGCGAGCGTAGAATCTGTAAGTTGGGCGTCTCATCTCACACCACCTCTTGCTGCATGCCACTTAACTGTATGCTATTTTCCTTAGGTCTCTCTTATTTTTCTCCCAAGCAGTTCAGAGTTGTCACCATCTTCTAAAAGTTTTCTGCCATCTGAGCTGCTGCTCTCCTTTGATAACTGTACTGTTTATTTGTTCTGTACATCCATTTTTCTTCCTCCGCTTCTGCCCTTTAGCTTCAGTGTCATTTGAGGACTCTAATCTCTTCCGAACCCCTGCAGGCGTGTCTGGAGTTTGGTAGCGCTTTCCTCTTTCATATTCTTAAAATGAAAGTTTAATCACAACAGAGGTTCCCCTCTGAAGGCACCAAACTACAGGAATTGTGCTGTTTGATCAGGTTATAGCTGAGCTGTTGTAGTATTTTTCAGTGACTCTGTGATGAAGTCACTTACCTGATTGAAGGCTATTCTCTCTACAGTCAGATAAAGTATTAAATCACTCTTTTCTACTGAGCTGGAACTAGAACAAGTCATTCAACATGGTGAATGGAAACAGTTGATTCTGATAATTCTTGACCTCCAGAGCTTTGATTTAATGATGTATCATTTGCACATTAAACTTGCATTTCTCCCATCAGCCATTGGATCAATTACTGTGGATTAAAATCACAGAGTTGTTTTATAGACTTGGCGGGATGTTGGTGTAAGAGATTAGGACAGTCTGTAGTAAAATTGCTTATGTGCATGAATAAAAGTCTTCACTTACCCATCTCTGTTCCTACAGGACAGACAACTGGGATAAGTATCTCATTGTAGTTGTTGGCTAATGACCTTGGCTAATGGCCACATACCTCCTCCACATAACTCTGCTGGTAGGAACAAACAGCTAATCTCTTGTCCAGCAGCCAAACATGCAATAGTTGGTCCAGAAAAAGAAATTATATTCTAACCTTTTTTTTTTTTTTTTTTACAACCAAAAAAACCCAAACCAAAAAAAGTCCCACATAGCATAGCTGCTATCTCCTGACTCAGCAGGGATTTGAAATTGGGTGCAAGTTGTCCATAGATGAGGGGAAGGAAGTGGGCTTGTTTTGACGTCCGTTCCTGAGGGGAAGGGGCAAGTTTCTTCAGTTCTCAAAATGTACTGTATAGCTTTGTCTAATCCCCACTAGTTGAAAAAGGAAAACAAATGATCTTTGGAAGTGCTTCGGAGGGAGCCTTAGCAGTGCCTGGATTACTGGTCTTTCTGTGGGCAAAATACGCAATAGAAACTCATTCATTTATACAAGTTGTAGGAAGAATTAATGAAAATTGAATAAACTCCCCAGAAGTCAGTCCTTTTAAGCGCTGGCTTACCTTTGTCTGGTTCAAGAGTCAAGCCCTGAAAACTATGAAGCCTCAAGTCCGTGCTGTTACATCCTGGATGCTTACTGGTATTACTGTGTGTCCATGGAAGACCAGTGGAAGGGGGGTTTGAGCTGGCCTGTGAGGCCAGCTGGAGACCCCAACCTTCTCTTCTGAGAAAGAAATCCCATTCTTTTCATAGACAAGTGTGTGGGAAAGCAACGCTATGGGAGTTATGGAAAGGACACAGAGAAGAGACCTTTTTTCAGGTGTGAGCAAACAAGATACTGTGTTTTAGAAGACAAAGCAAGTGAAAATGATAAAGCAGCATTAAGTCTGGCAGCATTAAGTCCAGCTCCATCACCAACTAGGTTGCATAAGAGCCTGGCAGTCTTTGGCTCCTTAGTGATAGAAAGCCTTCTTTTGCTAGCAGATCTTTGCTAAAATATATGGAACGAGTTTGGTGTATGTTACAGGGTGTATGATGAACAGAACTTAACTGTAGTCAAGGAGATCTGGTAACACACCACTGAAGTATGTGTTCAGAACTCGATTTCTCTGTCTACCCAAAACCACCCTTATTAATTTTTCCTTGGGGATTTCACTAGCAAAGACTTCTTAAGAGCCTAATGAGAAACACTAGGCAGCCTCCACAATGCTGTTGGGAACTTCCCAGCCTCCTGTGAGAATACAGTGAGGGAGGATACAGTGTCGTTTTATGAACAGAGCCACATTTGTGCTCCATTCTCTGAGAGGTCTTTCGTTAAAAAAAGAAACAGCATTTTTTAATTGCGCCCAGGGTCTGCTTTCCATTTCCCCCTTTTCTTTGAGTTGCATTAAGAACTTTTTAAGGCCATTTGCTATTCTCTGTGCTCTCTTCTTGCCTGGGAACCCTTATCTGGAAATTTCTCAGCAGACAAGATATGATACTATTACCTGGAGTACACGTCGTTTTGACTGAAGTTGCTTTGCCATTTTGAAATCGTTCCCTATCGTTAATTGTGGTCCGCATCTACTGAACCTGCTTGGGTTCAGAGATTACCAGTGCTGTCAGTACTCGGCTTTGCTTCAACTCTTTCTTTTTTGCTCTGTTTCAGATGTGTGACTTATTCTAGCATGAGGTTTAGAGTGAGTCCGAGTATACTTTGCTGGCTAGGTTTGAACAAAGCAGGCTGTAACAAAAACATGACAAACTGACTTACCTCTGTGCCCAGACTGCACACAGCAAGGGATACAGCAGACACAGCCCCTGAACTATTAGGGGTTCAGGCCTCAGTTCCTGCCAAGATGCACCTGACAGCGTCTGTGAGGGAGCAAGAGGGGCGTTTTGTCCCTCTAGTGACTCTGGCTCATTCCACTATTTGGGAAGCTTTTAAATCTCCCATAAAATTCCCCTTTGGTTGAGGACACTGAGGAGATGGTCACACCTAGCTAGTTTGTCCCCTTTATTCTGGTATAGCAACAAAAAGAGGCTAGAATGTAAATGTGATTAGGCTTTTTTAGTAGCTTTTACTTATTGGCTTACATGTCACTTTATAAATGCAACTAAACTTGATGTGAAAGGATTCCGGTTACCAATCACTTTCAAAAAAAAAAAAAAAAGCTTTATTGCTGATAAATTCAAACAGATTCAGAAGATACAGCATGTCATTCACCAATCCTGCAATCTTTTATGCTATTATTTTTGCCCCTTTTGCCTTCAGTGCACAAGCAGTCACTGCAGTGATAATGACCTCCCACAATCGTAATCTCTCTCATGACAATGGCAAAGTTCCTGTCAGTCTCCTTTGCAGCACTTTGCCCTTGCATAAGCGCTGTATTTCTCTATGTAGTTGTTCCCAAGTTTCTCGTCTTTGCTTTTGAGAGAGGTAGTTGTTTGTCTCTGAGCAGAAGGTCTCCTTCAGAACCTGCGGGTTCAGCTGAATCCTGTCTCTCTCTGCAAGTTCTTGGAAATTTCTTCCTTGTCAGAGCTCTCTCCGCTTTGCTCTTTGACACAATAATCTCTAAAGTGTAATACTCTCTCACAAGAGTATTCCATGAATTTAAGCCCCAAATGATACGACTGGCATGTGGATCCTCTAAAGCTGTGTGAATGATAAATGCCTTTTCCCCCTATTTGGAATCATGTCAACTGGCTCCATCTTCTTTGCTGATTGACTTTATACGTATGACAGCTGTGCCTCAAATTTTGTGTAGAGAACTGAATAGATTGGTATTTGCAATTAAAAAAACCCAAATAAACCAAAAACAAAACACAAAACCAGTATAATGCAAATGAGAGATGTGGAAACACCTACTGTGACATTTCGCTTCCATTCCAGTGGTCTCAGAGAAGCGGTTTATGGTGAAGTTGTAACTTCTCCAGACACTCTAATGAACTGTATGCACAAACCTCTCTGACTTGGGTTTTCCTGTATCAGGTGGAACCAGACACATGGTACCTAGCTGAGGGACTAAAACTGTGGGGTTACAGGGGCAAGTGCAGCTGGAAGGAGTCTTTCTTGAGACAGCAGATGATGCACAGGTTTTTACACATCCTCTTAGTCAAGACTGCTTGCTTGTTTGCTTTCATCTTCTAGCCAAATTCAGTTATAATAATTATAAATTGCCTACTTAAATCCCTTTTGCTCTTCAATTAGTTGCTGTGTTTTCCTCACACTTATTCGTAAAGCATAACTCTGCGCTTTCTTCAACAGCTGTCACGCTTCAGTGCAGACTAACCTCTTTTGCTTAGTGAGGAGTGTGAGCCCAATTGTTTTGTACGTGCTTTTTATGATCACAATCACTTGCAAACTGCTTTAAGTTCTATGGGGATAAAAGACAATACATAAATCTCTGACTATGATTATTATGACTATGCTAACAAGAGCTGGCTGAGGAACATGAAATTCTGTCTTGCAACAGCCTTTAAGGTTTTGAAATTCCCTGCTGGAACACGATCAAACCTTTCACTGTCTGTGAAGTAGAGCTATTAAAACATCCATTTTCAGATTCCCAAGGTCAGACTTCTTTTTTTTAATTTGGGATCTTTGTGACTTCACTTGAGACCCCAGATACCTACCCTAACTAAAATCAAAATGTCATTAAATAACATTTTATTTAATGAAAAGTGTTTTGTCAAAAATGTTTTGATGGGCTCTAACATTTGTTTCCAGAGTTTCCATTTGGAGGAGAAAATAACGTCATACACTCTTACGCTCTGCTTGGTCAAATGTGAACTTTACTGTATTTCTTTACTTTTAGAGCTTTTGAAACAGATCTCAAATGGAGATGGGATTAGTAAACAGTTAATAAGAGCGTGCATTTTGGGTGCATGCCTTAAAAGACAGTTAGTATTGGGTCAGTCTGAATGTTACTCTCGCTTGACTTTGTGCACTGTTTCCTTTCTTCAGTCACGGAGGTGACGCTTGTCTGTGATATCTTGTCGTGGTTTAACCCCAGCCACCAACTAGAACCACGCAGCCACTTGCTCCCTTGTCACCCTCCCAGTCTGCCCCCCTGAAGAGTTGGGAGAAAGAAGGAAGAGAAAAAAAACTAAAAAACCCTCATGGGTTTGAGATAAAGATGGTTTAAAAGGCAAAGCAAAAGCTGCGCATGCAAGCAAAGCAAAATAAGGAATTCATTCACTGCCTCCCATGGGCAGGCAGTTGTTCAGCCATCTCTGGGAAAGCAGGGCTCTGTCACATGTAATGGTGACTTGGGAAGACAAAATGCCATAACTCCGAATGTCCCTCCCTTCCTTCTTCCCCCAGCTTTATTTGCTGAGCATGACATTATATGGTATGGAATACCCCTTTGGTCAGTTTGGGTCAGCTGTCCCGGCTGTGTCCCCTCCCAACCTCTTGTGCACCCCAGCCTGCTCGCTAGCAGGGAGGCATGAGGAGCAGAAAAGGCCTTGACTGCTGAGCAACAACCCGAAACATCAGTGCACCATCAAAAGTATTTCTCCTCCCAAACCCAAAACATAGCACTATACCAGCTGCTATTAAAAAAGTTAACTTCATCCCAACCGAAACCACGACATAGCTCAGTACTAGACAAAGCAGATCTTTAAAACGCATGGAAAGAACGATCAGATCATGCCAATATGCACGATATGTTGTGTGGAAACAGAATTACTAGGTGATGTCTAGGACAGTGGTGGGTAGACAATGTTGTGTCCTTAAAAATTGAAATTTTCCCTCCACTCCCCCAAAAAGGGGATGTGAGAAAGCTATTGTGAAAGATATCAAAGGCCTTTTAATAACTGTAGCTTTCAAATGTGTCCAGAATGCAAAATGGCTGCGCAAGGTCTGCGGGGCTGCCCGCACATAACTGGGATTGCGGAGCACGGGGTGAGCAGCTCAAGCAACGTGTGTGCGAGGTGTTATGAAGGAAAGAAAATTTCTTAGTAAATAATTTGGCCGCTGTTACACAGGCTTGAATCCAGATTTTGTTCTGCATGTCCTTAAACTTTGCAGGAGGCACTGCCTCCAAATCTTAGTGTTTTAACTGGACAGTTTTTTTCACAAAAGAGCTAACTATCCACACCTCAAACGTGGGCAGGGGAAATGAAATCTGGCTGTGTGCTTGGAGCCCATCCATATTTCTGAATGTAAAGTTCCCATCAGCTTCATGTGTGACTTGGCCACTAATTTTTTTTTTTTTTCTTCATACTCCTAAGCACCATTTTGAAAAATGGAAGTGCTCCTTCTGTCCAGTAGAAGCTGGGCATATTATAGGTGGTCAGTGCTGGAAAGTCTGTTCACAGAAGTAAAAAAGGGACTTTTACCTGTGGCCAAGTTATGATTCTCTTGGTTCTGCTTATATATGATCTTTTTTTTTTTCCCCTATTCTGCCTTCTCTTCAACTTCCTTATGTAAAGAATCCATTGTATTGATGGATGAATCTCAAAAGATTAACTCTTGTGGCTTTGCTTGGTGGATCATCTAAAATTTCAGGTAATTGCCAGCTCATGAGATGCAAAAACATTGAGTAGGGATTATCTGAGTTCAGGCTCTCCTATATCTTGTCTGGACCAGGAATATTTTAAGCATTGCTAATTTTTTCCACTAGCCCATGTTGGAAGCATGGAGGGCAGAGATAACCGTGGAAGTGAGGAGAGGCAATAAACTTTTTGGAATATTGGTAATACAGTGATGTGATAATATTTGGGACACGTCCATGTGGTCTTGTTGTTTGATGTTGAGCATTCCTGTGTGTTTCAAAGCAGAAACTCCATATTTTCCCTGCAAGGCTGGTCTTTGCCTTCTTGAAGCCCTTCTCTCACCAGTCTCTGCTTCAGCTAAAAATCCCCAGGAGTAAGAGCACAAAGAAAGTGACTGGAATGGAAGTGACAGCCTGAATTAACAGAACCAGCCTTCTGAATTGTTTTTTCCCTGTCCTTGTTGTGTTTCTGTCTTTCAACTGTTTCTTTTTCTCCTGCTGTTAGGACACCAAGCCCCACAGCACAGGAACTGGAGTAGGAAGTTGGCTAGAGAGGCACCAATACTCTCATATACCCAAAATTAACAAGAAAGACAAGATGGAGATTTTTCCTTGTAACAGCTGGTTTAAACATTTCTTGTAACTAAGCTTATCGACTGCTCCTCCTCAGACAGGAGTGTTTTGTTTGTTTTAGCTTGATGGCAAAATCCCTTTAAGCCTCCCAGAAGTTTACTCCTGTATTTCAAAGAGCTCTGTGAATACAGAGTGAAGATAAATGTAAATATGCAGAGTGAACTGTCGCCCTAGCGTTACTTACTCATATTGCGCACTCACCTATGATGATTTGGATACTTCTATCTCGGTTCATTTCTGTAGTCTTGGTCTTGCTCTTGTTTTCTTGGTCTTCCTGTTCTTGGTCTGCTGCTCTTGCTATTGACATTTCCCTGTTCCCTGCGGCCATTATTTCAGGTGTTTCTTCAATTCAAGACCCTGTAAATCTTGCTTTTTTTGCTTGATGTTGCTCTCGGTCTCTATAAAAGCTTGAGCCCTCTTAAAAATTTGTTCTAAAAACATACAGTTCCTGTTTAAGGACAAACTGAAGCCTTTCCTGAGAGATTTTGAGCAGGATGGTATCTTGGGTGTAGGTCCTTTGAAGCCCAAGAGAAGGCTGTGCTCGTGTTGCTCTTGGGGCGCTAATGGGGGTGTTGCGTGAAAGGGTTTCCATCTTTCACTAGCTACCTAGCTTCATGAAACATAATGATTTTGTCACCTTGGGCTCTCTTCTGCTCTGTCAGGTGTAGATGTTGCTGACCAGATAGTCAGGCATCTCCGACTAGACTACAGAAATATAAACCATAGTGTCGCTTGATCCCCCATGTCCTGCTGTTCCTTTACACCTCTCTGTTTGCTGACTTCTCTCCAGTTTTGATCCAGGACCTGGCTCCACTAAAGACCTCTTGTGTTTTTGGTATCATTGGCTTATAGGGGGAAAACACTATGAAGGCAAAACGTAATGGCTTTTTGTAAAGCACAAAGCAATTGCATGGTTAGTCCATAAATCTGATAAATGAATAGCATCATATTAAAGCACTACAAAGATTGCCTCTGCTGCCACTAAAAGCTCTGTTAACATGTCACTGCAGGAAGTGACAATGTGCCCATGCAAAATGGGTGATATTTAAAACAGCTCCATTGCATAAGAAGCCAATTCCAGAGCTGCTGCTTTAAGGACTTTAAAGTTCCTAAATTGACCCATAAGCACTTTCCCTGCTTTCTTCATGTAAATGCAGTGACCGGAATAGAGGCATGTTGACATTGCTTTGAGACCTCTTCCTACACTTTCCTAATGTCTTGTGTAAACCCTTTGCATTTAGTTCCCCTGAAGTGCACAGAAATGCTTAAGCTACTTTGTGGGAGGCTGAGCCAGAAAATAGGCGGTTGTCTTGCACCATCCCTGTGGTCTTTTCATCACGCAGCTGGCCTGACAAGGCTTTTAGCTTCCATGCCACATGGAAGCTGTGTAGCCCACAACCAGATTTTTCACCTTTCCCACAGTTGTATACGGGTTTTGTACCTTCTGGAAAACCAACTTGTCTGTCCTTCACTGTCCTGATGAAGATGAGATAGTGGCAGATTCATAAGGAGGACGTGGGGCCGTATCCAGGCTCAGCATGTCCAAAGCAGCTGTAAACTGTGGTCTGTGTTGTACCAGCATGGTCTTGAGCCAGTATGCAGAAACGTATGAATCTCAAACCATCTTCCTCGCTGCTGGTGTTCCTAGATGCATAGTTGGAACCCGCACTGGAAGTGTGGTAAAAATATAGCCAGTGGGACTAGAAACATGAGTGAATGTAACCCAGTTGGCTCGTAGGATTTGCAGATTGACTCCCCCTGGGTTAACCACTCATCAGCTAGAAATCAAGTGAACGCCGTTCCCTGAAATGCACTGTGAAAACAGTAACAAAAAAGAAAAATATATTAAACCAATCATTATAACAAGGAAAATAAACATGCAAATAAGTCATCACAGATCGAAAAGCAGTCAGCTACAAGGACATGCTTTTGTTGTTTTTTTTTTTATAGATCCCACTGGGCTACGAGCAGAAATTAAAAAGAAAAAAATGTAACTGATGTTGAAATGAAATTTCAGCTTTCAACAGAATGTGATTAGAATATTTGTTTATCCACCCACCTCAAACACTCTTCTTCTCTTGGGGATACAAATATTGCAATCATAAGAACAATTTTAATTTACGTGGGAAATGCATCTTTATTTTTCCATACTTATAACTTCCTGAAGGGGGATGAGACCCCGTGCTAGCAAGTACCTTTATGGGAAGCTTCACTTTATAGATTTGGGGGACAAAACACTCCAGTGTGAACTACAGGAAATTAAATACACTTCTACTACCAGCAGCGGTGTCACAGCCATGTGGTAAATTCTTATTGGTGTGTTCGTGTGTACGATTGAAATCTTTGGAGTTGCTCATGCAAATGAAATGAGTGGTATTCTCTCAGTCTCCAACAGCTATGATGTTCTGCTCTAGAGTTGTCTGAGTCTGGGGTGTTGATTCTGACCCGTTTTTTTTCAGTGAAGCTTTTCAGAACACTGGTTTCTCGGGGAGCATCAGTGCTGTTCTCCAATTGTGGGACTGGGTGAGGATGCGTGATGACAGACCTGCTCTCCATGTCCGCTTCCATGTGTGTAAATTCAGGGACCGAGTGACTCTGGAAGAGAGAACTGAAGCGAGGAGCACCCCTTTCTGCAGGGACTGTCCCAGCGTTCGGCAGCACCAGGCTTCATGTGATGGCTGTAGCCCAGAGCTGGTGGCCTAGTGGGATGTCACTGCAGGATGGCTGGCTTAATAGCTAAAAATTGAAGTCTTAGATTTTTCACAGTTCTTTAAGTCTGCCATAACATTAAATTACATTTTCCTGACTTATTTCCAATATATCGTTTCTTTTGAGTACCTGAAATGCGTTGCTATGTTGTTTAGATTCTGAAGTATTTATCAATATTTACTTGGACTCATGTATACGTATATTGCAAGAGTTTTATTTGCAGGTCTGTTTCTTCCCTTCAGGCCTGGTAGAAACCATCAAAATGTTCCTATTTTCTTGGAGGAAAGGTTTTGATCAACCCTGACACTTGCGTGTATCTTACCAGAGGTTGGTCTCTGCTTGTTCTCCAAAATCTACCCTACTTCTGGATAGCAAAAGCCAGCGGTTATGTTTCTCCAGTAGAAGATCAGCTTCATGCAGAGCTGACGTTAGTTAATATTGGGCCACTTGGATGACCACAGAAATACTCCCTTGTTTTAAAAATTGTTTGTTTCAATTGGAGGCGTTTGTACACAGGGCAGGATGGTCGTGTTCGCAAAGGGGTTCTTGTTTTGAATCCCCTCATTCCACAGGTACCACCCCGCTTGCCTTTTGTATTTACAGCTGAAGGTTTTTTCTTGAAATGCAGTTGCAAAACTATTTGTGTAAATTCTGATCCAGTTCATAAAGAAATTGAAGAAGAGTCTCCTCAGTATCGATGCTTTTTGCACTTAACTGCTAGAAAGTAAAAGAAAAACCTTTAAGATCTGTGTTTCAGGGCAAAGACAGTTCTCCAAATGACCAATAGCAGGAATTTATGCAATGATGTTTTACTTCCGTTAGACCCAAATCCGTAGTACCCATTTCTGCTTGAAAACACTACAATCGTATTAGTAAATACTGTATCATAGTGTGTTTGTGAGCACTAGGCTTAATATCAAAGAAATCTATATTAAATACACTTCTTGACACTTCCAAGGTATTGGAAATATCATGTTTCATCTCGAGGTTTAGGTTCACAGCATATATAGGTGTAAGCTTTGGTAGAGTGTCTGCTTACTGTACACGTCTGCATTTTGATTGCAAAGACGAGGAATATCGGCCTGAGCAGGGTCTGGTCTTTGTCACTTGGTTTAAAGAAAAGCAGAGCTCTCTGGCGATGATGCCCAATTCTTTTCTCACACCTTGCTTTGGTTAATTATTTTGAGAATTCTGGGTTTACCAAACTCTGACAAACTGTTAGCAGGTGTGGACCATGTCAGAGACCACGTTTAACAAAGCAAAGATTGTCTTTTTATATTCAATGTGGATTTGATGTTCTCATATCAGCAGTGCCCAATTTAATATAATAATTTTGCTGGTAACAGGAGCATGAGTTTTTAACTTTTCCAGCTTTTTTACAGGCTTTGGAAAAGACATACTTTCAACTGGTGGTGGGGATTCTGTTATTAAATCTTCCTGTTCTTTAGTGACCTTCTGCACCACAAGTTCCTTCTGTGAGGATGGAACTGGATTTCCTGATGTTACTGAGTGACATCTAAGAGCCTCTCTCTTGGTTGAGAACAAACAGTGACATCATGGGAAACCGGCAGTATCAGGAGGATGGAAATTTTCCAGATGTGTTAGACTTCCTTTTGGTAACTGGAGTCTGGTGAGTTTAGCAGCCAAACCTGCAAGCCTTCAAGCTGAAACGTGGATTATCTCCGTACTGTGTGGCACGCACGAATAGCTGTGTGCCTTGGAGCTCCCCCAGAAGTTATGGGCTCGGTGCAGAAGTTATTGAATAAGCATTGATGGTGTGTTGCTGTGGGGGCAGGAGGCTAAATTGCTAGGTGCTTGGTTTGTCCTAGTTTAGAGGTGACAGCAGGGAGATATAGAAACAGATTTCCAGACTGTAGAAGGCTGCTGAAAAAGGAGGGGAATAAATAGTGGGCAGAGTGAGATATGATGGGCTTAAACTGCAGTGGGCGGTGGGTGATTTAGGTTTGATGTCTGGAAACCTTTTGGGTGTCTGAGATAGCAAAGCACTGGGTCCCTACTGCATCCTCTCCAAATCTGACCTTGTGCCATCTGAGGCAAACAGGCTAATTGCAGCCCTTTAAGGGTTACTTCAGGCTCTATTTTGGATCGTTCTAGTCTTGCAAGCCGCATGTCTATAGATTGTCATCAGCTATTACTGTGTACATGAAAGCATTATGCTGTTCCCTGCTCAAGAACAAGCTTGTGCTTTCTCTGTAAAGTTCATGAATTTAATTCTGTTCTTTCCTGTTGATATTGGCAAGTATCTATCAGAAAGAGCACCCTGTGTGTTTTCATTGTGGCCATCTGTCCTGGTATTAACAAAATGATTGCATAATCGAAACAACAGAATCCTTTGAGAGGGGAGGAAAAAGAAAGATACACACAAGTCATGTGGCTGACATGCACCACAGTGATCCAAATAAACGTGGAAGCAGAAATAATAATAATGTATTAGATTTCTCGGAGGAAAAATGCTCAATCTTCTAAGGAACAATTAAAAATACAATATGCAATAAAAGCACCCAACTGTAATACAAATGTGTGCCTCAGGCTCCAGAGTGCTTATAAAACGAAGTCATCTTGGTGCATTTTAAAACTGAGAAATGGAATTAAAATGCCATTCTTAACAAGGAGAGGAGACATTCTTTTGTTATTTAAATGACTTTCACATCTCTCCCCTCTGTGGGGAGAGCAGGGGCCACTCCTGCTCTGCACAGTGAGGTGAGGATGGCTCGCAGTTCCTCCTTCTTGTCATTTCTGCAGCATGGCAGAAGCAGCATCCGTAGGTGCCGATGTTAAGTGGTCTCTACTTACAGTGCCACAGATGGGAAATTTGGTTTATTTGTTGTAATTACTGAGCTGATGAGTCATATGAGTTGCCTGAAAGACGGCGAAGTTGTAACATGACACAGAGTCTCAGCTAGCACTGAATCTAATCGATCTGTTGGGAAAAGACAAAGCAACCTGCAAGTAAAAATACAGCTGCTCAGGAAAAACTAGTGTGAAGTAAAAAATTGCAGCTATCCTCTGTCCTGTTATGACAAAAAATAGTAACTTCATGTTGCTTTACTTTCTCACCTGAGCATAATTTGTACAAGACAGTATCATAATTTCTGAGATTGTCCTAGAATTTGGGGTGGGGTTCAACTGTGAGCGGCTTTGTGATACCCCTGGAACTAAAATAGATCTGTAAGTCTAAATGGGACAAGCACACGTGGCGCTGGTGTTCGTAATGTGTTTTTCTTGGGGAGAAAGAGACAGATTGTCATGTTTTTAGCAGTGAAAAATGCAAAAAGTGCAGTTTTGTTCTAGAAGAATCCCTTGACAACAACTCGGTGAGTTCGTGTCTGTTATCCCTTCTTTAGAGTAAGAGCCAAGTTTGCCTTGACTCAGGCAACAAATGGGCCAAGAAAAAATTTGTCTTGAAGTAGGATGATTTCGCACTGACTAATGTTTTCACATGCAAAATTATGATCTTTTACTGCTTAAAAGTGGAATTTTGATGATAGTACTGATTCTTTTGATCAACTTCAGAGGTGATAAATTTTTCAAAAACATTAATATTACAAGAACTTTTATAGGGAATGTATAATTTTCTTCACCTCTTTTTACTAGCTCTGTTTAAGCTTTTATCCTATAATTAATTATTTTAATGCCAAAATATTTAGTTATAGTGATATTTATAACAAAGATAATTTATTATCTTTGGTAGCAAGTGTTTTTTTCAAATTGTTTGTCCAATTCTGTTTCTTTTAACTTGATAGTTAAGTTGATAGCATGGGAGAAGATCAGCCTATTGTCAAAGGCAGAGGCAGAGAAAGGGCAGTTTCTGATAACTGCCTTCTTTGATGTTCACATTCCATGTTCGAAGAAGAGCGCACAAAGACTATACCTTTGTGCTTTCAGTAATTTACAATAACCAACATAAGGTTCAGTATGCTGGCAAGCAAAATGTAATTTATTTTATTCTCTCAGAGAAAGACTTTCAATGTATGATGTGTTATGGTTACTGGATAAGAGGATCAGTGGTTGGTGTGATTTATATATACTCTCACTAACATTTTGCCATTTTTTTCCCGTATATGGGAACTGTGAGGATAAAGAGGGAAGATTTGAAAACTAAAGAATATACTTTTGATCTCCGGGGAAACGTGCTTTCAGATAAAAGACTCTTTGCTGCCCCTTTACCAACACAAGTAAGGCTGGCAAAAATGACTCCTCCCAGAGAAGATGGATGGATCCAATGGTAGCAAACACTTCATCTTGAGATGATATGTTGTGCTAACTTTGGTTCCCTGTGAAACAGCAGGATAATGTGCTTTTTACTTTCCTTTTTAGTTAGAGCTGGTGCTTGAGGCAAAATTCAGCTCTTGCTGTGAGCATAGCCTTGGTGCAAGGGGCCCGACAAGAAGCCAACGGCCCCCACGCTGCTGCAAGATTGGTATGGGAGGGAGTGGGCAGGACAAGCTCTGTGGGATGATGACTAGTCTGGCCATTTGCTAGCTTCTCTTCAAGGTATTCTGCAAAGGCTTGGCAGGAGGAATGCACAACGCCAGTAAGGACAGGGACAGGAACACAGTGTTCTGCATGAGACCTCTCCACTCTGGCTGAAAGATGGTTAGCCCAAACCAGCTTTTTGCGAGACTCGAGGTTCTTTACTACACTGCTGTTATTGTTGTAATGATGAGAATAATCCCAGTGGTAAGGAGCCTTTGTGGAAAAATAGAAGAGCTTGGCTCCTTCATATTTTTGGCCATAAAATCAAGGCAAAATTTCAACAGGCAGTTGAATCGCAGCTAAAATTTTTCCACTGGGAGTTGTTCCAATGGAGCGCATACAATGGTTTGCAACCAGATAGATTGTCTCTCAAGTTTGTCCAGCTTGAACTTGGATAACTCAGGAGAACAAAAAGACAGTCACAATGAGCTGTTAATGCTACGCAAGTTTTGTTCTCTGAAATTGTGGAAGTCCTTGTGCAAACAAAATGTAAGTACAGTTGAATTGAATTCAATAAGGATGAGCTTGTAGTAGGGGTTGTGCCTGGAGTAGGACTCCATAGTTCTACGCAGCACGCTTTATTAACAACCTAGAGAGCACAGCCAAGCCTTTTGACTTAATGAAGGTCTGATGCCACAGAAGGGCAGCGTATGCCAGCGCAGTGAGGAACATTGCTCAGAGCAATGCTTCTATGAAGACTTGCTCTTCCCGTCTCTCCCTTCCCTGTGCTTCATAGTAACTAGGGGCAGAAATGTATATTATGTTATTGTGAAGGAAATTAAACCAGGCTCTGACTTGGGGGAAATCTTGCAGAGGAGCCAAAAGGACTGTCTTGATTTTGCTTATGTTTACGGATTCAAGAGCCTCTCTGAGGACAAGGGCAGATCGGGGGAGGATAGTGGGAAACTTGTACGGTTCTGTTCCTTGTCCTGAGCATGGCAGTGGGTTGTGCTTGACACAAATCCAGAGGTTGCTCAGAGCAAAGGAGGCTTGCAGAGTGTCATGCCTCAGAAATGGGAACACCACTCTGCCCTCTCATCTCCCCACAGCCGGCATAGGATCAAAGCTTGCCCTTAAAAGCAGGGCTGTAATATGGCTCTCGTTGCTGACATTCTTGCTTTTGCTATTTCATTCTGGCATTCATTCTCTTGGCCTGAGGGGCCAAGAGGTTCAATCTGTATTTTAATAGCCTTGATTTTTTCCTCTCATTGAAGTAAGCTTGGAAATGGGCTTCTTTTCTGCATCCTCTTATAAGTGCAGACTCATGGGGTGGTTCTTTTTCATATTGTGTCAATTGTATTTTCTCCTGCATTGGTTATCAGGACTGAAGTTTTGGCTTTATTCGCACAGCATGTATTTGTCGTTGGTTTTCAGTAACATAAATACATGGTAACAAGGATGAGGTCCTTTGATATCAAGAAGGAGGTGATAACTTACATTAATGATTTCATCTTTAGTAGACTGGGGGTGAGTCTTTAGCAGAGTAGATGAATAAATGAACCTGTGCATTCAAAATCTCCTCAACTTCCTTCCTTAAGCTTTTGGGGCCCGGTTTAGCATATGCTGAAGTGATGGTGATCTGTCAGCTTGATTCAGAACCCAAGAATCACCTGTCCTCAGCACCCAAAAAGAGATGCTGGTCACATTCAGTTGCTGACCTTGTCAGCTGTCTCAGAAGTTAACTGTGAGCTTGGGAGTGATGTATTTCTCCCCACCCTTAAAAGCCAAATGGCTACAAGACAACTTTAATATTTTTTTATTACATTTCTGAATGTGGATAAAAGCCTAAAACTTTGACCTCAATGTACATGAGAGAATTGAAATTATAAAGCCATAACGCAATACCCCCAAGCATTTAATTTCATAATTTTTACCTGGTTGTTTGTCTTTTGGGGGAAGTGGAATTGACGTGGGACATTTTTCAGTATTTGAGGTGGACAACGGTGTATTTTACAGATGTGTGGAGTAACAACCTGGTTCCCTTTACAGGTCTTTGTTAGCACTGAAATGGTTGGTGTGGACTCTTATTATAGAAGCAGAACTGGACAGTTGTTCATGTGTTATTGCTTCAAGCTCTTTGGCAGCTCAGGTAGATGTTACTGCATAGGTTATATTTGACTTGTATTCTGAAGGTTACCTTCACATCCTATGAGCACCAAAGACCTTTCCTCCTCTGCATTTGTTGTATAAAAGGCTTAAAAAAAACCCACTCAGGAATTTCAAAGTTGAAGTGAGTTCATTTCCCCCCATCCCCCGAAGGAATCTTCTTACAAAGAAACTGATACTAATATATAACTAATCTAGAATCTTACTGAACAAAACCAGGTAGCATACCAAAATAATCTTGGGGTTTTGTAGTCAGAGACCTGTCAATAATCAAAAAATTATGGTCTAATGACCTCACATTCCTTCCTTTGACATTCCACGGAACAACAGAAACATTAAACTCCATCTACAAACTTAACGATAGCCTTTCAACTTCAGATCCAGCATGCTGTTTCTCTTTTCTGGTACTCACGTTTTAAGGTAGTAAGTGCTCTTTTAACATCAATAGAGAGCAAGAGGAAGGGAGGGGCAAGCTCTTGCCTGGCAAGAGTACGCTGCTGCGTGGAGTTCTGTGATTTTTGGGCTGTTTGCTCTTGTGAGCGAGTAGATCAGCTTTGCTGATGGACTGAGGATCGCACAAGTTGATATCTGTGTGGATCTTGGCCAAGCCACTTGGAAACAATTGCTATTTGAACACCCTGGAGTTGAATCTTTGCATCCAGATGACAGGTGTTAAAAGAGCTATTTGGGTTTGCTGTTACAGTTGTACTTACAGACTCCATTAGCACAGGTGAAATCAGTCCTAAGGACTCACTTGTGCTACTACAGACTTGTTTGTTCTGAGGCAAAATGAGCACCAGAAAAAAATGTCTTGCCACCGTGACTTAATCTGTACTCTGGGGTTTTTTTTAGTGATATAGCTCTGCATCAGGGCAAAACAATACCTGTAAGGGACATCAGTAGTCTAGGAAAAATATCACAGCCTGCAGAAGAGAAGCATATGAATTTATAGGAGTGAAAGAAGTTTCTCCCACACATTGATGAGGCCTGGTCATGTGCAGAGGTGCTGGTTATTGACTGCTTTAATTTGGAATCGGAAGCTGTCTGTTCTGAATGTCAATACAAGAACTGGTTGAACATTCCCACAAATATGCTTCTGAGAGGAAATGACATGGGTGATGTGTATTGAAAACAAAACATGGAGCATCTTTGGAAATGTTTACAGGTTTATGTAAAGGGAAACAAAATACATCAGGAAGTATCTTAGCTCTTCCCTGCCCTTTTCTACTTGTTAAAGGAGAGGAATAATAATAGTAATGACAGGAAAATCTGAAGTGCAGATATTAAAAGTAATAAGCACTCTTTAAAATGCCTGGAGGATTCTTCAGTCGGCTCTACTGAGTGTTTTCCTGGGTGAGCCTTTTCTGAGGTGACCAGAGCCGAGTCCCTGTTGTGCAGACTCCGACCATCATTACTGGTTGTCCTAATCATTGCTTCAAATAGCAGCCAGCCAACGCCCTGCCCAGAATTTCTCCCTGAGTTATCACAGGTTAAGAACCCAATGGGAAGCAATTAGGTGTTTAAAAATGGCATCAATATGGAGTTAGAGAATCACCCCCCATTTAAATTGCCTCCTGTCTATTCAGTTCTTCACCAGTTGGGGGAACAAACAACACATTTTACGCTGAACACCGAGTGATTGAGTGTGGCTGAAAGCATGACCTCTCCGCTATCCATTTTTCAAAAGCTGTCTTTCCTTTCCCTGATGTCATTTGCGTTGCTATGGAGTTTCGCAGTGCTCCACTTGGAGGCTGTTCATACAGTTACTCACACATGCGCTTAAATGATTTAATGAAATGTATACAAATTTTTATTGAGATGATCTCTGATTTATTGATTGTCTACGCTGTGCTGGGTAAGACGTAAACATTGGGGAAGACTTGGTCTCTGTCCCTGGAGAGTTATAATCAGCTTTAGCAGAACAAATCAGACCAAAATGTAACCTGCAAGAGCTCTGGCTTAAGAAACCCAACACAATAAAAGATGAAGATTCAATAGAACTTGAGCGATGGAAAATGGAACATGTACTTCAGCCAGTGTCAGTATGCACCAGTGTAGCTTTCATTTCTGTGTCAGTTATGAGAAGAGGGAAGATCAGTATTCCCTGCCCCGGCTGCTCTGCAGGTGCTTGGGTCACGTCGCTTTGGTTTAACAAGCTACCAAAAACACTGCAGTAAGTTGCCTGTGAACATTTTTGTGGTTCACAGCAACTACAAGCCTATTTAAGCCACAGTAAAAGATGCTAAAGCTATTGTCTCCAGTTTCTTTTGCTGCAAGAAAAAGCATGCTCACAGGCAGCTACTAGGTCTCAGCTGGTACCCAGTGGTTTCTGATTTATGAATCTGAACTTTGGCCTTCATCTATAGTTCTGTTGGGATCAGTCTCTGCTTAAGAGATTTGCCAGCATAGCTATGCCAACAAAACAGTCCTTATGTAGACTCATCTTTTACTGTAGGAAAAGTGCATTTGCTAATAAAGTTTAGCAGATCTGTTGAGTGAAATAAGCCAGACCAGCAAAAGGACTTTGAATTTCTGTACTCTTGGGCTTTGTCTGCCAAAGAAATGTCAGTTATATTTAATTAGTTTACCTATACCAGCAAGGGCTCATACTGGAGAGCTGGCTTTATTTTTCCTGTAGATTCTTGCAATTGTTCCACTTGGCATTGAACCTGTGAATGGAAAATGGTGAAGATGGGGACATTCACAGAGTGTGCACCGCAGTCCTGCGCTTCAGCAAATTAAGCATCCTTCTGTACTGATTTCTTTACCTGCAAGTAACTCCATTGATTTCAAGGGGGTTTCTTACATGAAGAAATCTTCATCAGATTCAAACCTAAAACTGGGCTACCGTAGTGAGCTCAGGGTTCAGGTTTGGCTACGTTTAAGTCAAATACCCTTCACGTGGAAGGTATGCTGTGGTATAATGTGATTTTGTCCATTATATATGCCGATGACAGGTTTGGGTGCTTAGTCAAAACCTTGTAAAAAATTATTCATGATGATATAGATCTGCGAGCTTAAATTATAGATCTTTAGGCCATTAAATATTACATATAACTTACTGGGTAGATCAGCACTGTGTTCTGTGATCTCTAACTTCAACGCTTTCTGTAGCACCTATTATGGCTCATTAAGCCTGTGACAAACGCTGAGGATCTCTTTCTCAGATTTATTATTGTTCTGATCCTGATTCCCTTGCCTTCGTTACTAGCCTGAGTGCTGCAGAATCTCTCAAAGATGTTGCAAATGTGAGGAAGGTCTGACAGATAACTTGCCTGGAGCACACAATGGATTGTAAGGCAAGACTGCCTGCTTAGGTATAGCTCCAGTCAGCTTGCCATGAGGATGGAGCAGCATATCAAAGCCTTTTCAGAAATCTTTGTCATATTCTTGTTCTACAGAGGTCACACATCTTATACAGTGAGGTGAAGCCTGCTTTTGCTCATACCCGGGTGGCTTGCCCACCTTCACAAGAAGCCGGATTGTAAAGTCAGCATGAGTTTAGAAAAGCGAGAGCTGAGCACGCCTAAGGAAACACCAGTGTGGCAACCTGGGGTGTACTAAACCTTCCAAAAGCACCCTTGAAGTTTTCTAGTGTCACTAGTAAGCGCAGGTAAGGCTATGAATACTCTCTGTTGCCTGCCTGCTGCGATGTTGTGCTGTATTTACTCTGGGCTCATGTTTTGCCTGTGTTTTCGGATCTCTTCGATGAGGTGCTGTTAACATATTTACTGCTCAGAAGTAGTTTAGAAAAGCTTGTCACAGATTCTGGCTCCAAATGCTGTGGTGCAGGGTCAGGTGGAAGAGGTGGCTAATGCCTGGCATCACACTCTGCTCTGCCTTTAGCTCTGGTGATGCTGAATATTGTCATTCCTGCCATGGTGAATTATGGTTTATGTGTTTAAAATATAAATACAGAGAGATATTTATGACTGAGCAACAATGTTAAGTATAGACTTGCAAATTTAATAGACCAAGATGGTGCACTTGTAATAGGGCCGGCTTACTTAATTCCAGGTTAATGATAGCAGTTTAAAGCTAACTCAAAAGATGTGGCAACAGGAGTCTGAAAAGAATACATATCCATGCACTCTGCTTTTCCCTGCATTTGCAAATGTGCTTATGCTCTGACATTAGTTTCAGACCAGGGAAAACAGAACTGGAGAAGGGAAAGTAGTTGTCTAACGTGGACTCCCAGTGGTACCATGGGGCAGGTAGATGGCTGGCTGCTGAATGTACAGTGGACAGGGAGAGTTTGTGCCACCTACTTTCGTTAATATTATTGCATATTCCATGCTGTCTGTCTGAAATGTAACTGAGCAATAGGAACTTGTGGAACTGTTGAGATATCCTCGGAACAGACCTTTTGTGATGTTTCTGACACATCCCACTTCTAGTTGGTCTGGGAGTTGTGTGAGTATAGTCTCTTCCTCTTTCATGGATTCAACCATACTGCTCGGAAGGAGCCCACATGAAGCTGGGTGAGTGGGAAGGGTGCAGAGGAAACATGCTTGGCTCGTGTGGATTTCCACTGTCTATTTGAGAAATATCCTTTCAAAAGCAACCAAAGATGGACCCAGATCCTTAAATCTGATCCCCATCCTGGCTTCAGACTACCTGCAGCTGGTTTGGGCTCTTGCAAATCTCACCTAAATGCAACAGTAGCACAGTCCTTCTGGCTGCTTCAGCCATCCCTCAGAAATATAAATGCTAGTGCTTAGCAAGAGCTCCACAGAGTATTCCTGCTTCGCTAGCCATGCAGCTCACACATAGAGAGGGAACAGCAGCATTTATTTTGCAAAAAAGCAAGGTATTCTTTCCACTCTATAAGTCCATTTCCTACATATCTCTATACATGCATAGAAATCAGAAGTAATTCCATAAAAGAGAGTGTTTAATCCCCCTGTTTTCACGTCCTGTTGCGGGCTGGATACCCATGAATGTTGGTGGGAGGTTGATGCAGGTTATGTAGACGCTGGACTTTGATGCAGATGGAAAGGACCATTTTGCCCTTGGTGGCATGAGATGATAATGCTAGACATCTTTTTCAAAGAGGTGATTTGTCATTATGGCAGGGCTGGTCAGTCTTGAGCTAGCTGTGGTTCCATTCTCTACTGATCAAATACTTCTCTGGGTAAATAAGCAGAAGAACATTCCCTCCATGGGGAAAATGTTACTGGGGAATTCACTAACTAAACTTTTAATAACTTTCCCTGGTTTTTTTTGTCTAGAGTCTTCAAAATCAGGACCTGGAAAAGCTCCACCTGCTGATGTAGCGCCTTGGACAGAGAATCTTTGTGATATCAAAGTAACTCCAAATAAAATCAGAATAACTCTGCCACTCTTCTTTTAGTTGAAATGGGCTGGAGTGATTTGTGCCTGCTCATTCCAGGCTGAGTAGTGCTACATGAGAGTGAAGGGTAAAAACCACTCACTAGGTGGAAGGCTGGAGATTTGCACTGGGCTTAGGTAAGCATCATTTGCCCCATCAAAAATATTTAATTTTAGCTAAATCATGCTGATTTGATGCTGTGGGCAAGCAAGGTTTGGGTTTTTTTCATGATTTGAAGTGCTGTGAGGCCAGAGGCCATTGTTGAAGTGAAGTCTTTGATATAGAACTAATAAAATGTTCATTAAAAGATTTGGTGACTCTGGCAACTGAACAATAAAATATAGGCGCGCTTTTTTTTTTGTCAGTATGCTGAAAATTGCCTCGCACGACCTGCTATATTGGTCCACAGAGGCAATGAAGGCTGTAGTCCTCTCATTAACTCTCTTTTGCTCTCTTTTTTTTTTTTTTTTTTCATTTATGTTTTAAATTAAGTAGTGGTCTGGCTTTTGGGCAGCTGAAATGAAGGATTCCCCATGCTGGTGAAATAAAAAGTCCTTTCATAGTCATAGCATAAAAGGGAAAGGCTGAGAAAAAACAGGTCACAGCTAGGGATGCACAGCTCCTGGAACTCCCACCCCTCAAAGCGACACACTGAGCTTCCCAGCTGAGCAGTGTAATGTGTGGAGCTCTGTTTGTCATTTTGTTTGATGTCCTCTTTATTTCCTGTTTGTTAAGTGATCTGAAAGTAAAACAACCAGCCGACCAACCAAGGAAAAAAAAAAATCCTTTCAGAATTATAAACGGGGCCCAGCTGTGTAAGCTGGACTGCACAGACGCTGACTGAGATTGCCAAAAGGGCCCATGTGTCTCTTGTCCTTTGCTCTGCAGGCGCTCAGCCCTTGCAGAGTGATTGCTCTCTTCTTCCTCTGAATGTCTGCCCCCTTTTGAAAGCATCTCTTTGCAATCAAATTCATTAACTCCTGACCACGGTCTCTTTTCACATCAGTGTCTATCAGAACTAATGCTACTGGGGATAAGAGAGGGTAAGCGAGGGTAGTGGAAGCACAGATGGGAACGTCACATCAGCCATCCATGCAAGTGTAATATCAGTGGTCAAAGGAAAAAGACGCACAGGAAAGATTTCCCACAGCACCTTTTGATATTAGTACAGGAGTATAGATGACCTGCAAGGACATGCCCTGACTGTAGTCATGGTATGTCTTGCAGACAGCTATGTTACAGCCATAATAAATTGCACAGACTATGTCAGTAGTGACCTGTGAGTGATGCAACAAAAAGAAAAATCCTTCCTCACCTTGCCTGCTGCTACAGGAATACAGGGCGCGCAAGGTGTTGTCTTGAATGTATTTGCTTTGCTTGGGAGGAGAGAAAAAGGTAGGAAGAGAAACTCAAACATGAGGAAGCTGTGTGCACTGCTGCAGCCAATATAAAAGTTAGACTACATAAAATCAGGTCTCTGCACACAATGGGTAGGTAAATAACCATGCACCTCAACGTTAAAGTAAAGATGATAATACTTGATTGCAAATAAAACCTATTACTGTCTGAACCCTGAGTGTATTGACAAAGCCTTCATTCTTTTCAATAGACTCAGTAGTACTGGGTGAAGAGGGGAAAAAACCCAAAACCTCTCTGTCCATTTTAACATTTTTTTTTAAAGAAGGCAGCAGGAAAAAAAATCAGTGAATTGATCTTTCTCAGCATAACCTTCTGAAGGGTAGCATGGGTAAGGAAAAAATGTTTTTCTTTCTAAAAGAAAAATGTCACCCTCTCACCTACCATTCATAATCTCCTAAGTACTTGATTGCTATGTCTATAGATAGAGCGTTTGAAAACACAGAACCATTTCCAGACTGTTACTGATCTCTTCAGTGACTTCCGTAAAGTCACTTCAGTTTTTGCTTCATCTCTGCTATCTGCAGATTTTCTGCCAGAAAAACTATTTAAGAGCTATTTCTGCATTTACTTGCAGATGCTGTTCCACACAGCAGACGGCACTTTCCCTTCCTGATGTCCTGCTTGGCAGAGGCAGAGCTGGCAGGACGAAGCTCAGGTATGTGTATTCCCCACAGGTAGGTGGGGAATCCTTCTTGGTGGTGGGACACTTGGTCACCGAGGGCCCAGCTGCTGGTGCTGCTCCTGGGCTGGCAGACTCACAGAGGAAAGCATGGAGAAGCCTGGAGGGACCCTTGAGCCCCTTGGATGCTTTGCATGGAGGGAGAAGGGAAGGAGGCGAGCTCAGAGCAGGCTCTGCAGGCTGTTTACGGGAAAGGAGAGGGAGCTGAAGGCAACCACTGCCGTAGCCAGGTGGGTGAGATGCCAGCCAGGGGCAATACTGACTTGTGCCAACTCTCTGCTAGGTCCAGCCAAGGGGGAACCTGCCCTTTCTGAGGGACGTGATGCAGGCGCTAACATGGATGCCAACACCTCTCCTCCTGTGCCTGGCTTCCCTCTGCCTCTGTGAGGCCTGGCCTCCCACTGGGGCCGGGCAGGCAGGGTGCTCTGCCGGGCTCAGGGCTGCTGGGGTGGTAGCCTCTGTGGTGGCAGGGCCGGAGAGCAGCAGCACATCGCCCGGCCTGGCTGAGGCTGGTGCAGGTGGCTCAGGCAAGGACCCTACATCCACCATCTTTTGGACACTGGCTGCTGTTGTGTGTCGTAGCCGCGAGGGCTGGCATCAGGCTTGTGCTGCGCCCGCACTGTGGGCCCGGCCCGCAGGTAGGCCCCACGGCTGCCCCGCTGTCCCCACGCCCGGGCCCGGCCCGCAGTTAGGCCCCACGCTTCCCGCCCTCCGCGCTGCGCCATTAGCGTGGCCGCTGCGGTCGCCACGGCAACAGCGCGTCCCGCCGGCGCGGTTGCCTGGTGACGGCGCCGTCGCCGTGGCGGCCGGGCGGGTCCGTGGGGCCGTCGGCGGCGGGGGGCGCTGTGGCTGGTTCTCGTGAGGAGGGCGGTGAGCGGCCCCTCGCCTCGCCCCTGCGGGACGCGCGTGTGCGCGCTCCTCCCGTGACGCGTTTATTTCCAGCCCCTTCTCACGCCCGGGGCCGCATTCGCAGCCATGTGAAGGACTGAGTGTGGCAAACCAGCACTTTCAGGACAAAAACCGCTTCACTGAAAAAGCCTGAGTGGCAGCGGGATGGGAGCGGGCTGCGGTGTGGGTCTGAGCACCCAGCAGGCCCAGCTGCAGCCAGGCCTGGGAGTTAGCCCTCTGCCTGGCTGCCCCTCAGGGGGAGCAGTGCCACTGGCGCAAGGCAAGGGGACGAAGCTGTCCCCACCTCCATCCCAGCAACGATTCACCTCGTAGAGAACCTGGCGGAGGACGTGGCCCTGGGTACGACTAGGGGGCTCTGACTGGGCAGGTGAGGGCAGGCAGGAAGGCTGTGCAGCTGGGGGACAGCCTTGCAGGCAGCTCTTTCGGGGGTCTTTCATCCACCCTGCCCTCCACACCGCTGAGCCATCGGCCTGCAGGCCAGTGTGCTTGGAGCTGTATGGGGCAGGGAGGTGGCCCTGGCCATCCAGCGCCTGCAGGACCAGAAGGTCCAGGATTATCTCTGCTTCCTTTCCCCCAGGCTCCCATCCCTTGTGACTCAGGGACTTCCTGGAATTTTTACTGTCCCCTGTGTGTGAAGTGACCTAGGGCTAGGACTGAGCATCCATCGATTGCTGGCCCAGCTGAACGTGATAACTGGTTAAGATACAGAGACCTGATTGTGCAACTCAGCCCCTGGATTGCACGTTCTCTTTCCTGAATTCCCATAGGGAACTATGGCAGTAGAAGGCTACTCTTTTTTATCTCTTCCAGAATTTTTCTTTCTGTTTAAAAATATGCAATTAACTGTTTTGTTTTGTCCATGCATTTTTACTGTTATGAGGGTCCATGGACTTGGGCATGGTATTTTTTTTAGCAGACACTGTATCTGTCTGCTTGCTCAACTTTCACACATCTTTCTCAGAATCCTTCACAATAGTACAGCTCTAGTATTGAATGTTTAGGGTCTTCCTTGCCCTCCTCCCCTGCCTCATCTTTTATTTAAAATTCTTAAACTAATTCCAGGAAATCCAGATGAGATGAAAGCTTTCAGCTCTAATATTCTAGATGCAAATCTTATTAAATTCGAAACCCCAAACCAAGCAACACCGAACACTGGGAATAAAACTGAAATGAAGACAATCAATCATTCTCAAGTCAGTTTAGCAGCCCATACAGACACGTTCTCTGTAGTCTCATCACATTCATATTAATGGACAAATTTGCCTCCTGTATTATATTCCATACATTACACTGTGTAATTAGAAGCTAATTGGAAGCAGTAGGCAGCATGCCAATATTTGTGGTGTTCAGAAATCATTCAGAGCTCCAGTATTCGAGGAAAAAACTGTTTATTTCACAGAGGCACTTCCAACTGCACCTGCAAGAAAACCCATGCTTCTGCAGCCTCCTTCCCCCAGACTTCTGGGTCCTGGGAAGCTGAACTTGCAAGTGCAATCCTTAGGGATTACAATTGTAATTAAATTAAAAGAAATCCTAAAGGGTCACAAATCTAACCACAGAGGTGGCTGTTATGCCTGCCACCTGCCCCAGGCTAATGTCAACATTAAGAAACTGCAAATGTGTAGTTATCCTAGCCTTGAGGAAAAGCTTAAGGAGGGTACTTGGAAAAGACAGCATGAAAGCAAGCACAAGCCTGTGTGCTTCTCCAAGCCAAATCTACACATGCTCTGTATGCAGATAATAGGGTGCATGCCTAGTTCACAGTTTGCATTGAATCTGAATGTGACATTTTGAAAAAGTAAGAAGTTAATTCCTTCGGAGGAGTAAGCATGCATAAGAGCAGCTGATGGAGAATGTTTGCCCTGCATTTAAACCTAGGGGAAGTGATTCCCAGCTAACTATGCCCTCAGTTATGTTCATTGCTGAGTAGGCTTTTGAGTAGCAAGGATTCCCCATGTTAAGGAAAGCCTCATCCTAAAATAGAAATCTGTTCTCTCCAGACACAGCCTCTTTTATATTCTTGGCTGTAGTTGTGAGACAGAGCCACTATCTACAGAATGGAGCCTGGAGCCCTTTTGTGGGGTTTTGTGGGGTAGAACATTTGGAAATTCAGTTACCTGTCTGCAAATATCTGCCTGTGTAGTAGCACTCAGGCCAGGAGCAGGTAAAGTTTGTTCAGACATTGGTTATGAATGCCATATCTTTTTAGCTGCTTTTCAATTTAGCACACTTTTTGTGATCTCCTCTCCTTGTTTTCTGGGTGTATCTGTGCACATTGCTGCCAAAGGCTTCATGGCTGTGTATTTCTTCTTTGATTGATAAGTAACTCTGATGGTCTCTCACTTCTTGTTCCCTGTGTTATTGTTTTCACTTTTCATGGGAGTCATTGAAGCACTGTATAGAGGAGAATAAGTTATGGTGTCTTCTAGCTGCAAATTTTCTGCTGAATTGTTTCCTGTGTTAAAATGTATGAAAATTTTTGAATCTCTAGAGATTTTTGTAAAAACGAGCTGTCTGAATATTTTTGATTGGCAATTGTTACCATGTCAGAAATCAGTCTACCAAATTCAACCTTCTTGTCTGTGAATAAGAGATTCTTATCTTCAGCCAGTTTCCACATAGATTCATGGCAATAGAGAAAAGGCTAAAGAAAAATACATTTTCTAGCCTGTAAGTCGACCTCCCTCTTTCAAAATCTAAAAACAGGAGAAAGAAAAGGAAGGAAGAGGAGATATTCACTGAGAACTCTTCCAGACATAGTCAAAGACTTGACCTTTTTTCTTTTTAGCCATTGGGTTATGTTCATTGGCTTAATAAACTTTAAACACTGGAGACAATGAAAGTCTAGACTTTTTGTCATAGGGTCAGTAGTTCAAATGGACTGATTTCTCTCCTGACATCTGATTCTTAATTTTTCCCTGCTTATGGCCAACTAAGAAAAACTGCCAAAGTTTATTGGCCAGATTGCCTCATTTAACCAGAAGTGAGTATCTCACCCACACACTAAAGCACTGGGGATTTCCTCTAATACAGTAGATGTCAGCTATAGCAAGTCCCTGTTAATAATACTGAGTTTCTGTTGGGACTGCCTGAACAATTTCCTTTGCTTCTTGTCAAGCGCCATCACTGTGCAGTAGCCTCATTTAGTCTAATTGACTGTGTCATGGGCAAGTGCAACTATCCTGTATGAATTGACCACCCTTTCACCATTTTCTCTATGGCACAATTTGAAGCCTTTAAAGAAATGCCTGTTAAGTACAGGTTTATCACGTTGACTTGGCATAGCGAAGGCTCAACCGTTGAGGTGGCATGGCAAACACACTGTTTTATATGTTCTGGCTAACGCAAGGTGTTCTAATGTCTCTGATCATGTTGTTCTGGTAGCACACCTTCTTTCGGTTGAGTGCTGCAGCCCGTGTATTTTCTCTAGGGCTCAGGACTTAAGGTGACAGGTTGTACCAGGGAGTATATCGGGGAGCTTGGGCTGCACGGTGTCTCTTCTGTCCTTACTCCTTGAATGCTCAGGCCAGGATAAGCAGTGTTTCAGTGCGGTGTTGTATAGTGCTGTGCTCATCCCTTAGCACTGCTCAGCAGCTGACAGTATGGGCAATTATGCAAGAGCCTTTGTCACCGGCCCCAGCTGGCAGGGGTGTGCTTTTTGGGGATGTTTGTGGTGAAAGACAGCAAGAGCAGACGCCTCTGTTACAGCCTTGTGTCTGGAAGCTTGAAGCCCTTTGTGGCTTCCCATGTAGATTGAGATGAACTTGACATGGTGTATTTAGACCAAATAGTCCCCTGCTCCTTGGCTGACTTCTGACTCTCCACATTGCTCCAGGATACTGTTTATGGCTGTTGTCTACGCTGGTGACCGAGTATGCTTGGGCTGACAGCGCTACTGGCAAGAACCAAGAAATTCCAAGTCTTAGACTTAGCTGGAGGGGTTTTATCAGCATAAACATGGCAAATCCTAACAGAGTGCAGCACTTGTCCCTGTCGGCCCTTTTAAAAATAATAATGTGTTAGACTGGTTGAGTAAGTGGGCTACTCACAGTCAATCAGTAAGGAAATTTTGATATGACTCATTTCTTACACTTGCTTTTAGTCATAGCTGTACTGAGTCTCAGAGCTGTTTAAAAGAGGCCTAAATCAGTTTTATAAGGAGCAGAGGAGGAAAGTGTTTGATTCTCAGATCAGCCTTCTGTTTGCCAACCACTATTTTCTTTTGTACAGAGATATGCCGGAAACAATATTCTGTAAAAAAAAAAAAGTATTAAAAAAATAATTACAGAGGGTCATTATTATTATTTAGTTTATTTGTTATATGTCGCTAATGTGAAGGAAGATTTATTTTTTTGTTTGGGTTCCAAAGGACAAAGGTCATTTTTTTTGCCTGAAGACTCAAGCTTTAGTCATCAGTGAAGTTATTTTCCTGGTTCCAGCACTGTCCTTTCCAGGATGCGTGTCCTGCTATTTGAACTATGCCTTGAGTTGAATAGACTTAGCTAAGCTGGAGTTCATGTCCTGACCTGCACCCAAAGTTGCATGAGATTACGTTTTAAAAAACAAAGCCTTGAGGACTTGAGCAGCTTCAGTGTCCTGGAAGAGATGAGGAATACATAGGATCTCTGAATCTGTGTACTTTATTCCTAGACCTGAAAAGGTTTTGCATTTTCACGCTACTGGGATAGAAACAAATGTACCATCTCAGTATTTCCCTGTCATGGGGAACCTCAGCTATTGCAGGACCTGTAAGTAGCTGCACTTCAGTAACTATCTGAAATTCTGTGGAACAAGATTCTGCCTGCCTGTAGATTCTGTCTATAAATTCTGGACCAGTCAGAGCAGCAGGCTGGGGCTGACTGGGCTCACACAGACCTCCTTTGCTGAGAAAAATGGCTAATTTTTCTGAAGTACATTTGAGGTACCGTAAGATAATCTCCCTTCAGGTGCAGGCATCCACCAAATTTACCCCCTTTTGCCTATACTGGACCATAAAGCTCTCCTTTATATGGTACAAAAGTGGAAACACATTAAAAAAACTTCAGTGTATGCAGGGTTTTTTGTCATCTTATGTGTATTTGTGTTGCATGAGTGATTTTAGAAATCACTCGTTCCAAAAACTAAAACTTTGCTGTGGTAGCTGCATAATGCTAAGGCTTTATCAACAAAGTTTGCTTACCTGTGTGAATGAGGTGTGTACTTCAATACAGCATGTGCCTCACGGTCTGGTTTGAAAAAGAACTAAGCACTTGTTACTTGCCATAATCTGAAGAAAGAAGCTATTCCTGAGACAAAATCCTAAAAATAGCTGCTGCCTAATAGAGGAACATGTTTGTGTCATGTATAGGTGAGGGTGAAGACTGGCAGGCCCTGCCCATCCTGCTTTTGGTGTTCTGAGGAAAAAACTTGTTTTTATATTGCCTGCCTGGGTGTGTGATAGTTGGTGATCATGGGGATGGGTAGGATACAACTTTGTCAGGTGTGTCGGGGTGCCTGGTTCAGTCATAGGATCTGTTCTTTTCTCCTGTATTACAGCTACTAACACGGGAACGTTTGTTCTCCATTCGCTATGGACCATTGAGGCTCTCAAATGGGAGGACTGTGCTATAAATAGGGTTGAACCCTGTTCTTTCCAACAGGCCCTCTGACAGATGTTGAGCCTCTCCCTGTCCAGTTCTGTGGGGCAAGCAGGGCAGTGCCTTGTTACTGCTGCTGTGCGTGCAGCTGAGTAATGCCCCATGAAAGGCAGTATAAAAGTTGACTCCCACTTCTAGTGGGAAGGACTACTGGAGGACCAGCATACGCTGCTTCCTTTTCCTGAGCGAGAATCACCCACTTCAGGCATTAATTATTCAAAGCTGGTATTTCTGCACCGTTTAGGGAGAATCTGGTGGCCCAAAAGTCTCCAAGAATAGCTTCCCTTTGTTATTTTTTAATGTGAACATTTTAGTTTGCTTGATCATCCAGGGATGTTCTTGCTAAAACTATATACGTTGCCCTACTGAAAGCACATAAAGCATTAAGCCTCTTAGACCACCGTTTTTACCCAATTCTCCAGGGTTTGACAGAGAGCAAACAGTCTTGTCTCTCAAAGTAATATTATCTCTATCTACGTGTATCTCCAGAGATACAGGTACAAGATTGTGATATTTTGGGTGGTGGTTTTGTAAACAAATGGCCTGCAAGCTGCTTGCTGAATGTAAGCAATCTGAGAGAGGCTGCAACTGCTGCAGACTCTCACCGTATTGCAGAGAGCTACCAACAGCAGCCTTATTTGTTTCTGAGAATGCTTCCTTGAGGTCACTGCAACAATACTCCTATCAATCAAATAAGCAAACCTCTGCAGTGGCGTCGCTTGCCTGTCTTGTTTAATTTGAAACATGGTGGGGAGGAAGGCTGACACTGTAAGAAGAAAAAAATCAAACTGCTGGTTGTTATATTCTCACCATCCCAGAAACACTACATGCACAAAGTAACCCTTTTTCAATATGTTCTATTTTTTACAGTGGTCTGCATTCTGAGAACAATTAGCTGCACTCTTTCCTCTGGGTAGTTGTTCTACTTACACGTTATTATTAAATTTTTTTTCTCACGTTGATGGCCCAGCTGGAGCCCAGCCTGAGACATCTGAACCAATATACAGTAGAAGAGGACTGTTGCTCCATATTCAGTCTCAATATGATGTAGAAAACAGTAGGTGGCTATGATGAGCTGAGCACAAGGTGAGAGCTGTGATTAGCGTAGAAGGCATTAGTCATAGCAGAGCAACTCCCAAGGCATTTTGCGCTGTTTGTAAGAAGAGAGGCTGTGAGAAGTTTTAATTTTACTTTAAATGAAAGTCTGTTAGCCTTCACACAAGAAAATCAGTTGGACTCACAGACAGATATTTATTGACTGAAATAACATGAAAATGTTTCCTGCTTTCATTCTGCCGCCAAATGCCAAAAATTTGGGCCTAAACCTAAACTAATAGATAAAGTATTTGGGAATGTTGTAATAAAAGCATAAGTTGCTTTCAGATGCATCAGCTTCCAGTACCGTGTCCTCCCTGGTGCTCCCACCCCAGGGAAAAGCGTTTCCTCTGTGGATGCTGTTTCCCATTAGGCTAGTTGGGGGGTCCTGGTACTGCTAGGTGGCTCAGCAGCGCAGAAGACCATAGGAGAACACGGGAGATAAAAGATGTGTCTCCACAGCTCATTGGAGATCCTATGGTGAAGGTGTTTCTCCCTCTCACCCTGTCTCCCATCTCCACCTACCCGACTCCAGCTGTGTGCCCCCGCTGCTTTGCCTCTGCCTCCTTTGGTGCTAACTGGACTCACGTAGGAACTGATGTAACTAACTGAGCAAAGAGCCTCACTAGTTTTGTGCGGAGATGAATTCAGTTGGCTGCTGGTGCCTGGCAGATCTCAGTAAGAGGCTAAATCATTTAGCTGAGAGCAGAAATAGGAGGACAAAGAAATGCAGAGAAGAGGGAGGGTCTTCTGTCTTGGTTGTGACCAAACGCTCTGCTGCCAGTGAAACCACAGGCACAGTCTGAGCAGGAAGGGTGATCCAGGACAGAGCCTTGGATCCTGGAGGGTTTGGTGATGATGGAATGCTAGACATCCACATCCTACACTTCACAAAGATAACAAATGTTACACGCTATCATAAATCAACCTCAAATGTCTAGGATCGCTATGTCTCCCTAGACGAATTAAAAGTGGAAGATGGTCTCCTCAAGATGTTTTTAGGATTTGCTTACGAGTTCTGCATAAAATCTCTTGTTCTATATGAAGCTGTGAAATGTGGAGCTTTGCTAAAATTATAAGCAAACGGAAGTCACACATCTGATTAATATTTTTAAATATCATGACTAGGGTTATATTTCTTATGTGGCTTGCTTGGACTGTCTCTGATGGGGTGAAATTTGCTCACTGATGTGCTTTGCCTTCCAGTGATCTGAGACATCAGCCTTTATCTAAGCAGCAGCCTTGGTGGCGTCAGGGGGAATTCTGCCTGGTTTAGAGGATCTTTGTGGAAGTCTTCAACCCATTTTTCAATGCTAGGGCTTACCAGGACTGTGTTAGCGTTCTGATATACCTTCCTGTCCACACACTGACTGCTGCCCTTCAGAGCCACGACCTTCTGAAACATCTTTCTCCAAGTCTTCAGTATCTGTCCGTACACAGAAATGAAGGGGGGGGGGGGCGCGCAGGGAGAGAAAGAAAAAATTAACCATTGTGGTTTGCTGGGGTTTTTTTCCTCTTTTTTTTTTTTTCTGAATGTGGTATAATTGGTGGTTCTGGTTTATCCTGCCTGCCGGACCTGATGGCTGAAAACCGAGAGTAGGGAGAGACCTGGAGAGATTTGCAAGGTCATTGTTTTATTTTCATAAAGTACTAAAATCTTACTGGTAAAAGAATGAATTTAACCTTACAGGAACTCAGCAGTGCTTTTGGCACTGTCTTCCCTGAGGGCTTTCAGTTACCAAATAAATCAGTGCACACAACAGAAAAGAGCAAAGTGAAACTTAATCTTTACCTGCTTGTTCAAACAGCAGAGGCACTGCTGATTAGTTTCAGCCGTGCAGTCACGTCTGCCAGGGCTAAGAACAGATAAGGCGTGTTTATTTGATAGCTGAACCACATTTTACCCTCATTAGCTGAGAATGATTCATGAGGTCTGAGAAGACTTTTCCAACTCTTTTTTTAAACTTTAGAGTAGCTCAACCTATGCCTTAAATACATGTGAAGCCTGGACTCATCTTAAAAACAGTCTTCCTTATTCCATGCCCCACGTCTCTCCTTGATGAAGTTGCATTCATTATTTTTGCTCTTTCTCAGCAGGCAAGCTTCAGCAGGCAGGGTAGACAACAGTCGCTTATCAAAAAATATGTTGTGGGGGTGTCTGCTGGGTCAGTTCTTAGTGTTCGAGAAGAGGCTGAATAAAAAGCTTTCTACACTAATAGCCGTTTCTGGAGCCATACCTTCAGGTATATGTTATTTTCTAGAAAACAGTGTGTACTTCTGCTGTGGTCTCTTAGGATTCATATTCCTATTTTTTTCTCCAACAAGCACAAACTGCAGAATAGTAAAAGAAAAAAAACAGTCAAAAGGTAAGGATAGGTTTTACAGATCAACAGGAAAATCTAAAATTTGTAATATCTTTTAAATATGTACAAAATATTAAGTCTTTTTATGAAATTTCTAATAATTAACTGTCCTACATTTCCAGACTTGAAAATTGAATATGGATTCTGATTTCTGGATGCAGTGTGAGATTACAAGTTAGTAAGGCTATAAAGCAGTTTGCGGTATTTAATAAATACATATAATTACTCCTGGAAAATTACTGTTATAAAAAGCCTTTGAAAAGCTATTAGTATCACCATTGGTCCCAGTTTACATTCTACTGTAAGTCACAATTCTGATAGCAGTTCATCTATATGCTGGTATGTCAATAAGGAGAAAACATAACAAAGCTTATAATAATATTTTCCTTAAGTATAGAGGTTTCAGAAGGCAGCAATAGCTTTAATCTGCTGTTACCTGAACTGTAAATCCAACTTTATTGAGAAAAACCTGTTAAAGAATTGTTCTTTTCTGGAGGTGGCTAGAATATAAAGGAATAGGCAAGCAAACATGGTAATGTTTGTCTTTTGCTAAAACATACCAAATATTTGGTTCGGCCTGATACAGCAATAGACTGAGGACATTCCTTTCACAGGGGTGGCAAATGGAGGAAGTGAAAATGAAGTTGAACGTTGTTCAAGGCTATACAAGAAGGTGACAAAATTAACTAGGGTGGGGGAAATCAGTGTTGAGGTAAATGGTGTTGGATGGAAAGTTAGGAAGATGTTACCATGCGTTTCTGTGTTGGAAAAACAGACGGGTAAAATTAGGAACTTTATCAACACACTATGAAAAGCAAACATTCAGTTAGGGAAGAAATTATCAAGTTGCAGCAGTAAAATTTGGGATATGAAAGGCAAATAATTGAATAACAATGTTCAGTTGTGTTAGACTTTCCAGAAAACATCTCTTTCCTGGAGGTTGTTGAATGGCTGCAGAGCTGTTTTCCACTGAAAGTATATGCCTTTTCTGCCCACTGATTTCTCAGAATCCAAAATGGTGGATAGTTATACAAGGTCCTAGGGCAGATTAAAAAAAAAATTACATGCCTGAACTGGAATAAGTACTGGTTGTTGTCCCTGGAAATTGTGGAGAATCTGAATAATGGAAAAAAGTGTATTTGGCACTGTTCTGTATAAAAGGAGTTCTGGGTTTCCTGGTTTTGTATTTCAGTGTGTAAGCGGATCATCGGCCAGAGCTCAGAAGAGTGTCATTACTCCTCAGCCGCTAATGAGCACCACGCACTGCTTTCCTCTTTCTCTTTACATCGTTGTGCATCTCATTTACCAGAGGCTGATCCAGGATGGTTGCGGTGCTGGTCCAGACTGGAGGTGCACAGTCACATGGTGGTGCCTACAGCTTTCCATGTGGAGCTTCACAGTTCCCAGAGGCCAGCAGCAACCCTAACCCATCTCAGAAACCCACGGCCACAAATGTCACAGCCGAGTGCTCCTGCACAAGCGGGAGCTGGGGGTGCTCCGAAGCGTGTGATTGTGTTGACCTCTAGTGGCTGTTGCGAAAAGAGGGCCAGACCTTCAGGTGGGTGAAGCAAGAGTGGCTCTACTGAAGCTGGTGGAGCTCCCCCAGTCATCATGCCCTGTATAGCTAACCTGATGATGGCACAGCACAGCTGCTCTCTCAGTATATTACTTTCTGTAGGATAATCCCTGGATATAAGTGAACATTTTGCATTTAATCTATTTCTCGTTTATGTTTGGGGTTTTTTTCTTCCAGAAAGTATTGGTTTTCCATAGGAAATGTTGCATCTCTCTGCTCTAGGGCAGCATACTATAAAACCAGTAATTTGTGTTTTCATGTTCTCCTTGCCCTCCATGAGCTTTCATGATCTCTCGCTATACACTTTGGCCATTTCGCATACATGATAAATGGTCTTCTACCTTCAGGAGCACCTTGAACAAGGCTGCTCAGAAAGCTGTCTTCACAGAGGGAATGGAAGCAGAATGTGCCTGAGACAAGCTCTCACCAACCATTGCATTAGAAGCAGGAATTTGCTGATTTGGGGATTGGATACTTTGTGTGTGCGCTTCTCTTCTGGTCAAGGCATGGGCATTTTTATTGGGGTAGGAAACATTTCAACTGCTTCTGTGAAACAGCTCTTTGTGGAGCATTTTCCCTTTTCATGAGAAGCAGGTAGAAATTACTGGTATTGCTGATAGTAAAGGTGAACCAAAAGGATCATTTGTGATCCTTTGTGTAAGTAACAGCTCTTCCACACTGTGGTGGCCCCAAGGCAGCCCTCCTTATGGCTGAAGCTGGAGATTGGCCCTGTCCTTATGCTGCACAAGCAGACGTTCAGCCTCTGAAGACTGTCAGAGGGTGGCAACATTTTTCCCAACTTTATCTCATAACTTAGCTGTAATTGAATCCAGTCCTGAAAGCCTCAGTTTGGAAACTGTGAAAAATGGGCTGTCTCTCTCACGTCTCTAACCAAAAGTGGGCATAAATAATTGATAATAGATCAAATTTGCTAATATATAAAGGGTGTCATCTGTCTTCTTGCCACTTATTTTGTTGAATAACTGAAAGGTTTTAGTGGAGACAGATGACAACATTTAACATAAGTTGCTTTGTGCATATTGTTCTTATCATTGCCTGTAATTTGAAAATTGTGCTGGGGACTAAAGGAAATTAGCAACAGGAAAATGAATATCAGGGAAACCCATACAGCTCTCTGAAATGGAAGAGGATGGAATAATGTGTCTAGCACATGTCACGATAGCCCTGAGGAAGCTTCACAGCTTGCCCTCCAGCTGCGAGCCTGCTGGTGCTCGGGCAGGGTCTAGCAGGGACTTCAAGGCTGTGTCCAGGTTCCTCTGGCAGAAAAACTGCAGTGCCGGCACCATTGCTCTTCTGAAGAGAAGGTGGCTCTTCACTGGCCTCCAGATGCTGAAGGCTACAGAATAGCTGAACTAGATGATATGCTTGATAACCTGTATTTTTTCAGTTATATCACTTGGCTTAAATAAAAGATTGCCTCTTCTCACATATGTGCCTTCAAAAGAAGAAGAGTGTGAGGTGTGGCAGATGATGGCTATATCTTAGATATGGGTATGAGTGTGACACCAGCTATTGTCAATGAAGTGATGAGGCGATCTCTTCTCGTCAGCATTTTCCTGTAATTACAAGCTACTTTGTAACTTGCTTTTCATGTTTAGTTTGTGTACTCATGATCTTGAGATGATAGGAATCAGACATTGTGCACAAGTGTTATTTGGTTATATTGGCTCTCATTTGCAAATTCATAACATACATTCGGCTTTTCTGATCTTAATCTCACTGAATATATTTTTGAGTAAAGAGCTGCTAGTTTAGGGCTTTTGTGTTTATGGTGGTTTATGGTGGTTAGCATCACAGCAGTGTCTTCTACTTTCACCTCATGTCTGTGATTGAATACATGAGCTCAGCGGGTGAAATCCTGTCTCTTTTGAAATCAATGGTAAGACTCCCTTTCGTGTCAGCTGGTTGGATTTCAGCCTTTGGCTTTAACAGCTGCTGTAACATGTTTTATGATACATTTAACCTTCCATGCTCCTCCTGCTAGACCTCTGAGTTGGAGGAGTTGAGTATGTCCAGTAATTGATAAGCAGATTGCTAAAAGTCTCTGAATTTAAAAACAGATACAAGAGGGTGATTGCATCATCCAGCCAAAAAAGCATGTCTTAGGGACCGGGCTAGTTTTGTTTAAGCAGGAGAATTGCAACTTGCATTTTTCCATCATCAATGGTATAATGTTCTTGTTGCCTTCTGCTGAAAACAGTTTTGTTCTAATAGATGTCAGTTTGTGTTTACATTTAAGAAGAAAAAAAGTGTGATTTTTATTGCTAAACCTCTTTCTGCGGTCTGATTTTGGCAGACTGCCTTCCTAGTGTGCAATCTGTGTTCAAACCGGAAACATTGAACACTGTAACGCAGTTATTGACTTCTGCTTCCAGTGCTCTTGTTGCTCCTTTAAAAGGTGTGCAGTCAAATGAAAACAATAATGTTAATTCAAAGCCATGGCTGCTATTTTCTAGAGGAAGTTAAAAGATAGTTGTAGAGAAACCTGTATTTTCTGCTTATTGTTAACAGAGTCACAGTACTGGAAAGCTTTGTGAAACTTGTGCTGAATTTAATCTTGCTTCTGAAGCTGTCTTCCTAGAATATGTAAATATGTAAATCCAAGAAACTGAAAAAGAGGAGGAGGAATGGAGCAAGTCAAAGTAATTTGCATTTATTGTTGGAGTTCTATTGCTTGAGATGTTCTGATCAGAGAAATAGGGTACAGAAATGTCAAGTTATTTGTAAATCAGAGGTGTACAAGTACTGCTACTACCTCTTATCTCTCCACTGCCGTGTTTCATGACTAGCAATGCAAAGCACAGATTTAACCAGGAGGAAGCTATATTCATCCCTTTGTAAACAGTAATATGATTATCAACTCCCTATGCAATATTATTATGTATTTAAAACTTTCTCTCTGAATACTTCTTATGCTGAAAATAATTATTGCAAAATTAGACCCAAATCACTTTTTGGTCTTTCTAGTTGTGGAATGTTTATGGGTGAAGTGAAATCTCCCGATGCTATGGAAATAATCACTGTGTAATGTTGAGCTACCCTCCTTTGTAATGTCAGCATTTAGGGTACGCAAATGGCTTAAAGTGTTATACAAATGTTTGCATTCTCTTTACTCTTTATTTTGAAGTAACAATCTTAGCATCTTAATCAGTGACTGTTACTACGTTTTGTGCATAACAGTCTTTTGTGAAGTATTACAGCTGAACTTCCCTACTCTGTAAAAATTGTTTGTCTTTATTCAGAGCATCACAAGCCATCTACTACTCTTGAACCTCACTGAACACATCTTTATTGGCCTCAGCTTGACTGAGTTTTTCTTCCTTTTTTTGAAAAAAAAAATATTATTCTATACCCTCCTTCTATCTTGGGCTGCTAAACCATGGTCTAATAAGGAAAAAGATGTGCCAAATGGTTACTTGATTTGTCAAAAAAAAAAAAATAAAATCTGCTGATTCCTTGCCTGGCCTGTTATGTTACATTACACTGAAGCACTCATTTCCCCTCTTCATTCTCATTTCTTAATTTTGTGGGCAAAGACTGGAAGAAGTCATATCTCTCAGCATGGTGCAATATGTGTCCAAAGCAATATTCCCACCCACTTAAGTGGAAACAGCCAGATGCTGAAATGTCTGCTTGACTGAAGTGGGAACGCCGAGGTTGACTTCTTTTCCTTGGAGGGGAAACATTTAGGGAGGGAATCCAAAGCCAGAGGAATTAAATAGCAAATCTCCCTTGGAGAGGCTGTTGGTGTTTAAAGATGTAATTCTGTTGGCAGTAACAAAAGATCCTATTTTTTGTTTGCTTTTTTGAACAAAGAAGTTTCAAATTTAATTGGTTCTTTTCCCAGGTAAAGTTCAATTGCAGTGAGACATTTTATTAATGCAGATGTTGTTGCATGTGTTTTGTATACCCATGTCCTTGAAATGTGGTTGTTATAGCAACAGGCTTAACTATTAAACAGGTTTTAGTCTTATATCTGCTTCACGGCATATAATGTAATTAGGTTTTTGCAGCATCTTTAAATATCATGCTAGCTAGTAAAGGATATGAGTATCACTTACTTCCCTCAGTAAATTAGCTGTAGAGTAGTATTGTTTCCCCAAAGGCATTATCTCTAAAATGTGTGCATTATTAGTCTGCCTAATTTCTTTCTGCCTGAGAGAGAATGTAAAAAAAAAAATAAAATATTTAATCTACATATGCAGTGTTAAAATGTGCAAAAATGGTTAGATTTCAAAGGGCTCGCAACACTGATAAAGCCAAAAACCAGATTCCAACTGCAGCCTTTTAGCATTTGAAAATCTTAGCCAAACTCTGCATCTGCACTTCATAATTCACTGCTCAGTGCGAGCTATCATTGCGATCGCGTTGCTCCGAGCCTGTTCTGCAGACTGTGTTCCTAGCACAGGATAGAGTTAGACAGTCTGGTGAAATGAGTGCTTTGGAGATGTCATTTTGGATCTGCTTTTCCCTTAAAATTCTCTTGAAATTAAACTCTTCTCTGCTGCGTGGGTTTTCAGCTCAAAATTAACAGAATTACCTGTATCATGATCCGGTGGTGGCAGTGGTCTCTCAAATCTGTTTTTCCTCTCAACCACTAATATGTGGCAAAGGGAATGTAGGGATTGAAGCAGGAAACCTTCAATTTCTGTTTGCATCAACAGATGTTCCCCGGACAGGAATAACACAGCTGTGGAAAACTTTTTACAAGAGGTACCTTGGTGCCCCGCCGTGATGCCGAGCTCCCCTGGCTGCCTCTGTGCTGGAGCTCTGCCCAGGGATGCCGGGGGGGATGACCATGGGGCTGGCTGCTCCTATGGTGGTGGGGCACAGGTACCCTTCTGCAAGGGCAAATCCTGCCCCTCTGGTTACAGCTCCAGGCAGGACAGCCTAAAGAAGGCTCTCCCAGGGACTGGATCCTGTGCTCCTGAGTCAGTCCCACACACAGGTGATGGGGTGCTGGGCCATGGGGACAGGGAGCTGAGCCGCGGTGAAATGCAGTATTCAACCATCAGAAAACAGGCAGTATGAGGTGCTAAAGTAATTTCTACAGGCAGCAGCTCCTCAGGTACTTCAGCTCCTCGGGGTCATGGAGTTCTCTTTCCATCTGATGTCCACCTTTTGGAGCCCCAGGCTTTCTTCTGGGGTGTGGGTTGTTGCGCTTTTTTGGTGGTTTGGGGTTTTTTTTCCCTTCTTCCTTTGAGACCTCTGAAAAAGGAAAATGCTGTTTAATGTGAAATAACTACTTTCAGGAGGAACTGAGCTTGTACTGCAGTTTGTACAACAGTTTAACGTTTTGTGGGGCCTTCTTGAGGCAGCTTTGCTGTTAGGCTTTGTAAGTGAAGCGTTTAACTTCCCTAGCTGCGTGTTATTACAGCACCTTGACACCAAGTCTTGTGGCTAAGGGTTTGTCTCTTGGAGCTTGGGTCCAAAGTCTGACGAATCCCATGAGAGAAGCCCTTCACAGTCCTGGGGAGAGCCGGGGGGGGTGGGATGGGGTGGATAGGATGGGGGTGGCAGAGTTTGGGGGTACCACTTTTTAAATTAAGAAGTCTGAGGTCTAATCATTACAATTACTGTTTGCGTTATCAGATCCACAAGCTTAGAAAAAGCAGTTCTGCATTACGATCAGATAACTGCCAGCGCAAAAACAACAACGAGAGTTTTAGCCATGTGTGCATTTTAGCGTCTTATTTGCCTGTGACACTGTGGTAATCGAACCTATACAAATGATCTGAAATTAAATTTGCATAGTTTTGCACAAGCTAATTTTTTTTTTTTTCTGGAACATATCGTCCAGAACTTCACCAGATATAGTTAGTCTTTTTATTAGGTAGTATTGATCCGCAAGAAAAATAAATGCTATTGATGAATTTTAATTAATTCTTTTTAATAAGTGAACATTTCCTCAGTAAACTTCCTGTGTTAAAAGGTAGTAATAGGGGATCTATTAACGTAACGCCTGCAGGACTGTATGTTTATTCTCGTGGCATGGTGCCTGCAATACATTTCAGTAATAAGGTCCCAAAAATTAGCAATTTTGCAGGATTTCGATGGCTATAACTCATTTATTGCCATGTGCACCACCCAAATCTGCCTAGGGTCAACTTACTAAAACTGCAGTCCAGCTTTTAATAGTAAGAGGACAATCAGTCTTCTGAGACAATGTGTTTGGTTTGAGGGAAAAATGAATCGAGGATGAAAGAAACAGCATTTTTTTTGTCTTTCCATTTTACTTATGCTAATAATAGATGGGAGATCTCAGTCATGCCTTTAATGACTGTCTGCAAATTGATACCCCGTCTGTAAATAGTGTTCTGTCAGTTTATAAAGCAGCCATTGCCAGAACTCATATGATACACTTGCACAATATGACCTTTTATTTTTAAAAAAGTAGTTTTCAACTCAGCCTCCCAACTCGGAAAGTTCTGGTTTCAGAAATGTGTTTGATCTGTTTTGCAAATCTCTCTTCTGCTCTCTTTGCCCATTACCTCCCTGGAGCCCATCCTACAAAAGGGTGTGGTAGCTGGATATTTGTTTTTCTAGTTGTTAATTGGCCTGTAGAAATCAGGCTGGTGCCCTCCCCGCCAGCCTCCCCAAGCACACCTGCCTGCCTGGGTCAGCAGCACAGAGGTTGTCCTCTGTCACCTCCGTCCTCGGCTGGTGGTGTGCAGCACATCTTCACTGAAGCAGCCTTGAAATCACGTGTTGTAAGGGCAGCTCATGTTTTTTTGGAGGGTGTTCTGCTCTGAGGCTATCCTGAGCAGCAGCACAGCCGTTAGCACCCAAAGTAGCACTTGCCATCCCCATCTGGAGATGCAGGAGCCCACCAACTGGAGCACCTCCCTTACACGGTGCCTTAAGGAAGCGGGGTATGACTACTGCTGATGGTCCTGTATGCCCCAAGACAGCAAAGAAACATCTACCACCGGCTGTGACAGGTGATTCAGCAGGAGCTGGGGTGACTCATTTAGCTACTGAGCAGATTAAAATCAATTCCTGCTTCGGAGAATGACAAACTGCCCTTTTGTGTCGCCCATTAATCTACAGCAAGTTCTGGCCTGGAAAAAAACAGCCCATAATTGTTAACGTGGCCACGAGAGGGAGCTCATAAATCCCACAAATGCGACAAGGACGTATGGAAATGGACCAATATAGCTATTTTTAATTCAGTTATTAGAAAACAGCTCATTGTTTCTTAATTCAAATAAAATTCTTTTGCACTTAAGTTTGGGGTTTTTTTCTGAAGTTTTGTGAAGGTGTTAGTAGATTTAACGGACTACTCAAGGCAACCACATTCGGGCTTCATTTGTGATTATTGTGTTTATTGTATTTTGGTTAAAATTTAACCAAATACTGCTCTTAGACAAAAAAGAAAAAAGCTCCTGGAAAATACCGGAACCTCAAACGTGGCAAATAATTGAGCATTGACTCAGTTAGCATATGCGTGTAACCTTCCTTTCCCTAGAATTTGGTGCTATATATATGTATAGGGGGTGCATACAATGCTACTTCCATTCCTTTTTAAACTCAAATGGAGCTCCAGAGGAAGGACAACACTCCAAGGGGGCCTCGGTCTTCAGTAACACATTGCAAAACATCTATCTGGAGAGCACATGAGAAGGCAGCTCTTACCAACAAAACCAGCCACTAATCGGTAGACAATAGAGAGATTTTTTCCCCAAGCTAGCAGGTCTTTCTGAGTAGAGGATGGACTGTCCCCACGGCTGTGTGACAGTGCTGAACATCAGAAGCAGCACCCCACAGCAGTGCAGCGTGTATCCCACCTTTCATTGCCCAAAGGACTTCTAGACTAAAACATTTTCCATAAATTACAGCCAAGAATTTAATCACACCTTAAGAAATCGAAAAAAAACCAACCTAGTCCCAAAACTTTGCAAATAGCAGAGAGAGACTGTACAGCTGGTGTACTGAAGGGAATAATTTCTGGTAATTAATCAGCAGTTTAAAACTGGGGGGGACTTTTTGTTGGGTGGTTTTTTTGTGTGTATGGGGTTTTTTTTTCCATCCTCTGTTTCATAAAACAGAGGTGGTGCAGGTTAGCTGAATGTTTTTTCTTGGAGGATCTTGGAAAGGAAAAGTGTTATTGAAACAAGAGAGTGCAGTAGTCCTCAACTTTTTTTCATGTATCCATGACACTCTGGAGCAATTTCAAAGGTTTTCTTTTTTCAACATGAGTCTCTAAAAGGACTAATTGGCTTCACCGTGAGATTATTCTCATCTACGCGTCTGATACATGTCCCTGTTTGCTCCTTGTTTGCAGTGGAGCTGAAGAGCTGGCTGGCTTACCTGTGATTCCCAGCACAGTGACATTACTCAAATGTCCTTCTGTGAAGTGAAGAAGGAACCATCATGGTGCTGTGTGTCTATTTATTGAACAATGAGGAAGATGCCTTAAAAGCCTTTATTTCCTCTGGCTGCAGCCTCCACACAAGTCAGTAGACTCATTAAATAACCATTTGAACAGTACACACTTAGGGGTGTATTGCCTCACCTCTTGCCAAGCCATAAAGATTCTCAGTGTGTTTTAGTTTGATGTGGCTTAAGGTTCTTAAACAGGGAAGAAAATGGCAGGGTTTGCACCCACTGGCAGCCAAGGAAGTGGGGTGGGGGCGGAATTCTGAGACCTGAACAAAGCTTGAAAATGCTGCAGCTAAAGAGCACTGGAGTTCAGCCAGTCCTCTCATCCCCGTGCCTAGACCACTTTGTGTGCCCTGTTCTGGCAATAGGCAGGAACTTGGGTTGGTCTTACATGCTGTAAGATGTACAGACGCTGCCTCTGACACACACTTACGCTCACTAGACCTGTGGCATCCCAGTGTCCAGGGACCAGAATAGTCCTTCCTTTTCCATACCTCGTGTTGCCATGGTGAAGTCATGGATACAGCTTGTTGCAGCAGGTCCCTCTGACCCCCAACTCCTTTGCTCCTTCGCCTGTGCAGTGGCTTCTAGTGACTGGCTGTTTAGCTGCACCCCTGAATTCATCCCCTCCATTAAGCAGATTCCCATACGGTTTCCCCAATCTGAGGTCTATACGGGAAGACACACCGGATCTGTCTTCTGCTGTGTAATCTGTAACTCCCATTTGCATGAACAGTCTGGTGAGACTGGGTGATGTGGTGTAGAGCATCCAGGTGGTTGTCATTTCTTCGTCATTCAGGATTGGCTTCTGCTGATTAATGCCTGAGAAATTACATGAACTTTTTGCTAAGAAAAATGTGCCACATTGATGGAATTTTCAATCTTGTTCAAATGTCAGGCAATCTGCTTGCAAAAATTAGCGTTCCCATCTCTTGACTCCTTGACCTTAATAACCAACATAAATATCGAACCAACCTTTTAAAACGGAGATTACTCATTTAAATCCAATTGGAAAGGATGGTGATGGTAAGGAGACAAATGTCAAGGAATTTGGGGGGCTGAGTTATATTTGTCAGACACATTAGACTCTTAAATCTGGTCATTTCCTGTTGATTACAAGTTTGGAGCTGCTTGCGGAGATCAGTTGTGTTGGCCTAGATGCTACAGGTTGACGTGAGCTTTTCTATTTCATTGCAAAATGCGCCGTTAGGATGGAATGCCTTGTGCTCCTCTGCTTCTTGTTGCTAAGTACCCATTCTTCACAGCTGTACCTTGAGGCAGAAATTTAATAACTCTGTGATGTTGACTTTTTCCTACAGAGCCACAAGATTTCTAGTAATAGGAAGGGATATGTATCTTTAAGGTCAAACTTAATCAGTCTAAGTTGGATAGAGGCATATTATTGGATTGATTTCCCAGCTGATCTAGAGTGATATGCGTGCGTTGAAATTAACTGGTGTTGGCCAGTTAAGGTGTTGGCCTAATATTAATCTGACCCTTTGGGAAGTGCACTTTTGCAGACAATTACTGTATTGGAAGGAAAGGGAATGACAGAGAGAGAAATATGTGATTTTAAAGTCTAAATCACTGTCTTTCCTGGACTAATAGCTTCTGTCTCTGAAGATAATTTGCCTTGAAGCTTAAGACCTGGGCAAATATCGACACTGTTAGGTAACAACAGTACAAAAAAATCCCATCATCTTTCTGAAAGTAAAAGTCATACCATTCCTATTGTGATGAACGTAAGGGATCTGTGCTTTTGGATCTGTGGAAAGCCTAAAAGCCAGATACAATTTATCTTCTGTTTCCTCCTATTAAGAGCTCTAACTCTGTTGACCGCAGCTGTGGTGTTGTGGAATTTAACGCTCTTACATTGATAGGGATTTGGCGCATCAGAGCGGAAGTTATCAGCTGGTTTGATTTCTCAGTTACTTAGGGAGATACCGAGAACATCTGTGTGGTAGACCAAATGAGAGCGTGTCATATAAGGTTCCTATATGTTGGATGAAATCTTTGCCCTTCTTAATAAGTAAAGATGTTGACTTTGACACCTTTCCTGTCTAGGGGATTTTTAAAAGTTTGCCTCTGCCCTGCACCTTCATGCCTTGTCCTTGTATTTCTAGCGAGCTTAGCCAAGAATCCCACTTACAAACCTGTGTTTGAAATCTGCATGTATTTGCATCTGGAGCTGGCCAAGGACATTCTAGTTTAAGCCCACCTTCCCTTATATTCTCATGTATCAAAAAGGTACAGTCTATTTCTCCCCTACATATTTGCAGTAAGTTATCGCTAGTTTTCCAAATTAAATTAGAACAAGTCTGCATTTTTTGGTTTGCCTCAAAATCTGCATGACAAAATACCTCCCTAAAGGAAACAAGAGTTTTTTTGTTTTGTTTCTCAAGATGAAACAAAGGAACAAAGGGCCATCTTGCAATGCCGGGTTCTGCAATGGAAGAACCACACGTTACCAGGGGGAAAACACAGTGCTCCAACCAGAATGAGACAATTGTGCTTGATGAGCTGTGCATTTAAACATGACTGTGTTCAAGCAGAGTCAAAGAAACATGTGATGTATTTCAATTTCGGCAGACTGCTCTTCTGTTCTTTTCCTGTGTGTTTCTTTTTTCATCACAGACTGTCTTTCCTTTCAGCTGAAGAGTTTTGGATTATTTTTTTTTGAGAAAGCTGACAATGAGTTCCCATTCCAGTGTTTGCTACTGAGCACCTCAGAACTATGGGAGACCAGATAGGAACACTGTGCTCCTTCACTTCATGTGGGTAATTAACTGCCTCAACTACATTTGGACTTCTTTCAAACTGCAGAATTATTTAAGATAATGATAGATGATCAGGTATTTTCAGAGAAAGGTTAATAGTAATGTACATCTGCTGGCATCAATGAAATTCGTAATTTCCTGCCTGGGCTTGTTCCAGTGTAGGACTGTGATTTTGCTATCCAAAGTCGGATACTGTGGTAAGCATGCAGTGTGCCATCAGCCCTCCGTGTGAAGGGGCTGTCTTCAATACTCAACGTGCTTTCGAAGAACCCCCTCCTAGGGAACAGTGTCAAAATCCTTTGCAGGGCTCTCCTGTGTCCCAGAGGAAGGGAAATTCATGGTGTCTTTCCTCTCGATAAGCAAGTTCCTCCTCTTGGGAAATCTTTGCAAGAATTTATGATAGCTTGAAACGGTCCCTCTTTGGGTGAGTTGGTGAGATGTTTTATATCTCGGAATGGGTTGAGCACTTCCTTTCCTCTGAAACAGTGTCTAAGCTTTAGTTGGAAATGAGATAATAATTAAGGTGATCTTTTCCGCTCCAGCAATGAAAGCAGCTTTCCAAGCCCTTTTTTGAAGCGGTGTCTACGAATCACTTAAAAGCTCATAAACACAGCAAAGAGTTAAAAATAACTATTGTTGTTTCCTTATTGCTTTTTTTCTCAGTGCCTTGAATTGCGTGTTCTAATCTTCTGAATCCCTCCTCATAAGTCCTTCCCGCAAATTTCCTTTGCATGCTGTTAGAAATGTGTCTGCTGTTTTACCATCATATCCTCACACCTTGCTGTATATTGGCTCATCTTCATTAAAACATCTTTAACTGTAAATTGCAGATGATCTTTTAGGCTTCCCAGTGGGATCAAAGACTATTTCCTAACTATCAAAATAGTTTCCCAAAAGCTTTCTTCCCTTGCTGTAAATTCAATGCCAACATAGCGAAACTGATTTATTAATTCGTTTCTTTGCCATTTGGGTTTTTTTTTTCATGGTGGTCTTTGTTGCTTAACTTACAGATGCGAATGGCAAGCAGTGTGGACCTATGCTTTGCTTATTATATGGGTGTGTACCTTTGCAGCTGGGAGAATGAGCAGGTGTATGGGTCCTGAGAAGTTCATTTTCTACTTATGCTGTACCTTATTTTTGGCATAGGCCTGGACCAAGGGTTGACCTGTAGGTTAGAAACGTGGTGTCCTGAGGAAAACACATGTTGTGATGGGAAGAAGGGAGAAGTAAGCCATTTCAGCTGAATGGCTCTTTTGTATTCTGTGTGTTTACCAAACTGTTGTGTAAAAGCCAGGCAACTCTACCATCTAATCCTCTCTTGAGAGAGATGCACAGAATAAAGATGAGTGTTAGGCTGTGAAGAAAAAGAACGGTGACTTGGATTAATCCAAAAGCATTTACGCACTCCAAACAGCAGAGGTAAGAACAAAAGCGATAAAGAAACCTAAATCCCACATCAACAGCACAATATTAGAAGAGTGATTAAGATTATGGACCTAAGGGAACGTATACGTTGCAATACTGAACGTGGAGTACCTAAATTCTAGGCTACCTAGAAAAATTGGCAGGCTTGAAGGACCTGTGCTCCCTCTCTGCAATGCGTCGATGGAGCGAAGGCCCACAGACTGATAGCCATCGATGTCGGGATGCTGTGCGGGTAACTGTCTCTAGAGCCTTGCCTCACGCTGGAGCAGTGGCTGCATGGCGGGGCTGTGTGGCAAGCTGCTCTTCGCTCGTCTGGACAATAATTAATTTGCCCAGTGGATAACAGGGCAGCCCTGCGGCACACAACCAAGCGGCGGCAGCAAAAGGATGCTGCTTTGGAGTGAAGTAAATTTGGATTTAAGTTTTGACTCTTAGTTGCAAAATGTACTCTTTGTGGCTAACGGCCCTCCAGTTAATACAAGTCCACATGGTTGTGTTGTTTTTCCCCAAAATTCTACCCTTTTAGGACAGGATAGAATTTTGCTTTCAATGAACCTGTGCAAATTCTAGTGCCAATTACAACTCGTGAGCTTCTTAGATCCTTTATGCAAATGTGCACATGCCATACCCTGGTCGGCTCTATTTATAACTGAATGCTGCTGCTTTGTACTTAAATGCTTAGATATGGCAGCCAAAAGCAATTAGCTGATTTATTAATTAGCCAAAGAATTTTTACCTCTGGCGTCTCACACTTCAGCTTTGCTGTTCAAAGAGAGATCAAGGGAAATTGTTTAGATTGCTAAGGAGGCTGGAGTAAGACTGTTCTGAAAATCTACTTGCCAGCATATACTATACCCTTGAATGATGAATTGAGGCCAGTTGGCAGGTTTTTCTCCAAAAAGATGACAAAACTGATAAATTTTATAAGCTCCCACTCCATATTTCTGTTTCTTGTGACTATTCTTGGAATGAAGCAGTTTTATGGGTGCTAATTATACCATTAAAATGTCAACTACTTGTGTGTTCTCTAAGAAAAATGCTGTAATCCACTCAAACTCACTAAGATCTCTTTGGATCCCATCAATGTTTTGGTGGGTAGGTGTGACCCACAGTGAGGGCACACTTGCAAGTCTGTCTAAACTAAGGAGAGCAGACTAAAGAAGGGAGGATGCAAGAAGCATGGCACGCTCTCTCCGCCCTCCTCTGACTGACTGGGCTTGAGCACACTCCCAGAGTCAGCACAGGGACCAAAAGGACGTTCCCTCAAAGCCCAGTCGTGTGCTGCGATGGAAAGGTTAGAGGTCTTTTGTTGTGCCATAGAGCGTGAGTACATGCTAGGGCCACAGTTTATATGGAGAGACTGGGTTTTGCTCTTTCCTCTGTTCTGGATGAAATTATGCAGGCAAATTTCTTGTTCCTTCCATCACCTCTAAAATCTGCTGCAAAATAACATCCCAGTATCATCAGGAAGGTAGGACGTGCTTCCAGGTCTTGGGATTGTCTCAAATAAGTCACAACATTTGGTGTCTCTAACCCAAATGTTGTTAGGTCCTGAATTAGAGTCAACTTTCTTGTAGTCGCCTACTCTTCAGTCTCTGACCTAAGCTTGACTGTTGAGAATTAAAGATTTTCCTGCAGACCTGTCAAGTAAAATGGGTCATGAAACAATGCCAGATACATACTTTAGTGTGGGCCTGTGAGATGTTTCAACTATTTTGGTAGGCTTAGGACTGAAGCCATGATTTACAGCCCTGTTTGTGACACAGATATCTTCAGTTCCTGTATTTTCTGTTTCTTATGTAGCTCTCCTGTTCTTACTGTATTTGCAGATCGTATCCCTTATTTGTGTAGATGGAAACACACATAAAGAAATGCCACATATCGATGTAACGAGGCTTTTCAAAAAAGAAGTTATCACCTTCAAGACGACTGGAAAATTATTTGAATTGAGAGGATGGACCCAGATGAATGTGAGCACCATCATTTAAAACAAGGGGAAGTATGTGCAAGGGCTCAGGAGCAAAGGACTTAAAAGGTAAGCCCATCATTTAGTGACTGCTGAGAGGCTACAGGGCTCAGCAAGGGGGCAGGGAACAGCAAGTTAATCACAGTATCTCTGTCTCTTGAGAGCGTTTGTGCTTCATTCTGTTGCAATGATACACAAGGTTGATTTCTTGAAAGCATGAAGTATGAAAAATAACAACTTGTTCTATTAGACACGTTCACGTAATGGTTGCATGTACTTAATGACCTGCCCTCTCTTCCCACCTCAGCATGTCACTGAGTGGTGTGGAGAGGCATGGAGGGGGACAAGTGTGCAGCCATTTGCAGTGCAAAAGTGGGAGTCAGGCTGTCCGCCCTTCCAGCAGCCAGCCTACCCTCCCAAACCCGCCGCCGTTTTACATCTAGCCTTCTTCGTGGTTCCTGCCGCACTTTCTGCTCCTGCAGTGGCACACGGTATCTTGTGTCACAGGCACAGAACAAAGCGAGAAACATCGAGAAAGAACAGCATTTTGAAACTATGTGTTGTTAAAAACGGTTCAGCTGCTATCTAGAAAGGTGCAAAGGGACCCTGCTCTTAAGGACGAAAAGCAGGCACAAGGACAGCCTGGAGAGAAGAAATATCGTCTTTCATTGACGTTTCTGGGTGAGTCATTCCCTCTCAGTCTGACTCAGCACTGAGCGTTGCCGCACTCCCCAGAACATCTCCCAGCCGACACCAGTCACCACCCAAGACAAAACATGCTGGGTCTGCAGGGCACCCTGATGGCTCACCCTGATGGCTCAGCCAGGTGGCTGTGCTGGGGAGCGCGGGGGCTGTGGGCCTGACCCGGACATCCTTCTGCACCCGACTGCCCAGCAAAGTCTGGCTGACCTCTGGCTGAAGCAGGTGCGTAGGTACCCTGGTGTCTCATGGCCTGCTTTCCTAAGAAAGAGTGGAAACAGATTTCTGAAACCTTCTAATACAAAATCGAAGCCTAAATCAAACCATTACCTGGGTTTTCTAGAATTTGCTTGAACAGCTTAACAGCAAAATGCCTATGTGAGACAGGAAAATCTTTTTGTGATGCATAGACACGTTGCTGCTATTTCCAAGTAGCAATCTAGATCTTTCCCGTTCGCCAAGAGCGGCTGAATGCATCATGCTGCGAACCCCTACCCAGGGAGGCTGCGCCGGCCGCCCGGCTCCTGTACGGCAGGAGCTGCTCTCGTGCTTCAGCAGTGCCGTTGCTATGGCTTTGCCCCAGCGCAAATGAGATCAGAAACTGGCTCCCTGCCACTGTATATGGGTTTTGCGAGAACTGAACTGAATTATGCTTGTCATTGTTTGCTTGGGGTTTTTTCCCTAGCAAGATTAACAATGGGCACCGCTCACAAAATCCTCACATTGAGAAAGATGCAATGTTGGTATTTCCTTTAAAAGGGAAAACTAAAGGAACTAAAATAAAACAGAGAACCAAACAGCCCCTAGATTTGGACACTGTGTCTCAGGGTGTGGTTTCAGTGCTTTCATCTTCAGTGGCGTGTTTAATAACTTCCCTTATTACTTGGCTAAGCAGAGGGCTGGGAGGCTGGAGATCCAAGATCGACTGCCCAGATCTGCCACGGAGTTTCTGAGTAGATGGGGGTAAATGGCTGAATCTCTTGATGCTATTGCTCCCCTTCCAGAAAAAAGAAAAAACATGTTAACTGTATGTAACTTCTGTATTTTGGCTCTTTATAAGGTATTGATGAGGCCCTGGTGTCGTTCTTCAACAGCCCTCTGTCAGGGGTATCTGAGGCAAAAACCTATCTGATTTTTAAATTGGTAAGTGTATGAGTGGAGGTAGGTGATACAGATGTAGGTACTGTAGCAAGGAGACGGACTTGATGCACAAAGTTTTTCTTTTCCCCTATCCCCTTCTCTTATGTGGCCAGGGATATTTTTTTGGAGCAGGGCTTTTCGTTATGTTATATATAGCACTTGTATACTGACTGTGGCTACATGTCATATGTGCACAACATTCAGAACTTTTGTGCTATGATATAAATAATTGGGCTGTCTGAAGAAATGCTACTCCTTTTAAAATGTTTTCTGGAAAAGTTAAAATTAAAATACATTCATAAATGTTGTGCCTCTAGCGTTCTTTATGTGAGGAGGTGTCTTCCTGTAAAAGAGTTATTTTTTGTTTTCACTATCCTTTTATGGAAGTTTAAATTATCTTGAGTTATTCAATAAAACCCACAAAATTGCTCTTTATGCAATTACTCGGAGAGAGTGTTCTATTATGTGACAGTCACACAACCACATAATATCCCTTTCATCTATAACTTTCTGTTACTTTTGCTCGCTAAGTGTCTGAGAAGGTAAGGCAAGTTTAAAATATTCCAATAGAACCGTGCTGGCCTGGGTGCTGCTGATGCCAAGGGAGAAACTCAGCAGATTTCTGCATGGTCCACAGAGGCCTATTTGTTAGGATAAATAATGTGGATGTGCCCCCTTGCCCTAAACGTGATTCCCTGATTTGACTTGCTTTCATAATTTCAAAGCATCTCATTTCTTTTCTGTCCTGAGCACTGACCTTCTGATGGGTGATTTTTCCAGCACTCCGGTACGCAGAAGGCATGATGATGGTGCCAAGCATTAGAGACAAACTTTTGGCTAAAGACTCGGTGGCTTTTCAGGAACACTTAGAGGTGTGAGTTTGAGGGTCTTGTTTTTGGAGCCTGGTTCTTATGGGTCCTGAATTCTTTGATGGGCCAGACTCTTAAGTCTCTCTGTGTCTCAGTGTCCAGCCTATAAAAGGAAGAAACCATCATTTCTCTATTCCAGTGCAGTACTATGAGCGTAAATATGTTAAAAATTATGAAGCACTCCAATACTATGTAATGGAGGCTATATAACAAGGATGGGCAGATAGCCAAGAAAGCTTTTTACACATTTCAGTTTAGTTTTTGAAATCTAATGAGACTGAGCCAAGTCCTTGATGGTATAAATCAAAAGTTTCACTGATTCCTTGAGAATCAGGCTGGTTGAAAATTGACATTTCTATGATTAGAGCTTCCTAGACTTAGAGATGCGGAGAAGAAGACTTTCCCGTGTGACCCTGTGCGTGGTGCTTCCAGCAGTAGATTGTCAGAGCTGTTTTTCTTATCCTAGACTCCAGCAAGATGCTCCGATATATGCACCTGCTGTGCTTGGTCAATAGGAGCTTATAGATTTATTAAGTCTTGAAAAGCCCACAGGAAGGAAAAAAAGGTGAATATGTAACTACCTCTGAAAATATGGTATTTTAAGGTATATCAAAGCTTTCTTTAAGAAAGACAGATTATGTTTTAACTTTTTATGTCTGCAGGCTGAACTCTTTTCAGCCTAAGATCCATTAAAGGCTTATTGTGTAGAGCTGGCTGAATGAATGGTTTAATGATAAACAGCCAAACACAGCACAAAAGCATGAAAAGCTGCAGGTGCAGGTCCCCCAGCAGGGCTCTTTGAAGTCAGACTCAACTTTGAAGCGCTCTTCAGGTTTTACTTTCACCTTCCAGCAAGCCTCCTGGCTAGCAAGGAAGATTTTCTATCTGGGAGCTGTCTGTAGCTTGGTTAAGGGCTGGCAGGTGGGTGGTGAGGGGATCAGAGCTTCCTTAGTGCTCCGGAAAGGCTGGAGAAGAGCTGTGCTGGCATCTCAGCTCTTTAGAATTTTTTGTTTAATACATGCAAATACGTAGTGTGATTGTCTAGTTGTCAACATCTCCAAGGAGTGAGGTTTCCCATTTAGCACAAGGTTTAATGCGTACAAGGGACACTGTAAGCACCGTCCAGCATGATATGTGCTCTAGTCATTGTGTAGCTCCATCAGTGCTGCCATGAATCAAACTGTGATTTCCATCTCTTCTTTCCAAAGGGTCAAAATTGAGAGACAAATAGGGATGAACAGTTGCATCCACGAACCCCATTTTCATTCTGCTTCCTTTCTGCTACTCAGGTTTCCACTGGAATCCTATTGAAATTGTTTATTTGGTACTCAGGCTGTGGAGAAAGTGTGAGCCACGTGCACGGAAGCAGTAGGTTACTGTGAATTTTCCCAGCCCTCCTACTGGAAATCAGTGCTTGAACCCAGCTATGAAACCTAATTTGGTGGCAGAAAACAATGGGTTAAAAGGGCCGAGTTCATTTAATTTTGTGATTAAGAAGAGCATGAGGTCTGAAGAGGCAGTGGGGGATCTCTCCTGTCCTGCATGGAGGCTTTCAGCCATCTGCTTGCAAGAGCTTGTCCTCTGCAGAGCTCCAACAGCGCACCTGCAAGATAGATGGGAATGGAGGAAAATGCACCTTCTTCCCATGCCCCCATGAAGACATGGCTCTTTTCAGCGGGCAGACCGAAGGAGAAAATACCATTGCTGATACCTTAGGTGCCTGCAAGCTGAAAAGTCAAGAGAACTTAGTAGTCATGGAGAAGGAAAAAAATAAGAAGACAAAAGGTAAAGCTAGAACTTATAGAGGGAGAGATGATTTTGTCCTGCCAATTTATACGCAAACCAGGAATTTTTCCTTCCTTGAGCAAAAAATATAAGGAATAAAGTAGTAATGTGTTTTTTTCTTTTATCAGAATTAAAATGGTAGAAATGTGCAAATACACTCATAGACTGTGACTTTTTATTTTAAAATATTTCTTGGGGAAAAAAAAAAAAAAAACACTTTCAGGAGGCTGTGATCAGAACAAAACGCTAAGGACAGGTATTATGCTGGTTCACGTTTACAGGTTTTTCGTTCTGTCCATTGAAGAGGAGTTTCCCTGCCTGCAGAAAATGAAGCTCTCGGCTGTCGGTGCCGTGTGCCTTCTCTGCCTGGGTCCCCGCGAGAGCAAGCGCTGGCTCGGACACGCGTGGCCCTGCAGAGCTCCCTTCCTCCACAGAAACAGGTCTGCTAGGGTTACCTGCCCTCCACGGGGAGACACGGGGGATAAACCAGATTTGAAGGCAAGTCCATTTTCTTGAATTACTTGCACCTGAATGGAGCTACCTGAGCACGTGCCGGTAACAGATTCCTGGGAATTAGGCACTGCCTAGTCTTGTGCCTCTTATCTTTATTGCTTAGATGGTGGCCTGTTTCTTAGGAACAAATATTCGCTTTTGACTTTATGTCAAGAATACTCTAAATCTTGAAACTTTCTCTCTTTGGTGAAAGATACGTTACAGTTAACCTTTAACATGTTTGATTTTTCCGTTAACTTTTTATGTGTAATTACTCATAGGTCCATGTGAGAATACTTCTGTGTGTAATAAAAGGTGTTAGATTCCTTTATTTAATTCAGTAAGCATTCATCAAAAAATTTAGATTCATGCCTTTACATTAGGAGAAAACGGACTTCATAAATTGTAGCCTTTGATATAATAATTCCAGAATGTCTTTGAGATCAAACATACCCAATAAATCATTTAGTCAAGGCTGTGGTTCTTCAACTGGGTGTTGAATGAATGTGCTCTAATCTAAACCCTCTCAGGGACAGAGTTTGGGTCAGAGGCATAAACAAATGCTGCCTTGTCTTGGAGCAGAAATGTTTGTCACTGGATAAAAGTTAGAAACAGCTAAAATGCAAAACCAAACTAGCAAACAAAAACCCAGAATAGTGTTTTCCTGCTTAATTCTGATTTTATATGTAATAAAAATTCTGCAGATTCTGCAACCCATGCTGATAAAAGTATTTGCTCCCACTGAATAGGACACGCACGGTGAGTTGGTTGTCCCCTATTCCTTACAAGCCAGGTTTGCGCATTCGGGTCAGCTGCTAGCAGTTAATTACGTCCTGGTGCTGGCAAGTAAGCAGAGGAGAGGTGTTTGGAGATACAGGCCACCATGGCTCTCCCTCCAGATGATTATCCCACAGGCAGATAATGAAAAACCCAGCAGGGAGGACTGGAGGTGAGAGCAGTGCAGGTTTACCAGTGAGTCACTGTGTAATGCTGGTAGCAGCACGGCGCTTGCGTGGTGTGTTTGTGACAGGATGAGTCAGAGAATGGAAAGATAAAGTTTACGGGTTCCTCAAGCTGGCCGTGGTGCTTAGCGCCCTTCTCAATACTCGTATGTGCATGTCCTTGTGCTGGCTCTACAGAGACGATGCAGCTGGGGAGGTTTTTTGTTAGGACACTTGGCCTCCAAACTGGCTGGATGCAGTCGGGCTCTGCGAGGGAAGTGGGTAGCTCTGGCTTTAGCTTGCCTCTGGACCTGGGCTGACCACCCTTGGTGAGATGTTTCCACTTCAGACCTGCTTTGCAGCACAGGCAGAGCCAACTCACCTCTGTCTGCAGAGCAGCAGTCAGCTATTTCCCTGAAAGAAGTGGAAAATTCAGAGCAACACACGTCCTGCTTTATCTGTCTGTCAAAATAAAGCTATTGGGAATAGAAAGGTGCAGGCCTGGGGGGAGGATGATACAGAAGCAATAACACTGCTGTCCCTGATGCTGCACCACTTTTTTTAAAGCCCGGATGTGCCACTTCATTAGGATTTGAAGTGCCAGCTTTTCTTGCCTGCATTTCTGGGTACCGTGTACCAGGGGTGGTGCAGGGATGAGGCATTGCCCCTTTACTCACGCAGCATGTCACAAATGATACTGATTTTCTTTTTACAGAGAAGGCAAACACTGAATTTCTAACCAGTAAAAGAAATAGCAGTTAAGTGGAGATACAGCAGAAATCGGTGGTAGGATTAGAGACAGAGGATCTGAGCGTCACTCTGACAGCAGCTCTACCCCCTAGACTTAGATACAGCAGAGACCATTGCCCGCTGCCAGTGAGCACCACAAGTGATGGGGCAGGATGGGGCTTGTGGTCAGGGTATTCTTTCCCCACGAAGCTCACGGGGCTGTTTTCAGTGTCCTGAGCCATTCTATTTCTTTTTCTCTCACTTAGGCAGAGTGGCTCCTGAGCCTGTGTTGAGATGCTCTAGATCTCATCCCCTCCCCACTTTCCTCTTGGGTCCTCTTGTCACCCCCTGTGCCCATGGCCACAAACATCGGAAATCATCCTCGGCATGGCAGAGCTATACAGGTGCAAGAAATTCCCTCGGGCGAGCTGGCTCATAAACGGGGCCGCGAGCACTTAATCAAAGGGGATTTTCAAAATGGTCCCAAACAGTTTTCCAACGCAGCTGCTTCCCTCCTGCCCCACACCCTGATTCTGCTGGAAATTCTCACCTATTAGTTACGGCCTGCTGGAAAAGGTGAGCTGGGGAGGCATGGCAGGAGGTGATGTGCCGGGCAGAGGGACCGGGGCTGCCTCATTAATGCCTCTGGCTGGAGCCGCTGTTGCTCTGCCTCCCTGTTGCTAAGGAAGGTTTCTAGGCAAAGGCCCACCAAGAAAGTGAGAATTAGAGAGAGCTAATGTTCAAAACAGATGAGCTCGACATTGTCAACAGCTGGCTTCTTCAGGGGAAATAAGTTGCTGGAAAGGAAGAGTGGCCATCTCGGATGCTGTGCAGAGGGGGAGGTGCAGCTGGTGTGTTTGCCAGTTTGTCCTATTTTAATGTTGATAGGTTTTGGTAAATGCAACCTAGTAAATTAAATGTTGGTTGAGAGATATGCTTATCATAGGTGTGTTCTTGTAGGATGATGATCTGCAAACTTCACTTACACAGGATTCAGCCACTCCGCAAAGCCTCTTGCTGTCCTGTAAGCATCTCCCCATCAGCTGGAGCAGAGAGTGGGGAGGCAGATGTGGCTTGAATCCCCTGAGCAAAAACGCACTGGTCGAACTGGGACTCTGACTACACCCAAGAAACATGCAAAAATCCTGGCATCCCCAATGCCTACCAATACTTATGAACTGTGGAGCACCTTCCTCAGCAGCCTGGAATGGTCCCAAAGTGGTGCTGATCTATTTTCTGTGTGTGCTGCAGAAACCCAGAGGTACTTATGTCTTATCCCCAGTGCTCTGAGGTACTGGTGGTACCATGAGTGAAGCCTTTGGGCATGCCAGTCTGGTGTCTGGAGCACTCCACAGGAGACTGACTCTCCCGCATCTGCACAGGGTTGAACACCCAGTACCTCTTCTCAAGTAAGCATTTCACCCTTGTTCCAGGTCGAGGTAATCTGGGAGGCATGGAGCTCCTGCACATGGGACCACGTGCTGTTGGCAGCAGCGCATCCCTGGAAAAAGGTAACAGAGAACAAAAGGACACTTGGACCCTCTAGATGGTGGGCATGATGTTCACCTGGGGTTTGGGCCCACTTTGGAGGTGTGTTGTGGTCCATCTGAGGATGGATTTGTCTACTGCATTTGCAATTCACTGCAAGACCTGGTGGTTGATTGATGAATGGGGTTATACGAAGTGGCTGCCAGGGACAGCAGGGGACTGGGCTCAGGGCAGGAGGGGTCCTCCAGTGCTACAGTTGGTGTTGTGTGACACCTCAGGCCCCAGCGAGCGTGGTGTGCCCGATCAGCATCAGTATGCTGGGTCGAGGTCCATCAGAATGTCTGTTTATCAGACAGTCTGTTCTGTGTGGAGAATGGGCAGATCTGGGCACAGCTTTAGGAACAGGCTTTCATGCAGGCGGGCAGCCCTTGCAGGCAGGAGCTCGCCCCACATAAACGGGACTATCACTTACAGCTTCTCACTGGAACGACGTTTGTGCGATCGAGGAGAGCTTCTTGACAGCAGGTACGTGAAATTTCATGTTACTGCTACCAGTTTCTCCCTTTATTTCTGAGCACTGTCGGTCTCCCACCTTTAACAAGCTTTGCTTTTGCCAGGGGTAAAAAACACGTTGCAAAATGGTATCTGCCACTTTCTGTGACTGCTCGTCTTGCCTGCATCCTGCCTGCTCTTTCAGAAAGCTTGAGCTAAGCTGCCAGAACTTCCTCTCCTCATGTGGTGCTGCTCTGGGGATGTTCTTTCCTTCTGCAAGCCTATGGATGGTGCTGCTAATTCACTTACGGTGTTAACCTGGCTGGAGGCTGTCAGGCTGTCCCATTCCTCCCTCGTGGCGGCAGAGTCAGAAGATGAAACTCTTGAGCTTAAATAAGTGACCTGGCAGTTCTGTTCACCATTTCTCTCTTGCTCTGTGGTTGGCCTTTAAGCAGCTGATTAGAAGAAAAGTGGCCAGAGAAAAAGCCTGCATTAAGGTTGGCTGATATTTTTGGTCTGTGTGATGAGAGAAATACAGGTACCTGGTGCTGTGCCTGCCCTCCAGCCCCCCCGGCCAGGGGATGGAGGGAGGCAGGGGCAAGCAGAGCCACAAGTCCTACACACTCTGTGGGAAGAAATATCCCTGCGGTCAAGCCCTTGGTCCTGTCCCACCATGCTGGTGTCCTTGCCGTGCCATGCTGGTGTCCCTGCCCCATGGTGCCAGATCGCGCATTTGGGTGCACCGTGTTCCTGCTCTGACTGAAACCGAGGGATACGTGTGCCTTGGTGGGCTTCAGCAATGTAAGAGCTGTTTGCACTTGAAGTTTAGAGCTGACCTAACTGGCTTTTGGTAGATTTTCGCATAACCTGGGGCTCCACAGAGGCTGTCTTTCGCATGCCTCTTGCACTGCTGCAGAAATAAACGCGCAGCCATGAGCATGGTTTCAGGGACACAGACCGAGGGCTTCCTCTTGGCTACGGGGACAGAAAGGAGAGCTTGCGCCGCCTCACACTATCTCAAAGGTAAGCAAATCTTTGCCTCGAGGAAATAACTTTCTCAAAGTTGCGAAGGACTTCCTTAAAATGCACACCCTGCTCATTTCCTATGCTCTCAGATGCTCAGCTGTAGACTTGGAAGGGGCTTAACTCACTTCCTAAGTGGAAAAATTGTTGGTGGGAAGCACTTCTCAGCATGTTGGTTTTAAGAGGTGCAATAAACTATTGCGATGGGTGTGCCGATCCTACAAACTGTTCCCCGGGATGAGAACAGATACAGCATTCATGGTTTAGGTTCTAATTATTCTGACAGTGTCTTTGCCCAGAGATGCCTACCACAACTAAGAGTTATGATTTTTTAATAGGCATTATTCATAATTTAAAGATGTAGCTTAAAGACATTACAGACTGCTGCCAGAGTTGTGATGTATGATCTGCAGAGGTTTACTCCCCGTTAGACAATACTGTAGATGTGACTTATATCTCCTCCCTCAGTTAAACAATACTCTAAATGTCGTTGCTGTTTACACTATTACCAGAACGCTCAGTAGCGATGATCTGTGCTCTGACAGTCCGTGAGCCTCTGCAGGCAGACGGCAGATTTACACTTTGGTGAAAACTGGCTCATTATCTCCAGCAGCAAATTCCTCTCATAAATAGTCTTGTGTGCTCAAGCTGCAAATGGAGTTTGCATAAACTGTAATGAAATATATTTCTTAAATACTCTCCTAGGTGTTTGGACATCCCTGATTTGTTCTCCTTCCCAGAGGCGGGTGCACCCAGGCGCTGGTGGCGGCCAGAGGCACCGGTGTGCGGCACAGGCAGGCGAGCTGCGGAGCGGGATGGGTTCATGGCCGCTGTTGTGCTGGCTCCATAGGTGTAACGGTAGGTTACATAGGGATGTAACAGGGAAAAGGGCAGCGTGTTGCTACAGCAAAGCAAGCCCAGGGTCAGACTGGTCAAATGGGTCTTCAGCAAATGGGGAGCTCCAAGCAGCTCCCAGGCAGGGCCTGGGGAGCCTTGCTGCTTGTGGCTAGTCTGCGTTTCTAAGAGGGTTTCTCCTAATCCCGACTGGTTTAAACTGGGGAACATGCCATGTTACATCATTTCCCCACACCCAAGATCATTAACTATTAAAACTCTGTCGCTATACAGATAATAGTTCAAATTTCGCTGTGTCCTTGCCCTGGATGTCCACCTGCAGCACTGCGTTCCTTGGTCTAATTACATGTTCCTTGGAACAGTGCATCCTCTCACCAGCTCCGTGTTTGCTGCTTTTAAGGGCATTGATTGCCCGTGTGCTCTGAGAGGGGAAGGGCAGGAGCTCCTGATCTGTCTTTTCTCTGCTCCTCCAGACATGCTGCATTTTGGTTTTGTTATTTGCTGTTCTTTTGTTTGTCTTTTGGTGTTTTGTGGTGTGTTGTTTTTTTTTTCTGAGCTGAAAACAGAAGCCTGCAGCAGAAAATGCAAGGGGTGAAGATGGCAGCTGTTTCTAAAAAGAGCTAAACCCTGTCTAGCATCAGCCCATGCGGTAGCGGTTTCCAGAGCAGCCGAGGTAAACACGATTCGGGGGGGGGATGTTTTTTTCCTGTGGGATACATAGCTCCTGGTTAGGCCTGGCCTCTCCCAGTCCCCAAACACTGAAACACCCTCTGTTCCCTTCTCCTGTGGCCGAGCTTGGGAACTGGCTGCCATTCCTCCTCCTGCCGGGGACAAGAAGATGGCAGAAAGTGCTGTGGCAGTGAGACTGGCTGGGCACAGCAGGAGCAGCCCAAGAGATAGTCTGGAGAGGTGGGGATGTGAGAAGCCCTTTTTCCTTATCCAGCCCTTGATAAGCTCTTTCTGGCCTTGCTTCAAAGTACTGCTCGGCATCGCCCTCCCTCCACCCAGCCTGGCGCCATGCTGGTGCTCCTCCGGCTCTGCTGTTGGGGAAAAAGCTTCTTTCCTGTGAGGGTACTCAGCGTTCCTGCTAATGGGTTTGTGTGCGGAAGGGAAGACACAGGTCACAGCGATCATGCGTGGTGGGGAGCCACAGGCAGTCCCGAGAGCTCTCAGAGAGCCCCAGGGTGGGAAACCCATCGCCCGAGCAATTCGGAGAGTGGCTGTGAGAGGCACTCCTGGAAACCGGCTTTGAAAGTCCTAGAGGACGGAAGCCAGAAATACCTCTGTCTTTCCATTAACGCCATGGAACAATCACTGGCGATTGCACAGCTCCGGTGCATTAAAAATGAAGCTCCCCGTTGTCTGGTGTGCTGTGCCAATGAAAGCGGTCACCCTGAGCCCACCTTCCTGAAACAAAGCAGCGCTGCACTGTACATGTCTAAAATTTCTTGCTTGCCCCAAAAGTCCTTTTTTCTGTGTATGTGAATGTATAGAGACAGAAACTTGCAGAAGCTATCATCCGTGTACTGGTAGATAGCTGCTGATAGGACCAGAATTGATGGAGAAATGTCATGTGCTTTCAGAAAAGGGCTGGCCCTTGGCTCTGTTGTTTGTAGCACAATTCTTTGCATTCAGCAAGGAAGGCACAAGCCAGTTACAGTTTAATTAATCTTACTAATCTTTTTTTAATGAATCTGTTTCAACAGAATTTCATTTCCACTTGCACAATTGGCCTGAGAAAGGCAGATAGTCCTGCAGAAAGAAATCACCCCGGCAGAAAAATCACTCTCCAGATCAGGCCTGGGAGACATGAGACAAGCAAGCAAACCAGATGAAGGAGGATAACAGAATTGGAAATTGAAGAACGGTTTATGCTGCTGCCTCTCCTAAGTTCCCTCAGCCGCTCTGTGTGTGCCTGCGTGAGTGACTAATGGCGCAGAGGCAGCTGCTGCTGCCAACGGGAGCCAGTCTCTCATCAGGACTGGTACGGCACCAGTCTGCCTATTTGCACGGCTGGAAAACATCATGGGATGGAAATGGCTGCCTGGAGTCTCTGGAGGTGGCCGCATATGCTGGGGGCTTATTCTGTTGCTTTCTAATGATCCTCCATTAGCCATACCTCCCTACCTACAAGCAGAGAGCTTCCCAGGAGCCAGTCCCGGGGCTGTCTGTGTCATTAGATAAACTCCCACGTGGCAGCTATAAGCGTCCTGTTACAGCTACATTATTTTTACCAAAACCTTGAGCAATTTTTCTTTTTAAATGTAGGAACATAATGAAATTTGGGCCCTCACCACAAAGAAGACATTGAGGTGCTGGAGGAGGTCCAGGGAAAGGCATCAAAGCTGGTGAGGGGTCTGGAGCACAAGTCTTATGAGGAGCAGCTGAGGGAGCTGGGGCTGTTCAGCCTCGAGAAGAGGAGCCTGAGGGGGGAGACCTTATCGCTCTCTACAACCACCTGAAAGGAGGGTGTAGCTGGGGGGGTCGGTCTCTTCTCCCAAGTAACAGGTGATAGCACAAGAGGAAACAGCCTCATGTTGCACCAGGGGAGGTTTAGACTGGATATTAGGAAAAATTTTTACACTGAAAAAGTTACTAAGCATTGGAACAGGCTGCCCAGGAAAGTGGTTGAGGCAGCATCCCTGGAGGTATTTAAAAGACGTGTAGACATAGTGCTTAGAGATGTAGTTTAGATCAGTGATGGTTTTGTCAGAGTTAGGTTGGTGGTTGGACTAGATGATCTGAAAGGTCCCTTCCAACCTAGGCAATTCTATGATTCTACATCTTTTCTAGATCTGTGGAAAGGGTTTGGAACTTAATGCCCAGTTAAGGCAGATTTAAACACGAGATTTAAAAGGTTAGAAACAGGAGGGAACTTTAGATCTTTGCCTTAGGGACAGGACCTGTTTGACAGACATAGTCTCTAAAGACCAGGGCAAAGTCTTGGAGATACTGGCGGTGATGGTGGACTCCCACTGAGCTCAGTGCAGTCAGATTTTCACCATAAATTTCTCTGTAGGTATTTATTAGCAGAGCACAGGTAGGTAATGGACCCTGCTACAGCTCTGCAAAGGGTGAAACCAGAATATAATAAAATCAAAACATTTTCCCAATGTTTTGGGAAATACTCTGAACCCCATCTAGAAAAGGACTTCTGAGTTGTCTTACGGACTTCTGAAATTGCTTTAGATATCACAGAAACATTTGGTAAGTAATTGGCCAGAGTATTTGCAGATACTTTTAGTATTTCCACTCCTAGAAACTGAACTGAAAAAGCAAAGTCTGATACAGTCATAATGCCATTTTTGTATTTATTGTGTTATATGACCTCGGCCAAGAGCCAGTCAACCTACATTCTGCCTGTGTGTACATCGCATAGCATCATCTCTTGCTCAGACTGTGGTTTCTTAAGCATTTTCCGAGGTCAGGGTGGACAGCAACGCTGTGGGTTCAAGCTGACCAGCAACAGACCTATTTCCCTCCTAGATTGCTGTGGATATTTTGCAGCAACCCACAGAGTCCCGGATGTCATTTTCTAATTGCCAGCATGGCCAGCTGGGGCTGGCGTTGTGGCTAGTGCAGGCAGGAGGTGTGGGAAGCCCATGCAGAAAGGTTGTGGGGGGGTCAGCACTTGAAGGTGCTGAGTCATGGGTGAGAAGAGCTGGTGTTCCTGGGGGACACGGGAGAGCATGGCTGGGAAAGCTCACGTGGAGGTGCAGGAAGCCGACCCTGCGCGTTTGGTTCCAGCTCAGGTGTCACAAAGAAAACAACAGAGAGCAAAAACCTCTAGAGTTTTCTGGAAAGGCTCCAGCCATCTCTCTTTAAAGGTAACACAGCCTATTTTCTCTTCAGTGGCTCTTGTTTGCCAAGTTACAGGCTTGGCTTTCTAAAGGTGTGCCAGGAATGCAGGGACCACTAACGGGAGCAGTCTGATGGAGTAGGAACAGCTGGATAAGCATCACGGATCAGAGTCCCTCTGGTAACGTTGGCAGACTTGGCATTTACCCCACCAAACTGCTGTGCTGCCTGCGCCGCTGAGGCGGGGTTCAGCTCTGGGCTTGGGGGAGATACTAAAGTGCCTGGAAAGGGGAACTCACCGAAAGAGCCCTGTGGGGCTCATCAGGAAGAGCGGAGCGGAGGGGAAGGTTGCGCACCCCTTTGGTGGACCCAAAGCTCTAGGCGCTCCTCCTGTCCTCCAGTCCTGCGAGCACGCAGGAGATGCTGCACCAAAAATTCCTTTGGGAATTGCTTCATCTGACAGATACGTATGCACACACGTAGATCTCCTGCAAGTGCTGTAGCGTCAGATTAGACTCAAGAACAGAACAGTCTTCACAGACGCAGCGATCTGGCTCTGTGATTCATTTATCTCATGACTTGGTGCTAGCATCAGAGCTACAGCAATTTCAGGTCTAAGGAAGAACCACCCTATAAATAAAAGAATAATTTGCATTGAAGTAGCTAATTGGCGTCTCAACAGTTTAATATATCTAGTTACAATCACACGTTGTGTTAGAGCAGGCTGTGTGGGGTCGCTAATGCCGCTGTCTGCCCTCGTCTTCTCTTTGCGCTTTCTGCAACGGGCAGAAAAACATACTGCAATCAGAGGGGTGGTCTCTGCAAATTACTTGCTAAATTGAGTTGTGTTCTTGAAATGAACTTTAAAAGTCAGCTGAACTACCCTCCCAGCATTGCAAAATTGAAAATTATATAAAATTTCAAATCATAGGTGAAGAAAGCAAGCTGTTTTGTTCTGAACAGAACTATGGCTGCTATATGCTGTAATCATTAATGATCCCCATCAGAATTTCCTGGAATGACAATACTTTCTGGGGGGGGGAGAATACTTTATTTTTGATGTAGAGTATTTTGCATTGGGCAGTCTCGACATGTCTGTATGATACTTAATTCTTCAGTAATTCTCTTGCAAGAAGGAACACAGAAAGCCTATTTCAGATGCTGTCAGCCACAGAAACACCTGGAAAGAAGATCCTATTTTCTGTTTCCCAGCTTAAAAGAGGTGGACGATCTTTTCTTTTCTTGATGCACGATATAATTTTTCCTGAAAAATGAAAGTCCACTTTGAGTAAAGCAGTCTGCAGATTCCCGAAAAGGAAAAAAACCCTCAGAAGCTGAACAGAAAGGGAATTTTCAGAAGAAAGTATAGTCCATTTAATTTTGAGATGGTTCTATCTTCAGCTTGTACTGAATTTTTGTAGAAGAGCTTTAAAAACAGCTTCAAGATCTGTATAAAAATTAGTATTGTGTGAAATGAAGGGTTTGGGGTTTTTTCCATTTAGAGAGACTTTTTTTATGTTTTGATTCATATAATCATTGGAGAAAATGTAACGTGGATCAGCTATAAGCAAATCTGTCCTTAAACATTCCCAAGCACTACCTTCTGTTTTTCCCAGACTTGGGTAATCACGAAGCTAATCAGGCTGGCGAAGAAAGGAAACTTCCCGAGCCAGCCCAAAGGCGGTGCCCCGTGGCAGGGAAGGGCAAGGGGAGCTTTGCCCACCATGGCTGGGAGCAACTCTTGTCCCCCGGGAGCACTCCCCGTCACCACAACCAAGGGTGAGATTCTGCGTCCAGCTCTGGAGTCCTCAGCACAAGAAGGACATGGACCTGTTGAAAGGGGTCCAGTAGAGGGCCAGGAATATGATCAGAGGCTGGAGCACCTCTGCTGTGAGGACAGGCTGAGAGAGTTGGGGTTGTTCAGCCTGGAGAAGAGAAGGCTCCAGGGAGACTTTACAGCTCCTTCCAGTACCTAAAGGGCCTACAGGAAAGATGGGGAGGGACTCTTTATCGGGGAGTGCAGCGATAGGACGAGGGGTAAGTTTTAAACTGAAAGAGGGGAGATTTAGATTAGATATTAGGAAGAAATTCTTTCCTGTGAGGGTGGTGAGGCACTGGAACAGGCTGCCCAGAGAAGCTGTGGATGCCCCATCCCTGGAGGTGTTCCAGGCCAGGCTGGATGGGGCTTTGAGCAGCCTGGTCTAGTGGGAGGTGTCCCTGCCCAGCGCAGGGGGGTGGAACTAGATGATCTTTAGGGTCCCTTCCAACCCAAACCATTCTATGATTCTACGATTCTGTGATTCCTGAACCGGGACCTCAGCCTCGTCCCAAAGTAGCTCAGCTTCAGCGGGAATGGCACAAGGGCCCGCAGGAGGCGGGAGAGTTGGGCCCTACCTGTTTACACAAGGTGTATAAGCACTTAATGAAGTGCATTAATGGGTTTCAAGCAGGCACGCGAGCATGTTCCTAGGGTGCCCCCTGTGAAACAGTGCTGCATCTGGTGTTTTCACAGAGACTTCAGACATTTTCCCCTTTGGCTCTCCTCTTTCTTGCGCCAGGGAAGGTGGTGCTGTCACAGCCGTGTCCCCGTGCTGTGTCGCTCAGGTACTGCCGCGGCACGGGGAGGAGGCGAGCTGTCCCGGGCAGGGACTGATGCTTCCCAGAGACGCTGGATACACGTGCGTTTGTCATGCACTGAAACGAGAATAGACCTGCGGGATAATTTGTTTCTATGTAAATACTTGTCAAGATGGCCAGCCCTCTGTGCTCAATGAGGTCAGGAGGGCTGCAGTAAGTTACCCCAGTACACCATGTGTCTGTTTATAAGGAAAAGCAAAGCCCAATGGTTTCAACATTTTCTTAGATTTGCCAAGGCACAGCAACTTTGAAAGAAACTGGTTTAATGTAGATGCCTGGTTTTAGGCAGCCAAATTATTTTGCAGTTCCAAAGGTAGTAATATTTTTAGGAGAATAGCATCCCTGGCTATAGCTTCTTTTACCAGAAACCTGCATAAGCAATGGAAGCGCCGATTAGCCAAGGCTGGTGCCTGCCTTGTGAGAAAGCCAAGCTGAAGACCCATCTCCTGCTGCCCAAGTCAGATCTGGTGGCAGAACAAGTTCCCCCACACCTCATTCCTAACCTGTGAAAGTCAAGCAGGGGCTTGCTTGCTCACTTTCCATCTTTTTTTTTTTCCTGTCCGTAGCAACAGCTTAACTAAAGCACATACTGTTTTGTACATCCCAATAGCCTTTGTTATAAGGGGGGTGTGTGAATATATATGTATATATATTTATATATACACACTGCAATTCCTGTGCTCACCCACCAAGAATTGATAAAGCAATGCGCTCTCTGTTCCTTGGCTTTTGAAAGATACAAAGTAAAAGAGCAAGCTATAAGCCCAACTTTGTACTCATAGGATATGTAGGAGGACAAATAATCATATCTTCTCAGCCAAATGACTGTTTAAGTTATTTTTCCATCTCAACACGTAGGAAGCCGCAGCTACTGAAATGTACAGCTCAATAGGTGAAATGTGCATCTAACCTAGGAATACAGTACATCTATTTTCAGGTGCCACACAACACATGTTCATCAAGAAAACTATTAAAAAATTCATTTCCTCAGGACATCAGCATTAGACTATTGAGGAGATCCAGTACTGGATAATGAATTGCACAGGCAGAAAAGCGTGCGCTATAAAAGGTGAGGTACAAGGCAAAGTCATTTTCTTAGGAAAAAGGCAAATGTCCCGACAGTCTTGGTGTAGGATAACTGAATTTTATTCTATCTTCAAAGTTTGATATGTAAAGTATGTATTTTTAAAAGGTCACATCCTTTATATATTTATAAAATAGTCTGCTGCTTTTGGCTGCTACTTTGGAAAGGAGCTATAGCACAGGAGTTAATTTTTAAAAATAACCACAATCCAAAGGTGAAGTCCCACTTTTTTTTTCAATCCTGGATATTTTAGCTGTAGGAACTGGTCAGCAAGAACTTTATCAGCAATGAAATAGACTCAGCATTTATAATGAAGATGATTAAGCCAGGCTTCCTGAGTCATGCACTGAGCTGAGCCAGGAGGGTGGTAGATGGAAGGAAAGGAAGCTACACAACCTGATTAACAAATGAGTTAGCCAAGAAAGCAACCACCGAGGTGTCAGCTCAAAGAGAGCAGGCTCCCCCAAGCCTGAGTTTGCCCAGAGGAGCCAGGCTCCGCGGCACTCCTGCTGGCCTGCACGCAGTCGCCAGCCCAGTTCCCCCAACAACTCCATCAGCATGGCCAGGCTGCCGGCTACCATTGACCTTCTGTGGCAGGTGGTGGTAGCCAAGTGGTGGCATGGGAGACCTCCCCAGCCACATTCATTGCCTGGCTTTGGAGAGCACTTCAGTGAGCATCCAGGATTAAGTTAAACATGTAAATGTTGCCTTCAGCCAGGTTACTGAAATAAAGCTAATCTGATTTTCTGGCTCGTCCACTTGTAGATCGGATGGATGGGAAAATGCGCTTGAACACAATATTGATTATATTGATTGTACTTCAGAATTTTCTTGGAAGGTTGTTGTCAAAATATCGTTCCTCAGGGACTTGGTCTGCCTTCCACGGTTTATCTTAGCATATTTTTAATGTCCAAACTACTTATCATCCCCTCCATTCTCATCTCTGCTTGAACAGAGTTTTGTATTTTCGGAGTTGGTACTTCAGCCTGTTTGGAAGGCAGGCGGGGAGGGCTGAGGAGGACCCATAAATAGCATCTTACTTTGGAGCCAGGAGATTTGGAGTCTGATGTGGCCATCTATGCGTGAAGCAGCAATCAGCTCCACAGAGGGCACGTTGAGCTAACCTTAAAGGAACTTCGTGGCCAAAACAACGTTGAAGAAAATCAGACTTGCTCTGTGGCTCCCTGTGCAAAGTGGGGTTTTAGCTACATGTTAAACTATATGCTTTAGCGACACGTTTGTTGGTGTGTCTCAAAGTATTTACAGTGGTGTCCCTGATTTCCCCCACACTAGGGAGGGGGAGATGGGGCTGCAAAGGTGGCATTGAACATCGGTCTGTCCGTGGTGGAGTCTGGGCTTCCGATTCCTGTCCCCACAACCTCCTCTGGGCTGGGGCTGAGCTCCAGCTTAAGTATGGCCTTGTTATGTGGCGTATCGCAAAATTTACTGGCATAGGAACACATAGCGCTATAGAGTAGAGGACTATGTGAAGTTGCTAGATTCGCCTGCATTGTGTCAGATATAAATAAAACTGATGTAAAACATGTTGCCAAATTGGGAAGCAGCCAGTAGCTTTGAACTTTTGCATAGGATCAGCAAAGCACAATATGCTGTCTCTAACGAGTAAGAAAGGCATTATGAAGTTTGAGGACTTGATAAATTTCCTTTCAATTTTTTTAAGTTGTTCATAGTTGTGACATTTTCAACAGTAATTTTTTTCTAGAATAAAAATATCCACGAGTTCTTCCCAGCAGTTAGAGCTCCTTTGTCGCGAGGGGGAGGCTCAGTTGTGCAGAAGACAGAACCTTGTGGACATCGAAGCGACCACTGTGCCCCAGCCATCCCTAAAAGTTTGTGTGACTGTGGTGGCACCAGCTGCAGACCACGCGTGCTGGTGAGGAGAGGACCCAGGCCCGGGGAGGGGCGGGGGGGGGCGGGCGGGGAGTCGTGCTGGCATTTTTTAAATAGAAATTAGAAAGCCAAAAATATGTGTAAACAAAGTTCAAGCTGACTGTTGCTTCTAGGGAGGCAAAGTCCAGGGCCACGTGTGAGACTAAAGGACTTGTAAGTTCGTACAGTAACAACATTTCTAAATTAACAACTGGAATATGATGGTAGTTACAGACTTACATACAGAATAAAATTTTCACATTTATTTTTTTTCTTAGCCTCCTTCAGTGTGCTAGTCACTAGCACAAAGTTTCTACCTTGTTGCACTTGTGTTCGTAAGAAGAAAATCTATTGATTGCATGTTGGATCTAAGTAAATTTAACCTTGCGGAAAACAGTTTTCTTGTCAGGTTACGTTTGTATCCCAAAACTTACTTGCAGGGATTTAACACATCTCCCCTTGTTATGCCACGTGAATGACAAGCAAGGGAGGTTGGCTTTATCCCCTTTGATGATTTGTCTTTATTTTTATATTTTCTGTGTCTGTACATAGTGTTCCTGACATGGCTCTTACATACTTAATACGGGAGTACAAGTACTAAGACTAAGTGGTCTGTCGCTCTGCTGTGACATTTATTAGCAGGTGACAAAGCGCGTAGCCATGGTAGAAAATGTGTTCCTTGCAGAAATTATATGTTACATCTCATCCAAACAGTCTGACACTTTCTTTTAGGTCAAAGAGGAAAGAGAAAAGTGGGGATGGGAGGGGTTTTTTTTGCATTTAGGGGCAACAGTTTTACAATGTGGATCTAAATGGAATCTAAAATTTGAGCTGGAAAAAAAGATCCACTTAAATGAAGTGTGGGTTTGGAAAGAGGTTTAATAGACAATAAAGAATGACCATGTGTTTCACTTGGAGATCTCAACAGACAGGCACAGTGTACCTCCTCTTTTGTGTGGTGGCGTGAGCTTAGAGCAAGAGGAAAATAACCCAAAAAGGCATTACCGAGGTGACCCTGAGCAAAGTTGTGGCAGGGGTGGATCCCACCCTCTCCAGTAGATGAGGCGCCCCAGTGGTGTGGCTGCAGTAAGCAGATCAGCAGGAGAACTGCCCTGATGTGGGTCACCCACTTGAAAAATACACGCTCAAATTTGCATAAATGCTCAGTTCTCATTGAAGCTTTTAAATGGAGTGGTACAAAATGCACCCCACAGCTACGCCAGAAGAGATTTACTCCAACTTAAGCATGAAGCCAAACAAAGCTGGTGGACTCAGATTTGGTGTCATAATCAGGGAGCCACAAAGGAGGTTTAAAAGCTCATTATTTCCTTTAGAGCCTGTCCTGGATGCTGCCCGTCCCACCCAGAGAACTTGTCTGCTTTGTAGCTGCCCCACCGAGCCTCGCCAGAGCCCGGCTTTTCTGCCAGGATAAAGCCAGGGCCACTGTTCTTAGGCAGATGCCAGGAAGGCTTTTTTTGGAAGCAGCAATCGCAGGAGCTGGGGAGTTGCCAAATAACCATTTTCCATCTCTCGTCCCCCAGGCACGTAAGACCTGCGTGGCTCATTGTCTGCTGGTTTTCGTCTTAGCAGAGGAAGGCAGAGCCCTCTGCGTTGGACCGCTAGTCAGTACGTAGCAGATCTGCTGAATGGCTGTGGCAAATTTAAAATAATCGTACTATAGTTATTCACCAGCGTACTGATTAGGAATCAGAGGTTGCTTTTTTTTTCTTTACAAGGGGAAAACATTGTAAGTGAACCCGTAATTTTGAGTACGCTAATTCCAAGACATATGCAGATATTGAGTGGTTTCCTGGAATAACAGCCTCTCTCAAGAGAAACGTCAAATGCATTTAATCAGCCACATTTAGAGCTCTGTAACATCTGCAAATGAATTATTAACGATCTCAAATGTTTTTGAATGATCCAAAAGTCAGGAATAATGTGGCCCTTCAGCTAATCAGCTCTGATTCAGGGCTTCTCCTTTCCGCTTTATACACTGGAGGCTCTGCACCTGCCTGCTGCTGCGGCTGGAGCTCCTTGCGGCTTGGATGAACCTCTCCGGAGGCACTTGGGGGGCTGAACAAATGCAAAGTGCAGCTGGCATCCAGCTGTGTCTGCACAGATTTAGGCATCGTGTAGTAAATAACCACTGACCAGTGTCGTGGGGGGTGGTAAGGGATGCTCCAGGGGACGCGGATCCCACACAGCAATCATCACTGCACGTGGCTCTTGTCCACAGAAGTTCTCCACCATGCTACGTTTGACCTGAAGTGACGGAAGATTGGTCTGGGTGTGGTTTGCCTGGAGAAGCAGGTTTGAGTCATGAATCTTCTCGTTATCATAGAATGGTTTGGGTTGGAAGGGACCTTAAATATCATCTAGCCCCAACCCCCCGTGTTATCTAGCAACAGCAAGAGTGGCAGAATAAAGCTGTGAAGCAAAGCACGGCTCGGGACACCCGGGTCCCAGCCTTGGCTTGCCCTTTGCCATGTTAAGAAAATCATAGATGGTTCGTGTCACTTTGCCTGCAAAACAAGGAATCTTCTAAAGGGCTTTGAGAAATACTAATGACTGTCATATGCAACTCAAACCCCTTCCACTGCAATGTGGAAGTACCCTTTTAGAAAAAAATAATCGCAACAATCTAATTTCTTCAGATGAGGTAATGTGGTTACATTAATTTTTCAGTCAACAAATGTTCTCATTTAAGAGCCCCAGCTGACAAAATAATGGAGCCATCAAGATGCAGATGTAAACAAAACACTTGCAGTACCATGTGAATTAAGGCAAAACCGAAAAGGTATTAACTCTTGTGGGTACCAATACAATGAATTCTGGTACATGTTCAAAGAAGAACTCCCTCAGGTCTTGAGGAAGGTGTTCAGCAGCTTGTTATGTTCAGACCAAATGCAGAATTTCTCCTCAATCTGCTTCTTGGGGGAGGACCTTAAATACGAGGACACAACGAAGCTTACTGCAGGTTTTAAGAGGAAGATGATGTGAGCAGAAACATTTTTCTTTGCTGGACAAAAGCCACTGATAAACAGAGAGTACAAACCAGCTGCATCTGGGATGCTGTCAAGTCGTCGCACAAAAGAGGAATTAAAAATCTACCCCTTCCTTTGCCTGAGTAAAAATTGCAGGGTGGTCACTTTCTTTTGTATATAATTATACTAATAAGCTTGCTAGTGTATTTGTTATGGATTATGTATTCTGTGTGCATTATTAACAACATGACTGTTTGTCCCACTGCACTCATAAGGAAAACATAAAACCCAGACAAATGAAAGCAGAAGCGGCTGTGGCTATTAAGAACAATTAAGCGCTACACAGCCTCTCTGCCGGGGGCCGCTCTGGAGTGGTTTAATGGAGCAGATCTCACGTTATGATGTACATTTTGATAACGTTGTCTTGCATAGTCAGGTATAACTATCTGCTCTTCTGCAGGAGCTTTGGTTGCACAGCAAGAAACAGCTATAGCTACCAAGAGGGTGCTGCCTATTTAATATCTGCTCATTTCATTTCATTTCAAAATGGAGCTGGAGATTCATTTGTTAGAAATAAAGTACTTCACGGGGAGATGAGCTATCTATTTTCTGTGGCTAGAAGAGGAAAGGATATTGACGTCACCTTTTAGCTTGAAATCAGCTTGAAATTTCCACGTAGTTCTGTTATACAATGTGCAGTTCTTTTATTTCAAGCTCAAAGTCCCTCCTTTTGTTTATGAAGATGAATCACAAACAATATGGCTTGCACACCCCGTAAGTGAGATGGTCTTCTAAAAAGTGACATATTTACTCATACCAGGGTTTGGATTTTCCAGAGCTTATTTTCTTCTTGTACAGAGTCTCTGAAAGAACCTGTCCTCTTATACATAGGTTTGTATCTCTATCTCCTTAGATCCGAAAACATTCTTGCGTCCAATATTTTCATGGAGTGCTCCTTGAATAAGATCCTGTCGGCAACGTTTGTGCCAAACAGCTCCCCGGGGCTTTGGTCAGCTCGGGAGCCTGGGTAGCCCAGGGGAAGGGAGTGCTACAGGCTGTGGTAGGAGGGGAATGAAACTCAGGAAGTTAAACCTACCACCAGTCATGCTTGAGCGTGTTTGTTTTGTGTGGCATCTTTTCTAGGTCCTCTGCATGCCTTGTAAATTAGGTCTGTTATTGCCTGGTAGTATATTCAAGGAATAATGGTTGAAACAGGCACCTGTGAACCTCTGTCCCTTTGCTAGAATCATTATTTCAGAAAAATGAGATCAGCTAAAGAGGTAGTAGTAATAATAGCATGCTAAATTAATATATATGTTGTAAAACTTCATTGTTTTGACAGTCAGACAGTTACGTTGACTTTAAAAAAACCCCAAACCCGTCAAACCATAAACCCTACAGCCCGATGGTTTCAATTTCCACTTGAAGAAAATATCTAATACCCTCTGAAACAGGTCCCTTAGGAAGGCTCTCAGGTCTGGGGACCTACGGGAGCATTAGGGAAACTGTGGTGCCACAGGTATCAGCACAAGGGAAAGAGGAGCATTGAGCCTGCTCGCTGTGTGGGGCCGGCTGTGCGGCAGAGGCCATCCGAGCACAAGTTTCAGGGCAAAGCAGAAGCGAAGGTTGGAACTTCAAAGCATGTTCGTCTTCCTTTCCTTGGCCCTGCGATGAGCTGCTGGGATGTGGAATGGCTGCCTCCCGGCTGCCATAGCAACGTGTTGCTCAGCCCTGCATCGCAGGGGCGAGGGAGATGCTCCTCAGAGCCTGTGGCTCAGCAGCCGCTGAGGGGGAATGGAAAAGCTCTTTTTTAAAGCACCATTGTATGTCATCATTGAAGGAAAGGCAGGCAGCTAAAGGAGAAAAAAAGATTACTGTTGTCTTCACTGAGCTTTGCCCAATCCCTGCTAAAGGTATTTTTAATTATTTGGTCTGGTGTCACAATGGTGTTTATCAAGTGTGTTGAACAGTGTGTTTGCAACCACCTCCATCCAAGCTGTGAGTGCCCAAGGCCCCGCACAACCTCTGGCTGGCCCACATGGCAGCCCCATGCCGCAGCACGCAGGTTGTAGCCCTGGCCAGGAGACGAGATCCTCGTGCCTGGGAGGCTGCAGGAGCACAAATCCTCCTGCGTGGTGCTTCCCCCAGTACAACCCCTCTGAGATGTTATCTCAGAGCCCTCAGTCCCCCGCCAAGCTCCTCAGTCCCCCTCCAAGCTCAGCCCCAGGACAGCAGGATGCTCCCAAGGGAGCCAGCCTTTCCAAAAAACCTCTTCTTCTGGGAAAGATGTTTTGCAGTGATAAACAAACCACTCCTCACCTGATGTGTGAGGGGAAGACCTGAAGTGGTGGGAGGATGGCCTGGCTACAGCCCGGAGAGCCAGAGGTGTGCACAGCCAGCTGTGACACTGTCTGCTGGAGCCTTTCCCGGCATCTCTCCTCTGTGGCACAACACCTGTGTCTGGCGGGACACATGGCCTTGGGCTTCTCTTGCTGCCCGTTATCTCTTTGTATGAAAATACTGATGTGAGTTAATTCTTTTTTTCCCATAAGAAAGGAGAAAAAAAAAAAAGGCATTTAACTACAGCCCTGGTAAAAGCAGAGTCTAGCAAGTCGGCTACAGAGTTAGGCTTTGGTACTCTGTGTGTGCGTGTGAATAAGGGCAATAAATAAAGTCTCCTGTTAAAATATGACCTTGGAAGGCAAATATAAAGCTCCGAAACTTGCTCACTGAAAACAGCAAATATTAATTTAATTTTCAGTACTCTTGTTTTTATTACTCTTCCCCAGTTTTGTCTATTACGTATTTAATTATTAAATGTTACTGATTTAACCAAAAGAAAATTTTCTGGACTGCGAGAATTGCCGGAGCACTATTAGGATCAAGGAGAAAAATAGTATTAGGAATCAAGGTGATAAAAATAGTTATTTTTTTTAAGAGCACAATTTTGTTTTGAATAAAATACGGTGGTTCCAAGCTACCAGTGGCACAAGTAAGTGCATCACAAATGGCAACAGGTTTGTCCTAGTTTAGAGTAAGGAAGTGAATTTAACTCTGGTATTTTTTCAATTGCATGTTTAATGTTTCGACTCATCCAAGTAACGGGAAACGGAAGGCGTTTGCTGTGTCCCAAAGCAAGAGCTCTGACTGGACATCTATAGTCTGTGATTGCTCAGGGTAATGGTGACACTGAAGAAGTCTTATTTCTGCAGCCTTTGTACTTTGCTTCATTAGACATTGCCTCGCCAAAAAACATCCCCACCCCACTTAGCAGAGATGAGTTGCTGGAGAATGCCACAGGGAAAACCACTTTTAAACTATAATCCTGGAAATGCTTATGCCTGAGCTGTCCTGGTGACGACCATGTCTGACTCACAGAGTTACACAAGCACATTTTGTTCTGTAAAAGAGCCGTAGCTTTTCCAGAACATCCACTGCAGGTCTTAACGGGAGCACAAGAGATGTTTCAAATGTTGAGGCAATGTAGTGAATAATAAAGATTCTGTGTACATGTATGTATACATGTAAAGGACATTTCGTGAAATGGGAAATAATATTTTTATTAGGAAAAAAAGTGATGTCACCTACAGGGTGAGTTCTCTGCTTGCCTTGCCTGGGAGCCTGTCTCTTTCTTCGTGGTAGCCATCATGACAGATGGCAAGGAACCCACCTACTTCTCATCAACTTCATCAGAACTTCCCAGAACTGCTGCTGCTCACATACAAAGGTTCAATTTTTGAGCGCTTCCCCATAGAGTCTGCCTTAGCTGGACAGACCATTTATCTTCCTCCCACTGCCAAGAGATCTATAACCATTAACTGCAGGGGGGGAGCAATTTTCAAAAAAGTTAATGGAGTTACTGCCCTGGTTGACTTGAGCAAGCTCTTCAGGTATGCACAGCCCTTAACGATGCCAGTCGGTGTTCTTCCAGCCCAGAAAAAAAGCTACCAACTTACTCTGCAGTAAAATAATAGACTTCAGAAGAATTCTCTGTAGAAGTAAAACATATATACTGTTTCAAATTACTATAACTTTATCAACTGCCACAAAGAAACACAGTCTCTTGTCCAGAAATAATTTATTCATCAACAATAAAACACTGAATAGAAAAAGCCTTTTAAATAAAACTATATATATAATGCTTTATTTTTTTTATTCGGTACTCCACAAAAACCACTACAGACAGTAACAAAATAATCAAATTAATCTTAAAAATTTCAAATGATAATTGTCATTCTTCATTTATCATGTTTTATTAACAATGCAAAGGTCATTTGTTTACATATTATAGTTTTACTTGATTTCATTAAATTCTTAAAACACTCGAAGCAATTTGTTGTTTGCCCCGTAATTTATAACATATATTATATCAATAAACAATATAACAGCTCTGAGAAAGATATGCAGACTGTTCAATGGTAAGTGGTCTACCATAGGTTGTTTAGTGGGAGAGCGGGAAGAAATCACAACTGAATTGGGATAGAAGTCAACACATTGAAGAGAAATAATAGTTGGGGAACAATTACATATTTTCCATTGCCCGTTTAGTAATGTGATCTCTTTCAAGCTCTGATTTCTCCTGTTTTAGGTACTCTAGCACCTTTGCTAGCATATCCTCATCCGGATACTGCCTGTTTTGCGTGTCATCAGTTTCCCCAGCCATGGAAAGCCTTTTGCTGAGCGAAGTCAACTTCGCGGCCTCTTGTGGTCCCAGCTGGCTTAGGTGCTCCCTGATGGCCTGCTCCAGCCGGTCATCTTCCTGCAAGTCGCTTTCAGAAGCTGGAACTGGGACTCGTTTCATCTGGTTCGTATTGATAACTTCAGGATATTTTGCCAACACCTTTGCCAAGTAATCGGCCAGCTCTTCATCCTTCTCGTTCAGTTTCTCATACTCCATTTGTCGCCTTTCCAAATCATTCATCCAGGCAGCTTTAGGAAACGGGTGTCCTTTCAATCTTCTGGGAATGTAAGACAGTCTTGGCAAATCATTTTCTTGATTAAGACGATTTAGTAAGTAGGAGGGATTCTGATTAGCTAAATTGTCAGTTCCCAGAAGACTGACAATGTCTTCAATATTGAGGTCTTCAGGTAGATTTTCTGGAATAACGTTAAGGGGCTGCTTCATGTACCCGTTTTTAGAGTTTACATTACTTTTAAATATATCGCTCTGTCCTAGATTAGTTTCAGCGATCTCGTTGAGGTCTTCTGGGAATTCCGCTTCCTGCTCAGCTTCCAACCTTTCACTCTGAAGCTGCTTTTTTTCTCCAGCTTTCAACATGTCTATTAAATCCTCAGGAGGAATTTGTAAATTCCTTGAGATTTCTATCAGCTGAGCTATAGACTGAGGATCGAGTTGCTTATCCAAAAACGTGGGTGCTCTTTTTTCCTCAAGTTCTCCTCCAGTCCTTAATTTCCTATTTGCAGCACCGCCCATCAGCCTCTTCAGGTAAAAATTCATTAGCTTTGAAACGTCCTCTGACATTTGATCTTTATTGTCTCTTCTTATTTCATCCTCAAGGAAGCTGAGTTTCCCTGATCTTTTCATTTCGTCATCAATCTCCTCTTCATGTTTATCAATTTCCTCTTTGCTATCTTTTATCTCTTCCTGGGTTTGACTTTCCACTTTTTCCTCTATGGGATTCCAGTCTTCTCCTCCAACCACATCTTCATAGGCAATGTTATTCACTTTATATACATCATCTTCATCATCTGTATACAATTTCTGGTCCTCATCCAGCCTTTCTTTCTTGTGGTTACTAGGTCCTGCCATCTTCCCCAACTCCTGAAACACGGACTCCAATGTAGCAAGGCTTTGGGGTGTGTATTGCTCTTCCACTATTTCATTAGTACGCTTGAAAGGACTGTCTCGTGAACTGTCTTCATAGTGCCCAAGTGGCATTTTGAGATATTTTTGCCACCTCTCAGGCCACTTGTAAGCCTCATAATCTTCAGTTACTCCAGCTGGAAAGCTGTTATCTGAACTCAGACCGTAAGGTTTATTCTCCTTCGGGCCAACTTTTGACTCTTTCTCAGCTTGCCGCAAAGCTTCCAACATTACCTTAACCCATTGGGACTCATCTTCAGTCAAAGAATCCCTTACATTATCTGGGAGGCGAACCTGATCTTTGCTTTCTTTCTGGTGCAGGAGATACGGGACACCTTGATAAGAGTTGTAATCAGGGCTACTTTCTCCCTTGTTCGTTTGCTTCCGAAGATCTTCTATGTATTCCAAAGCTTTGATCATGTCAGGATTTGGGAATCGTTGTAAGTTTTTCATTACATAGTCTGGGTCTTTCTGAAGCAGCTGATGCTGCTGGAAGGAAGCTGCATCAACCCAACAGATCAGGACAAAGAAAAAGGTGAGAGCACAGGCTGCTTCAAGCTGGAAGGTTTTAGTTTCTGCCATATTTAAAATATTTCCTTGAAATAAAGAAGGAGAAGGAAAAAAGAAGCAGTTAACATATGGAGACAGAATTAGCAAACTGAGAAGCAAAACAGAGATTGTTATTTTAAACTGGAACTCATCATGAAGAATACCACCAGTGCTACACATGTTTTTATTAATTACGGAAAACTAATATAACTCATACATGGCAGACATGTAGTTTGGTGGAAATATGAGATTTTTCTGAACCTTTCCCATGATTCCTCAGTTTACTGGAAACTACTGGTTTCCTACGCTAGCAATTTCTTATCTCTATGCTCAGTGTACTTTATGAACATCAGTTTTCCCATGGCAGCACCAAAGTATAAAATACAAATCCTATACAGCTCATGAACTGCCCTCAGAGGAATCTAGATGTCATTTTGATTATGAAAATGGAGGCTTCAAATGGTAAAATCAGTATATCCATATATTTAAATGCCACTCAAAAAATTAATATTAAAACTGCATACAGAATTATTTTGTGAGATTGTTCCATAGGGTATCTAATTTCATGCCAGGGTAATACCACTGAATGGTGCTAGACTGCAATAAAATTCATGTAATGAAGTGGAGAACATAGCATATAAATGAGTTTCGGGTTTATTTCTGTCATTACTGTTAGCGTTATTACTTCCTTTTTCACTATTTCATTTTTAAAAATATTATTTATATTACAGGTGAGTTTTAGTTAAAAGGCTCTGTGAGCAAACCATTTTCCTATGGGCAATGATCCTCTATATGAAGGACAAACTATAATTTATCCTCTAGGGACAATATAATTTTACTGAATCTTTTAAAGCCCATCTCAGAAATGAGCTCGAGTAGGTAGGTCCTGAGTGGTGATTTCATTCATTCATTCACTGCAGCAGAAATTGAATCAGGTCCCAGGACAGGCAGGAACGTGACCGTTGGCAAAGGTGAGCAAAATTCAGTTAGAATAGATCCATATTGTCTAGTCAGTGTGCCCAGCTTACACCAGCCAACAATAAACCCTGGAAAAGAAGTGGCAAAAATATGCATCCATCCGAATTAACAAGATTACCCACTGCTGCGTATGAGGATAGAGCTGCAGAAGCCCAGCCCTGCGGGGAGCTGAGCACCCTCCACCCAGCGAAGGGAAAAATTGCCATCACTTTTTTCCTGGGAGATGCTCAGGCACTGATACGCTGGGGCCGTGAGGCAGATTAGACTCTTTTCTGATCCAGTTACATTGGCAAATAAAGCACAACAATGAGAAAGAAACGATAAAGATAGAAACCACTTTAATTGACCTATTTTGGTGCCTTTGGTTTTTGGCTCAGTAAAAGCATCCTGTTGAGACGTTGGTGATTAATGACAGACTGAAAGAGCTAAGTATACCACTATTTACCGACTGCTGTAAGTAGAAAGTGAGCGTAAATATGCCTATTTCTGCTCACTTGTAGATTCTTACGCTCAGTTTTTGTTCCTAACATAATGTGACTTAACTAAATAATTAAAGCAGGATGAGTTCAGAGAGCTGCTTTTCTCCCCTCAGTATGCCTGACCAAGCTAACAGCTACAAGAGCAAACAATTTCCCCAAACGTTTCTGACTACTCAAGCCTGGGTAGGACTGACCATTGATTTCACAAAGAATTCGCTCAGAACAGCTGATTAGAAGGTCCCACCCTCAAGACCAGAGTTTGCCCTGAAACAAAGCCAATACACAGTTTTGTTGTTTCCTGTCACAGAAAAGGCACTAGTCCTATAGATAAAAATGTGCTTCTCCATGAAAAAAAAAAGCACTTTTCTACCTATTGTAGTAAATAAATGAAATTAAGACTTTCTTTTCCAGCAGAGAGACTGGTTCTTCACAGAGTTATTTTGACCAGTGCATGAGAAACTCTGTCCTGTCCAAGGGGTGGGGGAAGGGAGAGTTGTTCCATAATTATCTGCCAGGCACCTCCCACTCACAGAGACCTGGAACTCAACCTCCTCCACTGCACACAATTATGTATTGTCACAGCCTCTGTAAGAGTTGTCAGCATCCCAATAAAATGAAAATGCGCATAGTCGGGCAAAGTTTACTTTAGTGTTCCACAGGGATGTTGCTCAACTGGATATTTCCCTTGCAGGAATAACAGGTCATTGGCTCCTCTCTGGATATGTTGGGTATATTTGTCTCTAGATCAATTTTTGCTTCTAGTTTATTGGTATATGATACTTGAAAGCCTTGTCAAATGGGCTTGGGAATGATTTCTTTTAAAAGCTTTGAGTTCAGGTCATAAAATCTTGTCATTAAATATACTGCATTATCTAGGGTAAGAGGACTCCTTCACAGTCTTTCAGACTTTGATTCTTCTTCTTTTTTTTTTTTTTTTTTTTTTTTGAGAAAACAGAAGACATTTTAGACTATCTTTAGAATTTGTATTAACACATTCTCTTCTGTGCCTCTCAAGGGACAATAAGCTAAAATGGCTGGTTTGTCTACAGATGGATAATTGTGAAGCTAGCTTAGATGGGGAGCATATTTTCTCCTCTATTAGTACCTAACAAGCAGGAAAATCATCTTTTAGGCAACAAAAGTAGAAGTTTCTATCTACAAAATGAGGCGATCGAGTTCACAATTTAACATGCACAAAGGCAATGCAGACTGACAGAAGTTCCTGAGAAAACAGGCAAAACAATAAATCTCCTTTCTGGGATGTTTCCATGGTAGCAGTAATTTTCTCTCTCTCTCTCTCGATCTCTCTCAGCAGTCATCTCGGATGTGTATGTAATGTTTCCAGTGAAAATCTGCGATGAAAACTCATAAGCTTTCCTATAGTCCCTGCCCTGAGAGTCTGTGGGGGAATCCGACAGCCGTTTTCCATAAGGAAAATAAGGAAATATGTCACGCACTCTTCCTCCCTTTTTACTTTTGCAATAATTAACAGGACTGCAGTAAATTTGCGCTTTTTTTAAGTATATGTAACACTTCATCCTGTGCAAGGGACTCAAACCGTAAACAAAATAAGAATGAGGTGAGGAGAAGGAGAAAACTGCAAACCCCAAGCAGTTGTGGATGAATATAATGCCTGTTTGTACACCTGGAGAGTCAGTCAGATTGTGTTTGCGTCCAAGGTAACCTCTCAGCCTATATTTTGACGCGGCTGTAGTGCCGTGTCGGCGAGCCAGCACAACTGAGCGCAATCGCAAACAGAAACGTTTTGCTTCCCGCCTTCAGCCACAAACCACGCTGATAATACATATAAAATATATATATAGCAATAGGTCTATGTTTTATAGATATATTTCATTGCAAACAGCTACAACCCCATCAACTTTCTGCTGTAACTCGCCGTTTCACTTCATCCCCAGCGGGGTTTTTTTGTGGGTTGATCCCCGCCCGGGTGGCAGCCGCGGGAAGGTGGCACAAGGGTCGCCCGGACCTCCCCGGACCCCACCGTGTCTCCCCCCGGCCGCGGCCGCCCCGCGGAGCCCGGCGCAGCCCCTACCTGCCCGCGCCGCTCCCGCCGCCGCCGCCGCCGCCGCCAGCACCACGGACAGCGCCCGCTTATACCGCCCTCGACGCGCCTGACGTCACCGCGCGGCCACGCCCCGCCCGGGCGGCGTCACCGGGGACGGGCCGAGGCGGTGCCGGGCACCCGCACCGCCATCCCCGGGGGGCAGGCTGAGGAACAACCCCCCCATCCTTCCTCCGCATCGCGGGGGTGTGCAAATAAAGAACGGGAGGGGCGGGACACACGAGAAAAAGGGGGAAAAGAAAAGGCAAAAAGAAAAAAAAAGGAAAAAGGGGAGAAAAGGCAAAAAGAAAAAAGGCAAGAAGAAAGAAGGCAAGAAAAAAAGGAAGAAGATAAAAAAGAAAAAGATAAAAAAAAGAAAAAAGAACAAAGAAAAAGGGGAAAAGACGAAAAGGAAAAAAGAAAAAAGGTGAAAAGAAAAAAGAAAAAAGACAAAAAGAAGAAAAAAGGAGAAACAGGCAAAAAAAAAACCCCAAAAAAAAGAAAGAAAAAGGAAAAAAGATGGGGGGGGAGAAAGAGGGGAAAAGGGGAAGAAAAAAAAAAAAGGAGTAAGAAGAAAATAAAGTAGGCAGACAGGGTACAGTCAGTGCCTTCTGCTTCCCGGCTCCCACAGTCCAGGGGTGGTGAGGAGCTGGCGGGGAAGGGGGAGCTTCATTAAGCTGACCAATATCTCAGGCTTGTAGGTGACAGCAGAAGCAGCAGTGGGGGCACACGGCCGGGTCTGTGGGACAGGGAGCAGCTGGGGGCGCACAGGGACAGGATAGGGTGTGAGCCAAACTGGGAGGTTGGTGTGTGTCCCCTCATGGGGACAGGCCAACTGGAGCATCCTGCTGCAGGCTGGGTGTTCTCGGGGGGAAAAATGACACCCCTCCATTGTATGCCTGAGACAGGCGGAAAAACTGAAGCACGTTGGGGAGAGATAATGCAGCAGGATCTGTCCGTCCCAGCTCCCCCCCGCCCAGTAGCTCCCTGGACACAAGCATCCCACTCCTGCAGGGCTCTGCCTCGATGGGCTCCCGGCTTCGACTCCCACTTCCTGGGGTGCGGAGAGAGCCAGAGAAGGGCTGTCCACCTACGGCACTGCTGGCCAGGCCCCAGCTGCTCCAGCTTCGTTCTCAGCGCTCCATGGGCAAGAAAAAAAGGCCAGCGCTTGCAAGCAAAGCTCACCAGGGTGAGTAAATACCAGCCGGCATAAATCAGAAAGCATGAGATGTAACACGTGGCTTCAGCTGCTGCTCTGGGGTTTAAGCTCATTCCTTCTGCTTCCTTTCTGTTCCAGAAAGGTTGTTGCACTTTGGCTTTTAAATCAAGACTCCTTTTCCCCCAAAATAAATCTTTCCTGACAATTTTGACCTTTTACAGCACAAAATGCAAAAAAACCAAAACTAGGATGAATGTACCTTCCGAGCCAATAAATGTTACAAAATTAAATTGTCGTAAGATCAGCAAGTTAGAAATAATTGCAGCCATGAACACAGACAAAAGGACTATCCTTGCTGCATTTGTTGTAGTTGAAACGGAGAGCTGGAAGCCTCTCGTTTCACCTCGCGTAGCTGTATGAGTAAACCAGAGGACCAGTTTTTGTGCTGGAACTCTCGATCAGCAGCTTTATTCAGGCCCCAGATACAACCCAAAATGTTCTCTTTTTACTGGACCCAGGAAGAAAAGAGCTAAAAGAGAAGTTACGTTATGACCCACAACAGCATCCCTGAAGAAGGGAAACGGAAAGGCATCTGCTACAGTAAGCAGAAAGAAAGGTCCAACTCCCGCGGAGCAGCTGGGAACTGTATTGCTGAACACCAAATCTTTGAATGCCCATAAAACATATAGTCGCAGACAACGTTATTGCTTATACACCTTAGGCCATGGAGAAAAATAGTCATTGTGATCAACACAAAGCCACAACAGCGAAAAAAAACAAGACAAAAAACGCTCAATTTGGATTTTCAGGAATTTTCTTGTGCCTCTGGAGGCCATTTCTGACAGACTCTTGTTTTGTGCTTTCTGCCACCAAACGCCTAACATTTATCTAGCAACTTCTTTCCCGTGAAATCATCACGCTGCCCCCATCCATCTATCCCTGATCTTCAGCATCAGTGCGTATTTCAGACAGCCCAGATTAATTGGCACATCAGCACGATTCCTTCCTCTGCTCCTTAACTGCCCGCTTGAGATTTACAGCATGTCAAGTCAGGCAGACACTTGGCTTAGGTCTCTGCCGCGGCTATTTTGGGTTCAGTGGATAAAATTTACCGAAGGGTATCCACAATTCAGCTGTCAATTTTACTCCACATCAAAAAGTGTTGTCTGGACTTTGTGCTTATGATTGATTGCATCCGCACAGCCCTGTAAGGAGGGCCTTAGTGAATGTACTATTTTTTTTCCGCCCATATTGAGTGCATGGCATTCTTTTCCTCAGCATGAGTCATGCAACAGAAAATTTGATCTGTGCTGTCATTAGAAGTTCCATGGCATTTTATACGAGAGTAAGATCACATCATGGCATCTCGGAATTTTAGGAAATTGCATTAGAACTAGCTCAATATCAACTCTTTAACCAGAGGAGCTTGGTAATCTTGTTTTCCTGAGAGCATTTTGACCACGCTGCATCCTTTTGTGGATGCTGGGAACGGACCAGTAATAAACATAATGGTTTCTCTGGCCTGCCCCATCACATGCTCTGCCTTACATAGTTGTGCATCATGAGACACTAAGAAGTTAATCAATCAATCCCGCATCTTGCATGCTAACTTAAGGGTAAGAAAAGCTTCAGAGATATTTTTTTTTACTTCATTTCATTTTCATTTCATTTCATTCATTTTTATTTTCATTTCATTTCAAGAAACAGAGGCAAGAGGGCCGCAGCCCGCTGTGTTGTGTCATACCCAGCTGGATCATCATCCCTCAAGTTAACGGAGAAAGAAAAGTCAGATGACTTGACTTGGGGTGGTGGCAAGGTCTGATGTGGGGCTTGCCGTCGTTGCCCGTGTGCCCAGCCCCCAGGACAGCATCGTCACTGGTGGGGTGATGGTGGCAAGAACCACCACCGTTCATGGACTGCGGTGTCCCGGGGAAACCTGCCTCCCCCCACGCCTGCCCAGCTGGCGCAAGAGGGTGAAGCAGTGGTGTTGATGGTACGAGCACCCCAGCAGCAACGCGCGGCACCTTTGTCTGGCTGTTGTGGCTCTCTTCTAAACACCAAAATAGTTTTGTGCCGTTCCCTTCTGCTCTAGCTCTCTCCTCCTCTAATTGGTGTCACCAAAGATCAGTACTGCTTAAAAATAAAGTGGGGTTGTGTCAATATTGATTATTCACACACGCACACCCCTTTTCCTCTGTTTCCAGTGGCAAGTAAAAATAATTTACAATTCATTACAGACATAGCATTTCTTGCAGAATAAGTGCCATTGTCACATTTAAAATTCAGTCTATATCTGACTTGAATATCTGCATTTATTCTGTATGTAATGAGAAGGGGGAGGTTTTCTTTCCTCCGAAAAAGTTCCTCTGCCATCACAGATATGGATTCTTTTACACTGTTTTAATTTTAAAGTACTTGAACTCTGCTTGTGTCCAACATTAGACTTGTTATTTTGTGCTCATTTTGCACGCTTGAAAGATCAAATGTATTTGTATGCAAATGTTTGTGGCCTCCCTAAATTTAGTACATAATAAATGGCTCAGATTTCATTACCAAAGCTGTAAGGAGAGGGAAAAATATAACATGGTGAGGAAAAGTGAGGGCTTTGCAGTTTGTACGGTCCTTTAAAAGCATGGACGTCAAGGCAAGCTTCTGGTGGCCGTAGATCTCTGGGCTTTATTCCACGCTGCAATGAGATTAAGTAGGTTCAACGCCAGCCTGACCGACACGCCTCCCTGGAGGTTTGCTGCTGGCTCCGTAGGGACATTTCAAGAACAGATTTTGCTGCGAACAACAGTAAAAAATACAAATCCTGACTTTTACCCAACATTTACAGGTTCAGGATTTCATGCTGCCTGTGTTTAAAAAAATTACATAGAAAAAGGAGCCTTAGGGCAAGACTTGACTGTCACCTCTGAGACGTGGGGGTACGTCCACCTTTGCAACGTGGACACACCAACAGCCTTGCGAGTGTCACTATCTCAGCGCAAGCCTCTTGTGCCACTGGTGGGGTGTCCCCTACACACCCTGCACCATCTGAAATCCAGGCTCTCCACACTCCTGTGGCTTCCGTGGCCTGGGGACGGAGCAACCCCTCTGCAGGAGCCTGGACCAAGGAGGTGGCCGAGGTGGACATGCAGCCTCGCTGAGGGCATCTCGCAGGCTCTCCCAGAGCCCCCCCTGGTCCGGCTGCTCAGCCTGCAGCACTGCGGCTTACAGACAACTAAAATGGGTGGTGGCTGGTGATGGAAAACCCTGCTCTGCGCCTGCAGCAGCTCGGCCTGCCTGCGCCAGGGCTGGGGTCACCCACGGCTCAGCTGTGCCATGCCCGCTTGTGAGTCCTGCCCCAGGGCTTTGTCACCCCTGGAAGTGCCTCTCGTTCTCTCCAGTGACCGCGGGAGGAGCCCAGACCTGCTGCCTCACCGTTCCCTGCCTCCCTGCCCACGGACCGACACTTACTAGAGGATGCCTCGAGCTTGGGATAGTTGGGGTCCACCACGTAGCACAGACCCTCTCCTTGTGGCAGGTGGTAGGACTGATCAGCTCAGCTGAGGGTAGAGGAGGAGAGAAGCCTCCGCTGGAAGGAGCGTGTAAAAGCAGCGGATGAATCAACAGGGAAAGAGTTTACTGTTATCCTTGTTCCAGCGCAGCCTCCAGTTTGAGTACCATGAACAGGAATAGCAAAACGCCAACAGATTAAGGAATATATGTCTTCTCATATAACCACCGAATTATTTTTATCTCCAGGCCTCCCCCACATATGTACTCACATATTTTCTTCCGTGGAGTTTCAAGGCTCTTCACAAAGCCTGTGACATCTGCTTACCAACATTGGGTGTAAAAATATCAATATCTGCTCTGCTTAGCTGTTCTGAGTGCTACATTTACCAGCCAGTAAAGATCAAGAGCCTCCTGGGAGCTGGCTGGATCAAACTGTCATGATTTCAGCATTGCTTTGCGTCAGACAGCAGAATTTAAAGTCAAAACACAGATAGTTTGGGGAGGAAGACAATGCGAAGCCCTGAGTCATACCCTGCTGAGGGTGAGGAGAACAGATTAACAGACAGCAAACATGAATGAAAACGAACGGCTCATTTTAGTCATGCGGCTGCTTCTAAAACCTAAAATAGGATTTATTTTTAGGCATTGAGCATGAAAAGAGGATTTCTTTGCAGCTTGCCAAAGAGAAGTTGAGAAAAGAGTTCTAATTAGCGTGGGGCAGGCTCCCCTTTCCTTGACACCCGGAGGAGCTCGGCAGCGGGGCTCACTGTGCTCGGGGACGTTTCGTTGCTCACAAGCTGCTTTCCCCATGCGTCACCCACGGGACTTTGCACGACCCGGCAGCTTTTAGCGTCATTTGGGTACAGAAGATGCAGCTCGTACTCCAGCCCCAGCCAACTTTCCCTTTGCCAAAGTTGAGTTAAAAAAAAAAATAAAAATATGATTGCTTATAACCAGGTCGCATCTCTTTGAGGAGCTGCGCCGCTCCCCACTGCGGGCTCACGGGGGAAGGAGACAAAGCAAGCACGGCTTCGCCGTTGGAGAAACTCCACAGGTTCACCCCAAATCATTGGCGATTACTTAACCTCTGAGCCCTTCAGAGCAGCAGTGGCAACAACCTCCAACAGCAGACAGCAAAACCGGTTTGCCTCTGCTTTCCCAGGCAAGCGCCGCCTGCCCGAGTCAAGCTCCTTGGCTGGTGTGAGGGTCCAACCTGGGGTATTGGCCACCTTGGGGTATTCAGGTCAGCCAAGGTTGACCTTCAGTGATGTTTTTTCCATGAGAGAAGAATGAAGGTTTTACATGGGAGTGAAAAAAGCTGGCACGCAAATCCGTACACACATCTATGTGATTTTTCGTTTTAAATAAACGGATAGAAGTGATTTCACAGCTGTATATAAGGTTAGTTACGATACTTGCTCCTCTGCTAAATCAATTCATCAATTCTGCTCTACAGAAAGTTCATGATCTTGGGGCTAAGCCATCTCTATCCCTTACTTACATTAAAGCCCCATTAATTTTCACATCAATCACTCATAAACATGAAAAAGCTCAGTGATTTTGGATCTCCCTGTCTCTGGCAAAAACCCACCATTTTGTTATCTGCTGCCTTGTCTGACAACACAGGACAGGACTCCAGTGGCAAAATCGCCACTCAGAATTAACACTCCTGTTCTTACTCCTTTTTTTTTTTGAGAATACAACTATTCTCAAAGCATGCGCTAGCGTGCTTGTGTTCCTTCATGTGGGCAAATGTTCTTCCATCCCCAAGCCAGTAGGGCAACAGGTGCTTTAGCAACGCAACGTGCGAGAATCCATCCGCTAAAGCTAGAAGCCATGCTAGAAGCCATGCTCTGTTTCCTTGACATAAAACATTATCACAATTTTCTCTTGCATTGTCTTTGCTAACGTCATTAGTTTCACTGGTGTCATTACAACCTTTTTTGTGGCCATAGGTTTGTCCTTCTTTGCTTAGTAAGTATGTGCCTACAGAGGTTCCAACCCTATTGCTACAGTAATTTCTATAAATCTGGGTCAAAACCAAATTTAGCATTTGGTCATGAATGTGACAAAAATAGAAAAAAAGAGACTCAGTGCAAGGCACAGCACAGAGCCGATGCTACAGAATTTCTTCCTAGAGACAATTTCTACCAAGAAGAGGGCAAAGAGTTTGACTTTGTAGCTTGTGTGGACAAGGCAGAACCACTTCCTGTCATGCCCTTTTTTTAAAATGTATACTAAATTAAAAGTTAATTCGACATAGAGATGAGTGATTGCATCAACACGAGAGCACAAATCCATATCACCCCATGAGGTTATAGCTAGTAACATTTGTCACATCAGCATTAAAGCAGGGAGCTTATATTTTTAGAGTTGAACTGTACTCACTTTGAATTCCAGGGAGAGTTGCCTGGATTCAAGGGCAGCTTCGCTGGTTTAGCAGTTGTAGGATCAAGGCAATTCCAGAACCTCGGTGCAAAAAGCAGAAGTAGTAGAGGGTTAATCATTTACCCCCCAGCCTGGCACCAGCAGCCGGGCTGTGGTCAGCATGCCCCACGGCTCCCACAGCCGAGCAGAACTCCAGCACGGACCATTTATCAACTGGCAGAGACACTCCCCGGACAGTGATGATTTAATGCCATCGCCCAGATGTGCAGGAGGAATATTTTGAACAGCAAGAGATGAGAAATCAAGCAATACGGTCTAAGCAGCAGCGAGCTGCCACCCTACATTAATGCACATGGACAAGCCACCGCGCTCCATCCAGTATGGGATGGGGTGGGAGCTGGGGGGTGAGTACAGCTGGGGACATGGCACAACGCGTCCATCCACTGAAAAGATTACGAGCTCTGTTAACAGCTATAATTTGCTCTTTTATATCACTCAATCCTGAAATGGTCTCATGGGCTAGGAAAAAAGTGCGAGGGCAGGCTGCTGCCTTCTCTGACCAAAGGCAAAATGTAAGGGGTGACACTGTTTCCCTAAACAGGCTGCAATCTACATGACAACTAGTAACACCTCTGCAAGCTGGGAAGAACATTTCCTTGGGCCTCCAAACTGTTTTAGATAGTAGTCTCGCATCTCTCAGCTATCAGAGCCCTGACTGGCAAGTAAAATCCATATAATCACGAGACAACGCTGCGATTTCCCCCTGAGGCAAATACTTTCTGTCCAAAACTCCTTGCTGGTAAGTGCCTGAGACAGGCTGAGAGCCCTTCCCAGCCCCGAGGCTCCTGCTTTGCTCTTCTTCCAAACCCTGGGCCAGTCCACCCAGCCACCCACCGGCTGGGATGTATGGAAACCCACTCCAGGCTGAGACACCACCACTGGGTCAAGGCAGACGTGTGCCAACCCACTGACCAGCTCTTTTTCCAGGTGGGAAAATGGTGTAGGAACAATTAAGTTGGGGAAGGGACAAATACCCAGTGAGAACGCGGCCCACGCGCTGTCTTCCCTGAATATTAGTCCAAACAGCTTCTGGCTACAGGCGTCGGGCTGAGCAGTCCCAGCTGAAGCGCAAGATAGGACTGTGTGATGCAAGATCATTTTTTTCTCTGCCTCAGAGTGAAAGAACTGAGCAAAAAATTGGATACGTGTTGACAAGTAAGACGGAGAGCATAGATTCTCTACTGGCAGAGATAAAATACGCAGCCTCATTTATAAAATATTAAACATAAGCTATTTTTCCAATCGAATGAAATGTACGCAGAACAAACCATTTGTATCCAGGGGGCCCTGCAGGCGACAGAAGGCTTCTCATGAAAATAGCAGCTTGAGTGCTGGGCTAATAATTCAGATTCAATCAGATTTGAATCTGAAAGTAAACAGACCTGTTATTGTATCTCACCCCAAATCCGCAGCATCCTTGCTCGGGAAATTTTCTCCCAGATACATTTAAAAATCAAGTGTGAATGCTATAGATACTGTTTGCTCCGGTCTTATCAGCCGGAATCTGCAACAGGGCTGTGGCTGCAGGAAACGCGTTTCTCCAGCGGGATGGGACTGACTCATTGGCTTCCATTTGCAAGTGCTCACTCCGAAAAAGCCCTTTAATTTTCACGCAGGGCTTTTCAACTGAGTGGGGAACACTGACTTCTGTTGCCACGCGCATCATAGAATCATTTAGGTTGGAAAAGACCCTTGGGATCATTGAGTCCAACCGTCATCTCCACTCTACAGAGTTCTCCCTTACAACATATCCCTTAACACCACATCTAAACGAGTCTTAAACACATTCAGGGATGGTGACTCCACCACCTCCCTGGGCAGCCTATTCCAGTGCCTAACCACTCTTTCTGTGAAGAATTTTTTCCTAATGTCCAGCCTAAACCTACCCTGTTGCAGCTTGAAGCCATTCCCTCTTGTTCTATCACTAATTACCTGTGAGAAGAGACCAGCGCCAACCTCTCTACAATGTCCTTTCAAGTAGTTGTAGAGTGATGAGGTCTCCCCTCAGCCTCCTCTTCCTCAAACTAAACAGTCCCAGCTCCTTCAATCGCTCCTCATAAGATTTATTCTCCAGGCCCTTCACCAGCTTCGTTGCCCTCCTCTGCACTCGCTCCAGCACCTCGATATCTCTCTCATATTGAGGTGAGCATATCACATGAGCATCGTGGCAACTGAGACGATATTATTTTGTCTTTGCCTGATGGCAGCAACATGGGTTGATGTGAGGTTGGCAGTAGCTCCCCCAGCGCTATCCGCATTCCGCAGATGGAGCAGGCTTCCCAGGCGCAGGGACACTGCACAGGGCCAGAGCCGGTGCTGCTCGTGAGACTCAGGTCCGACCATTTTTACCGTTAACGCTGTTTTTGTACCTCTTCTGTTTCACCACCTTAGCAAACTGTCTGCCTGTCCCTAAAACCAACCCGATTTTCAGTGATGGTCTCCCCTGTACAAGGCGACGTGGTGGGGGAAGGTCTGGATCAGCATAATACGTTTTCCAGCAGACTTGTAGCTCTTAACTTTATTTGGAAGCCGTCCTGCTGCTGCACTGCAAACCGTCACCCCGGGGCCACCCCACCAGCAGCAGATCTGCACGCAGAGAAAACTGCAGCCCTGCAGCTGCTCCCAAATACAAGCTGTGTCCTCCAAGGACTCCGTGGGCATCTTCTGAAAAATGACAGGTATCCTGTCATCTGTATCTACTGCATTCGGCGTGATGCTGGATCCCATAGAAGTGTTCTCGTTCACCCAAAATAAATCGTTTGAAACTCAAGGCAAAAGCAATTCATTGCAGCTGTTTAAAGTCAGGTCGCAAGGTACCACAATGAATTACTGTCAGCCTTACCTAGAGTGCGGCTTGCATATGCTCCTGCGTAGATGTGGGGTCAACAGGGAGTTGTTTGGCTGGCTGTGGTTTTCCACTAGTTTATCTCAAAACTGAATCCAAAGGCCAGAGACTACATCTGGCACTGGAGATCTTGTCTGAAGAACCAAATGGATTACTTGTCCTTGCAGGGCGGTTTTCACCATCTGTTGCTGATGTAATATTGATGAGGTTCTCAATTTTACATAACTGTTTCACGATATTATTATATGACGAACAAACAAGCAAACCCAAACACAGCCCTTCTGGGTTGACATGTCGTGCTTTTAATCAGGAAGTCACAACCGTATGTTTGTTGAAGTGGTATCTTCTCAGCTTCTCCCGACATGCTGTTGCCTGTTGCAGCGGATGTCCATGGTGCTCCACACAGCACTGTGCTGCCGCTTGGCTTCTCTCTCAGACTACGGCTGCAGAACCTGCCCACCTCAGGGGCTGTTTGTACAAGCCTCCAATGGCTGGTTTTCACCCTGACCCACCAAGGTCCTTTTCTCATTCCTCTTCCTCTCTTCTGCAAGGACCTGGCAGTGGCTGGTGGGTACAGACTCGTGTAGAAGCAGTCCTCCTTGAGCTCCTGTGGATTCCTTCCTCACTGCTAGGCGTTGTGAAGGACATCGATTCCCGTCTTATTGTGTTTTTTTGTATGGAGGTTTTCTGTACAGAACAGGAAGAAATGGGAAGGAAGGACTGTACCATGTGAGAAGACACAGAAGAAATTGGGCAGAGAAAGAAAGAATTTGGTTGTCAGTGATGCAGCAGCAGCAGGTGAGCCAGCACAGCTGAGAAGATGTGTGCTCCTCTGGAGAGCACGGCCAGGGGCTCTGAGCTGGAAAGACCAGATGGTACAGGAGCTGAGGCAGGAATATTGAGTCTCCCTTTCAGGGTCTGTGCCAAAGAGGTGGGACCAAAGGGTAATTAGGCTGATGAACAGCAGTGTTAAATGTAGGAAATGAAGCTTACAAAATAAGAGAAGTCTTAGGAAAAAAGAAGTCGAAGTGAGAAGCATAACAGACCTAATCCCATCACAATTAACCTGCGAGGGAAGCAGAAATACAGAACCTGCTTCCTAAAAGTAAATCCGTACATACAACTGCAGCTATGTTCCCTGACTTTTAACCACCAAGTACATATATGACTTACAGCCATTTATTTGCTTTAAAAAAAAGCAGTAAAACAATAAAATTGAAAGTATATGCTTTGGTTGTAGTAAGACCGAATACATTTGGAATACGCACAAAATTAAAGACATGCCTAAGTGCTTTGAGCAGCAGCCAGTGTTTGCTGAATGAGAGCCCTTAACCATGATTTTTAATTACTACTGACAATTCTTAATTCTAAGTTTATGCTGTTAGTTCTCACAGCTGCTTAGCCAGCCAGGGCTCAGAGACCAGCTACCGACAGCCAGCAGCGCCGAGACAGTCTTACCCTGGAAAACAAAGAGAACCGCAGAGGCTTTTCTGTGCCAGTGGCATCAGACAAAACCAAACCAAACCAAACAACCTCCCTTTTATAACCATCACAACCAGGTCCGACCACTCCTTTTGCCAAACAATGACACTTTAAGAGAAAAGGTCCCAAGAAACAAACAAACAAACAACAATGGTTTTCAGGCAAACAGATCATAAAACAAGCCTGCAAATTTGGTTGCTGCATGGAAAGCAACATCTACAAAGGGGCCCACAATCCACTGATAAATGCGGTATCTTCCCATATCATCTGAAGACTACTCTGACCTCCGAAGTAGCTTTGAATTCATACTTTGCACTGTGCTGATATCTAAGTCCTAAATTCATAAAGCAGCATGAATTTTAATAATGCTGAGCAAGTCTTGCCTGACACATCAGCTGCATTAGCTTAAAAAAGATGGATCATCAAATACCATAGCGTATACCTACACATGCAGAAAATTATACACACCCCAAAGGGGTTGTTTTATCAGGTTTTTTAGCCAGAAAAGCAAAGCAATTCGGCTATGTAATTTTCTAAGTCCCTGAATCCTTGGATACTGCAGACAAAAGTTCTGAGACGACCCTGTCACTCAATGAGGTCTCAAAGTACTTCTAGTGGTGTAAATCATTCCTCTCCAAAACTTATTTTCATGTGTCTTGTGAACGTAGAGCTGTCTTACAAAGCAGTTGCCATTCCTACACATTCCTTCTGCCTTATTTAGACTCTGCCAACAGCCCTTAAAAAATCTGCAACAGCTGTGATATAAAAACAAATCCAACTCTAAAATAGCATCCTAGAAAGAACCAGAAGTCCTTGTTTTGCTTGGTTATAGCAAGTATATCCTCTCCATTGTACAGACAGAGCAGGTAGACATGACTGTAATTAAGAACAAGTGTAGCACTTGCATGGGAGGGGTAAATTAACATTTCACAGACCACCTTAATGCTGACACTTCCTAACATCTGTTTTCTCTGCAATCTTAGCTCTCCTTCATCGTGTTTTTGTAGTATTCTCTACTGTGTCTAACAGAATGAAGCCCTGGTTGGGACCAGCAGAATCTGCAGTGAATTATTTATATTCCAGTATTGCTGCACAAGGATTAAGCCATTATACTAGTCTGTGGGAATATACATCATCTTTTAGTCTCATTTTCTTCTGGTCTGACTTTGATCAGATTAAAGTATAGAACGTACATGCCTGTCCTGCTGGTTCTTTCATTCTGATTTGAAGCATTTACCAGCGTCCTACTACAATATGGCATAAATCTCCTACAGAACGACTTGCAGAGAAGAAAGAAGAGTAGCTTCCATTGCACTTTTCTTACTGACCTTTCCTTGACCTTCCTGTAGACCTTCTTGTGAGCAGTCCGGGGCATAAGTCAAAGTCTTGGTGGCCTAGCTGCCAATTAACCATAGCTCTGGGACCGTCCTATTAATATTATAAGAACAAAAGTTCTGTAAGATATTTGCCAATATATTTTACCCTGAGGTATTTTGAATAGCTGCCTCCTCAGAAAAGTTGCATTACAGATACAGGAACGTTTCCTTGACCAATTGTTTGGTATTCTCTAGAGCAATCCTGAAATATTTTAAGGAGGTTTGCTGACAACTCAAGAAAGGGAAAAATAAATAAATAAGAAAAAAGGAAAGATTTTCATCAGAATCAAAGATTTTGCAATCGATGCAATCGGTGGATATTCACAGTCTCCTGCGCTATTTTAAAGCCTAGATTAAAGGTGCACAAGACAAAGGCAGAAAGACAGCTAACTTACAAGACTGACGAGTGAAACAGAAGTTTCTAAAACATAAGTGGTTCACTTTTGTACTGACGCATTGGCAGCAGAGCATTAGTCAGACAGGCAGAGAGTTTTCCTCTAATACAGGTATATTAGCATGCGGTGCCTGGCCACATTTTGATTTGAAGCTGAGCAAGGCAGGCTCATTCTCTGCAGCAAGTCAGACTGATGCATTCTCCCAAGAATCATGCCTTACAGAAAAATAATCATGAAATATTAATCATTTCCTATTTACAGCTACAACTGTCACAAATGATGTAGCGCTCTCGTGTACAATCTCCTGCTGAAAAAACGCATAAGGAACGCAGAAAATGTTGATGCTTCCCAGGCAGAGATGAAGCCTGGGCTGAAGGAGTGTTGCAGCCCGGCTGCGCCGGTGGCTGCCCGCCGGAGCAGGGACAGTCCCCAAGACCCGCTGTCATGGCTTGGCTCAACCCACCTGTGATGGCACCGGCAAACCCATACCAAGTCACCCCTTAACCACTACCACATTGCCTGTACATTCAACCCCGTCTTCCTGCACCAATGAGCACCTACAACCAAGAAAATGCTGCCAAAAAAGTACTCACAAAGCTGCATCTGAAGACAAGCAGTTGACTGCCCTACAGATGAGGCAGCACTCCCATTCCTTGCTGGCAATGAACAGACATCGAGAAGAACGTGGTATGGAAGAGGAAAGCACGGCAAATGGGTTTTCATCAGGGTTTATGCTCAGAGCAGGCATATGGCCCTATTGCAAGATCATCGTGAAAGCTCCATGTGCATTTCCATGTTCATTCAGGGATCAGACTCAATGCCCCGTGACTTGCGAGGCCTGTCATTCAGCCGAAATAGCAAATAATGAGAAATAATTTCTCTGAATAGCTGATAGGCAATCCAGAGCATGAAACCTATTTGCATAAAACAGTCATTGTCATTTCACACACGCAGATCTCCGGCAGTCAAAACCTCACAGTGGATCATTGAGGGACTGAGGGAAAGAAATTAAATCAGTTGTTTGCTACAAATAACTCATCCAGTTGTATCTGACATGGCACTGCCTCATTACTGGATATTGTCAATGCTCCAAGCTGTGACCGATAGCCAGGATCGCAGGACATAAACCCCTGCGCAACATCTTAAGATACACTCTGCCATTACATGCTGCTGCAAATGGGCTGGGAAAATGAAAGGAGGAGAAAAAGCGCTCCCGAACTAAAGGTAATGCTTATCAGATGGAATTAGGTGGTCCAGATCACAGGAAGTGCACTGAATATCTGTAACTGTGAGACTTTTGGTTTCGATGACCATCTTTGTCTACCATCAAATACTTTCAGTGGTATATTTCCTGGGTGTCTTCTGATCTTGCTCAATAATAATAACCTTTTACCTGCAGATAGCCTCCTTCTCACCATATAGCATTTGTTATATAGGTACTTTCCCGGAACTATGTGATTCCATAGCATTTTCTCCCTCTTCATACTACAGAAATTAGCTTTTAGACAGAATCAAAACATTCGGCTATTACCTCTGTTACCATCACCTGGAATTTCTTGGAGCCAGAGGGGGAAGCCTTTTTAATGGAGATGGCTATAGTATCTGTGAAAAGGTACCTAACTTTCAGTTTTAGTCATGGTTGCAAAACACTATCTTCAACCCTTGCGTTGCAATTCAAGTTTATTGGGCTAGAAAACCTTGAAATAATTGCTAGGACAAATAGAAGATGCTCTCCAGTGTTTGAAGGCAAAGCATAGAGCTCTTCTCCATCAACACTCACCCGCATCCCAGCCAAGGGATTCAGATTGGATGGAGATTTTGAAGACACTAAGCAATGATTATAGCCTTTCTGCCTGTGTGCAGTGGCTCTGAGTCTAAGGTCCAACAGACAGTCCTTATTACCTACAACCATCCTTCCACAGTGATCTACGTCCCAGTGGAAAGAAACACTGCTAAGAGTTGCTTTTAGTAGGTCTCTGCTAACGCTTGGCAGCCTACAAGAGACTAGAGAGAAAGCAGGTTCTCCTTTGCAGTACGAAATACAGCAATATGTTTACCCAGTCACTGAAAATAAATCAGATTATGAAGATTTCCAGACATAATGACCGCTTGCTGTTTCCAAAGTGAGCTTATGACGGGGCTCCAGGTTCTGCTCCTTTTTTTGCCGGCTAGGAGAGCGCAGCAGCAGTCGGTCTGTCATGTTACCACGATGGCTGCAGAGGCTGCGTGGGCACCCAGAGATCTCCCTGGGTGGAAAAGTTGGTATTCTGTCAGTATTGCACTATATTAAGGCACAGCCGCCCAAAGTTGTGGCTTTTCTCTTTCCAGAATTTGCTGCATTTTGCTTTGGGGGGAGGGGGGGGCTTGTTCCTGGCAGCAGAGACCCTTCCTTTCAGCAACAGGGATGCGCGACACACAGGTCCAAACAGCCAGTTTGAGAGCAAGGCTGGCCCCGTGGGCTAGCAGGGCAACCAAGAGCATGTCTTACCCCATCGGCCAGGGATTTCCTGCAGGGACTTCAGCAGCTCACTTTGCCTCCCTCTTCCCCCTTTCTTTCTCTGCAGAACAGACAAGTTTCCCTGCCCATCCATTAGGCATTCAAGACTGTGAGGCCCCCTTAGTTTGAAAAATATCATAAAATTTTCATTAGGTTTTGAGGGGGGTAGGAAGGGTAACAACTCACAGGATAGAAAACTGCTCAAAAAAACCCAGAAAAATGAGAATAGCCTCCTGTACTGCGCCTTAAAACAGTTTTCTATGGTTTTGTACGGAAGTTACCTACAAAAATTTCGGTGTTCTACAGCATTGTGGCATTAAGGTTCATTCTGGCTCTGAAGCATGATGAATGTAAAGCCATTTAAAAGATGGCAGTTTACAGTCTAACTAAAGAGCTTCTGATAACCTCCTATCACAGGCTATTTACATTTTAAGCTATACTATTAAACTCAAATGGTGAGAACAAAAAGGCCAGGTTCAGCTATTCAGAGCAGTGAATCTTTTTCTCCTGATGTGCCATACAGTTAAAGGCATCAGCACCATAACGAATATTAAGAAATCTGTCACGAGCTGTCATCCGCTTGGGAAGAACAAACTCCCCAGGGCTCACTGTTGACAGCACTGAAAGAAACAGCCTCACCTGGAACCACATATTAATTCATCCCGGTGAACGCGTCGGTGTGCAGCCCTTCCACTTCAGATATGGTCGACAGGCTACTTTCTGCACTAATTAAAGGATGTTAGAACGAGATCAGACACTCCTTATTGCCCGTCTCGCATTTTGCGTTTGCAACTGCATTCAAGAACAGCTAGGGATGGCTGAACATTAACGAAGTAAAAGCAAAAAAAAAAAAGAAAAAAGAAAAAAATCAATAATTTCTAGATTAGTTGCCTTTTATTTCCCCATTCTATCAACTAGAATTTCATGTGCCATTTTTTTATTCACAATTCACATGGCAGAAGCGCCTCTCGACTTAATGAATATCTGCATGTTCAGATTTTTTTCCCCCCCTAAATTAAAGAATTTATGTGAATTTGATCCCCATGGGCAGGTACATTGTGTATTTGCCGAGCGACAGATGCAGCACGGTGCTGACACAGCTCTGTGGGTGCTGGACCAGAGCAGGTCCACCTACCCTGGAGCGTATGGAGACGGGTTGGGGCAGGTCCCAGCTTGCTCTCCAATGCTGACATCCCCCTCACTCATCACCGGCGTATCTGAGCGTTCTCCCCTCGGCAGTACTCCTTCCCTGGTGCAGGAGAGCAGAGGACGTTACTTCACAAATAGCCGTGGCTTCACAGAGACTCTAAGCCCAAGGTACCTGAGGTGCTCACACGGGATGTCTGCGGGGGACCCAGAACTGATCCTAGTCTGCCCTCGCCCACAGAAGCATCTTAGCCCCTGGACCACCCTTCACCCCGAAACTCACCCCCGCCCCCAGGATGCACCATTTACTCTAACGTTTCAGTACCAAAGTAAGGTACAACCTGTCCGGAGCGCAGGCTCTCCTACAGAGACAAAACCACACCGCTCCTCAAAATCACGAGCCCTTCAGCTACACACAAAACCCGAATCAGAAAGGTAGAAAAAATCCTCAGCACTCCCCCAGCGGCAACCAGATTCATCCACACATATTACGTCGCTACGGCCCTACTGCCCGCAAAAATCCTGGCTTACGTTTGTTTCCCTTAAAAGCACGTTATTAAGTTCCAGCATCTCAACACTGTGAAAACTAGAGACACGCCAAGGGGAAGACAGAAACACAGCGTCTGGCCAGGGAAGAGCACGCGGTGTGAAGGCTTGCTGCCCCGCGGGGTGCCTATCAGTGCTGAGCGGTGCCAGGGGTCTGATTTCCAGCCTTGGTGAGCAGGCAGGGAGAGAGGGGACAAGAGGAGGACATTGCCCCCTCCCCACGGCTCAGCGGAGACCTTGGGGCACTGGTGCTTCAGCCCCATCCCTCCTTGTCCCCGGGAGCCGTGCTGTGCCTCTTGTTTCTCCTTTGGACCACACACGGCTGGACTTGTTTTTGTATGTGGCACTTATCTTACAGTTTCCCAGGCTGGTCTCTGCCCAGAAACGAAACTGGAAGCACAGGCGCAGGGTTACTCGCCCATAGCCGAACCGCCCCAGCTCGCATGATGAACGCGTGCCAGCAGCTAACACCACATGCTGTCCCCACTGCGTGACACTCTGGCTAGCATGAGGGAGGATAAATGGGCATTTCCTCTGATAGGCGCCAACAGAAATGGCATTTCAGACAAGTCAAACCCATCCATCCTAGAGAAATGCCAAAACGTCCCAGTTTGCAAGCTCCGTCTCCTTACTTACAGCAGTGAAAGAAACCAGCTCAGATATTGGTGGAACAAGTGGGGTTTTTTTTTGCTGCTGGCGAGTTGAAAAACCGTGTTCAAACCAGCAGTAAATAATCTGCCTAACAATTCAGAACTCTCTGCTTTGGTTCGTGCCTCTGTTACGGTATTCATCTCCCTTGAGATCTTTCGGTGGCATGGAGACTCGTAGGAGAAGCAGTAGTGCAGAACACGACACGGGCTGCTCTCCGGAGCCGAAAGTCTTAAATGCATCAGGAGAAGACATTTGGGAAACAAGATCTCCAGCCGTTTCTGTACTTGCCTGACAGGAGCACACATAATACTACTGAATAAGGACAGATTAAGAAACATGGGGCCTGCATTCAGATATGTAATGGGGAAGGCTGTATTAGTGGCAAGTTGTCATCTGGATGGATTCTAACGCCTTACAGGTCTCTGCTAGGGTCACAGAGTCAACCTGCCTGCAAACAAGAGGAGAACACAACCTCAACGCTGCCAAATACAAAATATTTCTAGCTCAGATAGTTTTCTCTGGTAATGACAGCCGATAGATACACAAAGCTGCTGGGGATGCTGCTGCACAGAGATTCATGTGTTCGCAGCGGTGTTCTCAGCAGCCAACAGCCCCCACCTACTCTCAAGCTACCAGAATTGAGGGCCAATAGTTACAGAAACTAATTGCTACTGCAGGAACAGTGCGAGGGGGAGAGGTGAAACCCAGAGTGTTTTTTTGCTTCAGGGGAATTCTTGCCTTTATTACCAGCTAATTTCACAAAGAGGGGCCACTCCAATTTAAAATCCTCTATCTATGCCTTAACCTCTGCTCCCACGTGAGGGTTTTTTCCACCGCTGCAACTGAAGGCCATGTTGCTCTGTCACTGTTACTAAGCAGCAGCCTGAACACCAGAAAGCCATCCTTGTGGAAATAACGCTCCACCAGGCACCACTAAAACCAGAGGGCTGGCCTCATCTCGCCTAGCGTCCGCTCGAGGCCGGACTGCAATGGTCTTTCCAGGCTGCTTTCAAGGGGTGGCAAACCCAGGCGGCTCAGCCCACCCAAAGATATGTTCCAGAGATGTAATGAACGACCCACCAGAATTCCTCCTCTGGCTCTGACCCTAGATGGCTAGGCTGACTCCACATCTGATTTTTAAGACAGCTCAAGCTGGATGAGGTCAACACCATCCAAACCGATCACATTTGAAAAATACATCAATCTGAGGGACAGAACATGTTAGTAACACCTTATGAAAAATTTCTGCACTGTAGTACCTGCAAAAGGGCGACACCACGTAAACCCAAACGCGGCCACCACACCCACACATTCCTGCCTGTCAGCTCTTGCTGAATTTCAGGCACCTTTTGAAGAAGAAAACTGAAACATTTCAGCCCATCAACCTCAGAGATTAATTCCATTTTTAATTAAAAGGAGTGTTTTCAGCCTGAAGTGGTCTTTCTAATTTCCCTGTTGCACTGGAAGGAGATGAGAGGCGAGGAACTTCCCTAACTACTGTTGCTACCAAACCCCACTTTAAGGCACCCTGTGCAAGAGCAATGTCAATACATGGACTCAGTCTTTAAACCTTGCAGAAGTTTTAGAAATACTTGAGCCCATATGAAGAAATACCGGTAGTAGCGCTAACCACCACCCCCCCCAAATTATTTTTAATTACTTCTTACTCCATCTTTACTGTAATTATATGATCCTTCCTTTACAATAATTGCATGTCATACTATGGAAGAATGACTTTTTATTAAGCGATCTCCTTCACTAACTAATGGCAAGATTAAGATGGTCCTTCATTTGACGTTAATGATGAATAAATCAATACATCCAGTAGCTAGAGATATTAGAGTCGTTTCTTCATATTCAATTATTGTCCCGAAAGATGCCTCGGGAGGGCTTCCGCACAAATATTGGGCAGCACTGGGAAAGGGTTAGTTATCTTTCATGAGTCGCTAAGCAACAGGACTCTGCTCTTATAGCACTTTTTTCCAGCCAGAGCTGTGGCAATGATGCAACCTTTCTGCATCTTACCCACAGAGTTTTCTGAAAACTTGTCTGCAAGAAGAGCAAACCCCCAGGCTGCTCGCGGACTGAAATTTAGCTCCTGATAGCTATTAGTTTTCAAATTGCTTTGGAACATTTGATTTTCTGATACAAAACATACATTGTATTTTAATATGGTTTAAATGATGGAAAAGACAACTAAAACGCAGCTAAAGAACTAAAACCAAATGAAGAAGCCCCAATATTCAGCAATATTCAACACCCCACTACTAAGTTGCTTCATGACGCATCTCAAATACAACCAATAAAAGCAAACTTAAAAGAGTGCAGAAATTCAGAAGCCAGGTTCAGACCCCAGGGATGGTCCTTCTCCCTCCCAGAGGGAAGGAGAGACGCAAGGAGGGTACAGACAGCTCCAAGCGGCTGCAGTGGAGATACCACACAAACCACACCAAGACTGCATCAATCACCAGGGGCTACTGAGGTCCGGTAACTCATAAACCAATCTCATTTATATGTGCTTTTCTGACTGTACATATCTCAAACTTCTTAATCAGGAGAGAAGGATGCATCCTATAATGAGCAAAGCCAAATAACAGCGATTTGAATATCTATGAGCTCTGGGGAAACGTATCTGAAAGCTAATTTTCAGGGACTTGCTTCTGCAAAGACTTTGAGGACATTTAAACTCGCACACGAACATCAAGATCGTTTTGGACAGAGCAGATGTAAATCAAGCACACACATCAGTCCTTGCTCAGGTTCTGTCATTTAATCTCAGACAATCTCTATGAAACAACACAAATAAAATCTTTGTGTTGCCAGCATTTTCTAGCAAAATCTACTAAACAGACTTTATGAAGCCAGGTTTTGCTTTGTTTTCCCCTAATTTTTTAGCTGTCTCACATAATGGGCCTACTTATGGTAATAATCTGGTCTGTGTGTTTATTCCAGGGGGGATGTAGCAATTTACAGGGGTGAACGACGGCCTCAGCCCAAGCTCCTGGTTGCTGCCACAATCCGCCACAGCTGTGCATAGCTTAGACACGAGCACCAGGAGTACAGATCTAGCAGAAGGCAGCAGCTCTACAGCAGGTCCAACTCTCTTTTGGTCACTTCAAATGTTTGCCAGATCGTAAAAAAGTCAAAAGAAACTATTCTGGACTAACAGTTGGGTTGATGAACACTGCCAAGTCAACAGGTCAACAACTCGCATGACTGGGGTCATTTTTACTTGGGAGCAGAGAGGACATCTACATAAAGGTCTCTCTACAGTGAGTTTGCCTTCTGGCAGGTTGCTCTAAGCAGGTTGGGAGGTCTCCTTTGGAACTACTGGCACGAAATACAAGGTCTGAGTGAAGCAATGTTACATCATATCACATCACCACACAATGATTACATTAGATAACCAAAACACAAGAAAAAGGATGAAAATATGTGAATTTGGGGGGTTGGCTAGCCTAAGTTTACGGAAAAATACATGATGCATGGTCTTCATGAATCCCAGGAAACAAATACTATGAAGACATGAAGTTCATGTTCCCTTCAGTCTGTTAATGCTTATGCTGGTATTGGTTCCCTGGGATTTATGAAGAGGTTTAAACAAGCGAGCTATTTTTATCAGCATACTGGGATTTATTGTGTTAAATTAGTTTCCATCTCAAAAGAGAAAAATCTGAATTTCTTAAAACAGGATGACTTTAATACCGATAAAAAAGTCCTTTGATTGAAGGAAGAAAAATAATCCTTAAAATAAACAGAAGTGTTTTGTTTCAGAAAACTCACTGTTTTGTAATAAACTGGGTTTGCTTTTAAAACACCTTGGATCCCTTGCCAGGAGTGGATTGGCTTACGTGGGCCAGCAGGAGAGGCTGAGCAGTCCTAAGGCCACCTCAGCTTCTGGGCTTTACACAAAGGCATGTAAACCATGGCTAGGCACAGCTGGGAGATGTAGGTCAAGGTCCTTGGTTGACTGTACACTTGAACTTGGTACTTGATTTACAAGACTGGGGGTATTCTAAATCCAGATCTGAGTTCTGGTCTGCTCTGGAAACAAGTCCAAGCTATAAAACAGAATTTCAGCTCTAGCCTAGATTTGAACCCCTTTGACGTCCTTGTATTTGTGTTTCAGTCCTTTTCTAGTGATGGTCTACCAGCCAAAGAAAACCTGTACATTTTAAAGCCAGGCTTTCAAACACACTTGCTAAATCTCGATTTCAACACAGTTTTTGGTGTTTTGGAGGGGGCGACAAACCCCCGTGTCTTAAGTGCCTCCTTCTCCATCTAAAGTTAGATAAAACACCAAATGCCCGGGAATCCATTCAGATTTTTTCAGGTAGTTTTTAGCAACAAGAATGGACAGTGACTCAGTGGCCGAGGAGAGGAAATGAGTCACGAAGCAGCATCTCTCGTTACTGAGCTGGAGTGTCCTAGGCTGAGCCAGGGGCCTCGGAACGCCAAACTGATTGGATTATATTTATTCTGTATTTTCTGAAAAGAGCTAATGAGACAAACCTGGAGAGGAGAGCTCCGAATGCCACCCTTGGAAGGGCAGGGCTCTCCGCAGGCTGCCAGGACGACCCTTTCGCACAGGGGTAAATAGCCACCAGCTTTCTTAAAGCTATAGAAAATAGAGCTGGAATGGGCCTCTGGAGGTCATATGGTCCTCCTCCCTCCTGCACAATATTCTTTGAAATAATTAAATAATATCATCTAAATTATTTCTTTAGGACCAGGAAAAGCATGCAGACATCCGAAAAACACAGGAAATCTCAAATAACGCGCTCTCGCACAAGGCATGTAGGTCACTCCCCCCACCCCCTGCCAGGCATGTTGTAATACAGACAGACAAGAATTTGGGGCACAATCCTATATTCTGAAAAAAAAACCCAAGCAAAATTGACAACGGCACGCATTTACTCTGGAACACGAAGTTAGTCATTCTGTGTCCAATTAATCCACCTGTAGTCTTTGTAGCCTCCTTACCCCTGCTTCACAGTCAGCCTCGTGATTTAGCATCCAGATCAGATCTGGTTTAGCTCACATTTCCACAAAACCCAACAAAACCTCTCTCCGCTGGGGGAGATGGCTCAGAATATATCAAGCTCTTCTTGTGCAGTTGCTTCCAGTCATCTTCCACTGAAAACCTTCCCCAGCAGGGACTGGGATAACCTGTCACCTGCCAGCTTAGCTTAGTTTAAAGGGTGACTATTGAAGATAAAGAAAACTAGTTACTTAAAATGCTGACTGATTTTTTGGAAAAAAAATTGGTAATTTTTTCAGCAGCTCTAAATTCTCCTAATCCTATACTTTGTTACTATGCTTATCAATCCACATATAGCCACATTTGATATTTTTATGTATAGTCAGGCTCCATTTAGCCAGGGAAATGCCGCTACATGGAAGGAAGCCATCTGTTCCAAAACAATCAGGTTGACCTTGTTTTCCAGTAGGCTGCTATCTAAAAGAAAGACACGTCTGTGTCTCTCTGAGGAGACAAAGTGCCGTGCTCTCAAAATGCAGAACAGCTTCACGGGGACACTCAGAATCCCTGCCGCAACACACGGAGGGATGCTGCTCGTGACAGGCGAGAGCAGGCTGCCAGAGCTGGGGGTGCAGCAAGTATTTCCCTCTTTACGAGCATCAACTCGAGCTGTGACCAATTCTGAGAATGCACCTCTGCTATGAGGATGTCTGAGAGAGTTGGGATTGTTCAACCTGGAGAAGAAAAGGCTCCAGGGAGACCTTAGAGCCCCTTCCAGTCCCTAAAGGGGGCCTACAGGAAAGATGGGGAGGGGCTGGATGAGGCTTTGAGCAGCCTGGTCTAGTGGTCCCTTCCAACCCAAACCATTCTATGATGCCTGCTAGCCCCTTTTGAGAATGGGGTAGTAGTGAATAACTGCACCTTCTCTTCTGCCTTTGATACCGTACCTGTGAGAACAGCTCGTGGCTGATGCGTTGGAGTCATCTGATGTGTTGGCTTACACAGAGCCCATGTCATGGTGTCGGATCACGGATGGAAGCTGGAAGAGAAACTTGTTCCTGACCTTAGAAGAAAACAAACCTATCCTTCAGGCATGGGAGAGCAGGCATCTTTTTTAAGTTTTAAACTTGTTAATTTAACTTTAGAAACTATTCTTTTTGTTATAAAAGAAACAAAGAACAGAAATGTCACGATCCAATCGTTGAGTGCTCTGTCAATAATTAATAATGACACATCTAACGTAATAGGCTATGGCATTACAAGAACTCCCTAATGCTTTGCCATGTGAGTAAGACATTGACTGCAGCCTTAGAGCCGGCAGGTTCAAGCAGTAGACGAGCTCTCCCAAGCACAAATCGAGAGGCCACAAGCAAGGGAATAAATCTGATTATTTGACCAGCAACCAGTTGTGCTTTTTCCTACCCCACAAGACTGTGATCGCTAACGAGCACCAAGGCAGGCAAGCAGAGAGGCTTGCGCTCTGATGAGAGCCTGAGGGAGGGAATGCCCACCCTTTAATGTCACAGAGCTGACACTGACCCCTGGACACTGGCCTGAGAACAATATTTATGTCAAAACCCACTGGACGATCTCTGGGTACTGTTGGCCTAGGCTGGTGAAAGGTTCCAGAGCCCACCGTTTAATTGCAGATGGCTTTGGTCCCTTGTGTTAATCTTTCTCCAATTATTATTTTCCCAGACAAACTCACACTTTTTTGCTGGGTACAGAGAGCAAGAGATTAAATGGCTGGCTGAATCAGTTTGGTTTTGTTTTTTGTTTTTGGTTTGGTTTTTTTTTTAAAAAAACCAAAACACCCTATACTTGCTTTGCAATTAGGAGAAAAAAAATGTGTCTGGAGAATAGGGAAAATTTTCAGACTTGTTTTTAAACCTTCCAGCCGTAGAAATGCCAGAGCAAAGGCCATCAGCTGTCTTCATCCACATAGCGAGGCCTCCAGGAGAGGGAGATCAGAGGCTCCCAGGTGCTCAGGATTACGTGCAGCCTTAGGCTTTCATGTCCCAGAAGATTTCTTGTTGTTGATGGCTTCTCTGTTTTGTAATACACCCCACATGGCCAGTTTCTCTGGGTGGCTTTTAATAACCTCTTCAGGCTTCACTGCTTTCTTGCATCCACATCTTTCCGGAAATCCTTTTCTTTTTTAATATGATATTTGACTACACAATGCATCTGATCTCTCAGGGAACAATAACTCTTCAGTAGGACCCTTTTTAATGAGCAACTGAAAAAAAGCATCTTTTGTAGAATCAACATTTGACATGAGGCCTCAGAAACAGTGTTCTTTTTAGATTTTAACCACTTCCCTCCTTTTGATTTTGTTATATTCTCATACTTTATAAGTTCCTGTTTGATTTCCTCTATCTTCGGTATTCCTCAACTTTTCAATGGCAACTTTGCTATGACCTTCATCGTTATTGTACACCACACAAAATAGGCTCCATCTGCAAGCAACACAATTTGCTTTGCTGATACCTTTTCCCCTGCTGATATAAATAACCATCCTAAGCTGTGATATTCAAACTGGGCTCTATTCCACATCCCAGACTCAGTGGCTCCTGACACCGAAGAATTAAAATCTCACAATATCTGGAGTTGTTAGTAAAGCTAGGTATACTTATAATGTTATTAATTAATTAGAATCACAGCGTTCAATATTTAAGTTTCTCCAGGCCTTAAAATTAATAGGAACTCAAACATAGGAATCTCAAAGGCTCAGAAGTCAAACAAGAAGAGCTCCAGGAAGGATGTTCCGCAGGACCAAAGTTACAAATCAGCCATCCTTGGGCATCCTTTTTCTCAGGCTGTGGTCCTGTGGGTGTACCTGCCCAGGGAATGTGGTCAGCTCCTCTGAAAGGGTCCAGACTGGCCATCGTATCTACAGATGGAGAAGTGGGTTCTGGAAATCATCTCATTGCAGAAGTGGCAAACCATAAGCTATTGCATTTACAGGACAACTCTCTCTTCCCAGTGATATTATCTTGTTTCAGCTATCAACGTTTTTTTCCGTTAAGAATAGTGCAGCCCATTGAATAAGCGCATTTTACTGTGGTAAGAAGCTTTAGAATTTGGGGCTAACATGGGTATGGAGAAGTTGATATGATTTCTACTAATGAATTCAAAAAAGAAAATCCACAGTAAATTGGCCACAGTGCTGAAAGAAGAAAAACATATTCCATTTTCAACAAATTATTTAAAAGTTTGCTCTTTCAGTGCCTGTAGCTAATTAAGTTCTGCCTACACATTGGTGGGATATCACAAATCCATGAAAACAAAGCCCAAAGACAGAAAGTTTCTTCAGACTCAAATGGTTTCATAGTGTGGGGTTTTTTTTTCTCATTATTCCTCTGTCAGCCAGAATAACAACTTTCTACTTACGTTGTATAGATAATTAAAGTAAATGTTTGTGAGCCATCCTACTCCCCTAACGGCGCCAGCATTCCAACTGTGTAGGTGAAGCTGAATCTACTATTTTGCCAAAGCCGGGTGGCAAGCTTCTCTTCTAAGGCAGCTTCAACTGGCCACTGAGGGGATGGGCTTGCTTTGGGAGTAAAACTGCCCATCTAACTCTACCTGTGGGTAAAAGGCAGCAGCTCTTGTCTTGCTTAAGACACTTGAACAACCTAGAAGAGGAAGAGTTGAGCACTGAATAGTTCACTATGTAGGAAGTTGGGACCTTCACTGAAATAACAGTCCCACTCATCCAAAGCAGAATCTAATGAACTCTCTGATCATTGCATGTCGGCAACTGAAGTTTAAAGCTCATCACAACAAGGATGAATGCAACATATCTTGCCAAGATCCAATTCAGCATTAACTCAAAATGATGGAGTCATCCTCAGAAGAAAGGTGTTTATGACCAGCAGAACCATCAGTGAACAAACCTGGACAACTCTGCTTCCTTTGAGAATACATGACTTTAGGTGATGATGCTGATGATCTGGAGTCCTCAGCACAAGAAGGACATGGATGTGTTGGAGAGGGTCCAGTAGAGGGCCACAAAGGTGATCAGAGGGCTGGAGCACCTCTCCTATGGGGACAGGCTGAGAGAGTTGGGGTTGTTCAGCCTGGAGAAGAGAAGGCTCCAGGGAGACCTTATAGCAGCCTTTCAGTACTTAACGGCACTACAGGAGAGATGGAGAGGGACTCTTTATCAGGGAGTGGAGCGATAGGACAAGGGGTAACGGTTTTAAACTGAAAGAGGGGAGATTTAGATTAGATATTAGGAAGGAATTCTTTACTGGGTGGTGAGGCACTGGAACAGGTTGCCCAGAGAAGCTGTGGATGCCCCATCCCTGGAGGTGTTCCAGGCCAGGCTGGATGGGGCTTTGAGCAGCCTGGTCTAGTAGGAGGTGTCCCTGCCCAGGGCAGGGGGGTGGAACTAGGTGATCTTTAAGGTCCCTTCTAATCTGAACCATTCTATCATTCTATGAATGCCAGATCTTCAGCCTTTCAGTAAAATCCATGTCTTGCCCTATCAAGGGCATTTGCTTTCCCGAGACCTTTTTCTAGAGAAGATGGGTATGGCTGAAGTGGTTGCAGCCAGTGAGACGTAGCTGACAGTCAGAGCTATATTACATAAGCTTTGCATGAAATTGTTAAATCATGTATATGCTGGGCTGACACCAATGACTTTCCAAAAGCTATTTACAGTGGTATCAATAAATCGATGAGATCACTGTCCTTCTCCCTCACTTCCCAGTACCTGGATTCTACCAGATCCAGGTAAATCAACTGCGTCTTCATAATGAAAACAGAAATTTAATTATTCACAAGCATTCCCCTTGAGCTTTCTCTGGGCTTTTTGTGAATGATTAACAGAGCAGCTGCTCCAGACAGCACTCTCAATCCCTGCTTGCTGGCCTGTTAAAAGCAGTGACTCATCAGCACATGACGTCAAACCCTCCTCTCCTCTGAAATGGCAGGAAGGAGGTTTCATTAAAAAGATAAAAAAAGGTATCAACATAACAGCCTGAACTTCCTCCCAAACGCACGGGGGTTTGGTCAGGGGTCATCTCTGCCGCTGCTGCCGCCCAAAGAGTTACACCGCGTGTACGCACCGACGGCTCCTTCACAGGGTAAACTTTTCTGTTGAACACTAAAAAACAGGAAACGTACTTCCTCGGGCAAGCTGATTTTTTTTGGATACTGACTCAAAAGTCAAGCTGAAAGCAAACTGAAGCCCCTCGTGCATCTTGCAGGAGCGCCTCCCTGCTCAGCGGGGCGGTGAACGGGCGCATCTCCACTCTCCCCACCTGCATCGCCTCACAAGATGTTTGCACAACCCAAAGTAGCTGTTAAGAGCTCCTTGAAACTGCCCCAGTAACACTTCCCAGTAACACCTGATAAGGGTGCCCAAACAGACACGCAGACAAGCAGCAACAAGTCCAGTGCTGCCAAATTCAAGACCCGTCCCCCCCTTGCCTCCCTGCCTTGCTAAGGTTGCGCTGAAATGTGCAGATGGGAAAAAAAATGGATTCGAACGCAGCCATGATTCCCTATCTTTGTGAAGAAACGTGGGCCCAGCACCATGAAAGTTAGAAGCAAAAGAAGTGTTCTAGGGAGGGGCTGCTTCTCTGTAGTTAAAATTCAGATTTTTACTCCAGATGGCAAGTCCTGCTGTCACACGGACAACAGCATTTCACCCAGAAAATCTGCAAAGCAACAGAGAGGGGAGCAAGCCGGCTAATTTGAGATTTAGCCCTTACATGGGATTAATTACTGACGTCTGTGATACTTTTATTTCCTCTGCTAGCTTTGGGCTGCAAAGCCAAGCCTCAGCCTCCTTGGAACATCCCAGCTCGGCTCTCGGTCTGGGCTGGGCGGTGGCAGGGGACAGGAGATGCATTTGGCTCCCTGGAGGGCAGCATCGCTTACAGCCTGCCGCTCCTGACTGCCCCCAGCGCGGAGCTGGGAGCAGAAACACGACTCTTAGCTCTTCCCCTTCATCAATGGCAGTCGATTAGGGAGTTAAATGGAGGTTTGGAAAGAGACCATGGCACCATGGGGGCTGCTCGGGCACATGGGGCTAGTGCCAGAGCTGGGGAACGCTGCTGGGGCACGGGCGTTCCCACCTGCACTGCTGTCCCTGTGAGGCGGTCAGGCCATGGTATGATATGAAAGCCCCAAGCTGACTGAAACGACTGACCAAACATACACCACATCTCTTGATCTGGCCGGCAGACCCAGAGAGGTGATTCTCCCCCTCTGCTCTGCTCTCGTGAGACCCCACCTGGAGTACTGCATCCAGCTCTCAGCGCAAGAGGGACGTGGACCTGTTGGAGCAGGTCCAGAGGAGGGCCACAAAGATGATCCGAGGGCTGGAGCACCTCTGCTATGAGGAAAGGCTGAGGGAGCTGGGGTTGTTGAGCCTGGAGAAGAGAAGGCTCTGAGGAGACCTTACAGCAGCCTTCCAGTACCTGAAGGGGGCCTACGGGAAGGATGGGGAGGGGCTGTTTGCAAGGGCATGTAGCGATAGGACGAGGGACAATGGTTTAAACTAGAGCAGGGTAGGTTTAGATTAGACATTAGGAAGAAGTTCTTTACACTGAGGGTGGTGAGACACTGGAACAGGTTGCCCAGAGAGGTGGTGGAGGCCCCATCCCTGGAGACATTCAAGGCCAGGCTGGATGAGGCTCTGAGCAACCTGATCTAGTTGCAGATGTCCCTGCTGACTGCAGGGGGGTTGGACTAGATGGCCTTTAAAGGTCCCTTCCGACCCAACACCTTCTATGATTCTATGAACATAAAAAGTGCAGAAAAAAGGGTGATACACACAGGCCGAGAGTTCCCATGTCATGAGCCTCTGCCCAACACACTTTTCTATTAAAAATAAATAAATAAATAAAAAAAATCAACATTACCTTGATGTCACTTTGCAGAAATGAGTTTACTGTCTGACCTTCTGCCTCTGTGAGCATTCTTAGCCTCCACTCGGTTTGACTGCTTATTTGTCTATGGGGGTCTCTGTCTTTCTGCAGTCGGGGTCAGAATTTGTTTTCTCAAGTAGATGTGCAGCAGAGAGATGGAAGGTCCACAGCAAAGGTGGCATCTGGGCGTCCAAGCTAACTCCAGACAACAGAGCACTCTAAAATGGGAATGAAAATTATTATTCCTTGTCTTTCTAGAATACTTATTATTGCAACTCTTATTGCTTATCTTTCTGGAATCTATTAGCAATGAAGTGCTAGCAGACTTAAATTTTGCACATGCCTCATCATCTCAAGTGTAGGCCCTAAACAAGATTTCAGTGTGAAGAAGCGCCGAGCTGCCGCCCTCTCCAGTGGCAGCCAGGCACACGGAGCCTCCCTGCGCTGCAAAACGCACCCCAGTAACTCCCGCTACTGCAGAAGGAGAAACGGGGAACACAATACCAGAAATGCAGGCATTCCTCAAACGAAGGTTTCTAAAAGAATTTGCATTCTTGGCCGAAACAATCAGAGACAGGAGAAGAGAGGAAACGGTGGAAGAAGCGCCAGCAGGGTACAGCTCCTGGGCTCTCCCTGCCCTGGTGAGGCAGAGCCTTCATCCCCGCCATGGAGAGTCAGTGCAAAGCCAGTGGAGAAGGGAAGGGATGGGATATGAAGGGGAGTTTATGTTAGAGCAGACAGCAGGAAAAGGAAAGGGAGGAAAACGAGGTTGGAGAAAACAGGGAAGGGTTGTAAAAAAGTGATAATGAGAATAGCGGGGTGTCAGCCCACGCAGAAATGGAAAGCTGTGCATAACACTAATGAAACTGTGCCTCTCCAGACGGTGTGGAGACAGCATCTGGAAGAACCTCTTTCTTATTCCTCCCTCTTGCACAAACTCTCTCCTGCCCGTAGGGTGGCTCACCCTCTCCTTGCCCTGCTCCCTGCTCCAGCAGGGATGCTGGATGCAGGAGAGGCTGCCATCCCTCCCACCGCCAGCTGGCACTGGGGACTTCTAAAATGCTCTTGGCATCCATCCCTGACCGAGAGATCTCCTGCCTCCCCAAGCTGTGCAAAGAGGGAGCTGCCTGCCAGAGCCCTGGAGGACATCCCTCCTTCTCCTGGCCAGGATCACCTTGGAGCAGAAAGGGAGCAGCAAGCACTTTCACTCCTGTTCACTTGTGCCATACTGGTACTGCTTGGCCTCGCGTATTCTGCAGTCATTATTAATGTCATTATTAAAAAGAATGAGCAAAAAACCCCAACAACCACATATTTGTCATCAGTACCTTCTTTTAAGCAAATACAGTTCTTGCATTTTCATTAAGAAACACCACTCCTTTTTCCAAGCGACCGAGTTCACTCACAAAGCTGAGGGAAGATACAGCATCTTCTGGAAACGCCGTTCCACACCTGGCCCACAAGCCCTTATTCAAAGATGTCCTCATCTTTTCCATGTTTCCTGGGATTTATAGCAATTCAGAGAGGATGACATCTATTTATTAAGTCTGAAGGTCTTCTCATACCTTCCTGTTCTAGACTAATCTTAATTTTTAAAAAATAAACAAAAGGAAAACTGAGGCTCTCCTCCCTCTCTAAGCACCCCTTTTTCTTTTTACCTGAGTAATCTGTGAATATTTGTGATCACAGATTTTTCCCATTCTTTAGGGGACAACTGGATGTTCCAACTTGGCTATAATGTTTGGGGCAACCTTATGAGCACAGGACGCACAGGCTGCTCTGCTCGTTAGCCCATGGCAGGACAAGTCAACCACCAGCAAACCCTTGTGTCTCCCAGCCCGCTCCTCCTGGCCTCCCAAAGGGCTCCGTCTCCCACTTCTTCTGGAAGCCATCGCAGTGGTTTAGGGCACTGTCTGGGTGCTCGTATGCCAAACAGGACTATCCCGACCACCACGCTCTCTCAGAGATCAGGTGTCCACGTGTTTTCTTAGGCCTTTCCGTAGTGAAATGCTGACAATTTAGAGTAAAAGCATTTTAAGTAGATACACTTTTTCAAAGATGAGTCCTACCCAGAAAAAATTTTTCATTCTGAGGGTGCTGAGGCACAGAAACAGGTTGCCCAGAGAAGCTGTGGATGCCCCATCCCTGGAGGTGTTCCAGGCCAGGCTGGATGGGGCTTTGAGCAGCCTGGTCTAGTGGGAGGTGCCCCTGCCCAGGGCAGGGGGGTGGAACTTGATGGTCTTTAAGGTCCCTTCCAACCCGCACCGTTCTATGATCCTATGGAGCACGGCCATGCCTTATGAAACCACACCTCTGCCCGCAGGGACAGCTGTGCCCAGCTGTGCCCGCTCCAGCACGGACGCAGCACATCACCACCTGCCCAGCCCGGCTTCCAGCCCCCAGCGCCCCACAGAGAAGCTGGGCAAGGCAGAAATCATCCCTTTTGTAACGTCTCACTTCCCTGTTTGCCTTGGCTTCACAACATACCCAGTTTCACATTTTGACCTCCCCTCCTCCTCCGGAAGAGCCCTGCCTGTCGGAGGTGAGGTCTTCTGCTGCTTTCCAGATGGAAAACGATGTGCAGGAACCTCTCTCCCACAGCCATCACCTGTTAGTATTTAAACAACCTTTATTTCTCATTGATTTTATTTTAAAGCATGAGTGCAAGAACTGTAAGAGTGAAGAGAACTCCCTCTTTCTACATCTGAAAAGAAACAGCTGTTTCCACGGCACGGAGCCAGCGAGACAGGGGGTTTCCTTCAAACCTCAAAAATGCAGGTGGCCCCATTAAAGCAGCCTGAGCTCTTTCTTCCATGCTTGTAACAGGGGACACCCCAAAGTACTTTGCTGAATCCAGGCCTCATGCACGGCTGCTACAAGCGGTTACACAGTGTAAGAAAACAGGAGGAAGAGAAAGGAATTGTGCTCCTGCTTTTCTTCAATATAGTTGTTATTTAAATTTTCTGACCAGCTACCCATGAGCCACAACTGAATACGATTCACACAACAGAATCAAGGTTAAAACCACCCAATATCCCTAAACTGAAGGCACGGCCATCCTTGCACTCCACTGCTCCCTAAGCATTACCTGGGAGTTAGACAGAACAGAGAACCCCTTAAAAGGCTGCTGCAAAGAGAAAGGTAATAAAAGGGATTTCTGTATTGATGCTTGATATCACAGGTAGCGCTGGGCTTAAGTCGCGGTAAAGGAGCTGGCATTAGGACGAGCATTTCAGCTGAGAGGGGGCGTTTAGTTTCAGGGCAGACTGTCCAAGAACCTTTTGGGATCTGCAGCATAGGCGGATTTGAAGAAGTCAGAGAAACCTCACTCAGAACGATACAAGTGCAGCTGACCTTGCCTGGGACTGAAGGATGAGCAGTATGATTTCTTGAGGCCCTAGTCTTTCCATTTTTATACCAGATTTAAACATAAATACACTACTACGTAACATTTTTGACATACTAATTATTTTCATCATCATTCAGACAGAACTGTCATGCTAAATGTTGCGGTTTTCCCCATATTAACCCAACCAGAATGAATCAATGTTTTATTATCATATTTAAAAATAATTTATAATATTTCATTGCCCTCTGCGATACCTTTTTTGCCAGCAGAACATTCTTGTCACTGCCAACATAACACTCTGTGTCAGTGCTTGCCAAACAAGAACTGATTGCCCAAGCCAGTTTTCCCTCTGAGAACAAGGACCACCTTGTCACTGACAACAGACACCAGAAAAAAAACCCTCCTTCGCCCCAAATGCAGCTGTCAGCTTACAAATCCAGCCAGTTTTTTCTTCTTTTTCCCCAGAATATTCCTTTCTTGCCACGTTGTCAGACTGTTCTTTCAGAGCCGTTATCCAGCATAATATTCACTGAGGACCACTTCCCAAGCCCTCCTGAGAAATGAAAAAGAACATATTCTTTCACCTGAAACTTCTGTGAAGATGTTCCTCTGTGATTTGTCATTGTCGGCTCCGCTCAGCTGCGGCTGACTTCTCGCTGTTGGCTTCCAGAAGGACCCTGAATCGTGATCTCCACAAGGCAGGGAGACTTACCCAGCTGCTGGCAATTTATTCATGCAAGATCCTGGTCCAGAGAGCAGCTGAGATCCGCAGCAAGCTATAATGAATTTGTCACCCTGTGTAACTAGGGATTCTATACTCGGCATTGGTTTTTTTACGACACACAAAATTCACCTTTGCAGGGAAAAAAAACATCGTCATTTAGGAGACCGTAGCAAGTTCCTATTCTCCGCTGCAGAATCTGGTGTGTAGTGATGCGTATTGGGTTTGGAGCAAGAAGCTCCAGAAGAGAGGAGAATTCTCACCGGGAATTTTAGAAGGAAATGACGGAGGGGCAAAGTAAACTTTAAGATACCTTCTATATGTTCCCCCCACCAAGTTTCCTTTTGGCATCAGAGAGCAGCAATCTTACCCCACTGATACACAGGGGTAAGCAGATTTTTCAACGTGGATATGTACACCAAAATGTTCCGTACCCCATATACATGGACTGTCTTTAAAACTAACAGCTACAACCAAAGGCAAAAATCCTCAGCTAAACTGCTGATAAACTATCCCCTGGCTTACAGGACATTCCAGACCAGACACAAGTTTGTTTTCAGTCTGTCCTTTCCACAAAAGTTGGGCAAATACTGTAGTGTACTGGGAAAGAGGAATGCAAATAAGATGCTATTTGTTTCTAGATGGCCAAGAGATTAGTTTTTAACTGCTTTATAGTGTTCTTTGTATTAAAACATCCGGTTACAAGAGCTGTTAAGTAAGTAAACAAAAAGATAAGGTTAAGTGGACTAGGCAATGGAACTTGAAATAACTATAATTAAAGATAATGTATATTGCTGGACTTCCTTAGGGCTCGCTGAGCAATAATTTCAAGAATAGCTTCTTCCTTTCCCTTAGCCTGGGTCTCATTAGTCATGTTCCAAGGCAACAGGTTTCCATGACAGCAAACATTAAGTCTCTTGCAGCACAGCCCATTATTTCTGCTACAAACGCTAAGCTTTCTCTACTATACTTCACGCTAGAGCCGCTGTCTTCAGGAAAAGAAATCCCTGAAAAATCCTAATAGACATGTAAATCAACAGCTATATTTTATTTGTATTATGCTCATGCTAAGGAACACACACTCTATTGAATTCAGTGAGAACGCCTTCAGATTCCCCAGAAGGACGCTTTTACCTGGTCTGAGCTCACAAGTTCTTGGCAACTTGCCTAAAACAAAAATATAACGATGTAAGTGATGATGCAGACCCCACGCTCATAACGGCGTCAGATTAAGTTAATGAAAATCCCACCGTAGGGATTAACGGCAGAATTGAGACCTTTGGGTTTAGTCATTTTCTGCAGGGTGAGAGCAACGTCCCCCACACAGGAGCTGTGCTGAAACGCATTTTCAATGGAGCAGAACATCACGAACAGACAGGGATAGGAGTTTTCTCTCTTTATGCACTGTGTTGAGCCATGTTATTTTGAGGGGACCGTTGATTGAATGTCTCTGGGTATCTTTGAAAGCCTCACTCACACTGTTAAACTCCTCTAATCTTTCCCTATAAACCGGTCCCTCCTGACCCCTAATGTACTGTTACTGCATGCTGTATTCCTCCAACGCAGCACAGTGCTAAGCCGAGGATAAAAAAAAAAAGTGTTATCTATTGGAAGGACTGTGAAATAAATGAAAAAATAGTAATTCATCCTTTCATAAGTACAGCATTACTCGGTCCAACATAAACTCAGACACAGAACCATACCTAAACTGCACAGTAAGTTCCCCACCTGGGTTTCTGAAAGCACAGGGTTTTTTTGTGGGAGCAGCTGGGGGGAGGCGTTGAAGATTCACTTTCAGCGGCTTTCTGTTAAACAAAGGCTGATAGGAGGTAACCTAAACGCCAGTTTTCCTACAGTTATTTGTAAGAGTTGACACCTTTTAATGAGCCACAACACTCAGAAAAAAGAAACAGAAATTATAAGGATTCATGAATCCTGTGAGATCCTGACACTCTCGCTTCTCACTCATGATGATTTGTCATAGTTTTAATATTCCTATTGACATTACTACACTTATTTTTATCCCAGTCTAACGTCTGTCTCTCTCTTTTTAATTGCCATGATATGTTCAAAGATGTCACAACTCATGAGTTGCAAACAGTTGCATGACAGAGAACCAGCCCTGTCACAACTGGGAAGCAGTAAGATCACAGTAAGAATCCTCCGGGCAGAGATGCTAATAAGAAAATTAAGTAGCTTTTTGTTAGATGCAGGCAGCGAAAGCAAGGAAGGGAATCTAGGCTAGCAAGACAACTGTGATTAATGGTTGTTTTAGTAAATGTAATTTTGCAAACTAGGACATAGGGGCTTGAAGCTTCTCAGCAAGGTGAGAGTTTGGATAACCGCAAAATATGTTAGTGAGATTGGGAAAACTGTTAAGGAAGCTGCTTTCTAATACTTTTTTTGATAACAATTTCATAAAGTAATCTCAGGAAACTTTACATTGATCATTTGCTAGAATAGTCAGGCAGGTTGGAGAGAGAAACATCAACAGCAAACACGAATGAAACGGGCAACGCCTCAGAGAGATTTATGAATATATACAAAGATATACGTATCTTCTGCTTTAAGAAAAAATCAAAGAACTAAGATACCAAGAGAAACAAATCTTCTGATGAGCTGTACTCCACAGTGTGCTAATGTATGTAGAGTCCTGTTGATGGCAATGGAGTTCCACAAAGACGGATGCATTTTGACACGGTGACCTAAAGGTAACCTGCCAACAACTGGGTGTCATTTGGGCTTTTTCCCTTTGGAGAAAGAGTTGTGTTGAGCTGAATGCTATTGTAACACCACTGAGGTGAGTGACTCCTTTCTTACTGAAGGTTATAAATAGTAGAAATACAAGTTTTAAGAACAAATTGATTTGAAACCTAAGTATGCTATACATAGAGGCTGACACTTGCAAAAGTCACATTAGGTACGGCTCACTTGCCTACTTTGGGTAGCCCATCTCCAGGCAAAGGCAACAGGAATCTGTAGATGTTTCTTAAAGCACAAATATAAGTCAGCAGTTCTTTAGGGTGCTTAACGCATACTTTCCATCCAACTTTGTAGCACAAAGGCAGCTGGTACAACAGGCACACCACCTTCCAATGACCTTTTGCACTAGGGCAAGGAAACCACACTAATTCCTTCACGCTTCTGAAGCTGACACTGGATACATCAGCTTGGCAATGCTATTTATTTCAGATGCTATATTGATATGGCTGGCATAAGTACCCCTAGCTAATGTATTATTTTTTTCCAGAAGGAATTCTTCTTCATTTGAAAAGAGAGAAAGACGTCCTACAGCTCTTCTTAGAATGATTGAAAAGACAGGCTTATGATGTCCTTATTCATACCAAGAAATCTTCTTTTTGGAACTCCTGTTTTGATACCCTCCAGAATTCAAGCAACATGACCGTTTTAATAAGAGTCAGCGACTCACAGCATGGCTCCAAAAAAGAGTAAAAGCAAAAGAGTAAAAGCTAATGATTTCACTGAACAGAAGTCACTTATAAAAGTAAAGAGCGGAAAGAGACTCTTTGCACATTCTGAAGTGGCTTCTTAATCAATTAAACACTCTACTTTAAAAAACTTCATTTCAAACCATGAGAAAATAATATACAACTCATACAATTTCATTAATTTACTATTAAATTGCATGTCTTCAGAGCTATTAAAAGCCCTTCAAGCAATTTTACTGTTTTTTCAATGCTGAAAGTATGCCTTTGACATCAATACAGAGCAAACAGATGGATAAGGTAATTATAAAAAGAGCAGCATGACGCTACGAACCAGCTTGTCACAGTTTTACTAACAGACTAAATAACACAGGCAGAAAAGTGGGTTGACAATTAGCAAAGTTGTCATGTTCTGTCAAAGTGCTCCCAACCTCCCCCAAAAAGACCCAAACCAAACCCAAACCCCTCCCCAGGAAGATACAAACAGACTGGGAAGGAAGAAGCGATAAAAATAATAGAATAAGTACGCAGGACATTTAAAGATTAGAAAAATCCCTGAAGGAAAATACTGACTGTACATCCCAGAAATAAAAGAAAATATATGTTAAAGGGAAATGTGAATCAATGCTTGGATCGTTCTGGCATATTTGTCTGATAACTTACCTAATTTTTGTCATAGAGTCACAGAATGTGTTGGGTTGGAAGGGAGCTTTAAAGGTCATCTAGTCCAACCCCCTGCAGTAAGTAAGTTTTTGTATGGGATGATTTCATGATTTGACAGAGACAAAATATGTAGCTACGAGTTATGGGCTAAGATGAACAGAATTTCTCTAAGCTTTAAATTCTGTTAAGGGAGGAAATAATCTCTCTAAGGAAGCCAGTTCAAACAGTTCATAGAGTCCAAATTGCAGAAAGACAGGCGAGTTAACACACAGCTACAGCGTTTTATAACACACAGCAAGATGCCTAGCCCAGCTGATTCTTCTCGTCTCTACTACCTTACCCCTTTTCCCTTTGTGCAGGTTGCAAAGTTATAAAAGGTTGATTAAATTGTCCAGCCTTCACAAAAATGGGTCATGCTCAACTACTAGAAAGCTGATCATCCCCATAGGTGTGTGAATTGCAGACAGGAAAACTCTGCTGGCAAAGATGGTTATCGGTGTATAAAGAGTCAAAAGATGGATGAGATGACCTTCACCCTAAAATCCCAAAGACTAATTTCTTCTCTTCAAGATATCTCTTACTGTCAAGCTGCACACTTCCAAGGGCTGGAGCCTTTGTCCAGGTCCAGGGGATCTAGGAAGGGGATAGGAAAATGAGGAGAAAGGCAGAAACAGGCCATCCGCATGCAGCAGCGACAAGGATTCATTAAACCTGGGAGAAGCCTACCTCGAGTCAGCACAGTCTTCCAGATTAAAGGGAGGTGTGGAGCGTGCTCTAATAGCAGTTGGAGCAGTCTTATTAGCAGACTAGAGCCGAAAATAGACAGAAAATAGTGAAAGAAAGGGACACATACTTCTTAAACTAGACGGATTAATCTTTTCAGAAGAAGCTTGTGAAAACAGGGCCCACAACAATTTGGCTTTTAGAAAAAAAATTATTATTAGAGCAGAATAATCATTACATTCAAAATAATGGACATTTGTACAAAAGTAGAGTCATACGGTCAGCAGTGGACCAAAACTAGTAAAAATACCTCTTCAAAGTACTGTCAGAGTAACATTTAATGATGGCAAAACCCATAGCTAAAAGACATGATACAAAACAAGTGTTTAGTCCAGCAATGAAAAGAGAAACTAGATCAAGGGTAATAACAATTCTGAGAAACTCATTTGCAGAGTAATGCAAATACAGAATTGTTAAACCCTGTGCTACATTAGCTGACCTTCATCTTCACCATTATACAAACAAACCCCTTTAGTCATTGGTTTTTGGTATTTCTCTGAGGATCTGGCACATTGGGAAGCAATTTCAGGAAGTGCATTTTACAGGTGCATAGAGCAGGTCCTCTCCAGGTAGTTTTAATGTTAAAATGCAGGCTTGTTCATGTACTCTTCTACTGTCTGGAGGAGAAAAAAAAAAAAAAAAAAAAAAGAAAAAGAAAGAAACGATGCATTATGGAGTGGTACAGTAATATTCAAACAAACCCTCTTCTCCTCTTTGAAGACAGTTGTAGTTTTGCATGGAATTAGATCAGATTAATTAAAACGTAGAAATAATTCTGCTTTAAAAACCTGTAATGGCCTTTTAGAATCTGATCTTCAAATCATGACATACCACGGTTGTGGCTAAACTCATCACATCTAGCTTTGTCCATAACTGGCCTAGTTTCATGCACAAATGCCAGACCACTGTGAAAACCTGTCTGACTTGCATAGCGTGCCCATAGCACGCTGGTAGGACTAGCTGTTTCCTTCGGTGTTAGGACGGATCTTTCACCAGCTAGGAAAAAATTAAATAAATCCATCACATTCAACTGTTTTTGCCATTCCTGGCTCAACAGTACAAGTTACAGAAGAGAATTCCTGCAGCGTTCTGAATAAAGGTTACGTATCTGCGCCCTGCAGGAAAACGTAGGTTTCACATCTGTGCCCTGTGTTTACGAATGGAAGCGGAGTTTGCCAGCACACACTCTTGCCAATCTTAACTGTTAATAGTCGGTCATCTGTTCCAATGTATTAGTGAAACAGAACGGATTTTTCTCTATTTATATTTGTATACATAAAATATAATCTTAAATTATGTTCTTATATTATATAAATATCTTAGACTTGTCTTATACTTTTTATGAATGTAATATCTGAGAAACTCTAGCAGTTAAACTGCAAGAGAAGAATAGCAGTATATAAAGAGCCTCCAGATGATTCCACAAGATGCAAGAGGGTTGAATTGAAAGCCTATGTAACCGCATTGTTGTACTTATCAAAACTGAAGTTAAGACACATTTGGATAATTAAGTACCGGAAGTGCTTAGCTGTATTTTAAGCTTGTGTCAAACAAGGAAGATGTAGGAAGATGTGGTGTTTGCCTTTTGTCTTCCTCTGCCTTACCTCCTGCAACATGTCAGAGTCTTCCATGGCTTTCACTGCAGACCTCTTTGAAGTTTCTTGTACTTCTCCACCAATTATAAACTCATCAAGAATAAAATAAGCTTTTTCAAAATTAAAGATGATATCCAGCTCACACACCTGCCAGAACAAAAGAACACGCAACATTTAAATGACTTCTACAGCATTATAAGCACTACTGTGCCAGAAGTTAAGATGATCAAATGTATTCAACATATGCACTCTTGTGGCAGGTAGCAGGGGGAAGAAAGATACTACAAATCAGTAATACTGCAGCTTCTGCACATATTCTCTCTCTATATATAGCCTAGACTTATAGCAAAGATATTCTACTTACTGTATTTTATATGATACAGTACTTTCATACTAGTTTTCAGAGAACAAAGCTAACTTCCTAGCCTACTAACCTTATAAGAGGTCTTATGTAGCACTTGTAATATGGGTTACATGTGTTCACGCAGTTTCACAGAGCCAGACAAATCCCCTGTCCTAGTGACCTTGCAGTCACCAACTGCTTTTTTGTTTTGAGGTGGTACAAATGCGAGTCATGGCACAGTGATTTAAATAAGAGATGAATTAAAGTAGTGGGGACAATTTAAAAAATAGTCATAGAAAAGGTGGGTCTCTTGTAGTCTTTAAAGACTTACTGAAAGACTTATTTGGACCTTCTTCAGGTATTTTCTTAAGAACCCAACACTTTATCTTCTTCCTCTTTATATGTCATTATTATGAAACAAACAAAATCACTATATCTGAAGATGTCCGGAGGGAGAATTAAAGAAATGTCACCGGGGGGGTGGGTTTAAGTAATTTTCCTCAAGCTTTCCCCTTGAAATCTGTTCTGACAAAGATACACAAAACATCAAGATTAATTCTGGGAGGAAAAATGGATGGAAAAATATCTTATGATAGTCTCAGCACTATTTCTTAAAATATTTTAATAATGAATTTCACTCTGGATGGAGAGAATCTATGGGGCAAGTAGGGCAGATGGAAACATGAAGCAAAACAGCTACAGGTAACTTTGTTTATCAGACAGCCAGGAGTGCAGTTCATGGGAGAAAGTAAAACCTACGTTTCCAAAGTATCTGTCCAGAAGCTCTACATATCGATGAACGACCTCTAGTGTCAGGAGCTCGTTATCCTGGTCTTCTATTGCACAACAGAAATACAAACTAGCATACCTACAAAAACAAAGGCAAAAACGCGAGAGTGAACAGCTGGATCCTCAGTGCTCTGCTTGTCTCTTAAAAGTTATGCAAATCACAGTTAATATCTATCTTGTCTCTAAAATAATAATTTTCTTTCATTCTCATAGTGTCCCAGAGAACACTTAAAAAAAATAAATCACATAATTTCAACAAATTATTAATTTAGTTAGAAAAACAAACCGCACCCTTGGCAAAGTGGGATACCCGCATCGCTGGTCTAAATAAAACAAACAGTAAATCAATAGTACTTTAAAAGTCTTCCTCACCTGCTGCAATAGCACGACAGTAAGTGGAGTTAGTTAAACTGTAGAATGAGTTACTCCTCTTTATCAAAAAATAAAAATAAAGGCAAAAATAAAGGTGGAAGGAGTTACATCTCAGCAAGCCTGCTGGCTCTCAGAGGACTGACAGTGTTTCACATAGGGCCAGAAAGCATGAAACTGCTTGGGCCAAACAATCTTCATAACTTGCAGCAAAACTTTATGTTTAAATCAACCCAAGATGGGAGTTAACAATCTACCTCAAGTCTCTGGTGCTGTGGGCAGAGCCCCAACTTGTCACAGCATCTGGTCGGATGTTTACATCCGTCACTTCACAGCAAGGGACTCCATTTTTGCTAAATGGGAGATGCCGCTTAATACAGTGCGCTATACCTTAAAGGCTACTTTTTGTTTGCTACAACTTTACAAAAACTAAAAGGCAGTTAATGCTAAGCATCACGTAACTGGGGACCAGTGATTTGTTCGGAAAAGGAAGTGGGAATTAACACTTTCCAGAGCAAAAAATATTTCAAAGACAAAATTGGACAAAATGTTGAAGGAGCCTCAGAACAGTTCCTGCAGCCTCCTGAAAAGCCTGATAAAGCCCAGCACACGTTTCAGCAGGCCACCCTGGGGAATTAGAAGGAGCAGTGAAGCCTAAAGCCTTCTAACAGAATTTCAACCACTAATACTTATTAGGTTACTCCCATTTTTCTCATTTGACAGATTGTACAAGTATTTTTCACCCCGCAATTTACCCTGCTGGTTTGTGCAGGGACACTGTGCTGTTAGACACTGTTAGATTGCTGATGGCAGGCTCCTACCAGCTTAGTCTAGCACGTAGGGTTTGTTTGGTGTTTTTCTTAGTGAGCCTTTATTTTTCCTCTTCTAGCATGTGTTATTTATATGAATAGTAATTACATGTTCTCATAAAGTTACTCACACCTTTTGTAAACAAGCTTGAGGTCTTTCCAGTCAACAAAACTACTTGTTTTTTGATTGCGAGACAAAATAATCTGAACAATTTCTCGAATGATCTTTTTCTTCTCTTTATCAGGTAGCGTCGTGTACCATTTCTGAAGCCTTAATTTCCCCTGCCGACTGAAGAGCAGTATGAAGTGTATCTAAAGTAAACAAAACGACATGGTTAACGCCGGGGCCACGGCCAGAGAAGAGCGTTCCTGTGCCTGACGCCAAAAACTTGTAAGATCTTGGTGAAGGCATCTCCAGCCCTGGTGGGATGTTCAGAGGTGGCATCCGTGAGGTCTGGGGAGGCTGAGCATGGCAGCAGAGATACTCCCCCTCTCCTGTTTCTTCCCCCAGCAGCTCTCCCCTCCCTGTGGGACCTCTCCCCTGGACATCCCCTTTGCATCCTCTCCCACCCGCCATCCCCTAACTTGGGCAAACAGCAGCTTTGCTTCCTGTTATCCCACTTCCCTGGGGAACAGGAGGAGCTTCACCACTCGCGGTGGTGAGGAGAGGGCCCCAGCCCCTCCTCCAGCAAGATTGGACACCTTAGTGAAGTAAAGACTTACATAGAACAGGGCTAGGGAGACCAAGGATGCAGTGTGGCACAAGAATAGAAGTATGAATACTTAGATAGAAATCATAATCACCAACGGTTCTGGTATTGCACCGTTTCAGGTCACAAACAAAGCAGCGTGTTCCGAGAAGAGGCTATAAGGAACAGAAGAAACCAACTACTTGGGAAAGGGAGCTTGACTATTTTACTAAAGAAATCACCAGGTTATGAAACACAGATGACTGTGATGACGAAGGACAGACCTCAGTGACCGAGGATTTACATTAAATAAAGCATGATACATACACCGTTCTAAAATTTCAATTTTAAAGCTAGTCAAAATTTTACATGGTTTGACCCATGATTTTTTCATGCTTAGCATTAGCAGTACTATTGAAATACAGAAGTGCTAGCTTTTAAATGCCAGTGGGCCTTTGGGAGAAAAGTATCAATTCACATTTATACAAATACTTTTACTAGCAGATTAAAATAACTGACCATACTAACTCTTTAAGCAGTACAGTAAGGCATCTACCCACAGCACGGAAATGGCTTTAAGAATGCAGGAAATCTATTTGGGGATGACATCCATCTCAATGGGATGTCCTCTGCTAAATGGGAAAAAAAAAAAGAACCTAGGAGGGACAGAGACGCTTCCAATGGCTTAAGACACTGCAAACAACGTTCTTGACAGGCATCCCCATCGCTTTTCTAACCAGTACCAGCGCTTGAAGGCCAGGGACTTGCAGGAAGGGCGTCTCCCTCTTGTTTTCTATCGCAGTTTATTGCTGTACCTATATTTCACCCTCACTCCATCTCCCCAGTGAGGACTAAAGTTAATGTTCACAATTACGATCAAGATTACAACGCTGATTTCTGTAAAGACCTTCTATGCTCCGGTGAAGTCCAAGCAGAGAAGTGCACCAGAGAAGTTTCTACCCAAAAGACATTAAAAAAACCCCTCAAAACCAAACAAAAAAACCGCTACTGGATTTTAAACAAAGCATTCATTCATAATTCAGAACCATTCTTGAGCTATTAAACCACATAGTTGTTGAGTAATCCAGAGATAAGAGTTCTGACTATATTGAGAAAGATTTCAAATGTGGGATCATTTTAGGGAAAGATGGACTGTTTTATTCATATGTGCCTGTGGCAGGATCTACTGCTGGAAACATGGCTCTTACCATCATTAGTCTAATGTGCTTGATAAAATTACAAGGATTTTGTAGCTGCCTTGCGTTGAGTCCTGTAATACTCTCCAGATGAGCTTGCTAAATAAAAACAATTATGCTGCTGGCAGTACACATGGCCTGATTACAGTGAAGATCAAAGCACCATGTTCTTGCCTTTCTCAGTCCATATTACCAGCTGGGTTTTGACATGGTAATATTCCAGCTGTCAGGGCTACCCCTTCCCAGCAGATGAAGGGACAATACTTACTGTCCATATGCTTGTCCACTGAGAGGAGCTGGAGGAATGAAAGACTATTTTGCCTGCTGCGCCGCACGTTAATTCCAAAGACTTTGCAAAGATGAGCGTGTTCCAAAAAGCAGAGCGTATGTTCTGCAGATAAGCGCAGCAGGTCAGCAGGCGTCCATTTAGAAGCAATCAGGCACAGGTAGCAGCTACTTCACAAACAAATTTCTAAGAATATGTTGAATCAGACGGGAAAGGATGATCAGATTTGATTGAAAATGCAGGGAACTAGTCAATGAATCCCTAGCAAAAGCCGACAGCATGTGCAGCGTACCAAGATCATGCTGCCCAAGACATCCTCAGGAAGAAATATGTTTGCCTGCAGCGCTTCAGCAGGGGCAGACAATGAAAGGGTGTTCTGGTTTAAGTTCAGCTGTTGGACCCAAAGGACCTTAAATCTAAGTGCCTGCAAGTAATACATGTATCTCCAGGACAGCAACCTTACGCCTCTAAAAGGTTAAATACCGATGAGCCAGGGAATTACTGTGAATATTATTACTATTTTCTGCTGCTTAGTTTACTTCAGTACGTTATGCTTCACCCATAGGAAAGTGAGCTGCTCTCCATTTAAAATTCCTTTGAAACTCCACTGTTTCTTATACAGACGGCAGCTGATGTTTCACCACCACTTTCATGAGTAAAGGGAACATTCTTTGCAATCAGAAAATACACACTAATGCTCTTAAATGTATCAAGATTCATACACAAGCTTCAAAAATCCTGTCTTTTGCGTCTCCTATCCGACGCTATTTCAAATGCAGAATATAACTGCATACCTCATAAGGCAATTTTACTATTATAGAAATATATACAGCTAGAAAATAGATAAGAGCCTCTGCTGTAGTACATTTCTAATTTTACACTCTGCAACAAAATAGCATACCCTCAAGCCTAGGTACGTATTACTGGCCAGCTGAGAGCTCCTGGAACAAAACAACATATTGGAAAGCTGCAGATACTTAAAAGAGAAAATATCGTGTGGTGGTTTTTAGTTTTTTTCTCTTTTGATTCTCCTTCCTTTTTCTAATTTCTAAAGCCCATTCTATCTGGGGAACTCTCTACGGGGTAAATAATATTTCATTCTCAAGAGATTAAATGGCTTAATTCCTGTAAGCGTAACCATCAAATTGCTGTAGAGGTGGTTTCGTTCAGTTCAGCTTTGCTCTGCCCAACCAAACTGACATGATACAACACATTCCTCACTCTCATAGCTCTGCTCATTACGGCTCACTGGAAAGATTTCGATGCATCAGTAAACCTGGAAATGTTGAAGTACTGCACAAACACAAATCTAAGCGCTCATCTGCTCTTTGCTCCTTGACTGTGAAAACATATTTGCTTTCCTATAGTGCTAATGACAAGATGGATGTTGATTAAGGAATTTTTAGTGGGTTTCCAGCAGCCAAACTACCAATCGAGGTAGATTATCCTGCAATGTTTTACTCATCTTCAAAAATTCCAGAGGAAAACAAAGGCAAATGACTTGCTTCAAGCAAAATACCTTTGAACCAGGGGTGCTTGGTTTCCTTTCCTACCCTTCTGGGGTGTGCTGGCTGTGACTAACAATCGCCAGACCCAGGGGCGACGTCAGAGGGAATGTTTGGGTCCAAGCCTGAGTGGGTCAGGATGAGGAGTGCAGTTCCCATGAGAGAATCAGCTGCCTTCATATGCAGAGTCTGCAGGAGACACGTTTTGGTCTGGGAGCTGAGTGTAATTTTATTAGCTTGTTTTACTGAATCAGACCCAACCACCTACACCATGGTGCAAAATGATCTCCATAAACATCAGTAAGTAGCCTAAATGACTCCACGTTATACTTGTAGGCCATTATTTTCTAGTTGGAAAAATAGGATTTTTTTAAAATCAAGCATTCAAACTAGATTTCTAAACCTGAACTCTAGCCCCTTCTTATGCATCTCGGAATCAATTGCAGCTGTAAGTTATATAGCGGGCTGGAAAGTTACAGGGCCTTCTGTTTTATAGAGATCTACAGAAATGTACCAGGGTAACAAACACCAACCCGAGCTTCAGGGCTACAAAAAAAAAAAAAATCAAATGGTAGGCTTTGACATAAAATAATTCAACAACAAATAGAACAGACATCAAAAATGCAAAATACAGAAGGTCTACATGTTTACAAACAGCAGATGTAAATAAAATATGTAAAACTAACACACATTGTGATTTTTCTCCACCTTCCTTGGGAGACCTTTCCCTCCTTTTGCTAATGGTCTGTCACGATCTGATAAGCAGCTCACTAAGCTCGTCTCCTGGACTGCTCCCGGCCAAGACTGGAGGTCCCCTTCGGCGCAGCCTTCCCCTGTATTTGGCATTTCACACTCCAGACCGATCAAACACTTTACGGTTGGCTCACTCATTTCAAACTTGGATCACATGTAACTTTTACAGAGGTTTTAAAACTTAACTTAACCTGTGCTGCAACGTTTAGTACGACTGTCTAAAGGACTGCAGACTATATTCTACAACATACAGAACAAACCACCTGTAGGGATATCCAATAAAGACGACTACAGGGGAAGACAAAGTGGCTTTCCTGACTGCCAGGGTCATTTCTCCAGTTTACCGTCCAATGACATACACACATAAAAGATGCCACATTTCTTCCTGCGAGGTGAACTCCAGGGTCAATGCAGCGAGGCTCTAATTCACCCCTCCATGAGAATAACATGCGCTAGAAATGCTTCTCTTCCTCCTGTAACTCAACCTGCTGACTGCTTTCAAACCTGTTCTGTGGCATGTGGCTGCTCCAGGTCCCTTGGTGGGAAAGGAGGACAGGGAGGAGGACTCCAAGAAGCCTAAGGGGACGGAAGGCAGAAGAGGAGACGGCGGCTGGAAGACTGGGAAAAGCAAGCACCCTCCTCTTTCCTGGGTGCTTGGTTTGGGCAAGGATTTGCTCGGCTAGGCAGCTCTGCCGCTCCAGCAGCACTGGGTTTAGATTCTGCTTCAGCTATAACCTTTCCGAATTCGGTTAAGAGCCCTCCCAAATCAAACCTTTATAAAACAGAAAGATTCCTGAAATTCACAAGTTAGATAAAATTTGCAAATTAGGAATTACTATCCTAAAACAGACAGCTTGGCAGAACTTGGAACTTTCCACTTAAGCCTGCTGCTGCCAGTAGGGTAACAGGCAAAATATGAGACGCTAATGAAGAAAAACTCATGGACCACATAAAAAGGGAAGTGGGATGAAAAAAGCCACACCTTCAGCTGCGGACAGAAGCCTGGGGAAAACCAGGCTGACTGGCTGTACCTGGTGGAGAGGAAGCCACTTTTCATCATAACGTTCTCTTTTAACTTATTCTGGCTCCCTTGAAGTCTCTTTGATCTTCTGGCACTGTTTTAGTCTAGTTGAGTCCATATTCTGCTTATCTTTTACTATTTTTCATTCTTTCCTCTGATATGAAAGAATGTATTTCCCAACACAGACAGCTGTCCAGAATTTTACATCACATCTGAAAATGAACAAAATCTACTTTCATTAAGTTGTTTCTTTTAAAAAGTATGAACATCCAAATTACTCCAGCCATTAGCTGATTTTTTTTTCTCCAAAACATTTGAAGACTAAAATATTTCTCTTTTAGTTTTTGCTTTGTTTAGTGCCTTTTTTTGGAGGGAGGGACGTAAATACTGAATTTTTCCCACCAAAATGAATAGCTATAGTGTGAACAGACATACGGTTTGGAATGCTAGACATTTAGGGTGAAATGAGAAAGACATAATAAATGGACAAGTATTGACCTAATGTATTAACAACCTAGCCACATCAGGAAGAGACAGAATAATAACAGTCTGAAGCATAGGTATTTTGGTATTCTGCTGTGGCATGGAGTCTCCACCTGGCTACTGACCTTTAATATATACACATTGGAGTTTTAGGGACTTTTAAAACAATTATGTAAAATCCAAAACAGGCTACTGTATTAAAAATCTTGATTTCCTTACTTGTTTACTCTGTTACTAAAACTGTTACTCACAGCAGCGCAGAAGCTGACAGATAAGTTTGTTAAATACTGTAGAATTTCAGCTTTAAAATTTAAACCACCTATTTAGTCTGTATGATGCAAGCAAATAAGAAAAAAGAAAGCAAAAAACAGCAACACAAAAGTACCAGAGTAGCGTATTGCTGCCTAACTGGCACAGAATTCTTTCTTGCTTAATCTCCATTAGGAACATTTCTGAACAATTTCCCCTAAACAATACATCCAAAGTCCACGCAATAAAAGCTGTGCCAGATCATTACAGGCACACGTGACTATAGTTACACATTGATTTTACGCTTTGCATGATGCCGAAGTCACCCTTATCTTATTACTGAAGATTTTAAATTGACCAACATACTAGCATTTAAAGGATATTTACACCATATAGTATTGATCCAGTCAACAGCCTTCTCAATAGCCTCACTTGAGTTAAATAAACTATAATCAAAACAGTACAGCTGAGCTCAAGCTCCAAACTAAAAACATCTTGAAGCTCCTCACTTCTGATGCCTACCTAAGGATCAGAAAACCAAGCTCAATGAAGCCCTAAGTGCCCCACAAGCTCCCCTCAGCTCTGCTCTTGCTTATTGCTGCCCCTAACATGCCCAGTCCTCCCAACCTTGGCTCATTTCTCATAAGCCGGTAGCATTCCTTCAACAACATCCTCCCCACAATACAGGCATGCTTGTGCCTCCTCCTCGCAGGCTGATGGGCATCCCGCCAACAGCGAAGATGGCAAATCTGTCCAAAATAGATCCTAAGACGTAGACGCAGGCAATGACATCCATCTTTTGTAAAAGATAATTACTCTGTTTTCTTAAATCAGTGGTTTTTCATTCCTGCAAGTGGAATTAACTGCAGTTTCTAGGCAATAAGCAAGAAGAAATCCAGGCAGGCTATTTGCCCAAAACCTGCCCCGACTGCTGCAATGTGAGAGCAGGCCGGTGACCGCACTACAGCCGTGTGAACCGGGGAGATGGCACTCACACCTTCGGTCTCCACTCCGGGCCACACAGCCGCAGGGATGCCGCTGGCCAACCCCACAAAAAGCAGCACCATTTGAAGATATTCAGAACAATTATTAACTAGGTACTCGCATCCCTTCTGCCTCCTGGGCTGGGGTCTCAGAGTTATATAAACAAGTATACATGTTTATACATTTTTTGGGAGGCTGTGGAAATCCTCATTAGGTTATCACAAGGAGGAGGAGACCAAGGGAGAAGCTGAACAAGCTGCTGAGAGCTACCCCTAATTCACTATAGCCCCAGTGTACTTTACAGTCACAAAATGCCATTTTCCCAGTCTGTTCCTTGAACACCTGGTGAAGAAACAGAGTTAAAATCCAGCCCAATGGACTCTGGGAAAAGGTAGAGCCTCTTCTATTCTCATTTCCAGTTTGTCTTATCAGGCATCTGCAAATCCCTGCTACGTGAAGGCACCACGGTGCCCTTCCCTTGCCTCCGACCTTTCAAGAAGCAAAGTTAAAAAGCTTTGGCGGGCACACCAGAAGGTGACAGAGTTTCCCCGACTCCTCAGCCAGGGACAGACAGTGCTGATGCCCATTCCTAGTGGAGCAGGAACACTGCAGGTCTGCAGCGGCCTCACGCCCGTTCCACCAGCTCCCAGCAAAGATGCTGAGGGAAAACCCGAGCTCTGGAAGGACCGAAGATACGTGTGAGTCAGAGTCACATTTGTGAATGACTCCAAAAGAGCACGGGAGTGATTTTTTGGAAACACTGAAGCATTTCATTTAGGCGTTTTCAATAAAGAAATTATCAATTTTCCCTTTCAAAATGGCATTTTTTCATTAAGGTAAAAAAACCAACATGGATTTAATAACCTAAACATAAAAGAAGCAACCATTGTTTATGGAAGGAAGGGCCAAAGCCCAGGATGTCACAAAATGCTTTATGTTGGCCTGAAATTTAGCCTCCAGAATGAAAAAATGGACCAAAAATTAATTCTGATATTCATCCAGGTCTTGTCATGAGACTTGGAGGAAAGGGAATGTCTGAGGTACTGCCCCTTCCCCATCCCCATCTCCTAGCCCAGTGTCTGTTGAGCTGTGAGTTTTATGCAGCCATTCCCCCGGCTCTTCTAGAGCTCAGAGCAGACAGGCAGACACTCACCCAACACTTACGTGTTCTCCTCCCAGCCTGCAGCCTTGCAAAAGACAAAGGCACAACATGGTAAATTTCCCCATTTTCTTCAAACAAAATTGATTCTGTTTCTCCTTCCCCTGCGGTTTGTGTCTATCGCTCCCCTCAAGGGACTAAGCAGAGGGTGATGACCATACAGGAGTTCCTGCGCTGGTTAACGAGCCACTGAGAACTGCAAGTGTCTGAGCAAAACTGCCTTCAAGATCCAACGGCACACAGCAAGGCAACAACAGGCATTTACAGGCTGGAGAAGAGGGATTTTAATGCCCTCTCTTCTCAGGTCTGAAAGGAGGATAGCAGATGGACATCCTACACAAGTTCAGCAAGTCAGAGAAGAAAATAAAGACTGGTGCATAGAGTACCTGGGGTTACGTCTGTGATATTGAGAAACATAAAACCAGGACATACTAGGCCAGAAAGACATGTCTGGCCAGAAAGGCACGTCAAGCTTGCCTTCAAACAAATGTAAATTTTCTTTTCCCATCCTGCCCCAGTGACTCTGCATGCTGTATTCAGCCTGGAGAAGAGGAGGCTCCGGGGAGACCTTATAGCAGCCTTCCAGTACCTAAAGGACCTACAGAAAGGATGGGGAGGGACTCTTTATCAGGGAGTGTAGTGATAGGAGGAGGGGTAATGGTTTTAAACTGAAAGAGGGGAGATTTAGATGGATATTAGGAAGAAATTCTTTACTGTGAGGTTGGTGAGGCACTGGAACAGGTTTCCCAGAGAAGCTGTGGATGCCCCATCCCTGGAGGTGTTCCAGGCCAGGCTGGATGGGGCTTTGAGCAGCCTGGTCTAGTGGGAGATGTCCCTGCCCATGGCAGAGGGGTGGAACTAGATGATCTTTAAGGTCCCTTCCAACCCAAACCATTCTGTGATTCTATGATTCCTGCTCACAAAGTACCATTTGTGCAGGACTGCACTTTGCACCTCTCTAAACTGCAACATCTGCAAAAATGCAAAGGCCTAGTGGCCACTGGAGAAAGCATACATGCAATGCAGCCAAGTAAATGCAGATGACAGCCTGTAGGAACAGGACAGCAGCGAAATGAATGGGCAGGGATGGTAATTAGTAGCTATGCATATGTGATACAGAAAGAATTCTTTTTACAGGAGCAGTATGGTTTTAATTTAGGCATCACTGGAAAGACTACAACTGGCTGACACAAATGCTTGATGTATATGCCAAAGCATAAATCTTGTAAGTACTTCGGGGAGGAGAAGCTCTACCTGCCCTCCCTGACCCATTAGTTTCCTCAGTCCTTTCATCGTTTTCTCCCTTTGCTGCTCTTGCACATAACTGATGTCTCTGGATGGCAGAAGGTCTACAGGATGGTTTATAAAGCATGGAATTTTGAAGTAATTAAAGATACAGAAAAGCAGCAAATATTTTACATGGTCCACACACTCGGCATCATTTTCTTGCCTCCTCCCCATTACCCCTCCAGCCCTCTTCCCTGCATTTGCCTACCTCAGATGCCATGGCTTTCTCCAAAGCCCTCCTGGCACTCCACATCCTATCAACTCCTGGCTCTGAGACACGCCTACAATTTCCATATTTGTGAGTGAAAATATTAAAAAAAAAAAAAAAAATTACTTAAGCAAAGAATCAGCAAATGATCTATCATAAAATTTCTTTTGCTTTCTGGAAATGAGCTTATTACCCACAGACAGTAAAGTGTGCATCGCAGTTACTGCACAGCCAGTCAGTCCAGAGCAGCCTCTAGTGTAACAGTGACAATCTGTAATGATACTGAGTACTTGAGAGGGGACATCCAAAATTGGAAGAGGATCACATCAACACTCAAAGATTACAGACTTCATGAGAAGAACCCTAAAAAACATTTCTCCCAGCAAATCCCACAAAATGGTATTCAAAAGTCCAACTGAATGACAGGGAGTAACTGAATACCAGGTTATGGATCACCCTCTGGCGCAGTACTCTGACGTGATAACTTTCAGAAGTGGGGAGCATAAACAACAGGGCATGCATAAAATCATTCTGGTGGTCCTGCCTCTAGGAATCACAGGTTTAAGGATACAAAGCCAGAAACTGCATCCAGACAACCCACCTGTGGACCCATCCTCCATGAGCTGCCTAGTTACTAGGATACCTACAACACCCTCAGCAGTGGATTAAAAACATTCGTCTACACTGGGTAAAAAAGCATTCCCTTTTGTTTTATTTACATTTAGTGCCTAAAAATTTCACAGGATGTACCCTGACTCTTCTTGTAGCAACCATTCTTTATAGCGTTCATGATTTCATGCATTTCTACCAATTCCCCCCCAGTCATCTCTTTCCAAGCTGAAAAGTCTATCTACTTAGGATCTTCTAAAAAAAAAAACCGCCATTCCATTACCATTATCTACTGCCACACTAACAGTTCACTACAAGATAAATAAGCAAAGAAATACCACATGGACTTTTTTTTTTTTTTCCATGTAGAACAGTTGCCTCGAACAAGAATTTTTTATTTGTCATTTTCTCTCCTTCCCTCATCTATTCTAACCTGCTGCCCATCTTGTCTTTCAGAGGTAAATGCCTAGAGGCAAAGTTCATCCTCTTTGCTAGGCAAATACACAGCTGTACCACAGAGTGGATAAAAGCGGTTCTTCAAACTGCAGATAGTAGATTCTGTGCAGCATTGAAAAATATCTTTTGCAGATCTGTGTCCATTTTAACAATTAAGAGCATTGAGACTGTTGGTGAGGTCAATTTTCAGAATAGCTGAAAGTTCATTTCCAAACACCAGGCAGGTGTCAGCAGCTGCAGTTACTTCCACTAGTATTTCCACGCAAGCTTCTAGACCAGTGGCTGGTATCAAATGTCTTGCTAAGTGGAACCAGTGCTTAGCAACTCCTTTTCTGTTCAGGCCAAGTACATTTTAAGAGCCCCTGTGCTCGGTGGGATTCTTTTGATCTTTCCCCAGGGTTTCAGAGCATGCCCACAAGTACTAATTTTTCTCACCGTACGGATGAGCAGCACAGGTCGGAGGGAAGCAGGCCCTTTACTATGCAGGCAACAATTCTACACTCAAAGCTACGCAAACAGAGTCATGTACTGTCACAAAAGTAATACTGATAACACTGAGGTGGCAGTAGAATCCAGGTGTTGCAACACTTCCAGGCATGAAAGGCTATAGCAACACATGTCCTGGGGGAAACTAATAATTTTATCCTCTCTGCTCTCTCCCCATTCTTCAACTTTGTTGAGACAGCAATCCTTCAGGACATGTTTCTCTGCTGCACCTATATATGTCAGGGAGCAGAACTAAGTCTCCGTTGTAAAAAGTCTTCCTTTTTTTTTTTTTTAACATGTCACAAAGTAGCAGCCGGGCAGAAAAGCTATCTTTCTCAGCAGGATGTGAAGTTAGCTTCGCTAAACAGACTCTTTCCTGAAACTTCTCTGGAAATCTGCATCAGAGCAAACTATTGAAGCAACCCTCTTGCTAAGACACTGTACCCTTTGCACAAGAACCTTCCAGTCAGATCTCAAAACACAGAAAAAAGGTGGCAAGCACAACTATGTCATTCCAAACCAGAGGAACTGATCTACGGAGAGTTTAAATGACCTGTTGAAAGTTCTTCAGTCGCGAGCCTGAATAAGGCTTATTCTTGGTTTGTAACCCAGTACCCTTATTTCTTGACACGTTACGCAGTGCAACAACCCCTTCACAGAGACTGGATGACAGACAGAGGAATTTTAAGCAAAAGAGTACCCTGACAAAAGCACCCTTTCATCAGCACTGGCTCAACAACAGGAGAATGGGGTAAGGCTGAGAGCACTAGTTAATGTAGTAACGCCAGCAAGAGTTTGTACTATGGCCTCAGAAAAGCAAAAAAGAAAAGTTATTAATGGTAAGAATGCACACTCACCTTATAAAATTGTAACAATCAATACCGCAGACAGTCTCCAAATTGTGAATAAGCAGCACTGCTGTAAGCAGCGCTCCCCTGGGACCATCGTGAGTGCTTTGAAAATCGGCATTTGTGAAGTGCGTGCATCAGGGAGAGTTCTGAGATCAGCTTCCCTGAAATCAGCTCCCATATTTACTGACCTTCAAGGGCAGAATAGGAACTCCAGTTGTTTACATAAGCTTTACCCGAGGGAAGTAGACATGTAGGGCTGTCTCGGGGTGTAACCAGAAAGGTTATAGCTTTATGGGGACTTCACATAGGGAGACTGCGTAAATTCGTCACTGTGCATATTCTATTTGCAAAGGTAATGACAGGTAGACCTTTCTAAATACGCTAGACTAACACATATTTAGCATTCTGGCTAAACCACTGAAAAGAAACAACACAGCTCTGCCTTTGAGGATAGAGACAAACAACAAAACTTGGCCTCGGATGAAGGAGCTGCGAGACTCCCGTTCAGCTGCACTGCTGGTAACTGATGCTACAGATGCACACAATAGGCAAACTGTGCAAGACGGCAGCTCAGGGCATGCTGGCAGAACCTGCCCCAACTCTGAATTATCAAGCACCGAGATGGTTTCTCAATTAAGAGGCATCACTGACCATCTTACTGCTTGAGAGCCTGCAGTCCTCCTTGGGGAAAATCTAGCCATTACTCTGAGGATGTTGGTCATCAAGCTTAACAAAAGAGAATAACCACAGCAACCTTTTCTCATCCCAGCGAACCACCACCAAGCACAGCATTGGAGAGCCACAGGGCCTCCCTCCCAGGATCCAGCCTCCCAGGTTCCTTCCAAGCTAAAACTAGCCACTGCTACCACCTCTCCCCAGGCATGGAGCCGGGTCCGACATGCAGACTGGTTGCCAACAGACAACATACAAGGGAAAAAACCAGACCCATACGCTCTATCACAGATGCATTACTTGATGGAAAGGCAGAGCGAAGTTTCTACAACCCCCCTGGGACCAGGCAGGGGGGCAGAGGCACCCGAGCTGGAGGCAAGGTGGCCATCCAAGCTCTCCACTTACCCAGCACCAGGGAATACAGGTGGGGAAAAGCTCTTACCAAGACAATCCACTGCCCAACACTGCTCCACTGTGACACCAGAGCCAGCCGAAAGCCACAGATCCACATGAAACCACATTCGATCCTTCTCCAGGCACTGGAGCAGACTTGAACCTCGGCTCCTCAGGTTACAGGAAGACTTTATAAAACCTCTCTCTGTAACAGCCTTGTTTTCCTGGTTGGCTGGGAAAGGCTACCAGCCTGACCCAGGCTCACCCCAAGGGTCAGAAGACAGAAAGGAAAAGAACGTAACTTTCATTTCCCCAAAGCAGGTGCAAACCTTGTTCAAACCCACTTGGAAACAGCATTTCTGCGTCTCGGAGCAGCCGGCACATCTCTAAGCAGGCAGGCTGGCATGCGCTTTCCCAAAGAACACACTTTACCTCTATGTAAAGCTAACTCGCACTATTCCCGCCGAACGATTTTTTTTTTTTTTTTTTTTTTTTCAAAAAACTAAGCCGAGTTTCTTTTTTCCGACCCCGAAGGAGCCGCTGGCGACCCGTTTGGAGACGGCCCCCTCCCCACCCTGACCAGGGCAGGGGGGTTCGGCCGGCTGCGCCCTTCCCGGGCCCGGCCCGGCCCCTCCGCGGGGACTTTGCCTTTCCAGCAACCGCTCCTGTTTGCTCTCGGCCCCGGGCACACCGCCGTCCAGCCCGGCCCCGCGGCGGGTCTCCCCCGGCCCATCCCGGCGGGTCTGAGGGGACGGGGCGGCTCCGCTCCGCCCTGCCTCCCGACAGCACAGGGAAGGCTCCCGTCGAGGGGGGCTCCGCCGCCGGCCCGGCCCGGCCCGCGGGGGGCGAACGGCGGGGCAGGGGGCGGCCGCTCCCGCCCGGCCCCGTCCCACTTACCATGGCGTGGCGGCAGGCTGGGAGCCGGCCCGGCCCGGCTGGCTGCCGGCCGCCTCCCTCCCGCCCTGCCTGCCTCCGCCCCGCGGCAGGTGAGGCCTCGGCCGCACCGCGCCTTCCCACAATGCCCCGAAAGGGAACTCCCCGGGCGCCTCCTCCCCGGCCGGGGCCGGGGAGCAGGAGCGCGGGCCGGTGAGGGGGGAGGGGGCTGCCCACGCTCCTCCCGCCCGGCGCGGTGGGCACAAGGCGGCTGCCGGGCCGTCGGGCTTCCCCCGTCTGCGGCCTGGCGGTGAGAGGCCGTCGACGGAGGGCTGCCTGCCGCTGCTCCCCCGTCCTCGGCGCCCCCGAGAAGGGAAGCGGAACGGGGGCAGCAGGGCAGGTTGTTGACAGAGCGGGGTACAGGGGGAAGGGACTCCCCGCAGAGTGCTCGATTCCAGGGAGCGGGGGCTGCGGAGACCCTGTCTGCACAGGGGTGACCGCTGCTGTCACCATGTACCTGTGGTAACCGCTCAAAGGACACCTTTCTCGCCACAGCAAAACCCGAGTTCAATAAAGACGCAGTTCATGCCCTCCTCTGGCTGTAGCTGCTCCCCTGCCAAGCATTCATACTCTAAAGACGCTCCGGTGGAGCTACAGGCATGATTGCGCTGCGGCCCATCTCCATCAAAATGAAACTGGGATAGTTCAAATACCTTAAATGGCTGGGCTTTGCTAACCTGTGCTTTTTGGCGGAGCCGGATGGAAGAGCAAGACATGAGCAGCTCTGCTGGTAGACTGGCAAATCCCTGTAACCTCTGGCAGGGATTTGCTGATAAGCAGCCGGTGCCAAAGGAATGTGCAACATCCACAGACTCAGCACTTGAATCCGAAGCTCTAAATCCAAGCCTGAGGCTTCTCAAGCTCTTACCAGGAGTCTGATCCAGAGGCAAACTACCACATGAGCATAAAACGTGAAAACTTTGGATGTTTACGTCCCATGTTTTTAGTCTAAAAGAGAGAGGCTCCCCAGCACACTGCATGCATCTATCCCCGAGGGTGGTGTGTCTGGATTCGGGATACAGATCCCACCTGCTCTGTGCAGAGCCATGCCCTGCTTTTGTGTGCAGCGCTAGCTGCATCTGCGCCATCAGTAAGAAAGGAAAAGCCGAAGGAGCTCAGGGACTCCAGGGGACACTGGTGTCAATGGCTGACACCAGCAGAACCCCTCTTCAGCCTCTGGCTACAGCAATGGAGGAGAGATCCCTTGGTCAAAAGCAATTGTGTGTGCACGGCTGAGAGGGCAACTGGGCTGAAATCCAGCTGGAAATGCTTGTTTGCATGAGCAGAAAGCATATGCAGGGGTGTGCTCCTTACGCTCATTTAACAGCGTGGAAGTAATTTCCACTTTTCCCTAAGCATGCCTACTCCTCTCTGCCTCCGTAAGCTTTGATTGGTTTATACAGACACGCTGTTCACAGAGCCCTCCACTGCTGCTTGCTCACTCCTGGTTTCTGCATGTTCCAGCCCCGTCCCGCCAAGCAGGACAATGTGTGCTGTGCTGCGATGCTGCCCAGTGCTCTGCTTTCACTTCTGGAGTGCACAACACAAGAAGTACGAGTCCCAGCTGCCCACAAATCCCACTGATATTTAATCTGCTCACTTGCCTCTGGCCTCTGTCGCTTCCCGAGCACACATCCCACTGATACTTCATCTGCTCGCTTGCCTCTGTCCTCTGTTGCTTCCTGAGCACACATCCCAGGCCCATAAAGCAGCACTATCTACAGACCATATGAAGATGCTGGCCCTTTACTGCACAGCCATGGTGCAGCACACGCTGCCAGACAGCACTGGCCTCACTGGTTTGCTGGGGCACCATCCTGCCTTCAGTGAGCCTGCCAAACACATGCTTACTGCTATCAGCACCTGATAAAGTAGACCAAAATTGCTAGGTTCTCCAAAAGATAGCTGGGATGAGTAAACAGGCCACCCGAAGTGCCACAGTACCCATGCTGCCTTCCCCAGGAGGTAACATCTGGCGTCCCCACAACCACTGTCGCATTCCTGTCCCTTGTAGCTCTACCTGCTGTGGCCTATGCAGAACAACAAGGAGCTGGCTCTGCACTTAAACCCCAAACACTCCCCGCTGTTTGTGCACGGGGAGTGTCCATAGATACCACTGCAGTGTTGGGAAAGCTACATCTCTGTGTACACTAGGAATGGATTTGCCTAACACACAAGAATGTGGACACCACAGAGCAGTTCAACTAGAGATGCAGGGTATCAATAATTTCATCTCCAAAATTGATTAAAAAAAGTGTTTCATGAAAACAACTCTCTTCAGCAGCCTACATCTTGCCTAGCTATGTAATATATTCTGATGATGGACAATAATTTTTTTTGCTTAACAGTCTTTTCCCAGTAATCTTATCTTTTCTGTGCAAAGACCCTACTTAATTAGGCCCAAGAACTCAAGAGAACTAACCTGCTCTTTTGTGGTTTTGCAAGTACATTAGAAAAAAAAGCAGCAGCAGCAAACATACAGTGCACATTAACAGTGGTGGCCAACAGCCCATTATGTCCAATCTTGCAGGTTAGCAGAAAGAATTTTGCTGCCCTACAGAAACAAGGCTGCAGATACAGGATCCTGCCCAAGTTAGATGCTTTCCAGCCCAGAAAGCTAGGCTGTACTTAATGACTGTCTAACTAGAAGTAGTAAGAAGCTGGAATTCCCCACCCCCCTCTGCCACTGGCACAATGTGCCTGCATGATGTTCTGATGAAGAAGATAGCTCAAACTTCCCAGGTAGGAGCTGCTGATGGTTATCGATGCCAGCAAGGGAAGTGGGGGAGGCTGCTGTGGCACGCAGTTGTGCCAGGTGAACTGGTGGGGTGATCTCATGCCAGAAAAATGCCATACCATGGACTCCTTCGGGTCCTTCCCTTAGGCCCAGTGAATTAATCTGAACACAAAAGCTTGCAAAGCAATGCAAATGTATTTCTCTAACTCCAAACAGGCTGCAAAAGGCTTTGAGACCCTTCACTTTTGGCTCCTGTGTCTGCCTGGAGAAAAAGGCTCATATTGCTTCCTTGAGGGCCTTCTGAAAACAAAATATAACATGCTTTCTTCCTTCTAAAAAACTGCAAAAAAAAAAATCATTCTGAAAAAACATCCCGCCTTTTTATTGCGGAAAGAAGCCTTTTTACTGATACTGAGTACCACAACAAAGGAAGCAGAACACTGGTCATTTACACTAATTCTAGCCTTGATGTGATTTTTCAGCGCCTAAACGGAGCTGCTGCCAGGCACCCAGAGCCCTGTGCAAACCAAAGAATTCAGGCTGATGCACACTCCACTTGGTGATTTTACAGGAGACTGCTGTGCAGGTTTTTTTCCACTTGATACTAGGGCCGTAGGGGAAAGAGAAAATTCTAAAAGCTCAATCTAAATTCAGCTGCAGGAGGTAGCTTTTAATTGCACTTTGGATCAATAGAGAAGCAATCCAACACTTGTTCTTGGTTACCAGGCAGGGGTTTGTATTTTTCCAGACAATTTTCCCCTGCTTCTCATATGTTCCCTTTTCCTTATTTGCTCACACAATCTGGAGTCTTCACAATTTAAGTGCAGAACAAAGCATTCATATCACTAGAGAACATATCAAATCATATATCTGTGCCACAGGTTTTGGTACTTTATCAGCAGCAATAGCATGCTCAGTAAGTAGTCCCAACATTTAAGCACTTTAAAGTACTAGAAAACTGTTAAAAATAGCAGTCTCAAATCCTCATAGCCTGTACTGAAGTGATAGGTGTACACAAGTACTTAAAGGGTGCCAAATAGCATTTTATTTCATTTCCCATCTGTATAAAACTAAAAGCAGGACAAAAGGTAGACAGACATTAATAAAGCTCCATCCAGAATTCTCCTTCTATCAAGAGAAAATGTGTTATTGTAGCCCTCTTGTGTTCAGTTGGATTAACAGCTATTAGATCCAGACTGTCCTTCCTTACAACCCCTTAAATTAAGGCTCTGCATTCTTTAACCACATTGCCATTCAGTTCTTGGCCCACTCCACCTTCACTCATTCAGTTTCTTTCATGTTTTTCCCCTTTCCATCCTGGTTGTAAGATCTACACACATTCAGACCGTCCTCTGAAACAGCAGAGTGCTCAGTCGGTATATGCACACTGTGAAACAAGAGAACTGCTGCTTTGGCGTAAGGAAGACTGCAACATCCCTCATTACCTGTAAGCATGCATATTCCCAGCATTTCTTCTCCATAAAAGGACTGTAAGTAACACAATTTACAGCCTTGTTTCCCTCTTTTAGATAACACCTATGAGATCTATTTTTAAACTATGTCCCACCAACACCATTTAGACACATGCAACGTTTCTCTACCCTTACAGAAATTGCCCTGACATTCCCCAAAACCTGTAAGTACTATTGACAGTCCTGTTGATCCCAGACCTTCCCTACCAATCAACAAGATTAAAACCTCTGGTGTCCACCACTTAGCTGGGACACCGCGCAGTCATGGTTCTAAGAGGTAGTTGCTTTTACAGTATTCTTTTGCAAGTTGCAAAGGCTGTAGCAAACAGAAGAGCAAGTTCTGGCTGCATTGCTATAGGTGCTTAATGGGATGGAGTCTCGTATCTGAGGATGAAGTAATGGGTTGTTTCCCAAAAGACACTCACCTTCCACATCTGCTGCCTTGGTCATCTTTAATTCAGCCACTGCAAGACCAGCTCACTCTTACAGATCAGGAGGCTGAGACAAGGAGTTCAGCTGTGCTTCAAGAGCTGCTATCACCTGTCTCAAGGAGCTGAACTCCAACATGGACATGCTGCTGCGGAGGAAACCTGAAGAAGGAGCCATAAACTAAGAGAGAAAGAAGGAGAAATGAATGAGAACCAGGAAAAGACAAAGGACAGTACTAGACCAGAAAAACAGCTATGGCTTAGCAGCAACACCAGCAAGGAATGTTAGCAAGCAATGCCCACTCTTGATCAGCAGCCCAGGGGTGCACTTCAGCTCATGAAAACTTAAAGAGTTTTGACAGATATGTGCATATAGATTTTCAGCAGCTGAAACCATAAGGAAAACAGGCTTCAGAAATAAAAATTAATATAGACAGTGAGAGTCATGGTATCTTCTTTGTTTGAAAGACAGCTACAGAAGCAAAGCTAGGAGCAAGTTAAACCCTATTCTTTGTCTTTCCCTATAAACAAGGTCAAGGGGAGAAAAGCATGCACTTCCATAACATTGGTTATTGCAAGTCAGTTTCCTGAAAAACAGGATAATATAAAGCATTTCAGAGGAAAAACTGAAAGACAACATATAAAAATACAGATGGGAAATCCCACAGTCAAACTGTATTTCTACATAAATTTATCTTGGGTTTGAGCTGGATAAATGCTAAGAGATACCTAAGCCGCTGGGTGTCTCACAGAAAGCATGATTCATAGCACACCGGGGCCTTGGTAAACAAAATTGACAGGACTTACTTAGTAACTCAGTTCTAACAGCGAGATGTAAGGCAACCCATGATATCTTTGTGACAAAAAGCAGTTTAGGAATTAATGTACCACATATTCTGCAGACAAGCCAGTTAATCCCACCAAAATTAGTGTAAGACATCGAAAATAAGTCAAAGAATACGGTTCAACTTATCTGTGTGAGCACAGATTGTACAATAAAACTGGTAAGAGACCCTGGGTACACAAGGGAGTGGGAGGGCTATTATTTACAGCAACTATGAGCTGCCTGTATGTTGCAGGGGAAAAGGCTCATGCTACAGAAGCAGAAAGCAAAGTGTCTAATGACCCCATACATTTATTATTTGATAAAATATTTTATATTTAGATTTATGAAAAAGAAATTGTATAGATTTTATTACTGATATTATTTTGATGTTTGCTTCCATTGCCGAAGTGATAAAACCAGTAAGTGTTACTGTCTTTGAATCTGTTCAACTATTAGCTTTTACACATTAATAGAGTTCAGTAGACCACACGCAGTTACCTAGAGACCATGCCCTTACTTCCTCCAAAGGGGCAAAAAACTTTGCGGGACAATTTGGTAGCAGTCACTTAAGAGATCGCCTTATACTCAGGAGAGAAGCAGAGAAAGCCTTCAAAGGCCACACTGCAACTCACTGAAAGATGGTTACTGGATGACAAAAGAGGTTTTTTTAACTGTTGAACTGGCAGAAATTCATCATTTTCTGTAGAGTTTGATCGTGATATTTCACTGTTAGCCAGGTCATTCAGAACTGAGGACTTCATCTACAGAGACAAAAAGCCTTAGAGAGCTTTCCTTCTGAAGTATACAGTAGTAAATCTGATCAACGTAAAAATCTGTCCCTTTCCTGCATCTAGCGTATTCAAAATATCTCCAATAGTTGAAGTCAACGCCACACCAAAAAACTCATTGCTAAGACCTGCCACACAGCTTATCTGAAACTTAAATGAAGGTTGCAACATAAGGAATGTAAGAAGCAATCAACTATGCATTCCCATTTAGAAAACCAATACATGTATTATAGCGCTTTCACCACAAGGACACCATTTGCATTCTCAAACACTTTCAAACTTTACTAATCCAGAGTTCATATACCTTATTTAAAACATTCTATAACATGGTCTACACAGACATCTAAACAGGCTTTTCTGACTACAGATCAGTAACAGCTTCATTGTTTCCAGTCAATTTTTGTTGGAAGTAGAAAACAGGGGATTTTGCCTTGGGAAAGGTGAGAAGTTTAAGCTGATCAAAATGAGATGTGTCTTGTTAAAAAAAAAAAAAAAAATTACAGTATTATAAACCACATAGGCTCCTCAGCCACCCTTTAGACATGGAAAGAGTTTGTGAAGCCCTTTCAGATTCCTTCTACTGCTCCTGAATACCGCAGGGAGCAGTGAGCTACACCTCATGTTAACAGGTCAACATTCAGGCACTCCAGGTGTTAAAAAGCCAGCCAGTGCTGTATTTGAGCCTGTGAAGGCTGCGAGTAACTGTGAGGAATAAGGATGCTGCCCGGCTTGTCCCCATCCTTTCTGAGTGAGAAAGTGTCATGAGACAAGTGTAACCACCTTCTGTGGCTGCAGTTTGCGTCCTCTGTATATATCATATTGTAGACTCTGCTCATCCCATCCAGCATAAATTAGTATTTCTCTAATACCTCAGATGGGTCCCAAGGGCTCTCAGGGAAGGGGTTGATCCTCTGACACTATGTTGTAAGAACCTTTGCAGACCTCTGAAGGGGAACCAGAGAAGAGGTCTATACAAGCTGGCAAGCAGGACACACAATAAGGCTATACATCCCGAGCTGGGGCCATGAAGCAGTTGTTTGTCTCAGCTCGTTAGTTCATCATGGGCCTTTAACCTTACTGCTCCAGCTCACTCAGCTCCACTACAACACATCTGACAAGCTCTCCCTCCAACCTAGAATTTGGACATGGGCCATGTAAAGCAGGAGCCAGAGCACATAATTCACAGAGCGGAAGAAAAGATGGATCATCCAAATAGACTAAGTGAATATCAAGAAATATTTTATTGTACATGTAATCAAAGTTTAAAAAACAGACAAGGAACGAGGGACGGATTTATCTAGCATCTCTTAACTATGCAGGGTACATAAATACAACTAGTAAAGAATGAGCCCATATTAGTACCCTTTGCTCCCCTTCCCTGCCCCAACGAAGAAGGTTATACAAGCGAGACTAGTAATGCTTCAAATCAAGCCTTCTCGGTAATTGCACACTTGAGTTGACATCATTGAAGTATGTTCAATTTCATGAGAGAGTATGTGCCTTCAAAATAGTTGTTTCTAAACAAAAACACTATCTCTTTAGTGGTTTGTAAGGATTACTCATTCAACACCAAGAGTATACTTAAATGACTAATGATTTAGCAGCCATAATTGTCTTGTTACATCTGAACTGACACTACCTTTAAGTATATCAATTATAGAAAATAGATTCCTTAGGTTTAACAATATGTAATAGAGAATATATTATTTAGTGGCAAAACCATAATGTAAGATAGGTGGCTGTCAAGAAGCAGAGGAAGTATTCACAGGGAAGGGGGGGAGCTGCATGCTGAGCAGGGGGCACGTTGACTAATCAGAACTAAAAAAGCTGAAGCTCAGGAGTGCTAGCTGCAAAGGAGTTACACCTCGGTATCACTGGTGTAAGTTTTAGAACGTCTGGTTTGAAAAAGATGCTATTCATCCCATACCTACATCGATCTCCCAGCTTAACTCACAACCCTAGATCCTCCTTACCACAGCACAGTAGGATCTTAAACAGTTCTAGCAACGTAACTCATGTTCAGCCTTACACGCTGCAAGGAAGGCGGCCTCCATTCTCTTCCAAACCCAGGTAGGAAGAAGTCTGAAAGCAAATGCAGAGCATTATCAGGGCTAATTCACCCCTTCAACCACTCAGTTTCCTTCCTAGTTTACACGGGTGAAAGCCTTCAGATGCAGAAAGCTGCATTTATTTTTGATTTATTATTGATTTTCTCTCAATAGCTTAGAAATAAGCCTTCATAAAAAACATAAGCTATACAGCATGTAGCAAGGGATGAATCAAATCAGTGTGACTAGTGCTAAATCCCAAATTGAAGGTAAGACAAGTTTTGGGATTCCCACAAAAGAGGGGTTTGTTTATTCTTTAGTGGCCCAATAAGCCTAGCAAATTAAAAGACTCTTCGCAAAACTTCCAGAGAAGGCCCATGGAAAGGCAGACAAAGCCAGATCCAAAAGAACAGTAACTAATATACTCTGGATTCTAATGCCCTTTGGAGACTATCAGCTTTTTGGCTTAAAATGCAAGTGAATCATGACGTATGAATGATACCGTGATCTTCATCTATTTCAGCCTACAGCATGGTCCAATGCAGATTATTAGTGTCAAGTTACACTCCTAGGACTTGAATTCACTAACACTCATAGCACCACTTGATTGTTGCTGTAAAGAAAGACAGTCTAACCCTTAAGTCCTCTGCCAGAAAGAGCCTATTACCTTTGATAGTTGTGCAACACCATCACCATCTATTCTGGGCCAGCTGACCTACCCACATTTTTTGTCCTCACACATATGCATCTGTTTTCAGAAAAATCTGAATAGCTCCAAGCTTAAACTCTGTGACATATTACCTTAGCTTTCAAAGTTTCAAAATAAGTTCTCCGTACAATGTTCAAATGTAGGAAATTCACACAACTGACAGACCAATTTATTGACAGTATCTCACTAGTTATTTCCTGTACGGACCAACTGCACAGTCATAAAAGCCTCCCAGCTCTTCTTCATACTTCTCAGCTTTGAAACAGGAAAAGATCAATATAGATATCTCAGGATTAACAGACCTAGGTGCAGGGAAAAAAGCAGCTGTTCTGTACCTCAGTAATTATTGCTCAGTATTTATCTGTTTTAAGCAACACCAAGGCAGTATTTGAATTTATGCTGCACTTAGACAGGTTCCCTACCATTAAAGAAACATCAGCCTTTCCACAGGAAAAAGTCTCTAAAATTTAGCTGGCCATTTTTTCTTAGCCATTACATTTAACAAGGCAGATTTGCTTAGCTTCCCATTCTAACAGCATTATAGAGTTGTCAAAGTACACGGCTCATACCTACGACCTGTCTTTAGAGTAGAGTAGCTGGGCTGCACGTTTTCATAAGAACTACAGAAGTTTATTAGCTATGCTAAAACACTACTTAAAGAGCCTAGAATTGTTCGAAGACTCACCAGCTACCTAAACAGAACAGTTGTTCCACAAAAGTGACTTCACTAATAACTGAACTTGAAGACAAACACTACAAGAAAGCCAATAAAGGAAATCTTGTGTGATCAAAGGTTCTCTTATTATCTCATCTGAAAGAAGCTACCTGCCACTTTGAAGTATCTCCTCCTTCCATAGGAATAACCAACATACCTTTTGGAGGCAGTTTAGACAGTGACTGCTCAAAAGTATTTCTACACAACTGCTTTTTGGAAGAGAAAATAAGTTATTTTACTATTTGCACAAATCGAATTTACTACACTCATTTTACTCTGATAATGTTTTAGCTACAAGGTTATCTGTACAAGATATATCAGCAGAGATAGCACATCGTTAACACTACATATGTAAACCGAGAAACAACAGGTCCTTTCATCAAGGTGTCATATTGCAGGTAAGCCATTTTACGTTAGTCCAAGAGGCTGCAAAACTGCACTTCCACACCAAGGAGATTCCCGGTGAGCCCAACAGAAAAGCCGTGCTCTACAAAGGTGACTGTCCATCCTGGAACAGCAGCAGGAGAAGAATCAAGCAACCAGTGTTTGCGGTAATATTCTTAAGAAGGATTCCATTCATTCGGTGCGTATTGCTGTACATAAGGTGCATAAACCTGTTGGGTATGAGATCAGCGTGAAGAGAAGCCAGTTGCAAGGCTGCAACCAACTACCGGTGTCATGTCCCAGATCTGGAAGAAAATATTGTGGAGAATTACATAGCATTATTGTAAGACCTAAGAGGTATTTCTGTAAGAGGCACAGAAGCAAACATAAAGACCTCCCTGGACACAAGGTAACAAAACCTCTTTAAGCTATCCTTGAGGAAAACGTCATCAAGTTATACCAGCCTTCCAAGCCAAAAGCCAAACTTAGGGCTCAAAAGAGTCTTCTAGGAGTACTCTGTAGGTCTGTTTTAAAAAATGCTATGCAGTTTGTTATAAACATGCTTACAGAAAAACAGTAAATACAGACGCTGGAACAGTCTCAGTTCTGACATGCATGGAGGATGCATAGCTTAAGCACAGCAAGATCCTACATCATCTGATTTCCATGTCACTGTTATAACCAGGGCTTTTAGTGGCAATGCTCCAAGAAGCCAGGGAGCTCAGTGAAGGAAGCCTTCATGTTTCATCATGTCTGTGTCTTTAAGGCCACTGGCAGTCTCTCCTACTGCTGCTGCCTGCTTTGTTTGTCCAGAGGACACCAACAGTAACCAGTTCTGACAGCTAGACTCCACATAGTGGAGTTTCAGGTCATTTCCTCATTCAGCAACAGGAGGAACAGTCGGCAACAAATACAATCCTTGCTACCCACAACAGTTGGCTTTATAGCAACAGTTGTCACGTAAGTACAAATAGAGAAAGAGGTACATGAATACCTTCACAATCCGGTCGCTCCCACAAGTCACCATTAGCCCTCTGGAGATGTCCATGGACATATGTGAAATGTTGTGTTTTCCTTCATGAAAGGTTGCCAAGGAAGTACGGCTGCAAGAGAACAATTCAAAAGAAACCAGCCATCAGATGAAGCTTGATGGCATCATTATACCAGTACAAAATAAACTTACAAGAAAATTAAGTTGCCTAAGTACTAATAAATCAGTCCTGAGAACTGCAGTGCCATATTAAAGGGGACAGAATTAAATTAGCAAGTCATGCTATGACATTGCTTGAGTAGTTACATAGGTGTGACATTTCCTGGCCTCCTGCAGCCTGACTGTTAATAGTACTAGAGCAGAAGTGGGACACTGCATTAATAAATAATTCTACTTTTGGTTATAAAGTCAAGCTCAGCTACATTTTTTCCTGCTGGCTATAGTGAGTCGACTAGGGCACAGCACCTCTCTCTTTCATAAAACAAAAAGACACCAACAAAAAACCAAATGACAGCAACAACACAACACCCCCAATATTGGCATCTGATTACTTTGGTCCTTTAGCACTCCAGGTGTCCAAGGAGGTGACAGGACAGTGAACAGTGAAGTGTTGTTCATATCGAAATAAAAAGGGGTTTCATTCATTGCTAAGAGTAGTTTAATGAGACAGCAAATGATGTTTAACCCAATTTGCCTGCATGGAGAAAATAATGTTGGGCTGTGATGAATATTCCTGTAGGAACAGTTTTCAGTAAGTGTACGTGAATTAACGCATATACATCCTGGCAGCTGTGATGCATTATCAGGCACCATTTAGCAACTTTAAGTGCAATCAATAGCCTTTACCTGAACAGAAGTCTTGAGACAAATACGTTTCAACTCTAGATCTGGGCTCATGGAAAAGAAGAAATCAAGTGGATAAAGCTGTAATACTACATCTGATCTAAATCAGCTTGCAGAGCCAGCTGAGGGATCTCTGCTACTGCAGTGCAAAGGTGGCCTTTTAGCAGAGTCAGCTTGCCATGTTTGTGTAGCATTGTGTGTGGATGTGGAGCAGGCAGAAGTGTTTCTGCACCTCAGCAGTATTACTTTAATCTATTACTCCTTAATACTCACTCTTCATCCTTGATTGACTCAAAACAGGAATCACAGACACGGACCTGGAACTCAAATCCCATGATGGGGTAACTTGACCGCTTGGTACTGCACTTGCCACATACTGCTTGTCCACATTTTCTGCAGTGATGCTTCATGGAGGAAAAAGCAAACAAACAAATCACCATATTGTGCCACTTGACCACTTTATCAAGTTTTCACTGAGCAACAACAATGAAGTTTCTGGTTTGCAACCTGCTAGGAAGCAAACTGTTAGGAAGTTTTCTGTTACTTCAAGCAAAGACCAAGGACTCTGGAGTTCTGAAGAGTCTTGCTGGCCATTAATGGGTTTACCTCCTTATTCTCCCTGTCCATCCTCTTCTCCTTTTGCAAGCTCTTTCTGGGAGCAGGGGAAAAAGAGGGCTGAACAAGCAACCAAGAAAATAACAGTCTAAGAAAGCCAGAAACAGATGGGTGTCTTGGTGCCCGTCCAGTCCCTCCAAAAAGAAAGCTGCTTCACTGAACTGAGTACCTTATAACCTTATGTTAGGCTGCAGTTTTCTCAGTTATGGGGCATTGTGTGCTACTTCACACAACACTTAAGGATTAGCTATCCACAGCTTCAGTGTACAGAAATATTCAGAGAAATCCAACGGAGCAGTCCCAGCACAGCCTGCTTTGCCCTGTGATAGAAGTTTGATGCAACACTTTCCATAGAACTTGGAAATTTCTCAGCACTGCCTAGAAGCTGTAACCTCTCAATAAACCCTCACTTCAAAGCAGCAAAAAAACAACAGTTTAAAAGATCTAACAGCTTTAGTGGTTTTCTGTTTGCATTTTGCTTAAGTGCTGAAGTACAGCTAAGCACTCAAACCAGCGATCTCACCTGTCTTAACCCTAATGTCTTTGTGTCCCACATTTGCTTTATATTCCAGAAGAAAGGTTGTTCACACTTCTGACAGGAATCACTTTCTAGCCATTGAGGAGCCTACAAAAGAGCAAGAGATGCAAACAATCAGAATTATTTTTCCTCATACAACAGCCAAGGAAGTTTGTTTTAAGGGCCCAAAGTAAAGTTTTACTTGGAAAGATGCCCTGTCTCAGCTCTAGACATTACAACAATAGTTTGCCTACGGTATAGTACATAGGAAGCTCAGTACAAAAAACCACAAACCCAAGACTACAGTTACTTGTACCTACACACCTCCTATACTTTTTAAGCCCACAGCAGTAGGTTATGTTACTGTCTTAATAAGAAAACTAATTCAAACATCTAAGTTATTAAACTTGCTGCAGGCATTCAAAGACTGCTGCTCTGGTTGCCTAGATGATTTTTAAGGGCTAGTGTAATCCAAGTTGCAGAAGCTATGAGGCAGTCATCCCTTCTAAGAAGGGAGGTCAAGAAGTAAATTCTGAAGTAAATATCTTGTCTGCTTCCCTAGAATTGCAGTCTGAGATAATTAAGAACTCATCTGCACTTTGCATCCTGCCCACATATTCATTATGCATCCCTTCTCCCACCCACATATTTTTCCTGTCATAAATGGACTCAACCAAATGAAAATAATTGTAGCTTTCACATATTTCAGCACTCTCAGATACTTCAACTGAGCGTCCTTGTAAGGGACGGAAAGAGAGGCACAATATTTTTCATATATAGACTTGAATTAGAACACGTGTATTCTATACAACTTTACACATCTGATGGGGGAGTCTCCCTGAAACACAAAAGGAAGAAAGCTAGAACAACAAAGAAGCTTTTCTTCTCAATTCACTTACATCCACTGTTGACAGTAATAAAACAATAATATTGTCAGTTGCACCACCATATCACCATCAATATTTGTTAATACCAGATGTCCAGTTCCTACATCTTCAACCTCGATTGCATCCCCTTCCTTCCCCCATGCCAGTGGAAAATACTGTAAAGGGCAGTAACGTTTCCAGCATGGGGGGTGGGGAGGAAAGAAGAAACGAGTCGCCTCTCTGCCAAGTGAGATGTTCCATATTGCTTCTTTCAGTTACTTACAATAGCAGTTTTCACTTAATAGCATTTTTGAGAAGACAATCCACTTTCTGGCTGTCTCTAACAGAAAAACAGGGTATCTTCCTATTCAGGCATTAAATAGGAAGTAAAAACCTGCCAACACTTCCAACACTGTTACTAACATACAGTTGGAACCGCCCAAGATCAATGGTATGGCTGTTAGTGGAGTTACCATTCCTTTTAATCAAAAGAGTCTGTCTTCTAGTCTTGCGCGCATTAGTGTGTATTTGAGAATACCCTATAACATGACTCGCTAGCTAATGCTTCAGAGGCAGTATGTTCATCATTCTTCATGCGTTTAGTTTCTTTGCTTTTGGACTGGGCTCTATTATGTTTTTCTAATGAGTTCTGAGACATCATGGCTGTTCTAAGTTAACCATATTATTTTAATTGTATTAAAACTGCCTATTATTCAGAAGATCCCTTAATTATTGTGTGCAGATCCAGAAGAGAAATGGCCACATCTTGTTTTCCCAATTGTATTCTAAGTCAATTCCTTGCAACTGCAAAGATTCATAATATCACAGAAGTTTTGGAGAGATGCTGAAAATGTTAGAATCACATGTAGCATTCAGTGTGTTTAAGGTGACAGCTCAACACATGTCAGAAAAACAGTTCTTACCCATGACACTTGCATTTAAGGAAAAGCAACGGGGCACAGAAGGCTGAGCCTTAAATACTGCTTTATGGGGACAACCAAAGCTAACTTCTATAATTATGGTTTAACCAACGATAGTAGTAATATACATCTTTTCAGCTCCTATGATGGATATGAACTGATGCAGAAAGAATGTACATGGCAGGCTGGTTTGCTGTGTGCTGAGATCTTTAGAAAATATATTGTCTGGGGACTGATACTTTACATTATGAGCTGCATCTCAAAACTTCTTTACCTGCTTTGACATGAGTTGAGAACTTATTTCAAGACTGCTGAAGCACAGTCCATTGGTTTCTATACTGTAAAGGCTTGCATGCTTTAGAGAGTTCCAGCAGCAAAGGCTGTAGCCATTCCAGTGACCATGTTGTCTCATTGTGATAAGACTCTAAGCAGTCCCAAGCCTGTCCTGCACTTCTCCTGTCCTGGGAATCCATCCACTGCAATTGGACAGCCATAGATTTTCATACAGGTTTTAATAACATCATTCAGTCTTAAGTTGCAGGCGATATGAGAAAAACAGCCTGCAGAACTGACTAAGCAAAGCCACATCAGCCTCTGAAAAGAGAAAAAAAATAAAAAAGAATAAAAAAATTGTTGATCTAGAACATGACCTTACCTCTTCTCGGCTGATATCCATGTTCCAAACAGCAATTCCCCCATCAGCTGAACAAGATACCAGCTGACGTGTCAGCTGGATGTAACAGATAGCCTGCACCTTGTCACTGCAAACAAAGTAGACACTATTTACCCATACGTATTAAAACAAAGCTTAGTTTCCCACCAAACCCCAGTTTATCCTTGTAAAGCTACCTAGGAAGCCAAAACTGATTTCCAACACTTTGCTAAGTCTACTAAGTAGAGCTATGAAGATGAGAGAACAGATGCTGTCACCTAAGCACTATCATAGCATCAGGATGTTGCCTAGAGCAGTGTTCTTACAGCCTTGACCAGAATACCAGAGGTACAGTTCCATGCTAACATTTGCTGGGAGTAAGCACTGACAGTGAGCTGAGTGTCAACTGGCCCAGAGTGTACATGCAAATTCTCTTCTGTGTTGGCAAGGAGAGCCAGTTATCAAAACAGAGACAACTGGAAAAATAAAGAGAAATATTTGTTTCAAGATACAGGAAGCAGATGGAGCTTCCACTTTTGCTAACAAGTCACAGTATTTAAGCCTGCAGCTGCAAAACAAAGCATGCATTCACCAGTAAGACAGTTTAATCCTAAATAAAGTCATGGCAAAATATGTCTACCCTAAGAAACTAAACAAAGGATCTCAATGGTATTAGACTGCTTTGCAACATCTAAGTTGAATTAAAAAAGCCATTCTGCTTCTCAGAAGAACTTACTTTCCCATTCAGTATGAAGTTTGATGCTAAGTGTGATGTTTGAAGAGAAACTAACAGTGTTATAAGTCTTCACCAGGACACATGATGCAGCAGTAACAGCAGTATAAAGTCCTCCAGTCACTGACTTCAGTTACTTTTTTGTAACCAGTACTCTATTATTAGTTCTTTAGCCATAAAACTAAATCCTCAAGATTTAACAAGAGTTCTAGGGCTAAGGCTATCAGTCTTGATCAAAGGTGGATGGAGGCATCTATGGAATTAGACAAGAGGAGAATGCACTATACAAATACATCTTTAAACATAAACAAGATCTCTACTACCACTGCGTTTCTAAGTAGAATATATCTTCAGTGGTGCACTGCCTGTCAGACTGAACTAAGGCCCTAGATTTAAAAATGGCAGCTAGTGTTATGTGTCTGTAAAAATAAAGAGTTGATTAAATACAGACAACTACCTAATCCCACAGAACTCTGGAGATGTGACATGCTTTTCTGACGCTGAGACCCCCACCCCCTGTCATTTAGCCAATCAGTTTATCACCTCACTGATACACAGAGAACAGGAACATATTGAAACTTATTCTACATGGGTACACAAACATGCTTACACATTAAGTTTCTAGCCCCACCCTCACAGGCAACTCAAGGAAGTATTTACAATACAGAAGCATGCAACTTTTACATAAAGTCCAAGCAAGATGATTTAGGATTTTTACCCACCTCTTTCTATAACCTACTTTTATGTTATGTTCTCATTACCCATGGTTTAGAAGTATCAAACATGAGCAAAAAAAGGATTTATCAGTAATGCTTTCCTAGTACTGATTATCCTTCTTCCCCCTGAAAGTCTTCAGAGTTCTGCAAAAGGTTATTTTCTCCATTATTCACAAGGATTCAGGTATTTTGCCATGCTGTTTAGTCTTCCTGGGACTCTGTGTTCATTACAGAACATGTAGAAAAAATAAGACACAGTTACATACTGATGTCCCTGGAGCAGCAGCGTTCGCCCCTTCCTTCCACCAATATCCCACATGATAATGCTGTGATCAGAGGCACCTGAGAAGAGCAGTCGTTGAACAGGATCCCACCACAGGGAAGTAATACTTCCTAGGAAAGAACATTCTGCAGTTAGATCTAAGGGAGTCACTCCCCAGCATAATGATGTTCTTCTGGGCTATTAAAGTGAAACCTGAGGTACTCCTTTACTACAGTAACAGATATCGAAAGCCTTAAGGCAAAGGACAGCATGCAACAGCAAGACACAGTCCTGCTAGAGAGGCAAAGAACATTTGACAATAGAACAAAACATCTCTAAGAAGAAAGTTAGATGCAAAGAATAAGCCAGAAAGCTTGAATTATTAGCTTTCTGCCTCTTGTATTTAGGTAGTTGTTAAAGAGTCAGTAGGCTGCTATGCGATCTTTGGAAGATGAAAAGTACTAAAACTTGCCAAGCAGAGACTAGTATCTACAATACAGTAAGTATTGTACAGTGGCTGCAGGACAGCATGCAATGTTCACAGGTAAACCACCTCACTTACATAACTATTTACAACTTCAAAATAGTTGGAATAAGAAACCAAGTGAGTTTCACTGCTACTATTAAATCTGGCCACTACATACTAAATCACAAAACCAGATTTCAGAAGGCCCAACCTGGCTGTGCGCCTCATTAGTCAGACATAGAAAGAAACGAGTCATCTGATAGTAGCGGTCTTATACTGAACCCGTATATATGGCAATGTAGACAGGAGACTGAAGAAGTAATTTTGTCACTCATGCTGCCTATAGTTTTGAAGTCACTTGAACATTTTATTCCCTACAGACAGCCTTCCCTTTAAAGCATCCTTCCATTGCTCAGTTGTCATCAAAAGCCTTGTTAGTCTGAAAGCAAGACGAATGGTAATTACAGCCCAAATCAGTCTATTCCAGCTCTCTGGAGCGAGAGATTTTTCTTGCCTCCTTTACGGCTACACTGTTTTCAGACTGACCCATTTGGAAACACTTGTCTCCGAGAGAACAGTGACCATTCGCACCATAAAAGGCGGATTTGAGTATTATCTCAGCCTTGCACAGAGTAGGCTGTTAAATACGGAGAGTTCTGCAAGCTGACTGTTGAAGGACAAGTTCTAAAACCATTTAGACCGCAAAGCAAACCTTGCTTGCTTATGAAGTCACAGTTAGGCAAGAGCTAGAAAGGAAACAAGATGAAATCAGACTTTTGAAGTCTGGCAAACACAGCTGCACTCAGAGAAGAACTAGATGCCATTTAAGTTTAGGTTACCAGGCCTTGAGAATGTTATGCAAATACTGTGGAGGAAAAAAGGTTACACATAATCTGTTTTGCTTTAAAAAAAAAACATAAAATAAAAAAGATGAAGGAACTACTATTACACCAATTGAAGAAAAACCTGTTCCTGCCCATCAAATTTAATCGACTTCTATACTAGATCAATTCTTGTTTTGAGGATCACAATCCCCTTAAGGAACTTATATATAAGGCAAAGCTGTCTGCATGCTTACAGCACTGCTGAAGTTGGTGCTTGGAGACCCACCACAACTCAATAGTAGTGCCATGTCGAGATACACTGATTTCAGACTAACAATATCATCTATCGAGGAGTTGCATTTTAACACCGACTAGTGCTAAAGCATACAGAGGTAAAGGAGTCTCTAGGGCCAGGAGAATTATTTTGCTCTTAACTGAAACAATCTGAAATTCTGCTTGAAAGCAGAAGAGGCATTTATTTGAAAAATCTCAACTTGCCTCCCTCATTCAAAGCCGGCTTTATCATTTTGCAGTCATCTGTAAATCAGGAGTCTACCCAGCTTTAACAAAGTCTACTCTATACTTACAGCTATGAAACAAGACAGTCTTTTCCAGTGGGTCAGACACTTACGACTTAGTAATTCACCCCTACCCAAACTAGTCAGCTGATTTGAAAGTTGCCAGTACCACATGGGAAGAGACATTAAGTCTTGTTTTCTTCTCTCAGCATATTATTAAATTACACATTCTTCTGTGATTTGCATTCTTGCCTTATTCATTACAGTGGACAGTGGCTCCATATCATGTTACAGACTATTTGATATAAGGACTTCAGCTATACTATGCAGGATGGGACATTTGTCTTTGACTAGACACTTTTGATTCTCAAAGGCTCTCTAAATTTCTTGCATATAGCTTAGTTTCAGCTAAACATAGGAAACTGGAGTCTCATTAAGACCGATCAGAACATTAAAGTCAACATTGTGAAGAATTAGGCGGCTTTTTAGAATCTAGATTGGGGGTTGCTAAAGCTGCTTTACATATTTTTTTATAGTAATACAAGGTCTCCAGAGGGTGGGAAAAAAAAAAGGTAACACATTCTCATCCTTTCTTTTTAATGTTAAGGAGACTAAAGTTTTTAAAGGTGGCCATCTAGTGGATAACTTGTGTTTAATTGAATGCATATGTTTACCTTTATTCTTCATCTATAGTAAAAATACCTGTCAGTATTTGTAAGGCAAAGATCTCTCATCAGCAAGAATGTGTCTGTTCTTTAAGAGACAGTCATATGTACGGCTTTTGATAGCTGCTACCCTGCACTAGATGTTTATCCGACACCTATCCTTAAGAGGTAGATATCCAACTGAATGTCCCGATTTACAAACAGGTACTATCATCTGGGTCAAGTGGAATTTAGAGGAAGAGTTACTTTACCTTCATGCCCTTTGAGTGTTGTGATAACTGAGCTTGTATTCTGCTCAAGCTTCAGGAGAGTGATCTGTCCAGAATAATCACCAACAAATGCATGCCGAGTTTCATAATCATATCTGAACACCAGTCAAGGAGAAGCCTCCTTTGTTCTTTAGAAGTATTTTGCAAGACTGAAACAGATAGCACAGCTGTCAGCTACAGACTCTAAACAAATTGGAAAAGAACATTTTAATATGACAGATAAATATCTACATAACTACTTCCAAAGGGGTTGGAGACTGTAATAGTTAAGCCTTTTTCATTCCTCTCTTCTCCTCACCCTTCCCTACATGTGCAAGTAAGACGGTATGGAAAACAAGTGAGAAACATTTCAGAAAGCCACTGGAGAAGCCATGAGATAATCCATCTCCTACTTAAAGGCAAGCCAAGTAGATTTACACCATTTCTAGCAGATATTTACAGAACACACTCAGGATCTTCTAAAAGAGATGCCAGAACTCCTCAGGCTACTTGTTGCAGTGCAGAGCTACCATTAGGAGCACCTCACTGGACGCTGGGTGCATTCAGTCTTACCTAGTACCCGCTCCCATAAACTCTTAGTTTTGTAGTATGTTATACTAGTTGATGTCCCCAGGACACGAAAACTAAGATACAAGGATTTTGACCCTCCACCTTACAGTGGAAGTACACTCCCAATCTTCTAGCTACTGAGAAGGTGAGACCATCTAATTTCTTGTTCTGCTCTCTGTAGTTTCAAGTGTACTGATGCAGGTCCTTCACCACGGTATCGAAGACTGAACCGTATTTCAGAAAGAGTTCTCTCATTTAACACTGACATAAAAGCCACACCACATCCTAACATGTGATCTACTAACAAGGTGACATATTTGATAAAATCATTACATATCATAACAATTTTCTGATATTCAGTTTTTGTCACTATGTAACTAAACTATGTAAACTAAAGCACAGCAAGCTGGATGGGACCAGATCATTTGCCACCTTTAAAAGGCTTTTGCTATTCAGGATATAAGCAAGAGCTACGAAAAGCCCATGCAGATGATACCACATAACCCAAGAGCTGTGGATCAACTCACCTGTCCTCCTGGAGCCACAAAAAAAAACAAAAGCAGCAGCTAGTAAGATAGTCCATAATAAGCAACAGAAAAGACTAACTTTAAAAAGTCACTATACCAAAAAGCCCACCACCATAAGTGAAAAAGCAGAGGTTTTGTCATCTGTTGACATTCTGAAATCCCTCTTAGGCCTTCAGAATCCCGAGATAAACAATTTGCTTTCAACAAATCCATTAAGTCCTTGAACACGTGATCCTTTCTTCATCTTGGAAGTTCAGGATAGCATTATCCCCACTAATCCAGTAAAGAATAGGCACTGTGCTGTGTTTTTCAGAAACTTACGCATAGGATCATTAACAAATAAATCCTAAGGAACCTCCTGATAGGGAGGCTAAGCACCTAGTACACACAGCAGAAAGCTAGTTCTTCCAAACACAAGTCCAAAGGCAGGATCAATTATAATGCATTTTCAAATGCCAAGGTCTTCAATGGAAATTTATTTTTATCTTGATAGAAAAGGTCATATTCTTTTCTCTGTTTTCATAATAAACTGTTCCATTATTTGCAATAGCATTAGTTATAGAACCCACTGAATTCAAACAGTGAGGCTCAGAGGCACCAGACTGTTCTGTGAGCTAGTCTCCTAACACACACACACAGTATTAAGCCAGTTCTGTGCTGCATTCAGCTGGGGCTAGCTGTACCTGAAATGTTTCGTGGGACACAAAGCCCCTGGACTCTAGAAGGACAGCAAAAAAGAGCAACAGTACAAAAATACAAACCTATCAGCTCTTCAGTCAGTAAGGCAGAGTCTGCACAGGTGGGAGACCCGAGAAGGCTAGACATGCTGCTGGCAAACAAGCGGTTAGCTTTCCTCCTAGTTTCTTAGCAATACACAGGTATACAGCAATTCTAGAGAGGTATTTATTTTTTCAAGAGACGTAGTTGACCTCTTTCAGCTTTTAAATCACGCCACTTCTACAACATTACTGCCATTAATCCTCATACACCAACCAGTACCTCCAATTACTGTCGGGCCACATCTAAACTGACATCATTACAAGTGCTAAGAAATAGGTTTAAAATTTAAAGTATTTAACTCATGCTCAAAAGTTTTGATATACGAACTATATTTTAAGCTACTAGGTTTGTAAGTCTTTTACACAGGATAAAGAATACCCTGAAGTCCTTACAGCTGAATACACAACTGGAGTTCTGAAGCTATGACTGCTGAAGTTAAAGACAATTTGCAGGAAAGCAAACTGCACACAAATCACTACTAGGAACTAATAAAGTTTCAATGTAGCCTGTAGTTTAAAGATAGAAAATATTAACATGGGCAAAGACAGAAAAATTAAAGCAGTCCAAAGGGTTTTCATGATGTTTTATGCTCTAGAATGACTCAAATGCACACTGGCATCTGTTGAAAAAGTAACTTGCTGAGGAAGTATACACACCAGGCTATAGATACAGTTACTAGTCACTTCCACAAGATGCTACAGACAAATATCTCAAAATTAGGAACTAGTACGCACTGCCATTTCTGCAACTCAAGGTCACAACATCCCCTTCTACTATCTAACAACAGCTAACAGAAATAAAGGTATCAAACATCTAATCAGAATAAGGGTTTTCAGACTTGCAAGAGATATCACTCTGGAACAAATTGAGCTAAAGGAATAAAGTACTCGTCCAGTTTCAGGGTAGCAATAATTTTTCAAAGGATACTGTAGACATGAAGCCCAAGAGGTGAAGTAATGTCTCCCCAGCATACTCCCACTCCTGGTGCACATCCAGCTGACACACTTGTCATGACCAGTGCTGATCACCCACTCTGACGTCAGGCAGAAAGTAATAGCAGACACTCGATTCTGATGAGCTGTAGGAAGAAAAAGATTCTGGCTCATTTTTCCTTAAAATCAAAGCAATGGGTTCTTATGTTCTAATTCAGAGAGACATAGGCTGAAGATGATAACTAAGCAATGCCCCAGGGAGACATTTTTACCATACTGTACTTGCCTCTAGGCTGAATTAAAAGGTTAGCATTGTTTCATTTGGTATTTGCCTTCTGAATAGCTTAAGTGAACCCAACATGTCAGTCAGCTAATTTAAGCCTTTCTCCCACAGAGAGAGAAGCTGAGTTCAGCCCAGATACCCAAGATGCTCTGATTAAGAAGCAGGCAAACCCTCAGCTTCCTCTAGTTAGGCCAGAGCTTCCAGGGAGAACATCACACATCTAAAAACCTTAATTGCTTTAAGTGCCTCTTTTCCTGACCCCAGGGGAGCTATGCCCAGATTGAGAAGATGATCAGAGGCTGGAGCACCTCTCCTATGAGGACAGGCTGAGAGAGCTGGGGTTGTTCAGCCTGGAGAAGAGAAGGCTCCAGGAAGACCTTATAGCCCCTTCCAATATCTAAAGGACCCACAGGAATGATGGGAGGGGACTCTTTATCAGGGAGTGTAGTGATAGGAGGAGGGGTAATGGTTTTAAACTGAAAGAGGAGAGATTTAGATTGGATATTAGGAAAAAATTCTTTACTGTGAGGTTGGTGAGGCACTGGAACAGGCTGCTCAGAGACACTGTGGCTGCCCCATCCCTGGAGGTGTTCAAGGCCAGGCTGGATGGGGCTTTGAGCAACCTGGTCTGGTTGAAAAGATCCCTGCCCATCACAGCGGGGCTGGAACTAGATGATCTTTAAGGTCCCTTCCAACCCAAACCATTCTGTGATTCATACTTTTAAGCACTGGAAAGCGTATCTAGTCCACAGCATTCAAACTGCTACATGTGACAGCAAACCAAAGCCCACCCAGCTTTGTCTGGAATGCTGCCACTAAACAAGAAGTTACATGAGCATCAGAGAGAAGCCCCTCCTGGCCCACAACATGCAAGTACTTCCCTTGACTGAGTTGTCGAGTCATCTTCCTTAGGATAAAGGGAGGTTTTGTTGCTTTAAGAACAAGGTCTTTTTCTCCTAAGCAAGAACTTCTATCAGTGTCAGGGAGTCATAAGACAAACTGCACTTTGTTTTGACACATAATCTGCAGTCTTTAAGAGTCTCCTCCAGGCCTTTCACATTAATATTCCAGTTTTAACCAGCAATCAAGTTTTGTATTTCTTTTAAAGATATGCAGCCAAATGATGAAGTTGGCTTCTCCATAACTATTAGAACAATCCCTATTCCCCACATACCAGAAAAATAAGATCATTTTCATCCCTCTTGCTCTCCTAAAATGACAGAGAAGGTGAGGACTCTTACCTTCATCTAGAAGTAATCAAGCCCAGTGATTACAGAAAGTAAGGATGGAAATTGCAAATACCAAAACGCACCTTTAGAAAGCTCTTACCTTAACATTCATGCAGCACAACTACTCCACCTGAAGAGCAAAATCTGAACTCACTAGTTCTGGCTCATTACACTTGCAGGCTAATGATGTACTGAACTTAACGATAATGACTGCAACTTGGACTCAACTGACTGAGGATTACTCAATAACAGAACATTTATCTTACGGCAGTTATCCCCAACTAAGCAACAACTAGAAAGTCAGTCAGATTTAAAGCATATTTGGACTTGATTAATCTGTGACGGTGTCCAGTTTCACAACTATTTTAGATGCCTCCCCTTCACACAAATCTTACTGTAGACACTGTTTTACAGTTTACCTGGATAGGTCTTCACAAAGTTCATCTTATTGAAGTCCTCTGAAATATGAAACTCCTAAAAGCAAAGTGTAACCATTAGAAAAGATATAGCAGTGATATAAGCAATATTGATACTGAAAAAAAGAACAGTAACCAAGAGCAGGCCAAAATTTGCATAGCAGCAATACACCTCACTAAAAACTAGCAGTTTTTCAAGCTGGAGCATAGCACACTGACACACCAACTGTAAATTAAAGTTATTAATGAACTGCATTTTCAACAGGGAGCACCCTTTCAGAGTCAAGTTTGCTGAAGGGAGATTATAGGGAGAGATAAGATCTCATTTGTCCCCAGTAAGAACAAAGAAAACTGTATCTTGTAGAATTTAGGATTTAAGTATCTGAGACTTCATAATGGACTGATTTAAGTGAGAGTATTCTCTATGTATTAGGCTTATTGAAATTTTAACAGTCTCAGTTTACAATTTCAAGTAGTTATCACTAGAATCACTATTCTATGTAGTTCTGTATAGACTATTCACAGTAGCTATCAGTAAAATCACTATTTACGACACTCATGCAGCATCCAGGCTCCTCACAGGACACTTACTATTTTGACCTTATTTTCATAGAGAAAGGAAACCATTAAAGCATCTGCAAGTCACAAGATTCCCCTCCTCTGCCAAGAAAAAGAGGGGAAGAATACAGACCCACTTTCTGTTATGACATCTGTATCTGCTCTCCAGGAGAGGGAGAGCCATTACAGCAAGAGTACAGAAAGACAGAAGGAAGACTTCCCAGAAAAAAATAAAATCAATCCTGCCTCTTGTAATTTTAGAGCTAGTGTTGAAATGTCCACATCATAAAAAGATCTGCAGGAAGAAAACCCAGAGACACGTGCATGGCAAGATACAGGCAGATCCATACTTCTGGCCAGATGCAACCTAGCTGCAGTTCACAACCCCTGTTAGTCCACTGCCATGGCACTCTGTCCAGCTTAATGTACTCCTCAAAATAATTCCTCGATAAAGTGTGTTAGTTTGGGTCCACTAGTACACTAATGGCTCAATGACTTCTTGAGGCTAGGTGGCTCACATTTAGCCAGAAGAACCCTTATTTATTTGCAGTCCTCCCATGTACATCTCAGGTGAACTGCCAAGAAGTTCAGCCATTTAGTAGTAGTTGCATTCCAAAAAGAAGGGAAAGAAAACAAATTATCAGCTGCCAGCAACACCTGGTGCTCACAGACAATCTAAGCAATTCTAATCTGCGTTCTGAAGAAAAGTCACAGCAACTTACCATGATAGCTCCATTATCCTGGCCTACAAATATTCGTCTGCTGTCATGATGATACGCCATGGCTGAACATGGCGCTGCCAAAAAAAGAAAGCACATTACAGTTATTGAAATAGAGGTATTAGGATACACATGACTGATTAAAACCAATTCTTTCACTCAGGACACAAGCTGTTTAAGAATAAGTAGCTCAATAGAAATTAGTCTACATAGATAATATCCCTTGGTAAGACAGTTAAATTCCCATATGTGAAGCTGAGGAGAGGTACACTACTAGAGTAAGTCAGATATACCGCCAGGAACCATATGCAACCATGATTTCCTGCCGCAAGGTGCACCTCAGTAAGAGGAATTTTACACAGGCTGAAAGCCCAGCTAGCAGCAACAGCATATGCAGCTAGTTACACTTAAGAACTTGAGCTCCTTAAAATTACCTCAAATGGAGCCGTGAGTTATATACAAGAACAATACTCTTGTTCTTGTATATAACTGTGTTATATACAGAGTTATAAAGAACTATGAAGAACTCTGTTCTTTACAGAGTAAAGTGACAGACAGAAAAATGTAATTGCATGCCAACTTCATATGGAATCATATCTCAACTTCTGCAACTTTAAGGCGACTCATGTTTTTGAGATTACATACAATCTCTTTTAGCAGAAGGCCTCTACAGACCTACTTCCCTGTTATAAATTAAGGGCTAAAAATAGATGTGAAAAGCAATGACAAAAAAATTACAATAAAGTCTCCTGATGAAAATTTTGTGAAAAAATTTCACTGAAGAATGTCCTCATTAAACTTGCAAGTTATAAGGATGAGAAGGATACAGTGTTCTAAACCAATACCCTCTTCTCCAAGACCCTCAGAAAAGGTAGCCTTGAAGGTGTTTTTAGAAATTTAAAGCCAGGCAGGACAGTCTGGAATATTTCAGTGGTCATACTGCATAAGGACAAGTCCATCCCTTCGAACTACGTATAGGAGCACTTCATTTTGCATAAACCTTTTCAGAGCACAATCTGAACAGTCTATCTAGAAAATTGATACATGGAGCAGCTGCTGTAATTTAGATCAACTATTAGGAAAAAAAAATATTACAGTTGGGATTTCTAATCTAGATCCTAGGCTACTCAGCCTGCATCTGAAGACACAGAACATCAAGGAGTCCAATTCTTTGGTCTTCGTTTAACATTTGTACACAAATTAGTTCAGAAATTGTCATTCCAAAGACTATCCTTTGTATGTATGATGTTTTATTTTGTCATTGTATTCCCTCTTTTTATATGTGGCATATGTCTAGGCAGCAACTCTACAGTAAAGAAGTTACACCAAAGCATCCAGGCTGAGTGACGTTTCAAAACCCAAAAAGCACACTGACTCTCAAGATCTACTTAGCACTGAAGCTACTACTCAGTATCGATTTCTTAATAATCTAAATGCTTAAAAAAAAAAAAAAAAAAAAGAAAAATAAAGCATGCCTTGGTATGTCTGAACTTTCAGCTAGTGGTTTGAAAGCACACTTATTCAGCAGATCAGTTATTTGCCAGCATTTGAGACATTTTCAGCTGCAGATCCACACAGTGTTTTACCTGGTGAAGGATATGGTTCTAACAGAATGCTGCCTTAGATCTCACCTATTATGCAGCTATTTTCAAATTAAAGACTGAGCTAGAGTTGCTGCAAAGTTCCCAAATTTAAGATCATCGAGTGAATCAAGCACCTGGGGAAATGGGAAGGAGGTATTCCCCCCCACAGCACAGGTAAACAACCCCATGCTATGCTTGGCTATCACTTACCATCTCCAGCATTGTACTTACATGACATGGTGTGATAGATGCTGGGCCAGTATTGTCCGCTGTCTCTCTTCAGCCATACTCGTATTGTTCTGTGTCATGGGAAGAGTGGGCAGAAGACAGTTTTAAGTATGTACGTCATCCCTTGCATCTGAACAAGTTCATTACTTATATATCAGCTCCAATCATCTTAGCTTTTCTGCTACTCAAACATAATAGAACAACAACATAATAGAAATAAGAGTATACCGATAGTACTCTAACATAACAAAAATAATAGTACTAAGAATAGACACCCTTGAATCATGAAGAGTTTTCTTCAAAACTATTTATATATTGAGTTTCAGTAAGTACGAAATGGAAATACCATTTCAGCCCACCTCAGAAATTGCTACATATTGCATTCCTTTAATTCCCTCTCCTTGGCTCTGGCTGATTTAAGTCAAATTCAAGTTTCGGGAACTTTCCAGCTTTGGCAGAGCAAACCACAGTTTGTTTTATAGAAGATTAAGTGTTTGCTATGTTTAAAAAAAAGAACCACAAATTGTTCCATTATGGAAGCCTGAACTTTTGAATTTTTAACAGCTTCTCCATGCAACTCATCCTTCAGCAAGCCAGATACTGAATATTAGTAACAGAAGTACCTCATCCTCCAGACCAGCACATTACTGACATCTCCATCCCCAAATATTGATGTATGGATCCATAAAGTACATCATATCTATTTCAGTATTATTTCCTCTGAGGCATGCCTCTACTCCCCCATTTACAAATGCAATGGACAAGCAATGTTAGTACCACTGCTCCTCTGGCCTAAATATGAACAGGACTTATTAGCCAGTCAAAAAGGAATTGAAGGAAGTTGACAAGACAACTTGAAAGCACACTAAGGCTCTTTCTAAAATTGATTTTAGTTTGTAACCCTCCAGAATTAGGCCTTGGAAGGAAAGCAAAAACAGTCTTGAGAATATTTAGCATTACACACTGCTCTCATGACTGTCACATCCTGGGAGGAGGGATATAAGAGAATCAGCAAGGAAGTGGAAAGTTACTGTCAACTAAAAACATTCCAACAATAGGCACATTTGAAGGGAATCTACATCAAGAAGTTAAGAGCATACATGTAGACAGTGCTGAGGTTATTTTAAGTCTACTTGAAATTTCCTCTCCAAACCATTGTTTACCTTCTTGTTACTGTTTAAATCCAACTTCCTCATTCCTAAATGGAAACCTAATTGATCTGTAAACATGTGTACCTGGAAACGCTGTCAAGAGACTTCATTGAAATGAGTTGTTGTATTTACTTTTAGCTAAATAAAGGCCTAGTATTTAGAATTTTTTAGAAAAAGAAACCTAGTGGATAGACTTGATAAACATCATATAGGATTGCCAGTAAGAGTTTAACAAAAAGAGCACAGGAGGGGACTCGTATCTTGCATCCAGACTAGAATTTTTCAGGTTGAAGACATAAAGGTAGCATTCTTATTTTGTAATCCATTTAAGGGCCTTTCTTTAAAAGATAACTTAAAAATAAAGCAGACAACGCCCACCCTTAACGTACTACTTTCCTTTTCTAAAACTGAATACACACTGCCTCAAAACAATAATTTTCAGCTTTTGAATCAAATCCCTCTGCCACCAGTTCAGTGGCAAATGCACACTACTCCAGTCCATTAAATATTTTGCATTAAGACTCTCTCTTAAAAGCTTTCACTTCCTCTTTCCAGTAATCCATACTCACCCTCACAATCAGAAAGTTAACACTTCAGAAGAGCAGCTGCTACTTCTTAGTAACATGAGAGAAGGAAAAAAACAATGCTTTCAAGTCATTCTTATGATGCAAATGCCAATAGTAGCATAGGTTAGCACCTCTGCATTATAATGGATTTTTAATCTGCTTTTTAAAGCAGCTCCATCATACTCAAACTGTTCTGAGCTTCTTGGATGGTAGCTTCCACTCTTACTAATTCAACTCTTCAACTTCTAGCCAAAAATCATGTAATTACTTTTGATATAAAAAAAACTAGGACGTATTATAGTGATTGAGATCATGCATTTTCCCAAAGTAGACTTTGTTTCCTTGTAGTATTCTGGTCAATCACATCAAACTAGGAATTAATATAAAGGAAGCAAGGGTTTGCTTTTTCTAAGAAAATAATGTCCTAGAAGTATAGTTTGTGCACTGATCATCAACAATACAGTCCCTCACTGAAGTTGAGAACCTAAGCAAACAGCTGCAAGAGTTAGCAAAATTAACTTCTGAAAGCTTCTTATTTTGGTTTAAGTAAGATTTAGACTTCGCTAGCCTCATGCTTGCACAGATAAGCTGACAGCTTTATACAAAGCTCTGACAGAGCAAAATTTGAAGAGATCGTTTCACAGTAGTCAGCAAATAACCTGTGCCTCGATTAATAACCTTCTCAATTAATAACCTTCTCCTCGATTCTCTCTTCTACAGATCTCTCATTGTGGCGCATCTCCTTTTGTTAGGACAAACTAATTTGTGAAATACCAGTTCTAGCTTAAAGAACCAGAGAAGTCCTCCAGCAATGGCACTTCCACAGTTGTCTTCTACCACGAAAGTTTTATTATAAAAATTGCCATAACAACCCTAGAGTCTTTAGCACTTTTCTCAAAACTTGGTCTTTATTTAATGGAGAGGCCTGTGCCCAGTACCTGAGAAGAGCTGGCTATCACTCACCTTTCCTTAGGCATTCCCCATTTGGGGCCTAGAAAGACACAGGTTTGTTTGACAGCAGTCTCAGTAAGGACATAAAAATGTCGAAACTCACTAAAGAGCACTCAGAGATAGATACATACTTTTTAAGTTACAGTAGACTCAGATATCTGAAAGTGGCAGGAGGAAGTAAAACAAGATTTAAAAAGCCTTCCAAACTTCCCTAACCTTGACTATTGAACCAGAAGTTGCTTTCAGCTGTAAAGCATGCACATTTATAGAAGAGTAATTCAAAGTGGGGGTTTTGTTTGGTTGGGTTATTTTACATAATATAAAGAAACACACACTAAAGCCATCTTTAAGTAATACTGAGTGTGGCCTTAAGGATTTCTATTGTCCTCAATTGCTGTTTCTTTTACAGAGTGAGTAAGCACCCAACAGTGCTGGAAATAAAAAAAACTTGGGGTTTGAGAGGCAAGAAAATCCGTCAGCATTTAGCATTTGTGCTCGTGCCACATAAGATGCCCCCTAAAAGCCAAATGTGTGCATGTCTGGGAGAAAGGAGTGAGGGAACATTAGCAGGCAAATCCAAACTTGTTACAACACAAGCACTGCTGCAAGTACTGTGCAACTATACCAGCCCTGGTCCAAGCACTTCATCTTCCCAACACCTTAAAACCACTAAGACTTGCTTTCCTATCTGAAATCAATCACTGACAATTGCTTTCCCATCAAAAACATAAGACTGCATTTTTCTGGTAGTCAAAATAAACCAGAAGTATTTAGACTGCTATTGACTGCCTTCCCAAAACACCGTTAGGAATCCAGTTTAATCACAGTGCAATGTAAGCTCAAGGTCACAGCTTGCAGTTGATGCTTTTATCGAATTTCTGCTAAGACATTAGTTCTGACAAATATTCAAGTTCCATAACTGAAAAAAAGCCCTAATACTGCAATTTAAGCAGCAGCTCCAAAGCAATAGCAGCTGCTGACAAGTCACAGAATACCAGCATTCAGATGTGCTAGTGACTCTAGAGACGTGCCTGTGGTAAATAGAATACCATCATCTTGCATTTAGCGTCTTGTATCGTCCCCCAGCATCCCCAGCTACAGCTGGGCAACACTCATCTTGCCTTAGTTATTTGTTTGCTGACAACAAGGACAGCAAGGCAAAGTCCAGAGACCTGACAGTATCACAGATCTGTGCAGCCCACACTGGCCTATCTCAGCTCTGAGAAAACACAAACCAGCCTGGAGCAGATGGATCTATCTCACAGCTGGTACCTGAGGTGGCTGCCCAGGCTGAGGGACACACTGCAAGGATTCCAATCATCATCTTGGAGCCAGGGTCAGGCAAGATGCCTATAGGGAGACAGAGTTAATCATCCTTTCTAGGTAAGTTCTGAGAAAGCTTCACAGATGGCAAGCCTCCTGCTGAAAAATTAGATTGGGAAAATCAACTATTTAACTCCTGCAGGTATTCTAGCTTCCTTTTCTGGCTTCAAAACTTAAAAAAAAGAGCTAGATTCTTATTGGTATTCACAGATCTACTATTGCAGCTTTTGTGCCCTCAAAAAGAATAGAACCATTACTTCTCATTCTAGGAAATATCACCTAAAATAGAAAGAACTACAACTCCTCTAATAAGAGGATAATCTACAATGTTCCTGGAGAATGTTTGTGCATCAATGTTTTCCTCGCTCCTGAACTTGTAAACACATTCCTCTGACTGGTTATTATGAAATACCTGACAGCCTTAGCTGTATTAAGATTTAATCAAAAATACTTTGGCCCTACTCTTTTAGTATACTGCTCAAAGGGGTTGTACACAGCAGCTCTTTCACTTCCTGAACTCTGTACTTTGCTTGCTGCTAGCAGCATAATCTGTTATGCAGTATTAACACCTACACCCCATTTTTAGCGAACAAACAGGAGAGAAAGAAGTTTGCCAACATGCTAAACTGCAGGTGACGGATATATGAGTAGGCTTTGATCTGCTGTAGGAGGTATCCTAGATTAGAGGTAATACAGTGCAACAGTTTCTGAAAGCTTAAAGATCTAAGTAAACTCCCACCGTAAGGCAGGCTACATGAGTGTTATCTAGAGTCCAAAGCTTCTCTTAGAAATTTATACACGCCAAAGGTGGGTAACAGTCTCTGCTCTCTGCATTGGTCCGTATCTGCCACCAGAACTTGCCCACATAACGATGCAGCTGCATCCTTGGGTCTTATCAACGCAGCCTGAGCACACAAACTGCTAACCTTCAGCATTAGACCTTGAAGTTTAGAGGCAGGCATTGGCTGTTACAGACAAACCTCTGCAAGGCTGCACCATGAAATTCTGTTCAGGTTTAACTCAGATATGAACTCTTAAAGATTGCCATTTCCTCTTCTCTCCTTTAAGAAGGGCATCACAACAAACTGAACACAAACATGTTAAGATTCAGCCCACACTATCATCCAAAAAGTGGGTACATCCCACTTCACCCTGCACAGTACTAAGACAGTATCAGAATAACTGCAGACAAAAGCGGAATACAAAGGAAGCTGCTCAGTCCCATTCAAAACTTGTTATCCAGCATATAGTACAGAAAGCCATTTCCACACAAAGGGAAGAGACCAACCAAGACCATCTTTCAAAGCTAGAAAACACCTCTAACACATCCAAGCATCACTGCTTGCAGCAAGCTAGGTAAGCTAGGTACAATTACTGCCACAGTTCAACAATGAGCAGTATCTACTACTGCTTCGAAGGGTCAAGATTTAAATCCTGCTGCTTTTTGGTAGGTATTACTACAGTGAAGGACGCCGTTTACCTCTTTACCAGGCAGGAAACTGCATTTTAAACTCTAAGAAGTCCTACTAAATTGCAAAATCAAGCTCTGAATAGGCAGGTGCTGTTCTCTGGAATCACAAAACTCTGTTTCCCTTAAATACCCACCGTTCAGCGCACACACTGCACACTATGATGTCTAAGAGCATGAAAATATTTAATATGCCACTATCTAACCGTACAGTTTGAGAAGCACATATGCCTTTTATCCTCTGATCATGCTAATGCTGTGCTGGATGCTTCCAGCACCCAAAACTCCAGCATTCTGGAAGCTTGGGACAGAACATCAAGATTTCTATCACATGCTAGAAGTTGATGGTACAACCCTAACACTAATATTGGCGCACTTAAGAGCACTTTGATGGCCTTTTACAACAGACACCCAATCTGATGGCTGAAAAAAACATCTTTGAGGAACAGGAGCCTGGCTCCAAATGCTTCAGAAAAATATTTTCAAATACCCTTTAAACAACATCAGGAAATATTTGGCTTCAGTTACCCCAAACTTACAGCATTTGTATATCAGGCTTTTAGAATTCAGTGATGATAACTCATAGGTCATATAAGAATTAAGTGTGCTTATCTTCTCTTCGGGGGCGGGGAAGGAAGGGGGCAGAATCCAATCAGTCACTTTAAAGAACCACTTATTAAGTCTTCCAAATTCAACTACTTCTACTGCCTGTTTTCTACCGAGTTCAACTGGCACTTGAAAACAATTCCTAGCATGCCAACAAAAAACACATTCTTACCACCTCTCGACAGGAAGTCAAAACAGACCAGCACTTTCTGATTTCTCAGAAGTGCTGATAATCCACTTCAATAACTGCAGCTACAGTTTCACATTTTTAATATCATATTGACGTTACCAGATCACTGAGAAGTATGACAAATTTGACAGTGTTTCTACCTGATCTGCATAAGAGCACCGTGACATGTCCTACACAAATTTTATTGCTTTAACGCCAGCTAACTAAAAACTAACAATATCTGGTAAACCTTACTTCAGTCAGGACAAGTTCACATCCTTTGCACTTGATCTCTTCCCCTCTCTCCCAAATCCTGAATGCCATGGCTAATAGTAAGCTTTAAACTTAGAATATGCTGCTGCTATCTGCTGTGTTTGCTCTTTTTGACCTAATAATAAATATCAAAAAAGACAGTTCATTAGTTCAGGTAACACCACGGCTCTGCTGACTTTCAGTGCTCATAACCTACTGTTACTCTCAAGGTCAGGCTTTTCAAATGAGAACTCATGCAAAAATTAATGCAAATTCAGGTTTAAGAGCTTCACGTTACAACAGTAAAATTATCTCTCCACCAAGCCATCTCTCAAAGAATGCACTTGCATACTTTAACATGTTCCTTTCAATCACTGCCACAGTTTCTGGACAGGAGCTCTTAAGAAGCATCTCCTACTGCTCTTCACATTCAAAAAGTTACTTTCCAGGCAGCACGGGGGAAATTCCAGCTCTCACCACTACACTGCAGACCCCTCAGCTCTCTCCTAGTCAACAACCCCCTATGCTACCTCCTTCCTCATTTCCGCTTTCATTTGGTCTGAATAACTGCTTAATGACATTACCAGCTTTCGTGACAGATGTTTCACATGCTTTGTGAGCCAGTGCTGAGGATCAGGATTAGACTCTGAAGACATTTTCCCTTCCACCCAGAAACCCTTGTCCTCAGTGGCCCATCACTGCCTCTCCTGCAGATCTGCTAACTCACTCCCTGAACTGTTTCAGCCAGAATGAAGCAGGTTTGAGACCTTCAGAATGGGCTTGTTGGGACTGAAGCAGCTCGGGGAGCTCTAAACTCTCCTGACAGACAGCGGAAGCAGTGATGTACCCTCAAGTGGTTCAGCCAGCACAGCTGAGGGCAAGGGAGAACACATTCCCGCATTTTTGTTTCTGCTCACTACAGAACCCTTTTACACACATGAACGAGTTGTACTTTCCCATGTCCTTGGCGGGGGCTGGAACACACTGCTGTGGTGCACAAGCACCTTTTCCTACGGGTGGGGGAAGGCTGTCTGCAGCCCCGCGGGCCGAGCCGCTGCCTCCCTCGGCGGCCATGAAGGCAGCTCCGCTTATTTTCCTCCCTGGAACTGCAGCTTCGGTTACTTCCTTGTGGCTCCAGGCAAAGAGTCATGGCTGTGTGCCTCTTGGCAAAGTTAGCGCGTAAAAACGGACTTTTTTTGCCCCCCCGCCTCACACCTCTCTCCCCAGCGCTACACTTCCCGGGCTCAGCCACCTCCCGCCGGCTGCCACCTCCCCCTGCTCCCCCGCTTCGGGGGGCCCCGGGATCGGGGAGATGGAGGCTCCGGGACTGGTGGGCTTTGAGGCCGGGGGGTCTCAGCCCCAGCCCCGCACGGAGGGAGACCGCCGAGAGAGCGGAGCGGACCCTCCACCAAGGAGCCGCCCGGGCCTACCCTGCCCGGCCCAGCCCCTGGCCAAGCCCCCATCGGGGAGCGGGCCCTGAGGCGGCCTCACAGCCCCGTGAAGCGCCTCGGCGGCCTCCGCTTACCTGTCCTCGCTGGCCGTGATGACCCCGTCTTCCTTGGGGATGAGGAGCGCGGCGCTCACCACGTCCTGATGCCCCTCGACCTTGCTGAGGAGGACGGGCCGGCTGCTCTGCGGCCGGGAGTGGATCTCAGCCGCCATGTTGCCGCGGGACCGGCCCGCCGCCCGTCAGCTGACGGCGCGGGGAGAGCCCGGCCGCCGCCGTAACGCTACGTGTAGCGGCGCCGCCCCGCCGGGCCGAGGTGCCCCGTGTAGCGGCGCAAGCCGGGGCAGGCGTAGTCTCTAGAGTAGAAGAGCCGCGCGGGGCCGTACGTCGTGGAAGAGCAGGAAAAGGAGATCCAGCTCGGGGCTGTCCTCTCCCCGTGCACTCTTGGGGGGCTTGTTAAATACAGGTATTTCCATCACCCCGGGGCCCGAGGAGCCCACCGCTCTCTGCCCGTGCCCGGCTGGCCCGCAGCCGTGGTAAGGCAGTAAAGAAAAGGATATTCCACTTGGAGTAATTAACGGGGGGATATGGACTGAGGAAGGATGTGTAGTCCCAGGAAATCTATTAGCTAGTTTCTTTATGTCTTTTAAAATACAAGCAGCTGTAAGCCTTTATCCTCTGACTTCTTAAGCAGCTGGATTGTGCTGGTTATTGTATCGGTGCCCAGCGCGTGTGGGTTGATCAACAGCAGAATTCCTCCCCTCAGTGCTAGTTTTTTGGTCTCTCTTGGAACCATGGTGGTGCTTCACCTTTGGGGCCCAGCTTGAACCGGAGGAGCTCCTGCTCCTCGGGACTAACCAGGGCCTGGTGGAGAGGTTACTGGAGCTGGTCAGGACCCTTCTCCGTGAGCAGAGATGTAGCTTCTAATCCCAGGTGTAACAAAAATGTAAATATTTGAACAACAGCACGTCTGGATATAACCAACGCACACACACTAACCTTACATGAAAATCCTAACTGTGAGCTGGGCAAAGCTATTTCTGCTCAGGACGTCCCAGACAGAACTGTGCCCAAAGAGCTGAGCGACAAGATGAGGTGAGGACCAACCTCCCGGAGCACGGTGCTGGGGATCATACTGTTTCATAAACCACCACAAACCACGTCACACACCTGCAGCCAGTGCAGATGAATGAGGATCCCCCAGGATCCTGGAGGAAGGCAGCAGACAGCACCTATCTTTCCCCTGAACTGCCCCAAGAGAGGAATTTTATCTGCTTTGCTGGGTTTCCCAGATCGCCCTCCTCGAAACCCCTCACAACCTCCCCCGTCCCGGGCTGTGCTGCCCACTCCATGTTCTCCCCTCATCCTTATACCAGCCATTCCCAAGGATGTCATGGCCCTCAGGGGATTAGTTGGGATTTTGCATCTGTGGGGCCTCATCCTGGCTCATGCCCCGTCCGTCCCTTTCCTTTCCCTCCAGCAGCAAGGGCAGCAGAAGGTTTCCTGCCTGCTTTGCTGGCATCACGGCAGGGGTCGGTCACAGCAGAGCTCACGCTTGGCTGGGGACCCCTTGGCTGCTGGGGACACCACTCTCCAGCAGCCCATGAACCCCGCTGGCGCCCAGGGCCGTCCCCTCCATCAGCCGCACCCCATCTGTGCGCAGGGAGCCCCTGCCCCCGGGGCGGCCGTGAAAGCGCCCCCAGCCCCCTCCAGCCCCGAGACACTGGAACCACAACTCTGCAAAGGCCGCAGCTCCCAATAAATGCACACAGAGCTTGGGTGTGAAAAACATGAACACAACTCTTTATTAACAACAACACAACTACCTACAGCTACTAACAACACCACAACTGCCTACAACTACTAAGAACAACACAACCAACTACAAAACACAACTATACACAACTATATACATCTCTTCCTCTTCACACCTCCACTTTCTTTCCTCTGGTCTCTGCACATCTGCCACCCCTGGAAGAAAAACAAGTGGCACGGTCGTTTGGCTAACGAGCAGCACCTTGCTGAGCAGAGCTGGGGCTTCCCCAGCCAGCTCAGCAGCAGCAGCTGCTTCAGGTCAGGCTTCGCCCTGATGGGCATTCGATGGCCACAGCCCTGGGACATGCTGGGGACAGCAGGACTCTGCCACCAGCACTGAGCCCCGCCTGGGCTCGGGCTTACGCTTGCCTGTCCTGGCCCTAAGAAACCACTCCCATCCCAAAGCGGACGGGGGCTCAGGGCAGCGCAGTGGGGGCGGTTGTGCCGCCAGGACGAGGGGAGCGGGCACCATGTCCCTGCAGCGGGGACCACCCACCCCAGCCCCATCCCCATCCCGATGGCAGGAGACCCTCCCTCCCTGCGGGTAGTGCATGGGGAGCACATGCCTGTCCTCCTGATGGCGGGTCTACATCCATGGCCTCCTCCTCCTCCCCATCCACCTCCATTTCCTCATCCTCAGGCACATCGATGTCCATGGCCATCTCAAGCTGCATCCACATTTCCACGCTCCTCGCAGCCGCCTCCCCAGCCTCCAGCGCGAATTGGCACATCCTAAGCCGAAAGGCAAGCAGAACAGTGCATTGGTCCTGCCTGCACAACCCAGCAGACCCGTGGGACAGGGGTCTCCGCACCCCTGCCCCTCTCGCCTCCCGGGGAGAGCTGTGGGCACATCCCCAGCAGGAGCTCCTTGGCCACCAGCACCCACCAGTGCTGGCGCCCCAGTGTCTGCAGCTGGAGGCTCCTGTTCTTCCGTATCTTCTTCATTTCGGGGTGAGGCATGCTCCTGTGGATCTGGCAGAGCAGAGAGGGCAGGGGTGAGTGGCCCCGCTCCCTGCCCCATGGGGCCCCAGGCACACACCCCGGGTCCCCCACGCAGACCCTGCCCCCATGCTTCCTGGGCGCCCAGAAGCTCCTTACTCTGTGCAGGCAGCCTTTGGGCTCGGCGCTGCTGCGCTGGCAGGGCTCGGCTCCCACGGCTCCAGCCTGGAAAGGGGCAGCGCAGGCACCAGTTCAGGCTCTGGGCAGCACCCAACTGCTCCCGGCGAGCATCCCTGCAGCACCAGCCCGGGGCACCCTGGGCCGTGTGTGGGGACATGTCCCCCCGCGCAGGGATGCTGCATCCCAGCAGGGCATGAGGAGCCCAGCAGGGCTTCTCCCAGCCCCTGGCCTCGCAGGGGTGGGGGGAGAGGGGGAGCCAAGCTCCCAGCCCCCCGAGCACCAGGGGGTGCCCACCTCCGGGGAGTGGGGCCATACCTCTGCCAGCACACGCGGATTCTCCTTCATGGTCACAACGCTATGGGAGACGAATTGGGAGCAGGAAGGGAAGGGAAGGGAAGGGCTGGGTCGAGGGTCGGGACTGTCAGGAGCAGGAGAGCAGGGCTGTGTGGGGAGCAGGAGAGAAGGGCTGTCGGGCGCAGGGCAGAGGGGATGCGTTGTGCCCGTTGCCAGGGACTGGCAGTTGCAGATGGAACACGGGCCACGGCAACGGGAGCGCAGTGGGGATGGGGACGAGCCCCCTTAAAGGGGGGGCAGCTTAATACATACATACCCCCCAAAGTTAAGAATCCCGACACATTACACTTCGTTCCTGTCTTCAGTGGCTCTTCCTAACCATCCCATCATGCCTGGCAGTCACACACACCCCACAGGAAAGTTCTCCAGCTACTTCATGCTGGAGCTGATGTTCACGTCACATTTCATGGCCATCCCTTTCTGGTCTCTGCTCTCGCTCTGCATCTGTACAGCATGTGGGGCTGACCAGTGCCCATGGACCTTTCTCCAGTGACCAGCACATCAGTTAAGGCCACGGTGTTTGGCAGGGCTACCAGGGATGCTTGTGTTCCCTCCAGCTCTAAGGCTGGAAGAGCATTGCCCGTCTCTGCCATGGCAGCAGAAGGAGTTACAACAGCCCTGGACAATCCTGGTGGACTATTGCCGGGGCAGGAATGCTCACAGAAAGTGGTGGAAGGCAGTTAGTCGGCCATTTAACAAGTGGGTTTTGCCCAGGGCATTGCAGCCTCTCTGTGGGACGCTGGGACAAGTGCTGCCCATCCTTCCCAAAGAGGTCTGGACGGATGGAAATGCCAAGAAAAACACAGCCTGTCTCCACATACAAGTGCCAGCCCAGTCTCCAGGCAGCCCTCATCGTTCTCCATTCCTTATGGTCTCATCATACAACAGCTCTTACGGGTTAGGAGGTGACCAGCCACAACAGAAGCCCAAAGGCAAAACCCCAGAGCAAACCCAGCTACAACTCCAAAAAACAATTGACAGGTCCCGGTGACACCAAGAGAGTCATCGCAGTCTCTGGGCAGGGCTGGAGCTTGTACTGCTGGTGGCATCTGGGCCAAGGCAGCTCCTTGAGAGCACCCAGCTCTGCTGGGACGGGCGATGCCCTCTGTGCGGGCTCTGAAGACGGCGGGACCCTTGGAGGCCGGGCAGCACAGGGGCAGGTGAGCAGCCCTTGCCCACGGCTGCAGCATCAGGAGTTCCCAGGGCCTGGGCAGGTCCCGTCCAGCGCAGCCCAAGGCCGTTTGCGCTGGCACAGCTCAAGGGAGACCCCGGCTTCTGCTTTCCGGGAGGGACAGGCAGCAGAGGGGGCTCTGCTAAAGATGCTTCCAGCTGTGTGTGGAAAGGCCTCCCACATTTCATCAAGAGCTGTCAATATTTCAGGAAAGCACCCCCTGTCGCTGCTCGGTTTGACTGCATGGCAGCTCAGGGGCTGGGTCAGACGCTCACCTGGGGCTGCCCAGGAAAGTCCCAGGAGGTGACAGCCCTTCTTTTCTACTCCCACTGCTGCTCCGCTCCATCCCTGGCAGAGGGAGCACATCCCCACATTTCAGGCCTCTTTCTGCACAAGTTGGTACCGCTTCCATCCTAAAATTGGGAGTTTTCCCTCTCTACAGCCCCACGGCACTGGGGGTGATGGGCACAAGGACCCGTGGGGGCTCCCTGCAGGGCTGCCCACATTGTCTGCATTCCTTGCCCAGTAAAAAGGGTCCCCTTCTTGCTCTCTCGTAGCAGGGGACACTAAACCCAGGAACCAGCGCTCTGCAGGTTTTTTCGCCACAGCTGTTTCATCTGCACGTTTCCAAGGCCAGGCCTGCAGCCTGAGAACACATCCAAGGTGACATGGACACTCTCACAGTTACACCATTGGAGCCCCTGAAGAGAGGAAATTTGCCACTTTTCAAATGGTCCCCACGGTTTAGGGGGTGCAGCCCCGCTTGTCTTCTCCTCCTGGGCTGGTATCATTTTGTTGAGGAGTCGTCCTAGCAAGAAGATTTAAACATTTGTTAGCAAGCTTCAGTCATTCACACCTTCATTTCTGACAAAACAAAACTACAATGTAGAGCTATTGCATTAAATAAAAACACACATGAATTATAGTTACCCTCATTTTATGTCATGTATTCAAAAAAATAGAGAAATCATATCTAAAGTTCTTTAACATTCCTTTTTCATTAGTAGCTGTATCTTCAGGTACAACATTTTAGCCATGTAGTCAGCACCCCACTGACTTCATGAAAGCATTCAATTGCTCTCATTCCTTCCTGCAATAACGTTGAGAAGAGACAAACACCTGAGCAATGGGCGCACAAGAACAACTTGGAGCAAAGCGACGCTGCTGCGCAGCTGCATCCTCCCCCCTTTGCTGGTGCAGCCACTGATGGGGGCAACCGCGCAAGGGCCGGGGGATCTGCCCCTCTTCTGGCTGCCCTCCAAGGCCGGTTTGCTGCAGGGAGCTGGAAATCCTCCAGCCAGGCTCACGGCGGGGTCCTTCCTGCCTCCTCGGCTCTCGCAGGACAACTGGTGTGGAGCCACCAAGTGAACTCCAGCTTGAAACTGAGCTGGGAGAGAAGAGGGGGGGGTTAAGCCACAGAAAAGTTTCCCCAGCTCCACTTTACAATCTTCCTATGGTTTGAGAAAACCCATAACAATTTAGTGTTGTTTAGACAATTATTCTTCAACCTGATGACCCTCCCCACCCGGGAAGGGGAGTTGGGGAAAGCAAGGAAACACGAGGGTTGAAACAGAAATAGATTTAATAGGATAAGACCAAATAATTGACAATGACACTAAAGAAACAGTATTAATGACGATATTAATACAAGATATACAAGAATTATAGCCAGGCAATTTTATCAGCAGGACGCTCTACACTCCCCATGGAGGACAGCAAATATGGGAGGCCGCGAGCGCTGCGCCTTTGGGAGGAAGGGAAGGGCTCGGTCGGAGCAAGGTGGGGAGCAGGTGTGTGTCTGCACTCACCGGTGGGATCCAGGAGTGCCGGAGGGGAAGAGGTCAGACAGCAGCACCCACCACAGGGGCAACGCCAAAAAGCCACGCCGGCCGTGGGCCACGGAGAAACCCCCAGCCCGCCCTCCTGCGGGGACTGTCCCCACGGCACGGGACAGGCAGGGCGTCCCGGCACGGGGCCGTACTCACCCGCAGACTCGGTGCAACCCCTGCAGCTCCACACCACCCGCCTCCTCGTACGTGGCCGCTTTCCCCCAGCTGGAGGACGCGGTCCCAGCTTGGTAAGCGGTGGCGCAGGCGGTGCCCGGTGCCAGCAGCCCGGCCAGGCGCCCTGCCAGCCACCCACGGGGTCGCCGTCAGCGCCCGCACCTCGGGGGACAGAGCCCACCTCCCTCCCGGGCTCACCTGGGCCACCACCGTGCCGGTGCCACCCAGGCACGGCGAGCTGCCCCTTCCACGCAGGACACGCACCAACCTCACGCCGTCCCTCGCCCCTGCCCAGCCCCGCCGCCCTTTGCAGAGAGCCCCAAAGCGCCGCCCCGCCGGGGCAGGGAGCCCACGCGGGGGCAGCCGGGGCACCCCGCATCGGCGCCGCCGGCCCGGGGCCCAGGGCACGGACAGCCGGGGGCGCACGGGCAGCTCGGCACCTACCGGCCACACAGAGAGGGGACCCCGCATCGCCCCCCGCCTCCGCACCCCAGGGAGCGGCCCCTCCCCAGCCCGGCACCCCACAGCCCCCCTCGGGCACCCCACAGCCCGACCCCAGCCCGGGCGGCCTTACCCAGGGCCAGCAGCAGCACGGACGTGCCCCGACGCCGCCCCAGCTCGACGCCGCCGCCTCCCACCGGCACCGGGAGCGGGATCGGGCTCCAGCCCCGCCGCTGCCCGCACCCCCGTGGCCGGCAGCTCTCCCCGCCCGCCCCCGCGGGGAGGGCGCCCGGCCCCGGCCGCCGCTAATGAGCGGCTGTGGCCGCGGCTAATGAAGGAGCGGGCGGGGCCGCAGCTCCCGAGCGCCCGGGGGCAGCCCCGTGCCCGCAGCCCCGGTCCCCCGCCTCTCCCTGGGGAGCCTTCGGCTCTTCGCTGTTTCCTAATATTTCTTCTGTATTTCCAGAATCTACCTTTCTTTGACCCTTCTTACCCCTCACTCGTACCCCCTCCCCACTCTTTCAGCTCACATCTGTATCATGGTGCTTTTCTCTCTCCACCGTCCCCCTTTCAGGCCAGTTCCTAAACTTAGAACCTGCTTTTCCCTCTACATTTCTTATCCTTCTTCAACCTACTTTTTCCATCACCCAGTTTACGCCATCATCACAATCAAAACAAGCAGCAAGTCAATCCAGCCCTGCACTACCTCACGATTCCCATGAGGAGACCTCACATCTCCCATGGTTCTGAAGAGGCTCAGCTATAAGATGAAGCAGCAAGATAACAAACAGTCCCTGTGACAAGGGACTGAGTACATTCACTTCTTCCAAGGTTGTACAAGCCTTCACCCAGGCTTCATAGGGAGAGGTCACGGGAGGATGTGTGGAAGAAACAGGTCTTTCCAAAACAGGTGACTGGGCAGAGCTACCCCAAGAGTCCAGCCCAGAGCCTCAGAGGGGTGCAGGTGCCCGAATCCCCTTTGAATCTAGGGGAGGATTAATCTATCTCCTTTTGAGGCTCTCAGTCTCCATGTCTACAGACCTTATGCTTGCTGTACCCTACAGGGAGCCTTAGGGTTTCTCCTGGTGCTTCACTGCTGGATACCTGCTCCTGAGCCGAGGTCCAGCAGAGCTGCTCACTCAGCCCACTGCACTGGGGGATGCTGGCTGCGTACAAACAGGCTTGTGCCGGAACACCTGTAATCATTTACCAGTTCCTCCTTCCAGGACCACCTTCACCAGAAGCTCCACAGGTAAGCTTAATAGTTTATCGGGTAACACACTGGTCTATAATGCTGTGAGAGTCTGGCCTGAATCCCATTTGTTAAGGGGGGGACCTGGTGTGTGGCAGACTGACTTGGTCACCCACGACAAGAATATTACTCCAGGTCTGGTCGAACAAGTCGGCCCAGTACAGACAAGAGGCAATGACCACGTAAGTGAAATACACGGCACAGCTGGACCTAAAATACTTCAAACACAGTATTTCAGGCCTTGAGCACGTTTGCTGTGCAAGGTTTCCCTGTGCTTGCAAACAGCGACACAGCACTCAGCCCAGTGGCCGTAGCTATAATCAGAACTAGTAATTCTCTCATAATCCAAGCAGCCACCAAAAGGCACCTTGTTGCCCAATGCTCTTTTTTCGTTCGGACTTGTACGTACCTGTTTCTCTGCTTTTCAAACCTGACCTGCTTAGCTTATGCCAGCTGTTAGAAGTGAGATTCTGACCCTCTGCCCAAAGAAGAGAGGGGAAGGCAGCACCCTCCCCATGCAGAGACTTCCCAGCAGGGACTCTGTGTGACCGTGGAGCTATAGGATGGCATAGCCACAGGGGAATGTTTTCAAGAACAACTATCTGAAGACTTTATCCGATGACAATTGGTTATGAGCTTTTTTTAGTCTTCCTTTTTTTTTAACCTTCCTTTCTTATCACGTAATACGTTCCCTCTGGACTCATCATCTGGTACTCATCATCCTGCTGACCTTGACTTGGAATTGTGATGGAAAGGCGTTTTGGCTCAGAAGTACATCCTTCTACCAGCTCCTCCAGCTCCTTCACAGGAGCAGGGAATATGAATATACCTCGTGTTTTCCACCTTCAGAATCACAACCTTCTGATCCTCCTTGCTAAACCCTTCCTCCTCGTTCTCCCTTTCTCCAGCTTGCCTCCTATTGCCTCCCATATAGTCACAAAATACAGCACTGTCATTTCCCCCCTCCCTCCTGTGCTCCCACAAATTGCTCACGCCATAGCATGCCGTGGTGTCTAGTCTAGTTTGAAGGTATATTGTTCCAGGTAGATAACGCCACAGCCATGGGGCACCTTGCATGGAAGCAGCAAGATTCCTATTTGTGTTCACAACCCTCGGAAAGGTCCCGTGCAGACTTGTGTCTTAGGCTAGATCACGTCAGCTCTTCTCCCACAACAGAAATCCAATAAAAGCTGTTCTTTTGTCAATAAGAGCCATTCCCTGAGGAGCCCACATTTGTATTGCTCCTTATCTGTGCTGGCCCTTGCTCCTCCTCCTGCTTCTGCCTCTCTGGAGGAACATGGCCCAGCGCATTTCATCTCCTTTGCCTTCAGCAGGAGCACACCTTGTCTGGGCAATTCTTTGCCAGTGTACGCTCCCTACCGGCCTCTGTTGTAGGGAAGAAGAGAAAACTTTACTTTCCAGCCCATTTTAACAGGCAAAGAGCCATCAGCGAAGTTACTGCTCCACAGCTTTCCTAGTTAAACCAGGCATAATTAGCACAGCATCAGACATCAGGTATACCTGAAAAAAAGATAGGAAGGTAGAGGAACCCACCAAAATCTGTTGCCCCTCTCCCCTGTGTGCCCCATCACACCGGAGTCCCACAGGGGACCAACACAGGTGACAAGGCAGTGACAGGGGCCACAAGCACCTGGGAAGGTAAGGCTGCCAGCGCTTTGGTGTGCAGGAACAGGGAGAGCAAGCAGGAAAGGGCTCTCCCTGGGGGATCCCGGCCATTGCTCAAGGGCTCCTTGCTCAAGCTGCCTGCCTTGGGATGACGGATCCGGCTCTGAGCTTGCAGGGAGGAGGAAGAGGCCCTCCCAAAATAGAATCGTAGAATGGTTTGGGTTGGAAAGGACCTTAAAGATCATTCAGGTCTGGGCAGGGACAGATGCCTGCCCTGGGCAGGGACACCTCCCACTAGACCAGGCTGCTCAAAGCCCCATCCAGCCTGGCCTGGAACACCTCCAGGGATGCGGCATCCACAGCTTCTCTGGGCAACCTGTTCCAGTGTCTCACCACCCTCAGAGGAAAGAATTTCTTCCTGATATTTAACTAAATGTACCCTCTTCCAATTTGAAGCCATTACCCCTCGTCCTATCACTACATGGTTTTCTAAAAAAGCCCTCTCCAGCTTTCCTGTGGACCCTCTTTGGGTACTGGAAGGGGCTATAAGGTCTCTCCACAGCCTTCTCTTCTCCAGGCTGAACAACTCCAACTCTCTCGCCCGGGAAGAGGGGAAACTGCGGGAATGCCTCAGAGCTCCGGCTCCCGCAGGCTCGGCAGAGCTGGATAAATAACTCCGGCTGAAGTAACGAGCCTGTAGCGAAGGATCCGAGCTCTGCGTGTGTTCGAGCCTCGGCCGCCAGAGGGTACTGCGGCCCCGCCGCGCCGCCCGGCGACGGAGCTGTCACCCCCCGGGCTGGGGACGGCAGAGGGGGACGCTCCTGCCGAGGTACCGCCCCGCGGAGATGCCAAATTCACGGAGATGCAGGTAACTCACCCGTTCGGCCCCTCTGCCTGACCCTGGTTCTCAGAGGCGATCCCGAAGAGCTTCCAACAAAAGAAATGTAACAGCAAAAAAAAAAAAAGAAAAAAAACCAACAACCCCCAAACCAGAACAAAACTATTCAAATTCCCTCTTTTCCCCTCAAAAAAAAAAACAAACCTAAAAAAATTCTAAGTACAAAGAAGAGTATTGAAGCCCCCCATGATGCCTGCGGAGATCGGCAGCCAGCCAGGCCAGGGGCTTTTTGCAAGAGGGGCCAGAGGTGACATGGTGTTCAGACATGGTGACAGAGGTGCTTCCCATGGACACACACCTATCAGCGAGGCCTTGAACAGGCCGACAGCAGCAGGGTCCTCACCTCAACCATTTTGGGAAGGTGGAAGAGCCCAGGTTGGTCAGATACAGCAAAAGATACAGCACTGCCTTCCCCGCTGTCCACCACCTGTTCAGATCCCAAACCAACCAGCACAAATTAGCCTGGAAGTGAAACAAATGCTGCCTGTGAACCAAAGAGACGGACCCAGGCCTTTGGTCTAGGGCAGGGTGGCTCACAGCCAGGACAATTAACTGATGGCCACAGGCTCCAGGCGCTTGGTGCCCCAAAGGAAACACATCTGATTCACTGCCCCTGTTGCACAAACACCCTTCAGCAGCTGCTGCACTTAATTACAGGGAACTTGGTGCATTAGGAGCCCAGATCCAATATTTAAGGGAGATGCCATGGGCTTAGCAGCCAGGAAAGCCTTGGGGAAGGTAATCCTTGTCTCAGGGCTAATCGTGCATTGGAGGTAGGTTGGAATGGAAACGTCAGCATGTTAATGCACATACATGTTACATACATTCCCGACAGGGTCCGATCTTCCTGACTATAACAGTTATCCCCACCATGGCCTTGAAAGCAAAAATGGCATCCCTGGGAACTTCAGGGTGATGTGAAGGACAGAGAGGACCAAAGGCAGCGCAGCAGTGAGATGGCTGCGTTAGTGTCAGCAGTGTCCACCCAGCACGACTCCATGTCCCTGCAGCACACAAAAAGCATCGTTAGCCAAGAGCTCACAGAAAATTCTCATCTGGTAAGTGAAGAGTGTGAGCAGCGCCCACTTGGCCGTAGCAGCAAGCCTAGCAAACCGAGAGCAAGGAGAGCCCCGGTCTACCATCAGCTCCAGCACCAGCCTCCTGGGGAGGAGGGGGGACTCCTTCCCCCTTCTGCCTCCCCTACAGCCTTTGGCAGGGGCTTGTCTCCTCCTGGGTGTCACATCCAGCACACAAGACTAGCACGGCCTCCTGGCACCACAGTAAGAATGGAAATTAGCTTTAGACAGGTTTCGGCCACTACAGGTAGTAGGAGCATCACTAAACTCAGCACCAGTTTAAACTGCTGGGGCTGAGCTACAGGGCTTTTTCTTTGAGGCACGAGAGAGTTTTTAGAACATTACTTACAAAGAGGTGCTTGAATTTCTTTCTCTTTTTCATCTTTATTAACCAGCTCTGCTGCTGGGAGGCAACGCAGCCATGTTTTTAAAGGGGAGGCTGCTGTCAGAAGAGGGCTGCAGGCAGGGATTCGGTGTGGTGCCAAGGAATGAACAGCAGTTATCCCTTTACTTGGGCTGAGGACCTGTCCCCCCTCCCCTCCCCACTCTGTCCAGCAAACAAGATTTGAAAACTACAAAGTGCTAATGAAACGTGGAAGTTGTAAGAGAAAAGCAACGTTTTTTTAGAGCCCTCTGAAGTTCTAAGAACAAAGTTGTGACAGTTTAACAGATTAATAGCCTGCTATTTTTCCTGTTAACTACTTCATGAATAACCACTTTCTTCATTATAAGTCCGGCTCAGGAAATGTATGGCGAGTTTTACCAAACTCTTCCTCCCTACTTAGTCTCTAGGCTAAAGCAATTGTAACCACAAGCATTTTCCACGATCATTCCCTGCCCAGGGCTTCAGTCTCACGTTTACTGAAGAGCTAAGTGTCTCTCTGGGCTTTCCACCCCAGAAAAGTTTACAAAGGATGTGTTACCTCCACTTTTAAAGATGGAGAAACTGAGGCATACCTATGGAAAGCATCCAGGAACAGCAGATAGAGAGTGAGATTATCTGAGCTGCAGTTCTGCACAGAGTTACGCTCCTGCTTGAAGTTACCAGTCCATTAAGTTATGAGCTTTACACATTCGGTCTCACTGTCTCTATTCCTCCTTGAGGACCATTCCTTCCCAGCCCTCCGCCTGTCCTCAAGCAGGGAGCAGGGCTGCACGCGTCGCAGGGCTCAGGGACCCAAAAACCACCTCGTCTTTTCCATGAAGACAAAGTTCAACTGCAAAGTAGTTGGGAATAAAGGAGGAATAGTTTTAAGCAGACCCAAGCAGCATGAGCATTCACCTTAAGCTTGATATTCCTGGAGACAAAGATGATGATTAAAAAACAATAATTAAAAACAACCTCTGCAGATTGCAGGCAGATTGCCCAAAGCCTTTCAAGAGCAGCTAACAGACCGCTAGAGTAAGAGTTAATAAGCCTACAGTAAGCAGAGGCCTAACACCAAAACATCACACTGAACTCCAGTTACTCCATTGAGCAGGACTGGAAATTTGATATGAATCAACTCCCAGGACTGAAGAGCACAGACAGTGTTTCTAAAGCATTACTAAAAAGGACATTTAACCCTCTCCTTCCCAGGCTCTTATTTCACTTCCCTCCATCCTGATCTCCATTAACCAGTTTATAGGCAAATACCATCAGCATCTTAGTTCAAACCTGCTTTTGTTAAACTTTTCTTTCCTAGCAGCACTGAAAAAAAAAGAAAAAGATACTGCTTCGGAGTAACAGCAGCAGCAGAGCTGAAAACCCCTTTTTCTGAGGGGTGATGTATTTCACCCATGTACCGCAGAACCTTGAAGCTCCCGAGTAGCTGCTCCGTGTGACATTCCCCATCGGTTTGCTCAGAGCTCAGCTTGGGCAGGCATGTCCCGGCCCCACCAGGCTGAATAAGCCCATTCACATTTGCCAAGCCACGCTCTTCGTTGTCCAGTTTTGGCTTGTTTGGGGGAAAAAGAAAACATCCACAGTTACTCTCTGTTCAGCGCTCTAAGCAATCACCTTATTTTGCAAATTATTTCAGGACTAACAGAAGGGACCAAGAGTTGTTTGCAGAGGAAGTAGGCTATGGCAAACCTGAAAATTTATGTCACAGCATTTTTTTTTTTTCCTTGCCGAAATCTAATCCCAATCCCTGCTTGCGGCAGAGAGCACACACTGCTGCTGTGCGCCAAGCCCTGTGGAAGTTCAAGTGCCAACCCCGTAATATTTGAATTCTTGCCACAAACATCAAATTAATTCTCATGTTGTAATTTCATTTTTATATCAGAATAGCAATACCGCTACTCTGAAATGCAATCCCACGCTGCTCCAGAGCCCTAAGGCAGCACCTTGCACCCCAGTAGTCACTTCTCACACACATCATGCCTTCTCAAGTCCAGCTCACGTCCTCGCTGTCTAGTTCCTGTGAGGCCATGTTTCTCTGTTTTTGCAGAAGCCATACCCAAGACAAACCAATGCAAGTGTCGCTGTAACTGTACAAAACTCAGTAACAATTCTGTTATTACATTGGCTCCTCAGCTCCCTGAGATGCAAGGAGTTGAAGACAAGCCTGGCTAGGCCGGCCAGGAGAGCTTTCCTGCTCAGCACCACAATCTTTAGTTACACCGATCACATACTTAAAGGTGGCTTTTTTGGAGGTGAAAGGGTTGTTGGTTTGGTATTTTTTCCCTGCGTGGCTCACTGTATCTTCAAGGAGGCAGGAAGACAACTAGATCATGCTGGTTTCTCCATTCACCTCTTCAGAGCTGAGGGCAGGAGACCCAGCCCTCAGCATGTCGCAGGAGAACTTCCCTCCCAGTTTGAGGATTTGGTGACAGGCTGCTAATACATCCCATAAAAGACAGCTAGCCAGATTTATTCTTGATGTTTGCAGTAATCAACTCCATCAGGAAAAGAGGCCAGCAGTCAGAGCCAGGCATATTCCCTGTGGAGTGGTTTTGCTACTCCTCTCCCCCTTACTAAAGTCAATACCTGTGCGTTACCTGGGGCAGCGCATCATGAGATCTCATCCTGGGTTTTGTACTGGGTCAGGACTGGCCATCCGTGACACATTTTCACTTCATCTCATATTCTTACCTGACAGAGAGGCTCAACACTCATCCATCCTCCAGCTTCTGGATCCATGCGACAGCCAGCTACTTACACCAGGGCTGGGTCTGTCTAACACTGCAGACCTTCTCCCCACAGACCACCATCGGCCAGCCCCCTCTCGCTGCCAGCACGCCCTTAGGAGAAGCAGCGACTATCAAAGATTTACCTTCCCCATCCAAATCCCTCGGTTGCCACAGGAGCAGTACAACATGCTTGCAAACAAAGAACCATCTGTGACAAGCCAAAGGGATTTACTGCTTATCTTTTGAAGAGTTTTGCACTTAGGAGAGTCCTGCAAGGGGCTGAAGATGTGCAAACGTGCATAAAACCTACACTGCAGGGAGCAGGAAGAAGAGCCCCTGAGGTGCATTGAGATGTCCTCACATGGCAGTTTTAGCAGTAACTTGGGCATAGCAAACACAAAAAGTTTGCTCTTCAAATACTGAACCTATGGATAATTAATCCACAGCAGAATGAATTCAGCAGAAAAGGTAATGAGCAGCAGGCAGTAAAAAAAAAACCAAACCCAAAAAACCCAAAAAAATCCAAACCAAAAAACCCCACACACAACAGTCTCACAAACCCACCCTTCTTTCACCTTCCTTAGGAGGAAGTCTCAAACAAGTACTTCACAGGGCTCTGGACCCAAATAGCCATCAGCACATCCACGATCCACAACACTGACTGTTCATAATGCAGTTTTATTTTTTTTTTCATTTGTACAAAAACAAATATAAAATTTAAATCCAATAGAAAGTGTATACTAGCAATGACAAGTTTACATTACAGTAAGACAGGACAATGCGATGTGTACCTAACACCACATTAGTTTTAAAACTCTCAGTGATACATGCACTATATAAAATAAAAATTGCTAGAACTTTTAATCTATTTCTACCAAGAATATCCAGGTACCAAGACACTCAGGAACCAAAAGTAATCTTGATAGGTGGTATCTACAAAATTAGACCTTTTCCACACACAAGAAGAAACCAATATTAATAAAAACGTTTATCATTCTTTGTTAAAATCCTCTCACAAAAGCCATACATAAAATTCTTAGTAGATACAGAAAAAGCTCAAAGTTTGTTAGCATAGGTAACCATTCAGTAGTTTAGAGAATCTTTTAGACATTTTGAAGAGATACTGTAGTTTTCAATCTGTATTTTTACCCCACAAAGCCAGAACTACGTCGACTCCTGTTTCAAAACCTAGTCAGTGGTTAAAACTAGCTCTTGAGTGAAGTCAGAGAGTAGTGTACAAAATATTTAACAGAACAGGGGTGTGTCACATGAGTCTGTTTACTTCTTGAAGAATGTCTTTTCCACATTCAAGGTTTGTTTATTTGTCCCATAAACAAGATTGTACCTGAGGGATGAAATGAAAACAAGGATTACCACAGTCTGTAAATACAGTTAAAGCATGAAGTCCACAGAGCACAGCCAAGCCACCTCGTCACAGTCTTGTCTAGCTTCCCTCAAGCTTGCGAGCCCAGGGAAGTGTACGTTTGGATAGGTGGCCAGCTCATATTTCTAGAGACACACAGTTCTGTCAATGCTCTGTGGAGCCTGGGGATGGGGACTGCTGCCAGGAGCCTACTCTTCCCCTGGTGCTGGCAGCTGCCTCTTGTTCCCTACTAACTAGCATATTTATCATCCGCATGTCACTGCGAGAAGTAGATGAGTTATTCAGAGTAACTGGGGCAGCTCTGCTCTAGCAGAGTCAACCGATACTGCAAAGAAATTGTTTGAACACTCAACGTCTGTTCACAGCACGCTGGGGCAACACCCTAGATCCCCAAAGCCCCTATTCTAGCCTTTGCCCTAGCACTATTTTACTATCCATCACAAAGCTGGGTCCTATTCACCAATTCACTACCAGAGTTATTTCCTCTCCATTCAGGGGAACTATGAGTATTAAAGACTGTTCTTCAGGTTTATGAGCCTGCCACGCTTGTTTCTTAACTTGGCAGCCAATACTTATATTTTTTCCTGTTCCGAGTTGTATTCCAAATAAACTAATATAATACTAAAGGCATAAAAATATACTTGCAGGGTGTTTTTTTAAAAGCGATAGTTATTCAAGTAGCTCCAGACTTCTTTTGTCTCTGTTGCATAGCAAATATTCAATTTCTAAGCAAAAAAAAGTACATACAAATGCTGCTTACCTGTAGGATTGTGCCTGATGAAAAATACGAACGGCCTGTCTACTATGAACCAAGGAGGGGATGACCTGGCTATTAAAATTGCAGCTTGAAAGAAAGATAAAGTTCAAAGTTAGCCAAAGCAAGCACTACAACACATTGTATACTCTACCTCAGTGAGGTTTCCTACTGTATACTAGAAGCTTGCACAAGTAGAGATAAATGCCTAAAGCCTACCAACCTGGACATTTGAAGCTGCACAGGTTACATGTTATTCTTATAGGAACCATATTAAAGAGACAATAGAAGACCTACAGAAAGCTGAAAGGAATTCTTGGGTTGTCACCCAAAGGACGTAGTAGCTTAGTCCTCTTTGCCACCTGGATAGCCAGGAACATTACATCGGTGACCAAAGTGTTAGAAGACACTTTTCCAGAAGTAAGCCTGTTTATATTCCTTAGAGTATACCAATGGTATGATTAATACTGGCAAGTTGGGATTTTCCTGAGAAATTACGTGAAATCCATCAACTGCTCTGGTCTGAAGTCAGAGCACATTCCTGCAATGGTCTCCAAGTGGGCTATCTTTGCTCAGCGGTATGGCCTTCTAATACAGTTTTCCCTGAGTCTGACAGTTATCAGTACAGTTGCTTACTTGTTGCTGCAGAAGCTTTGGTTCCATCTTCACTAACTTCGATTTTTGTCTTTTGCAGAACATGAGATACATGAAGACCTTCTGTTCCTGAAAAACCCAAGGAGAAAAGCACTTTCAGTAAAACTAACAGCAAGAGTCATGAAGTACCATGCAGGTGGCAGCTATGCTAGCACAGCTAAGAGTAATAAAAACTGCTGCAATCCTGCTGAAATCCTGAAGTTAACTAAGTTAGTAATTACAAAAAAAAAGGGAATAACCTGTCTTAATCCTCCCCATTTACTAGGTTTTCTTATGTGATGGTTTAAGTTATAGAGTCCACTTGCATTTTTAATTTAAAAAATTACTGAAAAAAAAAAGCTCTCTCAATTTGAGCTCCCATTTATCTCAGTGTTGTGAGGAAAAAACCTAAAGCACTTGGCAAGACACTTTGCTTTCAATGAAACACAGGAATTTGTTTTCAAATTAAGCCAGCACAAGGCAAGCTTTTTTGTTACATCTCTCTGTAGAAGCTAATCGGGAGTTTAACGGAAGCAGAGAACAGAAATAAGATAACATTTTAGAGCCATCAGTTTAAACGTGTCTACACCCCATTTTCAAATACTAATATTCATAGCTCTGGTTTGGTCCAGTCCCTTAAACTGGGAATTCAGTCCTTGAGCTTTCCTACAGTTCAAGAAGTAGTCATTAAATACATACTTCAGGGAAAAGTTAAATACTGCAGTTGCAGTATTTGTTATAATTTAAGGTACGGTATTGTTAGAAGTCCTGCCATAGATTTTAGACAATGCTTGACACCCTCAGGGCTGTAATATCAAATCTTAAGAAGCTGCCCAACATGATTTACTGCTGTAATGCACTACAAGGGGAAAGAGGCCACTGCAGCCTTCAATAGAAGCAAGCAGCCGTGCTTGGCTGGCTACAAAACAGAACTTGCTCCAATGTCATGGTAACACTTACCCGAGACAAAACAGACAAATGCATTGGTAAACCAGTATTTTATTCAGTGCCAGAAACTATGAATAAGGACCACCATGGATTAAAAAAAAAATAAATAACTTACTTGTTATTTTTGCAAAGTTTGCCTTTGACTGGTCAAACATATCTGTAATACCAAGTGCTTTCAGAGGGTCCTTTAAGTCTGTTTCTGCTACTGCTGTAAATCTAGTTGGAACAAACAAAAAAGAATGCAGCAGTATTATGCAGGAAAGTTGCCTTAAGCACTCTGTTTCTCCTGTATCAGAGGACATAAACATATATGACCCCCAAGACGTTCCCTGAAGGAGTAATGGATCATATTGTACTTACTTAGGTAAAATAACCTGCACTCTTTTTGCTACCATAGTTGTCATCCAGCTTCCTATTGTTTTTGTGCTGATGTGAGGAATGATAGCAGAGAGCGGTGTTGTGCTTTCAGTAGGCAGAGCAATCAACATGCTTATCATTTCACCATGGTACGGCAATTCAATGATATTATACCAAAGCTCATTTGGAGTACTTGTAGTGCCTAAAAAAAAGAGAAACAAAGCAGAGTTAATGAGCTGTAATTCTTACACCCTTAAATCTCTATTTTACCTTTAGACACCTACTGCTATAAGAGTCTGTTAAGAAAGCTTTGCCCATATCTTAAAACTAACTCTAAATAAAGTCACAGATTGCCTGCCTTCCTGCTAGTCAACCCTTCCAAAGCAGCATGGGCTCTGTACAGATGCTAATTTGAAAAAAAAAAAAACAAAACAGAAACCAAAAAACAAAAGCACAGACAGGATGACACCATGAAGTAAATACTCATTTGCATTTGACATACATACTGTTTCCCAGACAAACCTCATCAGCCCAGAGTGACAAGCCAACTATGTTAGATATCACCAAGTCTGAAGCAGAGAATCCCCCTGATTCACAGATCTCAGCTGTACCAGAACCAACTGAGCACCGAGAAGCAAAAAGCAAGAAAAAGCAGCAGACTATCTTTCCAAACTGAAGAGATCTTGTAGACAAGCTTTTTCCTCCAAGAGTTATTGGAAGAGCTCCCGCTTGAAGCACTCTGTTGCATTTACTTCATTTTCTTGCTTAATAAGGGATCTCATTAGGAAGCAGTCTTAAGTCCTTCGAGGCAGGGGAGAGCAGCCACTCGGAGGCAGCGGGGGAGGCCAAGCAGATGAGAAGGAGTGAGATAGCAACGCCTCTGTGAGTTCCTGCAAGTGCCGGGAAGGCTGTCTTTGAGCAACCTCTCCTCCTCCAAGTTCCCTTTGGTTACTGGCGTGTGACTGGAAAGCAAATGCTTTTTATAGGTGTTTCAAGTGAAAACTTGTCAGTTTAACTACATACAGGGTTTCTGGGAAAGTTTTTGGATAGCAGTAAGATCTTATTATCTTTCCCCTTCCTTCATGTAAGTCTGCACTTGTCAGCCCAAGCTGAAAATCGACATCTCCATTAGAAATTTAATCTTGCTGCCAGGGCCATGCAACCTGCCTCGACGGAGCTCATATTGCTAGAAAACTGGCAGTGTTGCACATATTTTGCAGTAATTGTGTCAACCTTGGCAGTGTGATTATTTCTGTTTATTATGACAGCAATTCTCGGACTAGGACCCACAGATCAAAATACTGGTTGCTTAAGCCAGGCACAGGACAGTAACAAAAAGTAAGAGCAAAATACTACTTTCTGATCTGCTACGTGCTACTGTCATTACTCCTGAGGCGTATCAAACAGGAGGGGAGTTCATCTCCACAGCCAACTGATGGGATTTAAGATGCTTAAGAAATTTAAACTTTTTAAGAGATCCCTTTGCAAGCATAAATAAGGTAGAAGCCCTGTGTTAGGTTATCCAGAGATACCCAACCTAAAACGTGTCCTAACTCAGCAGTACTTCTCTTGTACCTTTCCCGCCTCCATAGCTTTTCTAGCTTAAACACAGGCCAACCTAATGGAGTGTTTCACCAGCATCAGAATCAAAAGTCGAAAGCCTTTAAGATAATAGTCTTGCTAAAGCTCATCTTAATCTATGAGCTTCTTTCAGACTCCACAGACAAGCAGCACACACTGCAGTAGGCCTCCTCACCTCCCCCAACTCACACTTTCCACCAGTCATCTCAAAGCATTACATTACATCTGCCCTAATATGGGGGTTTGGGACAGAAAGTTACAGCTGTTTACTTTAATACAAATCTACTAATTTTAGTTGAGCACTACTGACAGTAAAACTGGGTATTTAAAAGCACAGCGGGTCTTGGTTTCTGGGTTTATAGCAAATTGTATTCTCAGGCCTATTTCTCAGCCTGTATTTAGCCTGTTCCAGCACTGCTCTCTTCTTGGAATAACACAAGAGAAGATGTTCTTTTATCAGAGCTTCAGTCTTACTTTGGCCAATAAAATCCTCATAGGGCTGCAATACTGAAGCTCTGAAGTACACTGTCAGTCCCTGTGGCAGCTTTGAGAGTCTCTGATGGAAGTCTGGCTGAACCTGCTGAACTTCTTTTCACTTGTGACTTGAATTTGAAGAGCAGCTTCACGCCTTGAGAGATGTAGCCAACATACTAACCCTTTGCTCCTCTGGCTCCCACAGGACTGGGGACTGTGCAAGTTCTATTTCTTTATTATACAGTAAAATATACATTGATTCTACTCCAATCTTTCTTTCATACACCGCTCATGGCCAGATAAACCTCAGGGTTCTGGTTTTTTTGGCAGTTTTCCTTTATTCTCACCCCTTAAAAATAAAGGTTTGTTCTTACTGCAAAGCTTAAGCAACATGCAAAGTTCTCAGTTTGTGTACTTTAGATTTTCCTTTTTAAAGACAACAGGGTAAGGCAAGTACTTTGACAGTGTATTCAGCCTTAAGCAACTGTTAAATATCTTGCACAACAAGCTCATCCATACCTCAGCAGCATGAGATACTTCTGAAACACAAAGCCTCCTACATCAGCTACAATGAGCAAGACCATTAAACACCACAGGTACAGCAAACTCTTGTTTCAGTTTGAAGGAAAAGAGCAAATTTTACAACCGTGGTTGGTGGAAGTGGGAATTACTGAGCTTACCACAGCGGAAGATAGATAATTGGGACAGCATAGGAACTTGGTAAGTCTTCCCATCAGCTCCATAAAATGGACGTTTCTTTGTATTTTCAGGTCGAAATCGTGACTTCCACAAGCCCTTGAAATATACAGCATTAACAAGAACCAGTCTGGTCAAACTGCCATCAATGTCATCTGGAGCTATAACCTGATCAATCATACCTAAAAGAAATAAAGAAAACCTGAGTATTTGCTGTCATAACGCTGGCCAACTCTTCATTAAGAACATATTACTTTAGGCCTCTTGATGGGTGAGTGTGCCAACACCTCATGGGGCAATACATCTGAGGTTCCTAAAGCCAACAGTATTCTTTGTCAAAAATTGAACCTTTGGGATAATTAGAAAGCAAATGTATCTTGCTTATCAATAGACTGATGTTATAACTAACAGGGCCTTACCCTCTCCAGCATGTGAGCAGATCTAAGACTATGTTCCAGTGGTAATAGTTTCAGCTGAAGCACCCCCCCATTCACACACTGATTGCACCATTGCTATGCAAAACTGGTGATGTGGTAGAAAAAGAATTTGACAGCCTCATCTCAAATACTACATCCCACATCATTAACACACTCCTCGCATGCAGGAGGCACTGGTTTTGACTCCAAGGGACAGCAAACATGTAGTTCATCTGGACTATGACTATGTCACAAAACACGATCTCTGGCTTCAGCATATGTAAGCTTGGCAACTAGATGCCAAGAAGTTTGAACCATGAGAGTTCTGTCAAGGCAGGGTTAGTTAAAAGTTCTCCACTAAACATGACTCCTAAGAACACGGCTGTATCTTGCAAGAGTTTAGTGCAGTAAGAGCAAAAGCTGAACTGCTCTACAGCTTTCCACAAGTTTGATTTACTGAGTCAAACAACTGACTTGCTTGAAAGCATCTTTTATGTTTGAGAAAGCACCAAGAGAACACTGCTTAGATTTCTCACCAGCTGTATGAAGACAAAGAACAGTAGAAGCTCCCCTGATCCCATGGGCAGATGGACACACACACGATACGCTTCCCCCAAGGCTACCAGACAGGCACATCGCTGGGGCAGCTAGACTGCAGATTCCTGGCCCACCAGCTCCAAAACATCACACTAATGCCAGCTTAAAGAGAGCTTTCAGCTGCAAAGCAGAGCTACCTTCCCATCTTTCCTGAGTATTTCCATCCAAATCAGAGAGGTCTCAGACACCACCCTGCCATGCACAAAAAGCACTCGCCAGTACTCACCCCTTGTTTCATTTTTCACCCACTGGTTGATGGAATCACATGCTGCATTTGGGTCCTCAAAGTCCACGCTCTTGACACTGCACTGAAACACCTCTTTGTTCCTTGTAACAAAAGGCACTTCCATTTTAAAGCCACTCTTTGCAAACACTGCATTAGCAATTGTAACAATGTCTTTATTCTTTTTTGAGACTATGAGCCTGTTTATCTTCTTTAACGCTTTACCAACTCCTAGTTGGAAAGAACAGCAAGTTTAATTTAGAATAAGATGATGAACAAACAGTTACTTTATACGCAACTATTAATGACACGAAAGTTCAGACATTAAGTGCCAGACTAGAAAAGGAGACCAAAGCAGGCATTCCAAGAGGCCTTCCAAAATACCCATTTCTGATCTCTTATCTGAGGAACGCTACTGTTTCCCAGCAAAAACATGATCTTCACTGTGATGCCTGCTGCCCCTCTATTTCTCTGCTCAGAATGCTATGGACAGTGCTGGGGATAACACTGAGGTTCAAGTTTTCATGTGGAGCTACTAACCACACTCTCGCACAGAGCAGACTCTTCCAAACTGTATTTCTTGTCATACAAGCCCAGGTGACCTGTCAGTTCTGTGACAGTGACAAAGGAAGTCAAGGGCTCAGCCTGCTCACTCGGAGCCAACACGTCTGCAGGATTATGCAGGTGGCCTTCAATCTCAGAGTGCAAAGCAAAAGTTGTTTTCTCAGCATCCTTCCTTTCCATTTACTGGAGAATAGAGGAAGCTGTTGAGATTTCTACAATAAGATTCAAGTCTTAGTTTCCTTAAGGCTAGGCCCTGGCCTAAATCAGCTACAAGCAGGAGTCAATCCCTTAACACAATCCCTTCCTTGTAAAGGAACTTGCCTTTACAAAAGGAAAAAGGGAAAGCAGTAGATTCCAGTGCTTACAGTCAAGATCCTTAGGACCTGAAAGCAGCTCCTATCAAGTGCTTGCTAGCTCCTTCACTGGACATAAGAGAAGGCACACAGCAGCACAGAAGAACTGCTATGTTCACCATAGCCAGTTCTCCCCGTTGTTACAGCTTATGAATGAGTGCTTGGCTACACAGGGAAGCTATTGCCGGGCAAGCAACTTCATGGTCAACCATTGCATCTACAGGATCCTCATGTGGCTGTTTTTACAGCAGTTATTAGTGGGTTCCCTTTGTTTCCCAACACAATTTGGACAGAAACACTTCCAGACTGCTTCCTCATGTAGACAAATGTGAGATAAGAGATATGAAGGGATAAATTAGTTCAGAGTTAATTATCTTAGCTGCATATAAGAAAAAGCCTCAGATGGCTTTGCTGTTTCTTGTATCATGAATGCTTTAGCAGTACCGTTTGTAAGACTTTCTACATGTTCACTCTCCAATACTATGGGCAAATTCTTTTGGAGAACATACCATAACAGAGGTTCTCAAACTGTATTCTGTGGACCACTGGTGGTCCACGGAGCACTTGCTGGTGGTCCGGGGAGAGCTGGCTGGTCTCATGATGCTGGCTCTCCTCTTTGCTTCCAGCTGCTAAATTGCATTAAAAGACAGCTAAAGATAAATTAAATACTTTCCAACTATTACCTTTCCAAAGAAGCAGTTGCTGTAGCTGCCAAAGGACTGTAAGGCAATCATGAACAAGAGCAGAGGAGATCTGTGCAGAGATAGGTAGCATCCCATAACAAGTCTCTGTAACGAGGTACTGGCTACCTTCTAAGGAGTTTGAGAACCTCTGTGTCTCACAGATAGGATTAGAAAGCCTGAAGGCCAAATAAAACCAGTTGCTATAATGCTTCAAAATTTTTGCAAGTACTTCTATTTTGAGCATTCAAATGTTCTTAAGTTGATTATCCCATGAAGAGATTCCAATCTGCAACATTTAGATCTTAAGCCGACAAATCATTTTGCTCTACTTTAAACCCAGAACCAAAACAGCAAAGCAAATGAAGACAGGACAGCACATTATATGACAATACAGCTCAAGATTTAAACGTGCACTTACCTCTTGGAGTGTTTCCTATTCCTGGAAGGCAGAATGCTGGCACTAAGATGTTAAGTCTTGCTGGCAAACACTCACAAGAACACTCAGCATGCAAAGTAAAGCAGCAAGAACCTTCAGCCTACACCCTCTTGAGGGGCAGACATTGGCAGAGGAATATAACACAGATGCATGCAGTGTCAGGCACAGAGACAAGCAGAAACGGCTGTTTCAAGAAGAGGGCACTACAAGAGCTACAGATTCAGGGATCCTGACAGCAGAAACACAAATGAACAAAGCTGAAGAGCATCAACGTGAAAATGTCAATTGTATGGTTAGAGTTTACACTGCTTTCAGTGTGGCAATGAGAAATATTCTCTTGCCCTGCTATTTAAGGAGTGGCACATTAAGGGCTGTTCTGCACAGCCTGAAATGGGGTACTGCAGCCTTCCTGCATAGTGCTGGCAATGGACTGCCATCCACATTGCTCTGGAAGATCAATTTTGCAAGGACGAAGGTAGTTCTAGCCAGGGCCCTGAAGTCATTAACAAAGCTGCTTATAAGCTAGTTTGGGTATATGTACACGTCCATACTCAGATTGCCAATTAACTTCAAGCCTGTGCATTTTGTGCTTTGGTAAACAGCGTTAATTGGTGTATGATGCAATCCACCGCACTTTGAAAGCCATCTCAAAACAGCACGAAGATTCTGACAAAACACACCCCAAAACCACCTCCGGAATCACTGACCATTTACGCTGTATCTCATCATAGTTGTCAGCTGCTTCTTTGTCTTGCCATCAGCACCCAGCTGCAACACCCCCAGCACCGATGCAATACCATGAGGAGAAACGACAACATTGTCCTGAGGCTTAGCTTTCACTATCTGATTGAAGACCTGGATTCCAACATCAGAGCTAAGTTCCTCCAGAGGATAAAAACTGAACTGGGAACACACAGATGTTAAAGTCCCAAGAACAAACAGAAGTGGGAAGTGCCAGTTCATGATTTCTGGTTGGAGATACCTGTAACAGAACAAGAAGGGAAAGTTAAGTCAGCTTTCATAGGTACAGCGTTCTTATTTTCAACTTAAATTCTTACTTATCTAAAGAGCGGGCAACACCATTTACAGAGCTCTGGCAATGGGATTCACACCTGCATTTTACTGCTACCAGTATTTTAGGTCTAGGGGTTTCTAGAAGCAGAGACAGCCACAACATAGCTAGATATCAGTGACTATATTAACAGGACAAAAGCCACCAAGTTGGAAGACTACCTCTCACCACACACACGTTCAGTTACTTTTGTGTTTCAGTTAAATGGAATCTTGGCATTCTATTTAAACTGCCCTTTACAATAAATTAGTGCTAAGCAGCCTTGTGGTATGGTCCTCACCCACTGAAGTGTGATGCACAGTACTTTTTATAGATCATTTCTGCAGTGAACAGAAACGTGTACACATATGCAAACAGACCTTCTGTTGTGGGAATTTACACCTGCCTAGAATAATAAGAATTAGCTGTATAATTGGCATTTCCCACGATAGAGGAAAAACTTTTACATTTTAAAACACAAGGTTAAGTTTGGATTTTAGCATGTACTTTTCCACTTCAGAAAATTCTGCAGCTCATGAGCACAGAAGGAAGTTCACATTCAGAATGGGCCAGTCTTCATCCGCAGATCTAAGAGAACTCAGTTTCGTTACACCCATGACCGCCCAGGGACTGAGGCACAAGCAGCAGCAACAGTTTGTTCAGGACCTCTCGGCAACTGATTAGAGGACCAAGCCCCAATCTTAAACACTGGGTCCTGTAACTACTAGGCTGTTTTTCCTCCTCGTGGAAGCACATTCAATCCCTTTTTTTGTTAGGGCAAACAAGTACTTAGAAGAACAATCACACACTAATCTCCTATTCCATGAAATTAGGTTCCCTGCTCACCGTTATGCAGTTCCATCACAACATTTTTATCTTAAGACTTTTCAGTTGCACAGTTCAAGAGTCCTGATTTCCATTTTGAGACCAATGAGCGAGCCTGTTCCCCCACTGGGCTGACCTTGGTGCTCCAAGAGTTAGTCTCTCAAACACGCTGAGGAGTCAACCAGATGCCTAGTCCACTGAAGGCTTGTCAGGCTGCAGAAGGTATACCACTGATTACAATGTCATTTGCATACCACAGGCAAAACTCCAAAGGTCTCTCCTCCCCTGGAACGCTCTGCTCAGCCTCACACACTTGCTCTTCTGGCTCCAGCAGCCCAGAGCTGGAGGCTGGCAGACACGCAGCATTCAAGAGGATAGGGTCACGCTCTTCTCAGTGGTGTCTGGTGACAGGACAAGGGGCAATGGACACAAGCTGGAACACAGGAAGTTCCATCTCAACATGAGGAAAAACTTCTTTACTTTGAGGGTGGCAGGGCACTGGAACAGGCTGCCCAGAGAGGCTGTGGAGTCTCCTCCTCTGGAGATACTCAAAACCCACCTGGACACGTTCCTGTCCAACCTGCTCTAGGTGAACCTGCTTTGGCAGGGGATTGGACTGGATGGTCTCCGAAGGTCCCTTCCAACGCCTACCATTCTGTGATCCAGGCAGGGAGAGGGTTTCAGCCGAGGTGGTGGTCATTCCCCTCGCCTGCAAGCTTGTACTGCACCAGGGAGCTCTGCCATCGCACAGCCAAGTTCAAACCGTGCTGGAGCACTCCATTACCAGAAAATCAGCTGGTATTTGTACAGATTTGTTTAATCATCTTTTAACAGCATGTACTTTAACTGGGCTAAAACACTTGAAAGTAACAAATACAGCATTTCCACTTTCTTCTACACCTTTTCAGGGGACAGAATTGGCTTTGTCAAAGTTTGCTGTCACAGCACAGCATAAACCAAATGCTGAACATGAAATAATGCAGGAGTTGAGGTATCTTTCTCCCCCAAACCCCATTCCTAGTATAGCTGTGATGAGAGGAACCTGTTGGACCGATTTAAGTTATGCAAGAAAAAGTCGAAAAGCTGTCCTACAAAGCAGGTTAACAGCCCACCCACTAATTAAGTCTTTCCCATCAACCTACTAATCCCCCAAGTAGTTTTGGGGTCACTGGAGTACAATTCCTTCCAGAGGATCTCCATACTAGCCGTCAACAAGCACTAGCCAAGCTTAGTTTGAAAACTAGACTGGATTTGGCTGGCTGCAGCCAAGAGCTGCAGGAGGAAAACCCAAATGCCACCTGCAGCAGGTTATGTGAGTCACTCCTAGATTTGTCCCGCATCTCACACCACCAGCTAGAACAGGCAGCACTCACGGGGAGGACTAGCAGCCTGACAGGGAAAGTGAGCCTGCACTCTTATTTTATTAAAAATGTTAAGGAATATTCTTAAGTGTTATTTGATTCTGGCACAAACCAACCACCTGAAACCTGTAGTTTTGTTCTCAGGGGGAAAGCTTCCCTCTCACCCAGGCAGCAGCTCCACGCCCACGGCAACGCTGCCTTGCAGGAGGCAAGTATGGTTGCCACTCCCAGAGAAGGTGGGGTTTGGGTTTAAGGGTTTTCTTTGGTGGTTTGGCGACCATCTCTCTTCCCTACCTGGAGACCCAAGGGGCAGTTTAAACAAAAGTTCTTAACCCCAATATTAATCAGACTTTTACCTTTAGCTAGTATCTTCTCAAAAAACACCCCAACAAAAAACAAAACCCCACAACTGTGAGAGATTCTTAGTAGATGAACCTGCAAGCAAGCAAACAGTTAGTGTTGGTGCAATACAGGCTGCCCCGTGTAGTGATGGAGATGGGGACCATGACAGACAAGGCAATGGGAGCACACATTTTCAGCTGTAATTTGAAAACCCTGCTTTTGATTGCGGCAGCTTCACCTGATCCAGCCAGCAAACCAGAAGAGATTGGGCTATTTTGAGCACCTCTACCCTTGATATGTTACACTGCCAGAAGTCTATTACAAGGGCAAAGACAGGAGTGACACTTCCATGAAACCAAATAAATGACAATGCAACACTGTTTTATGTACTGCATCTGCACAAGTCTAATTGAAATCATATTTCTCTCTTCTTTGCCTTTACCACAAGATATTGCGAGTCCCAAGTTTTCACTCCACTGGTGACAGCCCCTGCCAGACTCAGGGTGACAGCTACCAAGAGCCTTGAATTTCCCCCACGACACTTGTGTGAAGCCTTGTCAAAATCACCCGACTCTGCTCCCAAGGCCACTGCTGCAGGATTTTGGGTTTGCTTTTTTTTTTTTGTTTCAGGGAAAAAAAAAAACCAACTTCTTACCACCTCCTGCACCTGGCTTCCCCAGAGGTCTCCATGCTCACCTAACCTCTCCCTCCTGCTACGCCATTAAAGCGGGTTGGTCTCCATTTTGGAGCACAACGTCTAGCAGATACCTCCTCAGTAAGTGAAACAAAGTTGTGCAGTGCCCTGAGCACAGGAAAAAGAGTAAGATGTTTTTTTCAGCATTATTTAGAGAGCAGTCACTTCTTGGCCCTGCCATGCCCCTTGTGCAGCTTAACCAGCTGACTGAGGAGCTAATTTCACCTTGGAGCAGAAGTGACATTCATGTTATTAATACTTCTGGCACAGATTTCAGTGTATTCAACTTCCATGCAGTTCAGTAACAAGAACTGCATTTGCATATCCTGAAAGAAAGAAACAGCTTAAGTACAGTGCAAGGAGAAAAAAAAAAATCCAAAAGGATGTAGGATGTGTAGGATGGAAAACAGTTGACCTGCTATGCAGAACACCGACAAGCTTTCAACAAGCTTTCATAATGCTGAAGCTAAAAACCTAGTGATAGTTAAATTTGACTCTAATGCTTCAGAAAGCCAAACAAAAATACAAGCTAGGCATTTCTTTGCCTATGACCTTTATATTTTTATAAAGTTAACCAAGAAGGCAGAAGGTGTATAAGCAAATTCATTTACATAAGTGTGGGCTTTTGAAAGATGCTGGACTAAAAATAAATCCCTCTTCAAGGTAGGCTGCCCACTTCTTAGATGGAGAACTTATAGGAAGGAAGGACAACATCCCACAACTTAAACTTTCTGGAGAAAACAGATGACAGTGTCATGCATTCAGCTGTATGAGGGATGCTCACGAGGGTAGGATGCCCATGGCAGCATACCGAGAACTCCATTACTCCCCCTGCCTCACCGAGTCCTGCACACCACGCTACGTTAGCGGGCACCCCCTATATCTAACCGCAGAGCCTAGCTTAAGCCACTGCGTATTTTTAGCCAAGCAGTCAAGACAGGCCGAGAGCTGTGGGGAAGGCAGGGAAGGAACACCACAGCATGCTCTACCTGCACGGGTAGTTGTGTGTTGTTCTGTGACAGATGATGAAATGTCTTCAGGCTACCAATCTGCGGATGACCTCAGCCTCTGGCCGGTGTTGCAAACACCAACCCTCATATACACTAGGCAGCACGCTCACCTCGCACTAGGCTCAGCTATTCAAATCACCCACATAATGCATAGTTTAGGTTTTTGGCTGAAGCTGTTATGGAGGTATTTATCTCAACATAGAGGACACGATGCTTTCGGCCTGCGTTTACAGAATGCTTGGTAAAAAAGCAAAGTTGAATTAATATGGACTGTTTGGTGGAGCAGGGAGAAGTTACGTCTTCAGCCTCAGGCACAAGAAGCTGCCGAACACGGAGAGCGTGCTACAGGAAAGAACTATCTTAGGAAGGACTTCGTTTTCAGAGCGCCAGACGGAGCTGCTGCACTCTTCCCGAGAGAAAGAAGTTATCTTGGTTCAAGATCAGAGGTGAAAACATGAACTGAAAAAATACTCAGATTTAAAAATGTAAGTTGGAGAAAAGACCTGTCCCAGAGAACCTGAAAAACACTTTGAAGTGAACCGAGAAAGAAATAGCGATATAGTTCATAGATTTTTAGATATCTGTACCGACTGCACTAAGTACTCTAGGTGTGTTAGTATCCTATGAGACATCTCTAAGTGTTTATTTTGAAGCCTGACTTCAACAGCAATAAGGTATAACCCAAAATGTGCATTCTTGCAGGTGCAAGATGGATTCTGCAGTTTCTTTAAAGATGCATCAAGCGTAAGGAAGTTTAGACACCAGGCTTCACTTCTGGGAAGAGCTGTAACCCAAACAGCAGCAAGCACAGCTAAACAGAGTAAACCTAAAAGGCAGAGTCTTGCAACATTGCTGGTCTTGCTGTATCATCCCCAAAAGGCTCGGAGCTCCTGACCACCCTGCAGAAGGCACCGGGCAGCCCGTGTGCCAAGAGAAACTCGGCCTGGGACAAACGTTCGGGGACTTCTCCAAGTTGAGATGTCACTGTTTCCTTGTCAGTGCCATCTGTGCTACTAATTTAAAAGTCTTATTTCAACTGACATGCGAGCTCGAAGAAAGAGGTTTCACTTCAGGCATTTAACTAACTCTCTCCAGCAGGGCTGAATAAATACTCAACCAAACTTGTTAACAGTCATTTAAGGAGCTGGCTGAGCTCACAGCAATTGTTTCTCCAGAGCAGTGAGACCACTCTGGTTGCAATGGGAAGGTCACATGCTGGGTCTTGTTTTTTCAGATGATGCGCGCTTGGCAGCATATTAAAAACACTCCAGCCTGCTGGTAGGCTTCTCCTCTCTCTCTCACAGGTGTTTGCAACTCCCCTTCTGCCTAAGCCTCTTATACCCCAAAGCCTTCAGCTTCAGTATCCTCCCCTACCACGCTGCTTGGCCTCTGCTACATCTAAACACGCTTTTGTGTTTGGAGCAGCAGGATCCACGGTCAGAATGCAGGCGAGTTCAGAAGTGGCTTCTTCCACACGACAGACCTATGAAAGGTTTCATCTTCCTCCAGGTTTTCTGGTACATTCCAAATGTTGGTTCTTCCCTTTTGTCTAACAACCCTTTCCAGTGCTTCCTGCTTGAAAGAACTGATGAAAAACCCCACGCGCATCCCCGTAGATACAAAAATAAAAGCCCTGTTATATCAACATGTCAGGTCACGTGAAAAAAATTTAGCACAACAAAACAGACTTTTATTACTCAATACCTGGAAGGTTTAGTATCTGCAGAGCACTACAAAGAATGGATGATTGCTAGCTTTTGAACAGCTCAGTACTTAGGTTGCTCTGAAGAGGAGTAAGTTACTGTCAACATGAGATAAACATAACTGGTACACTGAGATAAGCCGGAAGTTTTTTTAAAAAAACATTTTGTATGTTAAGATACTGGTCTGACTTCAGGCACTACAGTCAACGCTGTACACATGTGCAAAGAGCATGGTGCTGGTTCTGAAGCTTTCCTCTCTCAACCTTAATCCTTTCTCTGCTATTTCTAATTCTCTCCGTTTGTTAGTGCATTTGTGTTAGTTTCAAGATGGACCATCTCCATCTGGAACGCCTCCCTTTCAGCTGTGTCCAACCAGCCTCCCCTGCCAAGGGGGAATTTCCCAGCAGAGCACCGGCTTGTAAAACTGGCTGGCCCCAGACAGGAACCATCTCTTTGTCCAAGCACAGCTCCCACATGAGCAGAAAGTTAGAGTTTAGTGGTTCTTTATGAAGAGTCCTGATCTCCCCTTCTTGGGAGTCTCTGTTTAGCATGAAGAACAAACAGACGAGGTGCATTTAAACTTTCTGTAGCTTCCTGACTAGTGTCTCCTGCTCATAAGCCTGATTTTCCCAACAGTATGTGTCTTCTACAGCATTCGGTGGTGGTTCATCGTAGTTCACTACAAAGACCAAGTTCGCATCATGCAAAGTTGACCAGAGACAGCTTTTCGTTTCATCACGTAGCTGTAACCATACTACAATACACAAGCACTATTCAGAGTTTCAAGAACACAGACAGGCATGTAAGTATTGTTTGCTTTTACTTCCATCCCTCATTTACACATAATTAAAAAAGCCAACTTGATCTCTGCTTCATGAAGCAAATAGACAGCTTGCTGATACCAACAGGGCAGTGGGTTTATGGAGACAACTCTGGGACTTTACAGTTCTACCACCATTTTCAAATTTTATCTGTGTTCTCTCATTACAACAGGCTCAACAACTATTGTTAAAGGTTCTGTATGTTATTTAGTCCTGTATTTAAAGCAGAGTTTCCACAGCCTTCTCTAAGATGGATTATCAAGTCTTACAGTATCTGGAAGATTAAAGAGAATTATGTTTTTAATTTACTGGTGTCCTTTTATTAAAGAAGTGGTTCGGTTGATCTTAAGTTCTTTATGCAATGTGGTTATTTTAACATAATGAAGAAACAGCATGGGACAGTCAGCCCATCATGACTAATGCTGCAGAACCAGTTTCCCAAAGAGATGCAGCACAGTGGTGTTTCACAACATGGCAGTGAGACTGTACCCTCTTGCTCTAGATTCACCCCAGTAGAGGGAATGATGGTTCAGTGATTAAAGCATTTGCCTAAAACTTACCAGCAGGTTCATAACCCAGGCTCCCATTTCAAGTTTTTGTGGAAGAAAAGCCTCATGGAACCACAGTTCCCACATTTACTGTGCATTAACAATGCTCATTATGCAAGCCCAGGCTCATTAGGAACCAAAGGCAAACCTACAGGATTGCAAGCTCCCATTAATAAGATATAGGGTATTAACTCTTTGGAAATGGGCAATAAGTACAGATTTATGAAGTAACTCCACAAGGTGCTGGACTAACAACAGCTGGTGTCTCACCAACTCAGGTGTCCCACCAACTCAGGTGTCCCCCACCACCACCTTTACTTTAACCCCCACTTCTGCTATAGTATCGGTCCTTCTTCTCTTCCTTAAAGAATATTAAAGTGAAACCCAGTGAAACCCAGTACCCTTATTCATTTCCATTTGTTGCAAGACCCGTCTGATACCAGGACTCTCACACCTCTACACCCCTGCACAGCAAACTGAAATTTGCTCCTTCTCTCCCCGGGTGAATTTTAATCTGCTGGTCAGAGGCCTGTGCCCCATCTCCTGCGCACACCAGACAGAGTAGAAATAGCCTTGTGGAGATGGCTCCATGGCCACTTTGAGACTGCGTGGAGAGCTGTGCCTGGGGCCGACTGAACATCAAGAACCTCCCAGTACACATCTCTCTTCAGAAGGGTGAAGATAACTAATACCTGTTGCACTCAGACCTAGAGAACTGTCAAGCAAAGAAAAAAAAAACCACTTTGTAAAAAATAATGAAAGCTAAAGACATAGAATCGAGTCCTGAAACCAACCGTGAAAATTCCAGTAGAGCTTTGCCAAAGCATGTGAGTTGCTGCAGAGTAGAAGACAGATGACTGTTTGCCTTCAGATTCTACACCTTTTAGGTTTAGTTTACTCTACAGAAGAGGTGCTTGTATTTCCTATTAAACAACACACTACAAAGCCCAGTTCCCATCATTCAACACCCTATGGTTCAGTCTGGTTTTACAGCAGAATTGAAAATCGGGTTTTCTGTGTAGCAATAATATTTTTGTACCCCTGGGAAGCTAAGAGAGATGGCAAGATGTATCAGCCACATGATATCTAACCAAATCCTGTGCATGCTTTGGTTAGAGATGCCCAACTCACAGTAAGTAAGAGACAGGCTCTCAATCTTCCAAGTGGCCTTTAAGATACCCCACTTAAAATAACGCAAGTAATTAAATATTGCTAAGTTTTTACTTATTCTTCCTCCTACAAGAGGTAAGGCTATGGTAATAACAGTGTTGGCAGTTCTGTAAAGTTACACAGTTGTATTTGATACACTCGTTTCACCATAAAAATAAGTTGGAACAACTCCAGTATTCTCTGTTCATAACAGGAACTTATATAGGAACTTGTACTTACACAGACTCACTGACATCCAAGACCTGAAACTTTAAGCTTTTTTATCTAGGGGATACCACCATCTGACAAAATACTTGGAGAGATCAGGAACGCTGTTCTAACCATTTATTTCACTTGTGGTTGGAGATCTGCAGAGCGATAGGTGGCTAGCCTTTTATTTACTTAGTAATCATACTGTACACCACTTATAATCAACAGCTTCCTATTTGCAAGTGAATATAGAAACCCTGTTCTCATCTGAAATACTAGGTAACAAATGCAACTCTAAGTGTAATGAAGCCAAGGATTTATTAATATTTAAGATAAAAAACATACTGATTTTCTATCTCTAGGACAGCATCACTGAAACAGACTTAAGCTCACAGAAACATCAGAGAGTAGTTTTCTAGTGGACTTCTCTGAACCATTTCAGAACAAGCTTAAATGTTACCCAAAGAGGATAGGGATTATCTACATTTTTCTTTACAGCACATAGACATTTACTTATATTCATCTTTTTTCCCCTCCCCAGCTTCAGAAGCAGCCAACCACAAAAGCATCAGAACTCACAGATGCTGTAGGCATGCAGGAATCACTCCCAGTGAGGATGCAGGGATGAAGCATTGTGCTGGGAACGCTAACTGTACACTCAGATAGACACCTCCTCAGTCATCTGCAAGAAGACTTACACTAACCAGCTAATAATAAAATTAACAACAATTTAGATGACCTGTATTTAACAAAACACATTCTTTTCATTAATCTGACCTCACTTCTGATTAACCCCCCCACAGGTTTCTGGAAAGGCAAGACCTAAATTTCCACAGAAAAAAGGGACAACTGAATATGAACTATGCACAAGAATCCTGCAAAAGCAAGTCATGACCTGGTATTTTAAGCCATCTGATTCAGTTCAGATTGAAAGTTTGTAGGCTGAGTTGTAAGCTGCGTTGGCTGAGAAGCCTCCGCACAGTCCATCGCTATTTCTGTAATGCAGATGACGAACCTCAGCAGAGGAAGTAGGCAATTAGCTGGGAAAGCAGCCTCTTAAACTGAGCTGCCAGAGCAGCTGGAGGCCTCAAGTTTGCTTCGTTTCCGAGAAAGCTACACGAACTACTCCTTCTGGAAGATGAAGGTATATAGCAAGATGGAGACATATAGCTAACAGATAAATCCACCAGCTTCTACATAGGATTTCTTAGATTGCTTAAGGTTGTAAAGTAAGAGGATAACAATGGACAAGTTAGAGGTATGTCCACTTCTCTTGATTTTGTACCTGTAACCTGACAGAGCCAAAGACAGAGACTGCCCCTCTCTTATTAAAACAAAAGAAGAAACCTCAAAAACCACTCAGAACCTTTGGCTAACAGAATCTTGTAGATCAGACCAGATGACACAGCCATCTCAGAAGCAGTGAGGACCATCACTAAATACCACAACATGCCCTTCTACAAGAATATATGTTTAAAGTTCAAGTCATTAAATAATAAGAAAAGCATTTAAGAAGAAGACAAAGGTTGGTCAAAGCTATGTAGCTGATGAACATCAACTCATATCATCTGCACATCAGCTGAACTAAGAGACCCAAGATGTACCAACATTTCTCAATACTGCTGCTGGAGACCCCAGAGTGATTTACAGCTGTAGCTTACAGTCTGTGGAGAACTAATACTTCTCACAGAGTTTCTACCTGCATGCTGAGGCCACTACATACACACAGCCTTGCACAGGAGTCTTCAGTTCATAACTCATGGACAATCAGTCTTGATGCCTTCCATAATTGCTCTTACGGTCCCAAGATACCAAAAAGAACTTCAGGCCATGGTTTCTAAAGCCCAGGAAGAGAACGGGAGGCTGCCTGAAGCACATGGTTTACATCATGTTGCTGAGTATGGTCAGCAAGACTGAGTTTTCCACCATGGGGAGATCAATCCACAAGATGAATATGCTTTCATATTTAAACCACTTTGTGGCATATTTATCAGACCCCAGCATGAGTCACCTCCTGATTTCAGCCTGGAAATATAAGCAAAAGCATCTTTCTGGCTATTAAAGGTGAACACCAAACCACTGACAAGATACAATGGCCGCCAAAACTCATTTGTTTCCACAGACACTGGTCAAGAAGAGGTACTAAAGGATAAATAAAGCATTTCAGTTAGCACTTAAGTGTATTTCAAGGCCATGACAGAAGACTCAAGAAACTATGGCTCATACTAGCATTAGCATAACATACTAAAATTGACCCATCCTCTTCCTGTCCATGATCACTGGCTCCAGCTTCAGCAGTGACCTCCTCTGTGCTTTCAGAAATCTTCATGTAGTAGAGCACCAAACTAGATTCTAGTACTAAAGAGAAGACAGGAAAAAGCAGAACACAGGACAGCTTTTTTCCATAGGATGCCAGCCTAAACGTCTGTGTAGCTACAGCTGTAGAATGCTACAGTGTCTCCTCCCACCCCATCATTTTACTTATTGCAGAGGAGACACACCTGAACACGTACATGGTTGGACGTATTCAGCTTTCCCATGTTTTCACGCACAGAAGCTATTTACTTTAATAAAAAAACTTTTCATATTTTCATAGTTCTCTAATTGACAGTTAATCTTTAAATTCATATGTAGGCCATTGGCTACTCCATGCTACCTCCTCTCCAAAGCCAAGAAGAGTCAATTCTTTGTATTACTCTGCTTATTTAAGTTGTTCGTGGTTAGCATAGGTGCACCAAATTACAAGGTACTTACAGGCTACTACTTTGCTGTAAAACATGATTTGTAAGTTATGTCACAGGCGACTGGGAGGATGCCCGGAGGCATGCAAAGATGACTGCATCCAGCAACACTTCACAGATTAGTGATGATTAATCCATCTTTTCCCCTGTCTTCCCGTGTATGAAACCTTTGACCCTAAAGAAGAGTAGAATCCAGTTAACAGACCAACTAACTGGAAGTGTTTTGATGATTAGGCTGGATTTCCCCCTAATTAATATGACAAAAGCATGCTCTCTCATGCATGCCTGTGATTAAGCAATCCAAGCGGTCCAGAGAACCCTAACTCCGGCTTCCAAGAAAAACCTTCCACTGAGCCTCAGTTTTTTCAAGCACGAGCACTGCAGATGCCTAGCAAGAATCAAAAGCCGCAACTGGCTGCACGAGCCAGGTAGATTCTGAGCCCACCACCAAAGCAATACAAATCTCTAGCCAGAGCTCCCTCTGAGCTCTTCCTTTTCTCGAGATGTACACAATTTATATGTATCTCCATTTTAATTCCTAGCAATAAGGTGAGGTAGTTATTTTTACACACAACAACACACACTTCTATCTCGCCTGAGAACGCCTAGTGGAAATTACTAGGCTCACTGCTTGACATTTTTCTGCCTAACAGTATGCTGTTAAGAAGCTTTAGGACTGGAACAGAGTTCTGACTGTGCAATTTAGAGACCCACACTAAAAGTCTCCGCACGCCACTAAGACACACTATTCTCCTGGTTGTCAATGACAACACCAAACAGAAGCTTCAACACTTCTGTATACACCTTGAGACAAAATCCACTGCAGTTTTCTGTTCTTTTGGTTTTTTGTACGGATGTGAGTTTATATCACCTCCCACATGAGGTACATGGAGCTATATATAGACAGTTGTCTATAGTGATGGCCGTATCACCATCCAAAAGCAAAGAGGAGTTTTTATAACATCCTGCTACCTCGGTAGCAGATGCAAGGGTAATGTCCAGATAAGCAGCTTTTCATCATCTTAAGAGCACTGGCAAAATTCGCTGACAGATTATCTGACATACACCTTGTCCGTAACTGTAAGAAGCTGTGGACTAGCATTCATTACTCAAAGTTTACTCCTGTGCCAAACAGCTGCTATTCTCAAAGTTTAATCACACCCCATAAAATGCTAAAATTCCAAGCTAGCACATCTTATATGTACTTGAATCAATCTACTTAATCATTATGCATTTTTATTTGTGCTGGTCTTCACCTCACACGCTTTAAAAGACTCATCCAATCACTCAGCAGGCACGCAGCTGCTTTTCACTTTGCTGATGGATCTCTGCAGCTTCTCCCCTTTTTTGAAACTACTCAACAATACAGCTGCTTACACCCACATACATTTTGTGAACAGTCCCTACAAAACCAGGTTTCTCATGGATTCCTGTGGAGAGCAAGGGGTGAGATTACTAAACGCTCATACTAGAGAAAGCAAAGGGAGAAGTCACCATTTTTCAGTGCAGTGAAAAAATACTCAGTCTACCAGGTTTCTCTTTCAGGAAGTTGCCCAAGAATGCAATTAAAACCACAAAAACCAAACCACGTTTCAGAATCATATGCAGGCATGAGAAAGAGGAAGAGAAACAAAGCACACTGAGGCCTCTAATCCATGGGCAGATATTCCCGAGTTTTAAGGCAAAACTGATATTTTAACACCTATTTGTTAGCACAATGGCATCTCCAAAGGTTTTATTTCTCTGTGAAGATCCTCCCGTGCTGCACAACATTGAGCCAAGATACTGAACACCGTTTTAACCAGGAGACAAAAGACTCTCTCCTGAGGTGTACTTTGCATTTCCAAATCCTCTCCGAACTCAGCACACTCCCGCATTACTCGAAAGGGAGCCACGATAAAGAGTTTTAGCTAACCGGTTCTCTGCCTCGACACACATTTAGTGCACCAGCTAAAGCCTCCTTTAATCATACAATATCTACACCCTTTGCTCCCCGAACTGCAGTGGCTGCAAATACTTCTCTCCCATTTCTCTATCACTTGATATGTAAAGAAAATCTCGCTTACTAGCTGAATTTATACAGATACGTGTATATAGTTTTTAAAGTACCAGAAGAGCAAGCTCTCTCGCAGCGGGCAGAAGACACTAGCGAAGTGAGCAACTTCCAGCGCTGAGGCTCTGCCGATGAGGCCGAAGCCCGGGGCGCTCCAGCTCCCCGGCACCCCCGGGAGAGGCGCGGGTCCCCGGGATGCCGCGGCCAGCCGCCGGGGAGCGGCCGGTCCCCGCTGCCAGCGGCTCCGTCCCGGTCCCCGCCGACAGAGCGCGGGGCTACAAACCACTTCTGGTGCGTGTGGGGGGAACAACAAAACCACCCTCCTCGCTCCCAAAAACCCAACGAGAAGAAGAAACTCACCACGCCAGCACCACCCGCTCCCGCCACGGCCAGATTTAGGAAACTCGTGGGCGCGGGTACCGGGCACAGCACCCCGTAGAGCCGCCGGCACCCACGACAACGCGGCCGGGCCGGCCGTTCGCGGCCGGCGGCCTCCGGCTTATCACCAGCGAAACTTTGGTTCTCCCCGCACGGAGCCCACACGCCGCGCCGGCTCTCCCCCCCTCCTCCGCCGGGCGCCGAGCGGCTGCCCCGGGCCCTCCTCCTCCAGCCCCGCGGCGGACCGGCACAGGGACCGTACGGCCCTCGCTCACCTCCGCTCGGCGACTTCCAGCCCGCTCCCTTCGCGGCCGCCGCTGTACTGCACCGCGCCAGTCAGCCGAAGCGCGGCAGCGCCCGGCGTTTATAGGGCCCGCCGCCCGCCCCGCCTCGCCCGCCCGCCCGCCCCTCCGCCGAGCCCTGCGGCCGCCCGCCCGCCCGCCTCGGGCAGAGCTGCCCGCTGCGGAGCGGGGAGGGGAGGAAGCGGGTAGCTCCGAGCCCGTCCGAGGGGAGCAGCCCGGCCTGGCCGTGGAGTGCCGCGCCACAGGCGGTGCCCCGTGGCGCCAGTGGCACCCTAGGGCCCGTCGTGCCGGGGACGGCCGGCTGCGGGCCCTCACCCCCAGCTGCGGGCCTGTCCCCCAACATGGCTGTGCCCCTGCCCCAGCCGCCCCAGGGTCCCTCCCGAGCCTCACCGGCAGCTCTCACCCTTCTCCCTGGGGCAGCATGGCGGGGAGAAGGGGAAGCGGAGGCGGCCGTGGTGGTGCCCACGGGGGCAAGGCCCTGCCCGGCAGGACCCTAACGAAGCAGGGGGTAGTGAGGGGATGGAGACCACCGAGGACAACGTCTCCCGCTGCCACGAGGCCCCTTCCTGGTGGCGGCATTGAGGAAGACAGGAGGATTTCAGGCAAAGGGGCACCTCCTCTCCCCACCCCGGCCTTCTTGCACGCTCCCCCGGGGCTGGGACCGCTGCACCCATGTCCTCTAGAAGCAGGGACAAGGAAATGGGTGCTAGCAGCCTGGGACCTACGCCCCTCATATGGCGCTGGGGTTTTACCCTTCAGAAACCGTGCGAGGGGGGATCTGAGGGAGGCGAGCTGCTGCTCCAGTGAAACGGCACGGGAGCATGGCGGGACAGAGGTGTCATCCTGGGAGAACACACGTGAGGCTTAACACTGACTGACAGCCCCAGACTCCTCCGCTGACAAAGCACCAGAGGGAATTTCCACTATTCATACCAAAACGGAGCTGCTGACAGCCCCAGAGAACCAGGCAGTGTGTTGGTCCGGCAGAGGACAACACAGCCTTGTGAAGTCATCTCTTCTGTCCCTGTTTTCCAAAGACTTTCTCATGTGTGTCACAGTCCAACTTTGAAGAAACAGAACGAGTATGCAGCAAACCACATTTCTTCCCTCAGGAGTTTGGACTCTTCTGGATAAAAAAAACCCCAACAACCCATCTCCTGGCAGGAGCCGGAGCAGCAGCGGTGGTAGCTGCTGGTGGTCTTTAAGGTGGAGATCCTTGTGTCCGCCGAGGTGGGCTCTCTCTGCGGAGAGCCCCCATGCCTGGGCGGAACCGAAACGCTGTCGGGCAGGATGAGGGAGGTGGGACAGCATGGTGGCTTGTGGAGGTGAGGAGCTCAGCCTCAACCAGGGCAAGGGGTATCTGGCTGAGACAAGGTGCTGGCACCAGCAGGCTGGGCTGTTGAGAAGTGGTTTCTTCATGGGCAGTGCCAGCTAAGGTGGACATTTCTTAGGCTATGTACTAACTAGCCATTTACTAACTAGCTTGGTTTTGCTATTTTAATTTAAAAAATACTGTCTTTTCCTCTTCCCAAAATGCTTCATACCATCATTTCTACAAATGCAGGTCCATTTCTGAGTTCAGAATAGAGATGAATTAAAAACAACAGCAAAAAACCCAACCTTTTGCATGTTTTTTCATATTAGCAGGGACAACCTTTGAGTATCGATCGTCTCTCATGGATGAAGACAGAAAGCTGTGTAGACCGTGTCAGATCTCCTGTCTAACTGCTTGACATCATGGAAACCACAAGGAAAATTGTTATTGAGTGGTTTTAGGAACCTTTTGGTACAATCTGTCTTATGGACAGGAGACAGAAGAGCCAGACCATGACTAGCCAGCTGCACCCACATCTTGGGGCAAGAATCTTGGCTCTAGTCCGAAAGGCTGAAGGCCTAAGCCAACAGCCAAGCCCCGAAATGCCCTCAGCTTGGCTCCAAGCCCAGCCTTTGCAGGTGCTAACTTTGTAGTCTCTCTTCAGCAGAAACAGGACAGGGATAAGGGAAGTTACGCTCCAAACAAATTACCATGAAATAGGCTCAGTTTTGATTACACCCGGTTTGGACAGCACAGTTCCAATCCAGTGAAACTGGAACTAAAGGCTTGCAGCCAGAAGGCAATGCTGTTCCTCCCCTTTCTTGTTACCGCATAGCCCACAGCTACTTCAGTTTCTAGCTGTGGGCAACCCTCACCCAGGCAAGAAATCACTGTTTCTCCTCGTTAGCAAATGCTTTGAGTGCTCAGATTTGAGCCCATTAAACAGTTAACTAGTCACTCTTTTTGGAAAGAGCAAGGCATCACACCTGTTAAGTACGTAGCATCAGCAGAGGACTCATTCCTATAAAATTCAAGCATCAGGCAAAAATAGTTGAAGACAAGAGGAGTTTGGGGTGAAGCTGCATGAGATTGGCCCACCCAACCTAACAGCTGCCAAAAGGGGAGTGCTACCATCCCCTACCCCTCAGAGTCTCACTAGCTCTGCTGCTTGCCAGGCCCTTGTGTGACCCACCTCATCCTGGCATGGAAAAAACCCAACACTAAGGGTTATTTTTCTGAATTTGTTCTCTGAAGGAGCCTTCTGAGAGGCTTGCTCAATGCTGGAGCCACTGCAACAACAAAGCAGCCACCAGGCGCGAGAGTGGCTTAAACCGCTGGAGAAACTCGGGCACAGGAGGCATTGGAAGAGCCGGTATAGATTCCTTTAGGTGGGTGCACGTGGGATATACTTGGTTGCTGCTGTAATTAATTTCATAGATAAGTACCTATGCACAGAAATTAAAGATGCGTACCTGAAAGCAAAATTCACTTACAAGTTGCATGTGCTGTGAGGCTACACTTGAAAGTACAGAGGTTCCTCAGATGGTATCTCACCTTAGAAGGGCAGATTTCAAACCTTATACCAAGTTGCTAATGAGGATACAGGAAATCTCATCCATTTTTTCCACTTGAAGCAAAACATCTCTTCCCACAGAGGGAAATGTTGATGTTTCCCTGTATGATTTAGGCTTAAAGAGGAAGCTGACAGGCAGAAAGTTGTGGCAAAATAGAAAAACTGGCTCCAACACAAACAAGCCTAAGCTTGACAAAATAGGCTGTAGTTTTAACAAGCAGCTTAGGAGAAGACTAAGGCGGAGGCCCTTAATGAAAACTACTGCCTTCTGAGGCCAAAAATTTTAGAGCACCATTTCTCAAGCAGTTCGGATTGGAAATCCTACATAAAAGAAACTTCACAGTTCCCCATACATGTTTTATAAAGCTAAAGTAAAAAATTATGGTAAAAGTGATAAGCCTATAGAATTTACTGTTTCGTGTATGGGTTTGACCGGTTGCCAAGAGAATGGTGCTGCTATATGGAGAGTGGAAGAAATGACATTTTCTTTGCTTTAGATTGTTATAAAATTTTCAGTGCTTTATAAGCCCCCAGATGGTTTTTATAACCCCTTCAGGGGTTGCAACATATTGACTGAGAAATACTGATTTATATAGCAAACTCCACTCTCTTCTCATTGCAGGCAGAAATTACTGCTTTGTATATGTGTATACACACGGTGGCTGAATATAAATAAAAGCCCAACAAATAATGAGATCTGAGGCAAAATCCACCACCTCGAGGTACGTTAACGCAGGCAAAATTTCCCTAAATTTACACTGGTGTAAATTAGAGGAATATTTGGCCCTTAATCTTTTAGGCGAGCTCTGGATTGAGGATTAAAAAGTTTGTACTCTGTTTCACCCTGCAAACACAGCAGATTGCTGGCTGCTTTTATTGGTGGCAGGAATAGGGAAACATTTCCAGTCAACAGTTCTCTCGTTGATTTATTGGCTTTCACTGCATTTGTCTGAAGTGATTTAACTAGGAAGTATCAGTGACTTGGGTCATAGCAAGCCTGCAATGGAAGCGCCACAGCAGGTGTATCTCAGCACCTCAGGAGGAGCAACACTGAAACTCTTTGCCTGTAATGAATAGACAACTGGAGTAAACAGCAGGTCCAGTTTTTATTTTATTTTTGGAAGACCACTAGATTCGTCTGTATTTTGTATAGTCCATTGGGTATAATACGATTCTTACTGAGCGGTGGCTTCCTGAAGTATGTTGAAATCTGGCAGTGGACCATGAAGGTCTCACATGCCCTGGGTGACTAAACCTGCGCCTTTGCTCTTGCCCATGGGTCCTGTGCCACCAGGCCGGTGCGTGGCTCGCTGGGTGACCCGACTGTGGCCACTGATGACACTGCCTGGGGACAACATGCCATGGTACCTGGTGCTGTGCTCCAGCACGCAGCTGGGAAGGGACAACGCTCCCTTCATCCCATACCTCAGGAGTGAGGTGGTCACTCGGAACACGGCAACTGCGATTTTAAATCCACAAAAGGCAGGAGAGTTGGTGGTATTCCCAGGAGATGTCTCTTGCCACCCTGTCTGAGGCTTTTCTGGAACGAGGGAGAGCTCTTCAACTCTCGTGTTGGCACCTTCCTACTTTGCATCAAAGAATTAAATGTGAAGCTACAGTGCCATGCTCTTCCATTCCTTCTGCCTGATCAAATGTATTTTTAAGTCATCCCTTGGGAGGGTGGAGACTGCAGTTCCACTCCCTGCTTGCAAGGCAGAATGCTTTTGTATTTGACATTAATCAGCCAGTGAATAAAATACACAAACAGCCCTTAGGCTGGGCACAAAATTTATCTGACAGCCTTGTCCTCAGCATCTCCTCTGCTCCTTTGCATTGCAGTACCTCTGTCGCTTCTTGGAGCTGGGCCTTAACCCGTGGCCCCATAGCTCTGCACAGGTAAAAGCAGAACCACTGCCCTAAACTTTCTGACAGTTTTCAATATGCAGATTATAAAACCTTTAGATCACAAACTTTCTCTGACAAGGCACGCACACAGCTCCCAGCTCCTTCAGCCCCCATCTCAGCTGAAGCCGTCTGATACTAATATTAAGAGAAGGCAGTGAGCTGCTTCCAGATTACCTTGGATTTGTGTGGATTTGGGGCTAAGCCCCATCAGCGAAGCTGCTGCTTAAGCTTTTGCACGCAGTGTTTAAGTTTAGGACCCAAGTGGCCAGAGCTGGCAAAGTTGTGGTGTTGGTTCAGCTATTTGTGCTCAATTGGACAGCTGTAAAAAGAACAAGCAGCAGAACCGCTCCAGACCTGAAAGAAGGCAGCAAAGCAGACTTGGCAGAGGGAAAAAAGTATGGGCAAGTCGGCTGGCTTGGGGGAGGCAAGTCAGAGCAACGAGCCTGAGGCACAAACAAAGCAAATGGCAGCCTTGAGACTGGCCTCGGCCCTGGCAGGGCAGAGCCGAGCCACCGGCCAAGGCATGGCCGGGTTCCCAAGGCTGAGAGGCGTATGTCGGCAACGGGGGATGATGCGAATGAACACCACTTTTTTTTTGGCTGAAATATGCCTGTTACTCCAAGCTGGGAATGCTACGATAAATACCCTGTTCTAAAATGTGGGCTCTCAGCCGAAGGATGGAAGGTCTCATCTGCAGCTCCTCAGCGCTAGGAAAACACAGTACTGCCATGTCAAACCTAAATTACCTTCCCTTGATGTGGGCGGGATGCAGCGCTTAAACCCCTTTGACGTGCATTTCCTAGAGAAGAATGGCAATTCCCTCGCTGGCCCATCATTTACTGTCTACGTAAAAGCAAAAGGAGATGATTACGAGTGGGGAACTGACCTGCTCTTGCAATATATAGTGTCCTGTCTGCTCAGCCTATAACATTTTGCTATTCAGTTGTAAATAATACTCTAAGGAGGGGAATAAAATGAAAATCGAACTCGGAGAAGCTGGTGTAGAAAAGCAGACACACACACAAAATAAGAGCACAGGTCCAGAGCTTTCTACTTGGGCTTAAAAGCAGAAGGCGGCGTTAGTGGAGCACATCCCACCACCCGCCCCACGGTTTGGAGTAATGCGGCGCTGCAGCCTTTGGGGTCTGCCGGCAGAAAGCCAAATAAATCACTCCTGGCTGGCTGCTTCTGCTTGGCACCTGCCAATATGGTCTGACATGAAGGCTTCCAGCGTTATACCTAAAGGAATTCTCACATTTATATTTCAAAGAGTGCTGGGAGGCTGCACGCATTTCTTTTACATGTACATATTTAAATCTATTCAAATTTGTTCCTCTTATGAATCATCGTATCATCGTGAATCATCGTCGGGACTTATTAGCTTAAACTCTCCTCAGTACACACTTGTAAGGAAAAATACAAAATATATATGCCTTGAGTATTCCAGTGGTAGTTGGGTGCCTTGCAGCAAGAAATAGATTTTCTAGCAACAGCCTTATGGGGAGAAGTGGAATTATTCCCATTTTACAGAAGAGTAGTGGAGGTGAAGTGGTCAGTCCATGGCTATTCAGGAAGCCAGTGGAAACGCCCCCAGATCTCTAGTATTTCAACATAATTGCTAACCCACAGGACCAACTTCTAAAACCAGATGGAAAAGCAATGCATAGAGGAAAAAGAACAAAGAAAGGGGTTTGGTTTGGTGCCAATGAAGAGTAAAAGAAGAAAGCCATTAACAAAGCATTTTCCCATGTGATTCAAATTAGGGTGGCCATAATGGCTGAAGACAATTGTGCTTTTATTCTTTTTTCAGTGATATTTTCAAATTTGGGAAAGTTTCTGTTGTTGTTTTGCCATTCAACATAAATAAGTTGAATTTGGTGCCACTACCAGAATGACTCACTGCCCTAAAGAAATTCAGAACGTTCCCAGTAGCGGAAATATATTACTAAATTTTAAATCTGAGCCACATCGGAACAGATTTTTCTGTGCTGGGAAACAATTTCTCTACAGGCTGGAGGAAGCGCTCTCCAACAAATGAAAAATGAATTCTGTATTGTAATCCCGATTAAATTCACTGGGATTTTTTTTTCAGGAGTAAGGAATGAGTAAAAACAAACAAGCAAATCCTTTTGGATATGAACCAAAAAGAGGCATAAAACATTAGTTGGGCTTTTAGCCATAAGTTACTGGGAGATCTATGGCCTCAATGAGTTTTTGGTCATGCTCTTCAGGAAATACACAATACAGAGTTTATTCAAGATAACTTAATGATAACAACTCCAGGCATTTTGGTTACTAGCTGTAGGTTTCTTTCTTACTGACACATTCTTCAGTGGAAACCTGGCCTTGGCTTTGCACTCTGCCTCGGCCAGTTGGGTTTTTTTTAAGATTTTAGTTTCTTCAGTTCTTTCAAACTGAAAAAGAAGAAAAGAGATTATAGGGAATATTAAAAAACAAAACAAAACAAAAAAAAAAACAAACACAAAAAAACCATCAACAACAACAAAAAAACCCAAAAAACAAAAAAAAACCACCACACAAGATTTTAAAACTTTAAGTTTCTATTCACTGTTTTAGGGCTTCTCTTATCTGAAAATACACAAAATTCAATTTTTAAAATAAATATTTATAAAACGAGTGCTGGCAAAATGTACTTTCCTGCCAGCTGCAGTGCATGCTTTCTGATTAGCCATTTTTCTGAGACTACCTGGGTGTTTCCATACTCTCAGGTGGCAATACAATAGGAGAGCGGTCAGCTCAGGCTGAATTAGCAGCACATGAAGGCACCTTGCATTTGGTTGAACAGAGTTTTGATCTGTTCTTTTCCATATGCTGAATTATGGGATATATCTGCATATTCTATTTGCAGGAGTAAACCAAAGAGCCTAGAAAGGAGATTTCTTGTGATAAATAATGGGAAGTTGTAAAGGTGGGGCAGTTTGGACTATTTCCTGCATGTTACTGATAGGGAAACAATAAAAAGCTAATATTTTCCCCAGAGATTTACAGATTACGACTCCAGATTTTTCTCTTGTGTTTTTTTCCCCCCCACTTAAGTGACTTCTGGGGCTAACAAGTACTTTTTATCCTCTGAGGATAAGGTCTAAAGAGAAACTCTATGTTCAGCCCAAGAATATTCAGTCAATTTAGATGACTGTTTTCTTTCCGAGGCCTGTAGAGATGAACAGGTTCAGGGGTTTGATTTCAACCTGCTCGGATGAATGAAACAGGCTGCTGCTAAGCCTGTCTCCAGCCAGTAGTAAACATCTAAAGTACAAAGTTAAGAGTCCAGAAGAGAAATGCCTCGGCTTTGATTCCCCAAAGGTTCAAACCGCTGTGTGAAATAATTAGCAGCTGCAGCCTGTAATCACTTGCCATTCAGGCAGGAAGGAAACCCAGCAGCAGGCAGCCAAGGAACAGCGCAAACGGACCTTACTCCTGCCTACCTTCCGTAACCTGCCTTCTCCTTGGTAAAGCACAACAGCTACCCCCAGTAAGCGAGCCGTCCAGCTTTCTGCTGGGACATGCTTCCCTCATCACAAGGCAGCTGGTCCTGACACCATAGCTAAACCTCAGCATCTCAGCTCAGCCTGCCTTTTCCCAAGACAAAGTCTAACATCTGAGTTCGCAAGCTGGAGTAATACTCACAGGAAATCTTTGCTCATTTTGCCAAAGTGATGTAGAAGATGGCAGATTAGTCAGTCTTTGGCTAAAAGCAAAGGTTTCTTGCCTTTCAACTAATTAACATACTTAAGGCCTAGCTTTGAAAACCCTGTTGTTCCTTAGCAAGATATTTCATACTTGCCTCCTGCTCTCTATTTTCTTGCTGGCCCTTAAACTCTGATCATGCCAATGATCTTCAGCTTCTGTTGCTTCTGTCATGCTTTTCACAACCTTTCTAGGTCTCTAGGGCTTAACAATCAAACACTCAGCTCTGGTTAAGGCGAAGTTTTATATACATTTTTAATATATATTTCTTTTTTATATATAAAGCATCTACCATAAATATTCTTTGGAAACACATTTGATCCCTTTTTCTATTTTCCCAATTTGTTTCTCCACACACCACCTCCGTTTGGTGTTTGATGCCTCAATGTCTTGGGTTTGCCCACCTCCTTCTGCATTCCAGCATCAGCTTCTTCCAGGACTGGGATGTCCTCTCTGCCCGGTAGGAGAGTTTTGGTTTAACTTCTTGTACCTATAGTTTACTCCAGACATCCCCCTGAGTCAGTTTGTGCTGCAACAACAGCGAAGACAGGATTAACTAGTGCAAAGCTTTAAGAATTAAGGCATATCCCGATAATTTGAGAGATGATGGGAAAGATCCTTTCCCCTGACCCCTTTTCAGAGCTGGAGATCAGGCTAACAATTTTTAAGTCATAGTTTCTGGAGTTTTTGAAGCTTCAGTTTCTGAAGGTAGAAGTAGAATGAATGGTTCACAGTTCAAACCCATTCTTTCAGAAAGGCGTGGGGTTTGGTTTTAATAATGCCAGGCTAATTTGTGAATTAGTGTCTCAATTTTCTGAGGTACAAGAGCAGACTTCTTTGGAGGACTTGCTGACAGTATGTAACAAAAAAAGAAAAAAGATGAGGACAAACAAATCCAATTCCTTTAGATTTAGTTGCTATTGTGCATTAGGACTAAAAGGTCAACTACCCCCTCTAAGTGTACAGGAAATGTTTCATATATTTTCAGTGCATGATGAATATATATAAAAGCATATATGACATTAAAAAAGTTATGGGTTTTTTTTTAATTAAAAGGCAAAACCCCAGGAGCACTATGGGAGACAGATGCTCTGTTTATTAAACAAAAAAAAAGAAACAAAAAAAGAAACAGTAAGATTGAAGAAACAATTTTTACAACAGAACAAACACCTTTAATCACAAAAGGCATGGAATTGCCTTTTAGTACACACAGCTAGGTAGTCTTTTGAGTAGAAAGAACTCTGTCCTTATTCACTTAGAGGTGTCCAAGAAAGCTCTAGAAGACCAAGCGGTCTCTAGACAAGGACAAGGGGACAGGCGGTAGCTGGCCTAGGGTTAAATAAGCCCAGAATCACACCCCTGGTCAGCATGTTATTCTGGAGGGAGCAGGCAAGAAGGCAACAGCTGCCAAGGAGCAAAACCGTGTTTGCCCCTGCTTCACTCTTACGCAACTGCAGCCAGTGTCCTAAGTGGTTTTCTGTTTTTTTGGCAGAAAGCTTGGGCTGTGCATCAGTAACAGTGAGATCCAGGGAAGACACAGAAGCCTTGCCTCTGGCGAGGGTGGTGTGTACTTGCCCACGCGGTGTCTCTGCCCTCCTTTCACATGGCACTGCTGCTGGGGAGTGAAAACATAAGTTTGTACATTAAGGAGAGGGTGAAAATAATAGTCAAAAACCTTTCTAAGAAGAATGTTTAAGATTCCGCTGTAGCCAAACTTAAATATGCCCTCACTGAAGCTTAAATACGCTACATCTGCTCAGGTCAGTTCTCACAGGGAATGATGCCACAAGGGAAAATACAGGGAAGCAGGCGACAGACAGGATGCTGAACCGCTTCCCAGGCATCAGCAGGGCCATTCCCATGGGATGTGGGCGTTGCGGACAGATGTAGCCCATGCTCTTGCCCTGTGGTTAGCCTCCACCACAACTTCCCATCTGCTTCATTTATTCCTGGCCCTTTGGGTGGCGGTGCCAGGTCAAGCCCTCGTCGGATGGCTGAGACTCTTCTGCCTTCGCCGGTGCCTCTGCGTCCCCTTCCCCACTGTGCTGGCACAGGCCCCCTCTTGCTCAGGCTTTGGCAAATGGGTCCATCCATGAATCTTAGCATCACTAGGAAAGCCAAGGAAGATGTCAGGCTGTCCCAGGCTGGGAACCTTTCACCATGCCAGAAGTTAGGAGGCTAGACAGTTAGACCAGCCGATGTCTCCCTCCAGAACCAATTAAGCACGCTGAAGTCGTCTTGTGGCTCTGAACAGCTTTGGTGGAGCACGTTTCCCTCGCAAGTCTGGATCTCTGGCTGGTACCCGAGCACCATGAGTGCCCCTTCCTGCACAGAGGGTGTTGCCACTGTGATCCATCTTTCTGTGACTCTGCAGACGGTGACTGGCATTTCCACAGCTATCATAACAGTGCTTGGGGATATATTTCTATTTCCAAGCTGTGTCCACTGTCTGCGTTTTGAAGCCACATGTAAGCTGGTAGGCTCATGGGCTAGCCTCAGAAAACCTCAGCTCTGCACCAAAGTCTCTCTCTCAGGGTCTTCTTTGGGTCAGCACGTTTTTACCTCAAACACACATAGCCCAGCAGACCAGAGATCAAAGCTATTCCTTAACCAAGACAGGGCACAATGAACCCGAGGTTGTCTCACATCACCTCCTTCTGAAGGGAAAACAAACATCACTTTTTCTTTTTTTGTTCTGGGCAGACAGCTCTGCCTTCCCCACCGTGTTGCAGTGTCACAAGAAGCAACATAAATCAATGCCCAAGCCCGCTCTGTGCCCAACACTGCATAGACTTCTCCTGGCCACATGAGAGTCTTGGTTTTTTTTGAGGTGATCTGTATTTTATTTGCAGCTTTTGTTTTGTTCTAGTCCTGCCTTGCCTCCATCCACTTTTGTCAGCTAGGGTTTTGCTGCTTTGTTTTCCAGTTGCACCACTTGGGCCCAGTGGATAAGCTTTTAAGTCAGAAAGCAAGCGCGCCAGAGCAGCAACCCATCTCAGTCTTGCTCTGCCCCATCGGGCTTGACAGCACTTCAGAAATGATTGATGCTGTAGCTCCAGAGCCTTCCCTTCAGATGACAGCACTCAGGAAAGCTGTCAGCGCTCGGGGAGAAAAGATCACCGCAGAAATGCTGGCTCATTTCGGCTTGTCTCCAGAGTTAGTTTCTCAAAGATCATAAATACATGGATTAGGGTTTCTAACTTCATGAGTTCCTGGACAGTTGACACCAAGAGTTGTATTTCTGTAGTAAAATGTGGATGTACCTCCCTCTAGTCATAATGCCTTGAAGGAGCCAATATCCGTAATTCATTTGCTATATTGTGCGGTTCAGAAGCCATGGAGGACCATGTAAAGCATCCACCCAGCTTAAAAATGACTGCAGTTAAATCCCTTCATTGAGGACTCTTCTAATTATGCCCCAGGAGGGAAGGGGCAAAAAGCGAATGAAGCAACAGGAGGTGTACGCATTAGCACTGGCGTTGCGTTATCGGTTCTCGTGCCCCACGGTATCAGAGGAAGCTATTTTTGGCAATTCGCCTGTTATCAAGAAGGTCCAGGAAGTTAATCCAGATGGCAATGAGCTGCATAAAGCAACTTCAACTTTTCTTAGAAACTTCCCACTTGGTTCATACACTAGTCCAAAGGGTGGTGATCTCACACAATGCCTTTATGCCTGCCCCCTGTGATTGGTATTTGTTCAGGCTGAACAATCATTTGTGTTGAAAAAATGACATATATCAAACCGCTGTTTTTAGTAACTTGTAAGAGAAAGGCCAGGAATTAGGCTCAAAGTAGCTTTGAGACAGCTCAAAGCACCAGCCTCTCATATCCATCCATTTCTTCTAAGAGCACTTCAAATTCCCTTTCCTTCCAGAGGAGCCATTTCTCACTGTCACTTCTGGCAAGCCCAGTCCTCAGAGGTGCTCTGGGCTCTGCTTTCTTAGGGTGGTTATTTCTCTCACAGAAGAATTCCTGGTAGCTTGCCACAGTTTGTCTCAATAAATCTTCACATACCCAATTTTTATAAGCTTTTTTTCATGTCAAGTGTTGAGCAACCTAATATTACATCATTTGTACTGAGTGTTCACTGTCATCAAGAGCAGAGAGCTGCCTACTGGATAAGATTTCCTTTCAGAGGTGAAACAAAGACATTTTTACTTAGCCTGAGTGTTTCAGTCAAACACTGTGAGTCTGACCCCAGCCTTTCACATACATGTAGAACCCGTGTCAGGCAGCCACCAAGCACCGCAGAGCTCCCTCACCTTTCAGAAGTGCTTTGTTCACACTAGCAGAGCAACGCAGGATGATTGCATTCCAGTTCAGCAGCATTGAGAGTCCAGTTGGCGTAGGAATAAGCAGTTACCTGAGGATCAAAGGCAGAGAATCGGAGCTTAGCATCCATACACTGTATTCAAAATGAACGGAACATGTGAGGACAAAACATTGCAGGTCTCTCTTTGTAATCGTTAGGATTGACTCATTCTGAAATGCTATTATTAAACAGATTCAAGGGGAATTACATCTCTGGTAATAACCATAATACTTTCAAGACTAGATTTTCGAGTTATCTGTTTGCATATGTGCCTGCACAAATTGTGCATGCCACATCTCTTGGCATTAGCATAGCGACTATGCACACAAAAGTGGCATCTGTGCACACACATGGCCAGCTAGACATCAGCCTGGACTTGGACCGAACACCCAGGTTGGACACACAGATCCCTCAGAGCAGTTGGTTCCTACTTTTATTAAGCTACTGTCAAAACAGTGCCGATAATAGAGCAACAGAAGCTAAAAGCCAATTCCAAGTGATGTAGACAAACCGGAGCTCACACATCGCTCAAGCAGCGCCAGCAGCTCCTTCGATTTTGCATCCATCTTTCCTAAACACACTGCATTCAGCAATTCACACCTCAGGTGTGATCCCACCTCAGGTTAAAACATTTCTTCTTTTGTACAACCCTCTTGCCAAGTACCCTTTTATATTTTATTACCAACGCCTATTATTTGTATTAAGTTACTTCCCTTTGTATGACTGGCAACCTCCCAGCTGCCTCTGAAACCAGCAGCGATGAAGTGGGGGAAATAAAAGCAGCAGATGCTCTTCCTTCAGTTCCCACCACCCACACTGCAATGCAGCACTTGGGACTCCTTCTCCAGACCTCTGTCCTCTCTCCATCCCTTGATTTCTGGAGCTAGGGAGGGGGAGAACTGCCACTGATGGCAAGTGGGATGGTGATAAAATGTCTTTTCCCTCTTACCTCTTTTATAATAATCTCTGTCAGAATGTTCCAAAAAAAAACCCCCCACAAAACAACCAAACAAAAAAAGCCAACCACAAACCCAACCATGCAAATTCCCTTGTCCTCAGGCTCTTCACATTTTGCCTTTTGGTACCCATTTAACATAGACTCCCTCAACACCGGCAATTATCATGAATTTTGCCATATCTAACTGGAAATCTCTAAGCAGTCATTTCAATATCGGGCACTGTAAGATACATCATGACAGCACCATCTCTATTCACACTTCTCCAATATGCCCTTGATAAATCATCTAGTATATTTTCAACTCCTTTTCTGGATTGGCATTCAAACCTTCACTTGGTATTTCTGGAGTGTTAACAGCTGTCTCCCTATTCCTGGTGAATACTTAGCGAAGGTTCTTGAAAATAATCTCAGACACCTAGGGATCTGTTCCTAGGGCTGCTCAAGTTTTCCATAGATGCGCTAGTGGGGACCATTAGGAGCACTACTGTTGCAGTCACCCCTTGTGACATTGGTATCTCGGTTTGCTAAACGCTGCTTGAGATTAGAGATACACTTATAAAAGACAATGCAGAGGTGGGGTGGGAGATAAGTTGCAACATAAAAAGAGCAGATGAGGAACTGGGGCACACTTGGCTTTCAACCAAATATGCAGTGCATGCTCCATACAAACATACGAGAGAACAAGGAGGTGGCACATGAAAGCCCTTAAATCTGTCAAAGGAGAAAAGAATAACAGTTCTGGATTATTAACAATGACCCGCCTCACAATTCAGCCAAAAAAAAAAAATCCAGTGGCTAAAGATTTAGCTAGTTCTCCGGGGACTTTGGTTCAGTCCCTGACCTGCCAACAAACTCTCAGTGCAGCCTTTAGAAAAATCACTTTGTTTTGATCTACCTCCCTGTCTGTAAAATGGGAACAGTGGCATTTCTCCACTGCGGTGCCAGACGGCAGAATTTTGTGGAGTGGAGGTGTTCGGATGCCACAGAGTCTACTACTGCTCCTCAAAAGTTGAATATTCCCCAGCTTACTGAGTGGTTTTTGATGTGCATGTAACAGAAGGTAGCTAGCAAAATGAAGCAATTAGTTCTGTGACATTTTCCGCTGCCTAACGAGTTTCTCTTCTGCTTGTCACACAAGTATTTCAGAACTGGAGCTTGTGTTACCAGTTCTCAATATTTTACGCTTTTTCAGGCTGCAATTCAACAGCTGTCTCAATATTGCAGTTGGAGCCAACATATTTCGTATAGATTTTCCTCAATATGTTGCCATTTTTTAAAAACCTTCGCCGTGCCTCTTTGCTATTCATGGCTTGACCATGGCTACCTTTTAATTAGAAATCTGGCACTTGAGTATTTCTTCTCCAAATGTGTGAACTGAGGTTGTTTTCATGTCAGTGAGATTAATTTCTCTGAAAGCTCAGGTTTCTGTCCCAGCATTTTCCCCCAACCCTTCCAAGCTGCACATCATGTGCTCGTTAGTCAGTTCTCCACAAAAATACCACAAATCTCATACAAAATACTACTCTTTCCAGCCTTTCTATTTTGCTTTCTAGGCTCAAGAAGGTATTATATTTATCACCCATGTTATTGCAGGGCTTTTTTCGTCCGGCCCCTGTTCCTTACAGTTGATCCACAAAAATTTGTCCCTATAACAACAGCTCTGTGTGCTATCACTGTTAGTCTTATTCTCCACAAAATGCTGTACTGTATTGAGGATAAGCCTCCTTTTTACTCCTCCTAACCCAGTAAAAATCCTCCTGGTGGAGAGCTACAATGTGAAACTCTGGCCCTTCTCTCCTGTCCTTTTTGGCATGCTTAGAGCTGTACTGATTTCCCACTTCAGTTCTCTGTCCTGACTTCACCAACCCTAATGCCAAAGGACGTAAGAGTCACGCTTCATGCAATTAGGAGTCATAACAAGTGCCTGTATTGATTTTCATTTTAAACTGACAGTATCTTTGCCACCTATACATAGATCAATATTCTTTGAAGCTTTGCATTCCTGCTGTTTTGCATATTGCACAAAAAGGAGCCCCTTTCCATGCGGGAAGGATGCTCTTTGGCAGATCCGTCACTGTCCAGAGGTGGAACATGCCTACAGATGATTATATCAGAAAAGCTTAGTTATGTGCTTTGGACCATTTGAACCACAACCTTTTTTTAAAAGTGTGGTATTTAGGAAGAAGGAAAATTTACCTTTGTATTTGATACTAATTTAAAGTACCTTTACAGTATTGTATATATTTCTGGAATCAGGCTTTGTGTAAGAACAAGCGTTTAAACTTGGTGATCCCTCCCCAGCCCAGTCCACCCTGAAACATTCCTGTGCCACATGCAGCCCCTGGTCAGCTTGCAGAGGGCACTGGCCATCCCTGCAGGGTGATGTCCTGGCTGGAGCTCTTGGACACCTAAATGCATGTAGCTTAAGCTGCCTTTGGAGGTGTCACCGCTCTTCACCAGCCAGTTTTTAAAACAGTTGCCATTTGGCAAGTCGGATCCCATCTGGGCCCCGACAGGCCCTATGCAGTCATGACCCAGCGAGTGACAGCCGTTTTGTGAGCCAGGCAGAAGCCACGAGCCTGTGTGAGCCCCATTACAGGCTCTCGCAGGGCTCATTAGCTCAGGCTGGGGAGCTGGGGCAGCACGAGCAGCCAGCAGTGAGCTGGGACCGTGGGCCTTGTGTGCCACAGCTGCCTGGACCACAGAGCGCTGCCCGAGAATGCCGAGTAATGAAACCAAAGTCTGGAAAGAGCTTTGCAATACACACGTTATTGTCAAGAAACCTGCCTGGGTGAGGACATCAGACACGGACATCAAGAGGTCACCCACGTCTCCTAATGTACAGAGACAGCACTGGTTACTCTTAGGCAACAGGACATGCTCTCACCTAACTATTTTTCCTGCCTGCTGTCACTACTATAAAATATTGTTTTCTAGTCTAAACTCTATCTTTTTCCCCCTCCACTTCGTCTGGTTTTGTTCCAGTTCTCTCTATTGTTCTCCTTATGCATGCCGTAATAATAATCCTGGTATAACCTCCCTTAGCCTCTGCTAATGGAAGTCACCGTATGAACTTTACCAAGGGTCAGCACCTTTATTTCTGTTTCATAATAGCTAAACTGAGCCATGAGGAGGTGAAGGGATTTGCTGGAGGCCATCAAGCAGACCCTTGACAGCTGTGGGACAAGAAGCCAAGTCCAATGAGACCTTGATCATTGCCCTACCCACTTAGAAACTGTTCTTCCTTCCCCACTTGCAAACAATGCACCTATTGTGGGAATGGGAAATGACCCCTGTTCTTTTGGGATGGAGAAACCTTTCACAGCTGTTGTCAAAACCTGGCAATTCTATGGCCACGACGATGCCTGGGCTGGAGCAATAGCTGAGTATATTAACATCAAACACGAATGCCTGCTTGCTGAATGTCACACACACACAGCAGGAGACCCTGCACACCGGCTTTCATCAGACACGGGCAGATCACAGATGGGGCCAGCAAGCTGCACATGGGCTTGGGGCTGACAGAGACCACCACACTTCCCTCCCAGCCACAGAGTGCATCACCTGGACCTTGATGCTCCCCGCTGGAAGATACATGCTTCACCTGCCGGATGCCTCCTTTTTCCCCTTCGGTTCCTCCTTTTTGTCCATCAGGAGAGTGGACCCACCTCTCCCACAAGCCCTGCCTGGTGAGCCCCTGCTCCTGCCACGCTGGGGCTCTGGGGGCCACCAGCTTAGTCCAGCAGTGAGGTGCTACCCACAAAGCAAGCTCACAGCGAGCCACGCAGCCCACGTCTTCCCAGGGCTCAGCCAGGCAGAGCAAAGGGTTAAAAAATCGCAAGTGATTTCTTTGCAAGCCATGGAAGGGACTAAGAAAACGGAAACTAGCCTGAATTTAAACTGAAGGACCCTATTCTTCTGCCAAGCCACTTGGTTCCTTAATCAACTGGGGCCTTGTTTCGCAGGCAGTCGTCAGAGGCTTTAGAAAGTCGTTCAGACAAATCTGTAAGGGGAGAGCCACAAAGGATGTCTTTTCTGTGGCGCTCCCTACCTAGAATATGCAATGCTTGGGGACGGGGCTGCCCTCAGTGGTGCTTCTGTACCGCTGGAGCACAATGCACAATGCTCCTATAGGATACTTTCACTACTGAGCTCCTGCTTATTTAAATACGCATTTAATTAAGGCAAGTCCTGTAGGAAATTGAGCAACAGGCTTCCCCAATGGTACTTCTCCGCCTCCCCAAAATAAAAACCTTTGTTGAGTTTGGGAGTGGGTTTCGGAAGCGCCGCAGTCTGCTCCAAGTCAGACGTCTCTCGCCCTCGTTAGCTCTGCAGTCCTGTTGCTTACTAGGTTTCTAGCTTCTAAGGAAATACTTAATTCTTTTTTTTTTTCTTTTAGCTCAATCTACTAATGCTTTCAATGATTTCTGATAATTACACTTTTATTTCTCATTATTATAGAGTTAGGAGGAAAAAATACCCCACGTAATACCAGAAATCTGATTATTCTGGGAAACTTTGAAGTCCCCTTCTCCAGTGGTATTCTTTGATGTTCCTATTAAATAAATAATGATTTTACATCTAAGGTTTATCTTACAGTGAAAAATACACCATTATCCTCAGTGTAAAAAAAAATAAAATCTTTTCATTGTTAGCCACCATAAACATCAGCTGAAGCTGTGATTCAGGAGTGCTTGAAGCTGACCTGCCCAGATATGGGGCAACGTAGTTTTTTCGCATTAACTACTTGTGAAGTCGAAACCGGCACTGCAGACAGAGGTACTGCAACAGGGGGAGGAAAGGAAGAGGTTAGATCAAAATAGAAAAGGCACGCAGGCAAAAAGAAACTAGCAGACGCTCTAAAGACAGAAACGCATCAGATTAGAAACAGAATATGAGTCTTTTCATAAGATTTTTCAAGCATGGCCTCGGGCACTTTGTGTGACAGTGGGAAATAGGATGACATTTCTGGAACTGTGCTGAATTAAAAATAATAATAAAAAAGATCAGAATTTACTGTAGCAGGAACTCATTAAATACTTCAGCGACAGTATATGCAGTAGGTTGCTGTGCAAAGCAGGCCACCTAAATTAATTTATTTTTATGTATTATTTACTTGATGTGATAATGGCTTGGACTGTAAAGTTTGCAGGGGCTGGATTTCAGAACTGCATGGTGCCTCTGCAGCCCTTTCTTCAGGTCTGCCCGGGCTGGTGCTTCGTGCCGTTCATTTGTCCCCCTCACCGTCCCCCTGCGAGGCAGGAAACTGCCTCATTTGCCGCTGAGTGGGTATTTTCTGCCTGGGACGGGGCTGTGCCGCCACGGGCAGGGGCAGGGGCAGGCTGACTAGGCTGCGCATCCCTGAGCTGTGACAGAGAAGCTGCTGTAGAGACCACAGGTTTAAATGAGAAGGTGTGGGTTTTTTGGGCAGTGAATGAGCCCCCAAATCTCTCTTCACCATTTGACTTTCACCCACAGTATCCTGGCATGGGGAAGCCCCCCTTCTGCTGCGCACAAGCCTCGCAAATCCACCATGCACACTGGTTTGGGTGCCTGGTGCTGGGCTGGTAGGCATGACACTTCTGGAAATGCAAGGGGCTCCCGGTCCATCTGCCCGAGGTGAGCACCCACCCAGGCAGAGCCTTTACTTGTGTGTGCCAGAAAACACCGCCAGCAGCACCCACTCCGCGAGCCACACGAGGAGGAGGAGGACGGGTGGGATTCACAGCAATACCGCAGGCGAGAGTGTAGAGAAGCAGCACGCCAACACCGAGCACAGAGAGAACAGAAGGAGTGGGACAGGGAAGCAGAAGCTGGAAGGAGAGCTCCCGTATTTTTTCTGCCTTTATCCCCACTTTTATGTTCTGATTTTGCTGAGTTGTTGGGGGTGTTTTGTTTTGTGGTTTTTGGGGTTTTTTTTTGCATTACGGATAAGACCTAGAAGCCTTCTCCATCCTTCCCACAGCTGCCAAATATTCTTCACACAGCAGGAATGGTATCCCTTCCACTTCTCTCCTTATCCCTTACTTTCAGTTCCCACCTGCGCTTCCCAAAAGTGCCCTCTGAGCCACTGCTCCTCTCAGCAGTCCTGTAACACCTATTGTTAGCGCTTTGCAACTGCGCTCATCTGACAAGAGTGGAAGAAGAAATCACCACAGGCTTCTCAGGGCAGAGATGCAATCTTGTGCTCAGATGGCCGGAGGCTGGGAACTTACCTTGGCAGCATGCTGCTCTTCCACTTGTTTCCTGAAACAAACGTGCGTCTGCAGAAACCGGAGGTGATGATCCTGGGAAGTGTTTACATCTGGAATGGAAAAGCTGTGTTTAAAATCCAAGCGTAAGAAGGGCGGCGGTGTAAGGGTGTTTATTGTGGAGGGCAGAGGAGAGGGGGGAGGATGCCGTGGTAGTGTTCCCTTGTAGCGCTGCGCAGGCCCTGTGCAGCCACCAGCCCTGCTCAGACCCTGCCACATCCCCGTCCCGAAACAGGAGCAACCAGCAGCTGTGACCAGTAGTAAAGCGAATGGGAGAGAGGGCATTTATCTAGAAACCAGAGCTCCTTCCTGGCCTCCAGATTGCTGACCTGTATAATAGATCAGCAAGCCCCAGCAAACCACCTTTGGCTGGCTGATTTCTTCCAAGAGATGTTTCCAAAAGAAGGCTCCTCTGCCTGCAGCCCTGCTCACTGGAGACTGGTGCGAGGCTCCGGACTTTGTATCGTTCCTACATGAGGCAGCTAAGAGGAGTTTCCAATGGTTTTCTGGTTTTCAGTCTCCTGAGTTGTTGAAACCAATTCAGCCTCAAGCATTATTCAAATTGGTTTCCCTGTAGTCCGGTTTCCTTTTACTCGATCCAGTCTAACTAAAGGCTATCAAACAGAGTGGTATTTCTCCCTCTGTCCTACCAGATGGGGCCTCCTAGGTCACGTTGTCATATGCATAGTTATGGCCTGACACATAGCGAACCTAGGACGCACAGAACATTGGCTGCTTTGTGCTGGATGAACAACGTGATCCAAGTCAGCCTGTGGCTCGAGGATACCCACAGGCAACGGAAGCGAGAGGGCAGGAACGCGCATGCGGGATCTGGAGAGGCCACCTCTGTTGGAATCAGCTTGCATTTAAATTGGATTAAGCATTCTGTGAAACTACACCCTTAGTTATACCGGATTTAGCTTCCAGGCCACCCTTAGTCATCACAGGTCGCAGCGTCCCTCCCAGAGGCCACTCCACAAACTCTGTACCGCAGCACGCCATCATCTCCAGCACTTCTGCTCGGCTGGATGGAAGGGTTTCTGCATGTCAGCCCCACTAGCTCCCAACCAGCCGGGGGAGCCCAGAGCTGCGCTCACTGTGAAAGACCCTTCCAGCTCTCCCTTCGTGTCCTCAGGGATGCCGTAGTCAAGGAAAGCCTCAGGCTTGGGGTCTGTCCGTGTTACAGCAGAGCAGCTGTGCCTGGCCATGGGGAGGAGTAACCAGACTGGATGACACACTGCTGCTGCCCAACGGTCAGCAGCCAGCACAGTTTCAGACAAACGTGTTTAGCATCTCATCATCAAGCTGTGATTAAATCCTGGGCAGCACAAAAAAACACAGGCAGGTAAATTAACAGAGAACAAAAATTAGCCTCAGTCTATGCGGCTTGACAAACTGTAGTTGGTTTCATGTCCTCAAGCGAGTTCAAGCATGACAGCAGTTCCTAATACAACACAAGACTTCAGAAAAAGCCTTAAAACCAACACCGTGGGGATGGCAACTTCTGCTGCCTGAGAGGATGAGCTAATCAAATTACGCAAGAGGAAGGGGGTGGCAGTTCACAGCTTTCACCTTTTGTGAACTCCTGCAATTTTCCCAGGGAGGGTGTTGTTTCCTTCGAGAAACCTCACCTCCTGTAGACTCCCATAGCAAAAGTGCGTACAGGAACTTTTAGGAAGTAACCATGGACCACATGTTTGGTTCTCAGCCCAAAGTCATCTGAATGGCCTTGCTTCTTTTTCTTTACATCTGTGGCAAGGCCATTGCACAGGGCATGGTACCATTGTCCTCGTTCACTGAAACTCGTGAGAGTGCCCATAGCTTTATCCAGCTGCTGCTTAGGCTGGAGTTCCATCACTGCTTAAGCGAACCTAAAGTCAGGGTCAGTCTGGTCCTCTCCTTTCCCTTGCACTGGCCTTGCATCGACGGTGGCATTTATCTGACCTCTGGAGCTGAGTGGAGCTCCAGACTCCAATCTAGCAGAAAACTAACTCTGCAAGAAAAAGGAATATTTTTTTGCTAGTTTAAACTACCATAGAACTATAATGGATCTGAACCCTCCACAAAACAATTTAAAAAGGCAAGGTACTGTAAGTTTAGGCTCCCTTTTGCATTCATCATTCTGCAAGATGTCAGATATGTTTCAGAATCACAGACAATTAAATTTTGGAAAACACGAGTAAAGATCTTCTTCACCGGACAGTCCGTCATTCCTGACTCTTAGTCGGGGGGGGGGGGGGGGGGGGGGGGAAGCATCTCTGTTTCTAGCAATTTCTTCTTTAAAGCATTTCCAGAAAACAAAAAGCTTGCGAGATTATGAAAAAAATAAAAAAAAAAGAAAAATGAAAAAAGAAATAAGGAAAAAGATAATTTTAGTTGAAGAAGCAAAAATCTTGAATAATTTCTTATAGTCTTTTACTGGAATCCAATAAACACATTACCAAATTACACTATGTATTTTACTAGACTAAGTTATCTTTGTGTGCATTAGAGGCACAGCGTGAAGAAAAACAATAAAAATATTAAGCTCCTTCATATAACTCAGTAGAGTTATAAAATATCTAATTGAGTGAACTACATTTGACATGAACAAATGGCGACATTGCCATGTAATGTTGTCTTTTTGGCTTCCTGACAAAGAAAAGCTTAAGGATGATTTTTGTTTCCTAAGGGCAAGTTCTTCTATTTTTGTAAACTCAGCAATCAATACGAAAGTATGAGCATAAGCACTTTTAATTTATGAACTGTATACTTTGAGCAAGTTTAATAGTTTAATCTTATGCACGTTGCTGTAAGAGTGTTTATTTTTGTTGTACTGCATAAGGCTGCTTAATGGAAAATATTGCATAAAAGCATAAAAACAGCCATATATGTAGAAAACCAGAAAAGGAATAATTAAGACACAGCAAAATTAATACTGTGGAGATTTCTTGTAAGCAGAAGAGTACCATTTACTTGAGAGAAAGCAAAGCCCCAAAGAGGGAGCCTGCTCTCATGTCACCCCTAGGCAGAAGACCATCAGAAGACGTGAAGATCTTTGTGGCTCCTGCTCAGACGAACAGGCTTCTTCCTCCCTGGCAAGCACTTGGCACTCATTTTGCCTTAAAGAGCAGAGCTCAGCCCTCATTCAGTATTTGGCAGAGGTACAGTTTTGTACCTAATTCCCAACTCTGACAATGTGGCTTGTCCAGCATGTCCCCTCCAAAGCACCACTCCAGCGCCTGTGTTTGAACTCGCTAGTGGATCTGCCAATTTACATGAAGCTGGGAGTCAGCCAGGAGGGGTTACATGTTTTGGTTTAAGCTGACCTAGAAAGGATTTACCAGCAACAACACTTGCCTATAAAAAATATCACTCCTACTCATCTCGGAGAATAAGGAGTGGACTTTTATGAGACTACCTGCGGAGTGAATCACTGCTGTCCATTATTCACAGCTGAAATATAACGTGACCTGCTGTTAGCGTTAGGGAGAGGATGGCTTTTCCCACCAAGCCCAGGTTCAGATCTGATAAGGATTTTCACAATGCGCATTTCTCATGTAAAAAGCCAGCTCTTTCACTTTGTAATACTGATGCTAGTCACAGATGGGCTGCTGGTTGCCATGCAGATGATAATGTTCCAGGGAGTTTCAGTTAATATTAAATGGAAAGTGGTCCAATTTGCATGTCTCTCTAGAAATGGCACGAGAACCATCTTGAGAATCAATATTGATAATATACTCTGAATGCAAAGCGAAAAATAAACACACGGAGCAACGAGGAGCACATGTCTCACGGTGACTCCAATCGCTGGTAGAAGACTGCAGCATCACAAAAGAGGAAAAGTAGGGAATTTTTAACAAAGTAAAAATTAAATTTGGCCTAGATAACTTTTCCAAAAATAACATTGGAGCAAATTCTTCAAAACTATATTCTTAATTAAGACCATGAATTAATTATCAGATTGTAGAACGTCTATATACATCCACAAAGTTTGCTCATCAAATCCCCATACCAGCGTAGGTGAGTACCACGTGCAAGAGGAGTGCATGTGAAGAGCAGGCAGACCCAGGCCAGCTGAGCTGTTGGTCGTGTCCTAGGAGTGTCCAGGGGCTGGGAAGAGACCTCTCACCACCCTTTGGCAAGGGAACACAGCACCAAGGCGAGCTCACACTTGCATTATTGGATGTAGGGCTTTTTGTTCTGGAATTTGGCCTATAGAAATGTAACGAGACAAAACAGCAGGCGAGGAGGTTTGCTTCATAATTCTAACTCTAAACCCACATCACACACAATGAAGTGATATTCGCTCGCCCAGCTGCTTCAAGCCAGGATGAAGTGCTCGTGACCATGTGTGGGATCACATGGCTCACACGGTTCTTACTTTTCTCAAAGGTGTCTAACTTCTCGACCTGGTTATGCACTCAGTAATCCATGGAAGATCGTATCATCTGAAGAACAATTTCTACATCAGCCAAACCAACCTCTCTGGTAGCCTGCTGTGTTCTCCAAGTGCCAGCTTTCTTACTTCTGTTTATGGAGCAAATAGAAGATCTTCAGGAGAGGCTATCCACAGTATTTTTCTTAGCTCATTTTATATTAGCAGTAGCCTGACTGCTGCTAAGCGTTCAGTTAAAGTAGATTTAATCAACTCATCAAAACAGAGTATTATTCTAACCAAGGCATGGCCTTGAAGACCAGGCAAGCGTGGAGTCCTACACACCCTCTGTAGGCTAGTCTCACCACGCAAGCAGGATTCTCATTTATTTAATTAAACACGAGAGTGTGTGTGTATGCACAAGAAAATAAAGTTTTACTGCATTCTAAAAGAAATTTAAAGCAAGCAAAACCCACAGCAGGCAGAACTAGGAAAAACATCCCATGGCTGGTTTGGAATTTGAACCAAGGGAAGGACATTTTCCCCTTCATCACTCAGTGATTGCACTCGGTGTGCATCCCAGTGGCGCTGTGGGACACGCTGTGTCCTAAACATCGGTGAAGGACAACGTTGGGAGTCTGGAAACAGGTGAAAGACAAAACACGTTCAAAAATACTGAATAACGGGGTGATGCTGGGACAAATCCCGATTCAGGGCTAGCGGTAAGTCATAGCGATGCCACTGACCTAGATGCAGGTTTTCTCCTTTGGGGCAGGCTGGAGTCAGCCAGCCTACTCATTTCCTGACGAGCAGGGCAGCATCTTCATTACCTGCACATAAGCAGAGGAGAGGGACGTCAGAAACTAACCTGGAATGTAGAAACAATTTGTGCATCACTTAGTAGAATGAAGGAAAACAGTACATGAGTAATTGGAGTCCTCAAGGAAGGGAAAACAGAGAACAACACTGGCAAAGCTTAAGTAAAACACAAATGAGAGTGCTTGTGTGTGCCCTCATCCGCAGTCTCAGCTCTCCAGCCTGCTTACGCAGGCTTGCCCCCAGCACAGCAGGCAACTTTTGTGCAGCGAGAGGAGAAAAATCATACGCTCAGCTCAATATCTCATGATTTAATACCCTGAGAAATCCACTTAATTTTTAATATATTTTTTTATAGTTTGCTATTTCAGCTGCACCCAGATCATTTTTTCAAAATGATCATCACAGGTTTACCTTTTCTAATAACAGTGCAGTGATTATGGATAGGAATTATCACAGTATAGTCGTTGCCACGGAAATAAACTGCAATGTTATAAGCACAAAAATGAAGAGCCTGCTGCAAAGGAAGATGCGTCAGCCACAGCTTTGAGGGAGTGCTTTTTTGGTAATAAATGATGGACCAATTCCTCCAAACCTCCTGAACTGCAGGAGGTAATACAGCAGCCCTGTTTTGCATGTCTATAGAACTGTGCATAATGTCTCAAATCACTTTAGAAACAGAGAGTGCCTCATACTGGATGACTTGAGGTTAAATGGTAGTTTTGTCATATCAGGAACTCAAGTGGGACCTTCTGAAGAGTCTTTGCATTACAGCCTGTTCCTCTGATGCTGAACCCCAGGAGTGCACATTTGCCAAAAAAATAAATAATGAATATATCTCTTTTGTAGCAATAATATGCATGCACAAGCAGGACTAAGATAAAGATACCTTATAGCAGACCCATCCTGGCAGGAGGATTTCTCCGCTGGCCACATCCTTTGAGCCTGTAGCCATGTGATGCTGCAGAAGGCTGTAAAGGGGACAAAGTCTGATGTGATCTAGGGACTCATTTTAAAGGGAGAAAAGAAAAGAAAAAAATAATAATAATAAAAAAAAAATATCAGTGTGGCTTAGTTCTTCTTGCATGGTCAAGGCAAAAAAAAACCTCGGTCAAAAAAAACCGTCACTTGCAATCAAATAAATACGAATTTTGAGAAAAGCTATCTCTTAATCTCGCTCAGAGGATCCAATAGACCATTAGTAACACCCCAACCCAACTGGCTGGTAGGAGCTCCGGCCTCACGCAAGCCGGCTGCCCCACCAGCGATGCTGCCCGCAGAGGCAGCAGCCACTGGGGAGCACACACCGGGGAGGGACCTCTTTGGTGATCAGGCTGAAGGTATGGGTACTACATGAGTAAGGAAAACCATATTAACTGCAGAGAAGCCCTGACACCCATACACACTGGTTTGCATCTCCCGAAGTCCAGCTCTAAGGCAGCGGGGGCGTAAGGAGCTGTGGGAGCAGCTGCTGCCCTGCACTGTGTATTCACAGCGAGAAATAGGTGCCTGGCCTTTCCAAAGAGCAGAGGGGACATGGGGGCAGTGGAGCAAGAGAGGACACAAGCCTACCACTCTCACCACAAACGTATTCCTTCAATTTACAGAGAAGAGACAGAAATGAGGTTGCAATAAAGCCTCTCAATTTTTTATTTTCTAGTCTGCTTTTCCAGCCCCTCCAGAAGCCTCAGAGGTTTGGGCTCGCCGTGGCTCCCAGGATACTTGATCCAAACCCACCCTGGCCAGTGGGGATTCTGCCTCGCGCTTGGGCAAGGCTGCAAGTTGCCAGCCCCTGGCAGCTGCCCGTGCCCTACCTGCGCGGGCGCCGGGCGGCCGGCCAGCCCCCTCTGCGGAAAACAGCCTCCTGGAAGGCACAGGGGCAGGCGCGGTGGGGACAGAGCCAGGGGGGTGGGTGAACCCACCCTCCCGCCACGTCGGTGGTGGCCGGGCATCAGGAGAGGAACATCTAGAGGCGGCGGCAGCCGGCTGTGGGCATTGGCAGAGCCCACCCTCCGTCTGCACTGAGGGTACACGCAAACAAACTTTGCTTTCGTAGTCTCGGGGCCGACTCATGTCACAAACACTCAATTAGCTTCTAAAAAGTTAAATAAACAAACAGAGCAGGAGATTATAAGTGATTAACTGAAGGGCAGGAAACATGAGAAGCTGGTTTGCTAGAAAGAAAAGCTCTTGTGCTGAGATCTCCGGTAATTAGCAGCAACAAGACTTAGAGAAATTTATGAGGGAAAAAAAAATATCTAACCCTTCCTGTTTAAATGTTCTCTTTTCACATGTTTTGCTTGGAAGACTAGCTTAAAATACAAACACAGACTGGGTCTCAAATACAGAATAGATTCATGCTCTGCAAAAGTCATATACTCAGATTGCAAATCAAGTGAACATTTTTTGGTTTTGGTTTTTGTTGGGTTTTTTTTGTTTGTTTTTTTTTTTTTTAATCTCCCCTAAACTTGTGTGTTTGGCTATCAGATTGACAGCTCAATACTTTCCCTCAAGCACCTGGAAGGCGAGTTGGTTAATGCTGGTCAATGCTTCGGGTCCTTCTTGGAACAGAATAGCAGACCGAAGCCGCTAGGCCATAAAAGGAAGGCTTCCTTCCTTGTTACTGAAAGGTGTGATTTGGTAATAATTTAGCAATTTCAGTTCAGCAATGCCTTACATGACCTGTTTATCAGTCTGCAGCGGAGCTGCTGTTGATGGTGCAGAAGCCTACCTGGTTTCGTTACAGCCGTTCAGAAGCGTTCTCCACCTGGCTGCCAGAGCTGCGCAGAGTCTCCCTGATTCCCGTAATGAGATCCCCAGGCAGAGCTGAAACCCTGACCTAGATTTCAATGGCTCTCCAAGCTGTGTTTATGCATCTTCAGCGTGGCTGTGTTTACTCTTTTAAATTGCAGATAAACTGCAAATTAAAGAGAACCCTGGGTCTTTTCTTACAGCTTAAGTGCATTCATCTCTGCCTCACTGTCCTGGCTTTGTCTGTCTTTGGCTTTGTTGGATATTTCAGAAGAAAACTTGAATCAAAGTTAAGACTTGATGAAATTGATAGCAAGCCTTAGCGTATGCCTGGAAAAACATCCCTAGCAGACCAGCAGTGATTTCACTGGGAAGGAGGACGTCAGGTCTGATCCTGACTGAATACATAGAGCTCATTAGTGTCGGGTTATTATTCTGCGTTATGTGGTGGGAAGGTCCCAGGTGCAATTATAGTCAGGACGCAGGTCTCTGCGTGTGGTTAAGGACGGTGCTTATGCTCCGATACAAAGGTGAAGGGGAGGAATATTGTTCCATTTCCCTCATAGCAAATTGCAAAAAAACCAAGGTAAGTGTTCACGTTGATACAAAGTAGAGAACCAGAGGTGGCTCTCGGGAGCTATTTGGCCTGGTCAAGTTAGGTCCCAACACCCCAGTGGGACTCCCTGCATGGGAGAGGGGCTAGATACCCCAGCAATGCTGCTGGTGGGACTTCCAGAAGTCCTCAGCGGTGGTCAGACTCTTCCCTAGCTGAGATCAGTGGCAGCAGGATTAGGCCACTGCAGAGGGTTTCTGAAAAACCCTCAAACACAGAGCAGCCCTCCTTCCCCTTCCAAAAACAATCACGGATTTGGGGAAGAAAAAACCCAAAGCTTGACCACCTTCCATGACAGCACGTGATTGCTGTTTCTCTGCATGCACAATCTTGCCACAGGAGCTGGTGAGGTTATTAACACCCATTGACGTTCTGTGGGAAAATAGCAGAGCAGGGTCTTCCCAAATTTCCTTTGCTAGCTCAACTCCGTTGGAAAGCATGGAGCCCTTTTACCAGGCTACGGCTGTAGATGCAGGAGGTGGCATTTGGCTCCTCAAGCAGTGGTTTTGTATTTGCTTAAAAACCTGCCCACGGACACGCTGGCGGTCCCCGGCTGGGGCCACTCCGATGCAGGGCGGGCGCGGGAGGCCGGCACGTGCTGTGTGGAGCCTTGTTCGCATTAAAAAGCAAATGAATGGGTGACGATTAAAGCATTGCATATTTTTGCCTAAAAATAGCTCTCCCACGATCTCACCCCATTTATTTCCGCACAGCACCAAACTGCCATTGATTTACACTTACCGGAAAAGAGAAGGAATTACAGCGTTTCACTTCTTTACATAAATATTTTCTATTTTAGTGCCTAACATTGTGGACTTCCTTTGCAGCCCGGCCTGGAGGCCCCAGCGGAGGCTGACAGTGCTTGCAATGATAAAAATACATTTTCACACCCATTTTTAGAAATACCTGTCAGCGTTTGGATATCCACAGAGCTGTGAATGTCCAGCTGCCCCTGGAGGAGCCGTCACCCAACGGGAGCTCCCCAGCAGCCAGCCCTGCGGTGACGCAGGTCGGAGGCCAGGTCTCCACTGCCGGCGTAGGTGGGAGTCGGGGAAAAGTTCTGTCTTTCTCAGTTTGTACTGCAGTTAGTCTTGCTGAGAAAAAAACCCAAACAACAGGGCCGAGGGGTGGGAAAGAGTGGCAGAAGCAGGGCTTTCTGCACTCGGAGTCAGGCAAGGCTTGAAGAGCTTTTAAGCCCGAGAAGGGAACACAGCTCATCTTTGAACACATGGGAAGCTGGAGATAAAGTCTGAACAGTCTTCTTTAAATCAAAAACCTTTCTTTTCACCTCTGCTTTTGCTTTGTGACAGGTACCACAGCCCTTCCCCCTCGCCTGCTCTTTGTGCACACCAACGGAGACCCCACGGAGCTGAATCTGCCCCATCCTGATCCCAGTGCTTTACAGAGCCATGCCTGTGCCCGGGGACTAATACCAGAATAAAGCCCTGCTCTGTGCGATGAGAAGTGAGAGGAACAACGTTCAGGTGAGCAGGAGTCCTGCTCCCATCCCCGAGCAGCCCCGTGCTGGGGATCTGTCACTGACATGGCCGCTCAGCAGGTCGGACTCCAATCTCACCTGGCCAAAAGCTACCCTGCCACAAAACGCTTCGCAGTGACACCGGCAGGGACAGGGAGCAAGGGGAGCCAGCCCACCCCCTCCCATCACAACATGCAACTCTGCCAGACTAAGCAAATCCCTACAGCACTCCCCGCTGCGTGACGTGCTGCTGTGAAGCCACCTCCCCGTGGGCACGGTACCCCAGAGCCAAGACAATGTCTCTCACTCTGGCTGACGGCTGGCTAAAAGACGAGTAGCAAAGCTTTGTCCAGGAAGGGACGTTAGCTTTTCTTTTCTTCAACTGTTTGCTGAGAAAAGTTTGGAAATTGGTCCCCATAATGAGGTGGGTATCACATTTCTGTTGCTCTGCAGAGGCGTGGAACGACAGCACTGCCTGGCACGGCACCGCCTGCCGCAGCGCTTCCAGCAGGTGACCGGGGATGTTTCTACTCTGACCATTTTCCCCACAGATACATTCATGAAACTGCCTCTACTCAAAGCCCATTGCTGCCCCACTCGTGCAGCCTGAACACTGCCCTGCTCTTTTCAGCTGGGGCTTTTGATAACCCTTTTGCAGGATGAAGTCCCCGTTTCTCAAGCACTTGCGTCAGTAGCCTCTTCTGTTCATTGTTAGTCTCCAAAACATGACTGTAAAATGATACGGTTGGTTGAATGAGAAAATCTAGTTTTTTCCAGCCACCCTGATGGCACTATCATGCTCTGTTGTGATGGCCATGACCATATACGTTACAGCACCAATTAAGTCTCCCCATTTGGGCTTATCTCCACTGGTGTGACTTGCCGGTGAGGCCGTTTGGTGCATCACCCACCCCGTCTCGCTCTCTCAGCTCCAGTCTGTTCCTCTGCTCCTCCATATGGCACAAACCAGGGCTGCGATGCTGTTTAGAAAGCTTTAAAATTTATCTTGTTCGATTTACGCCTTCAAAGGTCTCTGAAAAAAAAAACTTAAATCTGTATTTTGGGAAAAAGAAAAGGACGTTTTTGGAACAGCTCCTGTTTAAGCACATGCGACAAAAGGCAAGGGAACAGAGGGCCAGACTGACCAGGGAGGTGTGGGAACCCATTTTCCCTCCTTTGGCGAGTGGCTGGTCCTACCCGGTGACTGCGGGCATGGTCCAAGCGAAGCACCAGGCTGTCACAGGGGGTCTGGGCAGCTGTGGCGTTTCCTTGTAGTGAGAGGAGGTAAAGAGATGAGTTGCAGTGCTGGGGGATGCCCGAGCCGCAGGATGAGCCCCGGCTGTGCCTGCAGCGAGGGGAGAGGCTGGAGGCGTCCCCTGACTGCTCGAGGCTGCTGTGGCTCCCTGGGGGATGCGTGTGCATTATGGGCTTACTTATTGCCTGCATTCTGTGATGTGTCCCTGGGACAGGTAAGTGACCTGTATAAATACGGATTAATACAGTCAAAAAGATTTGGATGCTTAAATCGGCAGCTTTTAGTACAGATGGTTGCTGCAGGACCCCTCTGCCTCAAAAAAGGCAGGAAGGGGGATGCAGGGAAGAAAAGGCCATTCCCTGCCTGTGCGTTCCTGTCAAACACACACAGTGCCTTTTATTTATTTATTTTGGAGCAGCACTGGAGAACCACAAGACCAATAATGGACCATAATGAGCTAAAACTGCTGACCGGGGCTTAGGTGTATTTAATTAAAAGCAAGGTGTGCGCAGGGAGCGGCACGCAGCGCCCTGACAGCCTCCCCACCAAGTGCCTTCTCGCACCCCACTGTCTCTTCCAGGGGAAGAACCCCATGCCAGGAGCCTTCCCCCGGCCAGGAGCCACTGCCAGTGGTCAGTGGCCGGTCCCCCGTCCCGGCAGGGCTGCGTGCCCTCGCTGGTCCTGGCAAATTTACCGGAGGGGAACTCAGCCTTCAAATTAGAGATGCCTGGGGAAAATAACATGAATAAACAACAAACTACCAACCGGCAGTACTAGCAGATGCCCTAAAGGTGATACGGGTTCTTTTATGTTCTTCTAAATTAGATTCACAGAAATTCATTTGGTGGTGCCAATACTGCAGGCCCAGGAGCACTAAATCATCCTTTATGGGCGCATAAATACATGTTTCATTCTCTGTCACATTTAGTATCGGCAATGATTTCACACACAGCTGTAGATCAGCTCCCTTTTGATCACAATCTGTCACCCTTTTCTAGCCATTCAAATTTATAGCAACATTAATAGTTCAAAAATAATACTGTTTACTGTGTACTAGATTTCAATAAATTAGGAGGAAGCAACAGTTCCCAACAAAGACTCCAGAAAGCAACAAAGCTGGACTGAATGTAAGCTTTTTCACCCCTATTAACACATCCTTGTCTATTGGCAGAAAGTTTCCACTGCAGCTGTAAGAAAATAATTCCATGGATTATGTCACATCGATTCAAAGTGAAATTCAAAGCCAAAGAGAAAGCAGAAAGGCATTCCCTATGTTCTTACAGAAAATATCACTGCTTCAATTAGGTGCTACAGATGCTGGGAGTAAACATATTTTCCACTGGTTTTCTTAGAACCATACCCACTTAATTCTCCAATATTCTTCTGCATGTTCATTTTTCATCCCAGTTTAATACCACGCCTCTGGGTGTTAGTGGTTAAGGGGATACTGCCAAGCAACGCAAGCCAAGAAAAGCTGGGATAAGAAGGGAAAATACGGCCTTTATATAGTAAATAAACTTTTCAGCCTTAATGTTATGGCTGCTGTCAGCATAACTCAGAGGGGGAAAAAAAATAACCCAGTGCTAGTTGTACCTTCCGTTTCTTGGACCATGTGAATGTCCAGTTTTCCAGTTTTCAGTCTGCTCCCAATCCAATGGAAATAAGGCACACAACTGAGCATGCAAGCCTCTAAGAAATCTCATCTTTGTGTGGAATCCCTGGGATTCAGAATGAAAACAAAACTAGATAAGACTTTTCAATATTTCACTAAGTACCAACTCTTTTTTTCCAGTAAAACTCGAGTTCTAGGGAATCTAAATATCCTGTTAATATCATGCACATAGCAATAAGGTCAGAATTGAGACCTCAAGCATCTGTAAGTAGCACATGCGAAGTGCCCATAAATACATGTAACACCTGCATGGATCTCTTCAAAACAACAATAAAAGTTAGCAGCCTTGTTGCCAGAATAAACGAGGAGCATCCCAAACGTGAAAGCTCTGGAAGATAAAAACCTCCTCATCTACAAAAGTCCTTCCCAGGAGCGCTGATGGTCGGGGTAGCCCAGAGGCGGGAATGCCAATGGAGATCCACCATCCTCGCTGGCTGCAGCTTCCCCTTCCCATGGCACCTGCGATGGGAAGCTGGAACCGCGGCTCCCCCGCTCACTGCTAGAGAGGATCCGACTTCTTAGTCCTCGCAGCGCTCATCATGGTCCTACTCATGGAGCCGAGTCCCCCTGCACGTGCCGTGCTGTTCTCTGTGTACACCATCAGAAAATTTTCACCCAGAGTTACTATCGTGTACATCCTTCCCTTGCAAAAGCATAGGCAGGGGAGAAAGAAGGGAAGAAATCACCGGGTTTATAGGTGTTATAGATGCAGCTTACTTCAGAGCTAAAAAATCCTGGCAGATGGTACCCAACATCTGGGAGAATGTCAATGCTCAGATAAAAAATTTGTTTTCTTTATTTCTCTTTATTGGGACCCTACTTGGTTACAGTGTGTTGTGATAAGATCTATTTCCTATGCTTGTCTCTTAAATTTAAATCTCAAAGCAACGTTTATAAACATTACAACCTATCAGTTATTACCGTGGTGCAGGGCTGAATTCAGATCAGTAGCGGTATGCATAAATATGTCACGTAGAAGTGTATCTGCAACACTTTCCCAAACAAACCTCTAAGATTTTATTTTTTTTCAGGCAATGGCTGAGAAGGAATAAGAAATATATTCTATTAGCATACCCCATGAAACAAATGGTTTGACCTTGTAGGAATAAATGTAGCCACAGCTCCATTTAGCACACAACTCCCCCCCCCCCCCGCCCCAGATTATAAAGATTTGCTGCCTTGGGGGCAGGAACCATCTTTCTTTATTCCTTTTTGACAGCAGCAGGCACAGCAGGGAGCAGGAGCACTCCCAAGCCCTGTGATAACTCTGCGTGCTCTGCCCAGGGTCCCAGGGCAGCCGCACGGGAAGGCTGACAGTCCCTGTCCCCCTCCCAGCTGGTCACCAGGGAACTGGGAGTGCTCCAGCGTGGAGCAGACCCGAGGGTGGCGATGGCTCCTGCCTGGAAAGCCGTGCCCAGCCCAGCCTGCCGGGGCTCGCTGGGGTGCAGCAGCACAGCACGCTTCCCACCCGCACCTTGCCCTTTCCTGTAATTAGCTCTGTTTCCCGAGTAGGTGGGGAAATCTGTGTTTCCCTCTTCTGACCGCCACCGTGCCTCCCTCCAGCCCCCCCAGGGATGCGGTGCAGATTTTGCTTTTCATCCACCATGCAGGAAATCCACGGGTCCTCTCTATTTAGGGTAGCAGGTCGAGTCTGTTCCCAGCTGAAAGATTGCAGGAGACAACAACAATCCAGAGGAGGAGAGCTTCTTCCCAGCCCCGGCGCTGCACCGAGCGCCCTCCGTGCCAGCTTTCTGGCTGAGGGAAGTGAGCAGCTATATTTAGCTCGCTAAATTAACAGCTAGGGTAGCAAGGGTTATCTTCAACAGCTGCACACCTGGAAAGCCTAGAAAATATTCACATCAGAGGCATGGGAGTAAGAGACCTGGAGACGCCTGTCTTTTAAAGGCTGGATCTCTCCTTAACATCTCTCTCTTCTGCTGCCATAAACGCAGGCGAGAGTAGACAGGCGAGGGGAGGATGCTGGTAAACACAACCTGCCACAGAGCCTGCGGATGGCCCAGCAGGTACCAGAAATGTAGATAGAAAGAGAATATTTTCTTCAAACCAAGTAAAATCTAATCATAACAGTTTGTTTCCAGAGCCCAAGCCCCTTCGCAATGCTCTACCAGTTATTGCTCCAACTTCTCACCTCCCTCACCACTACATCCAGCTCCCCAGGTCGCTGTGGAGAGACAGCATCACTCCTGTGCCCAGGCTGCCCATCATGGAGAGGCTTCAGGTTTCTTCCTTTCCCTTCCAGCATGGATCCCGGCGTGCCCTGCAGGCTCTCCCTCCCCGTCCCCAGCCCGGTTCTGCCACCTCCGCCTGCCTCATCCACCCGCACCGGGTAGTCTCCAGCTACAGCTTTGGGATTTGAATGGCAAGGGCTGGTCGCACACAGAGAGGCTAACGAATAACGGGGCTAGCATTCATTACAAAGCACTTGGAAATGAAGTTGGTGCACTGTGTATCTAATTTTGGACACCTCAGTTTGAAAAGGTTAATTTACCAAGTTATTTCCTTATTCTACTGCTAATTCACCAATATTAAATAGAGTATTAACGCTTAAATTATAGAAAAAAAACAGTCCCCCAAAGCAAAGACAATGATTCACCTCACATGGAATGCCAGCAGGTTAGCTGGGGTACGGACTCTGCCAGTAGAGCCCTGGCTCTATTATCAGCATCTCAGTGAAGGACGAGTGCAGAACTACTCAAAGCCAGGCTCTGGCAGCAGCACAGCATCCAACAGCCCTCACCTGCTTGTAACACACCTTCTCGGCGTCTTACAGGAACAGGTTTACTGAGACGACATCCTTCTATCAACCAGTGCCATCTTGCATCAGGGGCATCTTTCCCTGTTACAAATTCCTCAAGTCAAGGAAAAAGCAAACTGCGGCAGAGCGTATCTTTTGCAAGTGGTCTATGAAGTAATACTGGGGAAAAAAAAAAAAAAAGGACAGACTCATTCTCAGCCCCACCCTTACTTCAGTTCGTCACGAAAAAGTACATTTCTGCCCTTGCGTTATTGGCAGCAGCGTGAGATTTCCTTCCTGTCACCTCGTAACAGAGCGGTTCTCTCCCCACCACGGCATCTACCCTGCTTACCGTCAGCTCAGAAACTCTGCTGGGGATTCCCAGCATCAGGTCCTGACAACCCCACCAGCCAGGTCTGGTGGAGAAATCCACAGGCACTGGAGTCGTATGTCGGTGCTCTCTCAGGGGTGTTGCTGTTCCGCAGGATGAGGCAAGCTGCAATAAGCTAAATGAGATTTTTTACCTTCCATCCCCAGAATAGGACATTTCTCTCCAGTGAGGTCAGGTGTTCTCCAGAAACTTTCCATAACCTTTGGCCAACTAAATAGTTGCATGTGGGGAGAACAGAGGAAAGAGCCCAAATTCACTTTTGCAAACAGCATGGCTGATGAGATAGAATGAGAGTGCCTTTAATAGCAAAAACATGTTTTCTTTGGCCTACATGCAACTTAGGGCTTTCCAGGTGCTCAGGCTTAAACTAGTCGTATAGATCTAGAGAGACATTAATTATTTAACAGGCACAAAAGGAGGCCCAAGGAAATGATTCCTCCTTCCTCCTATTCAGTGTGCGGGTATAGCTAACCCTGGCTCTCGGATCACAGCGGGACTTTTCATCAGCTCTGAAAGCCTGAGTTTTATTTTTCCCTTCATTTCCTTCCTGCTAAAGACCTCCTTGATGCACACAGCCTTGAAGTTTATCCATGCTCTCTTCTCAGGAGCACAGCTTTGGACGAGCCCAGTTTGAAGTCTGCTGCTCAGGCCCCGAAGGTGGACATTCGCCCTCAGAGGTGCAGCTGGAGCCTACCAAAAACTGATGCCAGCAGCTTCACGTTTCGGTTCTGCGGCTGGTCGTCAGAAGGGGTGCGTGGGGTGGAACCACTCATTTCTCAGCGCCGAGTAAACACAGCCTGCCGGGAAGCAGGGAAGATGCCACAGGGACTAACCTACCAATGGCCTCGCCAAGCTGCAGCATCTGTCCCCATCTGCCCGAGCACCCAGACCCCGGCAACCATGGTCTGGATGTCCAAGTCATCTCTCTGTCCCTGCTGATTACAAATACAAGCAATTTATCTCCTGCCTAAATTTACAGTGAATGCTTCCTGTTGGGGCAAACAAACTGCTCCGAGGGATTGTCCTGGGAAATTAACAGCTATAACGATTTCCAGAAGCCGGTGACGGCGCGTGCTGCTCCCCAGGCAGATGACTCAGTGGATTCATCTTGTCATGGTGTTTTGTTCTCAGCCTCAGACACCAGAGCCCCTAAAAGTACCTTTTGCCACGCAGCATCCTGGCTTTACAGCGGCGTGAGACGGACGCTGCCGGGAAGGAGCGGGGGAGGTAATTCTTACTGCCTAGAGGAGTGAGAAGCACTCCCCCTGCAAATACCCAGTCACTTGGTAGTAGCTTCTGCCAGGCTTTTACCATCACCACCGTCAGCCTTGTAGTGGGTGTTTCCCAACTATCACATTTAAAGCTGGCTGCATTTTTTCACAGACTTTGTGCAAGTTGGGACTACTTTAGCTGAGAAGAGAAGAGAAGAGAAAGAGAGGAGAAGAGAGGAGAAGAGAGGAGAAGAGAGGAGAAGAGAGGAGAAGAGAGGAGAAGAGAGGAGAAGAGAGGAGAAGAGAGGAGAAGAGAGGAGAAGAGAGGAGAGAAAAGAATCCAGTGAGTCTTTTCTTATGCTCGTTTTTTTAGGCTGTGTTGAGCAATGTTTTCTCCACACTTAACTAGGGTGGAAACAATGTCGATTTGAGAAGGAGCCCTTACATCAAGCTAAGACATACTGCAAAAGACAGGCTTTGCGAAAGAAAGGAGCTAAAGTAGGGCAGAATAAAACAGACAAAAGGGACACATGTTCCTCATCTATCACATCATTTTATAAGATGCTGTAAGTGAAGTCAGTTTTAAGAGCTGGCTGCAACTGGTCTTCCTAAGGAATTTTCCAAGAGAAATCAGTAGGGCTTCAACTTTATGTTAATCCTCCATCCAGAAGCTTAGGTTATTTGCCGTGCAAAAGAGTGTTTGTGCTCAGCACTTCATTTCTGTTGAAACCTCCAAGTGGGGTGTCAGTGGGGTGATGCTGGGAGCCTTCTGTTTGCCCGCTGGACCAAGTCGGGTTTTTCTGTTATGACCCAGATGTGTGATTCCTACTATGGCAAAACAACCCAACTGTACGCTGTTATGCAGCTCCTCCAAGCCATAGGGAACATCTTCTGCAGTTGCTTTGGAATACCGCAGCAGTGCAAAGCCCCCAGTGGATCCTCACAATGTCACATCCAAGAGAATAACAGCCAAGAAGAACTACAGGAAGACAATAAAGAGTCATTTCATACTTTTCGCACTGGGCAGAAAAGCTCAATCTTTACCTACGGCCCAGCAGCAGCCCTGTGACACAGAGAACAAGGTGGGATGACAGGACTTGATCCCACACCTTTCCAAGCAAGCCAGTGACGTTCTGGTTCCTACACTCTTCCAACCCAAAGTTTAGCGCTTGCTTCTCACTTCCCCCATTCCCCATTGCCCAACCGCGCAGCCCCGCGACGCAGGGGAGGTGCTTTCCACCTCGACCCGGGACTGCAGCCAGCTGGGAGTCCCAGGCAAGGCCATTTTCATGGGGGCACGCACACAGGTGCTGATTAAATACAGCTTGTTGCTGTACGCTCCGCAAGGTGGAAACACTCTGCACGAGGTGAGGTCAGAGCTATTGCTGTTGTCCTTAGCTGATTTATAGAGCTGCTCTATCTTTCAAATGCATTTATTCACTCTTCATTTAAAATAACAGTGCTTTCTTTAAGCCACAACTGATGACAGAAGAAGAACGATCTGCCCTGGCCATTTCTATTGCAGTCCTTGCAAAATATTTTGGCTCAGCCTTCAACTGTCTCTAGGGCCACTGTGTATCTGTGCTATCAAGCCTGACTTACCAGACCTTAAGGTGGGCTGTGAGTGACACTTCAAGAATTGCTGTTTTCTCCCATTCGAAACTCCGTTTGACTTTGTCCTAAACTGGAATGCAAAAGGTCATGTTTTTGCAACTTCCCTTAAAGCGTGGGAGCTCATAGCGTTCTTGGCTCAAATATTTCTTGTGAGGGATCAACCCCATGAACCTGCTCAGATGAAGAGCTGTGAAACTGGGTGCAGAGGCCCCATGCCCCTTCCCGCCCATGTGTGATGAGCTCCTGAGAGAGCATCCACCCCACAGCGAGTTACAGTCACAGGGCAGCGTTAAGCTACTGTGGTTTAGCCAGGATGCTGGCATAGAGCCACTGTTGTAAAAGCAGACAAGCATCAACATTTCATCAATGTTTCCTGGAGGAAATATCTCCTCCTGATTTCCTTGATGGAGAACTGAATTCCCCTGCTCCCCCAAACCAAGTGTTGGGTTTTTCTTCGTTTAGAAAATGAAACACCACCTTTCACTGAAACTGCGTATTTCTCTCGGGAAATAGTGAGGGTAACCTCCCACCCAGTTCAACCTAAGCAATCTTCTGTGCAGCATCTGCCACCGAGAGACACAGGCTTTCCAATCAAGAGGTGTCTTCCCAGCCTGGTACAACTACACCGTGTTGCCCTAGTATCGTTAGAGCTTCAACTGAGAAAAAGCATGAGAAACCTGTTATACAAGGCACATGGATATTTCGCTATAGCCAAGGAAGGTCTGTGATCACATTCAGAACATGAAAGGTACAGAAGTTTCTCAGAATTTGTGCTAAAACTTTTTTTTTTTTTTAAACAAAAATAATACTGAGTTTTGCTGCTTATTCAGTTCAGTCATAAGAGACCAGATGTTTTCAGGCTGCTAGATACAGAGTTCAACAGCAAGTTCAGTTCAGCGTCAGCCATTAGTCTGAAATACAGCCGTAAGGACATAAGTGCTATGTACAAGATCTCATTTTTCTAGATTAGGTGATGACTTGAATGCAAATACCTGCCACAGTTACGAGCATATCTTTTGGAAGGATGGAAAGCAAAGGGAAGGAGATGTGGTGCTTATTCAGATAGTACAGGTGGCCCTTATAATAAATTAACAGACTTGTAAGAACGATCTGATTAAAAGGCTGTTTATACAAGAGCAGCTTAGGAAGCTTGTCAGCTGGAAAAAACTTGAACGTTTGACAGGTATGATGATGACTTCCAGAGATCAGCGATGGGTGCTGAGTCATGAACATTGTGGCCAAAAAATAAGTTCTTACCAGTAACTCCTCTGGGAAGCCAGGGCCTATGTACACCTATAAATCTATTTTGTCCTGCTACAGATCTTTTCCTGCCAAGCGCATAGACAGGTTAATTCCCAAACCTGTAACCACCCAGAACACAAAATTCACAACACGCCTTTCAAAGAAGGGTGATTTTAGAAGAAGTAAAAAGGGAGAAGATAGTAAGTAACTCCGTTGGAGCAGGCTGCAGCAGTGCCATAAAGCCTGGAAGTTGAGCTTTGCACTAAGAGCGAGGTCTTTGATATATAAAAGCATAACACAGCGGAAAGCAAAACCCTCACAGATACGTACTTTTAGTCGTCACGTGTGGTGAACCTGTGCTAGCCCCAGTGTAGCGCATGGAGCCCACTCAGCCCGACTCGCTGGGACATTTCCTCAACCTATCCCTAAAAACTGACCGTGCAGAACATTGGTTTTGCAGTGCGTTAGTTGTACTTATTAAAAAACTTTCCATAACACATACAGACACCATCTTCTGTCACGGCCTAAAAAACACTTTAAACGACAGTTTCCTCAAAAATCAAATAAAAATTTGTATCGAGCTAAAAGATGATGACAGACTTCAGCAGGATTAAGCAATTCCTCTCAGCATTTTTGTGGGTTTAACTAAACCCAGAGATTACAAGCAGAAAGGAAAGAACCACCCCCAGATTTTCCATTTTCACAAAAAAAAAATAAATAAATGAAGAAACATTCAGAAAGAACTATAGAAGATAAACAGGCTAGTTAGACGTGACGTACCGTGGCCTTGACCTCCCATCAAGAACTCTGTTATTCCCATTCAAATCAATCGCTGACATGGTTTTCTTGTCACCCAGCAGCTCCAGCTGTTTCTGCGTGGTTCTGCTTCCCAAGCTTGCAGGAGGAGAGCGCGCACAGGGAGGACAGGAAAACACTAAAAAAACCCACACAAACCTACAACAGTAAAACCTTTGGCTCTATGAGCAGCAAGAGCCCGACCAGAACTGCAGCACCTCTACCAACAAGTTGCTTCCACCATCTCTTCAGTCGGAGGGTGGCCCAGGGCGATCCGGCGGGGAGGGCAAGCAGCTCCGCACCTCCGCCTGCCCTCAGGGTCGGGCTACGGTGAAGCTGGGCAGGTATTGGCCCATCCGTCACCCTGCAAGAGAGGCACAAGTAGAGCAAGCGTCGCAGGTAAAGCAAGGCTGCTTCTCCAGAGCAATTCAGGGAAGTTGCAGTCGATGAGTCACTCCTAGTCACGGAGGGGGGGAAAAAAACCCCACAACAGGGCTTAAGAAGTCAGATGGACTGATTGCAGCAGCTTCCTAAGGGGAATCTCAGATTAAAGCATCTCACCTGCTGCTTCAGGAACACCGTTACAGCCCTCCAGACAACAGAGCTGGTTATTTTGAATGCACAACATGTACGATTGCGAAGAGAATAAACCTGAATCGTGCTGGATGCTTTTGTTAAAACAGTTAGGAAAAAGTGTAGTTGTCTGAACACGGAAAACCACATTGTAAAATTACAGATGAAGCCTGCCAGGATGGATTTAGCCGTATTTATGGAGTGCCCATCAGTGATGTGGGTACTGTCCAAAAAAATTAAACAATATACTTGATTGCTAGAGGAAGGACCAAGGATCAACTGAGGAGCTTGTGACTAGGGCTAAGGTGTTGACGGTATACACGCCCTGTATGTAACGTTGGAATTCATAATGTATTTTTATAATATACATGTATCTGTGCATAAAAATTGTGTACCAAAATTCATATTGCTATTTGGGCTATTTGAAATTCTCACATTCTTAGCTCTGACATAACCTCTGTGCTCTGGGTCCCTCCACTACGGTGGGAACGCTGCCTCCCTCCTGGGCACCCAGCTCCCCCCAGACACACCACGAACACCCCGGCCATCGCCGAGCCTGTGGGCAGACGTTAGCAGTAGAGATGTTAGGGTCACCTTTTGGTTTTTCTGTCACCCTTCCTTGGTGACACAAGCCTGTGAACCACTTCCATAGTGCAGAGAGGAGATGCTGCCACCTGAGACAAATCTCACTGCAAATGGTGCTCGTATACAGCACGTGATTCAGCAAGGTAATTCAGCAGGTAATTCAGAAAGCGTGTCTGTGAAACAGGGTCTTGATAGATTAATCCTCACTAGGACCTGAAAATTGGTTACCTTATAATGGCTCAAATAGTAAATCAATACATTCTAGAACATTAAATCGGAAATAGAGTAAAAAGAGTGAGGTAAATAGCAATATCTCTTATTCAGACAAGAAAAGTATACTAAGGTTTTCTAAACAGGGCTGGGACGTCAGATTTAATTTCTTCCCTAAGCAGTGAAAGAGGAAACAAACGTACTTTTAAACAAACCCAAGTTATTACAGTTATTAGCTGCTTGTAATATGATCACCAAAGAGTTAAATACCAAAGGCTGGCAGTTTTTCCAGGGTGTTTTGCATCTTTCAATATTTAGACTGAGAGCCATTGAGCACGTTACCACAGGCAAACGTCTCCCACAAGCTCCCGCTCCTCGTTCCTTGCTGTAAATGCCTGGCTTCTGCTCCAGTTGAAAGCCGACCAGATGCCGGAGCTTGGGAGGCTTGGGGACCGCTGAGCACCGCTCCGGGGAGCTGGGGCGGCCGCCAAGCCACACAGAAAAGGACAAGTCAGGTAACTTGTTACAGCAGCTATTTTTCTGCTTATGCTTTTTCTGCCTCCAAATAAGCATATAAAACAAAATGCAACTGTGAGCGCGAGGTCGGGCAGGGAGCGGGGGGAAGGCAGGAGGAGCTGCCCCACAGAAGGGCCGAGTCTCCGCCGTGCTGGGATGAAGGTCAGCGGTGACGCGGCCCAGGATGGGGTAGAGAAAGGTTTGGAGCACAAACAACCCATCCCTGCTGCCGCCCGAGGACAACAGGCAGGAGGGGAGGGAGACACGGAGCAGCTCCAGGGGAGGAAAGTGCCCCAAGCAGCACGTGGTCCCACTTCATTGCCAGCAGGTCCGGCCCCGCAGCAGTAGGGATGTGTTTTGAGTTTCCCAGTATATGCTGAACATCTGGTTTGCTATTTCCAATTAAAAATAAGCGAGCCGTACTAGCTCCTTCAAGGACGCTGCTGTTCAGGCTGCTTTTCTGCCCAGCATACTGAACTGATTTAGAGGGCGAGAGAAGCTGGGTTTGGCAACTCCAACGTTTTGGGGTTTTGGCAACGTGACAAAACTGCCTGATGAGATGGACGCATGTAATGGCCTTTCCCCTTTCCCTCGCTGTTCTCCTCAACTCAGGCATCTGTAAGCGCTTCTCTTTGGATCCTCTGAAAGTGACATTTAGAATAAGTTAGATTGTAAGTAGAGCACAACCTCTGCTGATAACAGATGCAAGATGGTTGGTTACCTGGATCTGAAGGGTCACTTCTCTCTTAGCCCCCTGTGGAGGAACATTCAACAGATAAGTTTTAACGGGTAACGAAAACATGTGGGATTCACCAGCTTGAACAGTAATTTAGCCATCATTAACAATCATTACTTCATCCTCTGCTAATACAGTTATACTGAGTAACTGAAGAGGATTAATTGCTCTGTTGAAATACGTTGTGCAAAACAGCTAACTAAAAGAACACAAAGACAAATATTCTGTGTATTTTGCTTGTGGTAATGTATTTATCATCCCGATTTTGCTTGGCTCCGATTTCTGATCATGTATAATCCAAGTGACAAAACGTATAATAATAATAAGCAACTTGCGCACAGCGAAAAAGAAAGGCGCTCCCGTGGGTTTCGTGCCTGTTTCTGCTGCTGCTTTGAAATGGTGAATGGGCTCTGAGTGGAGACTGTTAAGAAAAACCAGGCGAGCAGGGACTGGTCCTCATCCAAACTGCGATCAGCACTGCACCACCATGCCGTGATCCCCGTTTAGAGGGAAGACAATAAATCTTTCCGCGGCAGCTGTTCAGGCCGGCCCGTGCTGCGCGGAGCAGAGCCAGGCAGCGAGGCGGAGGAGGGGTACCGCTTGCCAGGGCTGCCATCCTCACGGAGCATCGCCCCGCTCCCAGTGCCCCCGCGGCGCTCGGCCTCACCGTCCTCAGCAAAACAACATCCAAATGCTTCGAATCAGCAGAGCTCCGTGGCGGACGGTGGAGCTGTGCTGCTCTGCAGCCGCCAAGGAGATGGAGACTCACAGTTTTAAAAGCTTAAAACTTAGACCAGAAGATCATCTTCCTGCATTTGACACGTTGCTGGTACACAGACATAACTCTGCTGATTGCAGCAGAATCACTTATCTTACAGTGGCCTTCCAGCACCTAAAGGGGGCCTTTAAGAAAGCTGGGGAGGGGCTGTTTGCAAGGGCATGTAGCGATAGGATGAGGGACAATGGTTTAAACTAGAGCAGGGTAGGTTTAGATTAGACATTAGGAAGAAGTTCTTTACAATGAGGGTGGTGAGACACTGGCACAGGTTGCCCAGAGAGGTGGTGGAGGCCCCATCCCTGGAGACATTCAAGGTTGGGCTTGCTGAGGCTCTGAGCAACCCGATCTAGTTGCAGATGTCCCTGCTGACTGCAGGGGGGTTGGACTAGATGGCCTTTAAAGGTCCCTTCCGACCCAACACATTCTATGATTCTATCTTTCCAGACAGCGATTCAAGCAAAGCTGCTGTTTCATTTACCATTATCTTAATCTTCCCCAGGACAATCCTGTTCCAGGATACAGGCAGCACCCACCACACCAAGACACGGGAATATGAAAAGCATCAGTTTAAAGTCACATAATGGCAGTGATTTTGAAAGACGCGTTGAATGCACAAGCGCAGCCATCTGCCGTGCATCCATTTGAAGACTCTCTGTGCGCTGCCAAAGAGCCCCAGACCCACGAGGGATTCCCTGTGGCAAAGCCTTTACAAGGCAGAGAATATTCCCATTCATTTACCTTTTGCTGTAAATTGTCAAAAGCCTCCTCCTGCAGCTCAGGCCTCAGCAAAGCTCCTGGGCAGGGTTGTTTTTTTTTTTCTTCCTAGGAGCCTACGTGCTCATAATGCTCAGTGCCCTTTAACAAGATCAAAGGATGAAGAGCCACTGGTGGCACACGCGTGATTTGGGATGCAAACTTAGTCCCATCCATCACCATGTGCGCCGCTGTTCCAGTCCCAGGAGGAATTTGCTGAGCTTGCTCAGAAATGGAGCTTCTGCCAGGCCTCAGCTTCTACTCGTGTTGTAGAGGATGCAAAAGTACTTCTGTATCATGACACAGTCTTACCTCTTCCTTCTTTGTCTTGGGTGTGTTACAATAATGCCCCAAGACATATGTTTTGGCATGAAAACAAGAGCAGATGTAAAAATACCTGTGTACTATTTAATGAAAGATTTAAAAATGAGAGAAAATGTACTTGAAATGCAATAAAACTGCTAGCTGTCTACAACTGTAATTCCTTCCTTGAATTTAAGACAGCATTTAACCTGGAGTAGAATTACTATAGGTTTCTTTTTAATGGTTGAGAATTTAAGGTATAGGCTTGATGCTCAGCGCAACGCCACTGTGCAGGATGCCCCCTCTCCCTCGCAAAACCAGGGTGTTTTCCCTGAAAGCTATAAAATAAACAAATACAAACCCTAAGTTCAGGCGTAAGAAGGTATTTGGGAAGTTCAGACCAAGGTCTCGAGACAGGGAAAATAGAAGCCACTGCCGGAAAATGCATCTGGTGTAAGAAAACAGGTGACGCAGGGGGGTGTTTGTAAGCTGCTGAACTTTATTACAAGGCCTCCGTTGCCTTGTGTGGGTCACGGTTACAAAGGACATCAATCCCGTGAGCTGGCAGGATATTGATCTCGCCAACTGTAATTGAGTTTCCTCACCCCGGTGCTGACTATCACACATTTAGCACTGGGGACCCCAGAGCTGTAGAGCACACAGCCGTTACTCCGGCAAAGCAGCTCCTGCTCTTCAGGGTCATAGGGATGCTACGGCCAGCAGCCCAGCTGCAGCTTTAAACAACTTTATTTGTATTTGCTCCTTTTTTAGGCTATTAAGAGCAAAACTCAGCTAAATATCTCCTCCTCGATCAGAAAGAAGAATTCAGTGGTGACATTAGCCAGCAGCCCTGCCACAGAGATTGCCGCAGCGAGGAGGAGGGTGACAAACCCACTGCACAACACGGAGGGAAAAGCGAGGAGGAGAGGCAGACAGACAAGGAAGGAGCCCCTAAACATTTCAAAGCATGGTTTTGCTTTTCAGGAGGACTTAATGCAGTAACTTGTGTTTTTCATACTGCCTTCTATGGTGAATTTTCTCACTGAGCCAGCATAGAGAAGCTCTAGCAGCAAGGAAGAGTTAGGTAGAAGTTTTCATAGAATAGAATCATAGAATGTGTTGGGCTGGGAGGGACCTTTAAAGGCCATCTAGTCCAACCCCCCTGCAGTCAGCAGGGACATCTGCAACTAGATCAGGTTGCTCAGAGCCTCATCCAGCCTGGCCTTGAATGTCTCCAGGGATGGGGCCTCCACCACCCCTCCGGGAACCTGTGCCAGTGTCTCACCACCCTCATTGTAAAGAACTTCTTCCTAATGTCTAATCTAAACCTACCCTGCCTCTAGTTTTCCAGGCTTACAGACCGTTAACACTTGTGAAGGGAATATATAACACAAACTTAGGTAGCAATTAAAAAAATGCCCCTTCTCACCTGCCCTGGGCTGTACCCGGGGCTCCCCAGTGCCTGTGCTTAGCAGTCTGTCTGCGCTGCAGGTGAGCACTTACACGCTGTGCTTTCAACTTGCTTAGCTAACTGATTTCAGCAGCACCTTACACACTTGGGTATGTCAGAGCACATACGGTCAGTAAAACAAGCATCCAGAAAGGTGTTTAAAGGGAGGCACTTTTAAAGCTATTTTTTAAAGCCATTTTCTTAATTACTAGCCTTCTGCTACCTTTTAAAGAAAATCAAGTACTTCTTACCCTTTAAACGAGAACGGGATGAGCACGGGTGCCAGGGCACGGCAAACATTTATTTTTAAATACAACACAAGTTTTGTATGTGTTTGGAGGAGGAGGCATGACTGGCAGCAGAACAAGAACCACACTAGGGAAGAGAGAACAACGTTCAAATTAGGTGGGAGGAGAAGGAGAGAAGGAAAAATCTTGCTTTTCTGCAGTTGGAAGGTGCTTGGCCCAGAAACTATAAGCCTGAGAAACAAGAACACACTAATATTTTTTAAAATGGCTTTTTCAAAGTATTTGTCATGACAATTCACCCCAATATACTTACGTTAAATTGCTTTGCTGCTTCTTAGAGACTTAGTATTTAATGTGTTCGTTAGAGACTCAAAAACATCCTTTGAGAAACAGATGTGCTAGCATATCTGGCTGGGCATACTCACACTATAGTTTCGAAAGGTTGGGTTTTCAAGGTGTTTTGGGGTTTTTTTTTCTCTAAAAAGAAAAAAACAAACAAACCACCACTTAAATTTTCAGTGCTGAAACCGTATGTCCCCTGAGCACTCCCTGCCCCCCCTTATTAAGAAAAAAAGCAAGAGCTGCAAGTTTGTGAGTTTGGCTTTTCAGTGGCCGAAGTTGGAAGGATTTTGAAGGCTTCTAACTTCAAACCCCCAGTGATGCCCAAATACCACATCACCATGGAAATCGCAGGTTTCCATTTCCAGGCGGGTGCCTGGCACTCCTCGTCCCTGAACAGGGCTTTGCCGGCGGTCGCAATATTAATCCTTTCACAAAGAGTGCATCAAAAAAACAAGTTCGTACGGAATAATCTCACTTTAAAAGAAGAAAAGCCAGGAGGAGTGACACAGGAAGCCGTGTCGCGAGCTGCCCGCCCGCTGCTCCGGCAGCTCTCCCAGCAAAGTGGAGGAGCAGCACCGGGGCAGGCAAAGACCCCAGAGGCAGAGGATGCTTCGCCCACACCAGCCTGGAAAACTTTTCCATCTAAAACTTTAATTTCTAATTTGTTAGGACCTCTGCTTAATGGCAGTTAGATTTATGCACGCCGCAGCTCCTAATGCATTTTTTGCAACTGTAATTTTACTCATATTTCAGCTGACCTACTTCCAGTCAGGCTTGGTATTAAAGAAATCTTTCCGAAAAGGCGCTAAAAGCTCCCCGCGCAATGTGCCAAATGCTTATTTGCGTGTGCCCAGTCAAAAGGAAGAATTAGAAAGGGAAAGTTGATAGCATCTTACTTTTAATCTAATTCCTGATGAAGTCAGAGCCGAGCTCCGCCACCGGCCTCGGCCCTCCGTGCGGTGCCAGCAGCAGGCTCCGGCTGGTGGCCCTGCAGGGAGCTGCCACCACCTCTTTCTGCCTCCAAACCATGCCTTTTCAGGTGCTCGTAAAGCTGCACAACTCAAATCAATCACATTGAGGTTTGTTGGGCTTTTTTTTTTTTTTCCAAGCCAGGTGTTTGCCCGAGGCTGAGTTTTTTTGAGAAGGTTTTAGTGGAAATGTTTGCATCAGGAATGGGAAGGGAAAAACCTGTTAAAACCTTACAGCAGTTAATCTGGATGCGGAGCCACGCTTTGACATGGCGGAGGGGTGGTCTCAGCAGCCTTCGGTGTTTCTGCGAGCACCCGCTTCCATCGGAGCACATCCTGCACCTCTGCGGATAGATGCCTGGTCACAGAGCCACAGCTGGCCCCCCTGCAGGATGGGGGCTGAAATGGGGAGAGACAGGGAGTTAGGAGGAGAAATCAGGGATACAGAGATAAGCAGGAAAGCAGCACAGCACAGGGATATCAGCTGGGATGAGGCGGGGGCGTTGGAAGGAGCCATCATTGCTGCAAATCTCCCCAAGACGCAGCCAATTTCTGAAAGGGGCTGTCTCGCGGCTGCCCGCGACATACGAGGGAGAAGCACGATCCCATCCCTCCCGGTGGGAGAAACACTGGGAGCCTTCTGCTACCGCTTACTGCAGGACCTCACCGAAGGGCAGCGGGAAGAGGCAAAAATATATGGAGCGTATAAACTGGATTTCAGACTGTGGGGTTGGGGCAGTGCATGAGCAAGACCCCGGGGAGGGAAGGGAGAGCTGGGCAGGCTCTGCGGTGCCAGGCGCTGGCAGAAAGCCTGCTGGAGCCCGCCGTGGAAACTCGGCTCAGCCTCTCCCAGCCACAGGCGCTCGCTGGCTTCTGCCCGGCACTGGCAGCTGAGCCCCGTCGGCTCGGAGCTGGAAAGCGAGGCACGGAGCACGTGCTCGCTCCCCCGTCGGACTTTCCATCTGCACCGCCACGAGATGGGCCAGCGCTCGGCATCGCCAGCTCGCCTTCGCAGCAGCGTGCTGCCGGCAGAGACTAACGGGGAGGTTTTGAGCAGGGAAGGCAGCTTTGTTCCACTTTTACTTGAAGGATGTTCAAAATCTGCAGGCGAGCAGCCCGGCAGCAAGCAACAAGAGGAACCCGGTCCTTCGTAAGGGCTGTGCTATCCTGCAAGCACAGCACGGCCCTGCTGCCTGTGCGCGGCTTCACCACGTGGGTGACAGCATCTCATTTTAGCATCCTCCTGTGCTTTGTCCGTGTCCCTCAACCCTTCTGGCATTTACTTGAAGCACAGGAAATGAGCTAAAAACACCAGCGGCATCCGAGGTCACAGCCTACGCAAGGTCCTAGGGCTGCCTCCAGTGCCCGAGTGCGCTCACACCACTTCAGCGCGGTTATGCTGAGTACGGAAATAATTTGAATAACAGACTTAAGAAGCTCTACACAGACAGAATTACTCTGAGAAAAGCCGGCTGCCTGCTTGCCTGCCAGAGCAGCTCCATGCACAGGATTTAATTTTGGTGAATCTGAAAATCATTTGCCCTGAAGAGTCAGTGCAGGGAGGTTCTCATTGTCACTGCAGGAAAGATGGGGAGGGACTCTGGATCAGGGAGTGTAGCAATAGGACAAGGGGTAACGGTTTTAAACTGAAAGAGGATAGGTTTAGATTGGATATTAGGAAGAAATTCTTTCCTGTGAGGGTGGTGAGGCACTGGAACAGGCTGCCCAGAGAAGCTGTGGCTGCCCCATCCCTGGAGGTGTTCCAGGCCAGGCTGGATGGGGCTTTGAGCAGCCTGGTCTAGTGGGAGGTGTCCCTGCCCAGGGCAGGGGAGTGGAACTAGATCATCTTTAAGGTCCCTTCCAACCAGAACCATTCTATGATTCTACTATTACATCCCCACTGGGTAGCAGCTTGCCAGTGATCATCCCACTTCACAGCTCTCTGCTGACTGCTGCTGCTCAGGACTCATGAAGACTAGAGGCCTCTTGAGCATCTAATCGCACGGCAGCAGCCAAATGCTTCTTCTTGAGCCCCGGCGTTACAGGACCAGCCCTGTGAGGCAGCAGAGCTGCTGCCGTGCTCACAGCTGGAAAGGGCTGCGGTGCCGGACTGTGTCCCACTGGGCGGAGCAAGGGGACAGCATGGCACAGCAAGGCACCACGGGCAACCAGTGCGCCAAGGAGATGAATTGCCAGCCGACCCTGGGGACCCTGAGGCACACCGATGGACCGGTGCCATAACACGGCAAAGGGCTGGCAGTCAGCTGGCGAGGGCACAGAAACGTCCCCTCCCTGCTGAGCTCTCACTGTCCCCAGCCTGAGCCACCAGCTGCAATTTAGACAGAGGGAACACCGCACTTGCCAGTTGTTTCCACTGCACACCATCTCTTCGCCGAGACCTGCTCCTCCTCTCACACACCACAGCTCCCACGCGTACCCAGAGCGGCCACCACCAGCAGAGCCAGCGCAGCCCTTCCCAGCCACCGCGGCCACCCTGGCTGCCGTCCTAGCCCCGCTGCAGCCACCGGGCTTGTCCCCTCCTGGGGGGCTGTCTTCTGCTCAGACCCAGCTCCTGGCTGCTCCTGCTTCAGCCATGGCGAGTCAAAAATCATAGAAAATAAAGCTCATTTGCAGCAAGCAGGGATATTGTGCAACAGTCTGTGTATGGTTCTGAACAAGGAATGGGTTGTCTTTTTTTTTTTTCTTTATGAGGTATTAACAAGGGAAAGCAGTTTAATGCTGACAAAACTGCCCCAAAATAATTTTTTTTTTAGATCTCCCATCAAACTTAATAAAATAATATTTGTATCAAAGTTAATTTATTACAAAGCCCATGGCACAACCATCATTCTCAAAGGACATAACCTGCCAAACTCTTTCTGGGGAAGTTTCTATGTTTGCAACAAGCTGAGCGCAAGCCGGCGAGCCGTGGGCGACAGGCCGTGAGGGTGCTCACCCCCGGCTGCCTGTAAAACGCCAGCTGGTCCCGTGGTCCATTAACAGCGTGTAGGAGGGAGATACCCCATGGAGTTTCAGGCACAGGGTGCACAATGGCAAAGGGCCCTATAGTTCCCCAGCAGAGATAAGTGAAGCTCTGCTCCGGTAGTTTGGGGCACGCAAGGCATCCGTATATTACTGAGAGCAGGGAAATGCCAGAGAGGCGTCTATCTCCAGGGTCTTCTCAGGCAGGGAAGGAGCTCTGAAGATGGCACCCAAACAGAGCTGGGAGAAAAACAACTTACCTCTAAAACCAGAGAGACGGAAGAAGGCAGAGCAGCTGTTTCTTGTTCAAGTGGCTCAACAGGCTCCGCAGCACCATGTCCCAGGCTCCGGGCTGCAGCGCAGCATTGGTAAACCGCAGGCCCAAAGGGGCAAGAGATGCTCATGGTTCCTAAAACAACACAGAGAAAGCAGTGGAGTGGTGGGCAGTGAGTGCCGAGCAGAGGGCTGCAGGGGAATCCCCCCCCACACTCCTGCCCAGCTGAGTGCTGCCAGATGGATTTAAAAATCTCTAAATCTCCATAAGAAGTCTTTTTAAAGTCTTAAAAAAAACCCCACATTATTCAGACTTACCTTTACCAAAAAGAGATCTAAAGGGATTTTTGCAGCCCACCATAATGAAGGGCAATGGATGCACTGTAACCTTATAGGCACGTATCAGCACTGTATTGCCAATAAGTATTGTCCCAAGTTCTTCTTGAAACGATGGGAGGTTTACAATAACAGTGACCCTGCTTATTCCCGGAGGGTTCCTCTCAGCTTTCCCTCAGAGAGATGAGGGAGAAATTATCCTCACTGAAAGATCATTACTGTGAGTTCACATAATCCCACTTTTAATCAAATGATAATTTAAGGGTAAATTCCACTTCATGCTTTTAGGAAAACATTGCTATAATGGACACAGCTATTAAAACCACATCCTCAAAAAAGATCGTTATCCCAGTTGCCATTTAACAAAGCAGGAAAAAACAGTACAATTCAGAATTTAGGCAGCTGTTTCATCTATATCTCTTCAAAAGGATGAATTTTATAAAATATTAGGATCTCATATAGTAGTAATAGAGCCCCAAAAGGGAAAGTATGGCAGATAAAGCACACAGAGATATTTAAGCCTGAATTTTTTCCTTCTGGAAGATAAACCTATGCCATGGATATTCTGCTAATAGTCTTCCTTGAGTAATGTGTTTACAAGCAATTGCTTTGAAACCATCACTCCTGTGAAGTTTTAGGAACCTAATTGATTTGCTCCTCACCAGCAAAGATGTGAAAGCTGGAATATTGACAGGAACATCAAGAGAGTTGAAACGCATCAGTATAACGTTCACATCAAATGCAAGGAGAAAAGCAAAATAAATCCACTCAGAAGTTTCAGTGCTCTCAGTAAAAGCCAAGACGTTCAAACCACTGCTCGCACCAGGACGCGCTGTTAGCTGCGGAGATGATAGGCCACTTCATCAGCTGGTGTATCATAGCAGACGCGATGATCTGGCTCATTATTCTTGCTAAATTATGCATGCGTGATGAGAGGGGTCGGGAGTGAAATCAGAAATCATTCCAGTTCATCATGCGCCAGATCTCTGGAAAATCTTCAATAGGTACCGCAGGGAGCGCGCAGGCTGTGCAGTCAGGCACTATCTGTACACTTCACTTGTGATTACCCTGCTGGTTAACAGGAGGAAAGGATGAGAATGATGCATCAGTGTCTTCTACAGTGAGCTGGAGAATTAAAAAGACCTCAGTATTTATTCCACTTTATCACAATAATCCAGAGTTACCTGGCTTAGAGTAATCAGAAATGAGCAAACGCTTCAGGGCCCCGGCAAAGACCGATTCTTGCCTCCGAGCATCAGTACTGACACCTGCACCCACCCGGGCGCAAGCAAGAGGAGCACTGAATTCTCCTGTCATTTAGCATCTTCCCATCAATGTGTGTGGAGTGCAGGCAGACGGTAATGCTGGGCTGGCTGCTCCGCTGCACAGCCCCAGCAGAGTGCGGGGAAAGCTTCAAAGATGGGTGCTGGAGGGGAAAAAAACCCAAACAGCTCCTGTGTTTTATATGTATGGTTTTGCTCTGACATATAAAAATGCACAAGCATTCAAACCCTTGAAACAGCGTGACAGACAGGCCCTCGCTTCCCAGCCATCCCTCGCTTCACACCAAGGGATGCAGGGATTTTCATACTGAACTGGATGTTCCGGCTCCTCTGAAGATAAGCCCAAAATAGTTTTCAGGGCATTTGCTTATTTAAATTCATATGCAAGCCCGACCCACAATGGGATTTCCTCCTGTTGGAGATGGCTTATCTGGTGGCTGGCTATGCGGTGTTAAGAAGACTGAGCCCCGGCGGAGCTGCTCTGGCAGGCCTGGGAGGCGGTGGCTCCCAGCAGACCCCCAGCAGAGGCAGACACCCCTGGGTGACGGGCCATCCCTGGCACACGGGGAGCGATGCTGTCTCCTCCGCCTCCTGGACCTGCCAAGTAGCCACAGGCGGCTCAGCAGCCCACAGGGCTCCTTGTGGGAGAAGAGCCGTGCTACCACCCAGCCCCACGCACGTGCAGCTGTGCTGAAGAGAACTAAGGTCAGCAGGAGAGAGAGATTAGTAGTTCCCCCCCGCCTCTATTTTTCAGCACAGAGAAACAAGACTCACAGGCAGACTGCCCTAACACCACTGATGCTCGGATGAAGCACAAAACACAGCTGACGGACCCCAGCGAAGACCGACCAGCAGCTAGTGGAAAGTCATTTTGTTACTGGCCGGTATTTTCCCCGGCCCAACACGGTGCTGGCAGAGCAGGCTTGCGCGGCAGAATAAACCTGCTGGCAGAGGTGAAACCATCAGCACCGGTAAACAACCACCGCACAGCGGGCTGTGGGCTGACGCGATGTGTGCACGCGATGCTGGCGGGGCCCTGGGAAATCTGCCAGCACCCCCGGGAGCTCTGCTCACCCCCTCTGGGGATGCAGCTCAGTGCTCTTTATCAGCGCTGGGAAGATATGGCAGGATGAGAGCAGAATAACAAAGCTCCGAGACGTGATTTATGGAGGGGAAAAAAACACCAACAACTTAGTATTAGTTTCCAATGGCATTTAAGTTTCAGAGGCCAGCCAAGACTTCTTGTTGAAAAAAATCCGCTTCACTGAAATACTCTTTTCTACAGGGACTTTTCTGTGTTGTGCTTAGAGGGTGTTATAACAATAAACAGGCATCTTGGCCTTAAGGGACAGCAGATACTGCCAAAGCAGGCAACGTTTTAAACCTCCAGTAACCTTTAACTAATTGCAGAAGTTAAGCCAGACAGCCTGAACAGGCACAGGCTGGGATGGGGGCAGGCTGGGAGTGCGCTTCAAGGAAGAGTGACACAGCACGGGCTTGCACCCAGGCACTGCTGCCAACTGGCTTACAGGGAAACTTTACATCACCGTAAAGCCCAGAAACTGCCTTCAAAAAAAAAAAAAGAAATCGCGTCCTTCAGCGTCAATACAGTTAACGGTTTGTGAATCGAAGCCAATGTGTGATTTCCCAGTCTCCCCGGCAAACAGCGGGGACCAAGTGGAACGTGGAGGCGCAGCCCCTGACACGGGGACAGGAGCTTCTGCTCCGAGCCACAGGGGATGCACGGGGTGGGGGGACCTGCTTCAGGGGAAGGGACGGCTGACGGCTGCACGGCACACTTGCTGGAAAGTGTTAAGAGCTATGCCGGAAAGCAAGGCGGCAAATGGCTCTTTCTGATCTGTTCTCCCCTTCCTCAGACAACCGAGGCTAGCAGAGAGGTGGGACGTGTTTGGGAAGCTGCTGAGCTCTGCTCGTTAGTTGCTCATTGCTTTTCACTAATGAAGGTCAATGGTAGCTCATTGAGCATCAGCCCTGTTATGGGGTTACTGGGCTAACGGTTCCGATACAGTCACTGGAATATTTTAAGTGAGTCTGAAAACATGTTTCTACTCCAGAGATCCAAAGCCCCTAAACAGGGTAATCCAAACAGGGCCATCAATGCAGACGGCTTTGTCAGAGACCAGGAGCTGGCGGTGATCACCGTCCAAGGCCACATGGCTGCGAGGTCACCTGGGTTCCCTTCAGGGGCCACGCAGCAGCACTCATGTGAGACCACAGCACAAAGTCCAACCCACTCCCAGCCTTCCCAAAGCCTTCCTGGGGCCGTGAACCGAGGCCCTTTTGCCTGGCCCACATCCTAGAGGAGCTCAGGCAGTTTATTTTAAACTGAGTCAATTTTTAGAGTTACTGTTTATGAGCCAAGAGGATTTAATTTGAAACCCTACATTGTTTTTAAAAAAATAATTAAGTTATGAGCACCCTCCCCCCAGCCTGGTCCATAAAGCTTTCCCTGGAGATGCTCAATTGAAAGGATCTGGAACTCATCACGGTACCATCTGCCTCTCTCCGAGAGGTGATCAATCATCCTGAAAGTTTAAACACCCACAGTGCCTTAATCTGTTATAGTGTTCAAATCAACCTATTTTAAACAGTGAAAGGGAGGACATGCTGTCCCCTCACGGTGCAGCAGTCAAGCCCCAGCTTCCATGCCTGCCAAGCCATAAAACACCAATGTTTCCTAATTTTTACAGTCAGCGCTACGACAGACATCCTTCTTCTTAGGGAAGACACACGGACAGAAACAGAGAGCTACGTGTGACACCAGCTCACACATCACCCTAAAAGAGGGGTGAGGGAGCAGTGTGCATCCTGGGGATGCACAGGCCTGAGGAGGGAAGAGCACTGCCCAAACCAGCTTTCACAGAATCACAGAATTGTAGGGTTGGAAGGGACCTCTGGAGATATCTAGTCCAACCCCCTGCCAGAGCAGGGTCACCCAGAACAGATTGCACAGGAATGTGTCCAGAGAAGGAGACTCCACCACCTCTCTGGGCAGCCTGTTCCAGGGCTCTGCCACCCTCAAAGGAAAGAAGTTCCTTCTCATGTTTAGGTGGAACTTCCTATGCTCAAGTTTGTGCCCGTTACCCCTTGTCCTGTCACTGGGCACCACTGGAAAGGGCCTGGCCCCATCCTCCTGACACCCACCCTTTAAGTATTTATAAGCGTTGATAAGGTCCCCCCTCAGTCGTCTTTTTTTCCAGACTGAAGAGACCCAAATCCTTCAGCCTTTCTTCATAAGAGAGGTGTTCCAATCCCCTAATCATCTTGGTAGCCCTTTGCTGTACCCTCTCCAGCAGTTCCACACAGAAATTTTGCCTGGAAGTAGGGAGGAGCAAAACCAATGCCTCATCCTACCGTGGTTAATGTCAGGGCTGCAGAAAGGGCTCCTTTTCCATAGGATACAGGTAAATTCCGAAGTCAGTGCAAACAAAACAGATACTGATGACTCTATTCCCCTCTGCTAGGAGCAGGCGAGAGGCCGGACCAGACCTACAAGACAGTTTTAACCATCCCAGAGGAACGGTGATCAATCAACAGATCAAGTACACGGAGAGTACTTCTCACTTGTGCTGTTTTGCAAGTTTTGGTATTGCGCAATGTGGGTGTTTTGGTCCACCTCGAGTCACTGCCTGAGAACAAGGGTGGCCCCTGACGTTACTGAGGTCGGCTTTCCCCTGCCCCGGGGTGGCTCGGTGCACAGTCTGGGTGCTGCCAAGGAAGGTGGCAGGGGCCACAGCTCTGATTCCCTCGGGTCCCCGCTGCCCGCTACAGCATTGAGTACATTCGAGAGCACATTCCGAGAGGAATCACCTGGCCTTTCAGGGACAGGTCTGTACAGAGACCAAAGGACCTGGAAGAGCTTGCCAGGAGAGCAACAACCAGCCTTTTAAACCCTGCTAACATCCCTGTCAACACCAGCATGTTGCTTCCACGGTCTGGATTTAGGACACACCAGTGGAAGCCATCAGTGCCACTACTGTTATGTGAAATACTAGGGGAAAATAAACAGTACAAAGCATTTACTATCTTTTCTGTTCCTAGCAGATGAGTAGGGAGTCTATTAAGAGAGTTGAATTGAATGTAGGATTTCTTATAACAACCTGGGATGAGACATGCTGTCATCATTGGCTTAGAACAAGTCCTGCTCAAAAAAAAAAAAAAATCACTGTTTGTCCAGATTGGCCACAAATTGTTTGTTTTCTTAGACAAGAACACCGGGTAGCCCACAAGTTCATGATTCATTCTCCACCATGAAGATCTCCACCCCAGGTTTCTCTAACAGATGGCTATTTATTGACCTGCTAAACCTTTTCTTAGCTTACCTGGAGACACCAACAAGCTTCATTGTGCTGATCTTCATCTACGGGGAGAAACGCATGGGGCAGCTGAGGGTTCTGCTCATCACTTCACAGTTCCAGCTCCTGGATGTGGTTCTCCTGTGTTGGAAACAAGCTGTAGCCATGAAGGCTGCAACTCTGGAAAACACATGGTGGTTCATAACAGCACATACACATGGTGGTTCAAAAAAGCTCTATTGGAGCTTAATAGAAAAGGAAGTAATTTAAGGTGCTATTCGGTGTGCATAGGCAATATCTAAGTTTAAGGACTCCCTAGACGGGTGAAGAATAATTCAAGGTACACTTACAGACCCAGACCCTGCAGAGGCTACAAACAAGCCTTCTGCTGGCTCTGCTGAACCTTGTTACCATAGGGCAAAAGATTAAAACGTGGTGGGCAGGAGAGGGAGTAAACCAAAGTGGAAATATCTGATGATTTTATAGATGAGTACGTGAATTAGGACAGTTATAGGAGAAGTTTAGGCATGGAAGTTTTGCACTAAAATATCCTGGATTTTCACTGTGTGTGCCCAGGAGGCAACTACATGTTGGACGATTGTCAAAGGGACACCAAGCCATACTATCACTTCGAAGAGGCCACAGCAGGAACCATGGGATAAATGAAAACAGAATAAATCTGGCAGATGCCCTACATTTATGGATTAAAAGAGAAATTTCCCTGACAAGCTGTGAGCCCAAGCCAATCGCTCTGTGCTGCTGTGTGCTGACTAGGAGGCAACTGAGGCATGAAATGCAACGTCTGTCCCAGACCTTCTCACTATTCATCCAGCCGAGGATCTCTCCATCCTGGCCATTAGGCAGATTAGACCATAACAGAGATGAAACCAAGTCTAGGTACGGAACCTCCTTCAGAGCCACTTCCACCAGCCAGGGCGTTGCTGTGTGAAAAAGGATTTTTGGAAATACTTACCTATGTGATAACTCATTGTTACTGGGAGCCACTGGCCGGCCACCTCCACTCTTCTCTGTTAAAAACGAGGAGGAAAGACCACGAGACCTGCTGCCTCTCTGGATTTCACCCTCAGGCCCACGGAGCTGGCCTTAGAGTCAGCTTTCGTGACGAAAAGGAGTTTCTTGACATAACAAAGCCAGATCAGGATCAGTCAAGACTGATAACTAAAAGCCATGGCAAGTCATCCCTGTATCAAAAATATAGTTACAGCATGTGCTTTGGGAAAGAGCACAAAGGGCCAAAATTAAATTTTCCTTAAGTCAGCATATAAAATCATGGCTAATGTCAGAAACACAGCTGCCGCTGAGATTTCTCTGGAGAAGAAAGGAAGAGAAATGTATTCAAGACGTAACGCAAGTAGCATGAGCTAGTTTTTTTTAATTCTCTCTTTCCCTATCCCCGGCTTTCACTCCAGTGTCACTCACAATGCTGGGTTTTTACTGATGTCTACATCTGACGCATTTTCAAAGCCCAGAAGTGAACAGCACTCAAAACACAGCCAGAGCCACTTGAGAACCGCTTTCCAATATTTATATGAACAACCTCGGAGCTTTGAAAACATCTCAAAGCCCCCCCATCCCACGGAGGCCCTCCATCACACCCGTGAGCTTTGGGGTTGGCTCAGAGCACAGAAAAAGCCTGAACTTGTGAAACAGAGGTTAGTCAGATTTGACTAAACATCTGGTCATCGTCAGCGTGGAGTGCAGCACTCCGAGATGGGCGTTTATGGTATTGGCCCTGAACAATCGCTGTTTCTTACGAAATGGAGAATTTAAAAGTTTGCTGTATACAAGGCTGTTTATTGGCTCCCTTTATTGTTTCCATCGGTTTCCTTTTCCAACACCCAGCTTGCAGAAGAAGCACTAACCACATCCAGCGGACACCTCCCCGGACATCCAGCGGGTACTTGACGCTGTCAGCAGCAGCTGCTCTGCCCCGCAGAGCCAGCTCCGCCATGGGCTGGGAACCGTCCCACCGCGCACCCTCGGGTCCGTGCGGGCTGTCTGCAGCACACTCAGACCAGCTCCACAGGACTGAAAAAAAATAACACCCGGTTCCAATTGCAATGATAATGCTTACAGAGTTTGCAATTGCAAAGAAAACGCAGGCCAGCAATTGCGAATTTGACTCTGCTTGGCAGCAGGGACTCCCTAGCACCTTCTGAAACCCAGCCGCTCTCGTCAGAGGTGCCTTCTTTTAGGCAGCCAAGTTGGAAAAACGTTGGCCAGAAATGTGTGAATTAGTCAGTAACTCTGTGAGTAACAGGAAGGGAGGTATAACGACGCAGACGACTGCTGCCTCGTCACACAGGCTGGGGAGCTCCGCAGAAAATGTTAAAGGCATTATTCATCCCGCCACTCACTGGGGAAACACACTTTCACTGCAAGGCTCTGGGGGACAGTGGCTGTCTCTGTGCCATGTCCGTATAGCGCCCGTGCTGGGAACCACTCAAACACCGCCATGGGACAAACGGGGAACGGGAGCTGTACTGATGCTTAGACACCACACATTCCCAAAGCACATAGGAGGGGGAGATCTCCGGGTCTTCTTTGAATAGAGGGAGAGGATTATTTAATCAAACAACATGGGGTGACATCCCCCAAAACCTGACAGTTCTTGATAAGGCAGCAACCCTGCCAATGGCCAGTGCATACGTGCAGCGCAGTGCCCTGTCCTGGTCTCCAGGAGAGCTCAGCCTATGCCAACGTTGCTCCAGAGCAGAGAGCCCCATGTGATATTGGCCGGGCTGGGGTTCCTCAGCCACGGAGAGGTCTGTCGATACAACTAGAGCCCTCCATCAGACGTGGTTTGGGTAACTGCACGGTGCACTACCCCATGCAGACCACAACCATACCCAAACCTTGCAGGGGGAGGTGCACAGGCTTACCTGTGTGTCTGAAGAGCCTTGCTGTGCACCTCAGGGTCCTTCACACACTTCACATCCTTCTCACACTGAGCTCAGGGGGATTCAGAACAGAAACACTTGAGCATGCACTTTTCTGAACGGAGGTCACAGTCCCAGATTGTTTCTCTGCGTTCAAACAATTGGGTTAATAAATCAAAATAAGCTCTCAGAAGATTCGTGTTCAATAAGGATTAAAAACATCAGGGTTTTTGCCAAAAATAGTAGGCCCAGACAGAGGGTTTGACCCCTCTTTTGCCAAACACACAGAAAACATCTGCGCAGTCAAGCAAAACTATGTAGCAAATTGGATCAAGATGATTCTGACCATGTTTGTGGGTTCCTGAGATCCTTTGTTCAGATGGAAAATAAGCAAATTAATATGCAAGTCTTATAAACTTCGGATATGCATCAACTTATAGGGGGGCTTTTATGCCTCGAGATAAACACTTCACAGATTTCTTTGTTTAAAAGAGCACGAGACGAAGAACAGGAGCGTTTCCACAGCACAGTGCGAAGTTCACCATTGTCTGTAGGGTAGATTCAACACACAAATACAATAAAAATGAAGTCCTGCTGACAAGGTAGTATTTTATTCAGCAACATTCTAAGAATAATTCAGTAGAGATGATAAAATAGCAAGTTTATGCCTGTTCAGCACTAGACAATAAAATGTCAATATTCACCCGTCACATAGCAATATCGCCAGCAAGTCAGAGCCCTGTTAAATGAGGAACTTTACAAACATACAGCAGAAGACACAATTCTTGCCGAGAGAAGCCACGCTGACAAAAGCTCACTGGGGCCTGGCTGATTTAGGCAATAAAGTAACCGATAGCAAACCCCAATTAAACTAGGCATCGCCAGCAAAGGTTCTCTCGACATTGCCTTTACCCACCTAGATCCCTATTGTTGCAGGTGGATATTTACAGCTCTTGGGTCAAACCAAGACCTTTGGAGTAAATTGCTGCATATCCCATGACCATGACACCCTCTGAAAATGGGGGCTAAGAGAAACAATATTTGTTTACCTCGTACAAACATTTGACCTTCTATGTAACCCAGATGAGGGTTTCAAAGGCATGACTGTATCTCATTTAATGTTTCCATCACTCGCTCTCCACTCTTTGCCTTCACGGATGGCCCATTCCAGCTTCACCACTTAAGCGCGATCCCCATGGAGCGCATCGCTGCAGGCAGCTCACCCAGGGAGAATTTCCAGCCGGCGATGAGGAACCCCTGGCTGCTGTTGACAGCAGAGGCTTTGGAAAGATGACGGTCTAAATTCAATTGTTGTTGCTGAGGTTGTGCCGCTGAGATCTTATCACTCTGGGAAACACACATGGAAGAGATTTAAACAAATACAAACAACAGAAAACAGAGCAGAACATTAGATCTAAAACTACACCCATTAGAAAAATCCGGCAATGCCTTGTCTCTTGGTAAATACTGAGCCTGCAGCGATGTCCTTTGCACGTAAGTCCTATAAAGGAGGGATGGCCTGTCTGCCAGCTAGACTAGCAAAGGACATCGGCAAGACAGAAGGTGTGGTTTTAGGCTATCACTGAAAACCCCTAATTCAAGTGATTATTTATACAACCAACAATCTCCTGGGAACAGCGGTACTCTGGACCCACCTTTCTTTTGGTACTGTGATGACACAGGCTAAGCCACTTTGAAATTGTATGAGGTATTCTCATGTTTTAACTGGAACACTATCATAACTTTTTATTTCTTGGCTTCTATTACTCACTCAGGAGCATTTCTTACAGCACTGGGCCACCTTCCAGGCATAATAACATCTACCAAAGGCACTGAGTATGTCCTAGTTTTTCTCAGAATACAGCCTGGAGCAAAACGACTACAATACAGCAAGTGCAGAAGAGAACCAGCAGCAAGGAGGTCACATTGTAATTAAAACCAAATCAAAAAAAGAGCAAACCAAAACTGCCTAATCTGTGACCCCAGGACAAAATCGTTGCGAACAACAAACAAAATCAGTTACAGTAATGCTTTGCAGAACGAGTAGCGTAAGAAAACTCTGCAGAGCAACGCGCGAGCAGGGGCAGCCCCGATATTCCCAATTCCCAGCGCTGATGGTTCAATATCTTTTTCCGCCACCGGCAGGGAGGAGCCGGGGAACGCGCACTCCCCGCCTGCGCGCCGAGCAGAGCACCCACGGGTGGACGCGGGGCTTCCTCAGCGCCAGGGCACCTGAAGGAGAGGGCAAGCCGCCTGTAGGAGTGTAACTTGTAACAGGCAACACCAACAATACATTAGCTGACAGACCTAAAGAGATGAGCACAGCAAAGATCTCTCAGGATCTACCTCCCCAGTGTCCACATCACTGTACAGTACACAACTGTAACAAGCGCTTCGGGACTAGGGGAAGGGTGAGAACTCTAGAACTTAATTTCCAAGCACAGTCAGTGCTCCTGACAAAGTAGGACCATCCACTCCCCAGGATCATCCAGCAGCCTGTAGTAATAAACATCTCCAAAGGCAAGAGGAAAAAAAAAAAAAAAAAGACAGAAATAGTTCCATTAACACACATAAACAATAAAAAGCATGAAGATAAAAATATTCATGAGTTATTTCTGGTCCAGCCATTCACATCCCCCTGAGGTGCCCTGTTGTCTGGTTACACCCAGATTCCCCGAGAAGTGCCTGAACTGTAGCCCAGCGGCCCTCCCAACCCCTACTTTGGGTGGAAGAAAGATGCGCTACGTAACTCATCATTCCTCCAAGCAAGGAGGAGTTCTTCACTGTCATCCAAGAGCCCCTTCTCCTCCTACAGGTGCCAAAACTTCCTTCCCTTCCACCCACCACTGTCCAGCCTTCACAGAGCTGTTCTCAGCCCCCAGCATCCCTGATCGAAGGCAACACTGTCATCTTGCCATCCCCCCAACAAAGAGGAATTATAAAGACTGAAAGAGGGAGTGATGGCACAGCATAAGAAAAGAGAGAAACCAGCCTGAGCACCTAAGATCACTGCAGTTTGTATTTATGCCATACATCTGCATTCATCCCCTTTTAATTGTTCTCATCCTCCTTTCCAAACAATAATGGGGATTTTTTTCAGGTATCAGACCTCTGGATGCCTATTCAGGTGTAAAGTCTTGGCATACTGTTGGATTTATGTTAAACTAGCTCATTACTATTGAACAATACCCAGTGAATTGGCTATTGTTCAAAGAAATCACTTATCAAGGCCATGCCCAATAAAAACAAACTGTTAGTGCAAAGTTTTGAAGCGTATGAAAGGAGGATTAAGGAAGAAGGATGTTGCAGTTAATGTGTAAGATTAAGAGATGAGAGATCTGGTTTTTATTAAAGGGACTCTCCCTGTGATGTTGGACAAGCTGTATAAAATCCCTTTGTTTTCATTTCTTTCTGAATAAAATGGGAATAATACTATTTTCCTACCCGGTGGAGAGGTTTAGATCACTTCGCACTACTGCTTACAGTGCCTACCACCAGAATGCCTATGAAGCACGCCGTGAAAGAAAAAACAACTCAACCAACCACATCCGACTGACTGAATTTTTAAACTCAAATGAATTGACTTTCATCCAACTCCCCAAACCGACTACACACCACGGGGCTAAGAATAAGCATGAGAAACGACACCCTACAGGGCAATTTTCTGGAGAGGCTGGAAGCCCCGGGAGAGGGGCTGGGGATGAGAGCACCTCCTCATCCGTGACCGCACGGCTGCGCCTGTGACAGTCTCATCCATTTTGTGTCGCGGCGCAGTGTCCCAGGGGCGGCTGCGGCCCGGAGCGTGCTCTGCACCCCCCAGCTCCCGCGCTGCTGCCCCACACACCCCCGTGCCTGCTGGGCTGCAAGGCATCGCATCGCATTTACGCGGCTGAGACCTCCGCGGTCCTGCAGAGGTAACCAAGTTTTAACCGCTCGCCTCTTCGGAGCAAGCTGGCGCGTTGCATCCTTTCCAGCGGATTTTCGGTCTCGCTGCTGGATGAGGCAGGGGATGCTGGGGAAAGGCTGAGCCCAAAAAGTCTGAGCTCTGTGAGCTGCAGATGTGCAGGAGGTGGGCACAGCTGGGCTGGGACTGGGGGGGACCACTCTGCTGATGCCTTGCTGGACCGAAGGGCAATCACATACAGGGCTCCGCTTCCTACGTTTCTGGGGAAATGACTGCGCTGCCTCCTACACGCTCTGCAAGAGGATATAGCACAGAGCCGCACTGCCTCCAGAGCCCGATCCTGTGCTCGGCTCTGACATGTCACAGCTGGAACTGCTACCCACCACTGTGAGAAATGGCATTCAGTCATCAAGAAAAAAAAAAACGAAAAAAAAAAAACGAAAAAAAACCACACTGCACTTCAAGCTTGGCAAAGCCTGGTAGGAAATTTTCAAGGAGGCCTGTTTCTCCCACACATTCTCTGCATTCGCAAGATTATTATTACAATTTAAGATTACAGACAAATAGCTTTTAGAACATTCAATGGGTGACTGCTTTGGCTTTTAAAAATTGGCCAAGATGTTGTAGATGTTAAAAGAGGCTGCTGCATGCCCACAACATCTCCTTTCCCATTACCATCAGCAACACTGCGCAATCCTCTGTAAAGTAAAGACACATGCTGGAGCATTAACGGTAATAGACGGATAGGCTGAGGTTGCCAACGTGCATTTCTGTGCGTAGGTCAAGCAAGACGGAACACAAAGGAGAAACATATAGAACAAATGCTCTCAAATAATCACCCTCCAAGCAGTAACTGCATATTGAATCAAAACCACCATAGATTTACTCACAGACAAATCCTACCCAGAATAGCAACCGAGAAACCCAGACATGTATCCGGGGGGCCACCCGCTCCATGCACCATGGGGTCGGCTCCTCGTGGGCGGCCACCGCTGCTGTCTTCACCCGCCTCTTGGAGGTCCAAGCTCTCTGCGGTGGGTGTGGAGGGAGGAGACCTCCACCCAACCGCAGCCTTGCAACACTTCCCAAGTATTTTCATTGTCAGTTCCCTTCATAAATAACTCAAAACCAGGTTTTGATGACAGTCTGAGGCTTGTCATTGCTCCTGCCATAAAAGCACAGCAGAATGGACAGAGGAGTCCATCCAATCTCACAGTTACACCGGAATCAAGAAAAGCTCAAATTAAACCTGGAAATATCCCATCCTGCTCTGCTTTCACTAATTTGTGTGCTACCCCACTGCAGCAAGCCGCAGGGGTGCCTCCCCCAGCTCCCCACAGCCTGTTCTCCCCTATGGGGCAGCGAGGCTCCTGAAAGGTGGCCTGGGTCACCACGGGTGGCATGAGTCACCGGGGGGGACGGAAGTAATCTGCACAGTTCCAAATACTCTGAGACACTCTCTCATGAATCAAACAGCTGAAAATAAACGCCAGCAGCCTGATAAGCGGGGCAAGCGCGTTGGAGGAAAGTGTTTTATGGGTCCTCCTTCCTTCCTCTCCTCCCTTTTTTTTTTTTTTGGCTAAACACACAAGGTTTTCTTCGGGACGCAGCTTTCCACATCACTCGTGAGCTTGTGTAACCCAGCTTGTGCAAGCAGCTGTGGACGCCTGGTACTGCGGGGGGCTGCCGGGCTGACATCGGCCTTGACTCGGCAGCTCCCATCCCGAAACTCGAGTCCCAGGAGGTCTCTGCTCCTGGCTGCCACATGTACTGCCTCTGGGGTCTCCACGTGGGCTGCCTGCGGGTTTGTTTGTGCTGCGCTCCCCCGGCCGGATTCAGTGGCGATGGGCTGCGCTGGCAACGCACATGGACAACGAGGAGGAGAAGGAGCCATTCCTGGCACAGGCCCTGGCCAGCCTGCCCTGGTACATGGAGAAGGGCAGATTTCAGCCCCCCCCGCACATCCTCCCACCAGCATCCCTGCTCCTTGCAGCGGTATTGCTCCTCACGACCCCTTCACATCATCCCACCTGCCAAGACTACCACACCCCTGATGCCCGCACACCTCCTGCTCCCACCAAACACCTGGCAGCACCTCCTTGTTTGCAAACTAAACTCCGCAACCGAGTACAACACAGGGCACAGAAGGAGCATGAAGGCCATTAAGGACCCCAACATGGAGTACCCGCCTTACTGATGCCAGCAAACTGCAGACCGAATGTAATCTCTTTGAATGAGAGGCGCCTGGAGACACTGATCGTTCGGGGAGGCACAGGGACCGTGTATCCCGTGCCAGCATGGTACAAGATAGAGCTTGCCCACAGCTTGGTTACATGTCAGGCAGAGGAAGGGAGAGAAAGCCCGCAGTGATGATGAAGGCAGGCAAAGCCAGCACACTGACACAGGAAGAAATGAAACGCTGGGGAGGCATTTGGCCTGTCATCACTTAAAACTTGCAAACACAACAGTGGTTATTACCACAGTCGAACAATGAAACTGGAAAAAAACAAGAAGCCTCCACTAAGACAATTGCTGAATCAAAACAGCTACAAGAAGTAAAAGTTTTGCTCTTCCTTAGCATAAAATGCTTGTCTTCCCACGGCACATATCTCGTCTCAGCTGCTTTAACACCTTGTGCCACGTGCTACAGAATGAGGTGGCTCAGCAGCTCAGGCAGGCTGTCAGAGAGCTGCAGCTAAGGGTGGCCAAAACTCTGAGTTTGTGAGAAGTCTAAACCTCTTGAAATCTGGTTTGCAGCAAAAAAAAAAGAAAAAAAATAACATTTGCACAATTTCTCGTGCCACAGAATGATTTTCCCACCTAAAAAGAATATCTGGTAAACATCAGCATGAGGCGTTTCTGCAATCTCAGCTATTCCTTCCATGAAGCCCAGTAGCTCTGAATTAAATCAAGATGAAAAATCACAGTGAAAGTGTCTGCTCCCATTCCACCCCTTCCCCTGCTCTCCCAGCTCACCCCGACAGCCTGGAAACCCTCGCCGCCTGGCTTAGGTCAGGGCTGTAGGTCTGGGGGGAGCTGGGCTGAGAGCCCAGTGCCCTCCTCAGCATGAAGCCACTGACCCTACAGGTGAAACCAACTGGTGGCTAAACCGGCCCCACCAAGGCCAGTGGGAACCCAGCAGGACCCTCAGCAGAGTCCGGGCTTTGGCGTGTGGCATCCGATCCACTGAGACACTTCTGGTGGTGCCAGACGCAATTTGAAAGTCATCTCCCAACAACTCAGCTCGCTTCTGGTAAGTACATTTTAAAGCTCTGGCCGGACTGGCAGGAGGCCACGCCGGCCAACACAACGACCCAGTGCACGAGGAAGCCCCTGGGAAGCTGGATATCAATGCCACAGAACGCTGCATTTGACCTACAGAACAAGGTCTCATAACGCTCCTTTACATCATCCCAGTGGCCATTACTGGTTTTCCCTACAGTTGCGCTCAAAGCAAGCTGCTCTTGGTGCTGTTCCTAACACACGTAGTCACCCTGCGAGGATGCTTCCATCCAACATGGCCAACAAATAAAGGTGGGGAGAGGAACACAACCAAGATCCGCTTGCTTAGTTCCACTGCCAGGCTGGCAACAAAACTTCCATCTGCTGGGATGGCCAAAACATGTTCCCTTTGTATTCACTGTGCACTTGGAATTACATCTCTCATGTTGTCCTGGGAGTCTCCTTGAACATAGACTCCTTTGGTTTTTTTTTTAATTGAGAATCCCTGGGGCATTTTAAGCCAATTCTGGTAAAGCAAAAGCAAAAACACAAGCCGTACATGCCAGTGAAGGTTCGGATTCAAAAAGCAACATGGGAATGCCATGGCTCAGGTGTCTCTTCTCCGTCACCAGGGAGTGAACAGCCCAGGTGCTGCTGCTTTGCCAGGCAGGAGAGGGCAGGGAGGCAGGAGAGGGCACGCAGCCATGCTCCCCAGGGAACGCCAGGGTTTGTGCTCCCTGGAGAACGCTGGGATTTGTGCTCCCTGGCTTGAAGCACCCCTGGAGAAGACATCCCAGCACATCACTGGCAGCAGCATTTGCTCAGCTGTGGTATCTAGCTGCAGAGGGAAGTCCAACAAGCCGGGCAGGCTCGTTGCCAAGATGAGTAATCAATAACCATTACCACATCCCAGCCACTCTCACCCCCAAACCTGCACTCCCGGCTCCACTTTTCGGCAACAACAAAGGGGGAGGAGGAAAGCCTTCCCTCCGTGGCAGGTGAAAGGCCACTCCATGGGAACAGGCAGGTGTCTAACGGCAGCAGCCACACGCCCAGGACTGACACACGCTGCCGGCAGGACCAGTGAGCCAGCGGGACCCGGGGCACTTGCCCTGGCTCACCGGCCGCAGCACCCCTGGAGGAGCCCAGCTCCAGCAGCCCTGCTGCCGGCACTGGGTGGGCTCCTCTGTGGCCTCCCCGCTGCCAGCCCTCAAAACTGCCCCTCTTTCTCCCAGGCAGCTTCCACTCCCCCTGCAGCCCATGGACTCAGGGGACGGATGGCATGGGGAGGCTCCAGCTGTGGTAGGGCAGCTCAGAGCAGAGGACAGCTGGGGACAGCCCTCGGGGAGGCCAGTGGTAGGATGGGGTTCCCAGCCAGCCCAGAGGAAGGATGACAGACAAGCATTTATAGCCCAGGCACCCGATTCAGTCACTCCTGTGAAGGCCGTGAGCATGGTGGCCATCAGCTGGAGGCTGATGATGGCCCCCTCCATCTGCAGCCTCTGACCAGGCAGCACAACACTGGCGGACAGGAATGGATAAACTAAGAGATCCATGGTGAGATTAGGCTACAGTTTAATATTTTGTTTCATATAAATATAATATTAAGTATAATAAGCTGCAGTCACCCATCCCACCAGCCAGTAACTCTCAGGCCTTAGAGAAATTCTTCCATACAGATCAAAAGCGGCACTGTGGAGGCTGCAGCTTCCCCAGAAGATCTTCCTTACCAGTGCTCAAAGAAACACTGGGATTTAAGGCTGAGCTCCCCACCCCCCAAATATGTCACCTTGTTCCCTCCTCCTGGGGACACCACAGCAGTGGCAGGGCACAGCCCTTTGCCCACAGCAGAGGCACGGAGCCGTCCACACACCCTCCTGTCCCCACACTGCAGGTCCCAGGTGGACCCTTCTCCTGCACACCAGCTGCAAGACCCACTGAGCATCATCTTGGGGAGAGCATGGGAGGGAAAGGAGAAGCGGAGATGCTGGAATACAAAGTTGGGGCCAGGAAGAGATGCACTGATGGTGCTGGCTCTCGTGGCGGTGGGGGCAGCCCAGCATTGTGCAAGAGCCCTCTCCCAGGACAGACTCGGGAGCCAGCAGAGCAAAGGTGGCCGCTTGGCTGACGGGCGCTGCCTGCGGCGGTGGCAGGGTGTTTCCCTGCTGTGCAGGGTCCAAGGGTGACGCGGGGCTGTGTGGCACTCTGCAGAGACCTTTGGTACCCCCAGCCTGGCAGGAGCACTCGTTGTCACCACGTGAAGACAAGAGGCAAAGGTGACCCAGGCAGAGGGCAAGCCACCATCAAGGAGTCACAGCTCCAAATATGCCCCTTCCCACCCCAAACGCCCAAGTGCAGAGAGGTGACGCAGGACCTGCACTCATCCCCATCACCGCACCCACGAGGGACAATCCCAGCCACCAGCACGTCACAACCAGTTACGTGCACAAGGGCTGGGATGCCTCGGATGCCTCCTTCTCTCCTGCCACTCCGAAGGGATCAGCAGTGAACCTAAGGCAAGAGGAGGCGGAGGGAATTTCTCCTCTTCCTCCACACCAAGGCACTGAATCCCAGCTGTGCCAACAGGAGGAGGGTTACTTCAGAGCCAGGGACATCTTCCCACCTCCAGTCAGTTGTCAGGGCGCCTCTCATCCTATCTTCAAGTTTTGGAAAGCAAGGATCAATCTTTTACCAGCTGTGACAGTTAAAAGCCCCAGCAGCTCCTGTCTGCTCCGTGCCCACCCGGGCCTGCTCGCTACAAGGCTCCTTCTGATGCTGAGATGCAACTCGAGATGATCCCAATTAAAGAAGCGAGGCTGTCACCATTTTCAGCTGCACTAGTGAGATGAGAAAACTAATGGTGTCACCGAGTGTCTGCAGGAACAAATTTACAAACCTAATCACCTCCCAGCATAGCCGGGCTGCCAGTGCCTGAAGGAGGGTGATAGGGGAGAAGAAAGCTTTCGGGACTCTTAAGGAATGTTAATTTACACTAATAGGAATCGGATCTGTCCTTGCCTGTAGTCAGCAGCAGAACTGAGATCCTGAACTGGAATATTAATGCAAGTGCTCCATGGGAGATGGAAACCTCTCCAAACCTCTCTCAAATGATAAGAATTAAACATTAGAAGAGAAGCACAGCAAGCTGCAATGCAGTTGTGGTGTCGGGAGGAGTCTGACGAAGGAGGGGTTTGAGAAATTCAGTGGAGGTGTCACTGCCTCCTGGTAGTGCCCGGGACCACAGAGCCCTACTGACCACTACCTGACATGCTGATTTTTCCCTCCAGACGCCCTTCCAAACCTGGGTGTGATCCCTGTTTCTCCTGTAAAATACAGTATAAATGAATTTTTAATGCTGGGTTGATCAGGTGCATCCTCTGTGCTTAATGAAACACGCTACGTGGGAACAGGAAAGGAATTGCCTATTGGGACAGTTGTTGTATTTTGTTATTCTATATAACTACTGTTACATTTTAGGGGAAGAGAAATACCTCTGACACTTCTTTTCAATGAGGTACTAAGGATTTGGGGTGTTCGGCTTGAGATATGGCACTGAAAAGGGGCAGCTCTTTCTGGAAATAAAGCTGATGGGGAACGCCTGACAGTGAGACGGGGACAGATCCAGGACAGCACTTGCTGCTGAAGCCTTTAGCAGAAGCGGGGCCTGGCTACGAGTTATCACCCTGAGGAACATACTGCAGGTGTCAGGCAGGCCTTTTAAAAGGCATTTTGTTCTCATGAGCTCGTTTTTCCCTCCACCGTGTGTTTGGCCGCAGGGGTTACAAAGCAGCCGAGCATCTCCACGGCACGGAGCCACCGCAGGGAGGAACCAGCCCCGCGCTGGGAGAAAATCCACAGCCAAGCGGCACTTTGCTGAATGGAAATGCATCGTACTCCAGGTTTCTTACCAAAGCTCAAATGGGGTAGTCGGGTCGTTCCTGTACATCCTACCCTGTCCTCAGGAAGCTCCTGCTGCCAAGTCCCTCTCCCATGTTCCATGATGCCTGCAAGCAAGCGGCACCCAAGGCAGGGATGTGCCTTCTGCACTTACTATATCAGGACCCAAAAGGACAAAAAACAAGGTCGTGGTGAGCCTTGCATGAAAGCGCTTACTGGAGAAGAGGACAAAAGCAAAACCTTGTTAGGAATACGCACGGGTTGGGCAGCTCAACGCCAAGCTAAGCCCCCAGCCCTGAGGCGGCTCCCACTCTACTCCTGGCCTCTCAGACCGCCATGACTAACATTTGGAGGTTTACTCAGGGTTCAGCAGCAAAATCCAGCAGCCAGCCCTCCCTCCCTCCCCCCTCCGCCAGGCAGCCGCTGCAGGAGCTGCCAGGAGGGACGGGCAGGGAGACCCCGGTGGGCGAGAGGGCAATGGCCTTCCTCCCCCCGCAGCAGCATCTGCGGCACTGGGGGCAAAAGGGGCCACAGAGAGACCCCCCCCGATGCTGAAACACCCTGTCCTTGCTCCTCTGCTGAGGGGTGAACAGCACGGGCTGGGCAGGGGGAAGAGGAGATGGGCCACAGAGGGTGCCATGGGGACCCCCCAATCCCTCTGCCTCCCTCTCGCAGCCCAGACCTCTCCTTGGCTTCACTTTGGCTTCAGCAGAAGTTTCCTGTTCCTCGTTATTAGAGAAAAGCAAAGCCTTTGAGCCCCGTAATTCACTTTGCAAGCGAGGGGCAGGACTCAGAGCGATGGCAGCCGTCACCCCGAGTGCTCTGCATCTCCTCCCGCTTCCCACCCACCCCATCACACAATGGCACAGCACCTCCGTGAAGGGGAACAGCATTAATCAATGACAACCCAAGAGCGATCCTTTGGTGCTCAGCTATTGATGGAAAGGGAGAAGTCTATTTTTTTTTTAAACCTTTGAAATGAAATTACCCCCAGTTGAAACTAATGATTTATTTTTTTTTCTGTTATTACAGCTTAAAGGTCGATCTGCCATAGCATTTTTTTTAGCAAAAGGTCTTTGTAACAAGTATGTCAGTAACATATCTTAATTTTTCTGTACACTCAGCAGATACACGGTAACAACTGCATATGAAATTGCAGAGCATCGATGTCGAAGGCTGACATCAAAAAAATAAAACGCGCCACAGAAGGACTCTATTTTTCTGTGTCACTTACATGACAGATCTCCTTAATTAAGTAGTTTGCTGGCAGAGAAAATGAATGAACGAGAGAGAAATTGCCTCTCTTTGCTATTAACGTCTCTATTGTTTTCTTATGTATCAGGGTAATTTAATGTTACTGCAAGTGAGGATTAAAAGCCTCAATTAGGGGAAGGCGGGGGGGGACAGAAGAGGCTGACAAGAAGCCCCAAGCGGAGCTCGGTGGCACTGGACCATGGCTGGGACTGGAGCCCGTGTGGCATCACCGCTGGGTCATGTCCCGGGAACCGCTCGCCGCTGCGGGGACAACGGCTGGTGGGGTCGGGGGGTGTCCTCCAGGAGGGTTCGTGAAGGTCTGGGCAACGAGTGCCCGCAGCCCCCGCTCTCCCTGATGCTCTGCCCGGGGAGGGGGGGGACACACACCGCCGGCGGGGGCAGCTCCCAGGGGCGCGGGACCCGCCGGAGGAAGGATGCCGTTGGCGGGCACCAGGCGGAGCTGGTGCACCAGGGACGGGCGGTGCTGGCGCACGTCCCCCCCCCAGCACCCCCGGGGCCGGCCCAGCGCACACCCCCGGCCCCGCGGCTCTGCCGCCACAGCTACAGGAAAACAAGAGAGAACAACTGGGGAAAAAGAAAAAAAAAAAAAGGGGGGGGGGGGGCGGGAAGGGGGGCGGGGGGGGGAAGAAAAAAGGGGAAAAAAGGAGGGGAGAAGGGATTTCTGGCAAACTCTGAAAAGCCCCAGAGGCGAGGGGACAGGGCACCCAGCCACCCTCAAGCGATATGGCAGACAGGCAATAGAGGAAAATTTACGTTACTGCTACAGCTACATCAACGGAGGGACCCATCAGTCAGCGGCTCTGCCCCCTTCCCATGCACTTTATGGGAACAGAGACCCTATGGATGCCCGTGCTGTGGGTGCGACGTGTGTAGGTGCCAGCACACGCCGGTGCAGCCCACAGAGGAGCTGCAGCTGCCACTCTCTTCTTTGGCTGAGGGACAATACCTGGTTTGTGCCCCCCTTACAAACACAGAATTTCTGATGCACGCAACGTTTTTTGCTCCACCAAGTGGCTGCGAAGCTTTGTCTCTCCTGGGCCTCCACACGGAGCCCAGCACCAACACAGATAAATAATATCCTGCCTGAGCTGAGAGAAGAAAAACTCCCAGCCCAGACCCTCCAGTGTAAATCTGGAAAGCTCAGCCATGCTCGCTGGGCTAACTTCAGGATTCACCGAGGTGTTCACAAAAGCTGGATTTGGCCCACAACTCAGGAAAGAGGAGTGCATTCAGCATTTGCTTCCCCGAAAGAATCAAACTTGCCAACTTCTCTTTCACAGGAGAGGCCAAGCCTGCAGTGTCACCCCTGCTCCAGTGGCCAGGTGCCAAGGCCGAGGTTGCCCAGGTGCCTGCCTGCGCCGCGGCAGGGTGCCAGGCGCAGGGGGGAGCAGCCCCTGCCTTTGTGCTGTATCCAGGCAGTGGGGAGTACCCCGGCTCCTCCACGGCAACTTTTCCCTCAGAAATACCACTCTACGCTTGGGAGGAGACAAAAGGCACCGTTTCTGTAGCCAGGGGCTAAAACAACAAAAGCACCAGCAGCCGCCTCGGCGGGTTGGGCTAGGGCGATGCCAGAGTGAGCTCTCCTGCTCCATCCGACTCCCGCTGCCAGCGGCCCCTGCTCTTAGCACGCACCCTGCTCCCACTTTGGCACTGCAAGAACAGATTTCCCCCCTCCGACACCCAGACTGTGTGACCAACCCAGGAGAAAAGCCTTTCCCTTCGGGCTAGGACTGTTCACCATCATCCCGTCCTGAGCACAGCCATGGCAGCACCTCAGCTCCCCCGTGGGAGCAGGGTCACCCAACAGCACGACTTGCAGGAGCCCCAGGGTGACACCAGCTGACAGACGTGAGGGTGTCCGCCACCCTCCCAAACGCACACATCTCGGAAAATTAAAATCTTGTTTCTCAAGTGCCCACCCATAATGACCAGCCCGGCTGCTGTGCATTGGGGTGTCCATCAGAGGAATTGGCATCTCAGCATCCATAGTACCATCACTGGTGCTCACAGACAAGTCAGAACCATTTCCTAAATGGTTCTAAATCATTTATATCAAAGATGACACAAATAGATGGTAAAAAACCCATCTATTTTTTTCCCCTTAATTCAGGATTGCAATGCCATCATACCACTGGGTATAACTTTGCAAAACTCTCTCTTCAGTTTTCCATCAAGACCGTTTTCCCCTGCGTGCTTTGCTGGGACCAGGAGATGGGATGGGATCTGGGGAGAGAGAAGCCTCCGGCTCAGCCCACCGCCGGCCTCACCAGCCCCACACGTCTGCCCCTTCCCAAGGTCTAGCTGCTTACCTGCCAGCTGCTCGCATGTCTTTTGGGGCACAGGAGCCTCAGCAGACCCCTCTCAACCCGTGGTTTCTCTTATTAGTCTTTTTAAAAACAAACGAACAAACAAAAAACACCTGAAAGAAATGGCTCAGTATGTAAGGAAGGAACATAAAATAAAAGTTGCAGAGATATGAACAGTCTACAAGAAGTATAAAATTTGCTTGCCGCTACTGAATGCATCCAGGGATAAACAGCACCCTCCGACGCTAGCGCTGCCTGTGTAATACAGCATTTCTGCCAGCTGTACCCTGCGCTTAAGACATGTGGATTTTACATGCTCACTGTTACAAGAGTATTTTCAGGACAATTTTCCTTTGACTCAAATTCCTTCTGTGATCTGTTGCAGACAGGTGAACCTCATGTATCATTTTATTCTCTTCCCCCCCCGCCCCGTGCTAGGTACTGACCTTCTACACTCCTTCTCTCAGGTAAAACGGAGGCCGCTAAACAGAGTCATGCTGAAGTGTGACTTGGCATAAGAGGAGACAGAAGGGCATGAAATCTCTCTTTGAAGTTGTTTGTCCCAGGAATCCCACTTCCGTCTTAGCCCTGTGTTGATGACCCTTGGTCCATGCCCACTGATCCACATCCTCGCAGCCCGCCCTCGCACACCCGGCGGCGAGCCCGGAGAGCTCACCCACCCGCAGGCTCCCCTCTTCGCTGCTCTCCTTGGTGAGCAAACATTTTCTCCAGCTCTGAAAAGCACTGGTGCCATTTCTAGCATGCTGGGTAAGATGAAGTAATCACCCTCATTGCCGTAAAATACCACAGTACGATTTATTAAAAAGTCCAAAATTTCATGGAGCTTATGAAAACATGGGGGGGGGGGGTTGTAATTGTCCAGTGAAATAAGCATCCTGTTCAGCTTTCTGCAGGTTTCGGTCCCTGAATCGGAGGGTACATGAGCATCACTTCCAGGGCAACACCAGCTGTGAGACCACAGAGCAGGGACTGCCCTATTCCCACCTGAAGCTCCTCAGACCAACTTCCCGAAGCTCGAGCCGCCATCCAGCAGTGGCACAGCTCTCCAGCCCCACTGGGCTGCAGAGCCCACCAGCAGCTGAGGGGTGGCGTTGGACGTTCCCGGGTAAGGCGGCTGTGGCTGTGCAGGGTGGGCTGTGTTCAGCTGGCACACCTACAAGCGCTGAACACCCATAAAATTGTGCAGAACCCCCCCACAGGAAGGCCCTGCTGCTGCCCATCACCCTCTGCCTCTCCATCGCCTGTCAAACGAGTTACGTGAAGAGGCGGCAATGAGAAGGCACTCTCCAAACAAATCCACACTTTTGTGTACAGCAGAGTTCAGATATATTTACGGAGAAAATACCTCTTTGCTTCTGCTGTTTGGAAGGTACGTACGATCAGACTTGGCTTTCTTTCTAATAATCTCATTCCTCTGTCATGCCCTTCCCATCTCATTCCCTTTGAGATTCACTTCATCCTACTTGAGAAAAGAAAGCTGCTGATCAAGACAGGAGCTATTCCATCATCTGTTGCTGAAACATTACTTCGTTTCTCCTGTCCTTTTTACTCTCCAGCATCCAGCATTTCCCTCCAAGACTATCAACTTCTCTTGTCTTCTGGATAATTCAAACCCAATTAGGATTGCCTGCTGATAGCTGCACGCTGGTCTAACAAAGCCTGGCCTGTTGCTGGGTTTGTTTTGTCAAGTGTCACACAAATAAGCAACAGCAGGGCTCACCGGAGCATAAACAGCTCAAACTATTCTCCCCAAGTGTTTGCTTTTCGCATGTACTGTGCTAATTTGGGGAAAAAGTCTCTCTAGAAACTTTTTTCTTAAAAAGTAGTTTAAAAGAATATTCTCACATGTCACATCTTGCATAAGACTGACAACACGGACAGCTTCTAAGTACCAACAACAGGGGGAGCGAGAAGGAACCCAGAGGAAAATCGGCATTACCCCTGTGACCGTGCCACTGCCTTGTGCCGATACATCCCAGTGAGGGATGACAAGTCCCAGCAGCTAGGGACATCCTGCTGCTTTCTAACCCCACCTGAGCATGTCACTGGCTATTATTTTAACATCTTAAAACAGCCCTAGGAGTCATATGGCTTATCCCCATTCATTGCACAAGAATCCTCCAATCTATTCTGCACTAAAAAAAAAAAACCCAAACAACTTTCTGTAAATACAGCGTTAATTTTTCCTGCTTTGCCCTCAGCCTCCTTTAGCATCACTCCGTGAAAAGCGTAAGCATCGGTGGCCACAATACGAAGAGGCACAATACACCCAAAAGCGCTCCGCTGTCGTTTGGAAGTGATGAGTCCAACTGGCATGTTTGTTTTCAGTCATATAAAGAACTCCTCCTCCTCCTCCTCCTGGGCTCTGCCTGTGGGGCTGGCCCGCAGCGTTTGCTCCTGGCAGCCTGAAGCTCTTCGTCCCGCTCCTTTGCTCCTTTGGGGGGCAGCGAGCGGGATCGGGGTCCTGTCCCGGGAGGACGCGGCGCTGCCGGCCACGTCTGCAGGTGCTCGCGGCTGGAGGAGGCTGCTCCGCAGGTCCCTGGAGAAGCGGTTCAGGGGGCAGAGGCCGCTTGCAGGATTCGCCACGGCAAGCCCGGTGTCGACGTTGGTCTCCGCTGCCTGCCGATGAAGGCGGCTCTCCCGCAGAGAAGCCTGCAGCTTGCTGCTCGCCTGCCTGCGGAGGGAGGCGGCATCCCACCACCACCGGGGTGATGGACCACTGTGAGAAGGGCAGAAGTGCCTGTGGAGGTCACCACTGGCTTCCTCAGGAATATGGGCTTTGCTTTGGTCAGATTTTGGTTTAGCTTTCGTGGCTCTGACGTCCTGGTTTCTCCACCCAGAATTATCCCGCTTTACAGGGAAAGGGATTGGGACAGAGTCCTGCAGGATTTTTTCATTGTCTGCATCATTATGCTGATGGGAAAGCCCAACATTTGTTTCATGGGGCTTGGAGCTGTCTTGAACCTGTTGAAGAAAATTTGGAGAGAACCTCATTAACATATCGTTCTAGGTTGACCAAGTGACGATGCTCTCACCCAGCCTCGCTGTGCTGAAATCTCCTGCAGCACGCCTCTAGAGAAGGGCACAGGAGTCTCACAAGCCTGAGCGATGGCAGATGAAACGCAATGCAGGTAATCTGATGGAGAAAAAACAATCCCAGCTTCCCATACAAAATGCTAGGTTGTGAGTTGACTGTAACCCAGGGTCTCATTGCTGTGACAGACAGCACCGAGTTAGCATCCGTTCAGTGCCTGACGGCCGTCTAAAAGCACACAAAATCTTAAGAATTATTCCAAACAAAACGGAGAACATTGTTATGCACGGTGCAGTTCACGTCCCAGAGCTGGACCATGATGCCTGTCCCTCACCTGCAGCACACAACAGAGTACCATGGAGCTGGGAATGCTCAGAAACGGAGAAGGATAATTGCAAGCAGAGTAAAGGAACAATCATGTATGCTGGGAATTTTAACCCTGGGGAAAAAAAAAAAAAACAACACAGTTTAGGAGGGAGAGAATAAAAGGCTAAAGACACCATGAACCGCCTGGAGAAACAGATAGATATTGTCCATTCCCTGCCATTTGCAAGGCAAGAAGCAGAAGCCATCAAATGAAGCCAGCTGGGGCCAGTTTCAATTAAAGGAAGGTGTCAGTAGACCTGGGGAAGTCCCTGCCAAAGTACGTTGGGGATGCAAAGAGTTCACACAGACGCAGGGTGAGACTAGATAAAGGCTTGGAAAGGGAAGAGTCACTGCAAGTTGCCTCAGCTGTCTGCGGGAAACCCCGGAGTTTAAAAGGGGCAGCTCAGGGGTGTATTGGTAGGGTTTAACACAGGCACTTGTCCTCTCGCTGTTCCTGCCAAGGCAGCCACCTATGGCCAGCCACGGACAGACAGCTGCAGCTGAAACCCAGTGCAGACAAAAAAACCTGAATCACCACGTAGTATCTATCAAGCTCTTCCGCGTCTCTTTGGGATTTTCCACACTGTGGTGCTCGTGGGCAAGTTTCAGAGGGCTCTCAGGACTACTGCACACCCACACCAGATTTGCTGCAGGTGACCTAAGCACAGCACACACAAATAGCTGTGCCTGTCCCAAAACCTTCTTGGAGGCATCAGATCTACTGGAGCTCCTTCACGTCTGCAAATCCTGACCGGTTGTTTTTGGAAAGAAACTTGCTTAGGAAGCTCTGGATCAAACAGCGTTCTTTTGATGGCTGGGCAACACATGGGCCAGCACAGGGCATACCCACCAGACCAGCAAGGCCAACAGGACAAGGACCTGCTGAGCACATCCCATTTGCTCCTGTGGAACATGCCACCCCCGGAGACACCAGCCCAGAGAAAGGCACCCGCCTCATCAGTCCTCTGCAAGACCAGAGGCATGTTTCACGTCTTTATTTACCAAACAGCACATGGAGGCCATCCTACTCTCCTACTTGCGTGTTAAGACTAAACTTGTAAAATCTGAGCAACAGAGATCTCCTGTAAACACTCAGAGAAAGGACATGGAATAGAACAGTAATTAGTGAGCAACTTCAGCAAAAAAAGGACAGGATGTAGTTTATTTACTTCTTTATCAAACTAGGTGGCTTGGGTTATCTCTTCCCCAATAAAACCATGAAAAGGGATCTTGCAGGCTAGAGGGGAGTGACAACTCCACGTGGGTGGCAATCCACGAGCAGACCCTTGGATTTGGTTTGCAATAAAGCGGAAAGTTGGGGGGAGGAGGGGTAGAATAAATCATTTGCAGATACTTGGAATAAAGATTTACAGTATGAACTGAAGAGGTGCGAAACAAAGCGCTGCGTGCCAGACTGTCAGCGTGCTGCGTGGAGCACCGCCACAAGGTACACATCGAGTTCAAGCGGACTCCAGCTTCCTGCACCAGGAGCAGAGTGCAGCACGGCTACACCACCAAAAAAACTTCTGAATTTCCTGCCAGTGAATTCATGAGCGTCTATCAGCTTAAAACCTTGTATCTACAGCAGGAAGAACCAGAGAGTAGCTTAAGAAGGGACCTCCGGAGGTCACCTGGCCCAGTCCCCTGCCCCAGGCAGGACCAACTTCAAAGCCACGTGAAGATGCTGAGAGTCTTGTCCGGTCCAAGTGGTGGCAAACCAGTTTACAAAGTGAGGAGTACATAAAGGCTGCCCTGAGGATTAGTGTTCAGAGTAGCATAAAAATAGGCTGTACAGAATAATTAAGCTGATTTATAGCAAATGAGCTCTGGAAGGAAAAGAAAAAACACGGGATGGGCAAATTATTTGAATATGCAGACTACAAGAAAAAAAAATAATCAGAGGTGGGAGAAAGAACACGGAGCTAAACTGTGTTGGGGGAAAAAAAAGCACACTGAGCTCAACTGCCCTCCTGCTCACATGTCGAATTCCCACTATGTATCATCTCAGCACGGGCTGTTTTGTCATTTTTTATTTATTTGTATTCATACAACCTCTGCACCGCACACTCGAACAGAAAAGGCAGAGGTTTCCTATGACACATTTCTTTAGCGCTTTTGCCCAACTGCAACTCACTCAAGAGCTCCCAAAAACCTGTGTCAGGCAATGTTGTATCAACACTATACTTGTAAGTATATTCAAAAACATTTATCATGTAATGACTTATCAGAAAAAGAATAGGCTGCTACAATCGTTTGGTTCAGGCAGGGAAGGGAAGATGTTAACCTAGCCTGCTCAAAAGAGCATTAATACTTTCAATTTCAGGCAAGCAGTAAAGATGTTAACAATAGAAAAACATTCCAAGGATCGATGGCATCACAGCACTGGCTGATACCGATTACTGCATTCAAAATTCAAAAGAAAACACGAACAAGCAAAAATCTTAATTTCCCATTTTTAAGAGAGTCCTGCTTTCCTTGAAAAAAAAATAAATAATAGAAAACCTCCTCTCGGAGCACGGCACACACGTACCTGAAGCAGAATTGTATTTCCTTCGTAGTCTTGCGTTTGCCACCTGGTGCTACTGATGGGAAAACAGGGGTTGGGCAGGAGAGGCACCAGCTGCCCGATTTCTTGCACCTTGAACTGCAGGGCTGACGACCCCCTCGGCTCAGCAGCCACCCCGATGGGCAGCTGCTTCAAGCAGAGCTGCACGGCAACGCTTTGGGTCGCGTACAGCACAAAGACGCAGAAGTTGCTCTTCTGCAGAGTCGCTTCTTTCTGCAGGATCATCTCATACAGTCTCACCGCGTCCTCGTAGTTATCGAAACCGCAGTAGAGGGTGACGCGCAGGATTTCGGGGCCACAGTGTACCCGCCTGATGCCCCACACAGGCAGCTGGTCCTCCAGGCCATAGAAGTCCTGGTGAGCTGGGGCATAGGGGTGGCTTTGGCCATTGACAATCTGGGCACACTGGTAGCGCCAGGGCGGACGCTGGAATTGCTCATGGACCTGGAAAATCCGTTCTTCTCCCAAGTCCTCGTGTAAAAAAAGGAGAACAGATATTCCAGGGAAGCAGCAGCTTCTCTTACGATATCTCTCATAGTATTTCAATGGAGTAAGTCGCTCAGACACCAGGAAAAGGCGAATGTCCAGGCAGATCCACTCTAAAAGCCGATCCAGAGTTTGCTGCAGAAGCAATGAGTGTCCCGAATTGGCGAGAAGATGCACAGTCATCAGAGAGTCTGTTCCCTCATCCATTGCAAAGGCTCCTGACAAAAAATAAAAATAGACAAATTGGTGCCTTCCCTCTCCTTCTCCTACTGCTGGAGCCTCAGTAACACGAGGGGTGTGTAACTGTAGGACTTTGACAGAATGAATTCAATCTTCTACAGGCTTTGCAATAGGCCTGATGAAATATGCACATAAGCACAGTAAATGTACACGAGGAGGCGGGCGAACAGTGACAAGGCATTCTGTGACCGGTGCCAGGTCACTTGCATAGAATCATAGAATGTGTTGCGTTGGGTGAATGGAAGGGACCTTTAAAGGTCATCTAGTCCAACCCCCCTGCAGTCAGCAGGGGAAGTCACAGCAGAGCTCAGCTGAAGGCTCATGTTCCAACTCCAAGCCTTGAGCTCTGGGCACTGCATGCATGCGACCAACGACGTGTCCAGAAACACCTCCGAGCCCTACCGGTCCTGTCCCTCACAGCCCAGGGCAGCCGAGGCGAAGAGCCCTGAAACACAAAGGCAGTGATTCTCCGAGATGAGATGATGTTGTCAGTGCACTTGCCTGTCAGCAGTGGAGACGGACGCGCCGGCTCTGGCCGAGTCCCACTGGCGCACACCTCGGTGGGATCGCTGCCTTTTGTGAAGGCGATGCGGCACTCGTGTTTGAGAACCTCAGCATATTTTCTTGTAGTCAGCAGGCTGGCTTTAGCTCGGTGTAAAAAGCGTGTGATCTTTGCGAGTCACACCCTTCTGGGGCATAGAGATAAGCTATTCTTTAAAAACAAGGAAGGAAAACAGACTAACAAAAGAAAAAAACCACCCATGTGAACACAACAGATAACAATAAGGGCTGATATGAATCAGCTTCAGGAAAGAGGAGCTTTGGGAAAAAACCTCAACTCCTAGTTACGCACTTCACAACACAGGTAGCTCAGGTCCTGGGTTATTATACATAGTCCATAAAAGCTGGGTTCCAGGCTTCCTCCTTTCCCTGCCCTGTTTGCCTCTTTCTTCCCCCTTTTTTTTTTTTAATGCTGAGATACCCATGTAATCAGCACCCTTAATGAAACTTTTTTTTTTTTCCTTGCTCCTTGAGTTTACATATTGGTACTTAATTTAGCTTACTGTGTAGACTACAATAGGAATGCTGAAAATACACCTCTTTCCAGGCCTCTTCTACTGTCTAGAAAATAAATCACACTGTCCCTTCACCTCCTTATTTTGCCAACTCAGGAGCAACACACACAAGTCAAGCCCACCCCCACTTTCTATACAGAACTGCGCCCACTGCAGCCAGTATTTCAATCAAAACTGGGGCCTCTGATGATGTATCCAGCTCCATCTAATTAAGAGCAACGCATCTCTCCGCTGACATACCAATTTCCCCCTCAAACAGCCAAACACACAGAGCTGTGGTTCACTGTGCAGAAATCTCAGCATTAATAAGAGTCTGTTACTCAAAACTCTGAACTAATTTTTTTTTTACTTTTTTTTTTTTTTTTTTTAAATACAACCCTAGCTTTATATTCAACTGAGCAAAATCTCCAAGGTCTTCAGCTACAAGTAGCAGTGACTGGGTTTCCTTTATGTAGGAGATCACACTCACTGGTAGAAATACACATTCATGCTTTAAAAAAAAAAAAAAAATAATCACACTCACACCAATGTACAGTAAAAATAAAAAGGCTGACTAGAAAATGAGGGAAGAAATGAATTTGCACTGATAGAGGCAAACCCACCCGCAACACTTCGAGCAAGTAACAACCACCGTTGGGAGGGAGACAAAAAAAAAAATGCAGCCTTCGGACAATTGCAGGAAGAGCGGGAAGAGAAGAGCGCAAGTGCTCCAAACATTATGGGGCTCTAGATGAGCTCTGAACAACACCGTTGTACTAAAATATGGAAGAGGAAACGATTCATCATCTCTTTGCTAGAGGGCAGGGGCAAGCAGTCAGCTGCCTTCCTGCATGCGTGGAAAAGGGGAATTTTGCCTGTACAGGAAACCACTGAAACTCAGAAAAGTCCATGGGGTGTCCCCTCCCCTCCCATGCACGGGTTCACCCCGACCTGGGCTCACCCTGCCTGTGCTCATCCCTCCCCGCGTGACCACCCCCTTGTCTGCTCCTGCACCGCAGTCCCGGTGCCTGCCCTCCATCTCCCCTTCTCCCACGGAGCAGAGGACCCCCCCGGCACTCCTCCACCCACAAAATGTTCATTCTCACGGCGCAAAGAGGGAGCAAGCGCTGGTTTCCTTGGGCATCCCACCCATCACTGCAGGCTGGCGCAGCTCTCAGACCCCATCCCCACTCGAATCGCATCAGCCCAGCTGTTCAAAATCCTGGGGGGGCAGCAGCATCACATTTCAAGGGTCACCAGGTTTTACCACAGCCAAGAAACTGAGCCTACACACAAAAAGGGCCAAATCCTGAACCCTCCCACCATGCCATGTTTCCTCCGCGAGCAGCGCGCTTGCTGGGGTTGACGGGGAAGCGCTCTCACTTGTGAGCTCTATCTGATGTAGCCTGCCAGTTTTAGGCCTGGTTCTTGGACCCATAAGCTCTCCAGCAGCACCAGGTCAGGGGTACCCACCACTCCTACCACCAGGAGCATGAGATGAACTGAACACCAGCCTTTGCTGAACCTCCTGCGGGGGGCAGCCCCACCACCCACCCTGGCTAAGCACCCTCCAGCAGCGGAGCACCCTGCTCCTCTTGCCCTGTGCTTTGACATCTAAATGTCCATGGGAAAGGGCTCAAATGCGGGCTCCCCAACCTCGGACAAGGGTATTCTCATGCCGTCACTTTGTCTCTGATCGCTTGCCCCCCCAGACCTCGGGGTAAAGCCAGGATGCCATGACCCCCCTGCCGCAGCCGGGTGAGTTTAGACCTCCTCATCTGCGGCTTTTCTCAGAGGCACCAAGAAGGTCTCGGGTGGGACAGGGATGACTGCCATCAGAAAAAAGCGTTGGCTTCTGCTGGACCTTGTAAGAAAAGGAAAGTGCTGGTTTCACTCCGATCCCTGAGCTTAATGAGTCCTTGCCTTCCTCTCTGCTCCCCCTGCCCCCAGCTTTCCAGTCTGGCTGCCAAACGGAAAAGCACATTATTCATAGTGACCTGCCGAACACGCCAAGAAAGATTTCTTTAAGAGATTAGAAAAATAGCAGTCCAATCTTATGTGAAAAGTCACTCTGCTGAGGAAAGGGGGGGGTGGGAAATAAATATTGATATGGTACTCAAAAAATATATTGGAGCCCCATTCCCACACGGTAGTGACTGGCAACACAGCAGGACGTAGAGCGGGCTGCTGGGGGAGTCCAGCGCTGGGCAAGAACAGGTCAAATAGGAGGATTTGTATCTACCACCGATATACACACTCTATAAAATATAGCCCTGCATAAAATAAACTCCAAACGTAAGCAACTAACAAACTCTTCATTGTGTCAAGCCTCAGAGAATACTGTCTGCTATACGTTTAACATCTTACAGTGGAAAGCCACAGCAAAATAATTAAAAATTCCTTTTCATAATGAATTCTTAAGATGTGCCTAGTCCTCTGCGGCGCTCAGAGCCCTTCGCTCCAGCTGACACCAACAAGACTGATGATGCATCACAGGATTTAATAACTTCATAGTAATATCTGTAAGGAAGTTACTTTGTAAGGATTTAGGTTTTTTATACTAGCACATAATTAACTTCAGAGAGACTGGGTGTCAATTACCTAAGCATCTCGGGAGCAGGCCTCATTTAATACATGCAACGTCTTGGGCTTACTAACTTTTTAAAAGACATTTTTTTGGTTTATGCCAATCTTAAGCTCTGCCTATAACAAGGACAAAAGTACTAAATTAACCTGTGAGATGACAATTATCTACAGCATAGACAGAACTGAGACAAAGATCAGGATTAAGGTCTTACTTGAATGCAATAAGCTTTTCAAAGAGGTCGTCTCTTGCTCCAAACCTTGTGACTCCAATTCATCATCGCTTCGGAGGAAAGCACAACCCCAATGACCAAAAGAGCAAAAAACCATCTAACCTCCTGCGTTTATGTAAGCAGGCTTCTGTCCCAAATGGTTCTTGTTTCTTCTTGTTAACCAGCTAACAAAGAGTAGGAATCCAGCAAGGGTCTGTCACCGGAGGCAGAGAGCGCTCCACCACACACAGTGAGGCAGGATCCACGCACATACACGCGCATTAACAAAAAGGAAAAAAAAAGAAAAAAAAAGAAAAGAAGAAAACCCAAATACGGTCGGAAAGAGGAGAGGGCGGGGAAGCTCGCTGCGGGCTGCCGCCTGCCTTACCTCGCGGAGCTCCCAGGAGGGCTGACCCTCGGCGGCTGCCGGGAGCCACGGCTCCCCGCCGGCAGCAGCGTCGGCACAGCCGGCTGCAACTCCTCCCATGGACGGGACACAGCCACCCGAGACTCCCACCCTGAGAAACACTATGCTGGGAGATGCACAGACAAGGTAGGGTTTCAAGACTCCCGGGAGATAAAATGCAAATGAAAATGAGGGAGGTGCCTCCTGACACCCATCCGCAGGGGCTGGGGGAACAGGCACCCTCCCGGCAGCATGGTGCACCCTCAGAGGGACAGCTGGGACCAAACCACGTTTTCCCTGTATGCTTAGTGCCTGTATTAACGAAAGTACAGCAAATAAGTTACCCTCAAGTGACACGGACTTTGGCGCAAGCGCAAGGCTGGGAGAGCAGCACGGAGACACGGGGAGGAGGGTGATCGCTGGCACCGGACCAAACCATGACCCTGCCGAAGCCCATGTTAAAACTGCCGCAGACTCTGAGGCAATCAAGCTTTTACCATTGGGACCTGAATGATCTCTCAGAAAAAGGAGAGCCTAGGCTGAGGACTGAGTTTCCAAATACATCCCGACTTCGACAGGATCTCGGAAACTCCACGTTAAACCAGAGCCACTGTACAAGTTTGTTTGCAGGAACTCCTACATGGTCCAGGTCTGGGTTCCGTACTGGTGGGACCAGCAGCGTGCCTTGGCTCCCAGCAACGGGCACTCCCTGCCTGCCCCAAAGAGCTGCGAAATCCGCTTTACCCTTTGTAGCTTCCTATTACTAACAAATAGGTCATAAAAAGGCGCTGCATGTCCTTGCCTGGCTACAGGCATCCCACCGCCGCCACAAAGTCTGTGCGACTTGGATTTATACAACCTGAGCGAGGCAGCTTTTATATTCATCTCCAACCAAATCTGGGCTTTGTGTCCTCAGCAAGTTATGGGCCGCTCACAGACAGATAGATTATTCCTCTGTTTTCAGTTTGGTTAAAATATTTTAAAAAAAAAAAACAAAACAAAAACAAAAAACCCCAAAGCACTCCATACACACAAACCAAGATCCATTACACATAATGAGCCAATAGGAGGTTACATCAGAAATTAGTATTAGGAAACAAAGTCCAGTCTGTTGACCCACCAGAGCCAAAATCTAGCCCTGACCTGAGATCTCTGGGAGCCCCCTGTCTACAGGTCAGCTTGCCTATATGCGAATTAAGCGCCCAGCTTCAGGGACTCATTTCTGAAAGATTTAACCGAGCCATTTTTATGTAAGTTACACTTCAATTAAAAGCCTTCAATTAAAAGCCACTTCAAGAAAACAGGGACACCTAAATAAAACCGAGACTTGCAGGGCCCAGTGAAGTGCTTATCAGCTTACATTTAGCGCTGTTGAAGACAAGTCAAGGCAAAATTCTTGGAAGGCCAGCAGCAGACGCCGAGAGAAAGCGCACCCCACCGAGCCTTAATAAGAGCAAGCCACCAGGAGATGGTGGGCCCACCGAGTCCAAGCTCCAGCTTAAGGAGCAAGGCAAGCCTACGCGGTGTGAAAGCTTCTAATTACTCCCTTTCCTGAGGGCAACCTATCCAAGATACAGAATAATACACCCCAAATTCTAATTAAAAAAAAAAAAAAGTCTTGGCCTGGGTCCCGCATTATGTTGGAATTGCGGATTTGTATAATTAAGTAGATAACAAATGCTGTGGGAGACAAGCTGCAGGAGATTATTAGCCTCATCTTTAAAAGAATTTCAAAAGAGGCAATACCCAAACATTGAAGGAGCATTAGCAGAAGTGGCTTTCAAGGTCTAAGAAACTGGGTGTTACTGGGATTTGGCGCAAAGGAAAAGCAGCGTATGAATCCAAAGGCCAGAGTAAGGCACTATCAGGCTCTAATGTGGCTTCACTTTGAGGCCTTTAGGACTTCCCATTGTGGTTTTTACCTCCCCAGAACAGGGCTGCTAACAGCTATCCATAAATAGCGAATGGAAGTTCACCTGCTGGTGGATGCCCCTTCCCTCCTTGGCTTCCCCTTAGGCAAACAGGAGCACATTGCTGCCAGACTGTCATCTCTCCAGATAATGCCCTTGTCTTGTCCACAGCTGATCCAGGTCAGCGGTTCCAGGACTCGAGGAGATGAAACAGACCCATTTTTCCTAAACAGCAATACACCTTCTTGCTTTAGGACAAACAGCTGCTGGAGGCAGGCTGGTTACGTCAGCCTGTGTTAATTACAGTCACATCACATATGCAAGATCTTCTTTGCAGGTAAAAACTATGAAAAATAAAGGTCAGATTGTGTTTGGTATGAGAAGACCGAAGGGCCAGGAGGTACCTGCCTGAACCTCACAGCCTTCCTGAGGAATGAGGCAGAAATACCACGCTGCAGAACCGCTGTTTGAATGCAGTTCCCTAAACCAGCCAGGCTGTCCTTGAAAAACCTGGCTGAACTTCAGAGGTTGTAAAAATAAAGAAATTCACGTTAGACGTAAATACAATAAGCTCCTTAATGCAAGAACCAACGCTGTGTCTTTCCACATAGAAGATAAATACAACGTGATCACAGTGGAAGCTCCAGGTACTAACCTAATGAGAATAATAAATAACTAAGATTAAAAACAAGAGGGTAAAAAAGCCAGCAGACTAAAGATGATCCTAACAGCCCACCTAGAGAGAAAGCATAATTGTCCCCGAGTAGCAAGCCCACATCTACATTGGATTTTCAGACAACAGTTGTCACTGCAGCTAAAGTGCAGAAGATGCCAAGGAAGATAAAGATGCTCAAAGTGCAGAAACACAGTGATCTGAGAACCTGGAGCATATCTCCTACCCTTTGTAAGTGTATTTTCACTTGTAGCTAAAACCTCATTCTTCTGTTGCTCTTCATTTTCTGACGCCATTATTACCTGCGCAGATCGAGTGTAAAGTATTATTTCATGTTATTATTCTACATCACAACACACGGACCAAACCGACACACAAGTGCAGTTTCAGACATTACTCCTTCACCTGGGTTCCAGCTCAGAAAATATTAACAGTAGGCTTAATTTGAATCAAGACTTCCTAGAGTTAGAGTTTATACTCGCTGCTTTGTGAAACCTGCTTCCTGGAGGAATGCAGTTCCCAGCTCCACCCAAGGAGCACAATGAGCAGCAGTTCCTTCAGGGGAACAAGCAGCTGAGATGCACCTCTTTGCTGAGCACCCAGCGCTAAATCACGTGGCCTGGGACTTGGGATGAATTCCTAGAGATTTCAACAGGTGTCTTGCCCAGTTGAGGCCATGACCTGTAAACGGAACCACAGCAATGATGCTGGTCAACGTGCTGCTGTTATAGTTTAGTGTTGTACAGTGCCAGCAGCGGAAAAGCACCCACCGCGAACATGCATGTAGCACGGTTCTTGCAGAAGAAACCAGCGGGTACCCGTGTTCTCAGCACCTTTGTTTAGTGTATCAGCGCTGCCCCCACCTTCACACACCACCCAGCCAGTATCACGAAGGCACCGGGCAGTTGCTTACTGCTGCTTGATGCCACCCCACTCCAAAACCTCACCGTCGGTGTGATTCTGCCCAAGGCAGTGCTTGACATAAAGAGCCTGTATAAACTGCAAAGTTCGTAATTGAAACAAATCACTCATGAACACGAAGCATGTACAGGATATACCATGTACTGCCAAGAGCTCAGGAAATACTCCTTTTGGGAGGGCTAAACCCCTTCCTGATTTTCACAATACATATTTCCTTACAAAGGCTGTTACCAGTGAGCCTAGGTGCTGTCATATCCCATAATTGCAGACCAACCGCTGGAACAACAAAGCTCAAGATGCTGGGATTTCAGTCTAGACAGAGTTTGTTAGTGTTTTTCCATTCATTTCCTTAAAACCCACCCCAAGTTCATGATGCACAAGACTCATGGTACGTGCTACATCTCATAGGTTACCCCAACTCCGTAACACTTACCCAAAGGGGTGGTTACACTAGATAGAAGGGAAAATATAGATAATAAAATAATAAGCATAACAAATGTATTTATCATGGCCAACTAATCCACACGCTTTCTGTGGCCTTTACAAGTCTTTCTTTTTATCTTGCAGGAAACATTAAGGAAACAAAATCTGGCATTGCAACAACGAACACATCCCATGGTTAGGTTGAAAACGCCTAGTTTTCAGATTCAGCTTCCAAACCTTATGCTTTTTTGTTTCATCACCTGAGGTTCTGTATGTAACTCTCAGTCCTCGTTTGCTTTATCCCCAGACATGTCACACTAAATGTGAAGTTGCTTTTCCTGCCCCCGTCCACGATATTCCAAAACATATTCTTAGAAGTTTTGAGTCAGAAACCGTAGGAGCAGCTTGTTGACGACGTTACTGGATGTTTCACAGAGCTCTCCCCACCTCCCACAGCCCAAGCCAGGGCCCGGCCGGGGTGTTTGACCCTTTCCCCTCACCCCGCAGCGGGAGCAGGGACGGAGCCCATCCCTGTGCTTCAGCTCGGCCCCCCCGGGTCACGGGCAGCTGCCAATTCTCAATGAGCAGAGGAAAAAAGGACAGAGAGTTAGTACATGGGAAGCTTCAGGGTTGACAGGGCAAAGTCGTGTCTTTAGGAAAGGCGGCGAGGAGAGACATTCCATGCGGGAGTAACTTAGCATCCAAGGCTCCCCCTGCTTTGCAGACATGCTTAAATTCACTGCTCTGTAGCAAATGGGGAAATGGTACGGATTAATTCCAGGAGACAAAAAGAGCAAATCAAAGCTGTAAAGGTAGCCAACATTGAAAAGAGCAAGAACTAAACCAGGGATACACAGGATGATCGTATTTGTTATGATGGTAAATGAAGTGTACTCTCAACCCTTTAAAATAAACTTGTTGACAAGGAAAGTACGCACCTACGTATCTTCACATAGCTATAAAATTCAAAACCTACTTTTAATTTTAAAAAAATAATTAAACTCCACGTTATATTTTGTTACTGCATTTAACTGCACGGTAATGCAAAGATACCAAACTTACTAATATTTACACTCATACATGTAAATACAATACTACTGATGAAGTTTTAATAAAATTACAAAGAAGTTTTAAGTGCAAATTAAAACTTAATTCATTAAGCAAAAATTAAATTAGAAAAGGCACAGCAGAATTCTACTATGGCCTGCAAAAGAAATCTCACTAACGTACACAAGCAGCGTAAAGGCCTGAGCATCAAACTCACCTGAAGCAGAGTCCCAGCGATGGCTTGTTCTCTCTAACCTAGACTTTTCACATTCTCCATCTTTAAATCCTGAGTATCACGATCCCGTTGTTCAATGGTAAAGGGCACATTTCCAAAAGGTGACTTCAGCAAAAGTCCCTTCCTGAATAATTACTGTCTTCAAAATTCTATTAAGTCTAAAATGGAAACTATACTTTATTTGTTACCGAAGATAGCCGTCACCACCTGTTGTTCTTGTAGCAGCACTCTTGCCCACATAGCTTGTAAAAGAAACACCCTTCAACACAGAATTAGTCATTCACGTAACAGTCAGGGTCAGCACTTGCAAAAGGCAGCAGTGGCAGAAAGCTTCGGCTGATGCTCAGCAGAAGTACAATCGCAGGCTAAGGACAAAGTCCTCCGGCCAGGGAGAGCGACGTTAGCATCTCTACAAGCTTCACAGGGAAAAAGGACATGAACCCATTTCTCCCTGAAAAGCACACAGGAAAGCGTTAGCATGCAAATAACTCAACATTGGTGCTATTAAAGAACGCATAAAAGGAAACCTTTGTACTGATACGTGGAAGAGTGAGTTACATTCTGAGGAAGGTATTTCTGATGACACAGAAATGTCACGCAATCCGAAAGCGAGACTCTCATCCAACCTGTGTTTAGCATTGCTCTACAGCTAAACAATGATTACCTTTCTGTTGAAGTTTTGCACAGACTGTACAGAGACACCCAGGTGTTTTAATAACCATCAGCAAATATGTTTTTAGAATGGCCAATGGCCTAGCTGTTTTCTTTTGGGGATAAATCCTTGCTGAACAATGGCAGGAAAGTCCCTCAGCCACCAGCCCTCTGATGAGTTCAAAGCTATTCTCGTGTGTTGGAGGTGCGCAGTAAACTTAAGTAAAGCTTCTTAAAGAAAGCTTCAGAATAGTCAAGCTAAAATATCACCCCAATTCCAGGCCCTCCCTTTAGAAGAAATACCCTACTACTGAACAATAGCCAGGATTTGTGTCTTAACAGGCTGGAGAGGGGTGAAATCAGGGACATATGAAAAATACTCTCTAATTGCTTTGCTACGTTACACCACCACCACCACCTATTTGTTTAATACAGCTAATCGAGAAATGCTCTGGCAGTATCTTAGTGCTCTATGACCAAGTTTTTCTTTTTGTTTCACAACTCCAGCTCTACATATTGGGAAGCCCATTCTGACTATATTTTTCAGTATCTATGGATGAAAGCAATGTGAACCAACACACACAAAAAATATTGCTTTGAGTTAAAACAGAAAAATAGCTATGGCAGAGAAACCATGTAATATGTGCATTGGAATGTCAGAAATACTGTTTAATAAAAACGCTGCAGTAGAATAGAATGCACACTTCAAACAACTTCTAACTATGAGAATCATGATGCCACTAAACTGCAATTTTTAATCTATTTTTGCAGCATAATGACAAAAAGAAGAAAGTTCCAGGGTAAGAACTAAAAATTTCATTACAGTAACAATTTTTTATTGCATGTTTTAAATGCATTTTTAAAAACAAATAGTGCACGCTGGCTTCACTTTAATCTCCCGAAATATGCATTTATGATGGGAAGCCCTGGGGCTACAGATCTGTCTACGATGTTTATTAACAAAATATAATCCCAGTACGTTTCCCCAGGGGACAGTATTTAGTTCCAAAAGATTGTCAACCCTGTACTCTAACACACTTGAATTAATTGTTTGTGTACACTAAATCCATTTATTTTAAATTCATTTTGTCTACATTTAGTGAAATAAAAACATCGCCCTGTACAATCCACCATCAGCAGTGAGTACAACAGCAAAAATTATTATACAGTTTATACACACTAAAATCTTTTCCTTTTTCCTATAAAGAAACCAGAACAAACCTAATCAATATAGAGTTTAATTTAGAAGAACTCAAATTACAGAAGGGAAAGCCAAAATTATTATGGTCTTTTCTGAGCCCCCAGAAGTGCCTGATTCATGTTGTTGGAACAGTGTGCAGCTGGAAGAGTGAAACACGCTCAAGTTGTCTTCTTGGGTCTTCAAAAAATTACCAAATATTTAAATTAAACATGGCTAGTTAAAGAAACATTTGAAGCAGAGCAATATAACTGGGAATTTTGCCTTACCAGTTGCGGTTTCTTTTAAACCCAACTTATACAATGAGCGAAGTGCTAAGCAACACTACAGAAACACATTTACATCAACACTGAAGATCTGGGGAAATGAAATTCCAACAATTTTATTTTTTTAAATGAGCTGTATTTTCTAAATTTGTTTTTATTTTTCTGTTTTCATACAGTATTGAAAACAAACGCGGCACATTCACATTTTCCCGAAGAATTGTAAGGATGATCTCTACAGGGATAATGTTGAGAAGCCTGAAGCTCAATCAATTGATGTTGAAAACTCTCAAAAGGAGTAAAAGGCTTGATCTGAATGGTCTAGAACATGTATTGTAATTTAATAGAAGAGATGGTCGTCTTAATATTAATGATTTAAAAGAACTTCCCAGTTCATGCGAAGAGTACAGTCCAAGAATAAATCAAATTTTCTGAACGCATTTTATGCTACGTAAGTGTATACTTTGCGATCCTCAGGTGTTCGTGCCAAATATTCTCTCTCAATAAGTCCTTCAATACGTTTTTTAATAACAACTGGACTTGGTAAGAATCGGGCCTTCAGCTGCTGAGTTACCTAAAACATGAGATCAAAAACAATAACGTGAGGCCACAGGACAAGTAAGATCATTAAGTATTCTAACAGACCAAAATAATCAGAAAAATCAGAATCAGAAAAACACATTTAGACAGGGCTGGCTACAACCATGAAGCATAAGAAGCAGTCTGCAAACTTCTGACACTTTTTTCCCTGGATCAGTTGCTTGCTCATTTTTCCGTATGATTCAGAGTACTGACCCTCTACAGAGGCACGTTCACAACCTGAAAATCCTCTCAATTTCACAGCCCAAGGGAGTTCAAGAGTGAAAAACGCATACTACTCTTGAAGCTGTCAGAACTTCGGAGTTAAGAGCAGCAGGACTCTTTCTCTCTCTGCTAAGAGCTCAAATCTCTCAAACCTGGACCCAACAGTCAGTAACAAGATCAAAGCAGAAAATAATTAAGGTTAAGTACAGTGGTTTTTGTTGCCAACTGTTATTTCACGGAATTTGATTACATCATAATAGCACTAAAAGAAGGAAGGAAAATTGGATATACCCATAAGCACATCCTAAGGGTAAGGATTTAGATGTCTTCAGACACACAGGGAGATTAAAAAAAAAAGGATATATTAAATACAGCATCTCTCAAAAGCCTTTCAGAATCATGTTAGCAAGAGCTGTGTAACTTTCATGAATTAATAGGAAAAGCAAAAAGAATTCCCAAGCCCACATCAAAACCATGTACAAGTTTACCTCTGCTACTAGCACATTGTGTTGCATCTTCTTCCTAGATTTCATTATCCGAACTATAGCAGCTTCTATCTCATGCTTTCTGTCATCATCTACTTTCTGCCTTGTTTCTTTCCTTTCTGGATCAGATTCTCCTTGTTTGGCAGCAACTTAAAAAAAGAGAATGCAAAGTATGTTAGCAAAATTAATTTCATTGTGTAAGTGTTAGCTTCACTATTTATTTCATCTAGACATTAAGTGTTATTTTCCTGAGTTTTGACATTCTAAAACTTGATTTTTTTTTTTTATTTTTTTTTTTTTTATGAAAACCAGCCACAAGAACATATTAACACTTTCTGGCATGTTTTGATAACAACTGTCAAGGTAACAAACTGTTATTTAATTATTGCTATGTTAAAATTTGAACAGTGCTCAAATCTGCTTACAGGCACCACCAACCCCCACACTGCCATTAAATATTTTTCTCTTTAATATAGCAAGTAATCCATTAATTACAATAGAAAAAGGATTGTAAATTTTCTTCAAACTAGTTAAATACTTCGAGAGTTCATCAGTCAGAAGAAGTATCCCAACTTTATCCTCTGCAATTCAATTATATTCTTTGTATTCTGTTCTCCTATTTACACTTTATTTCTGCCCTTGCGTCCAGCCTTTCTTACCCTTCCACCCAAGCATTGTTATGACCAAGCCCTCCTGCTACACCACTTTCCTCCCTGCCCTTCTTCACTTGAAAGCCCCAAGTATTTATTGGTTTTAAAGAGATACGCATAAGAAGTCTTCTGTGTAAGACAGACACATAAAACCACAAGTATCAAATTTAGTCCCAAACCATCTTGAACTCCCAATCACATTCCCTATTCACAGCCGTACGCGGAGTGAAAATGGAAAAGTGGATTTCCACTAAAGCTCAAACAGTTGTCACAGAATTTACTTTAATTTTGGCAGTGAAGTGCCTTGGGCCCTGATCAGAGTGTTCTCAACATCCTCCTTTGGCTGCTGTGTTGCTGCTCACCAGAAAAATTCTCCAGACGTGGCAAATGTGTTGACACTACAGCACTCTGCATGCGTACAAAAGCAGTCCAGCTATTGCTTATGCAGAGGGACACATGTAGTGTAATATATAGAGGTACCACTGGGCTTTACACACTTACATCCTTGGACAAAGCGTGCTGCACAGAAGCCCAACAAGTTATATTATGTGCAACAAACAGCATGTGAATTACCAACGCTGCACTTAGAACACTGCCACTGTATATTTTATGTACTGAGATCTGCAAAGTCAGGAAATATTTTTAGATGTACTAAAATGAAGAACTAATCTTCCAAAACACTCTATGAAGTGCATCCACGGCAATGCTACAACTCAGAAGTTATTTTCATAGAACTTTCTAGACAAAAGGTATAGGTATCAGCATTACTTATGCATAACACAAACCAGCACTTCTATGAGCTAGTAAAGCGCTATTGTACTGATCTGCTTCTCTTACTCATTAAACTCAAATCATTGCCCCAAAACATTACAGCTACCTGACACTTGGAAACGACTGTTTTATTATGGGCTAAACCCATCACTCAATTTCACAGCAGTGCAGCAACTTACACATTTATGAGGCAATTTTCCTATGTCTGAATCTATCAGTAGCCTATTTTTAATTTTACTATTTAATTTGAATTTTATTTCTCTTTCAACATTTCCTTATAAGAATTACAGATTTTGTGAAGTAAAAGGCTTTTAACTATGACTTCCACACTTTTCTCAGTATTTAAATTTTCATTTTGATGCAATTGATCATCAACAAAAAATATATATCACTCTCTTACTTGCATGGACATCAATCCTGCAAAAGATAAAATTTGACATTTAAGACAGTTTTAAGAATGCAAGACAGTAGAATATAAAGCTCACTTACCCGTCTGAATCTTGACTCTGTGTAGTTTAGATGTGAACTGATCATTCACTGTAAATATATGACCATTTTCTATTTCTTTTGATTTAGGTTCTTTTGTGAGAACACGCTGTGTTGGTTTGCCACACGCGAGGGACTGTAGGGCTCTAACCAGTTCTCTTTCGGGGATATCAGTTTCTTGTTGAATTTCCTAAACAAAAATATCTTCGTTAGTTTATGGCTATTACAGAAGTATCATGTTTTGTAAACAGCAACACTGATTGCTTAAAATGTCCACCTTCAAGCGTGCAAAGTAATATTACTATGACAGTCGCAGGGTTGGTAATGTTAGAATTCATTCAGTAGCAAAGTCTCAAAATGTACTATGCAAAATGGTCCACCTGGGTCAATACACAGTGAATTCTGTCAAGTAAGTAGTCTCTATGAGCTGAAAATAGAAGAATGAATAACCAGCTGATTCATTTCACTGTAATTTTTGAGAAAGCTGAAAGAACGTATTCACTGTCTCCAACATTCGCTGAACAGAGTGAAACCAAACCTTCCAAATAACTCAGTGATGGAAAACATCCATGATGTTCCTGAGCATTCCTGACACAGAACTGCGTAAATGCTTTTGCATTCAGCAGCATCATTCAAAACAAGACCTTTACAAATGGAAGCAAAGAAGGTCTAGGTTTACCGTAACGTAGAAATACTCTAGATTATTCAAAAAGGAGGTGTCATTAACCTGAAACAATTTATTTACAGCCCAGATGCCCTTGGCTAGGACTTCTACAAGTGAAATACAAGAAAAGAAAACATCATGGTGTAGCAAATGGATGAACTTAGAAGAATGTCCCGTAAAAAGTTTGTAAAAACACATACATAACTTGTTGCACCTCTGCCAGTATTTGTAAGAGTTCAGCTGAGAGCTGTGTGTTAGGTAAGTTGCAAGTGATCATGAGTCACGAAGCAAATTATACCTGATGCGCTACGATGTCTTAACATGCTTTAGGAGTAGGCCAACTACTACTGCTTCCTCAAACTTAACTTCTTCACTGACCTCCCATTCATTAGAAGTTAATTTTCTTCCTTTTTTTTAGTTTGAGGGAATTGCAGACATCTCTGCTTTCACATTCCCATTCAGACTCGAGGAACCTCTAGCAGCTAAAGATTAAACTACCAAATAGAAAAAATAAATCCCACAGACATGTAACTGTCCACAAGATCTGTTGCTTTCTTAGCTTCCCCAGCTCTGTTTCCAAGAGCAGTATCAAGCTCTTCCACTGTCCCCATAAATTCCTAATTCTCACAGCACACAGCTCAAACTTACAACCTTCAGGCTAAAAGCATCAGTAACAATTCCCAGCGATCAAAATGCTAAAATCTGTAAAGAACTATGAAGAACTTGTTAAAAGTTCTTTAAACAGTGACCAGAAAAATCAAACTTCAACGTATAACTAAGTTCTATTACATGATGTTATTTCTTGAGCGTACTCAAGTTTTTTAAAATCAATCCAGAAAAAAAATATGACTCTTCTGTGGTCATCCACTACTGACAACATGCAATAAAAATAATTTGGATGTACTGGCCTCTACCCAGACTCTATCACTAATTACAGTGCACCTCACACAACACCTCACTAGCAGGTCTCTGTGATTCCAAGGCTAAGACAGAATATGCCTTACTTTTCAACTACAGACCCAACACTACATGTACAATGTTTTTATGTGAAATAATGTGAAATTGGGCTTTTGACATGAGTTCAAATTCACTTCAATGAGGTAAATTAAAAAAAATAAAAATCAGTAAGTCTAAAATTTAAAAAATTCAGCATTTTTGATACCTGTTGCTTATGGATAATTGAGAAATAATACAACATTCCTAAACTTAAGAGTATTCTTAGCATAGTGCGTTCAGAAATATTCACAGTATTTGAAACTAGTGGCATGTATCCACGCATTTTAACTATTTGCTAGTATCAAAATGCCTCTTCCCAAGCAGCTCACAGGAAGTTGCTATTTCTTCATTTGTTGCTTTATTCGAAACACAACTGTCACCTTCACACATTTTTTTCCAGATCCAGCACAATATATAACGCCTTCCATCATCACAACAAAAAAATCAGCATAAATTTAACAATCCAAAAGGAGGGTGACACTTAGATTTTGGGACTGGGGTAAATTTAAAGCCTTGAGGCTACAAACCAAATCCAGCTTATTAATGATGCAATCAATGCCTGTGACATGCAGGTTCCCAAACCTTGATTTTTCATCAACACCTAAAATTAATCCTTTCAAAACTAAATCACTTCTACAGGGGAATATATATGCTCTGCTAAAACAGAGCTCAGAGCTAAAACGGAATTCAAGTGTTTTTTTGATGCTAAACATCCTTATACTAACCACTATGTATGTATTTCTGTATTTATTTTACTTCATTCTGTAGCATTCCAAACCAGCCACTAACGTATGCAAACCATTTGGGTTTCGGAATTTAAAAGCTAGAATTAAAATAAGAACCACAGAAAGAACTGCACTGCAATATGCTGCCTCAGAAGAAGGCACAGCTTCAAGTTGAATAATAAAAAAAAAAGTGTAGCTATGAATGTAAATGGAGATAACAGATGTTCCTGTGGTCTCTTTTTCCTTCAGTCTGTAGCATATCATTTTTCTAAACATATTTTTATATAGACATTTGATGTAACAGCGAAAAGCGTATACGTTTTTTCCCCATTTCCAAAAATGCCTTATTTTAAAGGCCACAGTAGAGTTGTGCACAAGAGCAGTACCAATTACCCAATCTCAGTTCTAAAAATATTACCAAGTGATCTCTATCAGGAGGCTACAAAAGAGATGATTCTAAGCATGGAACTGCCTCTGTCTAGTTTTATACAAGAAGAAAGTTTATTAGAAGGAAAAAGTGCAGAAGGAAATTAGAAGAAAAAAACATGATGTCATTTTGTTGACATGACAGGAAAAAAAAAAATGGGACTTCTATTTACAGACTTCAACTTGTATATCTTCCAAAGCAGAGATCAGCAGAGAAAACAGGTAAGCCAGTTCTAAGTCCTAATCTCTCATTTTTGTGCAATTATTCAACAACTTTACTTCTACTACAGTCACATTTGTATTTTTTGTTTGTTAAACCTAAAGAAAGAACCAAAATTTTTCCCCCGATTTTTGATGTCATTAAAAAATTTAAAATACTGAGATGTACTGTAAATTAACAGAAAAGTATGTTGAGTATTAGGTGAGACTTGATTACAAGAAATTGAATTCTTTGAAAAAATTAGCATTCTTCAAAGGCTTGCCTGAAGATCCTCTTAGATTCAAGCAGCATTAACGCAGACCCATATGGCCACCAGTTCTTTTGCATGTATGAATAAAGCTTTGCTGTAGAGGAATACAAAAAATTCATACATTTTTTGTGAAGGAATTTTGCTATGCAATAATCCTTTAAGTTTCTGTAACATCTTATGCATAATTTTTGCATCATTATTATCCCATTTCTCTCCCAATCCCATGGCTTAATGGCTATTAGGATTATTGTGAGGATCTTGTCAAGTCTGCAATTAGTAATCACACTGAATGCAAAACAAAACAGCAAAGTCTGTTCAACTGTGAAGGCAACTTCAAATTCATCTGTTCAGCTGGGAATCTGCAGACACACTTGTACATCAGACAGTTTTATGCTTACACAAGCACGCACCATAAGTCATCTCTCATGCTATGTCACAGTAAAAGCACTAATTTGATATGACAGAGAAGTAACAGTTGCTCAGCACCCAGCAATTAATCATGGTATTCAATAATCAATGAACAAAGATAAAATTCATCCTACTCTTAAAGTTTTCATAAGCTTTCCTGGCTAGAGTTAAAGACAACTCCCACACACTTCACCAAAGAAACCAAACAAAACAAATATGCCTTCTTAATGTTGTAGTTACATTGGGACACGAAGAGTTTCAGAACTCCCAAACCAGAAATAAATAAAACATACACAACCTGGACACATGGACATACTTCACTATCGTCTGCTCTTAGTAAAAGAAACTATAAGTTAGAGGACATATTAAAAATTGTATTTTTCACTCCTCTACCAAATGTTCTTTATTCATATACGCGTGAGGTTCTACTACTCATAAAACCTGTAATTTTGTGGAATAAGTAGCCATCATCCCAATTTCAACACCAGCTTCAAGAAAAGGAGCTGTTAAGTCCCCCCTCTTTCCCCCTTCAGTATGTAATGCTGTAATGCTCCTGCAATAGATTTCACAACACACAGGACTTTCTGTACTCGAAAATAATCTTTTTTTGAACTATGAGTAGTTTATTAAGAACCTCTTATCAAACCCTGCCTTCCTTAATCCCAACTGAGACCATTTCAAAGAAACATTCTTTATTAACCAGCTAGAAGCATGCCAAATAAGCTGAAAACAAGAATCCAAACAAAAAGGCAAACGATTACTATGCCTAGCACAGTCAAAAGTACATGAGAAAACCTAGAAATCCACTCCGCTTCAAGCTGCACCCATACTGCTTTTCAAGACTGCCAATGCTCTCTCAAACAGGAGATAATGTCTAAACTGAAACTATTCATTGACATTAACAATACAACGCTCAAACCTCACAGCGCAGGATCCTCCACCACTCCCAAAGCTTTCATCGGCCATTACCTGACCACTTCAGCCTTTCCCAGCAAAGCCCCTCTAGTCTGCTTGTTAAGGATCTATCTGGACCTCCATTGCCCTTTCCGGCTCACCAGCTCAGACAAGGGATGAAAGTTCTTCGATTCATCCTACAGCTCACTCCAGCCTGCCAATTTAAGCTCTTCAGTGTTTAAGAAGCCAGGATACAAACCCTTCTCCACCCTTTAGCCTCTAAATCTAGTTTCTCAAAGATAAAAATGAGCAAATGGAGCCACCTGCTGCATTCCAACTTCAGCATTTCTATAGCTCTACAGCCTAGGAATAACCACACTCACGACTCTCTTCAACGTGTCTGAAATCTTCTGTTCCCACATAATTTCCTCCTCTAGGATTGCTTCCCAAGTGCACCGATAATGATCTCCTATCTGTATTTATTGGCCTGATCCACACTCAAATAGAACGAGAGGCACCTGATCATCAAAGGTATATTAAAGAGGACAAGAAAGTGCCTAAAAAGTTATTTAAAAATCAGGCGAGGAAACCACAACACTTACCTCAAACGTATATTTTTCTCTGTTGTTAAAGAGCATTAATATCGTCATCTGGAAAGTGGAGACTTGCAATATGTGCTTCCGTGTATTTGAGCCAGTTACTTGGGCACCTCCTACGCCAACCTCTGAGCCATCTTCCTATTTCAAAATTACAAAACTACTATTAGATTATTCTCCACTGCAAAATATTTTACCTTGGGAAGATGAAAGTTATACAATGAAATATTTATCTAGGAGATCAGTCTACACAAGTGACAGAATAGCACACGCTTGATGGCATAAACAGAATGTCTCTCCAGTAGCTGTCTTAGCATCACAGGGTGACTGAGGTTGGAGGCACCTCTGTAGGTCCCATGGTCCAGCCACCACTCAAAGCCAGGCCATCTAGAGCAGGATGCTCAGGGCTGTGTCCAGTCAAATACTGAGGAACTCCAAGGACGGAAACTCCACTACCTCTCTGGCCCCTCTTCCACTCCTTGTCCACCCTCCAGGGTTCTTACTCTCATACTTAAAATTATCAAAATATTTATCCTACAGTAATACAATTTTAACATCCTCACAAACGCACATTATTAATACTTCATGTTATAAGATTTTGTTTTCATTTTGCATTGCTTTCTATGTTCCCAAGCATCATGCCATTACTATCCCTAGCTTAGCATTTTAGAACTGGTCTAAATCACTAGCAAATTATTTTCTTGTATACATAAACATTAAGCACTGTACTTCTATGAACTCTACTAAGATTCTCATGGTTGAAAAAACATTGTCTACATTGCTAGCACTCTGCATAAAAAAGCAGGCTAAACTTGGCTTAACAACACTTTTTCATGTTAACAAAAATTAATCTAAAGAGAAACAAGTTTCATCTCACTTTTGACTGATTCACAGTCAAAAAACCCCCAAGCGCTCAAACCATTCAGGTCCCTTCAAGGTCAAAATTACTACTTTTCTACGAGGTAAGAAAGAAACGATGCTGAGTGATGCATCCAAATTAGATTTAGAGGAGGAAAAAAAGTCAAACCAAGAACTGCTACAAAGGAAGAATCAGACTATAAAGCCAATGGAAGGCATCTTTTTCTTATTCTTATGTTATCAAGGGTAAGCTTTTCTTTTACAAAATGTGCATTTGCTTACCTTCTTAAAAAGACACAGTATTTTCATAATCTTGATACTTTACCTTTTTAACAGGCCCGTAGAAAGTGGCATTGAGATCTGCAGAACCCATATGATGCTGGAGTGTCAGCTGTCGCCCACTATGTTTGGCTAAATAAAATCTGTAATATAATTGAATCGAAAACTTAGATACAAAATGTGAACTATGCATTAAGAGGAAATTGCTTTAAACACTTACATAGACTTTTCATAGCCATTAAGGACACTAAGAAATTTCTAACTTTTGCCTTTTTTTCAAAACATTAACTCTCATTGGAATTCTAATTAAAAGCTCCCAAAAACTCAAGCCTTAATGTGACTGCTGCATTCTCTAATTTTTGCATGAAGAGCAGTATGCTAGCATGTCTTTAATGATAAAACATATCTGTAAGCTTAGAAAGTTTTTTCTTAAAACCCCTACCTCAAAAATCTGTTTTAATACATACCTTCTAAATATTTCAAAAGCATGTCTGGGAGCTGGAGGGATGTTGCACTTTGGTGTGGCTGACTGAGTAGGCCAGTAACCTGTTGTGAGGACCCGCACTGTAAGATCAACACCACCTAATGAGACCTAGGGACAAGTGGAAGAAAACATCCGCTATTTTAAAACAGGATCACGTTTCACCATTTTTCTATACCTGTTTAGAATGTCTAGCATTTTCTCAGATTCAGAAAAAAATAGACATATATCTATAAACTTTATTTTTACAAAGCCAGACAAATTAAGTCATGACTATCGGAGTAGACGTTACAGCAAAAATCCTCCAACGTTATTCTCCTCTGGCATTTAAGAGTGAGCAGAATTCAACAAAATAAATTCTTAACCAAGAATGAAATTCCTGCGATCATAAATAAAACTCATAATACACGTAACAATTCTTTCTAAACAGGTTTTTGAGTATATACAGTAAACCCAGGTTACTAAACATATCAGTTTCAAAATAACTGTTTATAAATTGATTCTCTGGAAGCAGAGAGTAAATACTGAATATGTAACATTAAACCATAGGGAGCTCTTCCTGCAACTTACCTCTGGACTACAGTGTAAACAGTTACTCACTTTTACACACACAACCGAGCCACTTTCCCTAAAGACAGCTATTACCATAAATATTCAGCAACGGTAAGGAAATATTCTACAACTGAAGTGCTGATCTCTGAAGTTGCTCCGTGAGTAGGTGATAAACATCTGCCCACCAGTGAGGCCTAATCCTCACTAGGCATCTCAACTAAGCTGAATATTATTAAACTTAAAACTGACTACTTCCAGCTCTAGGAGGTATAACTAATACCTTCAAAGAATACACATTATGGACAAGAAAAATCAAAGCATATTAGATCCAACTCGTTATAAACCTACTACACAGAAATAGAGCCCATTGTATTTTAGAAGGTCAAAAACTGTCACACAAACTCAGAAACTTCCACTATTAAATAGCAGAGTAGCATTTCCATAAACTATGGAAGAGCTGTTGTGTGTATTAAATTTTTGTGTGCAGCAACAAACTTCTGAAAAATCCAGACAGACGGGTGACAAGCTACTCATACAGAAATCAACTGAATTTCACTAAGGTTTAAGAGGAACAACTTGCAAAAACATGTAAAGACCCGTATAAAGGTTGTTCTGTAGCCAACATTACCGCCAGACTTCTAATTTCATATCACCAATGGCATGAGGCTCACAAGAGAAATTCAAACAGCCATTTAGATACAGAACTATTTCATCTGTGAATCACTTTAAAAAAAAAAAAAGCTTCAACAGTTTTCTCCCTCCAGCCAAAGTGTAGAGAAAGGCCATCAATGCAGCCAGAAAGATCCAGAAAACTTCTTTATCTAGAACTGAAACATCTTAGTTGAAATGGCAACCATTTCCCAGTGTTTTTTGGCCTTAGCCAGACCAGCACCCAGCAGTCATTTACAATGTCTCACATCACAAATTCTACGCAGCACTGAGCAGTTTGTGACTTGAAAAAGTTTTGGAAACACTGTATTTTGCAAGATGTCTTTTCAACATCAGAACGGCATCGACTAATGGAAATTGCCTTGAAGTAATCTAATCTTTACAAAATTCCAACAAACTGAAGTTTTAGGATGGCAGTTGTAGAAATTGTTCATAATCTATTAGATTGGACTTTCCCTAGAGCTGAGCCTTCCACTTACTGATAGCACATCATCTCCGCAGCCCTTGGCATTACCTGTGTCTCAGGATATAGGATCCAGCAGGAGACTTTGCAGGTAGGATTATTTAGAGAAGAGCAGATGCCTGCCTCCTCTAGCAGGCACCCTACAAATTTAAGGTACACAAATTGTTTCAAAAGAGTATCACGGTATCACCAGCAAGTTAACAGTAACATAAAAAACACAAAAATCTTCCTGTTTGTATTTCTCCCTAAATACTATTCACACTATTAGAAATATATACACTTCCATCATAAACATGTACTCCAGAAATTTCATTAGAAGGCCATGAATAGGCTGCCCAAAAGGCAACCATCAGGTGAACTGCTGGCCCCTTGACAAGAAAGAGATGAAGTTTCAAATAAGGTCTAGCAGAATACCTGTTAACATTTTAAATTAATCTTATTAGCCGTATACAGCTAAAAAGAAGACAGAGGTATCATTTATTAACTCACTCAATGTAAAACCGTCATGTAAAGTACTTGAATCTAACACAAAAACTCCCTCACGTACACATGTTGCATGCTACCTAAAAATTGGGAATACTCTCATAAATTTTTCTTGAAATTATTATTTCAAGCATTCTAGAAGGAAAACATGATTAGACTCTAAAGGGTAGTAGTAAAGCTGCCTGTTTGTAAACACCTTTATATCCATCCATATGTCCCTCTACAACCTTTTCTGAAACCACTTGAGAACATCCTGTTCTTTCATTGATGATGACTCCCAGTGCGCTGACGAGGAAGATCTCAGCTGACTGCTTCAAGACAGCACAGATTTCAGATCAGCGTGCACAACCACGGATGTCAGACTGAGTACATCCGTGAACACATGCCTGGCAGTCAGATTTCTGAAACTGATTCAAACATGCTTGATATACAGACTTACTTACCTGCAGACAGGAAACTACTTGTCTGTTTATTATATATTATTAAGTTCTACTGAGTATCAGTATAGAAAAAAAAGTATTTAGAGCAAGTAAACTGAATCTCAACATAGAAGTGATCTCTCCATGATGCAATATTCCAGAGGTCCCCTTTTACAACAAGGTATAACACTTCCTGATTGAGCAATTAAGTCCATATTTGGCAATTTGAGGGAAACTGTAGTTCTGCTTTTAATAAAGGCATTAACTGTGTCAAGAAAGTTAAATACGAGACGGCATGTTTGTCAAATACCTGCAGCACGCAATATTGTTCTCGCTGTTAGCATGGAATAGATGTTGCAACGAAGATTCCCTTTAAAGAATGAGAAAGGGAAGGCTGTGCTGGTGAGACGGAGTTTCTGAAACGCATGTGAGGGTGGACACAGCTGGGCGGGCACAGCTGTGCGGCCGCCACCCGCCCCCTGCCGGCCGCAAGCGGGCAGAGGCGCCCAGCTGTGCTCCACTCGGCAGCGGGTCTGCAGCCGGGCGCCCGCTGCAGAGCCCTGTCAGAAGAATGCGGAAACAATAGACCTTAAAACAGGATTTTAGGGAATGAAACTGGCACTGCTCAAGCTGTAGATCAGGCTTCAAACTGACTTTTGCATTCTGGGAAATACGAAAATCATGGTAAAGGGAAATATAATTGGAGAATGCTAGCAACATCCCTCTTTCCACACGCATATAACTAACAAACTAAAAACTACAAGCCTTGATAAAGGTTAGGGTTTGTACTGAAGTAGAAGGACAAGCACACAGACCCCCCACGCTCTTACCCCGGTCGCCTGAAGATGTTGCCTGAACTCATCCATCGTTGTGTTTGAGATGCTCATGTCCCTGAACATTCCTTCCAGTTTAGATGTGAACTGACATCCACATTCAGTCTAAAACACACAAAATAACGTGTTGTGCCAGCACTATGAAAACAGAGCTTCTGATATGTGAACTGTATGACCAAGAGTTAGTTTATAAATCCCATTAAAATGATATTTCGGCACATTTGGTTACTGGAATTCCCATTTGCATTACCTTCAGAACCTAAAAAGTTTCCTATTTCATGTAAGGAACTAATCATAAACATCAAAACTTGCTTTCCTTCTCTTTTATCCATTATGTATTTTTTGTTTCTTTTTAGCTTCCTATCTCATCTTTAAAAAAAAAATTAAAAAAAATCTGTGAAAACTTATCGGACCAAGGCATATTTTTCACCTGCTTTTTAGCATGATTACTGTAAAGGTAAATAAAAAACTATTTGTATCAGAACCCCTTTCCCTCCCCTTGTTGTTCTAAGAGCATATAATTTGAAAGGCTTACTGCAGATTACCAAGTGGTATTACTAGACCTTTTGAGAATCGGGGACATATGCATATATAGACACATGTGCACAAACACATGCATTTCAGTTGCACATACAGGACTTTGTGCCTATTTCTAACACATCCTTTGACACAGACGGTAAAGGCAAGCATGTTAGCTTCAGCATCCTAATCACCGTGCAAAGACATGAATGAGAAAAGAGTGCAGTTCAGGTCCACTGATTCATCTTGCAAATGTATGCCCTGTGCCTTCTAAATCACCCGGCTAGAAGGGGTAGGTAATTGAGAAGGAATTAATACTAGGAATTTGGAATTAATACTGGGAATTTGGAGAAATCTGGTGCAAACAGGCTTCACTCACTGATAGAATATGAAGGTCAAAAATGAGGATCAGTAAGTTTGATTTTTAAGATCAAATCACTCTGGTTCAGAAGTTCCCTAGCCATTTATCATGCCGCTTAGGAAGATGCTGAATTAGAACTTGCTTCAAGGACTGCTCACCTTTAGGTTTTACTTTCTTCTTCATCTCTTGGACTATTTAATCAGTCAATTGAACCAACTGAGGAAAACATGTTTTCAGACACTGATATAAAGATCTTTCTTTTTCAATCTATCTCAAACTACTTAATCAAAAAGGAATTGAGTATTACCACCAGTTGGTAGATGGAGGCAACTAAAAACCAACAATGCATGTGATAAAAAATTCTACCGCGAATAATAGAAAATGTACAGTAAAACACACTCTTGTCTTCAAATCCAGTCACTAGATAACAGAAGGAGTCCTATTATTTATAGACTCTTAATAATTTTTTTTAAAGAATAGTTTTGTTTTCTAGATTGCTCTCTCATCCCAGTTGCTTGCCGGTATTTCCTTCCTTTTATTTCCACAAAATTATTCAGAAAAGCCTTTCATATTTTCTGTCGGGGCTTTAAAATCAAATCTGTATGTAACAGCAATCAAGATGTATGTCATCTACCCCTTATGTAAAAACAGAAGAAACCATACTTATGGAAAAAAAAAAAAAAGAAGTAAAAAGTATGCAGAGACTGTCTTACCTTTAATTTAGAGATCATATTTTTCTCAGAGTCATCTGAAACACTCTTGTTTGTGAGAAGTCTTCTTGCCAAGTGCTGCTTGTAATAGCGTTCAAAAACATCTTTCTCTTGCATAAACCTAAATAAAACCATTGCCTTATCCAATATGGTTTCTACTTCTTGCTCTGTTAGCTGTAAAAGAAATAATATTCTGGTTTTAACCTTCCAGCACAAGTGTCTTATACAACCTACATACTTAATTCACAGCAAACATATCGTCTAACAGGAGCCTATAAAGAAGCCAACAAAACTGGTCCAACATGTGAATGATAGAGCCAAACCAACAGTGCACAAACTCAATAGAGCAAAGAAAGAAAACAGATCTAAAACAGAGGGAAAAGCAATTGAGAGGGAGAAGGGAGACGATCGATAGGCAGAATGCCTGGTAAATATAGTAAAGAGTTCCTGGATAAGTTTTTTAAGTATTTAAAAAAAAAATAATATGACAGATGAAAACCAGTATAGGAATATGAAAAGTTAGCTTGGAATGAAAGCATTTGAATGTTACGACTAATTTTGCAAAGCCCGTCTAGTGCCACAACAAATAAAATGATTACTTATTTTATAGATAAATAGAATTTGTTATTTGATTCCCAAAGCATAAGATGCGTGCAATAATATTCAGCTTTATTCAGAGCCACTGAAACCTCAGCTGAACCATCCTGTCCAGTTCCGGGTGCTGTACCTCAAAAAACGTCATGAAAGAAGCTATGAGATAAGACTGATGGAAACAGCTGTACTTAAGGTAGAATAGACAGATGTGGTAACAGTCCTCCATTATGTAAAAGCAGGAAAAAGAATTAAACCGGTTCCCCTACCCAAGTGATTTAACATTCAAAAGAAATTATTAGATATTGAGAATAACTGCAAAACTATAAAGATATTTAAGGAACTGATATTTAACGTTTCAAAGGAAGGGAGCTGCAGAAACTACTACTATCTAATTCATTTTTTTTGAGGGGGTATTTGACAGAAGTAATCCAGTGCTTCAGAGATGGGGGACAAGCCTCACAACATCTTGAGTTGTTCTCCTTGTGCCTTATTTCTGTAAGTTTAGATCTAAAGCGTTATAAGCTCAGATGCGTCACATATATATATATATTTTTTTTTTTAAGGCAGTACCGACGTTTATCTTAATATAAAAAAATGATTCGTGGAAAAGTACTTTAGTTTCATCTGACCCAAGTTAACAAAAGAGAATGATCTTTTAATTTAACTTATACTTACTCCCTTGACTCCTTTCTTCAGCTTATCATCAATAAATAATGAGAGGTACTCCGGAGACCTAGAGTTGAGGTTGAGGAAGTACTCAAAGTCACCCGCAATAGTCTGTTTGAAGAGTCGATCATTATTGAAAGATTCTTGAAGAAAGCGGTCAAACCTACTCTTCAAGTCCAGTAAACCCTTAAAAAAAAAAAGGTATAAACATTTTCATTGATTTGAAGTTGCAGGCTGTAAAACAGTAATAACAGATGAAGTTGTAGTGAAGACTATGTCTACAGTCAGAGATTCTGCAAAGCTCCCAACGTTTGGCATTGTTAGAAAGTATCCGAAATTTCATTTCCATTTTTAAATACCTATATCTGCCACAAATCTCTTATGGAAGCAATTTTCAGAAAAATTGGCTAAAATACAGTGCCAAATACTGCTGCGGTTTGCTTTGAGGCCACTCAAAGATTAAGAAGTTTTTTAATCGCTCTTGTTAAATAAGCTGATTTACCATATTTTTAAATCCACAACTTAAAGGAGATATTTGTTGTGCTTGTTAAGCCTTTTCTATTTCAAATACCGTTGACCGAGTCACTATCATAAATATACGATACAGGAAAGATGAGGCTAAACACCCACTAACTGCAACCCTAGAGCTACTAAGCAAGTTTGAGGAGAACACAGACTGCAACAACAGGCCTAGTCTTGTTAGGTGTTTTCACCCTCTAATTTCAATTCATGTTCTGCATTATTTAGTCGCGTGCTTCTTACTGATCTTTAAGAGTCACTGTGAATATATAAAAGTTAGAAACAAGCAATAGCTCTCTGGTTATCACAGCGTGAAGTTCACAGGAGTGAACTGCACCACTTCCTCTGAGCTAAACCGTTCGATTCTTGACATCATTTTTAGGGTTTGCACCATCTTCACACAGAGTTAAAACAACTGCATGCAGGCGGAAGCATCTTAAAATCCCCTAAGCATCTTGCTAAGTATATATGATACACACAGGGTTTCATAAATAACACAGCATTTGAGGGGGGAGAGAGATTTCACTTGAGAGTTAAATTTATCATGAATAACTACTGCCCACAAACTGTTCAGGTTAAATGATCTTGAAGTCTTCAGTTTCTTAAGAAATTATTTATATGTGGTTACTTAAAGAAGCCATTCAAGAATTACTCAAGGAAGTAGTAATGTTTCTTAGGAACTCACCATCTCACTTAAAGGAATGGTCTTTAGACAGGCTAATTAGTGCGTATTAGAAATTTTAAATTCAAAGTAAATCCCACTATCTCTCTGTTTACCAAAGTTAGCTTATGCCTCCTCTCCAGGAGTACACCATCTGAACAACCTGGTGTTAAACAGGAGAAACTGTTAGTACCTTAAATTACAACAGCATTTCAACATCCCTTCAAATTATTTTAAGCAGTTTTAAGTCTAATCCCCTGGCAATGCTTTTGCAATCATCTCACCAATTATGTTCAAGGTTTGGTGATGTCATGTTGCAGAAGCAGTGCTGGACTATGATGAAGGTTTTTTTCTTGATGGTATAATGTAGCTTCCTTGTCTGTCTTCTTATTGCTATTTAAGTTCTTGAAAGACTTGGGTGAAGGTGGCTGAGATGAGAAGAGTGAGGTGGTTTCTCAATTCATAGGCATTTTTCTCTTCTTCCATTGTGTCAATGGAACTGGAGGATAAACCTGTTTGGGGTTTTAGTGGTAATCAAATATCAATCCCTTCCCTAAGACATCTTAATAAGATGGTTGGGGTACATAATAATGGGCTGAGAGTATAAGCTCTGCCAAAGCACACGCAGTATGGCTGTAAGTCGTCTTCAGCTTCATTATGCTATTCGCCTTTGAAGCGGGAAACATCGATAGCATCTTTACAATTATAAGTTTTTAACTCTTTCTCAGTTAAATTTTTTATGACACCCCTTTATGTCCATCAAGAATTAAAAGGAGTGAAAATTACTTCAAAGCAATCCAGATACTTATTTTCCACTTCACTTGCCCCTGGTTTTATTTTAAATCATATCACCACAAAAAACGTAACAGCCCTTATCATTAAACTTAATAAGTTTCAAAGCGCATTCTTTCTTCTTTTTAACAGTACTTGGAGAGGTGAATTCTTGTCCAATCTTGATAAGAAGTTTGCTTCAGCATTGCCAGAAAAAAATCAATAATCCAATCAAAAATAAGTTTATACTCAAATGGCTTCTTCTAATAGTAACCAGTTCTAGCAAAATTATCGATTCAAACAAAACAGCAGAGATGATAATAGACATACAGCATAAAACGTTCCTCATAAAAACCAGACAAAGACTTGAACTACACATTTAAAAAAAAAACCCAAACTTAACATATAATTAATACACATTTTCACATTAAGTATAAAACATCTTTCAGGTATAAAAAGATTTCCCTAAAGTTCAATGAACTCTAAAGATTGTATGTGCAAATTTAAAAACCATCTACTCGGAGAGAACGGGAGAGAAAAGATGGCAAACACTCCTGATGCACATTTTGTGATCTTGGTAAATTAATAGTACACATCACTTCTTAGTGAGAGATGGAGAACAAGAAATAACACTTGTGTTTTCTAACATGCAGAAGTGTCCTGTTTCTCAGGGAGACCAAGAATGAAACAAGTAATTTGTTATGTTTTATATATAACATATCCACCTCTCAGTCATAGGTAATCTTGCCATGAAATAAATATTGATAGCTAATATTACATAAAATTAAACAAAACAGACTCTAGAAAGCTATTTGCCAGCAGACGTACAGCTCCTTCTGGAGGCAAATATCATTTAGAATAATATAAAAAGCTCCCAGCAGTTACATCACTAGCTTGAATATGTTGTTTAATAAAAGCAGCTACCAAAAGCACAAAACCTGAGCATGTGCTTTTCCAAGCAATTTAGGTAAGAGTTCTAAAGATGTCAGAAAAAAAAAAATCAGAAAGTGTACAGTTTAAACAATATTATGAAGGTAACTTATTAATAATAATCCCTTCTGAACCAGTGTTAAGGTTTACCTTATCAATCACAGAGTTAACTGCTACTCTGGGAAAAGTGGAAAAGGGAAAAAAATGCAGTTATGTATTTTAACTACCTGAATGTAGTCAACTGGATTCTTTCCTTCTCCCTCTTCCGAAACTAGTGCTTTGCCTTGCTCTCTCAGGTATGAGCTCATGCACTCGCACATTGTCTTCAGACCATTTGGCACACGGCTGAACAACTTGTACATACAAGCAAGGTCTGGAAGCAAGAATGAGATATTATGCAGGACGCCCTCTGTCTGTAATACTTCTGTTAACTCATTCAGTTCATAGCAAAAGACAACAGTAAAAGTTCAGCCACTTGAGCCACAAAAAGCATCCCGTAATAACTCAGGCACTGGAATCTTCTGATGCCCTCTTTCCTTTATCCCTGACAACACGCTGACCAGAGTAGCCACAAAATTAAAAATAAAGGCTGCGTTCAATCATCCAAGGTTCCCTATAGCATGGAATCTGCTATTGCTGATCCCCAGGCCAGCAGAAGTTGATGCGTGTGCTAAACTACAGCACACTTAAAGCTTCAGTAAGATTATTTTTCACAGTGGTATTTAAGAACGTAGTTTGCAAGATCGTCATCCCAAAAATGAAATACTGTATTAAAATTCATACAAAAAATCTTAGTTAAATCAAATAGGACAACACTAACAAGATGCTTGTTTCTGTATTAGAAGCAAAAACTGGTAAAATCTGGAGTTTAATTCGTATTTGTCCTAAAGTCAGCCATACAACGTTACACTACTTTGTTTCACCCATCTGAAATCCTGAGAAGTGACTTAGCTCAAACATGGCTTTTAAAGAAAAGCAATCCATCCTTGTACGTTTATGCAAAGTCTTATCTTCACAATGCAGCAAGTATTTCCTCTCCAGTATTTAACTAAATCAAAACCAAAGGCCTATGAAAGTTAAACTAATTCCCGTATCTTATGAATACTCTTCAATATCATTGTACCCTCAGCCCGAAGGCAATCGTAACTGGATATTAAAGAAAAATGGTTAAGTACAGTGTCATCACTTTCCCTTTCAATACAGTAATTCTCTTTTCTTACAGCTATTTGCTCACTTTGTCACTCCGACTATCACCTAGTAATTGTGAAGCTGCTTTAATGAACAAAGGCCATTAATCTAAGCAGCAACTGTGTTCCCCATTCTCATGGCTTTAGCGTGAGCACCGATTTCTAAATATAGACGCTACAATCACTCTCTTCATTATGCTGCTTTAGAAACTTATGTTCTATCTCTTTCCACAGTAAATTTCATTTAGTCACTCTGTCTCGCATTAACCTCTACCAGGGAAAACCAAATCAAGCCGAGCCCTTCTTTTTCAACCACTTTGATAAACTGATGCTTATCCTTTAAAAACAGCCAACTTTTTTTTCTGCAGCAAAGCCCTCTCCCCAAGAACTGGCCCTGCAATACTTCTATTACATAAGTCATTTACACTAGCACTTTTTAAGTAACTGCCTGTGGGCCAAAAAACTCCAATGTATTTTGACAGCTACATACTAGAGGAATGGAAGTAATAAAATAGCCAATGGAAAATAGGTAACAAAGACCACTACAATAGATTTGTACTTTTCTTAAGAGATACTTGGCTTACCAAAAAGTACCCGTACCCAGTACTACACAGAAACAAGTTATACGTACGGGCTCTGTTTTAAAAGACCTCTAAAGTCTCTAAAGTAATATTCTCAAATGTTTGCAAAACAGAGCCACCGAAGTGTTTTTACAACTACACAGGAACACAAACATTAAGCTCCAGTTATCCTACGTTTAAAACCAATAAGCAGTAACATGTGCATTTCCGTGTCCCATATGATGCAGTCTTACCTTCTGTCTTCCCATTTTTCAGCATATGAACTAGCCCAGAGTTCTCCATTTCCACTATAGTTTTCATATGCTTGGAAATAAGCTCCCTCTCAACAACTTTCACAATTGGTTCTTCTGTTGATTTATCCAGACAATGCATCACCCGTTCTATTTCTTCATTAATTCTAGCTTCTACTTTCTTTATATATACAGAAGCACTGTTTTCAGCTAAAAATTTCTGACTTTCCATCTGCAATTAACACAAATTAATACTTTAGAGACTTCTTTTTTTTAAAGGGGAAAAAGGAAACGTACTGGTTATTTCAGATCAGCATTGATAAGCAAGTTCAAATCAGCATCTCCAGCAAAGGAGATCGTTATACCCCCAAGATTTACATACATGCTTAACACAAAATCAAGGTTCTATTACACAAATCATGTTAGTGTACACAAGGGGGCACATGCCATATGAACACGGTATTTTTCATACTAAAACAACCTAAGCCAACTTAGTTTCCAGTTACCACCTAGAGTTTTAGCCACAGGTCCAAAGAAAACAGAAGGATGAGGAGAGGGAAGAGGCAAAGATTGCTTTTAAAATACCAGTTTATGGCATATTTTTGAGTTGTAAGGATCAATAGTTCTCATTATGCTCGTTAGTGACAATGCTTAGCATGCTATTTCACATCTAACTGTTTTTAGCCATACTGGTCCTCTTCTGGAGGAAAGATTTTTTTTTATTTTTTATTTAAAGGCAGAGCTAAGAAGTACAACTTAAAATTCAGAAAAAATAATTACTTTCATTTATGTAGCACCAATGAAAAACTGAATGCAATGACTTTTAAAAGGTTGTGCAACATATGCTTCTGATTTTCAAAGAGGTTTGGAGATCAGAGAATATAGTAAGATAGTCGATCCTGCATGAGAACTGGGAGACTGACAAATCATCTTATCTAGATACCTTTTAACATGTTTTACAATTTCTATTGTTTTACAACAATAGAGGAGCATGATTACACTTAACAATTCAAGTGGCTTTTTTCCTGAAACTATCTCACAAAAAACCTCAGGAAATATTTAAAATGTGTTATTATTCAGTGGTTGGTCAACAACTGGATAGCCATTTGGATACACTTAATTCTCTGACTCGGTTCATTTTATTACAAAATATAAAACTCACGAATGTAGAAACTATGATGGAAACAAAGCTTACTCAAAGCTAGTTTGACAAGTAGTCTCCCTGCTCCGTTCCCAGCCTGAAACAGTTTGAACATTTCATGCTACTGGTATTTCAAAAAGACTGTGGCTGCAATGCAGGGATAGACTAAGTTGCATGAAATAGCCCAAAGCAGGCACAAGATCGGCATAACGATTACTTTGCATGCTATCAGCACCCGTATTTCAAAACTACATTCAAATTATCGTAATTCTGTAAAATTTGTGTCGCTTTTTTGTCAAAAAATTAGTAAAATTTTTTCCTATTTAACAGATATGGACACACTCATCAAATAAGTAGCAATTACTTAAGTACCACCAATTCTCACAATTACAAGTAGTTAATAACAACATTCCAAATATGATATTACAACATTGCTGTACCTGAAAAAATTCTGCAGACATCTCCAAAAACGGAGCCTCAAAGTCTTCTTCGTAGACTGACCTTCCTTCAAGACCTAGAATCATTAACATCTGGCAAGCATTTCTTATTGCGCCTCTGCCAAAAAGTAAGTTGTTAACAACTTGAGAAATCTACATGCTTGTAAGACAGAGTACACAGCAGAATAACAACTCAGAACATATCCACTTAAATAAAATATAGTAATAGAAAGTCCATCCTAAATCTCTTTGGTACATGACAGGTTTTCAAGAAGTTTACAGGAGCAAGATTTTTTTACTTCTGTTCTAAACTATGGAGCTGACAATGTTTACTAAATATTTTAAATACAATGATAAGAAAGCAGGTCTCAAGTTCTACTAACTTGGAAAACTATTAAGAATATATTTCAACATACAAGAAAATAACCAAAAATACTACTTCAAAGAAAACCGAAAGTTGCACACATAGGTTGGAACTGAGCATTTCAAAACAATTACACAGATGGAAGTTTCTGCACAAAGTTTGGGGGTTTTGTTTGTTTAGTTTGGTTTTTTTTTTTTTTTTAAACATGACAAAATGAAAATGTATTGGCAAGTTAAGCATTTGGTTAGGCACAGAAACACAACAATAATATGCGAAAACAAAAGAATCACATCCAGGAAAAAATTCCACTTTCTGGCAGTAGGGGACAATACACAGCTGTTGCCAGGGAGTATTTTTCTCTTCATAAATCGCGTGTTGGGCAATCTCAATCACAGAACTGCAGCCAAAGTAGCATGGAGTTTACATATCTCCACACCCAACAGCTGCTCTGAAACTGGAGAAGCACAAGAAAACTTGCAAATTTAAAGTTACTTCAGTTGCAATATCTGCAGTGTGTGGCACAAAACTCCACATCTACTAAACTGTCCGGAGAACACAAGGAACAGATTTAAAAGCTCAGAGATGCAACTGAACTACCAAGAAACAGATCGATCAAAACATAAGGAAGGGAAATAGAATTAAAAAAGAAAACTTCAAAAATAATAAAATAAAAACACAGGTACAAGAAAATTAAACAATCTCTCAGTACAGAGGAAATACAGTGTAAGAAGAGGCAAAGAATTGTCAAAATTCTGCTTTTATAACCAAATGCTCTGGCATTTGGGAGAGATTTAACAAAAGTTTTAATAAAAACACAAGATAAATATTTTAAAAATATATATATTAACAAGCTGCCCTATTTACCATTATGCTAAACCTTTATGTACAAAGAAATATGTTATTGCAGATTATGGAGAAATTTTACTTGTGATTAGAAATGCATCTTTAAGCAATGATTTATTTGTGTATGTTCTGGATTCACTCCTCAAAATTGACAGGTATTATTTACAACAAAAGACAGTCACTTACAAACATCTTACCTGTCTACAACTTCTCCTTTCCTTTCTCTTGCAATCATATCCAACAGAGTTTGCCGCAGGTGATCCCTAATACAACCATAGCGTACAACTTGATCTCGAAAAATAATCAAGCCCAAATTGTAGACATTCTCCACATTGTTTTGTTGCACATACACACGGTCCTACAACAAAGGCATACACAGCAATAAAATTTTAAATACAGTACACCTGTGCTATTCAAAAATTCAAAAGTGGTCACATTTCCACTATACAGAAATAATCAAATTAGTCTCCTCTCCTTTCTCCATAAAAACAAACTATGACTATCCTCAAAATTCAAGATCAGTCCCATTTTCCAAAATGTCATTTACATAGAAAGTCTACTTTGCTTAAGAGTGTAAGCATAGCATTTATGACTACAACATGCCAGAACAAATCTCCAGCTTTCCCACTTTTTAGTCTGGGGGCAGGGGAATCTCCAAATAATGACAAAACTTGTGGCACAATCTGAAAGAGGTTTTATTATCTACTCAAACCCTTACATCCACCTGTTTTTGTTCTTTAAGCAAAACCAGTTGATTTTTCCCCATTTCCCATGCATCTTCCTACCACTCCTTTTAGACAGACGGTTCCCCCTCAAAATTCAGTGACATTTCCTGAAATAGCATCGTTAGATAAACAAGGAAAAGTCAAGCCAAAATGAGAATAGTTACAATCAAAACGTTTATGGATTGTTACTGAAAAATTGTACAGAAGGACTTCTGTAGAATACCCCCCCTCCAAAATTCACTTTCATTCAACAAGCAAGTATCTTGAAACCTTGTTATGTTTCATTAAAATTGCACACATACATACCCTCCCAAAAATAGAAATGACAGGGGAAAGAAGAGTAATTTTTGTTTCAGTATGGTTTTAAATTCTATCTCCCTACATAATCTCAGTCTATAGGACGGACTGAGCTCCTCAGCTATCTACTAGCTCTACACTACCTACGTTTACAACTCAAGGTCGATCCTCGGAACAGGATTCCAAGTCCATATAGCCCAAACACCATCAGAGTTGACTAAGACGCCACTGAGCAAACACCAGGAGTTTCTTACTGCTACCCACAAAAATGCTCCAAAAATTTGTCTCCCCTTTTCTGTTCCTCTCTCCCAACTTATCAACACTCTAGAAAAGGAAAACTATTAATAAAGTTACTAGCACACAGAAAATGAGTATATTCACTTGATATACAAGTAGTGCTGTACCAGGTAAGACCATTTCAAACAACATTAAGAATAGAAAAACAGTGAGTTTTTACAAACTGTTTCTGAGATGAGCAATGATTTCTTCATTTCATTTTTCTAACGTAATAGTTAAGGTAACTACAAGTAGTACTGCTTTACTAGCATTTAAGCCTCAGGATGATGATATTAGGAAGTTAAGAGTTTTGTACCAACTCACAAATTTGTGATAACATTTTCTGAGAATTTACATAGCTATAACAACATTAAAAAAATATAATAAAAAAATTCTATAAAGGATGACCGTCAATGTTTGAAATTGAGTATAAAAATTAGCTTCTCCACTGCTTCCATCAATGATCTAAAGTGCTTTACCACACTCAGAATTTAAATGTAAAGTTACTCAAAACACCTAGAAAACTAAACTATTTGGAAAAAAAAAAAATAACAATCATACCTCAGACTATGGAAAAAAAAAAGATCAGAAAATTGTAAGTTTATATGAATTCCACAGTTAGAAAAAATCAGAAGGAACAGACGCCACACCCTCTAGTATTTTAGCAGCTGAATTTACACGGCAAAATTATTCATATATTAATTATATGCCAGATTACCACTTGATGACCAGAGGAAAGCGAAACACTGGGTTCCACAATTCATGAATGATTTCCCACTTGCTCCCTTCAGACAGGCAGCACTTAATTTAATTGAAAAAACAAGATGGGAACAGGTCAGATATGCATACTCTGTGCCTCATGAAGCAAGCTCAGTTCTGCCTCAAAGCAAAAAGTTTACTAATTGGTCTCAAGAACTGAGTTTAGCAACACATGGTGGTCTAGATCTTTGGAATATGTTACTCCATTTTTTCCTGTTATTTAGAATCAGGATTATTTATTTCACTCTCTTATTTATACACTTGTATCAAGAACAGAAGTAAATGTGATTCTAAAGTAAGACATGCTTAGAATAGACTTTCAAAGAGATGAAAGATAAAATTGAAAAGTAGTGTCTAGTATACTACATAACCTCAGGAGAAAAGAATATATCTATTATTTCCAAAGAATATTCAGGCCTCTGAAGCACAGGCAGCAAGGTATCAAAACGGATTAACGCCATGGTCATGACTCATCTGCATAGCTTCTGTTGTGGCGATGCTAAACACTGCCATTATGAAATGAAATAGTAACTGCACTAGATCCTCTTCTCAGTGTAACAGCAATGACCCTTTAGTGAGCCCCACCACTCTACCATACCCAAATCACAGCAGCAGCATTAATGTTTCGGAGAGTGCTGATTTGCTTACCCTTGGTAACAGATCACTTTTACTGTTTATTGGAAGCTCTCTCAACCTAAAAAAAAATAATCTTAGAGACAGGAAACCCCATTTGGGAACAGGTTTGACTGACAAGGCTACATGCTGCTGAACAGCAATCACTTCCCACGGGGAGAAGCAGCAGGTGCTTAAAGGTAAGAGTAACTCTCAGGAGACAAGGGTGGAGTTTCAGACAGCAATTATTCATCAACTACAACGCTGCTTACATTGCAGAATAATTCTGATCTCAACTAAAGCAAGTTACCTACTGTAAAATATATTTCACCCATCTCTGCATCCATTCACTACCTGGATGACGTAGCCTTCAGACACTGTTGTGTATATATATAGTGCAAGTGTCTTTGATCCTAGCTCTGAAAATAAAAACAACACTTCTCCCCACTACCTTGTGTGTAAGCCATGAACAATGAGAGTCATATGCCCCAAGGTCAAAACTCAGATAGCCAATCTGTCAGAGCTGGCCGAAATCAAGACACCAGCTTTGTGCACCACAGAGACGAGAAGAGAAGGCTCTGCCCTCTGCAAAATATGCAGCTACATTCCCAAGTGTTGAACTGGCACTACCCATCTGCCTATAACACAGCCAGCGGGTGACTGCTGTGCTTGCATACCTGAAATTGCTTTAAATATAGCAAGCATAAATAGGAAAGAAGGGACACCACAGAATCCAGTTTAGCCCAGTTTCCGTAAGATGTTCCAAGAATACTCGTGCTCATGTAGCTTGAAGGGAAGACCGAACAACTGCACCTCCGCTGCTACTGTTACGTACAGTAGCTAAATAAAAAACTATCACAGGTAGGCTTACCTATGCTGCAGCTGTAAGGGAGACCGAATTTCAGATATGCTCAAATGCAGTACATTACTTCACTACTTCAACATGTCTTAGTACATGACTTAGCAGAGACGCTACTTAGGACATGACTTCACTACTTTGGTACCTCACTGCTTGCTGCAGACAGCACCATGAACTTCCAGAGAGTATTGCATCTTTTCTGGCACTGATTTCTGTAGCCTAAACTTGTAAAACAAAAGGAGGAGAGCTAGCGCACATATACTACAAAATAGAGTGAAGCTACATAAACTTGAAATTCAATTGTGGAAACGGAAATATCTCAAGAAAGTTAGATTTGCCTTTATTGTGCAATTCCAGGTTGTAAAACCTTACACTACAACTACATTATACAACAGACCTGAAATCAAGCAGATTTTTACCAGACAGACACAGGAGACAGGGTAATACACTTTTTTAAAAATGCAACTACAAGGCAAGCTTTGCAAGTGTCTTGTGCAATAGGTTCTGCATGTAAAATGAAAACCTTCCATAAACCTCACACAGCAAGTATTTTCGTCATTAAGTATCCTAACGCACAAACCCCACAATACAAAATATATACGTTTCTAAAAAGGATTGATTTGAATTAATTTTTATTTTAGAAGTGGCAAAATTAAACAGAGGAAAGAGATTAAGGTGGGCTGGAGAGGTGTTTGTTTTGACTTAGATAATATGGGAGCTAGTTGGTAAGCTGGAAAACAAACACGGCATTAAAACAATTACGGTTTAGTTTAAGATGTGCAATCACTAGGCTGAAGCAAGAATTTAAGAGAGTAAGATCAGAATTCAAGAGGATGTTAAATGTTTTACTTTCACTGGCGTCAGACTGTGGCTTGCAGGGTACCAATAGGTACATTTCCTGAAACTGATGGGTAAGTAACTGAGACGGCCTACAAAATAAGACAAGGATTGAGTTATCCTTTATTTGCAAACATACTGTAATTGCATATACTTATCCTGGTGGAACACAAGCATATCAATTAACAATGCCTGGTGACTGAATTTATACAGTGTTTGGCTTTTTTAAGATAAAATATTTTTAATGTAAGTTATAATAGCTGTGCTTGAATAAAAAGGTATAAACAATTTCTGACATAAGTATATGACTATAAAATTACATTCAGACTCAACGTCATAGAAAAAGAACAGATCATTCCTTATTTTATAAAGTTCTTGCAAATTGCTTCTTTGAAGAGCAGTCCAGTCTCCTCTGTGACAGATGTTCTCTGCTTCATAATTTGTGGCCCTAATAGCTTTTTCAAGCTTTTTGAATGAACACATACTCAAGACTAGAAGTTTCCTGCTCCTAGTCTATTTCCAATGAACAGAATTCTGCTTGACTCAACAGGACATCCCAGTGACAAAGATGAAACTGCAAATCTTTGAGACCTGTCACATTTTAAACCACAGCTTATACTTTACTTTGTAATCAAAGCATGTATTTTTTAATGACAATTTGTCTTACACCCCTCCAAGTTAATGAAGAGGAAGGACCCTGCCCCTTGTATCAGCTCTTTGCATTACATAGTTTTAACACAGATTAAATTTATAATCACAAAAACCATGTTACATTATAGATTTTTAACAGATATCAGTGCTCATAAAGTTTGCCAAGTTTATATAAGCATTTTGAAAGAAAAATTTATTATATTTTTATTATTATTCTATAAATATATTTTATTGTAGATGTGTCTTTTCTGTTTCTTTGGGTCTTATTTTGTTACAAGGCAAAAAAGCCTACAGGAGGCAAACTAATTAGTCAAGTGGAGGCCCCAACCGAACACCCACTTGGAATAACTGGGAATCAAGCAGCACATGAAAGACTATACACATTCCAGAGGTATTCAAGTTACTTGTTTACTATTCTGTTCTGAATCTAACATATAACTTGACGAAGTCTAACTTGCACTTGCAGGAGTGCTGCGGATTTCCACCTCCTGGAGTTTTGGTGGAAAAGAGAAGGCTGGCTGGCTGTTCTACCAGCACTCACAAGCTTCAAACAAGAGTCAAAACATTGCTCTCTTGAGCAGAAAGAAAACAACCTTAGGACTCTCATCTGTCCCCAAACGTGCTAACTGAAGCATGTAACCCTTCCTCAAAGAGGGGACTTCTTGGTCAATACACTAAAAGAGGAACAGATGATAAGCCAGCTTTCTCTGATACTGTTTGGGGGATCAAAGACGTATTGAATTTCAGAGCAACATATAACACTGCATTATCCACTCTGACCACCTATGTAATGTGGAGCATCCAGCACCTCCTGCACTGAAATAACACATAGTATGTGGCTATTAACACAACAACTACTCCCCTAGAAAGCTCTGCATTCCACCTTCTAACATTTCTGAAAATTCATCACTAGCTTTGGTAGATTAATCTACTTGTTAACTATTCTTGAATTTGCCTAGATGCAGCAAGCAGCAATTGATTTGTATGTCCTTCACAAACAGATTAAAGATTCCAGGATTTCTCATAGCAAAGACAGTACATCTTCAAAATAATCCCTCAATCTTCCTTTTGGCAAGATAAGATACACAGATCATTAAGTGTCACTGAAGGCATTCTATCCAGCCCTCTATCTTTAGATATGTGGTCATTTCCCAACTCAAAAAAAAAAAAAGAAACCACCCAAAATCCACCAACAAAACAAAAAACCCAAACCACACAAAACCCACTACATGAAAGCCAGTAAATCCATTATAAAAAATACATAAAAAATTAAGCTATGTAGCTACAATAATTACTCCAAATTCTTTAACTTTTAGTAGCTTATTAACCAAGTAGGATTTCTTCACAGGTAACACAAACAGGTTCAATTTCATAGCATGAGATCTTTAGCAGCTACCAGATAAGATCTTAACTCCAGTTGTTCAGCAGATAGTGTACAATCTCGGCTAATCATCTTTTTTGACAAAAAAAAGCGCACTACAGTTGTCTGTCCTTCACTGTCTAATACCGCATAAAGTACTATCTTCAGGATGACATTTTGGAAAAAAAAAAAGTTTCTACACAAAGAAACCACAGCGTCTCAATACATACTTCTTTTTGTTCTGAGGTTAAAGCCTTTGGCCAGAAGCTATGCAAAAGTCCACTCCTGCATCCTCACAGCACACCCACCGTTCTGGGAATTTAAACATACATCAACTACCTAAAGCACAGCACAATCCAGACACAAGAATGTAAGGGGCGCTCTCTTCTAAAAAGGCCTTTTCCATTAGCTATCAGGTAAGGAATGCTCTTCTTTTTTCTTTTAAAATTAAAACCATGCAACCAAAGATCACATTCTCATCCATGTACACTGCTTAATCTTGTACCCAAGCTCTATAAGAACAGCAAAGGATTCAATTAGAATATAACATTCAAGGACACAGACTGCATCTAAGCAAAGTTATCCTCTTCAAACCCTTAAGCTTAAAGAACAACAACTACATTGCAAATTTGAGGAGGCTTTACATCTTCATGCTCTCCACAGTAAGAAGCCACCGCTACACAAACTAAAACATGCAAGTAGTATCTATAACATGCCAGAATGGGTCCAACTAGCTTATTTTGTAAGAACTGCAAAATTCAACTATTTTTCAGATGCATTTTTCAAGTTATAATGAGATAACCTGAAAAAGAATCCAATTATAACTTGTCACACATCCGTACTAATCTTGCATGCACACAGGGAATTCAAAACAAGGGACAGACAGCAGGTCTTAAGAAGCAGCATGCAGGGCCTTTCTTCATGTTTTTCCAAAGACAATTTACTGCATCAAGTTAAATGTGTGAAAAAGCAGAATACCCACCATATACATCAGAATGTCTCTAATCATCACCATTGCCGTTTGATGATCATTCCACGCTTGGTTTAGTGTTTGTAGAAAGTTGTTATTCAAGGAGTTTAACACATCTTCTCGCACCTGAAACAAAAAAATAATATATTGTCATAAACCCAAGTCAGTTTCTCCTGCATCCTTGAAATCTTAACAAGCTTTGCTTCAAAAAAAAAAATAAAAAAATTCTTGCTCTTCTATGAACTTGAACATTACGAAAAAGTTTTTGCTTTTCCTGGGTACTGACCATCCCTACCTCGTATTTCACTTCTGTGGATAAATAAGACTTCACACAAGTAAGAAAAATCAGGCTAAAAACAAGGGCAACAAAATAAACATGGATATTATGTTTCAAAGGAATACCGCAAATCTCAAATGTTAAAAATATTTTTTTACAACTTTTCAGAAGCTTAATTTCCTATGCTATAGTATTTCAATTAATAATACTATGCTATAGTATTTCAATTAATGTTAACTTTACTATCACAAGTAATTTCAGAATATTGGGTAGTACCGGTAAATGTTACAAACAGGAACAAGTACAGGTGGAAGATTGGCCATGATGACATTTAGAAAGACCTGATGAAACAGCATAAAGTTATGGCAAACAACAGTTCTCAAAGGAAACAATCACTTGGTAAAGATCAGACTCTTAAACTAATAGTCCATAATTGCCCACAACAAGACTTCAGAGAACAAAAGAAAGTCATCATTGTTTTTACAAACGTATTTGCTAGTTGATACATTTGTCCCACCAACTTCAGGCTTTGTTTCTTTTTGATACTATCACTCCGTACAAATAAAAAAAGAACATCCATTTTCATATTTTGATTTTCATGCAGTAGGCATATACTACAGTACTCAAGCTTTAAACTCATATAAAAGACATACCTGAGGGAATGTAAAAAAAAAATAAAAATATTCCAGAGTTAACAAAACGTGTGAATTAACTTTTGACATAACATGCAGAATACATTCTGCGCTCTGTTGTAACCGAACAATATTTTTAGATTTATAGATTTACATTCCTACTTGTGTGATAATGTAACTTTCAGTATAGGGAATTCAAACAGGAAAACAAAACACACATGACAAGCAGCCACAAGCTTCACCAACATCAGATGCAACCACCTGACAGACTTCATTCTGTCAATTAACTTTTATGAAGTTAATAGGCAAAACCACCATAACAAAAAAATTTCAATCTGCCACACTACTGTACATACACTCCATAAACTTAGATGAGCAAAACAAACACAGAATGGCGTATCATACGAACACTACGATCTCTTCTTGGGAAGCTGTGGAAACTTATCCTCATAATATTCACCTTGTTTTTGAATTCAGGTAATACAGGTATGCTTGGAGGTTCTTCAAAGTTTTCTGAACTCTTCAAACACCTACTCTCCCCAGACCTGAGTGAGGCCTCTCCTCATTGCTTTTGTAAAACACAACATGCAGTTTTAAGCCCCAGCCACACTGCTTAGCTGCCTCATTCTTTCTGATAGCGATCATCATTTACCCTTTGGTCTCCCCAAATGTGTTCTCTGTTGTCATCCAATCTATACAGTTTTTAGCTAAAATGTAAATGTCCATTAAAAACTTCACCAGCCATACTCATAAAGAGTACACAGAATCTCCCAGAATCAGAGAAACAAAGATGACTAACTTCTTTAGTCAATATGGAAAAGCATTGGAAACATTATTCGGTAGATCACGCAAAATTTACCAAAGCAAAACGAAAAGCATAATTAATTCACAAGCACAGATAACCAAGGTAGGTGATCGATTTTACCCAAGTGTATGAAGCCATCGCAGAACTCAAGGATCAAAAGATTTATTTTTTTTTCCTTAAACAACACAGAGGCAGTGTGCCTTTATAATTACACACATCCATCACAGTAATCCTACTAGACCAGCCAGTGCCCAATTACATACCAACTGGTAGCAAAAAGGTGGTGGTGGGGGGAGAGGGTTGCCACCAAATAGCAATAACAACCTGCTGCCACCTCTGCTCCATACAGTATGCCATGTAGCTTTCTGGAAATGTCTTTTAAATCCAGGAAGGGGTGCTGTACAACAAAACTACTCAAAAAGTCTCTCTGTGAAGCTTCTCAACGACATCCTCCTAGGTTTATTTTAAGCTGCAGACAGGTTTGGGAAGCTGTTCTTTTAGTTCCTACAAAAGCCAACCAAATTATTGCTTACAACAGCTGTCTAGTTAGTAAGCATCGAACACGTTCCTTTTATGGGCCATGAATACAAAAACATTACAGGAAAATTACTATAATGCACAAAACATTTTAGCCATGCAAAAGCACAGAGTTAAACCATTTTGGTGGAATAAATGACTTGCAGTAAAAAACCCGAATATCCACACTCTTCTATAGAGAAGGAAGCCCTTCAGAGACACAGCTGCTGCTCTTTCCAAAGCCTTAAGAAAATTTCAATCTCAAAGATTTTTATCAGCAGAACATTACTTCAACTAGCTGAGCTTGTAGTGATTTCTATGACAATCTTTGCAGTTATGCAGTAAATTGGCAGGCATATCCAGCCTAAGTAGGACTGTCCATATAAAGTCTCAAAAATAAATCAGCAGCTTCATAATCTACATAAGGTCTCCTTACATTGGCAAGGATGAAATCTTGTATGTAGCTTGAGGCTCAACTGTATTTCATACTGGATATAGCTCTTAAGGAAATATAGCACCCTCCCCCGCCAATCTCTTAAGAATAGTTTGTTGGCATAAGCTTTCAATACCTTTAAATAACTCTCTATTAAGAGTACACAAAGCAGACTTACGGCCTGGTATTTTCTCTCTTACAGTCCCTGGCCTGACTCAGCAGCACCAATAGTTCAATTATGTAATTTCCACTACTGTAAGGACAGCCAGAACCTTCTGTGGGGAGCAGCCAGACAGAACAGCACTTCCTGAACTAAGGCCTCAAGGTCTCAGAACTTTTATTACAGAGTTTCTTCATCTTCTAAAAAAGTCCATGCAGTCTAAACGATAGTACTCTTAAATCTGACTTCCAACTAAATTAGCAGATTAACTATGACTTTACCAGAAATGTCTGTTTACCCCTGCAGCTGCTATCCTTTTGCTGAAAGAAAAAGACTTCTGAGGAATACTGACAATTCTGAATTGCATTTACTTTCTGGCAATTCCCTCACACCCTTCTCCCCTACGTATAATTGCAGACTTGAACAAGATCATCTTAAAACATCATTAAGGAAAGATAAAAGCAGATAACACTTCATACATTGTCAGCCAGGCTTACAGTACACCCTAATGGTCACTAATTAATTTGGCTCCTACATGACTCCTCATGTCACTCCTCCCTATTTCATAGGTGTTAAGGAAATAATTTCAAACTCCCTGTAGGAAATTCCTATCTTCTCTCTCCCTTTCTCTCTGCAACATCACGATAGCAAATTTTAAAGCTTGCCAAGGATCCTAGACATACCTTTGTAAGCCCCAGAGCAGACATGCTTCTGTCACCCCACTCCTCCTGCACCAGCACCTTGTTCAATTCCTTCTGCTCTTAACCACCACTGCCACAAGGACTGGCTCTGTGCTCCCCCTTACCGAAGGCTTTCTTGCATGCCTGCCTTTATTATTATTCTGAAATAGCGTGCACTGTCACTACCCATCTCCACCAGTTGTATCAGCAAAGACCAACGTGTCATAAGGCATTCTGGCATGCCAGCAACAGACAGGAACAGAAATGTTCGACAAGATCAAGAAATCTTATATGACATGAGACCATCCCAAGCATCTCTTCAGTAATGCTCCACTATCTCCCCAAAGCAGCATGTTTCAGCCCATTTCGGTTTAGGCCAGTCCTTTAAATCTCTGAATCTCTGACATACGCTGCACAGAAAAACCAACAAAACTGTATTGGGCTTGGCCAACAAATCAATCAATTCTTTTGTCACACACACGATTTATGCAATGTATATGACATCTTGCATGGCATGGGTTTAGATTTCACTAGACTACGAAGTGTTCATTAAAGTGATGGGAACTTTAAAAATATTATCCTGCAAACTTTTTAACTTCAACATTTTTTTATTCTAACACAAGTGATGTTGCTTATCATCAAATGGTTTAGAGAACGGTAAACTACACTTCTGTTTGTTTTTTAAAAACAGTTTTACAACATTTGTATGAAGAAGTAACAGACCAGACTCAAAAAGTGTGAAGGGAGAGCATCAACATCAAGCTACAAGTTCGCTGAAGGACAAGAAAGGGAGAAATCAATGAAGTACCAGATAAACAAGAATTAAATGCTTGAATTAAAATGAAAGGTTTCGGTACTTTTTATTCAATGGTATTTTTAAATTCAGTTCTACATGTACTACACTTTAATAATGATGTCAACACACAGGCAAAGACAAGTTTTAGCATGTCCTAACCCTGTCGTAAAAACAAGGTAGGTGAAGCCAGCTGACTCCTGTCAGTGACGCAGAGTAAGCTACCCAGCTTACTACTGCCTTCATCAAGCTGCCAGAACCTGGTGACTGTAACTACAAGCCATTCAACTCTGCAAGTTCAAAACCAAGCAGATTTTACAGTAACTTGCTTATGTGCTTGTATCTTGTATGATCATGATTGCACCGATCATTTTATTTATGATTAAACAGGCTGTAAAGACAGTACACAGTATGTTTTCTTATGTTGAGAAGTTAAATAATTTTCTTCCTTAAAGTGTTTGATTTCTTTCTAATAAAAACGCTGAGTAAGCACAACTTTCATCGAGCAATTAAATAAGCATAAATATAGCTCTTAACTGTGCCACACCAAAAATAAAAACATCTAAACAAACACATTGCCCCTACCTAGTCTCTTCATCTCTTCTGAATTAACTAGCATGACTGAAATACTACAAGAATGTAACGTTTTTGTAGAAAGATAACCAGCAGACGTGACAGCAGATGTCAATTCTGTTTCAAGGATTCTAGCAATTTGAAATTCGGGTTTGGCTCCTCAGCAGCACTCCCTGAACTGAGTGTAGTCCTTTCCTAAAATATATTCATTTCTGCACATTTTCATTTTGATGGAAGTTAACAGATTACATGAACAACGTTTCAGTTGGTAAAATCCCCCTCTTTGAAACTATAACAACCACCACTGATTCTCTGAATAGAAGTTTACAAAGACTTGTGATGAGAGCATTTATTGTTAATTAGCTACTTTAACATTTAACAGAGAACTGCTCTTAGAAAGAGACTCTGAAAATACAAGATTCCTCCAAAGTTTCTGTTAGATAAAGTGTGAGGTTAAACAAAAACTTCTTTTATCTATCTAACAACAAGTACTAATGGCACAATCATAGGATTCCATTATTGAACTGATCCTGTTCTTAATAAACAATGCACTACTTTTTCCATACTTCCATCTGTAACTGCCTCAACATAACACCCCTAAGCAAACCACCAAAAAGGACAAGGAGTAGCTTTGAGCCTACAGAAGTTTTCTTTATTGTTCAGAACTTTTTGACAGAAGCCACTTTTTTTTTTTTTTACTCTTTTTCTGGGATTACTTCATTTGTAGGAGGGCATCACTAGACATCTGAATAATTTAGCCTTTTTAACTTTACAGCATTTAACTGTTAAAACTAAGTCGTTAGCCTTTTTGTTTAAAAAAAACTTCTCGTCATCTATTTCTATGTTACCCATAGATATGATTTGATTAATCATGTTAAAGATCAGAATACTATACCACTGGAGAAGATTTTTAGGTTTTTTTAAGCATCAGATACAAAAGCATTAAGTGCCCTCTTAGCCGGTACAGTGACAGTACAAACTCACAGGATCTTCTGCTCTTTTGACAGTTTGCCACAGTCAGCACTTCAGAATAATTAATTTTGCATATGGATAAATTTAATATGCAGAATAGACAGGAACAAAGATAAGAAGCTTTCCTCAAATTAAACCAGGATAAACTAAAGCCTAAGAAGAATAAGAGTTTAGTGTCATGACTATTATTAAGTATAGACTGTAAACATAGGCATATACAAGAACAAGGCACAAAAAGCCTCAGCCATTTGCCATGTGAATAGTACAGATTATGAATGCACAGATTACGAAAACAGGAGTGTTTGAGAGTCACAGATGTGCTACAATTACAAAATAGAGCCATAAATTAGTTAGGCACTTCATACAGGATGTCTCCTCTCATGCAAACAGTAAAAAAGCCCCATATTCAAAGCAGTTTTAGACTATACTTGTAGGGGCCGTACCTTTGAAAACGAAGATTTTAGAAAAGAAATAACACTCTTCTCTACCACAGCAGTAACTCCAGTTAGAATGCACAAAAAGCTCCCAAGCATTATGCATTATTTAGACATAAACCTCCCATCCACTCTCTGTAATTCAGCCAGAAGTAATCATTCAAGACACATGAATGCGTATGGTGTATGACTTTTCCTTTTCAAATGCAGTAATAACAGAACAGAAATCTGATACTCCATCTGGACCCACAGGCAGTATATGGGATCAAAGTGGGCATGCATCTCTCCTCAAAGACAAGCAGCTATGGGTATTACTGCAAGAAGTAAGGTGGGCATCTTCCCTAAACTTAGGATCCTATTACCACTAAATATTATCTGGATTCATAAAAAGTGAGTTTAAACTTTCTTTTTAATGACATACTTACTAATCAACCCTAAACTTTCCTCACAAAGACTGAAGAGGTGGTTCCATGGTTCAACACAAGATGTGAAAAGCCCTTTTCTTAGATGATAACTCTTCAGAAACAAGAAGTTTCTGCATGTCATTTTGACTGAATTACATGGTTTTGAAAAGGCTGAAATGATAGAATGCAGACTACTCAGGACTTTTGTTGTCACTGAGCTGATGTTTCTGTACATTGCCTACCGCCTCCTTAAATAGCATAATCCTAGCGCAACTCTCTCATTAATTTGTGAATTAGTTCATTAGCCCATAACAAACAGCTTCTTACACTGGTATTTATTTTGTTCCACAGGTGAAAAAAACAACTGGAAAACAAACGAAAATTTGTTCGGAGAAAGTCACAAAATGTCACCAAAAGGCCACAAACCTTTCTTTAAAATAAATTCCCAGCTTTCAACAGTTATGCTTCAGCTAAAGTTGCTTCTGTTATACACTTTCAAATACTTCCTATGGTCCGCCCTCCATTAGTAACTTACAACAAACAGTATCTGGAATATGAAGTCATTTAAGCTTGATGTTAGTTCTAAGTTACCATTTTTGAAGATAGCAATATAATTTCAACACAAGGCAACATAGTAAAAGTTAGATTCTTTTTTTTTTTGTCATTTAAATAACTACTCAGAATTCTCTCATCTAAGACACTTCAATTTTAATTCATAAAATTACATACCTTATTTATTAGATGCTCAGTGACCACTTCTCTTAGTCCAGTGTAGAGTTTTTCACCGTGTTTATGCAACACCATTGTATATGCATTCCTATACAGCTCCTCAAAACTGAGACCACTATTGTTCTTACGCTGGATCTCTTGGATTGCATTTTTTAGAAGATCCCAAATGCTATTCACATATTTCTCATCCATAGTCATCTGTAAAAATAAAACCACACATTACTGTTTAGAATCAGGAAAGTTCACAACAAAAAGTTATATTTAGTTGTAACTCCAGAAACAGTAATTGTTTCTGCGTTACTTTGTTGATTCCATTATCACAAGGTTTCTCAAACTTTATCAAAAGAAAAACAGGATTTATGAAACTAATAGGGATTTCAAGAAATAGTTATGAAAATTATAATTTGTAAAAGTTTAATTCTTTTCTCCTTCAGAACTGCAAATCTACAGAAACCAACTCCAGAGCCTTGTGCAGGTGGGAAGGCAGGTAATCATGGATGGACATGAGTCTCTTCCCTACTCCTCTCCCATGGGGACAGGCTGAGAGAGTTGGTGTTAATTCAAGCCTGTAGACGAGAAGGGTCTGGGGAGACCTCATCGTGGCGTTTCAGTACTTAAAGGTGGCCTACTGGAAAGATCGGGACAAACATTTTAGCAGGGCCTAGGTTGCCCCAGAGAGGTGGTAGATGCCCCATCCCTGGAAACGTTAAAGGATGGGGCTCTGAGCAACCTGATCTAGTTGCAGATGTCCCTGCTCATTGCAGGAGGGTGGGACTAGATGGGCTTTAAAGGTCCCTTCCAACCCAAACTATTCTATGACTCTGCTCCTCCACAGTGTTAACGATGATAGTCAGTTAACTTTCCTCCCATAATAACATGCTACTCGGCACTTCATAAATCGTACTGCAACACTGATGCGCTTAACCAGACACCGGATCAGCTTGTACAATAAGATAATAATGTCTGACACAGCTGGCAAACTTACTTAGTCATCTGCTTGAGCTAACTAGGTATTCTCTATTTACAGCAATGCACTAATGGCCAAAGAAATACATGCCTACAATATTATGCCTACAATTTAAATACTTACAGGTGTTTTTGAAAAATCCAACAAATGTCCAAAATTAAAATCTGTATCGAACATATTTCCATTGCACAAATATGGTTAAATAACTTGCTGAGGATATGCATCAAGCACTAAGCAGAAAATGCATACGCTTGATCTGTTACTCAGACAGTATACACTTCAGTAAATAAACCAAATTAAACTAGAGCAATAAATTCAGAGAAAGAAACTCTTATAATAGTATCAATATAACAGCACACCAACTTTTGTCCTCTACTATCTAGTGCCTAGTGTGAATCAGTTTGCAATTGTTCTTTACCAACACTAAGGTCCTTCAAAATATGATGTTTTGTAGATAGAGCAGCATCTGGGATGACAAATAAGTGTAGCAACAAAATATCAGATGTAAGTATCGCTTAAAGTTTGTGATTTAGCCAAGTTCTGTCACCCAATTGAAATAAACACAATTTTTTAATTGAACCAAATTTAAAACACAATGTTTAAAGTTAAGTTTGGTTTAGTTTATACAAAAAGGAACTGATCTAGCATTTTACATCTAAAGAAAAAGGCTGAAGAGAACATAAAAGCCACTATTCCCAGAATTCCTGTGGAGAAAGAAAATATCTTTGAGTCTACCAATAATATCAAAGCAGCCTTGAAAATAAGAGCTGAAAGTACTACAAGAGTAAAGAATAATGGTATGACATTATAGAGGAAAATCACAACCAGCCCTGGTTTACCTCTCTTCTCCCTCCCCTTCCACACAAAAACCACTAAGTGAATAGAGGAAAGGAATGGAAGACTAGATTTGCCTTCATTTGTATTCAAACACAATTATTAGCAGAACTTTTTTTTATTGAAAGTACATTTTTACATGCAATTTCAAAATATCAAGTCTTCTAGGCATTACAAATTAAAGTACAGCTCATAATAAGGATGAGCTATTCGCTGCCTTGGGAGGGAATGGGCTGCTAACAAAATCAAAACAAGACACATACTCCTCCATCCTCCTCGTCTTTTGGAGTTTTGGTTAAATACAAAGATTTTCATGATAAAAATAATCCTATCGCTACTTTTTCCACTCTCCTGATACCAGACCCACTAGTCTACTAATCTTTATGTACCCAAAACTTAAGAGATACGTCATTATCTATCCAAAACCAAAAAAACCTCAAACACATCCAAAAATTCTTAGCTCCTTATCTCCTAAAACCGTGGAACGTTGTGTCCCCCTGCTTTTTGCTTATTCTGCTGTGTACCATATTGAAAGGTCAGTTATTTTCTTTTTAATTTGCATTTGCTACATTGGTGCCTCTTCAGGGAAATTATTTTCTAAAGCCTTCCTGAACAAGCAGTTTTACAAGTACTGATAATGAAGGCAACCATTTAGAATTGCAGACAGCAATCCAAGTAAAAGCTTTTCAGTTTCCCTTTTAAAAAAATGAGGTTTTGTTTTCAAACAAAGCATACACTCAAACCAACACTTCCCAATGCCATTTTCTCCCCTTGCTAATCAAAAATCTCACAGTCAACATGACAAACTTTTTATCTCAACCTCATTTTAATTGCTCATTGTATTTAAAAAAAAAAAAACAACAAAACAAAACTCTATAGAATAGGCAAATCACCAGCCACTAGACTGAAGAGGTATTACAGCACTGTTGTTTCTGGGATGGTCAGCTGGTAAACACTTCATGTTACAGATAAGCAGTACATATAATTATTTAGATCTGTTCAAGAAAAAGCTAAAAGTGAACTGTTTAATTCTTCTACTTTTAATCCAAATGCTATAAAAGATGAAGGAGTGATTGCAACATTATTTGCTCCAAACTCACTGAATACAGACATGAACACAGAGCTTTCTGCCACTTGACACACCACAAGCTGCTCTGGAAGCACAAGAGAGATCCATAAAAGGTAATTTTAAGGAGTATACATCTCCATGGGATAAATATACAGAAATATTTGAAACAGTATTATAAACTTATCTTATTACCTTTTAGGATTACGCATGAAGGACTGCTTCTCAGTGCAGCTTCCTATTCTGCTACTGACTGACTTTAGATTAATATCTGCGAGGTTATTAAACCTGTGGGAACAGGTTTGCTAAAGTTCTAGGATTTCAGGTTAGAAGAGCACTGTCTTCCAAAAAAGATCTAGCATAGCTAGCTTGTTTGCAGCACTGTTTTCTAACAAAGCAAAGACTTCTAATACTTTAAACAACTCCAGTATATCAGACAGTAAGTCACTGCAGTAAAGCTTTAGCAAAAAATCATTATTTCCTCTCCACTGCTGAAAAGTTGTTTAGCTTTTGAACAGAAGAGGTCTTCCTGTATCATTAGCCTCAAAGTTACGCACGAATTGCAATGACTAAATCTACCCTTGCATTATTTAACTCACAGGTTCATCTCTTTTCATCCCCCCTCTGTAAATTAGCCTTGTACACATATTTTTTAAAAAGACGAAACAACTAAGCAATAAATAAGTTTGTGATGCTACTGCAACATTTTGGCATCCTTCAGAATTCTGTACGCTATTAGAGAACTGTGATACTCATCCCCCAGTCTGACCCAACAGTGCAGATGTACGCAACTCTCTTTGACCCCTATCAACAAAGCCAATTCCACAAATATGAACATAGGATCAGAGCACAAATGTTTCTCCATGTTCATTCCCAGATTTCTCCTAATGGTTATATTTTAAAAGTGAACTCCACAGTTGTAGTACAGTTGCCTTGCAGATTTAAGGAGAAATGACTGCTTCTACTGGTCTTTGAAAAAAAACCCTCCCAGCTTCAGAAAAGCTTTCAAAAGCAAAATCCCACTAATATCAGTAGTGTTTACACCCTGATTCACCAAGATAGTAAGAAGCCAGTGTCCAAGGAGAGGAAATGTGTTAATGTACTCCAGTTTATCTGAACATTACCTTTCTTGGGGAATGGGAGAGAGATCAAGTCGGTTATTGGCAGGAGAGATAGCTGTTTATAAGAAGCCTCTAGCTGGAAAACTTCCACAAACCGCTGCCCAAATGCTAATGATTCAAAGATGTAACTTGAACACAAATGTCTGAACTCAAAGTGCAGCAAAAGTACATCTTGAGGAAATTAGACTAAAATATCAGTGTACATGAAAGTGCAATCATTTTATCAAAACAAACAAACAAAAAAAGGTCTGCAAAGGACTCCAAAGGTCCTTTATTCCACAGTACTGTCACAGCGCAGGATCAGATGCATAAAAGCTCTTTCTTTAACAATGTTTGTTCATCCTATTAAAATCTCCAAGACTGAATAAACAATCACTGTCAGCAATCTATTGCCATTATCACCTGAAAAGCACAACACCAGCAGGAAAAGCTAGTAACAGTCCTGAATATACTTCTCCAGGTCTCCCTCCTAGACTAACACTGGAGACATCACCTCTTTTGAATAGCTTTATCAGCATTCCTTAAAGTAAAAGGGGCAAACAGCTAAACTCCAGTAGTTTTGGTATTAACATGTAACTTTGTACAAAGTATTATCATCTCCCTTCTAGTCACGTAGTTCAAAGGGAAGTGCAACATCCTGTCCCTGGGGAGGAACAACCCCATGCACTAACACATGCTGGAGCCAACGGCTGAAAAGCAGCTGGGCAGAAAGAACCCGGGCCAGTTCTTGGTGGACAGCAAACTGACCACAAGCCAATGGGCCCCTGAGGCAAAGAGGGTTAATGGTATCCTGGGCTGCATTTGTAGGAGTGTTGCCAGCATGTTAAGGGCTCTACTCAGCACTGGTGAGACACATGCGGAGCACTGTGTCCAGCTCTGGGCTCCCCAGTACAAGAGAGACGTGGACATACTGGAGAGAGTCCACTGAAGGGCCACTAAGTTAACTGACAGGAGCACCTCTCATATGAGGAAAGGCTGAGAGTCAGGTCTGTTTTGCTTAGAGAAGCCTCAGAGGGATCAAATCAACGTCTATAAATACCTAAAGGGAGAGTGTACAGAAGAGGGAGCCAGGCTCTTTTCAGTGGTACCCAGTGACAGGACCAGTGGCAATGGGCACAAATTGAAACACAGGACGTTCCCTCTGAACATCAGGAAAACTTTTTTCTTTAAACCAAGCAGCGGCATGGGTTGCCCAGAGAGGTTGTGGAGTCTCCGTCCATGGAGATATTCAAAAGCCATCTGGATATGGCCCTGAGCAACTGGCTCTAGGTGACCCTGTTTAAGCAGGGGAGTTGGACAAGATGACCTCCAGAGGTGTCTTCCAACCTCAACCATTCTGTGATTTGGTGACACACCTTACAGCTACACACCAAGGAAGCCACAAAACCAGGGCTCTTAAGTGTGACCTGTTAAAACTGCCACTACCAGTCTTCCAAATGAAATGGATCACAGGATAACAAAAGGTGAGCAACAAAATACTTGTGGTCACCACTGGAACCAGGCATTTGTTCCCTACGTCACACCAAATACAGTCAAAGAACAACACTAAAACTCCCAGATTCATGCAGAACATCAAACAGATCTACTGCTGGAAATCCAGATTACTCTGTATCAAAATAAATGCTTTGTGGTGTAATTTCCATTCTATAAAATTTAGCTTTTACAACACTGTTCCCTCTGAAAGCAGCTTCATTCCATATTCTTGTCAGTTGGTCATTTCATCCTTAACACTACAGAACTTGCTCCTCTTACTTACGCAACTGTGTTTGAAGTGCCGTAAATGGTAAGGAAAGACAGTTACAGGACTAAACTGTTAAGAACCTGCTGAATTCTTGACGGTTTACACTGCTTATTTTTACTGGAAGTAGCTACTCTAGTCTTCTTAAACAAGAGGTCGTTAAGAAGGAAGTGAGGAAGAGGTAATACATGTCCTACAGAATCTCATTAAGAGTATCCACAGAGGTTTACCAACCAGCAGAAACAGGAGGCACATGAAGCAGTACTCACAAGACTGGTGACTAGACTCAGCTTCTCATCCTTCTTGCAGAAGTTGTTTCTAGACAAGTTCTATAAAGTTCTCTCAAAGATCTCAGACCCAACAGGCCATTGTTAATTCTCAGAAGTTTTAACAGGCTGTAAACATACTTGCAGGATATTTTTACTTTTAAAAAGTTGCAAACATTACTACTGAATTTTTCTACAGAGTGTTTGTCATGATTCTACACACTACCAGGTGAAACAAATCAAATTGGGAACAATTACCACAGAGCAACATTTCTCAAAATTTTCAAAAAACACAACCATCACCTGCCTCATTCCTTTCCATGACATCCTCTAATGACGTCTAATACTTTAGTGCACCGGAGTGAGGACTGAAATTACAGAATGCAAGTGTTTACGCTCTTGACCTTGAAGGAAGTGAGTGGATACAGACAATTAAAATTAGTTAGCAGCTCTGTGAGTAAACATTTGCACCTAGTAATTGCAGCCTGTTCTCACTCCACCATTTCCTATCCTTCAGCACACAAAATGAGCAGGGGCTGACTGCTGCCATCTAAAACTGCCACCACAGGGGTCCTGACCCACAGTCCAAGAGGCAAGGGAGGCTGTCAAAACTAAGTCTTCACTTCCATTTCAAGACAGGGCATTCATCAAGATGGTAGTAAATAGTCTGTTACACAATAACTCAGCATCCTTAGCCTGGATCCTTCATTCTGGATGAAGCGTGGCTGAGGTTACCCAGAAAAGGGCAAGAGCAGCACATTTCCTGCCTCAGAACCTAATCACTACTTGAATTTTTATAAACCCTTCCAATATTGTTAATTTAAAAGACAAGAATTTACAATGACAGAGATATATTGTCTAGTGTTTGCTCCAAGAATATCTCTGAAAAATGGCATATTAAGATATGGAACTACATATTCTTCAACTACAGAGCAGATAAAATGTTCTCCTATTAATGACAAATGCAGAGCTCAATATTCCAACTTCTCTGAATTTTCAAGTTTTCATCACTGGGTAGCAATGAGAATATCTGGAAAAGGATACATTGGCTACACCTCATTGCCTAAAACACATCAGTATGTGAAGAAGCAAACAACTCGTAACACACATGCTCACAAATAAAAACAACTAATCTCTGAACAACCGAAAAAAACCAGACACAAAGTTCCTCAATAGTGTTATCTGATTAGATTGACTGTCACCAGTAAGCATGACCGGAAGCTAAGAGAAGGAGCATGAAGAAATTACGGGGCCTCCTGAGCTACTGCTCTTCTCCTGTATCGGGGCTACTACTCCACTTTGGCCATCTGCTGCAAGAGTCACAGGGAAGTCATAGCAACGTGCTACAAAAACTGGTCCTCATAACTAGGCTTTTGCTCCTAGGTGACCTATAACAACAACTGGAGATTACAATACAGTATTATCCGTATCTCCCAGGAGTGTCAGGAAATGCCTACTACACTATCACACTCCCTCAGAGGGTGTGTGTGGTGGTGGTGAATCTATGCCTACCTATAGTTTGCTTATGGCATCTGCCAGTTATCATTTACAACATTAAGTATTGACACCATTTTTAATATCTGTGTTTTGTTCTTCATCCATCCCTTGACATTCAAGCCTCACCCTTGTTTGGGTGGGCAATCTCTATGCTAAACTTCTCCAGATTCTTCTGTGCTCCATTACAGACTCAGAAGATGAGCTGGATAACCAGTGATGAGAGTAATCTCATAAAGGTCAAGAGAAGAATCAACTCTAGTGAGTAGTAGAAATGCAGGAATCGCAATATCCAACCTCTCCTTTGCAGCCCTGTCAGGCTTTACTCAGCAGAAGCAAGCAGAATGCAAAATTACATCAAAAAAGGGAATGCTCTTTGCCAATTAAAACACCCAAGAGTTGCAAGATTTTAGGCAAAACCCTTTCCTTCTCCACTTTGCTTAAATGGGTTCTACAGCAATGAACGGCTACTCTGCCAGCATGGAGGTAAGTAGATTAAAAAGTTATTGTTCCTTAAAAGATGGAGTTGTACCTCCTCCGTAGTGATTGACAGGTTTGATCTACCTCCAACGCATTGTCTCAGGGGACTGCTGGTCTCATCACAAAATAGGTGCTGCTTTAGGATGGGGGCTTGAAGAGGAAGGGGTTTGGTTAGTTGGTTTTGATAAGCTTTACAGCAAACTGTAATATCCTCCAAGAAATTCCTGTTCTAGTAAACCTAAAACCCAGGAAAAAAGATTTGCTCCTCCTCTCAAAAGGTAGCATTTGTCTGCATTATAGGAAGACCTGACAGGAGCTTCACCACACAATAGCAATTTAACACTCTATATGAAAAGTTTAAAACAAGTCTTTAACAGAAAATGTCATACTGCAGCAACAGTTTTGACATGTTTAGGAGACTGAACAAATTTAAAGACAGATCAGAGACTCATTTCTCTTTCGTATTTTAGGAACCAATTCAGAAAAATGAGACTAATCCTGAACCGCCAACATACCTCAGTTATTCTAGATTTCAACTTTAATACAATTTCTTCATTTTTCCCCAATGCCCTTCCTCAGCTTCAGTCTTGCAAATCTGTGGAACACAACATCCTCGAGGAAAGGGCAAAAAATGAGAAAAACAACTCCTCCCAAACACCTGTTTCGTCTAAACTGTTACTATGAACTATGTAAATCTGAGCAGCCATCAGTTACTGAATAAACACAAGGCAAGAGATATGTAAAACGTTTTGTTTCATTTCTTTAAAAAATGCAAAAACAACAGAGACAATCTGGAGAAGCAGAAAACTAAATATAAACTGAAACACAAAAATATGCAGTTCTGATTCTGTGACCATAGACACCTTTCCATTTACAGGCCTTCACATACTTTCCCAACACTAACTCATACTAAGTGTTCGTAACTACTAATGAGCAAGTATAAGAATGCATCATACACACAAAGACTAAGGTCAGTCTTTCATAAAACAGTTTCACAGCATATCCCAACTGTAAAAGACAGCATATGTAGTCAGCAGTAAATAGCAGAAGCACAGTATGTAACAGCACTTATTTCATTTAAAACAAAGTCCATGTGTATTCACTACTCTCTAATACCACTGAGATTCTCTGATTTGCCAATTCTTTCAATTTTTCTATTAAAGATGCAGACTCTTGCACAACATGTTTAAGTCTATGCAAAAGACTCCTCTGTCTTTTTCCTCTCCTGCAGGTCTGTTAAGGGTAGTCCACAAATCACGTTACACTGCCTAAAAATCAACTTTGGGTTCAATTTGTGATTTATGATGCTCAACTTACGAAATACAACTTCAAACAGTCACTCTCGTTAATACAGACAAAACCAGAACTCTCATTAATACAGATAAAAGCAGAATATTACTTGTCTGAGTGCGTCAAAGAAAAATGAATGATAACTCATCGGCCTCATTTTTCATTCACACTTTCATTCACTCGTATTTCACTCACATATATGGGTTCACACAGACCAGTCTTTAAGATTCTGTACAAAATCTACATCAGTAAGTTAAGTAACAGCATAGGATAATCAAAGTCAGTAAACACTGTATTTAAGATCACTTATACAAGGCTTAACTGCCTTTTTTACACTCATCTGTCTTACTCTCTATTTTCCACAAGACTCAACCACCTTGAAATACACATATGCTTTAGTCAGCCAGGACTGAAGGATGCTGTCCTCCAGCAGGGTTGGATACTGGGAAAAAACAAATAAAACAGACCAAAATTAACTTCTTTTCAACATAAACCTTCAAAGAAGCTACTAATTACACTAGGGACATTATCCTTGAATAACATGCTTTCCCTAAAGAGGATAGCAGAATAGTATTTAATTAAAGTACAGAAATCCAAGTTACCTCCCCCCCTCAGCATCTGCAGACAAATAGAAATGTCTTTTCACATACCGAAAGGCATTACCTATAAATGAATAAACCTTCCCCTGCCATGGTGCAAGCTTCTGCCATTAGGTTATAAAACGTGTTTTAAAAAAGTTGTATTTAAAAGATAACACTCAAGCGGTTTTGTTCAAGCTTCCAGAAGAACTGAATTGGTAAGAGGCTAAATGTAGGAAGTTCTAGTTCAGAAGATAGTTGTCACTGCTACAGAATGGAAGTGCTTATACAGCCAAAATAACACCATTGTCTGTATTATTAACAAAAGTTTTTTTAAAAACATTCAGTGACATTTCTACAGCACTCATTACCATAATGCCTGAAAATGGAGGAGGATTATAAAACTACTTATTTCTTAAGAACACTTCAACCTAACAACAGTAAGGAAGTACTATCTATACTTCTGAAACTTCTCTTACTAATTTGGAAACTGTTAGAACTGAAGTCTAGATCGAAGTTTTACACTTCAAAAACTCTGATCTTTCATGTTCAACTGCAAGTTAACAAAAGCCTTTTCAGACATGAGAAATTAGTTTTTGGCTTATTCCAGTAGTTGTATTGATTACTTAAGGTACAAATAACACCCGTGGGGAACAGAAGCAGCATATCAGGTCAGGATTGCTTAACTACAAAAAAAAAAAAAAAAATCAAAAAAATCCATTCTGAACGAAACAGAGGAATAAATACAAAGCTTTGACACCAAAAATCTGCCATTCTTCTTCTCTCCTGCCCAAAAGAATAAAAATTAATATCAATGTTTTGAAGACTAATGAGAATTTCAGAGTCCTCTTGACTCACTTCAGAAGTAGCCGTCTTAAGACAAGCTTCCTCAAATTTAAGTTATGGAAAAAAAATTCTGAAAGACTTGTGTAACAGCAGGAAATATGTTCCTAGAAGAAATACAACAGCTTTAAGGTTTCTATCCTAAAGAAAGCTGGTGTCAAAAGGAAATATTTGAACCTAATTAGAACAGCAGAAGCGGAACGAAAAAGAGCTGAATTTCTGGGAGTCACTCATCTCTCTCATCCGTCAGCAGGATTCTGAAGGTCTAGAAGGCACAGGGAGAGACAGGTAGTTCTGCACTTCAAGAGCTCACCTGTGTGTCCGTAGCTGTCAAACAGGCTCTTGTCAAAGGTGAAATGACAGACAGTGGAAACAGTGGCACAAAATTTTATGAACTACTGGGTATGCCATTCCCCATTTACAAACAAGGACCAGATCCTGAAAACTTCACTGAAGTCATTTAGCATTCCACTCTGCAGTAAAATCTTAGAACATCCAAGGACATGCTTTTCAAAATCTGAGGACTATGTGACTACAAGCAAACTACCACAAAGTAAGTTCAACTGCAAATTTCCCCAAAGCAGCTTACTTGGGATAACTGGACATGTGCAGGCTCTTATGCTGCAGTAGAAGGAAGGTGGCTCATTCCTCTTCCACTAGAATTACCTCCAATTTACTGAAGACTTAAGAGCAGAAGCGGAAGTTGTTTACCTACGTATAACCTAATAAGGTTTACTGTGAAAGATAAAAAATAGCCAGAACTCTCAAATTTCAATGGGATTTAGATCTCTGACTCTCTTCTTCTGCTTTTAAAACCCAGGTGTGGGACGGCAACATGCCAGGTAACATGCAGTTGATTGAAACTGCTGTTAACAGATGATAGGTCACTGTTCACAGAAGCAGGATTGTTACGCCCCAGCCCGCTACTCACATCACTCCTAACTCTAAACCAACAGAAAAATTTCTTTTATCTTTTTTAACCTAAGTCAAAATGGTTTAAAAATTTGATTCATTATGTGATCGTAATTCTATCAGGTTTAGGACCATCATCCCAACACTACAAAGTAGAAATAAATAGCATTAATTTAATAAGAGGCAAATTTGGGGGTGCGGGTGGCAAATCTTTTATATTAATGACTTGTATAATATTAACATTATAATGATGTTAAAGCATAACATTGATGCTGCGTGCCTCACTCCCAGTTAAGAGCTGCCAGGGGAAAGAGCAGTGCTGTTCTGCACATCCGTACTTTCCGTGGAAGGCACCGTGTCTCCTCAGGGGTATCATCTCTCCAAGTGAAAAAATCCATTAGTTCATTAACTACCAAGCCTCGATGACCTGGATTCAGAAAGCTTCCCTGAACCACAAATGGCCCATTCCTTGCCCACTCAACTTCAATGCAAATCCCCCAAGAATTATTTCTGGGATTTTTCAATTAACCTACAAGTAGTTCAATATTTTACAATTGTTCAAAAATCAACACTATTTAAAGAGGAAATCTGTGAAATACACACCAATTTATACAGATTGTAGACTCACTTCCTTAAGCCATTTCAAACCAAGAAACACAATGAAAGATTTGAGGGGGATGAAGGAAGAAAAGGGGGGGAGGCAGAAAGGCCTTTAGAGGCTTTTGGGACTTGATGACAACTCTTTCTCCCTAATGATACCAGCATTAACAATTCAAGAACTTTTATAGTAAATAAAAGATAAAATTTTATGGTAGACAGAGGCCAACAGAGGATTATTTTTTTTTCCTCAGCTTACTTCAGGGAGGGTAAGGAAGATACACTTAATAAATCACTTATACATTTACAGATAATCAATACTGCTGTATGCTGACAATAACCTTTCTCTGGGGGATTTCTGCACCATATAGTGCATACACCATGATCGGATGCACAAATCAGCAGTGCCAGAGAGCAAGACTAACGCTGAAATGAGTGCAACAGAAAAACAATGCTACACATGGAAGTTACATCCACATAGATAATATCAAAAAATAGGTCCATTCACATGCTACCAACTACCAACACTTCAAAAACAAAAGTAACCTGAAAGTAAAAAGGAAGTATTTTACAAGAAAGATTACTCACATAAAAAAACGTAAGAAACAGACACACAGCCTGTACTCAGACTACATGTGGTATAAGAAATTAATGTTATGAATTTTTAATGATATAAGCTAGCCCAATTTTATATCATTCACATGTATAATTTAAATTATTATTGTCTTCATTTATGTTTATTCTCATTAGTATTAAACAAAAAATTGGGATTTCCACAAATGCACCTCATCCATAAACATAAATGAATAAAGCAAGTTATCTGTGTACATTTTGCATACTATTATACCTTATTTAAACTACAGCAAGAGAGTTTCAGCCCTCAGACACTATTTTTATGCACAACTAATTAAAGAATCTAGGCAACTCCACAGCAAGCACCATCCAAATGATGTAAATGTTTCTTACAGCTTTGTCCTCCTTGCTGTACTCAGCTATCAAAATGCACTTTTCCCCTTCCTGAAAATGCATATATTAAAAACATCGATGTGGAAGTTCTTTTGTTAAGTCATCTAACAGTACTTACTTCTGCTGATACACCAGTACTTATATCTTCACAAAAGAACCATTAGTGGTTCAAAATTTCTACTGGGCTTTAACTGAACTTCAGAAAAATAATAGTATGATTAAAAGTATGCTGGGCCACGCTATAGTTTTCTGCTACAGTATTTCCTATTCCTTTCATCCACAAAAACTGGCTCAGAATGAGAAATAACAAGGTCGCTTCTTCTCAAGAGTTATTTTTCCATATGTATAGCTACTAGAAACCAAAGACAACATCCACTGATCATACACACAACGTCAAGAACCTATTTTGGACAGTAATGGAATCACTGTGCATTTTATGAATGGACTCAATCAAACTATCTTCAGAAAACCTGTCCCAGTCTATCACAAGATGTGACAGACATCACATAGAGAGAGATTATCAGGCACTGCAGATCAGTCGTGGTGATAAAAATTTAAAAGCACCTGCACTAAGACTACTTGTTCTACAGATCAAAGTCAAAGACTTCAGAACACATATTTGAAATTCTGAGAAACATTGCCACCTAACGCCATGTACACCTGCCCAGAAGAGATTAAAAAAAAAAAGAAACATTTTGAAAAATTGTAAAGTTTTTCTAGAAAAAACTTCTTTTTTTATGTTACTTACTGTAACTCTTCACATAGAATACCAAAAACTCTTGATCAGTTTTACAGCAACTCTCATAAAGCCCTTTTACCTACCACTACTAGGGAAAAACAGTAATTCCCGTTTGATAACGCTCTACTATACAACACAAGAATGAGGGAGTGGAGAAACCTACCAAGCCACTTGAAAAAACTCAGATTGAATTAGCCAGTTTAAAATCTTAACAGAATGCTAGTGGTGTTACTTCATACTCTTGCACAAAAATCAAGCAAATTTTAAATACAGGAAAGATGTATAAACAGCAGTACTCTTTCCAATGCCATGCTGAGGCACTTACTCAGAACTCGGACCAACTGGATTGACGACTGCTCCGAACTTAAGACCCAACTAACAAGAAAATTTGCAACTGAACCCTGAACGCCTACAAAACTCAGGAATTCTAATGACGTTAGGTTAGACCACAACTAAAAGATAATATGTACAGAGTGTTGAAAAAACCCACCAACACAAAAAAAATCCCACCTACAACTACTCAAAATCTACCCTGGAATTAGCGTTATCATCTCTTAAAAAATTCTAAATGTAGTATTAGGGCATTCGGTCTGCTCATCGCATTTCATTAAAAAAAAATATTAAAAACTTGTGAAAAATGGAAGGCCTTTATAAGATTAACTGTCCAGTAAACAGCAAGTATTTATGTATTTTTCTGTAATTTACACCAAAACAACACCTTTTTCCTTTGAATAAGATAAACAGTGTTTTAGTTTTTTTGGTCTGTTTTATTTCTAGGTTTTAAGCCTACTAAAATTTTAATTGTGAACATTAATTTATTATTACTGTATACACTACATGGGTTAATAGCTAAGATGCTCTTATAAACATATTAGAGAATATAAAGCAATTAAGATTCACAAAGCCAACTATGTAAAACATGAACTCGGTGGCCCTGCAGCACTCAGTGGGGTTACATTATTTTAGTCAGAACTGAAAAAGCCTGCAGTAAACCATTCTCCGATTCTATCCTCATCCCACGCTCCATGCCTCTCCATTCACTCACCGAGACAGCACGTGTGCTCTAAGGGTTATAAGCCAAAGCAGAAAGACACACATTGCTTACATAATCTGAACACTTAGAAATTTAACTGCAGTTCGACATGTTTTCCATGGTCTATCTGCTGTAAGGTGCTCGAGAAAGACAAAATTTACATCAAGTTCTTGACTTGATAGATCTACACATTACAGGTTGAAGCATAAATTTAACAAACCTCTTCTCAACTTGCATCATCAATTCCCCAAGATCCAAACCAAACCACAGTAGCAGTAGGCATTCCCCAAAAAGAAAAAAAAAAAAAGCCTTCTGCCTACACAAAGCCTGAAATGAGTGGCTGTTAGATCTGAAGAGAAAGGAGCAGCGGCAATGAAAATATGAGCCTTAATACTTTCTCATGGAAGAGTTGAAACCATTTATTTATAAGTTTACATAACTTTCTTTGAGGAAGAAGCAACATCAATTGATAAACGGTGTTGAACGAAACAAAAGGCTGTGTGCCTTTTTGCACAAGACCAGATGAAATGAGAATTTTCTTGGGCAGAAGCATTTCAAATAAAATGAATCAGTGAAGCGCTTATATCTATCTATATACATATTTGAAAGACTCATTCTATTGCAAGTGCATATGTAGGATCTCTCTAAATACTTTCCAGAATTCATAATATAACTATATAACAGTGATCCACCAGAATAGTTCTGAGAACTGGCAAAAAACTATTTTGTAGCCTTGCTCTAGAGAGGAAAGATAGCTCTGCAGGAAATGAAAATGATTAAAAGCACCCGAAAAAAAAAAACCCCAACTATAACGATCAAACCCAATAACCTACATCATGTCATGCTGGTTTTCAGAAAGATCTGTCCAACCAATTTTATGGTGACAACTGACATGCTGCATTGAGAGAAGGATGAGTTCTTGCAAAAAAGTTCATTCAACACAGCTTAATGTTACTTCTATACATTTTGAAAATGAAGTCACAAAATGCTTTCCGAATTCTCACATACTGTTTATTTCTGTAAGAAATGTGCATTTTTTACTTTGTACAACTTTTCCATCAAAACACATTTAAGGCTACTATTTTCCACTAGCTAAACAGTCACAGCAGAACAGCTCAAATACACTTGCAGGAAACATAATTTATCCATGCTAGATCTCCATTATAGACACCACATCTCTCCAAAAAGTTTTAAGTGCAAATCTAGCATTCTTTGGCAGCACTTTTCACAGATCAACCAAATCATCTTAAAATTAGGTTTGCTGCAAGCTGTTTGAGAGCTTTTTAAGTATTCCTTTATCCAGCAGTAACAGGCTCACCGAGAGTTCAGCAACAGGAGCCAATTTGAGACCCTGAGGGTACTTTAAACCAGGGAAGGGAAGAAAACAACCCCCGATACTTCTCCAAAACAGGTGCAATGAATTCATGTTTTGTAAGAGTATCAAATCTGCATTTTTGCATAATGCACATATTGCATATTCAGCATAAATACTACTGCACTCCTCCAAATAATTAAAAAAAAAAATTACTTACAAACTATATTGAAATTACATCACTGAATATCACTCAACATTTCAGGAATTATTTTGTTATTTTTAGTGTCCAACCACAACATATTCCTATTTGTTGCAATCTGTATGAATTTGTAACAAGAAAATTTAAAGACTGCTTAAAAAAAGAAAAACAACAACAAAACTTGCACTCACTCAAAAGCCTTCTTAAACTATTCCATCTCTTGCTTTAACGCTACTCTGAATGCTATCTGGATAGACCTTACACAAATATAGAACAGCTACACATTATGAAGGTGTTAAAGTACCATAGGCAGTTATTGAAAGTAGCACAATGGAAGCTGTCTATGGTGGTACATAAGATTACTTAACTGTACAAGCTTAACCTCATCAGTTTGCTCTACTGATTATAGAGTAAACTTTCACACACAAAAAAAATTTATTATTCTTTCTAGATTTAAAAAAATGTCCACGTCTGAAATCTCAAAACACAATGCATCCTCATCTGGACTACTTCTAATGCAAACATTTTCACTGTCTTTAGGTCAAGCCCAACAAGATAAGACAATAAACTTCTTTTTAATAAGTTAGTTTTTAAATTAGGAAAAGAAATGCATTTTTTCTATTGTGAAGAAAAGTTTAAATGTATAGAAAACTATTTTCCTCAACTACTTTTGATTACTCTACAACCCACTTCAGCAAAACAGTACACCCCGTACTCAAAGTCATCGCCCTTGAGGTAAGAAAAAGCACACCAGAGCACATACCAGGAGCCTAGCAAATATTAACAGACACTTGGGATGACAGATAATCTGCCACCAACTACAAGAAATAATAAAGAAGTAATCTAGAATAAAACTAATTCCAAAACATTATTATCTCTAGGTACACCGGTAGATTTCAAATGTTTTAGTCAATTTCTACTTATTTTCTAGTAAGGTAGAGAAAGAAAACTCTGGAGCAGTAATATTTTGCAAATTACTGTTTCTCCTTTCCTTCAGCTATTGTAAAATATAACAATAACAGAAATATCAAAAATATTATGAAAATTCATTGCTATGTTCCAGGAACCTTACCTCTCCATTTTGGCTACTTCTAGTTTAATATAATAGTAAATAGCGACCTCCATGCAGGAAGCAAACTAATCTAAAGCAGGTAGACCTGCTGAGGAAAGATGATCAATAAGATGACAAATCGAAGCAGCCTGCAAAGTCACCTCTGTAAACACTCAATTCAGAACTGAAGAGCAGAACCACCAAAATCGAGATAAAAAGAGTGAAGATCAGCAGCTGAAGTACGAATAGTACACTTTCCAAATATAGACTCTATCCCACACACAAATACAACCTCATTGACACAAATAATCCCACTGCAGCCACTAGCACTATTCACAGGACTTAAGCTATACAACCACTTAGGCCTCCACGAAATTTGAATTAAGATTTTGACATGAACTACGGGTATTGCGTTCTGCAGTTATGAAAGAGAAACCCCTCCAAATCTCTCAACCAAGTACACGCTCCTTTTCTATTAACGCTTTATCAACAGGATTGTCAAAAAACTGTCTTAGAAATCTATTGAAGGGAACACCTGAAAAATTGCTGTCAACATATGTCACCAAACATTTACGATCTGTAGGCCTCAATGCCTGTTTGCTTACTATTTTAGGAAGAATTTTTTTTAAAAAAAACTTTTAACCTAAACATTCTTTAAGCAACTGAAAAGAAAGATAAAGACAATGCTAGCAAAAACAGTTTCAGAAGAAATGTGACGACAACGTTTAATTTCATGTAAGAGCAGGGCTCTGTAGGAGCATCCTTCACCCCCCCAAACTAATTTCATATGGTCATTTACAAAAGTGGTGAAAAAAGTAAAACACATACTAAAGTTTATGCCATTCTTACGTCTGCATTTGTTGGAGAACCCATATATACATATTCATGGTTGGAATATATGAATCTGTTTATCAAATTACAAGACTGCTATATTTTCAGTGTTGTTTGTTATAAAACATACAAACATACATATTGGTTTTGCCATGGTTTATTTTTGCACATGATTTTCTCCTACTTGTTAGTAAAGCCTGGGCCGTATCGCAGTAAGTCTTTTTCTTTATTTCTATAACCCTATACGTCTTAAGAAAATCTACATCCTTGAAAAAGCCCATTGAAAGAAATAAATGCAATTTGGAGGTCAAAAACCTTTCATCAGCTAAAATTCATAATTTCATAGCTCATTTTTTCATCTTGACTCTTACCGCTAAATGTAACTGTCAATGACTTAAAGGAAAGAGTAAAACAGCGTAAATCAGACCGCTATGATTAAGCCAGCTGCTGAGAAAATAAAGAATTCTCTAATTTCATCAGCCAGAGTTTTGATGAAGCAAATATTATTGATATATTCCTTGCCAGTAAAATTAGATAAACAGGTATGTCCAGTTTCTCTGTGAGGGCAAGGCGCGTTAGTTCTGCACTACTGCCTACTGGGATCAGACGTAGCATCAAAAAGTTAACGCTAAATCTTAAAAGCTCGTGACTCAACTAAGTATCTTCTTTTTAATGTATACACCGATGAACACATACGCACTCCCTGGCCATCCTCTGGCAGACTGAAGCCTTTCTATTTCTCGCGTTCCTCAGCGCCATTAATAGTACTGTAGTTGTTATTCTGTTGTAAGCTTTAATTGAACCAACTGTCAAAACACAGCAAGCTTTATGGCAGTATAAATTAATAATCTGGCTCATTCCCCTCTGTAATTCAAAGGGCTGGCATGCTCATGGCTCTGCCGAACATGCATGAAAGTTACCTATGCCTAGATGTTTATAGTAGCATCTTCTGAACTGCTGGCATCGTGCCACCTAAATCTTCTAACCATACGACTTATAGCCGCTTTTACGGAGCGGAGAGTGAAAGAAATTCACCAAGAGGAAACTCTCCAGAAGACATAAATAAATACACCCCCCCCCCTTCCGGGGTTAACTCATTTTGTTGATGGACGCGTGATCACCTTCGACTCCTTCTCTGAGGCCCTTTTCTTGAAAACAAAGAAACCAGCCCCCCCGCCCCCAATGCCGTACGTGGATTTTCATAATTGATTTGTCTGACTGACGAGGGAGACGATAACGGCAGGGACCGGCTCCTCCACCTCCCGCTCTCCGGAGCGCTGCTCCCCCGAGACGCGGCTCCCGCACGTCCCCGTATCCCCCGCCCCAGCCCCGCAACTCGCAGGGGGCTACCCGAGGCCGCCTGACAGCTCACCCCGCACCGCTCGCCCCCGCCGCCCCCTCCCAGGCCGCCTCAGCCGGGGCCGGCCCCGCTCGCCTGCCCGCGGCTGACAGGGCGACGAGGCCGCGGGGCCTGCGGGCAGGCGGAGGCCGGGGCCTGGCGCGGCCGCTCCGCCCGGCCTAGGCCCGGTACTCACGGGGAAGGCTCGGATCCGCATCTTGGTGTCCTTCCGGCTGCCCGTCCCCTTGCTCAGGTTCGACATCTTCGGGGTCGGCGGCGGCGCCTCCCGTCCGGAGGGGCGCCGGGGGACGCGCGGTCGGGGCGGCAGACCCCGGGAGCGGGGCCGGGGGCCTGGCGGAGGGAGGCCGCTGGCGACCTTCACTCCGGGCTACGGCCCCCGGGGCCGCGCGGAGAGCGGGCGGGCCGAGCCGGGCCGAGCCGGGCAGCGGCGGGGGAGGAGGCGGCGGCGAGGGGCGAGGCGACGGGGCAGGCCCCTCGCTCCGGCGGCGGCGCTTCCTTCACCCTCCTCCTCCGCCGCGATGGCGGACAAACATCGCTCAGTGCGCAGGGCCGGGCGCCCCCCCTCTTCCTCTTCCCTTCCCTCCCCACCGCCCAGCGAGAGACAGATCCGGCCGCGGCGGCGGGCGGGGGCGGCGGCGGCGGGCGGGCGGCGGGGCGGAGCGCCGCCGGCGGAGAGGGGGGGCGGGCGGGGCGGCGCTCTCGCGAGGCTGCCGCCGCTCTCGCGAGACCAGCGGTCGGGCCCCGCGCCCCGGCGGGCGGCACCGCGGCGGGAGGAAAGGGCGGCGCTGATTGGCGGAGAGCGAGGCGGCGGGGCGGGGCCAAGGCGTCCAGTCAGGGGCGGTGGGGCGCGGGGCAGCCCTGGGCGTTTTGGGGCCGTTGGTGGGGGTTTGTGGCAGTTTATCCAGCCGGCCCGTTGATATCCCACTCCTTGGGCTTGTGGCAGATGTTTCATGAGGGTTAAAGTGCCGGTTCCCGTGCAGGGAGGCGTGAGGGGCCTCGCAGCATGGGGCTTGGCTGCTGCTGCGGCCCCTCCGGCCTGTGGAGAACGGGGCGTCACCCCAGCCCTGTCCCCACACCTACCCCGTGTTTTCGGTGCTTGGTGTTAACCTTGCTGTGCACAGCTGAAAAAAAAAAAAGGAAAGGTGGTTTGTTCCTTTTCCTACTCCTTTGAAGTCTCCCGGATGTCAATTCTGCCCCTCTGAATCATGGCACTGGTAGGCGTATCCCTCCGCAGAGGCTCACAGAATGGCATGATGCAAGGCATTTTTATTTATTTATGTTTTGTGTTTTCGTCGCAATGCACGCCTGAGGAATGAGGGTGCCACCTGAGGCAACACTTACATGTGCGCAGGGTTAAATATAGGTCATTCAGAAAAGGACAGTTACTGTAGAAGGGAAGAAAGTTTTGAAAATGTCACATTCTGTAAGCTAGTAGCTGCGTGGCACCTCTGCAAGTTAGGCTGGTCAGCCGGGAAAAAATCTAGGTCCCCGTCACCAGGGGACTAACTGAAAAGTTAGTGGATGAAATTGAAATCTGGGTCAAAACGTGCCATGCTCAAGATGCCCCAGAGGAAGTATGTGGCATAGCCAGGAAGAGAATTTCTTTTAGGTGACTCTTAAATTGGACTGTGAACACCGGGGCATCTTGTGATGTACATTCTGCATCCAGCTCCACTCTATCATTACTGGTTTTCTACAGGTGCCTCTATGCAGCACGTGCCCTCGGGGCACAGAAGCAACATACCTTCTGTGAGCTAGTTTACCTTCTGTAATAGTAATTTCACCATTTTTGTCTCATTGTTTGTTACAGCCACTTCCCATTGGGACTATGCATGTTCATCTACAACATATTTTTTAATCTCCTGATCAGAATTAAGTATATACGCCTAGAGAAGATATTATATAAGAGTAACACAATAAACAGTGATTGCAACATGACTGTGCAATAGGAACCCGTCCTTTTCAAAATTACAGTATAGTCAAAATGCAGATGAAACAAAAGATGAGATGAGAAGGCAAAGATTGCCATTTGTTAATAGGAAGAATATGGCTTCCACATTGTTTCACTATAATTTCCATCTTATTTGTCCTCCTAAGTACTTCCTTTGCCAAATGAGGACAACCTCTTATGTTAATATGGTTTTTTTTCCTCATTCTGTGACAGTTAAGATCAAGTAATTTGAAAATGCTACGAGAGTACTTTTCAACAAATTTAGTGCTGTTTTCAAAAACCAAAACTTTCCACACAAACTGTTTTTGAGGAACTGGCATTTCTTATTTCAAGAAAGAAGAAAAAGAACAACTTTTACTGTATCCATTACTGCAGATTGTAGATTAACTTCTCTACTTACTGCTTTTGTGTTTCCTCTGATACTGGCCTTATGCTTATGGCAGCCCAGGACCATCAACCTCTTTCCTTCTCTTCATCCAAGTTGCTACTAATGCACATTTTTTATCTACAAGTCTGAAATGTGCTGACTCACTCTTAGTTGCTGTTCAGTCCGGCACAGTATGCACAACAAAAAATAAAATTACTCTCCTACCAAGCGATCTCAATTCTCATGTCAAGTAGCTTTACTTTACACTGTGAGTTTATAGCTGCAACACACTAGCATACCTGTATTACTAGTTCTGACTTTATTACTAAAAGCTGAATTTGCAGTCTGTGCCTTCTTTTTGTGCAGATTTATGACCCAGTGGGGATATCTGCTGTACAGAAATTCAGCCGTAGCTCCTCCCTTCATGTCTGTGGCCTGTTCTGAGACTGCCCAAGCTGGAGACAATTACTATTTTTTTAGTGCAAATTTTCTATTTCCATGCATAATGTACAAAATGAAGTTTCGCTAAAAATTAGCCTTTGAGCTTACACAAAGAACTAATTTAGAGGTTCGTTAAGTGCTTATAATGTTAATTCTAGGTGGGTCAAAACCAGAAGGAAGACGGGCGGGTGGAGAAGGACAGATTAGCATAGGAAGAGTTAGCCATCCTGTTGCTTAACTGGGTCATCTCGGCTATCGCACGTACGTATCTTAAGTAGCTTCTGTTAGTCCAGCAGTGAAGTAACGGTTCTGGTGCAGAAGAATGGTCACCCTTGTCGAAAGGTCATGTCTGTGCGTTGCAGCAGCCTTAAACGCATCTTGCACTGACCACAATGTCAGAGAGAGGTATGAAGGCCCCTAAAATAACTTACACTGTGCAGAGAAGAGCTCAGCATTATCCAAAGCAGTCATTTACTGTTGGTTGGTTGTTTTTTTCTCTGAGGTCCTATCAGTCCTCTGATTTTAGATACTGATATCACTAAATAATTGTGGAGGTTGCTCAGGTGCCTGCTAATCCATACAGAATATTTTCACCTAAATGACATGTTATCATCTTTTTGTCAGCACAAGAAGGATGACCCTTTTCATTGACATGTATCCTGAAGGTGGCAACAAATCTTTAATTATTTAAACACTGTCTTTATAATCTGATTTAGCACTTACCTTAATTATGTGAAGGGCGGCAGAAATTTTAGAAGAATGTGAAGAGTACATTACATTAGAATAAATCTAAATTTACATTTTTATAATCAGGCCTTTAAAAGCAGAACACGGCTCTTGTTTAACTTACAGAAAAATATTCTCTATATACCTATGAGGATATGATTTCTTTATTTCAAATGGTGACTTTTTCCTTAGCAAGGCTGGATCGTGCTCCACCAAAGCCAGGAACCAAGATTTTTTTCGAAAGTAAACATCACTTCCAAGGGATCATACATACGTATTCTCAGGTCTTCCTTACATATTTCCTCACCCCCGCAACCATCAGTGATATTTGACCATTGAAATACACAAGCACAAAGAAAAAAAAGTATCTCTGTACTGCAGAACAAAGAGAAACAAAACAGCATTTGCATATTGTGATGGGGAAAACAGTGAGTTCTCTCTTTTTAAGGCCCAGAATCAAGGGGAGGGCTTTTTTTCTTCCCCCTTTTTTTTTTTCTTTTCGGTAAGTGCTTGCATCACTGCACATGATGGTTGCTTTCAGATTTGCATGAATGATGTGTGACACAGTAACCATATGTTTAAGACAGTTCCCTCACTTTCCCATGTTACTATTGTGGGAGATACAGTAAACAAGTAATTCTTTTCATCACAACTTCTACAACCTGAGGAAAAAAAAAGGTATATTTTTTGTAACAACATGGAGATACGCACCAACAAAACAAGCATTCAGTGAATGAACCAGAGGGTGTTTTCTAATCGTATTGAGGATTCTGCCAAAAGTAGTTCTGCCAAAAGCAGAATCTTACTCCAAATCACTGAAAGAACAGCAAAGCTCAGAACAACCAGATAAATGTATACTTTTAGTGCCTTAATCCCTCCCCTGCAAATAAAAACAATAACTGACTGATTTGTGTACAAGGTTCATAGATTACAATAGGCACAGGGACAATAGGGTCCTGTAAAAGCATGATAAATATTCAGAAACAGGATTTACCAGGGCACTATTACGTTTCTCTTCAAAGAAACAGAACAATTTCAAGGCACAATGTTTTACATCGTTTCTATCCAATTTGGGATTTTTTTTCTGTTCTTTACTGCGTGTCCTAGATAAAGAAAAAGCTTGGGTTTCGCTTTGTCCATCACTGCCTCACAGGACTTTAGGGAGAGGTATAACTCAACATAAGAAAGCTACCAGCATATCAGGTAGATGTGTAATTTTGAAGGGGCTTTTGCTCTCCTTTCTTCCTTTTACAGAAATAATGTAAATACTGTCCTTTTTTGTAAAAAAGGAAGACAGTTTTGTCTTTTTATTGTTCGTTGTTTGTTTGGGTTTGGTTTTTGGTTTTGGTTTTTTTACATGGTGGAGGTGGTGGGGGTGGCCGAGAGGCCTGGGGTGCAGTGAAAGGCTGCAGAGGGGCAAGGCAAGATGGAAAACAGGCAGCATGAAGTTATTTGCTTGTTCCCTCATGGCATCTCGTTGCTTAAAACATTTGGCTGGCCTGTGTTTAAATTTAATTTCTGTTGCATGCAAATGCCACCACAAATAGAGTAAATGCTAAAATATGACAGTCTAAACAGCTCAACAGTTTCAAAATTAAACCAGACTGAAGTACTTTCAAATATTCTTGCAAGCAGGAGGGAAAAGAGATGTTGAGGTACTATTTCAACCCTATTTTCTCTATTAGTGACTTGCCTTAACAGACAAAACCCCTGCTGATGGGCACAGCCTCTACCTCAGAGCTCTGCGGATCACTTTCCAGCCCAACAGCAGGCGCCACCACCAGCTTCTTGCACAAGATCTGCCCCTGCTGCTGGCGGACTCGGAGTGGACTGTTTACAGGCTGAGGACTGGCAGGAGAGATGAGGAGGTTGCTGTAATGAGCGCATCATGTAGTGGCACATTTTAAAAACAGGTCTAACCAGACAATGCATGTAATAACCAAAATTAATGCTGTCCGACCAGCACTGGCTTCCCTTTCAGTACCTGACCCATTTCAGGATTGCAGGAGTAATACATGGGATAATAATGAAGTCCTTAACTGACTAAGTCAGGTCTCAGTCCAAGTGCAAACTCACGTCTCTAAAGCATGCCTTTGACAGTCATCTTGCACAATATGACTGCACAATATACGGTCAAACTGATGGCCTGTAATTCACCAGCACTGCAGCTTCTCTTATGGCAGCAATTGCTGTACCTACTGTACCATCGGCTTCTTTCATACCCGGCCTTGGTCTCTGTCAAACAAGAACTACAGCAGTGCAATCTCACTGTATAAATCCCTGTGTCCTCACTACACTGCTGCTGCTAGAAGAGGGGACGCTACCACATTGAGAAAAGGCAGACTTAAGTTACAGCCTCATTTTCTAGCTGCTAGACCAGTCCCTCACTGTCAAGTAGAGAGTTTTTACAGACTTTCAGTAGTGTGACAGGTAGCAGCAATCTGGTAGCAGCAAATATTTCGTGCAATACTCACATAACCCCCCCAAAAATAAATAATAATTATGCTATAGCAGTTGCAGCCAACAGTGAAAGCTGCAATGGTGCAGTTAGGCAAATGCTTCAGGTTCAGAAATTTTTCCTACCACATCACAACAATCTTCTTTTGGAGGCGAACAAGTATGTACGCAATGTTTCAGAAGATGGCCCAAAAGAGCAGGACGCTTCAAAACACTCAAGGCAAATTTACAGAAAAAAAAAAGTTTCTGTTACAAACCACGGAAGAAAATACTGTACACAAACCCAAGTGAAAGTTAAAAGGTTGTGCCAGTACAATCAGGCTACACAAACACCTTCCAAAAGGTTAGGGGTGCCCTGATCTTGGTGTATAAAGCACCCATATGGGAAAGTGTTTTCTGAGAGTGCTGCCATTTAAATCAAGTAGGAAAAGACAGATCGACAAAATGCTTGGAAAGTGAAGCAAGACCAAAACCAATGCAACAGCAAAGGTTCCTTAAAACTTTTTACCTACAGATGCGCAGATCCTTCATTATTCAACCTGTCAATGAAGATCAGTAATTTGCTAAATACCAAGTCAAAATCCAAACAGGGTGAATTTTGTCAGGATGGGCTAGTGCCAATTTCTTCCAAAACAGAAGCTCTGGATTTACTGAGGTGCTCACTTCAGTAGTAACACCACCAGCAGCTCTGGGCACTGTATGCAGATGCGGGTGGGTAATGTAGCTATTTGGTAGCGTTCACCCACCGCTTATGCTGTGGCACACGATGGCGGTGGAGAATGTGTAGCCTGAGATGGTTGACAAATTTTTATTCTTATGAGATCTAGTGTCTTAGTACCAATTCAGTTTCTTTGGGGCTGGAGGAAGTTGCTTTGAAAGTTGCGGGAGAAACACGTTTCAAAGTTTTCACAGTTACACTCATTACTTTATTTGTGGCTGTTACTGACTTTCATGCCTCAGCTATTTTGACGTTTCCTGTTAGCTAAGTGACAGAGAATTGGTCGCCTTGCATGCTTAAAATGCCTGTACATTTGTGGCCTTTTCACATTCAGGTAAAAACTCTAGGTTTCCTACATGGGAATTTCCTCCTCCTAAAATATATGCATGGTTTTAAAAGTTACTTCTGCACAGGATAAGTCTCTAGCCAGCTGTAGTTTGCATACTTTCCAGGTCCTTTACGCTGCCGTAGAAAGCCTTGCCCAGAAAAATGACTTATCTTCAGTTTCGGGTCAGGTATTTACTGGAGAAGCAGCTGTGCCAGTTTGAGATGTGACTGACATCCAGGTGTTTGCCATCTCTCTGCAGCAGCTGTACACTCAGCCCTACTGCATAGTATAAAAGACTGTATAAAAAAAATTGGTGTTTAATTTCCAGTGGAAAGTCAGGTGGGTAAACTCACATCACTCCCACCCGCATTTACTAACCTCTTGCCTTTGCGCTGAAACACAAGAAGGGCCCGGATTATTTATTCTGACATCTGAGCTGTACCAGGAAGAGGGTAATTTCCAGTTTATGGGTGGGAATGGACATCTTAAAGTGCCACAAAGCCATCTCTACAATGACCGCGTGACTGTAGCCTCAGAAAACAGTCATTATTTTAGAGGCTGACAGTAAACATCCTCTTCCAGACCTGGCTCTGTAGGCTAAAGATGCCAGGCATCTGGAATGGGCATTCCCAGAATTCAGGGCTCTTCCCATAGCTCCATAAATTGGCATTGTGCTGCTGTTTTCCTCATCTGCCCAAGACAAAGCACACTGGTTAGCGCCAGCCTGCCTTTGTCAGCTCTTTGAACTACCCCAGCCGAACCTGCCTGAAGCAGAGATGGGTGTATTTATTCCCCTGGACACACCTTTCTGGCAGAGTTGCGCTGGTGGTAACTCCTGGCTGTGGTGAAAACGCAAAACTGGAGGTAGAGGGAGCAAGCCTTTCAGCAGTCAAAGGTGTTCGTGGGATGGTAATGGCACATGACCACCAAGTATTTAAGCATGTTGCATGTTACAATTGTCCATTTTTAGTGTAAAAAATGTGAACATCCGTGAAAAATGGAACTGCCCGTCAGCCATTACATGGCTCTCAGCTCGCAAGGTTGAGTTCAATGCAAAAAGTGCTCTTTTAACAGATTTTATACCATGACAATAAATTCAGACAAGATGTCTCTTTAAACCATGAAATTATTGCTACTATCTTTATCAAAGGGCCAACAAACAGTATCCATATCTGGCACCAGACAAGCACAAAAAAATAGACAGTCTTCTGCAAAAAAGCTCGCAAATAGTGTAGAAGGTGTGGCAGGAAAGAAGGTGTGTTTTCAGGAATGAGATTATGGTTCGTAGACTTTCAGTCTGAAAGGAGGCCTAAAGCAAATGAGAAAAAAAATAATAAATCAAATACTAGATATCTTGACCCTGCTGTTGACATAGAATCATAGAAGGTGTTGGGTCGGAAGGGACCTTTAAAGGCCATCTAGTCCAACCCCCCTGCAGTCAGCAGGACATCTTTAACTAGATCAGGTTGCTCAGAGCCTCATCCAGCCTGGCCTTGAATGTCTCCAGGGATGGGGCCTCCACCACCTCTCCGGGAACCTGTGCCAGTGTCGATGTCATGAGACCACCTCTGTATACATGTGTCTCTCATGCAGAGAGCCCAGTGGGCTTGGTAAATCGGGTCCGCATGTGCTGAGCCTGGCTTTTTGAATGGTCATGACATGGACTCAAGGTAAGGGTAAGCTTTTAGTGCCAATGAGTTATTTGTTTTACCTTCAGGAAATACCTAAATAATAATGTCCTGGTGAGAGGGCATGGTATGTTAATACGTGGTAGCATATTTCCCATGAAATGGCTGCAGTTTCTCAAGGCATTAAAAGACAAAGTGCAGAAAAAACAAGACCATAATGGATGAAGAGCTACATACAGTAGAATATAAATCTATACGCAAGACCATTTTGTCAGGATGGGTGTATCAAATATGTGGCAAAATCTTCCTAATATAAATGCAGTGTATATTAACAGAAGTTCGTTGTTACTGATGTACTTTACACAAGGCTGCTCTGATGATTAAAAAAAAAAAAAGATATTTGAACAAACAGTAACAGCTTTTCCAAGGTGATACTCAGGTTGGCAATCACATTCCTTAGTGTCTCTTTCTGACCCAAATGCTTTCTAGGGATTGAAATCACTTGTGGCCACTTCTCAAGGCTTATTTGGCTCCAGGGGGGGATGTTTTATTCATGTCATTACTAAAATCACTACTTTGATTTAAAATGCTGTTAGAGAGTCTGCAGATTCTGCCCATACAGCATAAGCGAAGCAATATTCCTCAAATGAGTTACCTTGTGCATGGCGCTCTTGAAAATAATTTTTAATGCACATACACATGATATTCTTTAATTTGAGCAAACAGCAAGTTTGATACCACTGTAAAGAGAATCTGAATCTGCAAGTCACTTCTGTCTCAGTACAGACAGAGTGAGAATACTGGCAGTAAATTTAAGACAGGCAATAAGAATTATTTCTGGAATATAGTTTTCTTCTTCTCGGTTCAATGGGATCCTGCCATGTCTAGCTGGGAGTTGAGGAATAAAAAAAATCCTGCAAATTTCCTAACTATAATCTCCCTCTCCTACTTCTCTGTTTCTTCTAATGGAGAAGTTATAACAACGAGGGGTAGGCAGGCGCTATCATCAGAAACCTTTTTCAACCAATAATACGGATTCCATTATATGCTTCATTACTTTCTATTGGTTGCAGGAATGTAGTATAAAAAAACCAAAAGGAGGTGAAAATACAAACCAATCACAATATTCTGGCATTTTCAAAATGGTACAGTTTCATTTTATGACCAGTATTACTTACTGATTTTCTTCAGTTTTACTCTAAAGGCCATTGTAAGGCATATTTCTGACATCTCAAACATGCAGGACAGCTGTATGTTTGCACATACGTTAGAAACACTTCCTGTCCGTTGGCCCATGAAGAAGAGTGTTTAGCGCTAAAGCTCCAGCCGCTGGTCCCTGAGTCCCTGAGCAGATACTTCCTCCAGGCTGCAGAGGTGCAGCAGCAGGACCAGTCCCTCTGGGGAGGGCTGTTGGAGGAGTACGGGGACACGGTGGCACCCATGGTGGCTGACTTGCCAGGACGCAGCAGGGCTCCCTCTCCCGACACCTCTCTGCCCCCGGAGCCTTGAGTCCTCCTGGCGGTGTGCAAGGGGGGCTGGGGGTGTCCCACCAAGGCCAGGCCGACCCACAAGCCTGGCAGCCGGGTCTCAGACCTCATCATTTTTGAGCACGTCCTGTGCCAGATCCAGGCACCAAGTGCTCTCCAGGGATACACAGCTACTGAGCAGGGTTTCCTTTTTTTTTTTTTTCCCTTTTCATTTTCTAGAACATAATCTTTGACCCAGAATTCCCCTCAAAAAGGCCACTGTCCTTTTGTGACCTTGCCATCAATCTGCCTGCCTTTAAGAAGGCTCTTAACTTACAAGGGTTTGGGTTCACCTTAGCCAAAGACGGTCAAGAATTCTTCTCCTCAAGGATTTCCAATTTTATTTTATTTTTTAAATCAAGTAGGCATCTTAGCAAAACAAGATTTTAACAAATGTGTGCATTAATGAAGTACACATGGGATGAATGTTAACTGCAAACCTTGTCTCTAGTACCGGATTGTTCAGGAAAATAAAAGCAAGTAAATTCTAGGATAGTCCCAAGATGCTTTAGAAGTAACAGGAGCGACGCTTGTGCTATTTTAGCCATTTCATTGTCGAAATGCTATCACGGTTTAGCAACTCCTAGACAACAACAGTTCAGCAAACCTCGCTTAGTTTGCAGATTTCTTTAAACCAGGAATGCCAAAGATTTTTCTTCTGCCAAATTAGGCGAAGTCAGCCAAATAGAAAGGTGTAAATCCTGTCCTCTTGTGTACTCGGTGCCTCTAGCCCTTCTCAGGACCTGGTGGAGATTGAAGTTGCCTGCTATTAGCAACTAGAAAAAGCATGAGGCAGAATGCCAGCTTCTAAATTAAACAAACAAAAATCCTTTTCTTATTAACTTTTAAAGACACGTATATTTCTTTCACACCTAGCGCTCAATACATGGTCAAGTTTAAGTGAGTGGCTGGAAAAGTACCAAAGATACATATACTTACATTGCTGAAAGAAAGACTGCATTTTTGAACGTATCCCAAGGATCTATGAAGACATCCCTTGCTCCGTCTCCAGGCCAGCTGGACTATTAGGAGTTGGGAAGATTTTTTGATCAGAGTGAAAAGTCCTAAAGATCATTTCACAAGCCCCACCAATCAGCTGAATGCTGGCCCAGTTGCTGTAGGAGAAACATGTCTAAAGAATTTTTCAATTAGTTAAAAGGGTGATTCATGTCATTGTAGATTTTCACTCAGGGAGAGCGGCGTGGGTTTGGGTTTTTTTGGGTGGTTTTTTTTTAATAAATTTTTTATTTACCGTTGCTTTGACATTTCAGAACTGCCCTGTCTTCAAAGACGTATCCCAGTGACATCCAAAAAAGCCCTTATTCAAATACATCTGTTACCCTTAATAACATATTCCAAACACTCTGCACCATGGGTAAGACAACGCACACATAAATGCTTTCCTGAAAGGGGAAGAAATTGTTTAAAGTGACTTGTTTATCAAAGTTTTGTGTAATGTATAGCTGGTACATCATATGCAGGAGCTGTGGTGTTATGTACCACACACACTTGAGTCCCAGTAAATACAGTACTGGGCTGTTTAAAGAGTGACATACGGTGCTTACTAACAATAAAACATGTATAGATGCCTATTAGAAGAAGTGCTATGATATTCTAAAGTTGCTTTTTAGTATTTGTAGGAACGCATCCAGAAAGAAGAGAGGAGCATCGAAGTCTGGCTCTGGATGCCTTCTGACAAACTCCTGAAGAACTCGCTAGGAAGCCAATATTTATTCGCACTAAAGAGTTTTAGCTTGTTTACCAGCAATACATTGCTTAAGACCTACCTCCTCATTCATAGTAGCACACATATTACCGATGTGTATCTTATGGAGGCCTTCTAATCTTGAAGCTTAAATGTTTAATTAAAATTTAATAAGCCTTTCAGGCCTACTTGCGCACGACATCTGTTGGAGCCCAGGTGCTGCACGTGGCGAGGCGGTGTCAAGCTGGCTGTCGGATGCACGCAGTGCTTCATCAGACTCGTTGCGGAGAGGACCTTCATCCAAGGGCTCATTTCTGCAGCCATAAGGAAAAAAGACATCTATTTGAAGTCAGCAGGAATTCAACCACTAGAGTGGGATTTTACTGACAGTGTTTTCTCCTTGGTATCACACAATGTGTGAAATGCAGAGGATTTTGCTCGGTGTTTTAATGAAGACCTGTGGCAATGGCAGAAATTGTCATTCAAGGATTTCCCAGGCCTACAAGAATGACTTGGCTTGAAGGATTGTGCGTCCAAACACACAGATTACCCAATAAAATCTATTACTTTCCTGGTGCTCGTCGGTCCTACTCCTATGAATCAAGAGCACTGTTGGGTAACCCTGCGTCTTAATTACGTTCTGGTGACATGCATGGATTTGAAAGATTCTTCGGGATTACTTTGACCACAAAGTGCTCTGGTGCTGCATGACTGTTCAGACAGTTCTGCCTCATTTTCCCTTTGTTTAAGCATTGCGCAAGGAAAGATTTGCAATGCACAAGGGGATGCAGGGGTCATAGGAACAATCCTGAACGTGGGACAGTTTTTCAGACAGTTATGGTATGAGCAGTGCTTGTCAGAAGAGCCCAAAGGCTCGGCAGCCTGCACGACAGCAGTGACCTTGCTGCTCAGGGCCAGGCAGTGTTTTGGCATCAGAATATTCCATTGCTATTCCCATCTCTCATCCCCAAACACGGGAACCAAGGCATATAGCTGAGGACGTTAGCCTATATTAGAAAAACAGCCTCAAAAGGTAGTTTAATATTTTGTACCCAATTAACAACTCTCTCACCCTAGCTTTGTAAGCGAGCAATGATATCTTCTCTTTAATGCCCATACTTACAGTGAGACGAGAGAAGACATAGTGCCTGTTGCCCCAGAAGCTCCAGCAAGTTCCATGCATAGAACTGCAGTACAATTTTTTGTAGCTGGCTGTTCTTACAGGGCAAAATGAGGAATTAAACTGTTGGCTTAGGGGCAGCAAACAGAAGTCTGGTGAGCAGTGGAAGCCCCTGCAACTTAGCGTCTGCCATCTCAATGGCCAATCCTTGAAAGACTTGTTGCTATAGATATGGGTTGGCTTTACCTGTGAGAGTCCTTCCTGCATTTCTGCTTTCAGCTGTAGTTAAGATTATAGTAACTAGCCTATACACGTTACTGGACAGCAGGATTATTGTTGTTTTTAATGTATTACACCATCAGGCAAGCTGTTGGGACAGAACAGCTGGACAAGTTGGAGCTAGCCTCCTCCCAATTAGCTGCTTGGTGGTTCTGCTTCTCAGTTAGGAACTCACACCTCTCCAGTTTTACACGTGTAACTTGCTTATTTCAGCTAACAAAAGAAGGTCCAGAATACGGAGCTGGTGGCCAACAGCTGTGGAGCTACATGCTGGATCATCTCCCCAATACCCCATTGCAGGTTGCACGGCTTTTCTGTTTTCCCTTAGGAAAATGCGGACACCATCATTCACCTGCGTTACAAGTATCACTGGTATGAGGCTTTGAAGAGGTGGTACAGCATACCCTGGTAAGCGATGTTTACTTTACACAGTGTACAGGCCGATCAAGCAAAAGTAAATTAACATTTTAAAACTGATTCACAGATTATTTTTAATCTATTTCTCACAAATGCTGCTACCGGTGAAGGAGTGGGAGGATGCTCGGTCCTTAGGGCTCCTCACCAGCCTGGCAGTCTTTTCCAGTCTCTTGCACATACCGCACGCTGGGATGGCTATGCTGCACAGCACGGATTTTCCTAGTCAAGGTTCATTGGGAGCTGGTTTCTTTGCATTGCAGTGCTTCAGAAATACTCAGCTTCCCCTTTCCCAGCAGGCTATTCTGCCAGAGTAGGAAAAAGAAGGGAGCAAAGAAAGGGGGAAACTAGCCAAGCAGCAACAAAGGAGGCGAGCAAAGCCACAGCACGCTCCTTGAGGGGCTGCAGGCGCTGCTGTGCGTGCAGCAGAGGGGACAAATTACTCCAACAGCAGTGTCGTCCTGCACACTTTGAAACGGTTACACGCACACACACAAATTACAGCGTGCTTGCTGGCCACACAAACAAAATACAGTGCTGTCTCCATATTACTCCATGCAGGCAAAGTTAGCATTGCACCTCTGAGCTGTAATTCATCTTACAGTACAGCTCCTGGTTTACGTGTGCATATGCGCATTGTCCCACTTCACTAATTCGACAGCCACGTCCCACTGTAGCTTTTGTTCCCCCTCCTCCATGAAAGACCAGATTTAGGATTTCCCTTGCTTTCTTTCAGCAGTGAAAGCAGCAGCCCTGGTCAGGAAAAAAAGGAGCACAGCTGGCATGCGCACAGCAGTAAGGGGTTAGCTGTGGTTGCAAACAATTTTTTTAAAAGGCTGATGACCTTTCCAGATTTGGGCAGCTTTTTGCTATGTCCATCGCGAGGATAATGCCAGTTTCCAAGTGTATGACAAATCTACACTGGAGTATGGGATACATGCATGTTAACTGGCCCGTTCTGATCCTGCCAGCAGCCTAGAGCTGAGCTCAAGCTATTTAGCTTGCTTCTTGGCCAGCTTTTACAGTCTTTGTCAAGTTCTTTGGGGCAGAACTAGTTCAAGTGTACTAGAGAGGGGCGCAGACACACATTCTTATTCTAAACAAAATGGCCTTTCAACAAAATCAGACTTTCAACAAAATAATTAATCTTAAAATAAGAGAGAGACATTTATTCCCTAGCCTCACGCAAAGACATGCTATATAGAACCATTTTTGATGAAACCAAGATGGTCCAAGTCGAGAACGGAAAATACTAAGTCTGGCAAAACTAATTATAGAGGAAAAAAATCAGTCTCAGGGGGAATTGCTGGGGATCTTAAATATATGTAGCTCCACATTTAATATTAAAAACCTGCAAATCTTAGCTATATTATATCTAGTATTTCGATCAGTGCAAAGCCAAGCACAAATCCAAAATCAGGACAAAGATTGCTATTGTCCCTGAATTGACCCATAAGAGCTATTGGATAACCACAGTACATTATAAACAGACCAAAAGAGTGCAGTGCAGTGCAGTGCATTTTCAGTAACTAGCCTGGGCTAGTAAGATTTTTATTATTTTTTTTCACACCATTGCTAATTTACAAGAAGGTACTTTTCTGTTACTGAGGATGAGTGTAATCAGCCACAGCAGATGTCAGACCAACAATTTAAACTTCAGGGTAAATCCTTTTAAACATCTAATGGTAGCTGTTTTAGCTGTATTTTTTTGATCTGGGGGGGAAGGACCTTCATGCATTACGACATAGATTCATCGTATAGAGATGTACAGGGAAGACAGAATACACAATAAACATCAGAAAGTGCATCAGGGGGATCATTTATCTTGTTTTCTTGATAGTGTACAGCTTAGCTCTTCTCTGCTCTTCACATCAGCTCAACAGGCTGTGCCTTTCAAGTTTGTTCATCATTGATTGGATACGAGGGGGTGGTTTAAGGCTGAAAGGAAAATTATGGAGATTTTTGAGTGATCCTCCAAAGGGATTTGCCAGGGTGACAGCCACTCCCCCATCACACCATGCTGCTGCCCTCGTCCCTACCCAGCCCTCCAAGGACAAATGGTTGGCGAGTCAGGTGCTGGTTAGATCATCACCAACACCTACGGTTTCGGAAAGGAGAGATCAGAAAGGAGATTACAGTTGTAGGTGGAGACGCAGAGAACACAAGGCTGCCTTCAACTACCTCTTATTAGTTGCTATCAGCTAGTCTGTATCTGAGTTTCTTACCCCACCACCTCACCCTACCCCAGACAGGCGGGTCACTTTAATTCTCCAGTTACCCCTTGTAGAGCCCATTACAATAAATGAAGCTGCTCTAACAACCAGCCAGCACCTAACTCCTGCCTCACTCCTGACTGTGGCATTTCTCCCAGTGCAGGAGGAACTGGAGCCTTCATCCCACTGTGCTTCTAAAGAGCCATAGGCATGCACCGGGCTAGGGGGCAAGCACTTCTTTCTTCCAGGCTTCCTTCTCCTTCCACTTTAGTAGAATCTATATTTGATGATAAGAACTTAACACTCTTTTAACTTGTTAGCCAACCTTGCTTGGACATTTAAAAACTGCTGGTTAATAGTCCTTTTAATTGATGAATTTACAGCTTAGAGCTCCTTAGTCACCTCTCTCTGCCCTTCAGACCCGTCTCATATTACCATCATGGATTTCCACTGGATTTTCCACGATAGTTTACTACTCCCTATTTACCACTCCCCTAATTAGTTACAAACTTTACTTTACTTTACTTTTTTTATACCTCCTCCTTTTCACGAAGTGCATCACTGTCAAACCTCAGGTCCAGTTCTCCTTAGGGATCATGGGAGCTGTAGTCCTCTTGAAACTGAGACCAGGTTGGGCTTGTGCCTCTCCTAGAGCTGTAGAACAGTTTGTCCCTATTGACAAAAAAAGGATGTTAAACTTCACCTTTGCACAGAATGGATCCAAGTATCTTTCAGTCAAAGATACCACAAGGGATATAGCTCACAGATTCAGTTCAAATGAGGAAAGACAGAGTAAACACGTATTTGTTAATAGTGGTATGAGAAATCTAAGCACACTGTATAATTAATGCTGTTGCAAAATGTTACTTGGAGGAGTAAAAGCAGCAAGGAAGCTGAATGTTACATGTGAAGCACGAAGAGAGTGTCTGTGGTCCAGTGGGAAAGCTCACCAGAAGAAAGAGCTGTTTGCTGTGAAACAAGGCTGGATGCGATGGAGGCTGGGGCAGAACTCAGACAAAAGGAAAGTAAAACCAGCAGTGTATCCAAAAAGATTTGCAATTTAGCAGTTACAGGTGTAATTAAGACCCACATAAGACCCACAGCCACAGGAAACCTGAGCGCATCTCTTAAGAACAAAACCCCCAGATATTTAATATGCCACGACGGAGGATAGCTGGGTTATCATTTCCAAATGTAAAGTAGCCATTTCTCACAATATTAAAGCCAAATAAAGCTAGTGCCAACATTTACCAGTCATTGTTGGTTTGACAGTATTGGGGACGTGCTGCAACACTGCTTTGGGTTCTTGAACTGTGCCCTTGGAGTTGTATGGATTACATAGCAGATGATAGATGACATAAATAGCACCCAAAAGGCCCTTTTTTCAAAGCACAGGAAAGGGAAGCTGGTGGGGTGGAAGAGAAGTATGCCACAGACCCCTCAGATACAACCTTGTTTCACAGCACAGCCTGCACAGGCTGCTATTGCGCTGTTGCTTCGTTTGATACAAGCACCTTAAAGTTTGTAGTTACTTTTCCAAAGGAACAAGACCCCAGGAAGCGACCAGACAGCTCCATATGGTACTATGTTGGAGCTACGTGGCTCGGAGTGCAGTACAGATGTAATAGCGCAGCACCAAAGATTGATGAGCCTTGGCTTTTACCCATTTTTGCATTATTCTTGCCTGCATTCTTCCAGTCTCCTGGATAACTGTGCCGTCTGTGAGCTGCAGCAGAGCCTGGCCCAGGCAGTTGAGACAAATGACTCTTTGTAGCTCGTGGCAGTGATGTTAAAGCTGGAACAAATTTCATTAGCTAGGGCAAAAATACAAGTAATGAGCTATTTTCTATTTAGAAAACAAAGGTACTGGATGCTATCTCTTGAATGTAAGCAGTGATACAAGAGGCAAGGTAAAGAAAATACCCAGAGGAACACGCACAGACTTTAAATGGAAAGTTTCATGCAGCAAACGTACCCGCAGGGCTTGTTTCTACTTTGCATAACACCTACGGTCACAGATGCAGCCCTGGCTCCCCCAGCTTGGAGGAGCCGAGAGCCCAGGAAGGGAAGTGCCGGGGTGGGTGATGCACAGGGAACCCCCCAGCAGCGCGCAGGGACAGCTGGGGCGAAGGGAACGATGCCCAAGGCCATCCAGCTCTCCCACCAAACCATTCATTTCTTCCACCCCCTCCCCGTTGGTGGGGCAAAGGGCGCTTGTGAATAGGTTTTGGACTCGAGCCGGTAACTTTTCCTGACAGTTTGGCAAAGCTGATTTTAAATACTATTGACTCAGTCTCCCGTCTCCAGCTCAGCTCAACAGTTAACCACAGGAGCTGGGTTTTGAAAGCCCTCTTGAGGGTAAAGCCTGCACTAGTACAATTTCACTTCTGTTGAGTTAGTCTACGTTAATGACATTTACACTTTGACCAGGGTCTTTAATAAGAATTCAAATCTAACTGTTCTGTTGTGGGTTTTTAAATATATATTTCAAAAATTGGAGACATCCAAACTATGCAGGGCAGCACATCTTCTGTGTTTATTTTTATTCCTAATCTAGGCTCTCCATCAGCTGTCTTCATGGTTTGGTAGCATGAAGTACTGGAAGCCTACCAATACATATATATAAAGCTTCCTTTTTGGTTTCCATTGGTAGAAGGACAGATTCTTTTTCTCTTCGAGTCACTAAGAAGTCACTGTGCAGGCTAATGCAAGACAAATGTGAACACATGATATCTGAACAACGGATGTGAGGCTGCGTTTGAAGGAAGTATGCTAAAAAGGGCTGCGTCCTAGGGGTCTTCAGTAGGAGAGAGGGCTGGCAACCACTTGGAGAAAGGATTCTGTTACTGCTGGGGTATTTTGGGCTCCAGACTGCAATGTTTAGAATGTGCTCTGCTCAGATGGTTATGGGAGCAGCCCCTCCACCATGGCAACTAACATATGGCTTTGCATTGTTGCTAATAATCACACAACAGAAAGAAAAAGAGGTAAAAAGAAGGACGTCCTTGAATACGCAGACTATGAAAGACTATGACTGCATTCTCCAAGGCTGTAACCAGAAGTTATAAATTGCTATATTGCATATTTTCACTTCTCATCTAATTGAAAAAATGGTGTATACAGTTTTTTGCAGATAGCCTATTTATTTTGCTGAACTACCTCCAGCTGAAGGATGCCGTTTGGTACTGGCTGGGTACAAGCACAGCAAAAGGCCAGGGGAAACTGGCTCTTTATATCATAATTTTTTGTCAGCTATGGATGAGTATCTTTTTTGCAAGGCCACAGCACCCCCTTTCCAAACTACTGGATCTTTTGCCACAAAGGCAGAAGAAATATAAGACACGCTTGCTCACAAACTGCCAGGGAGGTTGCAGAACTTTACAGGGTTAGCAGCACAGTCTTTAGGCTGCCGTTTGGCTTCCACACACGTCACTTTTAGCAATTTATAAGGGACCGATGCACCTGATCAGTAGTTGTCCCCATCCTCAGCACCGGCCACCAAGCTGGTTATGGAGGAAGGAGAAGCTGTGCCCAGGTGAAGCCCATGGAGGACTTTTCAGACATGCTTCAACTGAAGGTATCCTGTGCCCTCGCAACAAGGCTCAGCCTGGCAGGACAGAGACCAGGACAATACCGGGGTGCAGTTCTGTCTGAACTTAGCCCCATGTGCTCTGGGAAGCAAGAAATGCTCTGAAATGAAAGACACTGTGCTCCAGTCTCCCCTTTACGTACCCAAATACACCTGCTCCGCTGCCCCTGCAGCAGGTGGCAATTGGTGACAGTGCCAGACCTCATCAATGGGGTCCAGTGTTGACTGAGAGACCTGAACACACTGTGCCAGGAGAGACCGTAATCCCCGCCATTGGAGCACACCGACAGATTGGGATGGGGAGTATTGTTGTCTTCATTTTACGCGGAGTGGGCTGAGGTACAGAAACATGTAGGGCGTTCTGTCTTTGATTAAAGACTGGTGATTATACACAGAAATAGCTGCTGCTTTCAAAATTCTAGGAAGCACTGAGTACATTGTGCCAAAGGAATAAAAAAAAAATTTAAAAGACTCATACCAAAAGTGTAGTATAAATTTTTTTCTCTTTCTTTCTGTTCTCTTACCTGGAAGGCTTCTGTTATCCAGCTAGAGATGAAGGAGGTGGCTGAGAGCACATCATGGGCCATGGGCAGCGAAGGGCAAGCAGACCAAGGACCTGCACACAAACAATCCTGACTTGAAGATTCTTCATCCAGTTTTCTCTCATAATGACAAACAGACCTGAAAAAAGAGTAGAATCAATTCACTAACCAAAGAGGGGCTAAAGCAATAATGAGAAATTCAATTCCAGTATGACTTACCTTGTGTAATGTAGATTTAGCATACCGGTATTAACGTGAATTTTGGATAGCTTATCTGCATTGCATCTCCGAACCTTTTTGATAGTTGCTAATCTTTGTAACTAAAAATCATTGGCTTACTTATTTAGGTGTGACGCATACAATAAAAAAAAAAGAGAGAAGATACTAAAGTACGTCTTTATTTGCAAATCCCTCCAGTGATTCAGGTTTCATAAACCTGAAAATTAGTTTTCTTTATGTATAATAGAAATTAATTTATAAATTGGAGGCAATAAGCAAACCCATACAATTCTTAGATTCTTTTCCATTTCCTTTAGCTTTATCTTCCTGATTTGTCGTTTCTAGTGTCGAATTGTTTCCATTCATACCAACAGCAGGTTTCTGTGGGTAAAATTCGCACACAAAATAAATAATCAGTAACCTCATAGTGAGTTACGTTGGTATTGATGGCACTGACAGTCAGGAGCCCCTAACTATTTTTAGCTACTTTGCGGGCCGCGCTGAAGCAGGGAGCCCGGCGCTGCGACGGACACGCTATTTTGATGGTAACCAAAAGAAGGGTGTCTTCGCCCTTTCTGGGGAGAGCGCGGGCTGCGCGACCGCGGCTCCGGCGGGGAGCGGCCCCCCTCTAGGGGCGGCCGGACGGGCTGCAGGGATGGATGCGGGATGCAGGATGCGGGGATGCGGGTCCGGCGCCGCTCGGCAGCGGGCACGGCCGCTCCTCACAAGCGCAGCAGGGACAGCAAATCCAGAGGCAGGTCATCTGTGGCGCTGGCTGAGGTTAGCTCCCACAGGCGTGTGTTTAAATAAATATTTGGTATTGTGCAGGGAATACAGAGGGGTTTGCATATCTATTTCTATGCTAAGCTACTCCTCTCCAGCGCAGCTGCAGGAATACAGCAGGTGTACGGGCTCTTGTTACTTCTCCTAAGCCAGCCTCCAACTAGTATTTGGCTGAGAATACAGCTTTTGAGCAAGAAAAACCCACCACCTAACCCCACTTTATTGATCAGTGAGGTTACTAACTTCTGTGGGGTGGAAAGGGTGAGGGGGGTATATTTTGAGACCCTCCCTATGGGAGAACAGGGACAGCACATGGCTGGCAAGAGGGCTGTCATCATTAAAAGAGCAGCACCCATGCCCAGTGCAGGGCTACCACCAGGTTTCGGTGTGCCTGCTGAACACGCACGGCATCTGTGAAGAGGGCTGAGTGATCAGAGACAAAGCGACAAGCACAACGTCTTGGAATCACCACAGCATGAGGAAAACGTTCCCCGCCAGCCCGGCATGGAGAGCTGGCTCAGTATGCCCTCCCCTGTAGTGTCCCGCACTGAAGAGCAGCAACAAAGTGGGTGAAACGGGGCCTTCACCACCCACAGAGCTGCCTGCGCGTGTTTGGCTGACAGAGGACAGAAACTCGTCTTTGTTGCGGGAAGAGTGGTTTTCCCCACACAGTTCTCCATCGTGTCCTCTCAGGAGTCGCTCTTAAAAGCGACCTACAAATAATTCTTCCAGAAATAAACCTAGGAAATGAGATAACTCTGCCAGGCACTAAACCCATGAATTCATTGCATCTAAAATCAATCACCGTATTCCTGCTTAACATCCCTCCTGCTGTCCTTTCCTCTCAGACGGGCTGGACAATGGGCAGTCATGGGCAAGTGGCTTCATGTGCTGCTTGTCAGGCCTGTGGTGGCAACGCACGGCTCAGCAGCATCCACCAGCCAACAAAAGATGCTGCTTCTGCCTACAAACCTCCTATGCTCGGGCAAGCGTGGCAATTGACTCCACCATTACTGCTCCTGCCCTGCTAAGAGGAGTTTTAAGAAAGCCTTGGCAAGGGACACCCTTCCCTCTTGTCAACCCTCCTGGACGCTCGCCCCAGTGGGTCCTTGCGAGGTCAGGACCCGGTGCCTGCCCTCTGGCGTGTCCAGCAGGGTCTGACCACATTGTGTCCCACCTGGCCTCCAGCAGGAGGGAACCGGGATTGGGAAGCTGCCGTCACCTGGAAACGTGGCGGGTGATGCCATTTCACAGAGATGCTCTTCGGCATCGCTCCGAATTCCCGCAACACCGGCCGCTACAGAAAACGCCCGTTTTCTGCCCCAGACCGGGCAGCCCCGAGCTGCGCTTTGCTGGGCAGCTGCGGCACCGCCTCTCTGCCCGCGGCCACCGGCTGTCCCCGGGCTGGCAGCGGCGGGCGAGAGCGGCGGGGCCGGGCCTGGCCGTGCCGCCGCCCCCCGGGCAGGCAGCGGGGCGGGCGCGGCGGGCGGCGGCGGCCGGAGGCGGCGGCAGGATGGTGAGCGGGCGGCCGGGGGGCGGCTGGGGGGGCTGCGGGGACCCGCGGGGACAGGCAGGGAGCTGGGACCCTCCGCCGGCCCCGGCAGGTGCCCCCGGGAGGGGAGCGGGAGCGAGTCGGGACAGACCGCGGACAGACAGACCGCTCCTGTCGGGGACGGAGAGAGAGACAGACCGCTCCTGGCCCCAGTGACCAGCCGGCTGAGAGCCTCCGATGCTAACCCGCATCGCTTTGGTGCCACGCCATCCTTAGGCTGCTGCTGCTGCGACAGCGCTACTTACGGTTATCCTTTAAACATCCTCCCCGCTCCGACTCCATCTCCAGTGTCCGGTGTGCCAGGACTAACAATAACAGTCAGGGCAAAGCCAAACTTACCTCCAGATGCTGCAGCTGTGCACGGCTGCTGTCCCCGCGCCGCAGGGGACGTGCTCTAGGCGGCATGCATGGCACAGCACATCCCTGACCTGGCGTCCCTGGGTCCTGAGCTGCAAAACAGGATGGAATAGGCTTGCTCTGTTTCTGTGAAACGGTGAGATAAAGGCTGTGCTGTTTACTGGAAGATATAATGGCTGTCGAGCATTATTACTTCCTCTTTTGCAATATAAAATTAGCAGTGGAATCTTAAAAGGTGTCATTTGGGCTGACATTTTTGAAAATCAGTATGTCTTGCATCTTCATGTATTTGCTTTTGCAGTATGGATTTATAAATACATGCCTGAAGTCTCTGGTGGTTGAAAAGTACGGCGAAGAAACATGGGAAAAATTAAGGTAATGTGTTCCCAATAAATGTAGTGTATTGAAAGAAAATGCTCAGGAATTTAGCAACAGAGGATTATAATTTCTCACTGGTAAGTGGCAGCTGAAATGTACCTCAAGTAATTCTTAGAAGTAACTAGCAGGGCAAAAGCAGGAGTTTCTTACCTTGTAACACTCCATACTCTGTTACTAATTTGTCCCAATTAATTTGTTTTATTAGATAATTAAAGATGACATTTAGTCTTATAGACAATTGTGCAATAGACTCGCTGGCTCACTGTGACAATGTCGAAAAGTAATTACACTGAAAAGATGTCATCCTTGATATGAAGTCCGTTTAATTCCATTACTTTCAGAAAAGCAGTTAAAGATAATAATCTTCTCTGGTTTTGTCTTTACTTTGTGAGCCATATGGCATTTTCCAAGATATATGTAAATGATACATAGAGACATACATATAATAGCCACTGAAGCCAGTATGAAAAATGAGCAAGTTTTTGGTCAAGTCTGTGGAGACCCAAGAGCTTGATATTGTGGCCACATCGAACAATAAGCCAGTAAACCAGAAGACAAACTAAGACTTGCTCTAGATCCCCCCCAATATGATAACCTAATCCCTGAAAGAGTTTACCATAATACCATAATGTGAAGTAGCAGAAATGGAGGTGGACACCACAATTCAGTCATGTCAAAACAACACTCTTAAACCGTCAGGGGAAGTAGTGTGTTCCAATCTAATGCTTGAAGGAGGTTAAGGAGTGGGTTGACACCAACCAGTGCTTAATGAATGCCAGTTGGGTCACCCAAGCACGTTGTATTTGCAGCGCTGCCAAGACAAGAATATTGTCTTCTCTGTTGCAGACTGCAGGCTGGGGTCCAGGATTCTTTCTTGACTTTTGAGGTTTACAAAGATGAGATCACAATGCAGCTCGTTGACAAAGCCTGCAAAATATTGGGTAAGCGTCACCATGCCTCAAAAATGACCTGTCCTGGGTGAAGCCTGAGACTGCAGCCCAGGTTTTAGTCTCCCATGCTCTTTGGAGTGCTCTCCCTATCCTGCAGATCTACTGCATTCACTTTTAATCCACCTGATGGCATTTCAAGTGTGTCCAAGCCTTTCTTATCCATTAAGGTATCTTTATTTTGCCAGGTGTTCCTGCTGACATGGTTCTGAGAGAGTTTGGAGAGTATTTCTTTGAATTCTGTAAACGCTCAGGCTATGACCACATGCTGAGGACACTGGGTGGAAATCTCTACGAGTTCATAGAGAACCTGGATGCACTGCACAGCTACCTGGCCCTTTCTTACCAGGCAAGTTCAAGTAGTAATTACTGAGCAGGTATGGGTGGGCTCTGCCAGAGTTCGCAACTGAACTCATAGGTGTGAATGAGTAATGGAAAAAGATGCAATAACAGGCTCTCCTATGTTCTGAAACATATTACGCCAAAATGTTAGGACAATTTTTTATAATCTTTTCTTTTTTCTGAGTATTCCTTAACATTAGATATTGTTTAGTAGGTTGGCTATAATGCATAGTGTATTTTCCTTCACAGATAAGCATATTTCATTTTCTATATTTCAGTTTATGCAGATTACTGCTTATTTTATTAAGATAGGGGATGCTTTTGTGCAAGTGGAATTCACCAGCAGAAGATACTCAAGTTTTGTTCTTCTTTGTTTTTCCTCAGGAGATGAATGCCCCATCTTTTAGAGTAGAAAAGAATGAAGACGGATCGATGCATTTACATTACTATTCAGATAGAAGAGGTCTGTGCCATATTGTGCCAGGTAATTGGAATGCAGAGTTATCATCTGGTAATGCAGTTCATACACAGAGTAATCATATATTTGCAGATAATACTTTGCTCCAGTTTCAGAATCCTTTTTGAGGTGGGCACTGGCCATAGAGTTGAAGCCTGGTAGAGCTCAGTCACCAGACATCTGACCTTGGCATTTCCCTGCTGCCTGATCACTCCTACCTCGCAGTAGCTTCATCAAGATTTATGATATGACAGCTCAGGCCGTAAATGTCCATTCCTGCTATAGAATTCCTATAGAACTCCTACAGAATTCCCTTCCTGGAAGAAAAATTAAAGTTCATGGTGTGTATTGTGTCTAACTGTCAATTAGCTCTCAGTGATTCATGCTCCTTAAATTACAGCGAGGTACAAATTATAGTTGATTTGAAGACATCCATCCATCCTGTAATAAATACTCCTGCAGTACATGCAATGTGTAAAGCTACTGCTGAACCCTGTTCAAAACTCAGTCTTTTCCCAGCATTTATAGGAATCTCCACAGTTGTATTTGTGCGAGGGTTAAACAGCTGGAAGTCTCTAAGAGATGGTCATATTCCTTTCTTTCATACATGCTGCTGAATTTAGAAGTTTATGGGAAGTTCTCCCTTTGTCAAAACTCATTTAATATTCCTGTCGAAGCACAGAACTATTTGAAATTTCAGACAGAGCTTTTCATGTCATTGTCCATTATTTCGTCTAATAGCTAAACAGAAACGAGAGGACTGGTTGTGCATCTTTATGAAAGATATTTCCTTCCTTTCAAAAGAAAATATTCTGCAATGACTGAAATAGATGGTTATAGCAGAGTCTCTTTAGACCCTCTGCACTTTTTGGGTTAATGGGAATTCATATTATTGCAATGTATGACTATCCGGACACATTCTTCAGATATCCTGCTGAGCTGCTTCTAGTGAAAATGGGCATTTGTCATCAGACAAGACAAAAGAAACAGTAACTTTAAAGCTCATCTCCCATGCACTTATTCTTATCACGGCAACAGTAGTAGGAAAGACATCGATTCCTTTCTTCTTCCAGAGTCCTTTGCAAAAGCGATTTCTGAAACAGTGAAATTCCACTGTGGGCCCTGTAAAAGCGAAAATGGAAAGGGTTTGTTCTTAGCAATATTTTGTCTTTTGTTTCCCCTTCAGGTATCATCGGTGCAGCAGCCCTGGATTTTTTTAACATTGAGATTTCAATGGAAATAGTCAATCAAACGGAAGAAGAAGAAAGAACTGGGAAAAAAGAACATATTGTTTTTCTTGTCACTCAAAACCCTGTATTTTCATACAAGGAAAGAAATGAATTTTCTTCCTCATCTCAGTATGTTGCTGACTCTGAAAAACAAGTTGAGAACCAACTGAATAAAGAGGTATTTTAATACTCATTACCACTATATTACTAAAACATGATTAAAATAAAAGCACCCTTGAATTTCCCTTTGGCTTTATTTCAACAGGACCTCGAAAAAGCCAAGAATACGTTTAGAGAGAGAGGAAGCTCTGTTTGTCCTGTCAAGAAAAGTCACTGGAAAACAATAAGAGGAATAATCACGTTAGGAAAAGGTGAGAAATCATTCAGAGGGAGCTTGTCATCGTTTCTGAGCCTCTTCAGGAAGAAAGTCAGTAAGACTCCCTATCTCCACCCACCCATCCATTTTGAAATTACCGTTCGTATTTCCTCTGTGTCTTTTCAAAATGTTTCTGGTTAAGTTTCTTTCAGTTAGACATTGGAAATGAAAGAAAAATTGCAGATAATAAGCATGCTCAGTAATGACAGGTACTTACATGGAATACGAACTGTCACTTTTGTCTCTTAAAAAAAGTATTCTGAAAATACTCGTGAAAAGTATTTCTCTGTAAAATGTCATTGTGTGGTACATTTGATACTTCCCTCTCATGTCACTCAGTCTACGATGATGAATTTAAAAGCGTGGTTTTTAACTTGGTAGCTGCTACTCCTTTCCAAAGTTATCGACCGTAGTAAATTCTGAAAGCCAAATTACACCCTCCGCTACCAAAAATCTACTGCTAATCTAGCGTCCTCTGTTTATACCTTTATATGTTATAAGTTTATATATGTTTCTACAATGGAAGGATTTTTTCAGTTAGGATCTTTTGATTCCCCAGGAGGAATGAGAATCCAGCTCAGTATCGCCAAGCTGTCTGGATTCTGGGAGGAGTGAAAAACCAAACCTGATATCATCTGGTGCAACGCCGCATGCATTGCAAAAGCAGATATCTTGAGTAATAAATTAATATATATTCAAAATAAAATTTTAGAGTAGCATTTTTACTTAAAAAAGAAAAAAATCCTTTAACGATAAGTGCAAGGGTTGCAAGAGCCAGACTTTGAAAGATGAAAAACCCACGCTGACTTCCCCTGAGGCAGCAAGAGCTCTAAAAGTTGGGTCCTAAATTTGTAATCCTTGTCACCAGCCTGCTACATGACTTCAGCATTTGTTATCAAGCAGCATTTACTAGAGTAACTGTCACAGCCACCTTCTGGGGGAAAGAGATCACTTGAAATAATCAGTCTTTTGATTATTGTGCATTACTGGAGAATCCAAATTTATACTGTGAAGATCGAAGGCTGTGGGTGCGTCAGTCAGATGAGCACTTTTGACTATTTTTACTCATTCGTTTTACAAAAATGTCTGTTCACTAGCAAGCTCTACAGATCTGTGATCATTTTGAACAAAATCTCAGGGTAAGTAAAATAGAAACCAAACAGTAATTTGGTCTTTGTGCTGCGGACTGGGGTTCTTTGTATGGGAGACGGAAACCCAGATCATGCTGGGGTTTTTCTCCGTAAGTGTTCCTTAGTAGCTGGCAAAGTATATTCAATCCACTTCTGTATATATTTTCGTGGGATATAGCTGTGTTATGTTGCTGTGACATCTGCAAATTCGTAGAGCAGCAACATCTACAGTTGTTCATCTATTCTTGTTGTTTCCACAGAATTTCATGCATCTAATGCGCTGTGCTTTTTGTGTGGTTAAGTTTAAATTCTCAGCCAACTCAGATGAGTTGCTAATCAGCTGTGTGTTAAACTGCAGAGCATTTAGCACAGATGTATGCACACTTCTGCACCCACACTCTGTTTACTTTGTCTTCAGTCATTATGATATAGGGTCCTGTTTCACTGTGCGCTAAACAGTAATGCCGACTGCTTTTATGAGGTGCAACCCGATTAAAAACTACACATTTATCTTGCCACAGGTAAGCTCCTGAGAGGATTTGATCCTGTTTATCCCAAGAGCCTCTGGATTGACACAAAAACATTTTGCAATGGACTTCCTTTTCATATGGTTTTTGACAAAGAGGTAGGACAAGCATGTGAGGGCCTTTGGAGTTTGCATAGACCATATAGCGATTTTCTTCTGTTTTGGCTGTGCTGCTGTTCCCTGCTGCGTGTGCTCTGTGTGCAGGGTAGACTCGCTTGCAGGATTTGCAGAAGTGCTCTGTACAGAGACATGCAATAAAAGTCACTCATAACAATGGGATCAGGATCATTTCAGATAGGCATCTCCTCTGAATTTATTGAGATCACCATCTCTGAAACAGCTGCAGATATGCCAACAAGGTGTATTGCAGCAGTCTATCCATCACCAAACACTGAGCAGAATTTTCTGAGGTTTCCGGCCACTTTCCTGTCCCTGGATGTGCCAGAGACAGGACCCATCCTTTAAAATGGCTTTGTACTTACAGCTAGTCACCCTCTCCTCCCAGTTACTAATCTATCCAAAGGCTTTTGAAAGGCTTTGCCAGCAACTCAGGCTCTATGTGCTTCCTGAGTCTGCTCCGACAGGCTTCTGCTGGGAAAACCCAGCTACCTACTAGTACCCATCTAGTAGGAACTGGACCCAAAAATCTCTTTATCTTGCGGGGGAGGATTGAGTGTCCTCTCCTGTGCACACATACTCTTCAGCAATGGAATTGCCTTTTCCTTGGCAGGGAAAGCCAACCAGCCCATGGCTGGTTTCCAGGTACCCTGCGTTCCCACCAAGCTACTGTTCCTCTTGCTCCCAATTCAGTGCAGAGGATGTTAGCTTAAGCCAGGAGCAAAGAGAGGAGAAGCTGAGAACAGGACAGCAGAAGAAAGCTGAATACAGCCGCTCGGGGAACACGTTTTGGCATCATGCTGATAGAGATCCCAGAGCACACAGCCTGCTGCATTCCACTGTCCACATTAGCCAAAGTTCAGAGTTTTAAACCTTTCAAGATATCCAGTTTGCATAATTTGATAAAATTACTAGTGTGGAAAAAGGGCAAGTCCTGCACCCATGATTGGTAGCTAGGTCAGAGCTATATTAACTCTGATGACAAGCCGTGAAGGCAGGGTGGACATTTCTGCAGGGGTTAAAAGCTCATGTATGGCCAGCAGGCTAAAAGAGAATGACTAAACCTTAACACAGCAATGGTTAAGAGAAGGCAACCCGTGGCATCCATTAGAAAATCCATATTTGCCAAAATGTTTTATGCCACAGTTACTTTCTTTTCGGAATACAGGACATGCTCTGGTATCTCTAATTTTCTTTTGCAGCTACCTGTAAGGCTATTTGTTAGGCCTACGCAAATGCAAGCAAAGATAATAGCAGATAGTTTTGTTTTGTCTTTAACAACTGATAGGGAAGAGCATTTGGACAGTAACATTCCTTTCTGGGGTCTTTGTCTTGCTATGAAGGACACTTGTTCAGAGCTTTGCGGTAATACACTAATAAAATAGAAACTTTGCTCGGAAATAAGCCATGTAGTATAGCAAGGCTAAGTGTGTGTACATGTATAAACAGTGATCAACTATAGCTTGGCCTAAACCCTAACAGGATATGAATTATAACACATTGTCCATATTTTCTTTTTAAGCTCCGAGTGAAGCAAGCCGGGGTGAGCATTCAAAAGATAGTACCTGGCCTTCAGACCATGGGCATCTGCTTGGATCACTATTTCAGTATCATTCACCCAGAAGTACCCTTCACCATCTCTAGCATTCAAAAATTCATCAACAGCCAATTTGTTTTCCAGACTAGAAGAGAGATGATGCCAGAGTCATGGAAACAACGGCCAATGCTAGAGCTGAGAGGTACTTCACTGTTTTCAATAGCATAAGTGTTCATATTAAATCAGGAATTATGCTGGAGTTGAGCTAATGCCTTTCTGTGGACTCCTGGCTTCACGTAAGTCCTATAAATGGCCTTGTCTTTGTGCAGCGAGGAGAGAATTAGCTGGTTCTGTTTAGAGAAACAGTACTTTAAGATGCTTGTAGACAAATTCTGCTATTACCTCACCAGATTTTGAAAGCTGTCAGTCAGAAATAACAATTGCGCTCCCATTTGAAAGGCTTAAGGAAGGCAGTGTTTTTCTAATGCTGCAAACTCCACATCTTTGCACGTTTCCTGAGTAACAGGGGCAAAGCCAAGGGAGGATCAGATTGTTTTCTGAACCACCTCTAGTCTCAGTTACTCACAGAGTCGCAGAATTGACTCAAATCCAGTTGAGTTTGGAAGGGACCTCTGGTGATTGTCTAGTCCATCTGTGCACAAAGCAGGCTCAACTAGAGCAGGTTACTCAGGACCATGTCTAGTTGGGTTTTGAATACATTGAAGGATGGAGACTCCCCAACCTCCCTGGGCGACCCATTCCAGTGTTTAAACACTCTTACAGTAAAAGGCTTTTTCTTATGTTTAGATGGGATTCCTGCATTTCAGTTAGTGCCCGTTGTCTCTTGTTCTTTCACTGGATACCACTGAGAAAACTATTTTTTACACCCTCCTGTCAGGTATTTATACATATTGATAAGCTCCCCCTGAGGCTTGTCTTCTCTAGGCTGAACAACCCCAGCTCTCTTAGCTTCTCCTTATATGACAGATTCTCCAAGGCTTCCCAGGTCCTCCATCCTTTACTTCTTGAAAATAGGAGAGATATGTACTTTCTTCCAGTCCTCAGGAACCTCTCCTGGTCACTATGACTTTCAAAACTAATTGAGAGTGGCCTCGCAGTGACATTGGCCGGTTCCCTCAGCACTCCTGGATACATCACATCAGGTCTCATGGACTGTTCTATATCCGATTTCTTTAAATGTTTACTAACCTGAACCTCCTGTGCTGATGGTAGGTCTTCATCACTCCAGACTTTCCCACTGGTCTCGGGGCCCTGAGATTCCTGAATGGTGATTCTTACCTGCAAAGACTGAAGCAAAGAACGTACTGAGTACCTCAGACTCTTCCATATCCTTTCTCAGCAGATCCCTGCCCCATTCAGCAGCAGGCCCACATTTGCACTAGTCTTCCTTTTGCTGCTCATGTACCTGCAGAAGCCCCTTTTGTTCCTCAACAGATACAACTCCCAAGTGGGTTTTGGCTTTTTCAACCCTGTTTCTTCCTCTGGGGTGACCTGACCCAGCTTTCACCTCCTGTATTCTTTCTTTTTTTGTGTTTGAGTTTACTTAGGAGCTCCTTGTTCATCCATGTAGGCCCCTGCCGTGTTTGCTTGACTTACGGCACATCAGGGTAGACCATTCCTGAACTTCTGGACCCTTCTTTCCAAGACTGTATCCCATGGGATTCTTCCAAGAAGATCACTGAATAGGACAAAGTCCAGTCTCCTGAATTCCAGTCTTGCGATCTTGCTTTTTTGCCTTATTCACTCCTCCCTGGTTCCTGCACTCCACCGTCACACAGTCATTGCAGCCAAGGCTGCACCCAACTTTCACAGCCATAGTTCTTCACTGTTTGCAAGTCTCAGGTCTAACAGGACACCTCCCCTCATTGGCTCATCAGTCACTTGCGTCAGGAAGCTCACCTGTCAGTGCCTCTGTGCACTCCAGAAACCTCCTGAATTGCTTGTGCCCTGCTGTGTTGTCTGTCCAGCAGATATTGAAGTAGCTAAAGTCCACCATGAGGCTTCCTCCACTTGTCTTAAGAAGGTCTTGTCTAGTTTTTCTTCCTGAGCGGGGCATCTGTAGCAGATACCCATCACGACATCACCCACATTGGTCTGCCCTCTAATCCTTATCTAGAAGCTCTTGGCTGGCTCATCATCTAGCCCTGGGCAGAGCTCCATGCATTTCCCTTGCTCCCTCATGCAGAAGGCAGCTCCCCCTCCTTGCCTGCCTGTTCTAAAGAGTCTGCCTTCATCCTTTGCAGTACTCCAGGTGTGTGAACTACCCCACCTAGCCTCTGTGATCCCAATGACATGGTAGCCCTGAAACTTCACACAGACCCCTAGTTCCTCCTGTCTTTTCCCCATGCTGCGTGCATTTGTGTACAAGCACCTCAGAGAGATGCCCAGTTGTGCCCATTTCCCAGAAAAAGGAGGAGAGTTCCCCCATAATGCTGCCCTGTGTGTTTTGCTTTGCAGAGGTTAGAATCAAATATATAATGTAAGGCATTACTCTGGGGCGATCCCTGCGACATGGTTGTATTGTCAGTCTTGGTTTTGGTTGGGATTCAATGCCTGTTGCCCTGTGAATCTGCCCAGCCCTCAGCTACGGCCTTCTGCTTCACTGGGGACCTGTGGAAAGGACACGATGCCAGCCCTCAGAGCCAGCTCATGGAGCCACTGGGCTCAGCACAGGGATGCACTGAGCTGTGTAAAAGTAACTGTCCAGGTCTCACCTCCCCATAGCTCTACACATCAGCCTGTGCACCTGACAACAGAGTCGCTTTGCCTTGCTAAGAATTTTCTTTGCCAGAGAAATTACTGCTTTGTACGTGGAACAGCATTTTAAACCCAGCCACCCAGCACAGGCCGTGCCAGTCCACAGATCTGGGGTTGCATCTTTGGCACGTACGGACGACGATGAGACGTGGGGCGAGCATTCCCGCAGTAATACGCCACAAGCATCACTCCGGCCAGTGCCCGCTTCCCCTTCGCCCGCGGGAAGGGGCAAGGGATGAAGGGAGCACTTAGCAGCAAAATTCCTGGTGACGTTGGTACAGCTGGAGAAGAGAAATGGCTTTCCCTGCCCCTCCATGCATTTTGATTCCTAAAATGCGAATACATGATTCATTCTTAATTTATGCCTTTGAGGGGAGTTATTTGCTACTGGCTGGGTTTCAAATGTGGATAAAAATAGATTAGTTAGCTGTGCTTTTATTTTTTTATAGTCTCATTTTCAGATTCTGATTTCTGTCTTCACCCCCCTCCCCCCTCGTGTTACATAAGAGTTTACCAGTTAAAATATTTTAGCAAAAAACTTGCTTTAATTTTACTTAGAGGAATAAGTATGGAATGATTCTCTGCTTCGTGTAATTAACTATAATGACATTTGGTTTAAGTGTTCTGTGACCTCAATTTTGCTTCTCTGAACTGTCTAACATGACCTAATTTTCCCTTCTCTCCTTTCACCTTTACATAATGAGTGTCAAATCTGGTATTCCTGAGATTCAGAAAAGATTAAGAGTTTAGGGAGAATCTGAAAAAAGTGAAGTTACCAAAATAAGGAACTTTAAGTAGTCACAGGTACAATCTTACTTCCTCTTATGCTGTCTGGGTTAATTCATATGGTATCTCTGGTGTTCCAATCCTGTTAGTTTTCAAGCTGTTCATCCAGTTGCTCTGGGGATGGGGTGAGAGACAAAGAAAGAAATAGGAATTCCTAGATTGCTGTTCAGAAACCAAGGATACTTATGAAGCAAATAAAGAATAATAATAACAACAACAAAATATAAAAAAAATCAAACCCCTAATCAAATCTCAACAAAGAAAACAAAAACTCAATCCCCACCAAAAATCCCTTCTATCTTTCAGGCATTTTTGTACCTGCTTATTTAGATGATGCTAGTGACTGAAAGCTCCAGCTTCCAGGAAGGAAGGCTCCGTTGACTTTACCGGGGCCACATATTACCCACTGTGAAATTAAACTTTAGATGTTTCACTTAATCTTTGTGAGTCTCAGATCCCCAGTGCATGATGCTGACCCACTGACTTCAGGAACATCTCAAGAACTAGTAGCAGAGCAGAGCAGAGGAGAGGCGAGGAGAGGCAAGATGTTGCGAGCACTGGGGTTCCTCATGAAGAGGAGGCACCTGAAGCATGGTTGGGCTCTGCCTAGCAGTTACAATGAGTGAGTGACTGCTTTCTGGGTCCTGACATTTTTGTTTGCCTAATGTACCTCCTCCAAACAAGTCCACCTCTAAGTCCAGGAAACAGAGTAATTCCTGTGATGACCCTACAAAAAGCCACTGTCCTTAGAACACATCCCCTAAAATTAACATCAATAATACTGAGCATCACGTGAAAGTCCAAGCTGCTAAAAACTCTTACCGACGCTTGTTTCAAACAGGCCAGATGATCTGGATGGAGTCCCTGCAGTGCATGCTCTATCTCTGCTCACCTTTGCTTCGCACTTTGCATGAGCTGGAGGAGCGACAAATGCATATTGCAGACATTGCACCTCACGACGTGACCAGGGATTTGATTCTTCTGAATCAGCAGCGACTGGCGGAGATGGAGCTCTCTAACCAGCTGGAGAGGAAAAAGGAAGAACTGCGGATACTGTCGAAACACCTAGAGGAAGAGAAGAAAAAGACTGAAGCTCTGCTCTATGCCATGCTTCCTCAGCACGTGGCCAACCAGCTGAAAGAGGGGAAGCGAGTTGAGGCAGGTGAATGAATAGGATGCATTCGTGATGCATGATTCGTGCACCAGGTGATGGTGATGGAGAGACTGGGGTGCTGGTGCAGCCCTATTGCCACTGTCGTGGAGTACATTCTCTACTTGGTGGCATTCATGGGTAGGAGGAGGACCACAGATCCTTCATCTCACGGGTAACAAAGCTTAGACTGTTCTTTCAAACAAAGTTTTGGAAGGCGTTTGCCAAAATTGCTCCTTAGGAGGCAAAAGGTGGTAGCAGCTGCCCAGGCAGGGAACAAAATTCAGTGTTTCAACAGGACACTGAGATTTTGTTTTTAACGTGGGTGTACAGGGAAATCAGGGTTCAAAAATGAAACGAATAAAGAAATTTGTCTTTCATAGAAAATTCTCTTAGTTTCTCTATGCTATCTATAAACCTAGAATCATAATTCCTGTTGTTATTAAAGACAGCAAGTAAGAATATGCTTAAATTCCCTTTAGTAAGCACGTATATGAAGTTAGGGGTAAAGAGCTAAGGATATCCTGAATATGGATGGCCAAAGGGATGCATTCAGATGTCTGGACTGTTTGAGATGTGCGATGATTCTTATATTTTATATACTTTTATTTTGACATCTCTCTCTCATATCAGCACCCATATAGCAGTGTTACAACTGATATGTCACACGTCCTAGAAGAATGACGAGAAAGTAATCTTTGCAAAGGGGTCTCCAAGAGATGCCGTGATTGTTCTGCCATTACAAGTACTTACTACTGGTCTTTCTGCTCACAGGAGAGTTCAAGGAGTGCACTATATTGTTCAGCGATGTTGTGACCTTTACCAATATTTGTGCCCAATGTGAGCCTATTCAGATTGTTCTCATGTTAAATTCAATGTACCTGAGATTTGACAGACTGACCACGGTGCATGATGTGTACAAGGTATGTACTGATCGATAAAGGCTATACAAATAGTCTGGAAAAAGATTTTGGTTTTGTTTGGGTCTTTTTTTGTTTTTAAATGCACTTAGATTCTCTTCCCCCCCCAGTGTGATTTTTGATAAACCTTAAAATACTGCATATTTGTAGTAGCCACACTAAAAACCAGGCAGATGTTTAGAATTTTTGGACAGGAATGTGATGTCTATCATGGGCTAGAGTCTCTTTCCACCACGCTAACACCAGAATGGCTGTTCTCTCATACATCTCTCTCTCCCTCCTTTCTTAAATGCCTACCCAACGTGGCAGTATATGCTAGTTTATGGACCAATTTGAATCATTTTCCTCATTCTTTTATTCCAACCTGTGGTAAATAGGTCACTCTATCATTAAGTGTCTCCTTTGGTGTGAAATAACATTATAAACAATACCCAGATGATACCTAGACTTTTGTTTTGCTTCATGAAGATCTTAGGCAGTGGTATAGGCCTCCTGCTGATCCCAAAGAGTATTGATTAGATCTAGACTGTAATGTACACGTTGTCTCCAAACCATGCTGGAAGGATCAGAGCTCTGGTTGACACATAATAATAGCATTATTAACATCTCCAGAGCTACCCAGATTTGTCAAGCTCAAGAGCAGGTCCTGAGTTTCTGTCTGTTATCAGCACATTATGTATTTAGGAAGGCAGAAATAGTAAAGGGTGAAATCCAAATCTTGTTCATTCCTTGCTCATGTTCATTCCATGCAGTTCATCCCGCTATAAATTGTACTGGGAAATCAGAAGCATTTCTGCCTTGGCAAGGAAACTGTATTCAATAATTGAAGCATCCAGGATGTGGCCCACGGATTTTAGGATAAATTAGCATCATATTCTATCTATCTAAATCATACATCATGAGTAAATCATCTGTCACTATAATAATCTCCTTTTGATGCCTGTATATAACTCCTATTAATATTGAAGGAGGTTACCAGGGTACAGAGAAGGAGGATGAGATTACTATTTCAGGGAATTGAGAAAGAAATGAAATCTTGAAATTGATCAATTCTAAGCTTATAAGCATCTGAAGTTATGCATAACTGGTTGGACTCGATGATCTCAAAGGTCCTTTCCAACCGTGAAGATTCTATGATTCTATGATAAATCTTGTTAAATTAAATCTCCTAGCATGGCCAAAAAATAAATAGGGTATCTATTTGCATTAGTAGTTTTTTTACAGTTGCTTTTAATTTGTTACAGAAAATTACTAGTGTTACTATGGGGTTGACTATTTGAGAGGAGATATGTACGGGAACACATTTTTCAAGACTAATGTGCTGAACAGTTTTAAGTCATTCTGTTAATGAACAAACCCAAAGATGAAATTATATTCCCGCTCTTCTATTGGTGTTCATTTTTAAGAAATCCAATTAATCTAATTTAAACTGATCTCTTCCTTAGTCACAGAAAATGTAACAATAAAGTCTCATAAGAGCACTTCAGAAAATTTCCTTACTGCGTAACAGTCTTTTACAGCGAATTTTAAACATATGAGAATTCTCTGTTTCAAACAGGCCTATTCTATTCCCAGTGAAATCTCTGGTACAGGGAGAAACACCAAAGTGTTTCTCAGGCACCTCACCATGCATTCCAAGGAGGCTGGATGCCTGAAGGAGGAGGAACCCTTCAGCATTTGTGTCAGAGGCTGCAGCACGTTGTTGAAAAACAGCAGGTTGTAAGGAAGGATGCTCCCAGTCTGCTTAGTTCACGCTTTGCATTCTCTGACATCCTGGAGACTGGAGGTTTCTTAATTTCATGTGAACCCCTTCATAATAATCACCAGTGAATAGACCATCTTGCTTTATTGTGACTTTTTTTAAAAAGAAATGTCTTTTAAAAAAGAAATATGCTTTTAACACCGTCCTGGTTTGAGAACCAATTGTGAATTAGAGCTAATTAATAGCATTCAGCTATCAGATAACCTCCTGGCTCAGGAGTCTGTGCCTGGGGATAGCTCTTTGCACGTAGGTCTGCCCTGGGTAAGAGGAAGGCAAGAAGTCTGACACTTTCACAGCATCCCTTACTCCTTAGGGTCTCTCATACCGATATCTAAAATGGGTCAAATAAGCAGGGACAGAACACATTGAAATCTTTAGTGTGGAGTCAAGGAAAGGATGCCCATCTGAAGGAAACTCGAACATGCTAGAGCTGTCTAGTGACTGGAAACATCTTCCAGAAGAACGGGGGAGTTGGTAAGCAGAGCTCCAAACAGCAAAGCAGTAGCCTGAGCAAGATGGCATGCTCATATGTTTGTCCCTCTCAATTAAAGGTGGAGACAATTGGCGATGCCTATATGGTAGTAGGTGGCGTCCCTGTGCCCGTACCCACTCACGCTGAGCGAGTTGCTAACTTTGCCTTGGGGATGATAATAGCAGCTAAAGGAGTACAGAACCCAGTTTCTGGAAATCCTATCCAAGTAAGTTGTTAACGCAAAGATGCACGTGTGTCTGTCTGCTACTTGGGTTGGGCTTCTGGTTAATGTGTTGCAGTAGGACATCAAAGAGCTGCTTCTGACTCCTCTATGACATTGGGCAAGGCCACATGGGTATATTTTTCATGAAGAGCCTCTCCCCGTGGATATTTGATATTTTACTGGTGTCCAGTGTTGTGTTAGGATGAACTTTTAGGTGGCTGGATAGCATTAAGAAAGATGTTAAATAACAAGTGACGTTTCTGGGGGGTGTTTTATGTCTTTGTAAAGATTAGAGTTGGGATCCATACAGGTCCTGTCTTGGCTGGAGTTGTTGGAGAAAAGATGCCTCGTTATTGCTTGTTTGGAGACACAGTGAATATAGCTTCCCGGATGGAGAGTCATGGTGTCCCGAGTAAAATTCATCTAAGCTCCAGTGCCTATCAGTGAGTAACTATGATGGAAACGTTGCCTGTTAACTGCTAAAAAACACTGCCTTGACAGCTGCAGCTTTCACATGTAGATGATGCTGTCTTTAGTCACTGATTTATGCAGTTTACTTGTAAAGAGAAATCACTGCTTGCAAAGAGTTTTATTTATTCTCATTATTTCAAATGCACTTGTATATGGAGACAGAGGTTTGAGAGTCTCAATCCTAGAGAGCAAAATATGGTAAAAAAATAATTGTGATAGCTTATTTGGAAATACCAATAGAGTGATGTAAATGTTAGAAAGACGGTCGGAACATTTAATTTGACATCCTGCATAACAAAAGCTTTAAAATCTCTCTGATTGAGCACAACAATTTGTGGCAAAACAGTTTTATTTGCACTTACTAAGGATTAAGTTCATAAACCACTACCTTATTCATGCAGTGAGTAATTTACTTTCCTAAAACTCATGGCACTAAAAATTAAATACTACGTTTTCAAGAATTTTATCTGTGCATAAAATATGTTTGCAAGAGGTGGAAGTGAAGACAAGCTACAAAGGAGGAGTACAAAACCATTGTCTGGGCACGTAGGAATGACATTAGGAAAGCCAGAGCTCAGCTATCATTGAGATGGGCAAAGAAGGTTTGAAGGCAATAACAGGAGCTTCTGCTACGTTAGCAGAAAAGTCTAAATGGAAGTGTGGACCTGCTGTGGCAGGTGATTTAGTGACAGTGCCTTGAATAAAGGCTTGAGTTACTCAAGGCCTCTCTTGCCTCAGTCTACACTGATGAGGTCTCAAGGTCCCTGCACCTAGAGTCAGGGTTCAAGGAGCAGGTGAAGTACCAGTATTGGAAGAAGATCAGGGGTCTTTTGAGAAATCTCAGTCTATAGAAGTATATGGGAGCAGATGGGATGCCTCTAAGGGTAATGAGAGAGCTGGGTGATGGCATTACAGTGCTGCTGACTGTTATCTTTGGAAGGTCATGAAGATCAGCACCGTAGCGAGCGAAGAAAGCCAGATGTTACACCTATATTGAAAAATGGCAAGGAGGGCAGGCTGGAGAACTATAGGCTGGTTAGCTTCATGTCAGTCCCAGTGAAAGTCAAGTCCTCTTGGAAGCCATTTTTGGACACATGAAGGTGGCAATTGGGAATAGCCAGTCTGGATTTACGAGGAGTAAATCATGTTTGACGAACCTGATCGCTTTCTCCAATGAAATGACTGGAGATAGTTCTGTCTAACTGGTATTGGCTGCTTCAGTTCTTAATTCCTAGTTACTGATCAATAAGAACCCTCCACCATACTGAGGTATTTGACTATGTGATCCATTGATTTTTTGATCAGGCTGTACGTGTACAGCTAAAAAGCACAGCACGCTTGAATAAACAGTTGAAACAAACCCTTAGTTGTTCACGGATCAATACTGTTTTTCCCAGACTGTTGTGATTTGATTACTTAGATTACAGTAGCTCTTCTAAAACATCAGTGTCATTTTTGCTAATCTTGAATTTTCCTGTGTCGTTTTGTTTTTGATATTTTAGATGCCTAAAATACAAGAATTTTGAGATGACTGAAAGAGGAGAAATAGAAGTAAAAGGCAAAGGGAAAATGCACACATACTTCCTCGTTAGAAATAAAACTGCAACTGAGAATGAGATAATGGGAAGGCCAATGAAAGGCTTAGATTCTGGCCATGAATCTGTTCAGTCCTTTCAAGAAGGCAGGACTGAAACAATACCAAATTGTCATCAGCCAGGTAGAGTGAACTCCACATCTCTTTCCCCTCCTTGAACAAATGAACTTTAAGACAACTCAATTGAATATTCTTTTCTGTTCTTCTTTCAGTTACTCAGACTCAGCTAGAGAAGGACCAGACCCCAGCTATTGCAATGAAGTATATTGATGGCCCCACAGACGCACAAAACAGCCTCAAAAGAAGAAATCAAGCAAAAACTGCAGATTTAAGAGGTGGTTATTTAGTTACCAGCTAGCAAAGACAATAGAACTAGGAAGTAACTGAGGCTGAGTCTTGCAGCTTTGTTATATTCATCTTCTGAATAATGTTTTACTCAAGCAAGAAATTCATGCCAACATATCCATGTTGGTGAAATTAACCATTCTGCACGCTGTTTAGGGCCAAACAAATTCACCTGCAGAGCAATCCTGGGTGTTAATTGTGCACTAGGGAAAAAGAAGCTGACATAGCTGTCAAACCCCAGAGTCCTCCTGGTAGTGCAAACAGAACGGATAAGTGGTAGACAGCTCTTCACGTGGGCGCACCCCAATTGTTCATGTACACATCGGTACCAAAACCTTACCACACAAACCCAATACAACCTCTTTTCCTAGAAAAAGCTGCCATTATTATTTGTAGTTATGGGGAAGCCCTTATCAACTCAAACCTGAGAGAGAGAGACCTCATGGGTTCTGCAGCCTGTCTGTCCTCAAGCCAGTCTCTGGCAGGGGTTAGGAGGATTTATTACCACGCCCATGTTCTGCGACCAAAGTTCGTTGTCCTTTGAAGTATCTGATACTGAAAAACAGATAATGGGTCTGATGCCATAACAGCCTAATCTAAGGCAGCAAGTCTTGTAATTCTATTTGCATGTTTTGTGGATTTCATGAAGACTAAATATGTTGCCACTGATTACTAGAAAATATTTTACTGCCTTCCCTCCCACCCGCTTAGACGCGGTAGTTAATGTAGTATATGGTGTGCTGACAAACAGAAGCCTCTACGGTCATTGAAAACTCACGCTAAAGGAGTGTTTCCTTTCAGGCAAAACTTACGATTCCAAAAGCGATGGGAGTCTCCATGGCAACCAGCATGCAGATGATGGTCCTTGTCCTCTAAGCCAGGGAAGAGTCAAGCCTGCTACTGAAGAATCACGGATCAGAAACGTTCGCTCTAATTTTTGCACTTTACTCTAAGTTTCTTACTTTTTACATTAAACAGAGGAATTTTATTATAATTTAGTGCATTTTGCTGTTGTGGGACTGATTTTGTATATCAAGTACCACATGATTTTGTAAAAAAAAAAAAGAAAACAAAAGAAAAAAGACATTTCATCACAGTTTTCAGCAAAAAGAAAATAATGGAGGATATTTTTTTTAAATCAATCTACGCATGCCATATAATACTCCCACTGGAGAATGAAACCACCACAAGATGCTTTGACGACCTATTTTTCAGCCTCTGCCATGTCTTTGGATGTCCCTGTGTAAAAATCACTTTTTGGTATGTCATGCAGCAAATTGAGAAAGAGGTGACTCATCCAGCTAGAAATATTCCTACTCAAATCAGCACTTGCCATAAAAGAAACATTCCCTGAAGTGACCATCTGTCTTGACTTCAGCACAGCCAACTTCTCCACGTAAGGTTAGCGGAGTCTGAGCTACATTTTAACTGTGATGACAGTTTGATCTCCTAATGGGTCTTTTATTGGGTAAAAGCATTACGCAGTAGAAGTGCCGAATAGATCTAATACAACCTGTATTTTTCCAGCCAGAAGAGAAAATTCTGTGTATTTTATAGCACACAGCAGTAAAACCCCATCCGTGACCTTTGAACCAGCTGTCCATGCTGTACTTAGATGATCGTAGAAGGACACACACGTGGAGTTACGTAGCATCACAACACTGAAGGACTGTTCAAGGCCTATGAACTATTTGAGACCTTCAAACGAGTTGCCAGTTTATTTCTCATTTTCTCACCCCAGTTAAAGAAAAATAAAGTCTCAGGACTCAGCCTGTCAGTGCTGGAATTAATGTTGTTAATGTCATTGAAAATAACGGCATTAAAAATCAACATTACTTACCTGGTGTCAGAGGCTCCTCAGCTGAATTACTTCCACGCTGCTATATTCTTAGATTATGACTTATCATAAATGGCAGAGAAAAATTGAAGTTCAGCTGTCAGGGATTTAAGATGTAGGAGCAAAAATACAATGGATATAAAGGTTGTGGACAATTTGGCACATCATAAATTGTGCTCTCCCTCCCATAAGGGGAGCTTGGAGTAGGTGGAACGTGCTTGTACTGGGTGACTTTGACAGGAGATGCGCCCTGCACACCCATTTATTACCTGTGGGCATGGGTTCGTTGTCTAAGGATGCAAGCATGGGACCTATTTGAACTTTGAGCAAGAACTCACTGCAGATGATAACGTTACTCCTCTGTTACAGCCTGGAGCATCACATTTCCACCTCTGTGTCTGTGGCAAGAGTGAGGCTCTTTAAACACCAGACAGAGAGGTAAGACTGATGAAAGGCATCTCTTCCTCTCTATAATATAACAAGATGAAATTTCACCTGGTCAGATTTTCTTTCTATATCTCTGAGGCAGTGGCTCCCTTGTCTGGGTGCTCTACAGCTCTGACTAGTAGTGTCTGCAAGTAGTGCAGACCAGCAGAGGAGGACGTGTAGAGCAAAACCATCAGTGCTGTTGTCCACACTACAGATATTTCAGAGGGCTTGCTAGTGTGGTCCCACTCACTGAATACCTGTTAGATTTTGGAGCACCTTACAAGCACATCCTCCGACTTAGTTTCATCCAGAAGATATCCATTTGTGTGCTTCGAGACCACTCCTCAATGTGAAGCAAAGGCTGGTAAGTGGGTTTGACCAGGAAATTCACTCAGGAGGGTACTCCTGACTCTGAAATGCTGATGTAGACGCACCCTTTAACATTAGCACTTTTCACAGTATAACTGAGGTGCACCATTCTGGGAGAATGCAGTTTCATGAATGGCAGGATTTACTTATTTATAATGATTTTGCTATCTAGGCACTGTTCATTATTTTGGTAAGGGCGAGATCTACTGTAGGTTGAAGATGCATCTAAGGATTATTATTGTTAACTTGGATATCAAGATTTTAAACATTTGACTGTGTGCTACCCTCAGACACACAACATCTAAATTTCACCTTCATCCTCGGTAACTCCTCCCCGTGGGCCCAGCGCTCATGGCTTTGCACTTATGCATTATGAACACAGCTTCAAAAAGACTTTCCTAAAGAAAGACAATGCCCAACTTCTCCCTCACTTACAATGATTTAAACATGAAGTTAAATCGGCACCACTGATTCAAGTTGAGAATCAACTCTGACAAGACTTCTTTGTCTCCAACCTAGCGATGCGTTTCACTGCTCTTGACTGGTCATGCTGATGGAACGGAGAACTCGTCGTTTAACAAATGGCAGTGGTGGACTCTCTCTTTATCAGCATTTGCTATGGAGATTTAAAGCAACAGCCCCAAGCACAAGCCTGACACAGGGGTGTACGTCTCTGAGAGCGTACATGCCAATGCAGGAGGGAACCTCTTGCTGTCTCAGCTGCTCTTGCAGTCCCATACTTATGTGGCTGAATATGACTGACCAGCTCTCCAAAAGGAATGATTTCCAATTGGAAATGCTCTGTAATCCAACAAGCCTGGCTATCGGTGACTAGGGCTTAGTATATATTCCAGAGTGGTTTTAGGTAGAAGCCCAGGCCTCCTCTGAACTTGTATGGATTCTCTTGGGAAGAAGAAAGAAAAGGACCATGGTTTAATTGCTGCCTATATCTCTCTGCCCAAATTTTAACATGTGCTTTGCTTATTCCCGCCCTTTTTGCGCTGAACAATCTATGAATGTTTAATATTGGAATGTTTTAATTGCCAGTAAGAGCTCCATGGTAAGTGACTTCATGCTGTGCTGTGGTAAAACTGATGTGCTAAGTGGCTTCTCTGTGGCCTCTGCTACAACGTGGTTCTCCTGGAGATGCAGAGCTAGGTCAAATCTGCACAATTGCTTTTAAAAATCAATGATGTGCCTGTGCATCATCGTATGTTCTTAAGTCTGTGGGCACTGCTAAAGACTGCAAAAGTATAATTCAAAAATAAATCTTTCCATGAATATACTGATGGCCATTTGTCAATGACTGCTTTGATTCCTTTCCCTCTTTTGCCTTCCACCTTTTCTGTTCATTTTCCTTCTGAGGATAGAAAAGTTTAAGTCCATTATACCTTAATAAATGCCCAGTGAGTTTAATTTCTTGACTGTACACAAAGTTATATGTATTTGTGAGACACCAAATTGGCAGCCAGTATTGTCACTGTCATATGCTTACTAATACACAGTCTTAGTGTCAGTGACCTATCTACATTGAATTGTCATGAAAAGGGTGGGAGAAGCGCATTCCCTTTGCTGCTTCATGGAAGCTGAGGCTTAGAAAACTTAAAAGTTGAGATTTTTGAAAGCTTTCTAGCGCATATGGAATCCGAAATCCCATTACAAACACCAAATCTGGTGTTCCACCATGAATTTTCATAGACCTTAGGTAACTCAAAGGTCTAGGGGCCAGATTTTAAAAGACATTTGTTGTTACTTTGCTAAGTGAAATCGACTGGATTTAGATGCTTAACTGAACACATATGCCATGTCCTGTTTCTGGCAATGGAGCTTTCATTAAAACATTTACAAACCACTTCCCTGTAAATGCCTTCTAAAACGAGCTGTTCAGTAGACTTTCCAAACTGTAACCTCATTTGCTGGAAATCACTGATTCATTACTTCTGCCATTACAATGCAACTCTCTATGGACCCAAGCTGAAAATAAAATCCACAAATAAAATAGCATTGAAAGTGAAATCATTACTTCATTGGTGAGAATCTATTAGAAATGTACTTGAATATACAAAACGGTGCATTTCAAAATGAGAAAAGGAGCACAGATTTTTATACAACATTACGGATAATCCAGAGGGGATTTTTTTCCACCAGGTCTCTGCTTTCACTTTTGAAGCCTCGAGTTTAAGAATAGACAATGAGATGAACATCTTCTTTAAAGTTACTAGTACGAACACCTACTGTTCATGCGTTCTCTGTGCAATCCAATTTTCAGTGCTGCCTGTACATAAAGAAACAGCAATTTTGTGCAGTATTTTTGGTCCATAAGTACTTGTAATCAAAATAAACAAGTGGGACACAGTCTTTACTCATATGACTAGAGCTAGCAAGTACTCATCATTTTTTACAAGCAGTTTGTACTTCTCTCTCACATTTATTTTGCATCCGTTTGCTGAATTTCTGCTAATGATTCTTGATCCCAGCCACGCTTGGAAGACATTCCTGAAAAATTCTGATATTAAAAATTCTTCCTATTTTGATCTGGTGTATGATGTCTAGTCTCTGACCGGATGAACACACCAAGTCAGAAACAGATTTGCAGTCACATTTACATACTGATTAGCACTTACTTTCCCCTGTGCCCCCTTAGAGATGAACCCCAAATGGACATAAAGAGTCATTGCCAAGCTTTGTAGAAATTCAGAGTGATGTTAAGAGGGCATTACAGATTCAGCTAACTTTGCTGTGTTAGTATCGTTAAGTTTCAAAGCTTCACATACAGAGAAAACCTGACAGGCTCTTTAACAGCTCTCATTTTGTCACTCACATCAAATACCTTTCTGACAAGGGAATCGGCAAACACAAGTGGCAACATGATTTCCACTGTTTGTGACAAACACCTCGAAATCGGCTTCAACGTCCTGTTTACAGCAGTCCTAAGGTGAGGCATCCTTCAGACACATTGCACAGAAGCTACTGTGTGGAGGAACCTTTGCTATCGTGTGGCTTCATCACGGTGCTCCGTCTTCCAGGCGGCTTCGGCGTGGCTTCCATTTCCTTGCTAAACATGGGGCCAGTGACCCGCAACACAGGCTGGGTGGTTCTCCGCAGGCACCCTGCCAAAGCGTTTTGCAGGAAAGGAACCTGACACGTAGCTATCATTTAAGGCCAATTTATCTCAAGAATCAATGGGCCTTTAAAAATTCACCAGCTCACATGTCCTTTTCAGTGATGGTGGTTAACCGTTTTGTGCTTTGATTCTGTGGGCTTTTGAGAGAACCCCGATTTTCAGCATATGATGACATATCCATTGGTAAGAGGAAACTAACGGCCTTTACTTTACCCCTGGAGAAAAACAAGAAAGCATTATGAGGATTAAAAATGTATAAAATATGTAAAGAAACTAAATAAAACCACCCCAGCAAGCAAAAGGTAAATGCTTTCAGCGCTTGCACGCCGCACGGAGGCAGGAATTCATGTCCCGCTGGGACAAAGCTCACACGGTCTTCCCACGGGACCGAGCATGGCTTGCCTGTCTGCTGGAAGCATCTGCCTTTTTCCACCCATCCTTACGGCTCCCTGTCAGACTGTGAAAACAGAGGGACAGGCTCCTTTATGTGTCCCCAAAGCAGTTGTTTGGCAAGTAAGAGGACTGGGTTTTGCAGAGCTTTGCTTTTCGTTCTGAGTCTCCTCTGCAATCACTGGCAGCTCACTCCGGCCCTTGGGGAACAGGAGAAAGGAAAGCCATGAAACTATGGAAGTACTTCTTGTTGGTTACAGGGGGGTGTCTGTGATTTCCTTGCCCCTTCTCACCTGCCAGTTAGACCTGTCCCACTGGAAGGTGAAACGCCTGAACACCCCAGTGGTGACATTTGTACTAAATGTGCCTTGTGCATTTTGTAGTTTTACTGTAACAGTCCTGAAAACAATTCCCAGCCTCCCCTATCCTGCCTAGTGTATTAAAATATTTAGTCTTTTTTATTTACCCAAGAAAGTGGGAGTCATGGTATAAAGAATGCTTTAGCATATATGAATGAAAATGTCATAGACATGCAAATTAATGAGTATTTATTAGCAGGGCTGTCATTTTATTACTTGGACACAACTGCACTCGAGATAAATCCAAGGTGCTACCTCTAAAGAGTTCATTTTAAAGCAGAAATATTCAACGTCACATACAGGATTATAGTTTTGGAACAAGGTGTGAGAAAACTAAAATAAACAAAGAGAAAAACCTGTCACGGCTCAGCATGCTGGGAAGCAAAAATGTCATCACTGTAAAAAATTAAGCTTAATTAGCTTGCTGAACTCATTGCCACAAATTATCCCACTAGTTAAAAGCTTACAAAGATTTCCCTCTGTGTTAGACCTTTGTGTATATAAAGGGAAACATCCACCATTTCGACCAGAAAATATATAAATTTTTTTGCCATATAAGAAACACAAAGCTTTAACCTTCAGGATATGACCCAGGCTGTAGAGGGGGGTAGGTAAAAGGCCTTTCCACAGCCATTCCTGCTCCTAAAGCAGCAACATTGAGCAGCCGAGGGGCATGGTGCCACACTCACTGCCGTTCCCAGCTGACAAGGCAGCTCTAAAGAGAGCAATAAAATAACAAGCGCCGTTCCTTTGGCCACTGGGTAACGGATGCTCTTAAACCCGTAGGTCCCGAGGCATTAGTTGTAATTGATCTATGTCGCTATTTCGATTGCTTTGAAAGCTGTCTTTCCCCTTAGGAGAAAGCAGCAGAATTTGCCGTTGCCGTTCCTGCTCCTGCAGACTGACCCCGTGTTTCCTAACACACACGCGCACACACACACACACACACACACACACACACACGAGGGGCGTTTATGTGCACCGAGAGTCTTAAGTTTCCCTGAACCCAGCGGAGCATAGGCTGAAATCCAGAGTTACAGGGTCAGGGTGCTTTTGAAAACGATCCCAGATCCCTGCCAGGGACTAAATTTAGGTGTTTAAATGCTGTAAAACATCTGACCCTCAAACGCCCTTACAAGGAACCATAGGTGCCTGTGAAAACTTGACCTCGTGGTCCCCTCCCAGTGCCGGTGAGGAGCGGGGCTGCTGGCCGGGTTTGCCCGGGGGGCGTGAGGGGCTGTGCCTGCTCCGCTCCGGGGACGCGGTGCCGTGGGGGGGGTACAGGGTGACAGCCGACACAGGGCCACACGGACGGGGACGTCAGTGCAGGCGGCAGAAGCCATTACAGCCCTCGGGAGTCCTGTCCCGGGACGTGTGTGGGCAGGCAGACCCACCGGCTTCTCCGTGTTCAAACACACCTGGCTTCAAGGACATTTGGACCCTTTCTCTTTTCAGCCCGACACGATCAGTGCTAAAATCAGCAATCTAAATGGATTCCCAGGGCGTGTATCGGCACCGGGAGTGACTGGGGATATCACGTATCGCACTCTCATTACTGGTGCTTCTACCTTTGATGGTTGCCCTGTGTGGGAAAGCTTCTCATCAGAGACCACAGACGCCCAGGGCTTGTCCAGCAGCCATTTCACTTCATTTAGAAGCTGTCCCGAGAATATTTTTCTCAAGGCTGAAAGCGTTAACTGGTAATGCTTCAATTGCAGGGGAAAGATGATACAGTGTGTATAAATCCACGGGCCATATTAACCACACGTTCAAAAGCATAGTTCAGAGTTCCTCGATATCTCCATGCTTTTTGTTCAAAGTTTAAAAAGCCTTTTCAAGCTTAGCTTGTCAATCTGCAAAACCCTGCCTGGCTTTAAAGTGGAGAAGATTTCAACCCCCTTCCCCCTCCCCTCTCCTTTCTATAGCAGATCTAAACTGCTAACGCTGACGATCTTGACATGTTGCAAGGAGGAGCAGGACATCTTTCCCATCTGCTCAATGCCCATATACATTCAAACAATCAAAAATTTTGCTGATAACGAACTAAAACCCAAAGCAACGTCCATATGTATTAATTACTGGGTGAAACCGGCAGCTAGCCCTGGAAGCCGATGCCCTGAAGGCAAACTGAACCCACCTGCACCTATAGACATGCCCCTGAAACAGCTCCGTTTTCCTGGAATGGCTGTTGGAGAGGCAGTTGGCCAGTGTTTTTTGGAGCCCCTTCTCCTCCCCGCTGTCGAGCTGTGTTGCGGCAGGAGGGGCTGGTGGCGGGGCACGGCCCGGCACCTCCGGGAGCCCATTGCTCGGGGGCCTCTGTTGGGACCGCGCGGCAGAAGAAGCAGGCGCTGGCAAAGGAGTGGGGTAGCGCCGCACCGTCATGGTGGTATCTGAGTAGCAGAGACAAAAGCAGAGCTAGGAACAATAATAATGAGAATTCAGATATCCCCCATGTATTTTTAATCACTTTCATTTGGCTCAAAAAAGTTTTGTATGTGAGGAGGCCAAAAGGCAGAAGAGGCCAAACTGCCCCTTTGGGTCCCAGCCTTTCCCCTGGATGGCAGCTGGAGAGGAAAAGCCACGTGGCTGGAAAGCACTCTGCACATCTGCCTCGCTTGCCAAAAGACCAGTCGGCCATTCCCAAGCTGACGGCACCCACAGCCACCAACAGCCCCAGTTTCAGAGGCCCTCAGGTTAGTGACCGGAGCACGGGGCTCAGTGGGCTTGGCAAGCAGGCGTTATTCATAGCTTCGTGCAAACCCACGAGTACTGTTCAGCCTCTCATCTCGTTCATTTTCACAGACTTGTCTCAAAACTTGTAGAGGCATTTCTCCACGGCCTGGACCTCTCCAGGAGGCTGGTTCAGAGCTGAGGCTAGGTTGGCCACAGGACCTGTGGAGCACATGGACTGTAATGGCAGCTGCAACTCATAGCACACACCATGCTAATGCCAAGAAGCTGCGTTAGGGAACCAGTTTTCCAGTGGCCTGGATGTGACAGACACCAGACAAGGAGGTGACAGGCCTCAAGAACATACGATACCCAACAGCCTGACCCTGCCAATAAACACATCCAATTCTAGATAACCGCTTCTCACAAAACAACATTTTGCTCTAATTCCTGCTTCATTAAATCCTCCAGAAGCCCCAGCCAGAATTCTATAACTGAGGAATATTCCCATTTTTCCCCTCTGATAAAATTGTGAAGAGATGGTATTCCTTTGGCCCCTCTCTCCTTCAGCCTAAACTAACTGCATTATCTGCAAAAAGAAACTGCACATCTGGTGCGATGTATGCAATGCATCACTATTTGTTACTATTTGTAGAGTTTTTCTCACCTTTTACTAAGGTAATAGAGGTTACGGCACAATTATAACCGTTGGTGCTTTTCTGTCTGAAACAGACAGGGGACTGGCATGGGCAAAACTCTATCGAGATAGTCCATGCCCATGAAATCTTAAAGCAGTAAGGCAAATTCTGCTTAGGAAAAGAGAAATTGAACTCTTTGAGTTGAACTCTCAACAGTTCAGTTGAGCAGCAGCAACATTCTCCACTCCATCCCACACGCAGCTTGGGGGATGCATGTACCCCATCAAAAGACCCCAGAGTGAGACACCCCGTTAAGGCGGGTTTGGGTGTGGGCACTGAAGGAGGCCAGAGCACTCCCATCAAGTTGACTAGACAGACGGCCGGTGGCTCATCTCCCATCATGGGAGGTCCGTCATGGGCAGCCCTGGCTCTTCAGTACCTGTCTGCTCCTTTGGCGCGGGAGGAGGACCGGCTGCGATGTTTCCATGCAGGGATGCTGGAGGGCCAGCTGGTCCTTCCCCATCATCAGCGAGGCTCCTCACGTCACCGTTCCCACCTCCTCTTGCTGCTCCTCTCTCCAGCGGCGCCACGCTCTGCCTGCAGACCTGCAGCTCTCCTCTCAGGGCCCTGTTTTCCCTCTCCAGCTTGTTGATTTGGGAACGCATCTTGCGGATGACCTGGAGGAGGTGCATGTTTCCCTCCATGGTCCCACGCCGTGCAGCAAGCCTCCTGCCCTGCGGAGAAGCTCCTGAGCCAGCAATGGGCAGACCCTGCCCTTAAAACCTCTGGACAATAGGAGTCCCTGCTGCAGGCAGGGCTTGGGCCAGCTCCCTGCGCTGGGAGGGCTGGAGCGGGCTGGCAATTTATTAAGAGAGAGGCCCATAATTTATTGATTCGAGGTCTCGTGTTTCAGAGCGGAGCCGGGCCTTTTACTTGCGGCACAAATCACTGTCAACACAATACCGCTACCTCATCGCACAACCCTCCCCCCCCACCCCGGCTTACCTCAGGCTCTGGGTTCCTCCAAACGGACCAGGGAGGAAGAATCCACCTGGATCCCGTTTCCTTTGCATTACCCGAAAAGGCCAGCGACCACCTCTGCGGCACAGAGGGACACGTTGTCCTTTGCTGGGCAACAATCCGTCCCTCCCTCAACGCTGGGTGAATTATTCATTTTCCCTCTTCGCATCTGGAAAAGAATGAGCAATTTCTCAAAGGAAAAGTAGATTTCCAAATGAAAGCTGAGTTAGCGCATTGTATTAACAAGGTATTGTATTGTATTAACAAGGTACACCAACAGCTGAGGTGGACGAGCAGGTAAACTAAAGCTCTCCCAAAGGCCCACAGCAGAGCTCGCTGCCCCTTCCTGGGTGCTTGGGGAGGTTTGCTGGAGTGGAGTGGCTGCACCAGCATCCACGAACGTAAGGAGAGACAGGCCGGGCATGAATCTTGCATTAGGAAGGGGAACACAATCCTCCGCGCTGCCCTCATCGCCTAGTACCTAAAGCAATCCTTCTGCTGGCAATAAAATGCATAAAACTGCAGAATAGCCTCTCCCCCCACCTCTAACTTACTTCAAAATATAAAACTGAGAAAGCCAGCAGGAAAATAGTTTAACAAACCTTTCGCTTTGAGACCATTCAAACACTTCCCACTGGCTCAGCAGTGACTCAGGAATATCTGAGAAAATAAGAACCTGTCGGCCACATGCATTTCCCGGCTTCGCAACCAGAGGCAGGTGGAAGGAAGTAAAGCTGGTGTGAGATGCTCAAAGTAAGAGATGACATGGTTATATTTTTTCCAGAGGGTCTCAGAGGAGGGCTACAGCGAGGAAGCCATCAGGTCTTGGGGAGGATCTGCCGCCCAGCAGCTACCGCAAAGTTGGGCAGAAACTGCTGCTAGTGAGAGAAAAACAGGGATGCAGCAAGGAGCTTTGCCGTGGGGGCAATGCTGCTGTCTGGGGAGCAGCATCCTCAAAAAGTGCTGCGTAAGGACCAAGTGGTTCCCGCGGTTCACACTGTGCTCGCTGCCGCTCTGACCTACAGCAGCACGCCGTGCCTCAGCAAGGGCAGGTAGGACTTGCTGTAAGACCTGCATGAATACACAGCTACGCTAAGTTTTCCAGTGGCACAAGGCTGGGGACTGGGAGCTGTGGGAGTCACAGGCAGCCCTGCCATCACCTCTCGGGGACCTCTCCAGAGGCCTCTGCGCAATTCGGGCTGCGTGCAGAGAGGTAACACAAATCTGAGTTTTCAGGCTGCAAACAAAGCCCACAGCAGCCACGATCTCTCCTGAAATCACAGTGCAAGGGGAGGAGCACATCGGCCCTGCTGTGCTTCCCCTGCCCGCTGTGGGGCTGCTGACACTGGGCTTGACGTGCCGGCATCAGTCTCGGCAAAGCTCCTGGTGGGTGGCGGCTGCCCTCTCTCCAGCCCGGACGGATTGCACCACCAACAAGCATCAGCTTATGTTGAGGTTATTTCCTCCCCTCCAGAGAGGTGCATGTTGCTGAGGACATCGCAATATACAAATGGGAAGGAGTGGGCAAAGCTGGGCTCAGAAACGGGCTTGGACCCAGGCTTAAATAACAGTGCAGGTGCCCCTCACCGGAGATGATGTGCTGTGAGCAAAACCGCTGGAACCAAAATACAAATCCCCCACCATTTTAGAGTCATCCAAGGATTTAAAACATAGGGGCAGCCCTCCAGCGTTGGTTTCAAATTTATGTTTCTGTTTCTTCAGCAAGTGGCTCAGGTACCGGAGCAGCAGCAGCACTGGTGTGTAATGATAATATCGCTGCTGATCCTGCAGCTGGCAGGTTTGGGTGGGCAGGGGACACTTGCCAGCTCAGCAATCAGCTTACCCGCCTGCAACTGAAGATGTCTGCTCCTCCGACCCCACACCCCGCTGTAACCGACCTTGTGTTGTACCAGAGTCTTCCAAGGAATCGGCGTTTGCCTCACGACCTCGTACTGCTGCTCCCGCTGCCATTCCCTCCCTGGGACCCACGGGCAACCATGTATTTGTAAATTTGGTGGGGTTCGAGATGTGCACCTGCGTTGCCAGATCTGGGGCAGGTCCCAGGTGCTGCCGCTTCACGGGTGGGACACACACTCAGTGCCTCGTCCCTGTGGCACACTCTTAGGCTACAGATTTTGGCTAGCCAGCTTTCCCTGCGGTGCCTCCGACAGAAACTATAGCTGTCCAGTTTTCACTCTGAAATGCTTCTAAGATGAAGCCATTTAACAGAAAGGACAGAGCTTCTCACACCTAGCTGCTTGTACTTTGTAGGGCCATTGAAGTAGGTCTAGCTGTCTTCACCTTCAGCCCGATCCGAACCTTTTCATCAGGAGAAATACCCGAGCACAGAGGTGAGGCTCCCGGCAGCTGCGAGAATGACAATCCCCGTGCGCGAGTGCCGGAGCGTGCGCTGGTTCAGTGGGCTGTACGAACTGCATACCAAGTAGCACTGCAACAGAACACACGTGAAGAAAACACAGAAGCCTTGTGGAGCAGCTTCATCCAGAACTGGGACCATCCAGAACTCTTTATCCTGGCACTGCTCGACACTCTGCAGCGCCCTGCCCTGCCCGGTGACGCGAGATACTGGTGCACGTACCTGGCTGCCGCGGGGGGTCCCTGGGGAAGGGGCTACGCTGCGAGCGGAGAAGGCATGTTGTGAAAATTTTCATCAAAAAACGACACCTGCATCGCTAGAAAAGCTGTTCAGTGATGGCGGTAGCTGTCTCACTTGCCAGATCTGCTTTCTTGCTCCCCTGAAGGTTAGAGAGAGAAAAAAACACAGAGGACTCATTGCTACTCCAGTAAAACTAAATATATATATTTTTTTGTTCTAAATCACAACATTTTGCCCTAGAAAATCCCTCAGCAGTAGGTGCGTGGATATTTTCTGCGGCACGCTGCAGCTGGCCGTGTGTCATGTCTGCCGGTGGCTCAGGAGCCCCCCTGCCAGAAGACCGAGTCTCCCCTGGCCAGGGCTGAACCCAAGCAGCAGAGCACAAGTACCGGCCCTCAGCTTCCCATCAACATGCCCCAAAGCAGCACCGCGACACCCTCGCCCTGTGCCAGCGCGGCGGGGACCGCTGGCCCCAGCTGGGGCTGCCCCGTCCCACCACATGCGCTGGGCAGAGCGGGGCTGGGCTGCCACAGGTTGCAGCTTCGGGGAGGAGGAGATGGAGGCAGAGGACCAAGACTGGGTGGGGAAAGTGTCTTTCTATTACTACTTAGCAACAAACAAACACCCTTCCTTTTTGCCTGGCATCATAACTCCTCCTTCCCCATAGACTTCCATCCTTATGATGCTCTGCTCCCCCCTTGGATGCATCTGCCAGCTGCAGCACCTTCCCCCCGCCTGCCACAAGGCACCCCGTCACTCTGCTGAGGACCAGCAATGCTGCACCCCATCTCCAGCCTCGCCGGGACGGGCTGGAGGAGAAGCACAGCAGCCTGCCCACCCCGACACGTAACTCGTGGGAAAACCCGGGGGTGAGAGCAGCTCGCAGCTCCATCATCCCCACACCAAGCCTGAAGCCCAGGTGTCCATAAGGGCAGGAATCTCCAGGGCAGGTTTGCTGTTAGCGATGTCAGCAACGCTGGATTTATTCATCCCGTAAAAAAATAGCTGGGCAAAAGCACAGCAGCACTAGTCAGGGTCAATGCCAAACTCCTCCTCTTGCCACTGCACAAGAACATTGCCGTGCCCCGAGTCCTTGCCTGATTTCTGACTTTGACTTACATTTTTTGCTTCTTTATGGTGCAAAGGATATGGTGCAAATTCTTTTTTGAATCCATCTGCACAATTTAATGAGGTAAAAAAAAAGAATATTTCAGTGGGTTTAAAAGCGAATAAAAAGGAAATGGTTTTTAGCGTGTTGATTCTGTCTTGCTGGCTTGCCCTTTTGATCATTTAGCTCCTGTAACTCTGCAGGACCTGTATAGGTCTAATGTCGAAATTTTATTCTGTATTGGCCTTCTCCTTATTTAATTCTCAATTGGCTGCCCCATTTTAGTCAAAGAGGTAAATGTATATTTTTCCCTGGTTTTGATTTTAATTTCTCCACTTTCACTCTTCTCAAAGTTTAGACATTTAGACCTTTAGGCATCTGAATTACCCATAGCCTACGTATGCTTTACTTGGCCAGTCCTACTGCTTCAGGCTCAGCAGAAGGTTTGAGATTGATACTCTACTTGAATGCGTTTTCTCCTACGCATTCGAATAGCAGCTTAACGTGGTGGCACACGTGACACGCTCTACAGGGGCCTTGCTCACTCCAGCCTGGAGAGCTGGCAGCCGCCGGAGCTGGCGTCGGTGTCCTGCAGGTGCTGCTCTGCCAGGCCAGGTCACGTCTTGCTTTGAATGACTTTCATCTGCAAATGCTTAGCCATGCAAAGAAACATCCTTCTTGTAACGGAAGGGTTCTATGGACAAGATATTGCTGCACAAATTGATAAAGTTCTAATAATTGGACAAACCAGCTCAGCCTCTAAAGTTTGATGGTCAAATCTGTGTTTAATACAATTTCCTAACGCGCCCTGGCCACGCGCTCCCCGGGGAGAGCGCTGCTGTCAGCCCCATCTTCCTGACCTGTCCCCGCGGGGCCACCGCTCCGTCCTTGGGTCGGCCTGGGCTCCTGGGCTGAGCTGCCCCCGCGAGGGCAGGCGCAGGAGCTGGCACAGGTTGCTACAGCAACGCCTCAGGCCTACGCCGCAGCAATCGGCTAATTACTCGTTGGCTAAATTCGTTGCGGGGCTGGTTGGAGTGCCCCCCACCCCCCAGTTTTAGCCGTGGGGATACCTCCCCCTCCTTCCAGCTGGCACCGCTCTGCAGCTGAACAGAGGAACCCGGAGGCCCATTTTGGTACATTCCCAAAACAAGCAATGGTGAAAAATTTCCATACTTATTCTGAAAAGCGTGAATTTTGTCTCCAAGCTATTGCACAGTTGAAATCTGCTATTCCTGAGCCCGTTCTGGAGACAAGGGCAAGGCGTGCCCGTGCTGGGGCACCCGTGTGCGTGGGGTGATACCACACCAGCAGGCAGGTGGCTGTGCTCCCCACTTTGGGACGTCCCCCAGAACCAAAACCCACCCATACTGTAAAGGAAACCCCTTTTCACCCGTGCAGAAGGGCTAAGGGGGTGCCTCGCACACACAGCTCTGCGGGGGCACGGCCGCAGCACCCATAAAGCCACACTAGCCATGAGTGAACGCATCCCTGGGCAGCGGCCAGCCCCACCACCCTCCCGGGAGCTGCTTTCCCGGCTGCCCGCATCTCGCCAGACCGTCACCGGCAGCTGACACGTGTCACTTCTGGAAAAAGCTGTTTTTCTGCAAGCGCTTGGGCAGCAGCGCTCCGGCAGAATGACAATTACCCAGCCGATTGGCAGGACGGGCCCGAGGAGGTGACTGCAGTCGGCCCTGGCGCTCCCCCTGTGACACTGGCATGGGGAGAAGCGGCGCGGCAGCGAGCCGAGCAGGACAGGGACACGGGGACACAGAAGAAGCAGCACAGCAGCGAGCCAAGCGGGACGGGGACAAAGGGACATGGGAGAAGCAGCATGGCAGCGAGCCAAGCGGGACAGGGACACGGGGACACGGGCTGCCTTCAGGCACGGACACGGCCGGCAGCGTTTGGAGCGGGAGCAGGGAGGGCAGAACCCGTGGAAACGTTCACCAGCCCCACGTGTAGCTGGGCGTGAGAGAATATAAAGCTGGCCGCTCTCTATGCTTGAATGGAATCTGGCCTTACACTCATGACTAATTAAACGCTGCCTTTTAACCACCTCTGAGCAGTGAGTTTTGCTCACGCCGGGTGCAGCGAGGCAGTTGTTGTTGGGGGGGGGGGAGGGGGGGCAGAGCAAGCCGCACAACCTCCCAAAAAGAAAACAAGATGGCAAAAATCAATTAACATTTAAAGCATTCTCAGGTTTCATAATCTAATTAGATAATGATGGCACAGAGAAAGTTATTTGATTAGTCTATTTAACAGGTGATTGTTTAACTTGTTAATAATGTCCATTAAGCATCCTTTTTCTTTTGAAGGACCATTTGCCTGTCTGTGCCTGACCGCCTCCCCCCAAGCCTTGCCAAAAGGAACCTTCGGCGGCTGCGGGGAGCCAGGTACCCGGGCAACACACTGAACCTCTGCTGTGCTGTACGCAGCCCAATAATTTTATTATCATTGCTTTGATTTTTGAGTATTCGAGGTTTCTGGAAGAGGTCTGATTTCCAGCAGGGGATGCTCAATGCTTTCAAAAAACCGGGCTTAACCTGAACGTGGGAAATGGAAACTCCAAGATACATGAGTCACATCTGAAAACCTTGGCTATGGTTTTGGACTGGGCTGGCAGTGAAGTCAGGCTATAGAAATGTTTCAAACTTTTCAGAGAGCACTTCAGGCCCCCGTGTCGCACTTCCACGCCTCTGGGCCTCTCTCCCTTTAAGTGGATGCTCAAGTTAGTCTGGAATAATCAGAATTATGCTTCTTTATGCCAGCTCCCCGCAAGCACAACATATGCTACAGAGTACAAAACCATGCCTCGTGCAAGAAAATCGATATGCTCAGCTGGAGATTTTTGTGACTGGGAGCATGGAACTGGGCCCATAGTTACCTGCAAATTAAAACTAGTCATCACTCATGGGAGATCGCCTCACCATTACGGAGCAGCTGCAAGCGGAAAATCCATCCTAAAATTCAAAATGATAATTATTTCTTATCGTTTTTTTTTTTCTCAAACAAAACATACCATGTAAAATGTACGTGAGGACCATAGAATCACAGAATGGTTCAGGTTGGAAGGATATTTGGATCTATGGAGCTGCAAGATACCACGCCATATGTAACCTAGGCAAATACATCTAAAACGTGACTCAGGACAGTAGGGAAGACCACGTGGCATTTGCAGGTCATGAAAACATATCGCAGGACAAGTAACACCCCTCAGTGGGCAAGTAACGCCCTGGCAGCTGTTCTCCAACAGAAATGAATGATTGGAGCTAGCTGAAACAGCATATGGGGAGCACAGCTTAAAAAGCACACAGAAAATGCATCTTCTATAAAGCTGGCGGGTAACTAATCGGAAGAAAGGGAAACGTGCATTTCCATGCTACTGCTCAGGGGGAGATGTTCGTACTGGAGACTTCGAGATACTTGCTTTAGTGAGTAATTAAGAACCGCCTGAAGAATCTGAACAACCTGGACAGATAAGTCAGTAATTACAATTGCAGTTTTGCATTACTGAGGTTTTCCCAGAAATACCTTAATGTCAACTTACTCATAGAATAGTTTGGGTCAGAAGGGACCTTTTGACCTGATAATTTGGACACTGTGACCACCTTCCCCTAACACTGCTGGTTTCACCGTGCTTTTTATTTTTTCCATCTCCAAACGCTCCAACACATGCCTGGGAGGTAGGAAAGTTACTTGCTATTTTCCATAGCTAATATTTCACCAAGGAACCATGCCGGACTTCCCCTGAAAAGAATAATAATGTTCTCATTTCCTCCCCGAGCTGCCCTGCAAGCCCACGGCTGCCCAGAGCTGCTGTCTGAAGACGACAAACCAAGAAAGCATTGGGGGTCCCAGTGCGGGTGCTCGAGCTGGGGTCCACGTGCTCTGGCACCCATCACAAGCCCCCTCTGCCGCGGCAGCTGCCTGGATCACCACCCCATCCACGCGCCTGCGGCAGCCCCTGCTCCAGTGATAGTTTTGAGCGTCCATTTTCCTTCTGGTGTACATTCTGCTGCACGGACTGGGAAGGGGAGGGCTGGGTTTGGCAGCACTCCTCGCTGGGGTGAGCATCACCCTCGGGGACGGGTGCCAGGGGGTGCATGGCCAGAGGGACCAGCATCATTCGGAGCCAACTCCAGCACATCCCTGATTTGAGTCATTTCGAAAAGAAAGCATTCATTTGGCCTTTCCCGAAGTTTTCCCTGCTCTTCCCAACTAAAATTACTTACTCCATTCAGTTTGAGTTAGCAAATAATTCCAGTTGTGTTTTCCAGTAAGAAGGATTATACGTTTGAAGCACAGGAGAGATTTGCTCCAGCCCCAGAGGAGGCAGCGCGAGCAGAGCTGTGTGAATTGCCACTAATGAGGCAGGAGTTAACGACCCTGTGGCCTTGCGACCTGAATGCCCCAGCCTTGGCAGGTGCCGAGCTTGCAAACGGGACTGCTCCCACACGGCTGGTCTCTGGGAAGCACCGACCCACCGTCCTTAATTTTGGGCATTTTTACATCCGCATTCAAGCATCAATTTCTCGCGCGAGCCGCATCCTGTCCTGTGCGGGCAGACCTGCTGTTCTGCAGACCTGCGGAGAGCTCACCCGGGGACAGGGCTGTCCTGCAGAGGAGCTGCCCCACAACCATCCCACAGCCTGAAACACCGGCAAGGGCCTTTTCTCCCCGCTGGTGCCCAGCGTGTGCTCACCGGAGCAGGAGCTGTGCCCTTTCTCGCCAGGGTGGACGTACTTGGGGCCACCACAAAAGCAAAACAACCCCAAACAAAAGAACAGAAAGAGAATAAGAGCCAAGTACATCAGATTTCTGATTATTTTTGCGATAAGCTAAATATTACAAGAAAAATCTTTCATATGCATACCAAACTTGTTAAAAATTGGTAAATGCATTCAAATCCATAGCAGATGCTTTTCAGATATCCTTGACAGATCACCCGTCTTGAAGATTCATCCTCCCATATGGGTTACAGCTGAAAGACTGAGTAGTCAGTTACCAGTTTTAAAAACGTTCACAACCGAAGTGAACACGCAGCCTGATGCTTCTCAGCACACGTGGGACAACATTTGTCACACTGAGATCCAAAAATCGATGTTCAAAGCTAGGCATGAATGTAATTTCACTTTTTCCCGGATCCAGGCCCATGGCTGGGCAGCACAAGGGTATCTGGAGTATGAATGGTACAGATCATCCTCTGGTTTCTCATTTGGATGTTATCCAAAAAAAAAAACAAACCAAACAAACCAGAAAAAACCCATCCCTGTTCAGATCAACGTTACATTGCCAACGTAACATCTCTCCAGTGAATGTTAAGATATAATTACCCTGTAAGGAATGATTCCTATTAAACATTTAATACATCTCCCTCTAATTGAAATTTAAGCCTTTGGTTGTGGTTGGGTGTCACTAAAGATGTGATTAAACATAAAATATGTATAACACTTAACTCCTTTTGGGGTGTTGGGATAGCTTCCACTAAGTAACAAACGTAAATTGTTTCTTTTGCACTCTAAAAAGTTTTTAAAGCAGCTCGATTGGAGGCTGGCGCAGGAAGATCTCCTTCCCCAGATGAAAGGGAACCTTTCACCAGCTTCGCCTGCAGCAGCGGCGGGACAAGAGCCTCCTTGAGCTCAGCTTCGCCCTCTGCATTGCTGCCCCCTGCACCCACTGCCTCCCAGGGCTTCACGCTGCCCCAAACCTCAGCTCTGGAGTCCTCAGCACAAGGAGGGCTTGAACCCGTTGGAACGGGTCCAGTGGAGGGCCACGAAGATGATCAGAGGCTGGAGCACCTCTGCTATGAGGACAGGCTGAGAGAGTTGGGGTTGTTCAGCCTGGAGAAGAGAAGGCTCTGGGGAGACTTTACAGCTCCTTCCAGTACCTAAAGGGGGCCTACAGGAAAGATGGGGAGCGACTCTTTATCAGGGAGTGGAGCGATAGGATGAGGGGTAAGTTTTAAACTGAAAGAGGGGAGATTTAGATTGGATATTAGGAAGAAATTCTTTTCTGTGAGGGTGGTGAGGCACTGGAACAGGCTGCCCAGAGAAGCTGTGGCTGCCCCATCCCTGGAGGTGTTCCAGGCCAGGCTGGATGGGGCTTTGAGCTGCCTGGTCTAGTGGGAGGTGTCCCTGCCCAGGGCAGGGGGGTGGAACTAGATCATCTTTAAGTTCCCTTCCAACCTGAACCATTCTATCATTCTATGAAACCCCTACCTCTGCTACCTGCCCCTCCTCCAGCCACCTTGCAATATTCCTCTCCTCTGCCGTAACTTCTCATCCTGCGCTTAAAAGACTTCCTATGCAGAACTGGTTGCCATGAAGTTATAACAGAGAAAAACGTAGATTTTCCGCTTACAGAAGTACTAATGTGAGAGAGTTGAACATGCCGAGCATCAGTAAGGATACCAACAATACTCCAAAATCAAACACTTGCACATATGCTTTTTTTTTTGCCTGTTATTAATAACCTTGCTCATAGCCTAAAAATCAGTCCTTGTCAAAGTTTCACCTGTAAACACCTACGTAATTCCACATGCTGTCACGAACAGAGACAAAGACTTGAAGAAGTACTGGCAGCTGTTTTCCCTGTCCGTCTTTACTTCTTTCCTTCAAGCAGCACAATTAACAACATTTCGACTGCAGCATTTCCCACCGCCACCTTCGCCTGGTCCCCTGGGACATCGGTGCTGAGGCCACCGAGGCCCTGCCCATCCTGCAGTGAAAATAAAGCCTACGAATGCCACCAGTGGGAAAGCGCATCTGCTTTTGTACTTGTCTCCCTCCCCAAACTGCTCTTTCCCTGTGTTTCACCTGCCTTCAGCTGATTGTTTGTGCATAAAAGAAAGAGAAGGGATGGAAGTTTGTTGCTTGGTTATTTTAAAATTGTCCTAATATTTGGAATAAAGCAAATCTAGGGAATCACTTTTGAAAGTGACTGAAAAACAAACCCAGCCATAAGAATACACTGTGAAATAATTTACTGGAGAAAAGCTCAGCTCCGAGAGCAGCCGAGCACGTTCCTGTGGTTGCCTCAGACAAAAGGAGTCTCAGAGTGGAGTTTTTGGCAGAAGAAAATTGGTGTAGACCTCACGTAATCCTAAGAGTTTGAAAAGCAGCGATTGTATGAAAAGAGCCCTTTCTTACAGCGCCTGCTCCGTGGCACACAACGCCCATCAGACACGAGCCTTTGTGACACCCTTCAGTTCTGTGGGGGTTTCACAGCCCACGGATGGGGGTGGATGCGGGGTTCAGCGCCAACACGTCTGACTTTGTCAGTTTTGCTCACGGAATTTTACGGCGGTGAAAGGCCAAACCCCATCTTTATAACAATCCTACAGCCTCACATGCCTTCTGCATTTCTCTCACTCTCTCCCCTCAAATGCTGGGACAATCCACGGTTTAATGCTCTGTTTTCTCTCACTGGTGCAGCCCTGGTTCAAAGCTAATGTTTGCTAATTGCTTTCACGCCGCTATGCTGAAAGTGCTTGAACTCAGCAGGGGAGGATGAGCCATCTGGAGTAAGGACCCAGCTACGCTCAAGCCTGAGCTTCTCTAACACCAGCAACAAGGCAACAGCCAGAACACAGGCTGGATTTTCAAACCCCCAGAGGAGGCTGCAGAGCCGGCGGCTTGAAACAAACCAAACCCCACAACCCTTAGACTTACACATGAAACTCATTTTGTGTGCAAGCTATTGAGAAAACAATCCAGGGATCTCCTTACCTCTGCTTTACAGACCACAGCTTGGCTTCAGACCAGCCCGGTGTCTGCTTGCAACGTTCCCTCGGTGCAAACCACGCTTTTGCAATCTAGTTATTCCCAAAGATGCCCAACAGATTGAGTTACTCCATTCTTGTGAACCTTAATTAGAAACAGGCTGTCTCCAAATCACCTTGATGGCTTCTGAAGTACCCATCCATAAACACAAATCACAGTAAACGCAAAATGAGTCTGCTGAGACCAACAAACCAAGGGACAAGAGGGCTCGATGCTCAGACTCACCTCCTCTGTTCTGCAGCTTCCTGCTGTCACCACCGATGACTGGTTCCTCCCACATATACAAATGAGCAGGTAACTTCACCTACCACTACATATACAGTACAAAGAAGGCTAAAATTTGGCCCACAAATCATTCCTTCCAGCAGGCTATTGGTTTTGAACAGTGCAGTGTCCGAGAAGCAGAGCTGGGCTTCTCAAGGGGAGGATGAGGAAGGCACCTGGCTCCCCGTCCAGCCCCATGGCCGATGCTGGTGCGCAGGCGCGAGCGCGGGCTGTTAGCAAGTCGCAGGCGAGGGCTTGCACTGCCGCAGGAGTGGGGGCCGTCCCAACTGCTCCCCTCCTTCCCCCACCAGGAAACAGCACCCTGTGAGTTTCAACCCTTAGCAAAGATTTCATCTGAAAAATCCCAGCTCCGCTGACAGCAAGACGCAGCAGCAAGCCCTGGCAGCACGGCCAGCACCGGCAAGCAGGCAGAGACCCCGTAATGGCACTTTTTCCTTGCGCATACAGATGGGGTGAATTTAGAAGCCACCCTTGGCTCTTCCTTGCAGGGTCAGGCTACAACTTGAGCTGAGATTCACCAGCTGCAATCTGAGGGTGTCACAGCAAGAGATACAGGGAAAGGAGACAGTAGGAGGCAAAGCACTGGAAAAACCCTCCTGGAATCCCCACGCAGCAAGACACAGCACTGGCCTCTGACCTGAATGAACACTCGTGAACCTGCGGAGGCCTCAGGGCAATCACCAGGGTTTCTCCACTCTGTGGAGTGGAGAAATGAGCCACACCTTAATGGAATTGTGGGGACTGCATGCACAGAAGAGAGGGATCCTAACATACACAAGGGCACATGGAGCAGGGACCCCTGAACACAGGGATTTGCTACGGGCAAAGGAATGAACGTGAAGGAGCGTGGAAGTGCTGAGGTTAAAGGGAACTCGTAAGAGCTGACAGAACTACTCTCCACCTCACCCCAACATGACGCAGAAACCAAAACAAACATCTCACTAGAGGCACATAGTTTCCCAATAGGCCCCCAGTAAAATCTGGGACTACGAACTTCAAAGGAAGAGTCAAGCTTCATTGGCCTCAAGCAGGAGCACTACACCGAGCCCCTGTTTCCCAGGGTGTCCTCAGTCTGGAGCCACGGAGAGGATCCGAAGCCATGTTCTGCAGATGATCATAAACATCCCTATGAGCAACTGCAACACAGCGGCCAGCCAGGACGCGGGGGACATCCTGATCACCACTCTGCAAAGTGCTGGCAGGGGAATGAACCAATGCACAGACCTTCAAAGAGAAAATTTTATGGACGCTTTTATACACATACACAAATATTTTAATATAACGGTAACTGAAATGTTATCCATATTCTTAGTACTGTCATAATTAACTAAAAAGATATTTTTTAAATTTTGTAAAAATGACATATTTTACACATCTTCTATTTACAATTGCAATATACTTAAATGTTATAAAACATCCACTCTGACCTTTAAAATATATGTATACTAGGACTTAGTATTAGATATATTATAATTTATAGCAAACTTAGGGTTTGCTGTGTACCTATCTGTTCAATGGGAATCTCATAATCAGCCTGGCTTAATAAAGGCTGCTCAAAACCAAAAATCGACAACAACAAAAAAAAACCGATAGGGAATGTGCAAATATTGGGGCAGGCAAAAAAATAATAAAAAAATCAAGCTTGCAGTTTTAAAAAATAACACTGAGAAGACTTCCAATAAATTAAAATCATAACCCACAAATCCTTTTCCTGACATTGTCCGTGATCAAATTAATTTTCAGTACTATTAATCTAAAAGGAAAAAAACCCCAACCAAACAACAAACGACCCTCCAGCCACCCCAGGTCTTCCCAAAGCCGTGTGTTCCCACGCCGCGGTCAAGCATCGGGATTTGCCGGGGTGGTTGCTGCTGGCACAGACGAGCTGGCTCTGTTGATGACTCGCGAATAGGTGCGCTCAATTCCTTGCTGTTTTGCCGAATCCTCCTTGTATGCAATCTTTTCATAAAAAAAGGAAAGAAAAAATAACATGCAACAGTGAGAAAGATCTGAATAGCGTGATGTCTGAAGCGTCTGTTGTCTAACCAAGGATTCCCCACTTTTTGTTTATTACACAATGATGCTAAGGGTCTGACACAGGAAAGGAACCTTGGCCTGGGGACCCAGAAGTGACCGGAGGCTGCAGCCAGAGGGAGGACGTCCTCCGAGCTGGGGGGATGAATGGGGCTGGGATGGTCACCAGCTTCTGCCACACGGTGCTTCACGGGGTTCCCCGAACAATGTTTCTCTAACAACTTCCATGCAAACATTGAGAAGTCACCTACACTTTATAAACTCAGCAGACACCTGCACAAGCACCTACTGACTGGGGTACAGAGCGGCCCCAGCTCTGCCCACGTAGTTAATTCAGGGCACGCAGCACCCCACCGAGCTTCACACGCACAGCAGCTGAAAAAATACATCCATTAGCAGGGTTTGGACCCGCTGCCAGGCTGGGGCCGTGGGCAGAGCCGCGCTCTGGGAAGGAGCAGTGGCAAAAGCTTGCTCTGCCCTGTCCTACATATAAGCTTTTGCAAGAAGGAAGATTTTTTTCTGAAGTTCTTTTTAGCCTTGGTAATAGCTGGTTTTCCTACTTACTTCCATAAATACAGACTGAAAACCTGCCTTCCTCCATAGGGCACTATATTGAAGCATCCACAGCAGACATGGGACATCCCCACTGACCACGCAGCTGTCAGCAGTGGAAGAGAAACCTCTCCCCTTCACAAAGGTGTAATCTTACGCCATCAACCCCCTGGTCAGGGTTGCAGGTCAGCCACACCATTTATTACTCGGGCAAACACGACCACGCTGCCTCCAGGCACAGCTTTCTTGCCTGAGCCAGCATCACAGGCAGCCGTGGGCTGGAGGAAGAGCCCCGGGACGCCAGCGCTCCCAGCAAAGCCAGGGAAGCGCGAGGAGAGCAGGGCAGCACAGCGGAGCACAGGCAGGCTGTGGCACACACACTCTGCCCAGACCGTGACTCAAATCCAGCGGTCTCCCCAGGGGCGTCAGGAGAAGAGGAGGAGCTCGGGTGGCTGGTGTTGCGCCGGGCTGTACTAGTCCTCCTGAGCCCCACGCAGCCGGGCGTGGGGGCGAACTCCCCACTGCACCCCATGCGGCCTCAGCCTGCATCCCAGTGTACGGCCATGAGCATGGTGCTGGGCAGGGCTCTGAGAAGGGGAGCACGCTCATGGGACAACAGGGGCTTGGCTTAATCAATAGGTTTCTGTGCCATTTGTCCTGAGCGCTTCCATCCGGCCACTTTTGCTGCTTCTGGCACATGCTTTTGCCTTAGGAGGCACTTGTCTAGCTGCCCCACTGACCTCCCCAACTTCACAAATAGGATGCTAAAGAATGTGTGTCTCAACACTGCTCACGGACAATACATCACACATATACCTTGTCTGTCTTTGTGTTTTGTTGTTTGTTTGTTTTTTGTTTTTTTTTTAACTCCCTGAGCAAGGGAGCCATTAGACACGAAACTAAACAAACATACCAAGTAGAAAAACCAGCAAGTGAGGAAAAGTACGTGACATTAAAAGAAAAAATAGATGTAAGAAAAATGAACATACCACTTTTGCCTATAGTATTGAGGGAAATGTTAGACAGGGAAGAAGAGAAGCTGTATAAGCAAGGACCATGACAGAGCTGTCAGAAAAGAAAAACAAAACAAAACAAGAAAAGAGAAAAACATATGGTGATGAAAGAGTCACTGTCAGTGGGTGAGCAAACAAAACCCTCTAGAATACGACAATGGGAAAGATGGCAAATCTTAGTGGTGTAAAGCACACTGCACAGTTACAACAGAGTCTCAAGCTTTCCAACTGCGAGATAAATGCTTCAGCCACAATTTACAGCACATGATTTCTCTGAGGCAACATTCTGCTCAGAAGTAGGGACTTCACACATTTGTTGCAAGAGAAGTAGAGTTTTCCCAAAAAAACACACTACCTGGAAAACTGAGCTGTCACTTACAAGGCTGCCCCACAGGGCTGCAAGTTTTCAGTGCAGACTTTGAAATTCAGATGATTTTGGTTAAACAGATGACGATTTTGACTTTTGCTGATGAACTCTTAACTTTACATATTGACATTGTTATGTAAAAGTAATTTCGTATTATTTAGTCTTTTCGTTTACATCAAGAAAACTCAGAGCTCACTGATATAAATACAGGTGTGCGTATTTAACAGACCTCACCAAATATTTTCTGAATGCTGAAACTGATGGGCTGCTCATGCCTCATTTAAGTTGACCATACATTTTCCATTCTTGTGGGGAACAGTAGTTCATACAATACTTATAGTACTGCCTACGCACATGGACTGGATGGGCCGAATAACTTCCATGGGAGAGGCATGAACACTGAGTAACAAATGATACTCTTAATACTTGCACACTTAATATACCAAAGAGTGATAAATATTAATTATGACAAAATTACTGGAATGCTTGAGGTTTGAAAATGTGTCTACACCTAAACAGGGAGGGAGAACAGAACAGCAGCCACCCCTGAGCTCAGCCCCCACCTGGCCTACACCAAGCCTGCAAAGCAATTACACAGCTTTACACCCTGTGAAAAATCAGCTCGATTCCACAGTAAGAGTAACAATGGGCCAAAAATTCCAGTAAATCCTTATTCTCCTCCCATATGAAGATGAATAATAGAGTATTGTCTAATGGGGTGCCAATTAGACACTTTTGTGAGATGCCATCACTGATACCAATGGTTAAACAAAGCAACCTTGCACACGAACAGTGCTTAGGAGTGCTATAGGCACCTGGAAATGCAGCGTATCTGCTAGAGAATAAGTATTTCTCAGGCGCAAGCTAAGGTGGCCTACACACAAGCAGGCAGAGAAATAATTAATCATGATTTAATTTGCACTTTAGTATGCAGAATCATTCAATATTTAAATTAAAATAGACAACATAAAAAATATCAGCAATAGAATAGCTGCAAGTGCTCCAAAGTCTAATTCAGTATTTTGGGATGAATTTCATCTAATGTGGCCACACACGCTCATCCTTCTGAATGAAGGCTGAAAATACGAGTTTTAACGTGCAGGTATTTTGAACGTGTACTTCAATATAAAAAAATAAAAAAGAAATAACTCTTGCTCTGAAAGCTGAATACAAACTATAAAAATATCTCCTCCAGTTATAAGTTAGGTCTTAAAAGCAATTTACTGTTTTAATTAAATACATGACAGCTGTAGGATAAAGCAAGCAAAGCATAAAACACTAGTTTAACTGATTATGTTTCTATGCCTCTAGACATCAGTCTGCATTTAGCCTCATTCATTCAACTTTTCAATATGTAGCAAGACAGGTAATAAGACAAATCTTTGTTGATCAATCAGATTCATTATATATAATACAGCTGGATTTAAAAAAAAGAGAGAGGAAATCCCCCCGCCCCCAAAAAGAGTAAACTGTGTTTTCTCAGTGACTGTTGCATTGCCAGATTTTACTTCTAGTATTTTGTTCTAGAGCTTCATTTGTCACTAGAAGACACAAGTAGCCACCCTCATTCAGCCCAACCAGCACCAAAATAGATGATCTAACCTGTTCATTCATAACTGCAGACAGCTCGCTGAGCATATCCTTATAATGAGACTTCATCTCTCCCTGATATTCAAATTGGTCCTCCTTAATAAGACGCTCATTGACATCAAGAGCATGTCCACACGCTTCTGCAAATTGCCTGCAAGCACAAAACCACAAAGAACAACCATATAAATTTTGCAGTAATGAAAAATATCTATCTATATGTATACACACACTACTGTACCTCTTCTTCCCCTTGCAAATTACACCTTCTCAGAAGTGAATTTCAGAACTCATCCTTGGATCAAGAGGAACGTAGGCTAGTGGGATAGCCCAAAACTTCAGTACATGTTTTCTTGGGAATGGCTTTTAAGACAGGCTGAACGCAGATGTAAATTAGCCTGGTTCAATTCAGCCTGATTTCATGTCACACCTACACATGCTACTCATACTATGCCGAGGCTGCAAAGTCTAAACTTAACATTTACCTGAAGATTTCCTTCAGAAGCTTAACTTGATTATCAGGATATCTCTTAGCGTTCGTCTCTTCAAGAAAAGCCCGAGCATAGGCCATTGGTCCAGCATTTACCTGGGGGAAAAATACACAGCTTAAGCGCGCAGAACAAGCAGTTTATTGTCATTTTCTCTTGGGTTACAAGGCTTGGGGACTGGCCTCAGGCAACCAAGCCTCTGTGACGAGCATCACGCCTTGTGTCACCCAAATGAAACCTGAAGAGTTTTACTGAGGAAAAGCCACCAACAAACTGCAGACCTTTGCTGTCCTTTAAAAGCCCTCGGCTTGTTAACCGTCTAGAAGGCTATATGTTTGAAGACATTTTAATGAGGGCACCAGAAATGCATGCACCTCTCACCAATCCCAACTTTTCTAAATAGCAAAAGACAAAACCAATCCTAACAAAACTCCTTTTAAAGTGTCTACATGCTTGGCTGTGTGATGGGCTGTATTCTCAAGTGACACGTGATGGTCTTGTTAGAAAGGTCTTAGCATTTATTTAGAGAAGAATTGACTGAAATAGTTATATTTGCACACAAATCCATCAGTCATCATCAGTGGAAAACTTTTCATTTCCAACAGCTCCAACAGCACTGGAATACAAGCTATGACCAGAGATATAAAATAGATAAAACATGTCTGGAATAATGAAAACCAGAATAAAAATTTAGGTACATGCATTGGGGGGGGGTGAGATTAAAAAAAAGGCAAATTGTTATTACCTTGACACTGACACTTCCTTGGAGTTTGAGCTGCAGTCGGATCATGTCCACTTCTTCCATTGTGCAAAGCTGATTGAGCTCTGAGACTTTTTTGGACATCTCATCAATCGCTACTTCAATGGGGTTCAGCTCTGTGCTGGTTTGGCTTATGACTTGAATACGCTTCTTCACGTAGGGAAACAAGTGACTGGCTACTCAAAAGCAAGAAAGGCATCAGAGAAACTCACCCAACAAGAGAGTATTTAAGAAAGCAAAACAATTAAGTCAAAGTATGAACTTTTAACTTTATCAATCTCTTTAACAGTCTATACAAATTAAGTTTTAATTGCCAAAGGAGCGAAAGTGACACAGCAGGTCCAAACTGAACTTCGATGTACCTGGCACTGGAAGGGCATTTCCTTTTGAATTCACCACAGTGTGCTACTGAGCTGTGTCACACCCGCGACACAAAAAGCTCTCACCACTCAGATTTTAGAATACACAAATTTCTTCTTCTGAGTTAAAGGACCTAATGATAAGCCTGTACCGGACTTCAAAGAGCTCAAAACATTGCAGCAAACATGTTTCAAGTTAGAGGCAGAAGCTCCTAGTTCAGCTGCACTGGGTATCATTCACCCACAGACGAACTACTATTAAAACAACACCCTTAAAGAAGTAAGGAGTTACTTTTAGTATTCAACCTAAATATTGCTATGGGAGCTGACAGAGGAATTAAAACCCCTTCCTTCCAGTCAGGGCCTTTTCACAGATCTCAGGGAGTCTGGCAAAGGTACAGTTATGGTGCATTAAGTCTGATCTAAGCTAACAATCTTTTCCCAATCGCCCTACGCGCTTCGGAAGGCCTCCCAAACTCCATGTATGCCCTCCTCCAGTGAGCATCTGCTGCCCATCAGCTCAGACCTAAATGAGCTCCAGCTTACAGGGTGGCTGTCTCCTTGGAGAACAGGAAACCCAGGACTTCCAGAGCTGGAAGCACGATTCACAACCTGGCACGGCAGACAGACAGCGATCCACAGACCACAGCCAGACTGCACTCGTCCTCTGCGCAACACAGGCAGCAGCCTCTGGAGTAGAGATGCTGAGCAGGTACTAGTCCGGGCATCCAGTTCCTCTGCCCAAGCACAATGAACTCCCACTGCTCCTCCAGTCATACCAGTAAGCCTTGCTTTCTTCTCAAACTAAAAGCACTTCTTTTGATGTAGGAAGTAAATGAAAATATGTGACTTTATCAAAGGGGGGGGGAAGATGTTCCCTTTACTGAAAAGCATTGAGGTGAGGCAGGTGCCAGAGGGAAAAACAGGGGAGAAGAGAAGGTTATCAAATTCCCACTTAACACTGAAGGTGGAGGCAGGGTGAGAGCGCTGGGAGGTGACGACAGCATGTAATAGCCTAGAGAAAATGTTCTGCTGGAAGAATAACCCTCCCTGTTTTTGCCAGACATACCATAACAGCTGCACTTTCAAGTCAGTGAAAGTACCTGCTTCAATACAAGTCTCAAAACACTGACTGCTGCTCGAGCACTTAAAAAACCCCCACAAGCTACTCCTTCTTACAAGCAAGGCTGTGTCATGTAACAAGATGCCCTCAGACACCAGTGCCTCTTTCCTGACTTGCCAGAACAAAACTTTTAGGTGACCACGCCTGTACTGCAAGCAGCTTTCTTCGCTTTGCCCTTTGGGGGAAGCAGATGCACTGAAGTCGGTGGGGAACTGGATTTTCTGTCACTCAAGAGCCTCTGCTGTGAATATCAGCCTCTCTGCTCACGGCTGCCCATGAGAACAACACCTCCACCTCAGACGGTTTCTCATACTCCCAGCCAAAATCCAAACAGGTCAAGTTTCAGTAGTAGTTTCACGAAGGATGCCTCTTTAAAAAGAGATTTCAATCACAATAAGGAACTAAACATTTTCCATTTAATATGACTCGGTAAGAACAGACACAGCTAGTGCTCCTGACATTCCTGTCTTAAAACACTGATTGTGCCCAATGAGATGAAATACTACCTCTCACTTTAAAACATGCTCTATAATGTATCTTACTCCCATTTTGAGCAAAAATTCGTATCTGCTAAGTTTTACGCTTCTCAGCAGAACAGGCACCCTACTTTGCTTTTTCTTTGACTTGTTTATTATTAAAAGAACAATGGTTGTGAGTGCTAAGCCGCCTCCAGCACAACCACTCCCAAATTACATCACTGCAAGAACAGTTAAGATGTCAATAATAAGGGAAAATAAGACAGCTGATGACTCCACAAATGAAAATAACTTTCCCTAGGACGGTCAGCAGGATTGTAGGAAAGCACATACTTTGCCAATGGACGCACTGAAAAGATTACTTATCATTCTGCACAACACGCTGTGCCCACCGACTCTAGAAAATCTGGCACATGAACTGCGCTGCTGGGATTAACTGGCAAAAGGTGGGACGGGAGGAGGAAAGCAGCCTGAGCAAACGTACTTGTCAGGATTGTGCGCCTCTTGCACTGCTCTTCTACACCTCCGTGCTTTTTTCCTGAGAGTGTGAAAGGTGTTTCGAACACAAAACGGTTGATGTTGTGATGCATTTCAAAGTCGGTCTTTCGATCTTCGGCTTCTTTCTCTTCAAAGAAAGGTGTGACATATGTCACCTGGATGTAGGCATATTTTGGATCCAGGTCTTTGGGGTTTACCTGCATAACAGTGGCAAACAATAAAATTTTGTTAAGTGTGACGAACTGTCAATGCATCTATTATATTTCTGATGCTTTTATCTATCATGGCAATACTGAGTAAAACTGAGACTTCCAAATGTAATATTTAGACCACAGATTAATACAAAGATATTTAACTGGGAGGCCCCTAAGACCAGTTAGACTTTTGAATATAGCCAATGGCAAAAGTGTGTGAAAGCTAAATGGGAGAGAAAACAACCTGCTTCTGCATTGCAGTAAACATCTGCATGCTCTCTGCAGGCACACGCTGGCATATGCTCTCTTCCTGCAATGCCCTGCTGTAACATCGTCGTTTCCATACAGCACCTGCCACCCTATAAGGTGAGTGTCCTTTTTTGGTTCTAGAACTAGGTCACAGCAGTTCACACACACACTCGCTCGGTTCACATTCATTCAAAACACAGCTCTCAAAAGAGGAACCATGCACGCACTTCTCCCCCTCGCACAAGAGCCGCACGTCTTTCATACCTTGTTGGAATCCTGGATGATCTTCACATTATCTATTCCAAACTTGTCTGCATAAAGTTTCATCAGCCTCTGAGAGATCTCAGACAAGCCAGTTAATTTGGGTTCTTTATAGATATATTCTTTACCTTCCTCTTCTTCAAAAAAACCCTGTTTGGAAAGAAAGGGAAGGATATAGTGAACACAAGAGGCAGGGCAAAGCCAGAATTGAGATGCGTACACCAGGAGTGTTGCCTGTATATCCACCAGAGCCTCCAGTATGCCATTTTCAGCACTTAAGGTAAAAGCTTACCTCTCTCAACTCCTAGCAGACACATACCTAGAGGTCTGCAGTTATACTGGTCTGGTATCACCTAAGTTACCGAGGAAATAACTCATACACGTTCATTCATGTAAGAGACCTATCTGTTTAAAGAGTTAAAATGCTTTCTTGAGAACGCTGATGTGTGTATGATGAAAAAAGACTAATGAATTAAAAATCAGAAATTAAAAATTTTTTAAATTTTAATAATTTGGTTAAATTAACTATTTTGGAAGCACTATGCTAACAGAACATGAGTGTACCAGCTGTTTGCTGGGCTGGGGTGCATGCAGCATTGCACCTCCAGGACACCCTATCTGGGAGCTACGTGTGCAGGCAAAGGCTGGGCACTGCACAGAGCAGTGCGCCCGTGGTAATGTGCAGGGCATGGCATGGGGAGCACCTGGGAACTGGTCTGCGGCTGTTCAGGGCAGCTGACAAGGAGCTCTGGTAGCATCTTGAAAGGCCGTATGGAATTGCAGCATTTTCACAGACAATTAGTAAATGATAAACATTTGAAAAGAGAAAAAAAAAAAAGACACACAGACTGTACTCCTTTGCAAAAAAACCGCAATCCTGTTAAGGTCATTTACTTATTACACTGCACGGACTTTGCAGAGCTTTAGTAAAAGCCCGCACTGAAGAGCTGAACAAGAACCTGTCAGGCTTCAGAAGAATTGCCGACCTCAGAAAATTAACACAGCATTGCAGCACGTGCAGGTGAGACACTCAACTGCTACATGATGAACGTGTACATCAGCACTCTGCGAGAAGCTCTCCCAGCTGAGCAGAACGCAGCAGGTGCCCCATTAACGAGGACTGGATTTATCCCAACACCATGAGCAGCACCAGCCCTCCTCCTAGGATTCCGTATGCTGCTGCTGGAATCTGGCAGCGTTAACCACTGCAGCTGTACCCAAAGCCTCCTCCTTTCACCTTAACGCAAAGTGACCCAAAGGAAAATACCTGAAACTGCAGGGATAAAGGGGAAAGGAAGACAGCATTAACGATGTCAGACCCAAAGCCCTTTAAACTTAATACCATGTGGCTTGGACAGCTAATTCTACAATATGCCTAAGCAAATTATCATCTGTTGAAAAAGAGAGCACCACAAATGAATGAAGTCAAGAGATATCTCCAAAATCTCTTTGGTAAGGTACTCGTGCAAAATCCAGCCTTTCCACGTTGAAGCATATTTCAACTTTGGCTACTAAAATTATAGACTAGGCAGATCTTCCCCCCAAATATACAGAATTTAAACAAATTACTTGTAAATCTTAATGTTTGTTCAGGGAAAAAAACCCTAAGCTTTATACCAACAGGGATTAACAAATATGTGCATCTCTGACTTCTTCAGTGAGGACAAGGGGCAATAAAATTGTCTTATAATTTGACAAATGCCAACAGCAACGTGGGCATTACTGGAAACCAATAACTAATAGCTGCAAGAGCAGCTTGTCTGATAGTATCTTAATCAGTGACCTTCTAACATTGTACATTTTTAAACAATATTATCAATTAAACTCCATAGGCATAGGAGGAACTTCACAGGTAATTAGAAAACAAATCTAGAGCTCAAAAGCTGACACCCTATAAACATTTACCGAGCTGGGCAGGCAACTGACTTGCCATCGATTTCACTGAGAAGAGATCTGCAGGATCATGATCTTGTTTCCACTGAAACAAAACTGCTTTATGTGAGAAAACCTCATTAGTCTCATGCAACCATACTCAAACAGGCTACTCAGGATTGCTTCTGTCCAAAAACATCTGTTTTCTGTTACTATTCAATGTTTTCAACAAGAAACCTCATGTTTTCCAAATTAATCACACAGCGAACTAGAATATAGTTGATCCTCCTAAACACTGATTCTGTGTATGTTTGCAGGCTGGAACACAGTGTTTATATCTAAGTGCCAAATCTCTGTGCTGATGCTGCATGGCACACTAAGATGATATCTGTATTAATGGCTTTGCTTAAAAAAAAAAAAAAAACAAACCTGAAAACAAACAACTAACAGATTTTAGTCTTATCTCTAATGCAAGAGACATCATTTAAGTACATATTCCCTACAGTATTTCAGCTGACAAGTGACAAGAAGTTAATTGTGTGCTATAAATAATTGTGTCTGCCATATGCTATGTGTCTGGCAATGACTATTGAAAGTAAGATTAAATACTTTTTAGGAGCGAAATACGCTCCAATTTCAGGATTTTAAAATATTAAGCAACCAAGGTCACATTATCAACGTCAATCCCTAGATTATTTTCATACTGGTTGAGTTTGCCCTGCAAGAACAATGCAGCCTTACAGATGAAAATTATTACATGGAGCAGCCAAATGTAATGGAAGGGAGACGACCTCCCGGAGAGTAGGTTATTGGTTTCCACTGAGCTCTGATGTACTGACTGTCACACTGCCGGGTTGTCACCACTGGAGCACTGAAAAGGTCCTTCTTCCTCCCTGTACGCCCTCAGCCACAGCCCTCGGAGCTCACAATAACTCTGACTTTTTCTACCCTTTGCTAGAAGAATACCCGCCCTCCCTGCAGCTGATGTACCGAGGCAAAGCCTTCAGCTTTACCTGCCGAGAATTAGCATTTAATGGATTCCTCCCTGTCCGTATCGAGTGAGCCTCACCTCCCATGGTAAGCGAGCACGTTGCACTCAGGTAAAGAAGCTACAGTTGTTTTATGACATTTGGAAAAGGGGACTCATCTTCTGATCTCTGGATGTAAGCCTGCTGTCAGTTTACTGCTGTGGAAATCTGCCCTCCAACTTCTCCAGCTTCTTGCGCAGATAGGGCAAAACCTCAGCTCTACCTTTACCTAACACTGCTCTGAAAACAAGTCTTGAATGTCTTTGCTTATCAGCACAATATGAGTTTTCAGCTATTCAACATATTTAACAGTTGTTTTTTTAAAAAAAATTAAAAAAAAAAAAATCAAGAATGATCTTGACTTCTCGAAAGACTCATCTGTAAACAAACTCATAAACACTGGCTAGTGTGGCCACTTGGTGGTGCAATAAGACATTGTCACCAAAGGCTCGTAACAGTTTGCAGTTTAAAACAGCAGCTGCCATGAGAATGAGATGAGATCCAGCTCTCTGAGCTGGGAAATGAAGCTCTCTGGCGAAAACAACCAACTACATCCTCCCTAAGGACTACATTCATTCAAATCATGCTTCCAGAGGGTCCCTGCAGCAACGCAGTAACCAAATACTGTCTCCACCTTTGCATGAAGAAGAAGAGTTTTCAGCTGCAGTGCAGATTTTCTTTTTCCACCAAGAACCCCCAAAATTCTCTCTGCAAAAAGTATTTGCAGTATTCTTTTGTCCTTTAATCTGCTTTCTCTGCAATTTTTGTTTCCGGTCAGAAATAGCAGCGTTCCATTTTTACAAAACATATATATGTATATATTTATTATTGATACAATTGATAAAAATGTTTAATGAATAAATGCATATGTGCAATAATGTATTTTTTTATATGTGCGTGCTTATGTGTGTCTACCCACAGGTATTTTATAGACCAGTGTACGTGTCAGACTGAAAAGGAATCCCATACCTGCATATCGAGTTTCCTTCTAGGGCATTTCCTTTGTAGTGGCCCAAGCAGAGCGATTCATACTGGTTTACACTGGTTTAACTGTATAATACTAGTAAAACCTGCAACCATTAGCTTTTGGGAGGAAGTGTGCAAAGTCTGCCAGAAGCACAAAAAAGGGAACTGCTATTAATGTTTTGAACAAATCGGGCACCGAGACTGCATTCAGCACGGAGGGCTGCAATACTCTTGGCAACAGGAGGACAAGAATGCCTCATACCTTTCCACTTGCACAGCCAAAATGGAAGCAAGTGGCACACGGGGAAAAAGGGACTGACAGAAATACAGAAATAAAACCTTCCAAAGGGAAAAAACACGCAGGCACAACCAGTACCTGGGAACAGACTACTCTCTCTGTCTTTCCTTCCAGGTCAAGCTGCCCCTGTAGCTCCCACACCTGCCATGGTGCTTTGTGGACAGGTAAGCCCTCCTTAAGCAGTTCTGCACACCCACTCCTATTTTCTGTGGTAAACGAGGCACAAGTAATGCTGATGGGAACGATCTACCTTTAATGATTTGCACTGCGCCATACATTTTTGTCTCTATGCCTCTGCAAGGAGCAATACAGAGCAGTCCCACTTTCTACCCCATACCATCTCTTCTGCGAAAGGAAAGGAGGAAGCTGGGCTTGTCTGCATTTAGAGCTCAGTGTCTGGGGACACTAGGGAACAGACGCAGCTATGAAAAAGTCATATGCTTTAGAGCACTAAAGCTGTTTAAATGAAGTTGTCCTTGTGGCACTGGCAGCTGAAAAGTCGTCGTACTGTAACAGCGATTTCAACCCAATTCAGCAGAACTGCTGCAGCTAAATTACCCACTTACAAGCAGCTGCCTCTGGGAGAGTCCTGGCAAGAAACTGCAAGTAGGAGAGTCCCATTTCCCCCTCTGCTGCCCCCGTTTTGAGGAAGGACTCGCCATTGCCCTCTGATTCCCAATTTGCTTGCTCCTACGAGGGACTACGAGGCAGGTGGCTGCAGCCTGCCCAGAGTGCTGCCGTTGCTGCCACGTGTTGGAGGCTGCGCAGGCCAGGAAAGCAGGCTTGCATTCAAACAGCATTAATGCGACTCCGAGCTCTTCAACGGAGGAGGAAGGGGTCCAATCCCACTCCCAGTGAAGCTGAGAGAAAAACTTTCACTGAGATGAGAAGATGCAGCATTGGGCCCCACGGTGCACACACAACACGGCGACAGATACAGCTTGGTAATTCAGGTAGCTGAACAAACAAAAATTAGTTTGCAGGATGCAACAATGAATAAAACGATGTTATTTCATCTGCCATGAACCAAAGAATCGAGAGCACAGGAAAGTTAATGTTAAGTAACAGTACAGGGAAGGATGGAGGATTTGTGAGGAGAGTTAAACAAAACATGCAAAAGAACTAGACTTACCACAGCCTTGAATAAGATCAAAAGGAGAAAAGAGCAAATTTCTGCATTAAAATCTAATTAGCAAACAGAATGATTCACGTCAATCTGTTGTTTACACACCTTATTATTTTAGAGTAAAGGAGATTGTGTGCTTGCCAAAACCAGGTCATAAAAGAACATGCTGGATTGCTACACTGGTTTGTAGTGGAAGAAAGCACAAAATAACGCTTTGAGGATGCTGAAGCACAGCAGAGGGAATAAAACTACTCTACAGTATATTGCACAGAATCAGAGGTGGCCTGAAAGCAGAAGTCCGAGTCAGCGAGAAACACACCAAAACATCTACTGCATACTGCTCTGCTTTAAGCTCTATTTGAAGAGATGGCCATATATCAAAGATGTCTTATCTGGTTTTATTTAAGTTTTACTCTGAAAAAACCTGCCCTGCCTTGATCTCAGTTTTCCCTGATGAAGTCAAGAACTAAAGCTGACACACAGGTCTGTCTTCCATTACACCATTAAATCCATAGCAGTAGATGCAACCGAGTGCTCCCTCTTCTGAGTAAAATCCTCCTTGGAGTGTGACTCACGAGGCACTTTCTACCCAATGACTCACTGCCAAGTGTTTCCCTCTTTTACCTTCCCTGAAATACATCAGGATTAGAAGAACTTGTCTGAAATCTGGGGATCTGTGGAGACAAAAGAACATAAGTTGACTTACCTGCCCATAAAATGCAACACGGTAATACCGCCCAAAGAGACGTTTCTCAGAGTTCACTACTTCTGCCACCTTCAGGTACGAACGGTGGATGTCGTAGTACAAATCAGACAGTCTCTACATTAAGAAACACGGAAAGCAAGGGGAAGTGAGAGAGCACGAGCACTTTGGGAAATGACACTAAGGCTGTATGCAAGCATGGCTTGTCTTAACTGGATTACCAAACCTTTGCAAAGATGGCTGCATGTGCTAACGCTTAATCTTGTCGGCAGTCACTAAAGAGTCATTTCAAGGTTTCTGTCATCTTCTGAGCACCCAGTTTTGTGGCAGTGGCTGCCTTTGTGCACACGGTCACACAGTAAGGCCAGCAGCCCACCACTGGACAGTGGGAGGGACCTACAAAGAGGTCAGAGAACCCAAGTGTCCTATGTGCAGATGAGAGCAGGGTGCCAATAGCTCCAATCAGCTCCCAACCCCATGCAAAGATATAATATCCACAACTGCCACTAAAAAGCACTTTCTTGGGACAGTGAACCAAAATTTCATCGAAGTTTAAATCTGAGGACCTGCTTCCTCAGCATACAGCTTAAAGCTACCTACCTCTGCTTTTTCTTTTTAAGTTTAAAACCAGAAAAATCAGTAAATGAGACTATCATCTGATTATCCATTATGTATTGAAAGTGTCGAGTAAATAAGAAAGGAAGAAACCTCGGAATTGTGAAGAAATTACACAAGTTATCAGCAGTTTCTAAACTTAAATACAATGCAAATATGCTCTTGGCTTAAACACACATGTAAAAATTCGCATCCACTGGCTAACACAAGAGTTCTGTTTGAAAATGTTTTGTTAATTTACTGTTGTATTGATGCTAAAAAGAGGAAGGTAAGGTACCAGAGTTTTTCATTTTTTCACAGCACAAAGCGTTAGGAGAAACTGCATAAAGGAAGAAAAAAACCATTCCTTTTAAAGAAAGCACTTCCCCCCCGTTATCTTAAGATAATTAAAAAAAAATAATAAACCAACTTACTTTAAAGTCCCTCTGCTTCTCAAAAACAGCAATGATAGGCTTGTTCACCTCAGCAATAAGCTCATATCTCTCGGACTTCCACAGGTATTCAACACATAACTCCAGCTGCTCCACAAGAACATTCTGCAATTCCACAAGTACAAGTAGTTCAGTGACTTGACAGCTGGTGGCATTTCATTAACGGCAATGCAGCAAAAGGACATACCCACTATTTCCTTTTTGTTCTGTATCTTCTATATTAAGGTTTATTTCAACGACACAATGTTTAATCAGGTATTGGTGACCTAGCTCTTCTTTAGATAAAAAAACTGAAATAACAGTAATATGAAAATACTTGAACACCTGACATAGAATCATAGAATGGTGTGGGTTGGAAGGGACCTTAAAGATGATCTAGTTCCACCCACCCTGCCATGGGCAGGGACACCTCCCACTAGACCAGGTTACTTGAAGCCCCATCCACCCTGTCCTCAAACACTTCCAGGGATGGAGCATCTCATTCAGAAGAACGTGTTTGCTTCCTGGCCTCCCCCCTGCCCTAAGTTCCAGCTCTGGTAATTAATGTTCTGGTTAGCTAAACACCTATCCCTGCTATTTAGTACAACAGCTATGACATTTCACTCCAAAGCTTTGTGCCTTTTAATACCATGTGAAGTACGCTCTCACTATAATTTGTTGTTAGATGCAGAGGCACCCATTAGAAATAACACTCTCTGTTAATACGGAACAAGTATATAAATGTTAATGCTGCTGACCTCGTTATAGGGGGTATCTTGCATCCCGGAGTCCTCCTTCATAGCACCTTCTTCTTTAATGTTGGGAGTAATGCTCAGAAAAGCAGGCCATCCCATGGAAAATAAGCCTTGAAGTGCAAGTCATAACAATGTCAATTAATGACTGAATAACCAGATAATTCAAAAAGTTATTGGACTCCATTAAAACAGAAAAATTTTGACTGGATTAGTTACTGTTTTCACAGCCCAAGTGATGAGAAGAACAAATTGAACTGACTAAATTTATGAGACTATTACACATTTTCTCTATGATATAAATCCACTTGTCCAGGCAAAGGGCAACTACAGCATTTTCCTGATGCAATCTTAGTCCTCTCTTTGGCATTTCGGTTCCTTAGCTGTACAGCGCTGGCAGTCCTTGTAAAACTATACGTGCAACACTCATCTATCCAGGAATTACTGACACAGGCTGATGTGAGACAAGTTATACTCAGCGCAATCAGTGCTGTGACTGCTGGCCTGACCTACAGACACACTTGACGCTAGGTGCTGGGACCTGCACTCATCCCCCCCATCAGGTTTCCTAAGTGAGAAGGGCACAGTCACCCCAAGCTCCCTGCAGTCCATAGGGGAACAGCCGCTCCGGCGCAGGGTGCGCCTTTGCTGGGCTCGAGGACAGCCTGGCAGCGTCTCTCCTTACCCTGCCCAGGCTCAGCAGGGCCACCACAGCCCTAACTGAGCAACTCTCTTGCAGAAAGCCCAGGCTGGTGGCAGAAGCTGCTGATAGGAAGGTTCACAAGGATTAAAACCGAGATTACATTTAATATTTGCTAAACTGGTGCCTTACAGTGCAATGGTTGCAGAAAGAACAACTTGCACAGGCATTGCACATTACAGATCAGGCAGAGCCTGACCTGCAAAGATTTTCCTACCACTCTTTGAATGGCAATGGTAAACCCTGCCAGTGGAGGCAACAAACTCCTGACACAGTTCGTGTTCAATTTAGAAGTAGGAAAATGCTAGTAAGGCACAATTAAAAAGCTAATCTTCACACATTGAGACAGAGGGGCTCCTTCTCCTCTGTTAAGTTTTGAAAATCATTTAAACATAGGTTTAAAATGACCCACAAGTTCCTCACTCCGCATACTGTGATCTATTTTACCACTAGTGAACAATCTCTGAAATATTGCTGTTTGCAGAAAGCTTCCTTCTAAAAGCATGCGTTTTTTCATCTCACCCACAGATGCTTCTAAGTGTATCGGAGAACCATGGTCTTTCCAAAACTAACAGTTTTCTCTTCCTCGGATATTTGCCCTTGCCCCCAGAAATTGCTCTTTGTGAAAATAGCTAAAATATCTCATGCTGAGAATTACTTGGAAATACACATTTCATAAACTAAATAACCACTGGCATAGAAGCATTTAATAATATAAGCCTGCACTTTATTTCTCTAATAAGCATCGTAGATTAAAAAAAAAATAAATCTTTATCTATGATAAGTTACATATGGATAACCAGATATTAATTCTGCCCCCACGCCCTCCCAGCTTTGGCTAGCCAAGGAATTGGACATGGATTTGCATGCGAAACACCAATTGACCTGAGAGGGATTGCTGCTGCCGATGAAGAGCAGACTGCTCTCTTGCGGAGAAAGCCCTTACCCAGAGATGTTCTGAGCAATTCACCAAACCAGCCAAAGAGCATCAGGAAAGTAACACTTAACATAAGTAAAGGTTTCCAACATTACTCGCTTGCTATTACAGCCATCAACATGCACTATACATATTTTTGCTTTGGTAGGTATTTTTCCAGATCAACTGGAGAACAGTAATTTGCTTCCTTAATTATGTTATTCGACCCATAAACAGGCACGGTTAGAGCACTCACTTCCTCCATTGTGAGTTGTTAGTAACACATTACTATCAGAGACTTGACCATCTTCCAGGAGCATACGTGAGGTACAAATCTTTTCCATTTTCCAGTAACCTATGATAGTGTAAGATGGTATTAGTACACTGCTACTGGTATGTGTTAATACATGCATATTTAATAACAACAGACTAACAAGTGAAGCATTCTCTTTTGGCACTAGCTTACTGAACATTTAATTAACCCTCTTTACACAAAACACACACTTTCACTGTTGCAGTGCTAAGACTAGCATTTACAATATATTTAAAAAATGAAATATTTGGGAAGAATTCAAGCAGATTTAAGAATACTTTATATATGAGGAAGGAAGGCAGGACAGCCAAAAATTATTTTTGACAAGGATGTTTATAAATACATAGTTGGTGTAGAATATGTTGATCTTACCCTTTCTTTTCAGGTACTCCGCAATGAGAGCAGCAATATGAATATAGCACATAGCAGCCTGTGACGAGAGACCAAGATAGACATATACGTTAAACTATGCACAGAACATACGTGGTAAGGAGCACGTACTTTCATTACTGTCAAATCAAGCTGCAGAAAAGGGAAGACAGAATTAATATAACCATGTAAGAAAATAAAGGATTAAATTATGAACTCCTTAAGTGTTAATTTCACTAGATGTCTTAGGTGAAAGCATAGATTCGCTCATGAAAATGATTAAGATTACTAAGTAAGATATTCCTGGGTTATGCACTGGAGTTTTGCATCACCCATTTAGTTTTTGATGAGAAGGACAAAGCGTTATAAACTAGGCTCCTCTCCTATGCCACAGTGGGGGAGAAGAAAATCCTTTATGGAAGTTATGCCCCACTCATAACCTCATCTACACTACACCTACTGTGCCCGTTAGGGTTAAGCAGCAGAGATGCTAACGCGATACTGACTGCAGCTTCCCCTCAGACATTTTCAAGTCTTGCTCAAGCACATATCAGGTAGTCAGGATTAAACAAACTGGGATAATGAGCACATTGCATCTCTAGGTGTCTTTCAAACCTGTCTTCCTCTAATTTCAAATATATTAGAGACTGTATGATGCTCTTAAATCACTGCTGTTGTCTGTCTTTCAGAGCCCTTTTCATCAGAACATCTCAGCCTAAAGACAAATGGATTTCCTATTCATTTATTTACATTACCTCTGATAAATCTCCATTTCTTGCGTGAATCTTGGCCATGCTTTCAAGCCATGTCCTCCGTAATTCAGGTGTGCTGGCATATGAATTTGCTAGGCTGTACTGCAGATCCACAAGCATCTCAGGGTCTTTCTCATGCTCCTTCATCTGAGCTGTGGCCATTAAAACTGTTCTGATGCGTTTGGTCAGATCCTTCACCTCTGCTGGGAAATTAACGTTCTTTGGGAAAGATAAGCAACACATCACTAAAACCATCCAAAATGCCACATGCAGCACCCCTGAACAAGCTAAAGTCCTGCTTATGGAAGACCTTCTTCCCCTTCCCTAATTCAGCAGGCTTCAAAGCAGAGCCACAGTTCCATGCTACATACACATTGTACACAACTCCCTGAAGTTTTTTTACTGATGTGTCACAGCACCGACTAGATATCCCAGGCGGTCAGCTGCACAACTGCCCGTATGCGGCGACTCCACCGAAGCCAGCAAACAAACATTTGGTCCTCGGTTGCTTACTGGATACAGAACTGGATTCTCCTACACTTCCAGCTGACAAACAGCACAGGGCACTATAGATAGCCCTGTTAACTACACTCACAGCATGTTTCACCGCAGCGAATAAAGCACGACAGGCTGGCTCCTGGCCTTCTCACACTGTGCAAGACTAAAAGAGAGTCCTTGTATTACTCGTATCAGCTGCTCGCAACGTATTTAACTCAGCTCTGTGGTTTCTTTTTTTTTCAGTTGGGCAATGAAATACATTTCTATTTTCAGACTTTTTTCCCCATGTTCCCTTTGTTTAAAAGTAAAAACATCCAGAAAAATTAAGTGAAGTGAAATCCTCCCCTCTCTGTGTCACACAGAGATGAGCGTGTTGCAGAAGCAGCGTGACTGACTGCTGTGCTGGGAAATCAAAGCTGGACTTTGTAAACAAATACAACTGTAACTGCATGTTATTAAATAAGACATCAAATTACTTATGGTAATTATCTACCAATTTGCTTATTATTAACCTCAGCGGAGATACCCTAAAGTCACCTTCAGAGAATGAAAACCACGTACAAAGTATATAATTAAAAATGCATGTTGACAAATGTTTGGACAGGAATCGCAAACATTAAAAATTAGAATCTTTTTCCAATACCTTTAGTATAGACAATGAATATAATAGCAATAGTAACTAATCTGAGAGCTAGGTGCCTTTTTCAGGGGGTTAGCTAGCTTGCTAGCTAGTACAAAACCCACATGTTGTGGTATGCTTTTGCTACAGATTCACTGAACAGACTAAAGGGACAGTTTGTAGACTAAAAACTGTTTGTCAACTGTAATTGTGTTTCATTAGCCAGAATGCATGATATCTTCTCTGACATCAGGCAAATGAACAAAATAAGCAGTGAATAACAAATAACACAATTTTCAAATAAAAATCTCCTTTTTTCTTTTAAAAATTATTTTCAATTAGTAAGCTTCTGAGTCACAAATACGTTCATGAATTTCAGGCTGCCTGAAAAAGGCACACTATGAATGCATAAATCCCTGTCTAATAAAAGCCAGCAATTTTATTCACTGAAACACTTGCTCCTCTGAAACTGTTGACCTTTTGCAAGAGGTAGTGATTGACAAAAAATGTCTCTTACTTTCATCTGCTTGTCTCCATTAGCAAAATTATTTATAATTGCAAGTGAATGTTGAAAACGAGATCCACCGATCCCTGCATCCGCTATCAGCTGGCTCACTGCTTTGATGAGCTGTATGGGGAAGGGGGGGGGGGAAGCAAACACAGGGTGCAATTAGCAAAGAAAATCAAAGTTTCTGAATAGTTTTTAATCCCGATTTTAATACAACTTGACGTACCAAGGCTAGCAGAGATGCACTTTTATACCTGTTTTAAGAAGATAACATACAAACGCAAGGACTGAGTAATCTTTCCAATGTTTGCAATTGTTCACATATTGCTGTTTAAGCACATTGTTACTGGACTTCACATTTCTGTTACTGTACCATCAGATTCTCTTTAGTTCCTTCATCAGCTGTGTTCTCACTGCTGTAAGCAATGCACGTGAATCAAGAATAGCTATTTATCTGGCTATTTATTGGCTGTGTGGCTACATTCACAGCTGTTGTCTCTCCCTGGAACAGAGCCGAGCAGCCCAGGAACAGAGAATCCAGCCCAATGTCTTCGGACTTGGCAGGAAAATCAAGCTGCCACAGAGAATTGCCTGTCTGAGGACTTCAAAAGAATTACTTTGCTACAATGCATAAAAATAATAATGATAAAAACCAATGCACATCAGCTAAATACTGATGATCTCACACTTCACTTACCTGTAGATGGGATCTGACTATTGATTTCTGCTTGTTAAATTCAAAGTTCTTTCTCATGAAAAAATAAAGAAGAGCAGATGCCTCTGTCTGAGTTGAACGTGACCGATGGTTACAACACTTCAGAATTTCATAGCAGAGTGAACCACAGAGATCTGCTTGTCCTTGGAAGAAAGCTGATGGGAACTATTGAAAAAAATACGTGAATATGTTGAGCGCCACTCTCAGGCATTCGTACAGCTATTCTGAGTCACTACTTTTTTCTGTTAAGCTTTCAGTAAAAACAAGTCTCTCCCATATTTATTGACAGCACGGCTTAGTGAAAAAAATTAGGCACCGGCTAAACATAATCCCATGTGCAAATTAAAATTAATTAAAAACTGCACACAGGCTTTTATACAAACACCGTATGCAACGCAACAACCAAACTGGCCTCCAGGAAGCCCAGACAGCAGCTGGCACACAGCAAGCATAAAAGCAGAGCAGGCTCTCTGCAAGGAATGCAGAGCAGGTAACCAGGCAAAGCCTGTGCGCGGTTCTGCACTACTACAAAAGCTGCTCAGGAGAAAGAAAATACTTTGAGTAGCAAAGTCAGGCAACTTCCAGTGGTCAAGGGTCTGAACAGCAGGAGACAACAGAGAGCGAAGGATGGCTCTCCAAACCATACCTACTATTTACCAGCAGGGTGAATATAACAAAAGACAGACTGGGGAGAGGTGGAAGATGTACGTATTGGCTACAGATCTCAAGTACCACCCGAGAAGTTCTGCTGCAGGAACCATGAATGATCCCTGTTCCCACAGAACTGCGAAAAGATAATTCAATCCTGAGAGCTACTGGATGAATGAAAAGGACGATCCTGGATATTTATTCATCCTCCCAGTTGCACAGGGTTCTTCCATTCCTGACTGTCAGGTATGTAATTTAAAGCTGTCTGTGGATGGTGTACTTTCTATTTCCCGCCATGTCCTCAAGCTACATTACTGGGAGAAGCATGACCTCCTCCTCTTTTCCCCTGAGATAACAACCAGAAGGAGGCCACATGGTTTAAACTGATGTACACTGTTGTGCTTCATAGAAACACCTGGGACCCAGGCCAGCCTTGCTTATTCTTACTTTCCCATGGCGATTTTTATCTGTGTGCTACATTCTGGTTAGTTTTAAGAAGATCTCATCTAAGTCTATGACTTGGAAATTGTGCAGCCTTTGCAGAAGGCACAAAGTGTCACATGATCATTCATATATGTGCAATGCAAACAAATAAACAATTTGACATATAAGCATGTTTTTGTCCAAAACCCCCTTATCTGTTGAAAACAAGGTATTTGTAAAACCATATTAGTTTGGATGAACTTTTGGTGAAGGATATGGAATACTCTCCTGCTAGCTCCTCTGGGGACAGCTGTAATCATTCACTGCTGGGTTCTGCAACCCAGGTATCTGGCATGAAGACCACGGACCTCTAGAATTTCAAGCTTTCTTCCATGGGTGGTAAAAGAATAAAAGCGCGTGACATAGCCAGATACCCTAGACCTGGACATTACTTATCTATTTACTTTACAAGTTTCGCTTTCTTAGTAAATTTTTCATTTTCCAAAACAGATCAGATTTTTTCAGATATTGTGAACTTCTCTCTTTTAATCAGCAATAAATCAAAAGATCTTTGTCAGGAATGAGCATTAATACAGTGAAGTGCAAAACTCTTTCAAAGTACCCGATTGTCCTCAAGCTTCACTCACTGTAACATATTAATAGGTGAGACCAAGAGAATAAAACTGTAGTTACCTTGGCTACAAACAGCCGTAGGGCAGCAAAGACATGCTTGAGAGCTGCTGCTGACTGGTTGATTTGCAAAAAGAGCATGTGTGTGTCAAAGACTTTCTTCATCAATGCGTTCTGGCAATCAGATTGCTGGAGTTGCCTCTGAAAAGTTCACAGACATGACAGGACGTTCTGGTTATTAAAGTGAATAAACAGAAGAAGGATCTTCTGAACTTTACATCTGAGTGTTCCTAGGGAGATGCTTTCTTCAATGTAAAGTCTCTGCGGATGAGGCATTCCCAGCTTGCTGCAGACTCCTTTTACTTGGCAGTTTTTCAAGGACAGCACTTTTCTGTGCTTGTACTCCTACTTGTGGATGGTATATACTAGATTTAAGGGTTAGGATGACAGAAAGGAGCTAAATCTAAAAGGAGCTGCCTGCTGTATTGTAGCCGTGAGACCTTCAGCAAGTCATCTGGGCCAATATTCGTAGAGCAATTTTTAAAGAGGCAGAGGATCCACCTGAGGACTTGAAGAGATATAGATGATAAGCAGTTCAGAAATCTTTCGTATAAAACCTCTGAAATCTAGGGGGATAAGCATGATTCAGATAAGGTGACAAATTAGTAAATGCACCACATTTTAATGCGGAGCAGGGCTGTACATAATATCCCTGGATATGTAGGATATTCTTCTTCCACATCCTTCTATTCAGTTCGGGTACTGTCAGTCAATTTCTTCACAAAATACTTCACTGAGGACTGGTGTATCTTATTTCCCTATCCTGCTGTCTCAGGCATTTCCAGTTTTCTGTGCGCCTGCTCCGCCAGGCTTTCCTTCCACCACATATCCCACATGGCACCAGCTCAAACAGAAAATGAAACAGCGAAATGTACCTGGTGATTCAGAGTGTAAAGACACAACAGGTCAAGGATTGTGAGGGAAACTTCCGTAGCAATGTTTGCCTCTGTGTCTACATACTGTACAATGTCCGTTTCGCTGGAGCTGCCTGCAACATATAAAAAGCAAGATGACAAACAATCTCCTGAGAGTCGTTAAAGATGATGCGATCTGCAATCTGGTCATTAAGTGTCAGCACAGTATGGAGGGGTCCTAACTGTACATTTAACCAAAGGGGTATTTTGAAGAAAACTGCTCACATGACATGAAAAGGGAGGGAATTTTAGTCAGCTTTTACCAGCTGCACCACTGATGTAAGCCTATTCTTTCAGTGTTCCTGTTTGTCCTCAAAGGAAGAGAGAAACGTAATTGGAAAGTAGGATAGATGACTTCGATCTCATCATTTAGAGAACCTTGTGTCATGAAAAGGTCACTTTTATTGCTAGGTCTAATAAATGTAATATTTCAGTCAGTGTCACCTGCTTGTACAGCAAGGTTCATAATCATAGATGCAAGAGATGCTGGGAAGGGGGGAATAACTTGTCATTAAGGCTATTTAAGCACGTCAGGTTATTGTAATTAATTTTGTTTCCAAATGAACTTTGAACAAATTTAAGCTCAGATTTCTTAGTCTCCTGAAAAAAAGGCTGAGTCAGCAGCTCTGTTCATGTTTAGGCTCTCCTCTTCAGGCTCTCTTTCACTGGCACTCATGAGAACAGATTTAATTGTACAGAGCCTGATCCAAACCCCATAGAATTCCAGAGGGAAGTAAATATTTTTTTGTACTTACTTGCAGTGCTACTGTCTATCATCTGCAAGAGTTTGGGGTTAGAAAGTGCATTTTTCCCACGGATTATTGGTAATGTTTGAGATCTGTGATGCTTGTGGCCATCGTGGCTAGAAGTAGAATGCATCCTGAAATTGAAAAGTATTATTAAAAAACAGAAACAAAGAATAAACTATCATGCCTATACAGAATTTTTTCATGTCAGAATTTTCTGCAGTACTTCTCAAAGGTTAAGTTAAACAAACTGACACAAAATTTTTCAGAGAAACAAAGATGAAGAAGAAAGTCAGTGAGGTGGACAAAACAAACAGATGTGCTGTGATTTCTTGAGATCACAGGAGACAAAACACTCATTGAGCACTGAAAAAAAAGTATCAGCTTAAGGAGCTGGCTAATGTTTAGAAAACTGACTTTGGGTAAAGAGAAACTGAGATGAGGTCTGTTAACTCAGAATACAAGAAAAATGTATGCTGCTCATGAAAGAACTAATACAGCTTCTATGAGGGAAAAAAATGGTGACAAACTGACAATGACAGTAAAAATACGTGTGTGCATATGTGTGTGTTCTTTTAACCTTCTTTGATGCTGACAAACACATCATTAATTTATAATGAGAAGCTTAGAACTAAAATACCAATGCTTATCACAATTTTTGAAAGGATTTTGAATTTGTAACCACTATAGAATTCAGCAAGATTTAACATCTCTCAAAATTCAGGTCACTTGTTAAAATACACGTTCATTTAATTTCTTTAAAAATTGTAGCTTCCTATGTTTGCATAATTTAAAAATATTCTAGGACAGAATTACATCCTGCACCTACCTAAACCCTCTTTTATCTTGGTTATTTTTTTAAAAAATAATTTAGAAAATTAACATTTCATATTTAAAAAAAAGGAACAGTTCCCAACACAGGTACAGAATTGATGGCCAGACTTTTGCCAATCGTTGTGATAGTGTTCCATTGATGGTCACAGTGGAAGGATTTGGGTGGACACCCTGACAAACTAATGGATTTAGAACACGTGGAAATTTGATATCAAGGGGTTTTTGTGGGATTTTTTGGGGGGGATGTGGCATGACAGGGTGGAAAGTCTGGTTTCATACGAACCTTTCAGTAAACAGAAATACATAAATTTATAAGTGCAAGTTACAGCTGATCACAAGCAATACTTCAGCTCCCAATTCATTATCAAAAAATGCTCTGTATAACAAGAGGCCAAACATACAGCCATTTGGACAACAAAGTGAGGGGTTTACATGTGAAGGCCCTGGAGACTGCAGAAATGCGACTGTTTTCTGTATTGCCACTATATTGTTTCGTTGGAAAACATGCAACGAAACAACAGCCTCCTAAAGGCTGCTTGTCAATTCCAGCTGGGGTAATGAAATCAGTGCTGCTTCTTGAAAACTGCACGCTGGAGGAACAAAGAAAGAAACATGGCAGAGAAAGTACCTTTTTCCCCCTTTGTTCCATTCCAAGATACATGCTTATAATGGTGAGCATATTCTAGCTATACATAAAAGAGAAAAGTCAATGATCCAAGCTCATGGGGAAGGGGGATTTTCTCACCATGCTCTTAGATACAACCACAAGCTGCACAGAGTCAAAAGTTCGCTTTCTCTCTAGAGTTTTACATTATTAACGTGAAAAGGATCCCACTTTGCCCTAAAAGGATCAAAAAGATTATTAAAGATGTGCTGCACCTGCAGCTTCTCACCATGCAGTCCATGAAAATTATTAAATCTTGGAATGTTTAGACTAGGAAGATGGAAGAAAAAGAGACTAGGAAAGAAAGATCCTCTAACTAGCAACATGGACATAACAGTAAGGGGTTATGCTACACTTAGTAGCATGGAAGTAAAAATATGGGTGTCAAGCAAACCTACTCTTAAGTTTGACTTGTGTTGCTAGATACTTCACCTCTGCAACCCTGAGTTATTGGGGAGAAATGAATCCCCAATACGAATGTAAGTGCATCCATAGATATTTACCCCTAAAGCAGAAGGATTCCATGCAACTATAAGGTTAGAGACCTGTGAATTCCTTCAAGGTTGGGGAAAACTGTGGATTATCTTTCAGATAGGGATCTGAGCTGAAAACAATAGCTACTGTTTCTGCAATACTTAACAATATTGACAGTAACTAAGGATTCTTCTGAACATAACATTTTAAAAAACAGCTTTTAAGTCAAGTTGAAATTACAGGGGCTCAGTTCTTTCACAGCTTATTGCTTTGGGGGCTCTGAAATGTGTCACATCTTGTGTCAACCTCTTTTCAGTCAACACCGTGACAGTGGTGCAGGGTGACAACAAAGACTGTGGCTTTATAGAAGTTAATAATACAATATGTCATTACCATTGTGAGAGTAGACCCGATGCCTGGCCAGAGGAGTTCGAACCTTTAAGAGTTCCATTATTCTGGGTGGCCTGAACAAACTTAAAAGCAGCAGCAATTTTCCTGTTAAGAGAAAATAACTGTTAATCTGTTACGGAACGTGACATTGATTTCGCCATGCCTCTGAAGAATAAATCATGACAAAACCTGTCATGGAGCATGAACCGGTTCATCTGGTGACCTTTCGTTTTTCCACAGTATGACATATAGACAAGTTCACAGCAGTAACACTAAATTAAAAATGAAACATCAATTGAGACAAAGTGTGCATTTCACATTTCACAGCTGGAACACGATCTCATGCTTTTTTCAGAGAATGGGTAGAGATAGAAGATTTTCTTTTATTTCTGTGGAACATTTATCTATGCCCATTGAAACTATTCTTTCCATTACATGGATGGGAAATACAGTGTTCGAGTTCCTTTGTTTGGCATATGCACAGAAATATAGTTGAGAATGGCCCAGTATTTTGGGTTATAAATGCAGTAGTAGCTATCATATCATCACACACAATTCATCTTTTACACTAGGTGTGTACTCAGATGTCCACAGCATCATGATAACATTGTTTGCATAAAAGAAAAAAAGTGAAGCATACATTGGCTTCTATATGTCAGACTGATGGTTTCAGGAGAAAACTGATACACTATTAACCTCATTTAAGCCTAATGTAATTGCAATAATATTTAAATGCTGTAACATACCGTCTATAACTAGAGAATTACCTTACAATATTGCGTTTTCCTAGGTATCTGAAATTTTGCAGACAAACCCTGAAAGATAAAACAACACATTTTATGTCTCTTAATGGCATCCTAATAATGAAAAAAATGCTGAATCTTAGTGCTTCGAAGAGCCCTGTGGCATATGCACCCCCTAGTAAGCAAACAGAATAGATAGAAGGCAGCAGTTCCCAGCCTAGGGATGCACAAGATGTGGCACCACTTTCCACACCTTGTTCCCTTTCTCCATGGTTTAAGATTTCTGCTTGGTGAAGAGGCAAAGTCAAAGGCAAAGACTCTGCTGCAAAAGCATTGTTTCTTCACCAGATGAAGTTAAATAACTTGCATTTCATTTATGAGATAGTGAGGAAATTCATGCTACCTGCGTGGATTCTGCAGACATGCATAGACTGGATTGAGCAAACCACCTTGGAGATGCAGAAAGCAGGTAATCCTACATTGCATGGCTTTTCTTATGGTTTGAAAGTTTTGGGGAGCTAAATACTTTTATTTTCTCAAGGGAAGAACAGAATCTCAACCTCAAATAGAGAAACTACTATGAAAATCTTTTTTAGGAGGAACACCCCAAGCACTATGCCTCCTGTTCATGGAAATGACCAAGACATTGGAGAACATGGATTTTATTAGTAATGTCTCATTACGACTTCGGAAGATTATGGCAAAATAATCTAAGATACAAGAGCTATTCTCAGCCCATTCCACTACGTGGACAAACCCAAAGAGAAATTATTTGCAGCAGTCACTTTAGAACATCATCATTCAACATAAAAATCAACGAATCCCAAAGTGAACTTACTCTAAAATGCTGAAAAAGTCTGTTATTTCTGAGAATGGTGCTCGCAACCAGTAGGAGATCAGTGCGTCTAGAGGGAGATATTAAAAAATATATTATGTTATTACGTATCTGTTACAGGGAATTAAACTTGACCCAAAGCCTGTAAAATACACTGATAATTATTCTATTTTAATGTTTGTTTGGATTCAGCATTTCCAATATTTTACAACAACGTAAATTAGGTAGTAAGCGTGCATTTTCTTACCTTCTGAAATGGTTTTCATAATGTGAAGGAAACACATAAGAAGACTTCTAGTTTCCGCTTGATCCAACTTGTCAAAACGAAGCGTTGATCCAATCAAAGACAAAGGTCTCATGATCTGTTGAATTGACAGAAAAGGGCCTTAAGTACAGTGACAGGTTTCCACCTCTAGTAACTGTTTCCAACATTTGCACATGTACCTTTTCACACGTGTCAGTTCTCTCACTGTTTTTTTCATTGGTACTTGGGTTAGATTCAAGACTTGCTAAGGAAGCTCTGGAGTCAGCATGGTTTGCTGCAGAGATAGCTATTGATGAAAAGGCTGTAAATGAAAGTCATACCAAACATGCTAAACTAAAACATTTATGGATACAAAAACAAACAACAAAAATGGAAAACTTAAAACGTGTCACATGCTGGATTGACACCAGTGCTTTGAACTTCCAATAGCAAAGCTATTGATGGGTATGTTTAGTACTGAAAACATGCAACAAGTTGAAGTAAGATGATTCAGTTTGCCATTATTCATGGCACTAAATTGGCCCGTTGCATTCCGTAAGGCCTGACCTAAAGCCACAAGAATCAGTGAAAAGATGCCCATGCACTTCCCTGAATTTTGAAATGGGGTTTGGAGGAAGTGAAGAAAGTAAGTTGTGTTTCTACCCTTCTGTTAAGTCTGGAAAAACAAATAATACTTGCCTCCAGGAGACTTCAGGAGTTTTCAGGAGAAACCTTGGAACTATTCTTAAGTCAGGCAGAGACTACAAGAATGAACTCAGGCACAGGGATTTGTGAGAGCCTGAATACTGGCATCGTTCCAAAGCAGGAGAGTGAGTGAAGCAGTGGAAGAAGAGCGGCTTCACAAGAGAAATAAAAATCAATCCATAAACACCCAAAGGGAAGAGAAACATTGCATACCATGTTTCCCTGAATATTACATAAAATGGGTTAATGATATCCTCCATGAATACTAAGCAGAAAGCACGATGGATTGAGATACACAGACGTCTACCTGTGTGCGTGTTCAATCTGTCATTTATACCTGCTATAGAGTTCAGAACATCTTTGGAAAAGGACGTGTCCACAGAGTTTGCATGTTTCATTGCTGCCTGGCTCTGAAATCCTCCGGCTGTGCTCAAGTCATCCCTAGATCCCTGCATTTTGGAAGAAACAGAACAAACTCCTGTAAATGATACCACTCATAACTTTCACAATGACAGCACACCTCATAGGCTTTTCTTAGACACTGAGCTTGAAAACCTACTTTCATCAGTTGCTTAGACATGACAGCCTTAAAAGATCAAGGCTTGCCGTAATATGTCAAATAGTTACCTGCAATATGAAACCCTCTCATAATTGAAGTTGAAAAGGACATATCAAGCGTAACTCTGCTTCTTAAACGCTAGCACAGCATTGGGAAAGGAGCATTAACTGCTGCCAGCAATGATCAGATGAAACAGGCTCGTTTGCTGGAAGGACTGAAAGACACAACGCCCCTGCAGAAATCTGTTTCTAGTTCTTACAGCAGGACTAGGATTATAACACATCTAATCTTTTTAGAAATAAACAAACATGCTCCTCCACATGTGCAGTTTATACAGATTTTCTGTGGTGGTAAAGCTGTTTTATGATGTTTCTGTACCCTTCCCTCCTTCAGCTACTTGAATGCATTCCCTCTGCCTTCTGGTGCAGTTCATGGTCCCTCTGTTGTACCAGCGAAGCTGCTTGTGTGTTCATGACGTAACCCTAGAAAGAATCTGCGGGTGATGGGAGATTTCCTTGACAGCAATGTCTCCCAGCCACCTGTCAAGGGACCTGCCTGAGGACATGGTCCTTGGCCTCCAGCCTCTGGCACCAGGGCAGATGGACAGGATGGGCCAGCTGGGGCTGCAAACCTCTAACTTTGAGTTTCCAGCCCCAGGACAGCCAGTGTTCTGGGTCTGTTCCAGACCCACAGCCTGTACCCTGCCAGTACAGACTCCCAGGGCCCTGCAAGTGCTCCGCAAGTTGAGACCTTCCAAATTAAGCATGGCAGGTGCAAAAAAAAAAAATCAGCATTTTCAGAACTGCATTTCGTTAGCTAATTTGTGTCCAGCATAAACTTGGACCTCTTCCCACCAGGTTGACTGGGTCAGACCTGAGTTTGATCATTTCAGTGTTCTGAAAAAAATCACATGAATTACCTGATTGGAAGTATTGATATTGAAAAGGAACATATCCTTCATGTAAATCCTTGGCATATTGTCCAAAAGCATTCCATAGAGTGGCATGTACAAGTTTGCTATTTGTGCCTGTTTTGCCTAAAAAATGAAAGATAGAACATTTTCCTGAAGAAACTAATTAACGTATACTAGTAGCTAAGAAAGTTTCATGTATGTTTTACTACTGTATGAACAAGCAAATGAAAAAGAAAAAAAAGTTTCTTTACCGGCTCTGCATATCGATCATCAAATGAATGCTTTGCCATTAAGTTTTTAAGCACAGCCAAAGCTAAGTGCCTAATATCCTGGTCTTCTTGCAAGGCAAAGCCAACCTCCCGCAGCAGGACTCCAATTAGAAAATGTTTACGGCAAAATTCATTGGTCAATGTGTACTCTGGAATATCTTGGAACAGAATGGACAAGAATGCTTAAATTAATATATGGGTTACATAACACCAACCCCCATTTCCCCAATTTTCAATAAATTTTATTGATTTAATCTACTGTTACACTTTGATTTCCCGATCTGACTGCCCCATTCTGCTTCCTCACTTGCTAGAATGAATTAATCTAATATTATTTCTCAAAATCATGCATTTTTTACAATTTAATAATAAAAGACAATTTATATACACATTCCCATATAAGAATCTCAAATGTTTTGCACATAAGACTATTCACTTCTTTGAGGCACAGAACCCAAAATGTTGTTCCCGTATTCTAGCTAGAAGAGATCTAAACCACAGAGACGCAGAATCATTCCACTTTTGAAAATGGTACATAACTTTTGCCTAAGTTTGCCACAGTTCAGTGGCAGCAGGAAATCTTAAAGCTCTTGATGCACAGTTCTGCTTAGTCCTTATACAGTCATTTTGTTCATACCTGATGTTCGATATTCCTGTGTTGATTCTGAAGGCGTCACAGGGTCTTCATTTTTCATAAATACAAAAGAAAAATAGGCAAAAATAATGCATATTTTTTTTAGTTAAGTGTAAAAAATATATTTGCTCTTTTTTTTTAAAATTTGACTCAAATTTGAATGAAACCGCTTCTACTGTTAAAGAAAGCTATGAGTGTCAGAACTGAACTCACTTTTTGGTGCTGAAAACTGAAGCAAAAAGGAGAGAAGGGCCCATAGTTTGAGAAAAGCTGCATAGAGAGATCGTTCTACCTTCCACTCTCAGCAACTTAAAGGACCACATCCCAAGTGACCTCCACAGAATTCCACAGAAAACTGTCAGAACTGGGATTTTTGCCCAGACCTGAAATCCCAACACCTTTGAAACCAAGCGGAAAAGCACCCAGCCAGTGGGTACTGGCCACAAAGTCAGGTTCGAAATAACAGATTCCAAGGCAGGAGGTGCAATGCATGGTGGCTGCTGGCTTTGGGGCATGGGCAGGCTGGATTCACTCCTGTGGTAGAGCACAGGAAAAAACTGTTCATGCTTTGCAAAACATGGGTTACACGCAGTGGTCCCTGCCCTGAGGGGCAGCTCAGGAGGTATTACTATCAGATTCTGAAATAGGCCTCTCTTGCCTCACTGCTCCAGGTAAAACACTGCAGTATGTGGTGACCATGTGAAGTTCAGGCTTGCCAGAAGCCAAGAAATGGAGAAAAGGGCTATTGCATGCGTGGGACCTGCCTGCCAGTCCTAGAGATACTCTGGAGGCAAAAGTACCAATGACCTATTATCTGAGAAACGGACATTTCCAAACTCCTGCTGCATATACAGCTCAGATCTTGCCCACGAGGGAGGGGCTGTCACACGGACAAGTCACACTCCCATCAGCAGCAGGGAAGCCTGCTCCCAGATAGCAGAGTTTCACGATGTCCTTGTCACTGCGTCAGCTTCTTCCCATTCCTGCTGTACCTGTTCAGCCCCTTCCCTAGCTCACCACCTCCCACGGCTACTGCAGCTTCAGTAATTAGTCCTCACAAATAGTCCAGTTCATTCACCTCAAAACTTCCAGTGAAAGAGCCACCTCCCACCACCTAACTGGGCTGTCAGGGGTTGCGTTTATTTACAGGCATACTGAGATGATGTTATTTTTATTACACTGCTTAAGTACCACACCTGAAAAGCCACTTGGGGCTCCTGTGCCTGATGTGCAGACATGATACTTCAGAGCATTAGTTGTTACCTGTTCTTTGAACCTCCTGATAATTCGCCATTGTACAGAAACCCTTTCGGGGTGGCACCTTACCAGGAATGTTTGAAGACCGTATGGGCAGGCACAGAGGGATAAAATGCTCATGGTGACAGACTTCTTGGAGAAAGTCAAATTTGAACTGGTGTAAAGTCTGAAAATCAGAACAGGCAATGGCTCAGTTCACATTACACAGGGAAAATGGTAAGACAGAGCTGCATTACTATTTACCTCAAAATTCATACCCACGCCCAATAACGAAACCTTACGGCTTGTTATGCCAAGCTGCACCAATAACAAACATTTGGGTTTTGTCTCTGTCATCAAATGAACTTGTCACAGTCAAACAAGCTTTCTGGATTCCTCAGCTATGATTTTTCATTGAAGATGTACTGATAAATATAAGCTTGATCCAAGCTAAATATTTAAGGTATATTTAAAGCTACACTGGGTCTTTTGATGGTATATACTATAGCATATAATCATAGTGAAGTATCTTATCCAGTTCATATAAATTTGGGACCACCATAATTATTATGCTTTTCTATTTTTGTTTGTTTGTTTGTTTTTCACCTTTCTTTTTTATTTTCTTCTCTTTTTTTTGGTCAACCAAATACAAAGTTTCAGCCACACAGGTCAGATCTAAAATTTATTGATAGTGTTGGAAACTTCCTCTACTGATGCCAGTGAGTTCCAGCTCTGAGGGATTTGGGTATTATATAATTTTGGTATTATTTCCTTAATATCTCCCTCCAAAGAAGCCATCCATGATCTTTCGTGGAGCCTTGCAACTACCTCAAGAATTTATGATTCCCACTACAACGATGTGCCACTGAGATATAAAGTAATAAATTTTTATTTCCATCTTCTCAGCTCACTGTTCTCAGCGGCAGAAAGTAGTCATTCAGGACTACCAGTATGACACTGCATCGATCTAGGTTAAACATTTCCCCGAGCATTAGAAAGTACTTGTAAAAGTCTTTTATTTGCCCTGTGTTAAAGTCTGTCAGTCCCTAAAATTAATTTGTTGCATTTCTGCTGCCACCGTCAGGCTAGGATACCTGGAACATGCACTTTTCAGAATCTACCGAGTAGCGGATGGTGGGGGATTTTTCCCTGAAATGTTTTATTGCAGTGTAGTACCTCATCAGGAATACAGCCGGGCAGGCAATTCAGGGTCTAATGGCAAATACAGAAATGAAGCACCTGAATCGTGTTTCCCAAGAGGAACTCTGACATTTTGAGGGAACACAACAACGAACTGAATTCTAATAAGGTATTTCAACTTTTGAATAAATATTTCTCAAAACAAAGTTTAAATGTCAAAATCTGGAATACTGTGAAAGATATTTCTGTGGAACAGAAATTATGGTGCTTCATTCACAATTACAATAAATTCAAACTGCAATGTTATAGACTGAGACACCCACAAACTATTCAAGCAGCAATACATACTGTAAAATTTTCTGAAGAGAGAGGTCAGATTGCAGTATCATTTTTTGATACATAAACAATCCACTTAAAGAAGCAACAGACGCAGAGAAAGAAATCCTGCAGCACATTTAAATGACAGACTGTTGCTTAGGCGTCTGACTGAAGATGAAAATAATGCAAGACCTCTCTCTCCTTTAGGTCAGAAATCTCTGATTTTATTTTGTGCCTATTGTTTTCAAGTTCTGCAAAGCCTGTTCCAGTGGTACATCTGTCTGAGCTCCGCAGTGATTTCGCTTCCACACATGCTGGCAGATGGCTCTGGAGGGATGCTGGGGGCTGGCAAAGCACACGCACTCACTGCCAAGGAGGTGCTAAGTTCTGCTCCGCACACTGACTAATCTCAGGCTTTTCCACTGGCCGTTAATTGGCTTCTTTAATTAAACATCTGTTTCTGTAGTTGGATATATTTAGGGAAGTTTGAAATGTGGAAACAATTTTCAAATTGCATAATATTATTTACAGAATTATAGGCTTCAGGCTATGACATTAATACCAAGAGACTCCATTCTGCATCTGTTCCAGAGATGATGTGAAAGACCCGAGTGCAGCATGAAGTTGGTTTTAGTAAAAAAGCAAAACAGACCTGGAATAATCTCACTCATTAACTACAAATGCCCAGAACACCACTAAAGAATTATAAAAAGTTAACGGAAAAAAGTTTTGTAAGCTTTTTCGGGAAAGATGAGTCATTCAAAGTGTATATCTTGAATACATTCTGTTATCTATCATCTTACACGCTCTGATATGATAGCTCAGAAACCCAGCCATGACAGAGAAAAAGCCCCTGACTCATCCTGATGGATAAAGAGTAAAGGAGTCAAGCTGAATAATTTGGGGACCTCTTGCAGTTTAAAATTTATTGTTCAAACTGTATCACTGACTATTAGAGGGATTATAGAAGAAATTCAAGCTGCAGGCAATTTTCCTCATAGCGAGCACAAACTAATTTGGAGCGGACTGGCTTTCTTGCATCATCAATGATGTAAGAGCGTTCATTCAAAGTAATGAACGTTCCGAGATGGTACGTTCTCACTTGAATTTACACAATGGTAACTTGTTCGTATGCTCTTACTTTAATCTCCTCAAAGAAAATTACTGTCAATTGCTGCAGATATTTATAGACCAAACCACAAGCGTACTCTCCAAAGAATCAAAGCTTAAATTCAAAGAATTTCTGACTGGTCAGCTTTTTGCACGCTTTAGTCTGAGCCGCCTTTGCAGAGTCTGCCGTCGCAGGGCTCAGCAAGTAGTTGTTTGGACACAGCTATTTACTCCCAGCAAAGGGCACAGATGGCTCAAACCCAAAAGGTTTAAACACATATTTACAGTAAATGTTTTCACTGACTTGAGTTCTGCTCCTGGTGAAGCCATGGAATACATCATAAATAGTTTCAATATAAAAATATTCTGCTAGCGAGTCACTTCAGAAAAAAAACCCAACAAACCAACAACAAAAAAAAACCACCAAAAAATCAAAACTATACCTTGCTATCTCCTGTTCCAAACATACTTATATAATTGTTGACAATCTTGAACACAAATCCACGATCCATAAATGTAAAACAGCGCTAAGGAAGAGGGAAAAAAGAATTATTATTTTATAGCCAAAGAAGCAGTACACAGCCTCACTTACGTGGCTATTTGCCTCGAATCACCTATAACTTGAGTCATTTGCGCAGGTGAAGTTAGTCTCATAGCAGGGCAAGGAAAACCAAGGAACTGGTGAATCTGGCTCCATTTTTTTTAATATCTTTTCAGTAATAATAAATTAATTAAACTTTTCATTTTCCCTGTGTCTGCAGTCTAAAATAACTATCACAGCGTACAGTGCACTAGGAGAAAGCTTATCTAATGAAAGTCATTCATGTACTGCAACACTCAGTCACTAGAGGTGGTATGTGATGGGAGCTGACCTGAATATCTCCTTCAGTGACAGAGCAATGACACTTGAGGAATCAATCCAGCCACAACACTTCGCTGGCTATGAGCTACATTATCTCTCTGGGAGCAAATACGCCACTACATTACTTTACAGTGAGAACACGGCTCTTGCTGACTGATGGGGCTAAATAGCCGGAAGGTGTAAAGGTTTTTGAGGGCCTTGGTGTTACAGTTACTGACATTTTTTTCCTTGCAGAGTCAGCCTACCAGCTAGGGACTGCAATCTTGAATTCCCCACTTCTCTGGTGTTCCTGAACTCTGCAAAACTAGCAGAGCCCCAAGCCTTCTGCCACACAGCATTCAAACACGACTGCTGCAATCCCAGCCTGGAGAAAGCCGTATCATCTCCAACCTATGTAATTCTTTCTGGCAGACTAGATTCGAAAAGAAATTAAAACACAGCCAATAAGCCAAATTATATAATGCAACATTACTGTCTTCCCAGTTTAGCTGAGTAACACACAAAAATAGGATGCAAATCTGCAACACTTCCACAGGTGCGATACCACACAAATACTGACTAAGCCTAAGCCCCTCCATCTACGCTCCTGCTTCAAACCAGCATCATCTTCCAAACGATGCAACGCTATGGAGAGATACAGCCTAACGTCAGTATGCCAACAGCAACTAGGGCTTCCCTATGGTATCAGCAACAGAGACCAACACAGTGGACAGCAAGTTTATTATTTATTTCACCTGTGCATGAAAGGAGAAAAAAAAAAATCCACCTTCAACTTGCGGTTGTTTTCCTTATAACCTCACAGGAACATTTTGTTGCTGGAATACTGCTCTCTCCTAATGCTGTGCTTCAGTTTGGCATAAAAAATTTGAGCCTGGGTTTCAGTGTGTAGTACATACAATGTTCTGTACATCATTAATATACATCATTACATTAATGGAAAGGGGTGTGCATGTGTGTCCAGTTTAAATCTAGATTAAGTATCTGTCCACACAACTTATTGAATGGCAATTTTCCCAGCTGACTCAATGCTGAGAAAATAAAAATGACTGAGAAATATTAGGACAAAACAATAAAATGTGACCCCTTTTAGTGACTTTTCCAAAGCATGCGTGTATTTTCTTATGTTTGGTAAATGAAAGGGCATTACAGAGTTAAAAAGGTAGGTTACACTATTTCACATAATACTTGCAATTTCCTTATTCTGGTTTCTAAAAGCCCACTTGTATTGTGATTAGGAAATATTAATCCACCCACAGCCATTCAGAGCTATAGTATTTAAAGAAAAAATACCAGCTCAACTGTAACTACGGTTTCATTTCTTACCAAACTTTTTACCCATTTGAATGTAAGAATCCGTAAAAATTTGAAAACTTGGGCTCTTTGAGAGAGTAGATATAAATGAATCAGAATTGCTTTAAAGCAGACTGAGATAAAGCTTTTGCATTCTCAAAGACCCAAGGGCATAGAAAAACTGAACTACAGGTCAACACTAAACTTGGAAATTTTGTGTTTAGTGCCATCATTCACTCAGAATTGATTTTTGATGGCCTTGGTGTTACAGTTACTGACATTTTTTTTCCTGCAGAGTCAGCCTACCAGCTAGGGACTGCAATCCCTAGCTGGGATTCACTCAGAGCCATCATTCACTCAGAATTGATTTTATTCCCGTTGACTAGACTAGAATAGTCTCAAGTTTGCATTAAGTGTGGGGAAATCAGTGCATATGCTGTAATAACACAACATCTCACCTTGAGAAATTTTGCAGTGCTGTAGTTTGCATTCCTGGTTTCTTCAAGAGCATCTTTGTACTTCCAAACAACATGGTCTGCTAAGACCATCACAAGTGTATCCAGCTCAGTTTGAAATGATTCTGGAAACCTCTGAGTTCGAGAAACCTAAGCAGGGAATAGATCATCACTTGAGAGTGTACAATGTTGCACAATAAACCTGAAAATACATTCAGACCAAGAATAAAGACAATAAACCACAGGCCATTCAACATAGAAGGAAAATATTCCTAGAGTTCCACAGATCTATTCTGAGTACAAATCCCCAAAGGAAGAATACGGTCCATAGGAAAGTGGGAAATCTTATCCTCAGATTCCAATGCAAGTATACTAATATCATCTTTGATAATCATAGAGAAAAGAGGTCAAAGCACTGATCTCCAGCTATGTAAGGTTTGCTCAAAGCAGAGTTTCTAGATCATTTATTTGCTGTCAGGCATAATCACCTGTTGGGTAACCAGCCGAAATTAGAGAATTCTCTTTCCATTCTAACTCACCCATTACAAAGTTGATCCAACTGTATTTTTGGCCCACCAGTTCTGAACAAGCAAGGATAGATTTGAGCCCACTAGGTAATGTAATGTTTTTTGTGGGTAAAAACAATATTTTACAAAGTATAACAGCGTTTCTTTTTTTGACCAGTCAAGAAGAAAAGTCCAGGTATGTGTATTTCCCAGGATTCTGGATCTTATATTTTCCCTAAGACACTGATTGCCTGCTTAATTGAGATCACGTATAAACTTACCTTTGTTTTGTTTGTATCAACCAAGTGCTGTGCCATTGATTTTAAGATAACTGCAAAGAAGAACCAGGAATGCTGTTCAAAAGAAGGAAAAAAAGATTAGGAAAAATGATTATCTGATAAATACTTTACAATGCATTACCATTCCTTATAGATAGATTGCATTTCTCAGTAATGCACAATGATAAACTCTATGTGACAGATAAATGAAAGCGCATAAGTGCCATGTATTTGAGTAACTTTTGATCATGTCCTTAAGAGAGCTGAAGTCATATCAGGCACTTCCTGACTGTGGCTCTGTGCAATAAGGAGCCCACAATCACCACTCTTCTGTGTGACCACCCTGACCACAGTCCTCCTGTTCCTGCTGAGCACTGGCTTCATTGTTTGTTTGCAGGTAACCGGTAGAAATGCATCATGCAGAGAACCTCAGAGAACAGAACCTGAGAATAAACTGCTTTGTTACTTCCAGCAGATTGGTAATTTGGCCCAGAAAAGGACAGATAAACAGAGTGGTTCTTCAAATACCATTTATAATAGTGAACAGGTAGGATATTAATCTGTATCCTCACATAACTTAGGAGAGATATATGTCATGTATCTCAGGAGATATGTGAAACAAATACACTCAAAAAGCTTACTAATTGCAAAAAAACCAAACAACCAAGCAAACCCAACCACAAGTAATTTCGCATGGCTCAGGCTTCCTGCAGGCCAGCTTTTCTGCCTATTTTTGCTATCCCAGTGCCCTGTGCAAGGAATAGGAACTGGTTCACTCTGAACAGTTGAACGTATTTTTGCCACTCCTGAGCTGGACTGGCTAGCTCTTATACCAGGCTCGGTGATGGGGCTTGCACATGTATGAATTTCTTAGACCTGGTTTGACATGAGAAACCTCAGGAAACCTCAATCATTCTCATTTTGGTTACTGTCAATCAAAGGCAGCAGCTGAAATCAGATAAAAATGTCCTACTTACAGATGAATATTCTCCCTGCATCTTCCAAAATAAAAATTAAAACAAAGTATTCTAAAAGTAATTGCTCATACCACATTGTGTCAAAATTAGGTTTCCAACTCAAACTGCGCTGTAACAGAAAGGAGGAATTTTATTATGCAAACCACGGCATTCTGAGAAATGTGTTATGCTGAGAAACTGTATCAAGTCTGATAAGTCTGTTCCGTGGAATCGCTGCAGGATGTGATTCGTGCAAAGCTCACAAAGGGAAAGAGGAGAGCAGTAAGAGACGTGACAAGTGAGTTTCAGGCACAAAACCAGTAGTAAAACTACAAATGTCCTAATTCAAGCTATCATTCACCTTTAACACCTGTTTCACTGTTACTTGGTCATTTAACTTCAGAAGACCGGTCATATTCTTGGCCAGCTCCTCATGGACAGTCCTTTCCTCAACTGATTTGGTCCTGAACACATACTGAAGAAGAGAGGAATAGTAAAAATTATCAAAACGTACATTAAAACAAATATAAAATACCTCAGTAGGAGAAGATAAGTGATTTATACACCACTAAGAGCTGACAATCTTTGCCACTGAAATATCTTGACTGAACAACAGATCCACATAAAGTTTAATTCCCCTAGCACAATGGCACGACACTGCTCCCCTACAAAATCCCAGTTTTAAACACAACTTCCTGTTGATTTCAGCTTAATGTGAATCAAGAGGAATTTCTGCTTAAAATCAGTGCTACGGTTTATTTCTTCAATAGGGTATAGGATCCTGACACCTCTAAACTGCCTTTCAAGCCATTTCACCAGGGAGAAAAAAGAATAAGCAAGCAGAGGAAGTACGGAGGGTTTTTTCACCCACCTAGTCAGGGCCACCTTTCACTTGCTCCTTTCTTCCAGGGGCAACAGCTAGTCAGAGCTGGTAAAAACTCTTCATCCTGAAAGGCGTAGAGCACCCACTGGAGCTGACAGAAGGGGAAAACTATACCCTTTTTAGAAATCAAGCCCTCAAGACAGGAATTTATCTACCAAGTAAGTTTCTCAGAACTCATAAATCTAGTATGAGTTTTATTCAACATTTTAAGCTAATAATTTGGTACTGGGATCCATTACTTCTTCCCTAAAGCAAGAACTCTGCCAGTCCATCAGTTGGGATGAAATACTTTTTCAATTCAACCAGGTAGGTAAAAGAAAGGAATGCCACTTGAAAATATCTTATTAATATTCAGCCTTGTTTCCAGAGCAGATGCCATAAGCTTCTTCCTATGCAGTTTGACACTTCTGGGGCCAGTTATTTAAGTCAGTGTAATTTTGTGTTATTATTGCATCTGAGTGACTCACAGTTCTCAACTTCCTTATTCCCCAAACCGCATTTCTAAAGTAGGTATTCATTTCCTTATAGATGGATAAAAGAGTTTAACAGTTATTGGCTTTTGACTGCTGCTGGAAAAAGGAAAACAGGCAAAATGGACTTTTGGTGTGGCCTAATAATCACCTGTTATTTCAAAGTTATTTAGCCACAATACGTGTCTATTGCAATTCTGAAAAGTTATTGATTAGAAAAGTTGTTAATATCCATTTAATTAACTACATTAAAATGCTACATAGGTTATTTATTTTGGAATCTGAACAGTTCTGCTGGACCTCAGCAGAATTCCTCTGTGCTTAAATCAGAGTACTTGAGACTAAAACTTTGACTACTAAGATGCTGAGATGCATCACCTGTAAAGATATACTTTCATGAAGTATGAAAGTAAATACATACTGTGGAAATATCAACCAACAGTTGTCAACACTGAAATTAAAACAGTTTTCCCATTTAGTAAGCTAACTCCTACCATATTTTCATTATTCTCCCTGTGAACATGCTAAAGTTTCAGAGTTCATCAGGAATGTATTTGCTTTCACTTTATTCCTAAAGTTTATTTAAAAAAAAATAATCCCTCCCCAAAACTTATGCCACACATATTGCTTATAATCGACAAATGAAATGTATGTTATGAAAACTACTTGTTGCACAGTAAATCAGAATATCATGATCTCTACAACTCTCTACAACTACCTGAAAGGAGTTTGTAGCAAGGTGGCGATTGGTATCTTCTCCCGAGAAACAGGCGATAGGACAAGAGGAAATGGTGTCAGGTTGTGTCAGGGGAGGCTTAGATTGGATATTAGGAAAAATTTCTTCACTGAAAGGCTTGTCAAGCTTTGGAACAGGCTGCCCAGGGAAGTGGTTGAGTCGCCATCCCTGGAGGTATTTCAAAGCCATGTAGATGTAGTGCTGAGGGACATGGTTTAGTGGTAACTTGGCAGTGCTGCATTAACTGTTGGACTTGATGATCTTAAAGGTCTCTTCCAACCAAACAATTCTACGATTCTATGACAGCCAGAAGCCGATACAGACATTTTTCACTCATAGCTTCTTTCCATGAGTGTGTGGGATCTCTCATTGCTATCATGACCTCCATTAGTACTGTCACCACTGAACCAGAGCAGGCCAAGAGACAAAGTGATGGCAAATATCTACCTCAATACTTTTAATAATCTGCAATTCTCGTCTATGCTGCTACTTTAAATACATAAATCAGTTAATAAATTTAACATTCATAGATATGCCACAAATAATGCATTACTCATTACTGATTCATCTAGTAAGACTAGAACAAAATTTTCCAATCCTCTCCCCTGCAGTTAAAAGGGAGAGAAAAAATAAAGGCAAGTGACAGGGAAAAAAAACCCTGTAATACCCTTAAATGAGGTTCATTTGTCTATTAATTTTTCTGTCCATGTCAGTAACAGCAGTTAATTTCTTCTTCTACTTAAAAACATGCTTCTTCATAAAATTCTCAGCTTATAAAGCTGTTACCCAAACATGCTATTGATGAGATAGTTGCTAGCCAAAAGCATTATTCATAGTCATTTAATGCATATTCAGTTGATACAGATAACAAGGAGATCATCTTTAAAGAGGTCACTTCTTTGGCTTTTTAAGTAATAGTACAGCTTGCCTGGAGCCAAACTCCATACACAGAACATATCCATATATACACTCTCTTCTTCAAAACAATAATGGATGAAAAAAGCTGAGCAAACAGGAAAAAGTTAAAAGAATCTGAACTCCACAGCTGAGAAAATAATTTATGTACAACAGCACACAAAAAGACACAGGATCTTGAAAATGAAATAATGATTTAAGAAAATAATCAAAAGTTTAGTTAAAAAGCTATAGCTTCCTAAAAAAACATGTAGCCATCTTGCAACCATGAAGAGCACCCAGAAGTACCTCTTCCATAAAAATTATCACTTATGGATCCTTTTCAACTACAATGAGGGCAACCCTGTATGTGTGTAATACAGCTGGCCAGATATTTAAATGTGATAAATCTCATTACAGTCAAGAGAAATGCTGCAAACTGTGAGCAAACTACATTAATTGCCTCTCACTGGTATCTGTCCAGCTGAAGTCTCATGATCTTTCACTATTTTATCTCCCCCTTCTCTCCCCTCAAACCCTGCAAGGTGGGAAATTCTCAGTTTAACAGCATTTCACAAAGAATGACGCTAAGCCTACACTCCTAGAAGCTCACTGGAAGTGCATTTGCACTAGGTCTTGCTTCTAAAATGTAAGCTCTAGTCATCAGCCAACTATGGGGAATTGTCCCTCCCACATGCCAGTACCCTTTAAGAGTGCACTGCAGCTTCCTCCTCCTGTGCTCAACTTGGTGTCCTATGGAAAGTAAGCTGCACCATGCAGAGGAACCACGAGCAGCCCTTTGTCATCCTCAGAGTAAGGCTCCAAGCCAGGACGCAGCCGAGCCTGGTAGAGAAGGACCCTCCATGGAGTGTCGCTGCTCTACAGGATGGCCTTAAAGCAGTCTCATTTGTTCAAGGTGACTCAAGAAACTTAAGGCAGAGGAGGAGAATTGACGCAGCCTTTTGCAAATCTTACATTGGTTTCCTAACCAAAGTCACCCAGCCTGCTAGTGGCAGAAAGCTATGATGCAAATGCAGAGAAAGCTACAAACAAGTACCACTAATAGTAAACAGGAAAAAAGCCCAGAAAAGCAAAAACCAAACTCCCCCCCACAAAATAGTTAACAGTGTAACAGCAATCATACCGTCACATAAGAACTGATGTAGTTGTCTAGTTGTTCTTCATGGCACTTAGCAACAATGTTAGTAAGAACCCTGCAAGATAAAAAAAAATAAAAATTGAGCTGGTTTGTGTCATAAGGCAGAGAGTTTAATCTGATGCCTCACATTGTTCTGTTATTGTAACCTTATTTAAAACAGTCCATAAGGGATGTGATCCAAACAATGAACAGCGTGTACAGAAACTGTCCCAATGGGAAAAACCAGTCACTCCTTGGGCCCTCCATTTGTCTAACAAAATGCACCCAGTTTTAATGATTATAACTGTACTGACATTACAACAAAAGAAAACTATTAACTAACTAAAGCTTATACAAGACCTTGGATGATTAGGAATAAGAAAAATTATAGTATGTTAATGAATCAGAAAGACAAGAGCTTCTTTCTCTGGGAATTCTACTTGTCAGGTTCTTTCAGATTTTGATAATTCTGTAAAGCTCCGATAATTTGCTTGTGACAGCTCTGTTAATCAGAGACAAACACAAGCCTAAGCTCAAGCCTGAGCATGCCCCTCTCCTGCACTGTGTGCCCAGAGCCTCACTCAGCCCCAGCCTGAGTGCCCAAGCACTCGGGAACAAAAGGCTGAGCACAGCACCCTCTCATTACTGCGCAGCAGGGACAGGCTGGACACTTGGTGCAACCACAGACGCTCTGAGCTTCTGCAGATCAGCTTCGTGATCAGCAACATGGAAGAAAATTGCCTGGGTCGTGCTGGCACCCACTACTCTCCCAACCTGAGCTTCTATTAACAGCAGAGATGGCACCACTTGAGACCAAGTGTTTCAGCAAAGTTTTCTCTTCAATTTGTACCTGGGCCATCCTTATTTGAGATCATCCTGTTTCAGAAACCACCAGTCTGAGCAAGAAGTCTTCTTGAACTTAACCATGAGATATCTTTTATCTTTTTGAGTACTGGGATCTCATTTTTTCAAAATACTTAATTAGAAAAGACTCTGCAATTTTATGATCTTGTTCGTATGTTAAAAAAATGGGGAGGAAACAGTTCATGATTCTCAAAGGTCAAAAATTAGTGAACTGCATCTCAGATTCAGGGGTATGCATAATAACAGTATGACTGAAACAGATTATTAATGTGCCTGACTGTGGTCCACATACAAGTAGTCATTTTGACTAGCTTGGTGATTTGAGTGCTTACTGCCAATTCTTATTATTGGATTCAAAAGCTTTGTAATTCTTTTAAGTCAGTATTTTTCATATATATCATTTCTTGTTGCTAGTAGAAGTAAAACTTGCAGCAAAACACAAAAGCTATGACAAAATCAGTTGTGCCCATTCCTATCCTTCCGCCTTTATTCGGATTTGAAATTAAAATGAGTTCTGGCAAAGATGAGACAGAGAAATGATGACGTGACTGGGCCCCCAGACAAGTAAATAACCACGAGAGAGCATAAAAGGAATAATGTTTTCTCCCCAACACATAAGCCAATCTATGCTCTCATTCTGTTGTTGTTGCTTTAATATGTTCAACACAAGCTGCTTCAAGCTATTCAGAAAAAAATACAATGTGTGTATATATAGGACACATCAATGAATGGCACACAGAGCAGACGTGCATATTCCCGTTGACATCAACTCTACCAGCACAAAAGCTACCACACATACAAGAAAAGCACTGAGAATCGTTTTCTTTTTTTTCTTTTTTTTTTTTGGCTGGGTGGGTATATAGCCAAAATCTGAAGCATGAATAAATTAACATCCTTCCATTTTTTCATCTAATCATTAAAACTATTTTTTAAACAGCTTCTTCTTCTATAGCATTTCTTTCCAGTTTGGTAACCGATAGTGAAATTCTAGCTTAGGACACAATTCTTCATTCTCTCTATCTAGCCTTAACATCAGTTGATTTGTTGGACATAAACGGGTCCTGACCAAAGGTCCAACTGCCTCTCTGCCTTTGCAAGTGATGATGCAGTGATGAAATCACACGTTTAGAAGGAAACAGTCTTCCAATCCTAATGTTTAGGTGCCATGATCCTTTGATAAAGGATATCTAAACTCCAGTTTTCCAAGGCTAAGATGAGGAATTTTGCTTCCTTGCTCCTTTAGGTTTTCCTAATTAATCTTTCTTCAGGAACTAATTCTGAAAAACAATCTGTGGAAAGAAAGGAAATATACTGACAGCAGATCAGTCTAACAGGGTTGCTGAGGACAGTTCTCATTTTTTTCCTACTAGTTGTAGTGTAGTCCCCATGTTTAGCTACTGGCAGAAGTACAACAAAAACACCACTACGGTCAGAAGAAAATGCAGTGCAACTTTCTGCCCTTCTACAGAGACCAATAATAATCTCTCCAGTATTTTTTTTTTCCTGCTGCCCTGATTAACAGCATCAATAAAGACAATTTCATTATGTGATGGGTGAGAGACTCAGCAAATCATTCCAGCTGTTTGCCTGCTCACTGGAAAATGCCTCCATTGCTCTTCAGTTATTGCTAATATACTCTAATTAAAGAATGCCCCAGAACAGCCTGACCTGGTTATTTGACTCTGCATTGGATGCTAAGTTCCTCCTATGCCAAACTCCACATCCTCAGACCCAAATATAAACCAAAACTGATATTCAGCTTTGTTAGGAAGCACTGAAGTCCTCAAGAATGAGACTGTTACCTAGTATTGCCTCCTGGTACAGAGTCACATCCACCATCGCCAACGATTTCCTGGTTGGTACCAGAGTCAGCCACATGATACCACGCAGAGCCCTCTGTTAAGGGGGAAGCAGGCATTTTCACCTACTAAAGTCTAAGTGTCATAGTCAGCCTTTGTAAGAGCAACTATAATTGGGCTAAAATCTACATTTGCATTCTAGAATGAATTCTTTTCCTCAAACAGAAAATATTCAGATACCTGGTCACAAAATACTCAGATACCTGGTCACAGCTGTTGTAACTTCATCATCACTATTGTGCACCAAAACCCAGAAGAGTTGATTCAGGACTACAGGAAGAAAATTCATAATTACATGGATCTTCTCAATCCTCAGCAAATTCTGTAATAGATGTAAGAAAGAAAATGCGAGATTTTCACTACGAGCAATGAAAGTTGACCACTTGCTTTCCTGCTTCAGCAGGTAAAGTGGAATACAGTAGGAAAACAGGACAACTACGTAGAGGACTGGTTCCCAGACATTCCTAGAGCAACAGAGCAACACTCCACCACCTTTTAACAGGATTTGAGGCTTGGCATAGGCTGGATTATTGAAGTCGATGGGGCAGATGCAGCCATACTCTAAATAAGAAGGGATGGGAGACAGCTCTGTGACCATCTGTCACATCAAGTAAGTCTAACTGGAGTTGTCATGGACCCGTTGCCTCCTGGTAAGTCTACGCCATGTTTAGAATTGTGCAGTAATGGATCAGTTGAGACAAAGCCCTAAATACAATTTTCTAGCACAGCTACAGGTTACTTTACCTTACAGGAATTGATAAAGTTTGAGGTAGGAGGCTGGGATAGATCCTTTTCCCTTTCTTGGCACTGATGGAAAAAGTTATTCAGGTATGGATCCTAAAATGACAAACATGCACATTAATGTATATTATAGAAAGGATTAGAGTTCAGCTCCATAAATTGGTTACAGCAATCACCCGCGATACTGAGGAACTCACTTGGTCCCTACCACCTTAGACATAGGATACAGAAAGGCAGGTCAACTTATTTAGCTCAGCCCATTGGCCAGCGCAGCTAGCTATATACAACTTATTTCTAGGTGCTTTGACCACTCTGTTTTCAGTGTTGCAGGCAATTAATTTTTTCCTCACAATCTAAGGGATTTCAACGGCCAGATTTTTTTTTTCTTCCTGGTGCTCACTACTTATTTTCTTGCTGTTTATACTGATATTCCATGATTTTTCTGTTGGTATAATCTTACATAATTTATATTTTTGCTTGAATTGTATATTCTGTCATTGTCATCTTGCCCTTCTACATTCAAATAACATTTAAATGTTAGAGATACAAATTCATAGAAGATTTTAAAACCTCTTTCAGACACTCCTTGACACTTTTTGTTTGTAAACAGGTAAGAGCCAAAAGGAAATTCCACTTACCTGAGTATTTACTGTTGATACAACAAAAGTAGAGACTTTGAAAAGTGGTTTCCCACTATCTACCCATTTTACGTCACAGCCGATCTGCTATTAAAACAAAACCAAATAAAAATACGTTTTCCCACTTATTTCCTGCTTATTCAAGTCTGCATCAAAATTTCACTGTGTAGCTTTGCATGTGCGCTTACATGAATTCTACTGGCTACTGTGCTTCCATAACCACAGAGTTATTTCAATACAAACCCACTTTTCAGCCTGGGCCCACAAAGGTTATCATTCGAGAGACCAGACTGCTGCCCCACCCTGTCCTCATGACAATAGTAAAACAAACACAAGGAGGCAGAAATAATCCAAGTTGGACAGGATCAGTGGGAAGATATGATATCATTCTCCACCAAACTGGAGAATGAATCATGATCGTGGATCACGTCCGCTGGAGAATGAATGTCATATGGCCTGAGTTCGTGAAAAGAGTTCTTTTTGACCAGCCTCATTCACATTTTGGAAAAGTTAGGTATAATACTGCAGAATACACAATTACAAAATACGCTTTTTCCCGTATACACCTGTGAATCAGCAACATACAACTCTCAATTCAGTGGTACATATATTAGCTTATATACTCACTGATATGCATGTGAATATTCTAAAACACATGCCCTATTTATTGTTTACACTTCCAGGCAAGTGCCAATGCAAATCTGATCTCATGTAAAACATCTGCAAATAAACACTCTGTGACACCTGAATAATATGAAAGTATGAATTAATACCTTTCCACTAGTTGGTTCTTGAAGGCTCAAGTAATTGGGAGGCAGACTGCTTGCCACCGGCACGTTGTGTTCTTGGGAAGCTAACTGGGCATCTTTCAACAAAGGAAGCCACGCATATCCCACTGTGCACGAGAACAAATCAATATGACTTTGGAAAAACAAGCTTCTCAAGTTCAATGGAAGACAATAATACCCAGCCAGAAATTCTGCAAGCCTTATTTGAACATACATCATTTATATTTATAATTGAAAGTAATTCTACTACAGGTACCTGGTGTTTCCAGAGCCTCTTTCTTTTTGGCATTAGCTTTTGCATTTATGTCACAGGTGACATGATAAAATGAAAACAGAATGTGGTGTTTCTTATGGAGTTGAGTGGGAAGTTCAATTTTCACCTGAAATGTAAAATGTTACACCTCACTTTAGTTTAAAAATTGATTAAACAAAGCATCAGAGATGGTCTCAATGACTGACATCTCTCTCTACACAGAGGTCTAAGTACAGCCTGCCTTTACTGGCTAATGTTTGTGTGCATGGGTAATAGATGCTCTCTTAAGGAAATTGTTTAGGATGATCATCCATCACTTAAAACCAGCTTTTTTCCTCCCTGTTTTGTGGATGAATATTTGCATTTATGATGAAAGAGCGTAAGATGAAAGAGGACAGAACTAAAGAGTGATAGAAATTGCTAAGAAGTGATCACCTGCGCTCTAGCAGCCATAAATAGCCACCACCATTCCCATATTTTCAGGATGACCAACCTAAAAACCAAAATGACACTTCTGCTGCTGCTTCATCATCATTTCATGGCAAAGCCCAAGTAATAAAGGCTGACACAAAAATAAATTTGTATTTACGATTTCTGATCAATCTTAAATCCTGTATCATGTCATCCATGAATCCCTACAGATTGGGTGTGAGGTATTATTATTAACCTATCGGAATAAAAATACAAAGTAATCAAAACATGTTACCATAGGAACTAATAAAAGACCCCTTGCCCTTGTGAGCTATGACAGAGTTTATCCAAGCTAATCCTACGCTTAAAGTTTAGAGATTGTTGATAAATGCTTCCAGTGTTAAATCAGCTTATGGGTAAGAATCTAATACCATAAACAAAGATACAAAATGGCATTCAGACATGGAGATTAAGACAACTTTCTTGATAAAATACTACATTCTTTTAAAGACTGCGCTTGCTGTACTAGGAACATTTAGGACAGGTGCACACCTCTTCCAGCCAAATCTGCTAATAACATCTGAATTCAGCTCTTCATTCAACTTGCAAGTAATCTGCCCAAACCAGATGGCTCACTAGCATCACATGAAGAACATTTTCAGATGCGTTAAACGCGAAACACTGCTCGCAACAGAGTAGCAGAGGGGGTTCAAGATCTCTGAAGATGTAATGCTTTAAATTCCACCTCAGTTCCTAAACATGAATCTTAAAATTGATACTTCACATGTAGTTGTACATTATCTGCTGGTCTTGCCCCTGCCATTTTATCAAAGTAAATTTTAACTGAAAAAGGAAGTTTTTCCAAGATAAAGCCAACAGTTTGGAAAATGCTGGCTATATACTAATGTTGTTTGCCAGCCTTATCACTACACATAAAGCAATAGTGGAAAATCCAGAACAGAGACGTGACATTCACAGGCCATCAAACACCGTAGTCTCTGAAAGGGTGAAATTAAGTTCACCTGCAGAAAGCCTGGGGAATCAATATGTGGTGTTGGTGAGACATAAACAGGCATGTGCGACTAACATTTGGCAAAGGCCCACGTCTGAACTCTATTCTATAGCTGCATCCTCAAAAGCACCAGCTAAATGACTTGCTGCAGCCACTACACGTCACCGTACATTCTGTTCAGACCACTGAATCAACAAAAATGCCCCAATGCAGATCTTATATCTCAGAGGGGGATTTGTTCTGACATTTGGCTCCACCCTTTATCATAATGTTTACCGTTTCCATTAAATTCAGAAATGCAGCTGGACATTTAATGTAATCCAGACATGCATTTTAGAGAGCTAGACTGTTCCTAATTAATTCTACAGCATCTTAACTGTACTCAGAACATCTTAGAAAAGGAGGACTCACTGACTCGATTTAAGGAAAAAAAAAAAAGAAAACAAAACATTAGACTGTATGCAAATCGATGTAACACAGGCCCATCCAGATACACAACCAATTGTAACAGAACTATTCTTTACACATAATTTTCTGTCTCACTGGCAAACATGTGGGATTGGCACACAATGAAAGAAAAAGCAGACTGACCTCATCATAGAAATCAGGATTCTGGGAATGATGTAGCACAGCGGTGTAGGCTGCTGTTGTAAATAATGGTCCACCTGGCTTCCCATAAATACACTGGTAAAAGTAACATGCTTTAATTACATTGTGAAATTCTGCTGATGATACTAGTCTTGGTATATCTAATATGCATGTACATTGAAAACAATATCATGAAACATTGATAATTGCTTTGATCAAATATTAAAAGAAATATTTTAAGTGCTCAAACCTGCAATTTTTTTATACACACTTCCAGTAAAAGTCCATCGATTCTGTGAAAATTACCCTACAGTCTGCTAAACAAGGCAGACTCATTAGACTACTTCCTTGCTGTTATCAATTTCAGAGTTTTCTGCAAAAAGCTTTACAAAAGCTATTTCACTTTTATGCAGTTCAATACACAATACAATGCCTTTACTGACTTTTCAAAGTTACAAAAGGTACACCAGTTAACAGTCTCCTTGCTGGCAGTGTCCAGTCTGGAGGCTCTTGATTATTGAGTGATGGTAACTTTATTCATTCGTGGGGAAACTACATTAAAATACTACGCAACAGCCCTTCATCAATAGCAAAGTTAAGAATTAAGTCTAAGTTTCTTTTAATTTTGTGCCTCAGTCTTTCAACCAAGTGTCCTGAGATCAATCAGAAATGGAGGGTAAATGATAAATTTTAGAATAAAAGACTTGCACAGTAAAAAATGGCTACATTTTCTGACATTGTCTGGCCAGATATGGTCTGCCAGCCAGAAAGCTGGCACTGCAAAATGGCACTGTGAGCTGGAATCATTATGACCAGCTGGGATCAAACAGAACCACAGTGCATATGTAGAAGGATGCATGACAACGTTCACTCTTTAATTGTTCCAGGTTAGTAAAACCCTGATTCTTAGGTTTTCTAAGTAATGTCCTCAGAAACACTGTTCTCTGAATATACTCTTGTGGCTCACCTTCAGTGGCTTCGCTCCTTCTTCATCAGAGCTTTTAAATTCAATGCACACTGTTATATTCCGTGCCTGAGAAGACAGGAACGTGTTAAAGCTTAGATCAAAAATGGGGTACCCCTAAAAACTATAAGGGCTGAAATAAGCTGTTTTCAAAATCTAGGAGAAACATGCAGATGGTGTATCAACATTTAAAATGCCTTTAAGTCACAGTGATATCACTAGAAATAGTATTTCCAACAAGAACTGGTAAAATGCAAGCCAGGCCTCAAACTGACTCTGTAGAAGTAGGTTATAAGGTCACCTGCACTTACGTGTGTCTTGTCCTTAATTAATTTTCGATCACCATGAAAACGCAAGTAGTACAAGTTTCGTTTAAGAACTACAAACATTATCCAGATTAATTTTCTCTGCACACATCATTTCATTAAAATACAGCCCTTCTGAAAATTGTGAAAAAGCTATTACCACATTATCTCCCTTTGAATCACTAATACAAACTTAAAATTAATCCATAGATTCATTTCATTAACATTGTACCAATGTTATATGATTGCAAAAACTGAAAAAGATCAAAGATCCTCCTTTAGGATGAGCGCTCCTTCATTTCAGTGAGAGCTCATACAGTACACTACTACCCAACGTTGGCCTGAACTGGTCACATACTGTACCTTGTTGAAGTATTTTTGGCTATCATACTTGAGGTGTTTTGGATATATGTATATTTGGTTCTTGTATACTCTGTAAGGTCGAGAATATTTTGTGGATTCCTGTACAAATTCCTCAACTTCCACTGTAGGTTGATGCTCCTTTATGTCATTAAATGGCTTGATTGGAATAAAAGACGAAGTTACGCAGTCTTCAAAAGAACAGAAAAGAAAACCATCACATATTATGTTTGTTTTTACAGTCTTGTTACTAAGAATATGTAATATTGGGATAGAACAAGTAAAATCCTGCCTTAACTTGCAAAGAGCAAGTAACACTGAGATGAAACGGGTCAAATCCTGCATTAAAATTGCATCCACATTACCTCAGAACAATTACAGTGTATCATCCTTAAACGGTTTATCTCACTTGAGTTAAACAGTACAGCATTGAGTACCTCTTTTGACACACACGGTATCTGATGGCATAACAGCATCGTTGGTATATGGACAGTTTCAACTAAATATACTGATGTGATGCTGTTTCTAATTAATTTTACAACTCAGTATCTCATTTAAGTTTTTCTATTATCTAATAACAGTAAATGAAATGAAGAAACAAGTAGTGCAGAACTAGATTAATTATATGAGGCAACTGGGATAACAGAAATCAGACCAAGAAACAGAAGATGAAAATAAGCACTCTGTCACCCAGACAGGGAGAGATTAAAACCGGATAGAGTATACTCTGTCTGCCTGTGCCATTAAATCAGTGAGACACTTAACTTCAGCATGGGGAACTCAAGGGCTGTTTGCACAAAAGCAGCTGAGAAGGGTCACCAACCTAGCGATATCCCGAGCTATTTCTGGGGAAAACAATTTGAAAGTCCTGCCTGCAAATTCATTTCTCAAACCCCAGAAAAACCCCAGCAAAAGCCTACCAGTTTGTGATGAGGAAGCCTAAAGAAGCCAGTGATCCCTTGTATACACTCTGCTCAATTTTACTTCCTTCTAAACTATTACAAGAGGAAACTGGCAGTTCCAGGCTAGCGCAGGTCCTCTGCAGCCCAAACAGCCGGGGGAGAAGCGGCTCTATGCCAGTTATAGCAGGGTGGTTTCTCTTTGCTTTCTTTCAAATAGACACCGAAAACTCTTCCCAGCCTGCTGCCCACCAAAATACAAACGTGTCCAATTGACTTGTACACGCAGACAACAGGCATAGCTCCTGAATTAAGCTGGAAAGATCCATATATGAAAACTTTTGCCTTTCCCAATCAAAATTAGCAGCATTGAAAGGGAACAGCTAAATTAAATCACTTGTATTTATCAGGCAGAAGTGACCACCGCCTGCTGTAGAGAAGCCTTGGGAAGGTTTATTCTCCCCAGCGCCAGCAATAGTTCCCTGTAGACAATCACTCAGATTCCTCTGTTCGTCAACGAAGATACTTAGGGTCACATACAAACTTTTGAAGATTTGCTCTTCTGCTACTAACATTCCCAGGACTTGGGAGACTCTGCTCACTGCTTTTGGCCTACAAAGCTGAGCAGCTTTCTGTTTGGGCAAAACTCAGGCAACCCATCTTAAAATACAAGGATAATGTTACGTCTTATAATTTGGCCAGCTGCCCCTCAAACTTGATTTATAAGCATTCTGATCATGTCTGGTTTTGAACATCATTAACTTTGGGTTTCATTAGAGAAATCCAGTGACCAACTGAAGGATTAGAACACGGTGCTAAGGCCTCTCTGCAGACTTTCTGTGCTCTCCACTTCCAGTAGCCCGTAGAAAATCCACAGGCAAATACAAATAGCGTTGAACTGAACACAGAAAGGGTAGTAAGTAATAAATGAAGTTTTTAAATACCAATAGCTCAGACGGGAGAGCAGCGATAGCCTGTAGAATGTGAGAAGAGGCAACAATAACAGGAATAAGCCAGCTGGAAACGCAGGCTCCTGCAGCCAGTTGTGAACGTCTGGTCTCTCTGTGCCGCACTCCCATTGCACAGACACACACGGGGGCAACAGTCCCATTTGTCACCAGCTGCATGGTGCTCGGCTACAAGCTACTCTTCACAATGCCTTCCACAAGAATGGGGCCTCACAGTTCAGAGTTTTAATACGTATTTTATGGGGGAAAGCAGGGGGAAAGCCCAGCCCTATTCCCAGCTTCGGGGCCCTGACATTCCAGCACAAAGGACAACAAGCAGGGACCACGCAGCACAGGTGGGACCTTCAGGAAGCTTTTTCTCTCTCCCCCTTTGCTAGAGCTACACGAGTTTGGCTTCCCCCCACGCAGCAGATAAGGCAGAAGTTTGGTTTCAGGTTAATCACTGTCAGACAACATCCTCTGATATGCCACTGGCTCCAGCTCTTGTTGTAGCTATAGCAAATAAAGTCTTATAAAAACAAAGATCTACTTCTGTTGTCTAATGCAAATTGATGCTAATGTGAAGCAGGGTAGTGCCAGTCCCTAGAGCCACAATCATACCAGCAAATTCTTGACAAGATCTTTGGCCAACTTCCTTTCGGTGGCTTTTCTTGGCAATAAAGGATTTTAGCACTAGCCTAGCATGACTTATTTTGGGTGGGAAGAAGGTGTTGTAACAGAACTGGTTACTGCTTCCTTCAGAGCTGGCTGAAGTCAAGAAGAGTTTTTACGGAGACTTCAATGAATCCTACAGCATGGAAGTTTTCTGGTAGTTTTTAACTTATTTTGCAGCCTTATTCAGAGTAAGACAAATTTTCCCCATACCAAAGAAACATTTAAGCTGTTACTCCTTAGAGTGAGGGAATTTTTATTGACTTTCCACAGGAAATGGGCACTTTACTAGCACACACCCTTTAAAGCCAGGCTTTCATTTGGCCACAGCACACACCAAGGTAACAGTAAAAGGTCCAAGGTGCTTTGGACCATTTTGCCTACCTTGAGCTATCAGCTTCTTTTAATTGCAAAAATAAAAATTACTTTTGAAATCTTAGTGAAACTATTTTTTTCATCTAATACCATATGAAGATGGTATAAAGATGTGCGATGATAGATTTCAGAGAAATTCAATGGTCCTGAGCTTTTTGCAACAGTGGGTCACAGAAATGTGTCCCGTGAAACAGAAAATTTAAAAAGAGATAAAAGGGTGCAGCTAAAAGCATCTGTCTTAGCAGTTAATTCAGAGGCCACTCAGTGCAGCAAGTCCTCCATCTAGTCTGCATTCTTGAAACCTGCTGCATGTCCCATTCACAGAGGATACGAGCATCACAGCCCATCAACAGTGCAGGGCTATTAGCCTCATGCTACAGAAGTCCATTCAGCTCTTTGGCCTAATCCCTTAGAGACCAAAAAGTGGTCCTTGGACTTTTATCACATGCGGGTTCAGTGTGTGGTGTTCCGTATTCCTGGGGTATATCTGGCCAGGTATGGGATGAAACAAAGAATGGTATAATTCAAGAAAACAAAACAAGAACACTCCCCTGCAAACATTTTTCTATACAACAACGGACACTTCTACCAGAACTGTTTCAATGCAGCAAGCTGGAAAGCCTATGACAATTTCCTTTTTAATTATAATAATTAATTATAAAGTGGAATCATACTTGGATGTTCTAAAGGAACACAATCAACCGCAATATCCAAACAGCCAGGTATAGTCTGTATTTTGCTAATCTTCTCTGCTCTGCAATGACAGAAATGGAAACATTTTAGATAATTAGAACAAGGGAGATGAGACCCATAATAAGAATTAATCTAAAGTGAAAAACAGACCCCAATTTAAGATATAAATGTATAGTAAACACATTTAACATACACCTATTGGCTATTAAAATCAAATAAAATGCAACAGCAGGAAAGAAACTTGGTTTGTTTTGGTTTGGGTTTTTTTCCTTTTTTTTTTTTTTTTTTCTTTCTTTCTTGGCCTCATTCCTGCATTCTCTTTGCAATCGATACTATAGCATATTTTGTAAAAGAGGAAGAAACTAATGAACCAAACCTTATGAGAATTAACACCCACTTTTTCTTTCTAAAATCTGAATCAAATGTTCTCTAAAAGGAATTCAGTGTCCGCTGAGACGAAAGGAGTTCACAGCATCACGGCTTCTGCAAGTGCCATGCTGAAAAGGGACCAAGACATATTCCTCACACCCAAACAGTTTGAGAAGTGCCAAAACTGTGGCGCTAAATTCCTTTTATCTAGGAGATGCTTTAGACAGACAAACGCAGCAGTGGCAACTCTAATAAGAGTAGTGAGAATTTCAGTACAGTTTCCTGACCAGTAAGAGTAAAATGGCATAAGAGGCCCAATCCAACCCCTGATTGGATTCAGGAGCATCCTGAATGTAGCTGACATTCAATCTTTCTGTGATCTCTTTTTATATAAATGGAACAGGAGAAGTTAAATAGCTCATTTCTAGGCACGTTTATAGTAGAAGGGTCAGGATGAAATTCATGCTTCAATACTCATGTCACTTATCCAGTACAAACAAAGACTCTGCTCTATAATGAACCTGATTTACACCTGTGTGGAAGACTATCCAGCCAAACTGCTAGTCCCTAATTTACACACTGTCAAACATTTGGAGAAGTTTTTCCTTCCAATATCCGCTCTGAAGCTTGTCATGGAGACTCTAACAAACAAAAGCAAGGAAGGAGGAAACCATTAAAGAATGCTTTTTCATTTTTCTCTCTTCCTCCCCCTCCCCCCACTTCTTTTTTTCCCTGAGATAATGTTCTCTTGTTGATTACTTCACCTGCCTCTCCCCTGATGGAAGATAATTTAAGGAATCACTAACTTTAGGTTATAATAACATTTATTAATGTGCCAAATGACGTTTCGGTTTTCCTGGAAGGTCCAACCTAAAGCACTCTTTGGCAGGTAATAGGCCAACGTGAAAAACACTAATTTAATATAGCCACTTCAGCACACTCTGTTGAATGAAGAAAAAAAACCTGTGAAAATTATTCTGCAGAGCTTCATAAAGCTTTTATTCCTTCTCAAACCAAATTAAAAACTGTTCCTTACCTTCTGTATTCTGCTATTAGTTTAATCAAATCTTCCATGGAAATCTTATTACTTTCTTGCCTGAATAAAGGTGAGAATCGGGAGTCTCTGTCAACATTTCCCTGATTATCTTTAAACACTGGTCTATAAAGAAAGAAAAATGACATGTTTATAAACACGCACCCATACGTATTTGAACATTTGAAATTGTCATGTAATCTTTTAACAGGGTTATCATATGAATTCTTACACAAATTCAAGGGCTCTCTGCAGAGCTTCAGACAAGAAAGCTTCCGAGCTGTATGTTTGCAGGAGCACAGGCAATTTCAGCTTACTCGCACGTGCAGTCTCAGTCCTTGTTTAATCTTACACAACGCAGACAGTCCCCACTGTCCTCAGATGAGTTGTGACTGCTCACAGTTGGGAGCTGCTGGGGTTTAATGCTAGAACAGATCATCATCGAGTTCAGCATCCACCATTTTTTCCCCCTGTTCTGTAGCTAAGTCTCACTTGAGAAAGCTGGAAGCATACAGCACCTCACTGGAGCCAGCCCTCTGCTACCACCCGCCCCTCCATCACCCTGGTTGCAAGGCTGCCTTCTCCTTATTTCAAGGAAGCATTTTGAAGAATTCATTACATCAGTAGGTAGCTTCGTCCAAGAAGTTATTATCCAATGAAGATCACGATAATTTTAAATAACAGAAATCACAGCAAGATGACAAATCCCAACCACTACATCTCACCATGTATGCTTTTGCAGAACCAGGTTAGAAACCTCTACTGAACCTTCCTATGCATTAAATCTGTTCTGTGTCCTCCAGGAGCATGACACCAACTCACTGGGGCTTAGCTTTTCTTCACAAAACAAGTTTGTGGAGCATTGACTAAATTTTTGGTGAACTAGCTACAAAGCGCCAAATGAAGTGGAAAAAAGATATCCATCTGTAACTGGTAACAGTAAGTATCAGCTGTTGTGAGCACAGGAAAACATTCCCAGATATTTCCATTCCTGCTCATTGACACTTGCAGGACTTAATTAGACATTCTAGTGCCCTTTGTATATCCCCAAGGGTTACACATGCTGGCTGGACTGGATAATGTAACAGCTATCCAAATTAATGAACCTTGGATTCAACGGTAGTATGCAAAAACATTTCTTAACACAAGTGAAATGTTCTTGACGCTAAGTGCTGTTTTGTGAATCATTTGGCCAATCTTGTTCCTTAATTTACTTCTCTGTTCCACTGCCAGTGAGAAGAAGTATTGATGCCAGCACAAATTGTTGCCAGATGCAAAATAATGGAGTAAACCTTTGGAAGAGGATCCCAGGGATAAGTATAAATGCAACACGTCTTAACTTAATTAACTGAGAGAAGCACCACTATTTCATTTCTTTGTAACTGTAGAGAATAATCAACTCGCTTCTATCAGATTTTTGCCTCCAGCAGTTAGAGGGAATAAGATCCACACCAACATGCCATGTCAAAAATCTTGTTATTACGGAGAAAGCAGATCTAATTTCTGGCAGCCACCACTTACTTTACAAATCCCATTACACTGCTGTCAGACAAAAAAAAAAGAAATGAAAAAAAGATAAGATTTAATAATTACTACAGTATTGGTGACACTATGATGTTTCTTGGACTCAGCACTGCTTCCTTTTCCAGAATTAGAGAGAGGACTAAAACATTCAGTGAGTGATTTCTGTCGTGCCACTGGGCTCTGCAGTGTGATGCTGAGCAAACCCAGGCTCTGCTGCAGCTTATTAGCTAATTCCAGTGCAGGCTCTGACACCGAGCAAACCACTGCTCAGCGCAGCAGGGCTGGGAATGTTCACAGTGTAAAAGGAAAAAGAACCAGGTTTGTCCAGCAGTAGCTTACTCGGGGTCAGTGGTGCTGAGCACCAAGCACTGTCTCCCGGGAGGCTCAGGTACACGGCATCGTCACCTCCTCCACTTCGGCCACTCTGGTTTGGAGTCAGAAGCGTTTTACAGAGTCCTCCTGCCTACAACCACTCCTCCCCAGCATCAGGGTTAGCTGGGTATCATATGCCCTACCTCTAGAACTGCTCCTCGTCAGTTCAGCAGAATATCCTAGCCTAGATAATATACCCAGGACAAAATTAAAGGCATGAAGCCAGGTATCCACAATACAAAACAGGTATTTGTATCCCTCCAACTTACACACAGTAGCCCATTGCCACTACAAGAGCAAATTAAATGTTCATTGAAAACAAGATAATCCTTCTTAAAACCAGGTATGTTTTATGCACTCAGGGAAGAGTTAGATGTCTTTCTGCTGGTCAAACCATACTGGTGCCTCTGTTCCCCTGGCTCATTCAAGCTGAAGAATTGCCAGAGCAGCAAGTATTACATCTGCAGTTAAGTAACCACAATCCCATGTTTTGCTAGATCCTTTCAGGCCGCTGGGTGCAGGTGGAATGAAAGTGATCCTTGTCACAGTGAACATACTGAAAGCATTTGGAAATGACAACTGTCACAGCCAAGAAAAGGAAATTTAATAAAACACTTTTACAATCCAGGAGTCCAATATTTCTCTAATATATTAATGATTCATTGCTGCCAGTTACTTACTTACCAGAGAGATTTTAATTAGAAAAATTTCACAGAACTAAAATCCTGAAGAGATTCTCTGACGGTGTTAATTTAGGGCAAAACAAATTAACAGATTTCACTAAAGGAAATGAAACATCATCTCAGCATTTAAAGTGTTTCTATGATTCTACTGTTCTGACATTGTTAGCTGATAGTCCACAATGTTAAAAATTCTTTAAGCATGGAAAATGTACACCATGTTCATAATTTAACATTGAAAAAGCTACTTTTTAAGTAGTGGCTTATGATTTGTGGTAAAATTGCTCACCTCTAGGGTTAGAGATTCAGTGTGAGATCTGCAGCTACTGTAAATCAGTGCAGCCTCACTACCTTCAGCTACATCAACCTACGCCAGCTAAGAACCGAACCAGCAGCTGCCCAAGGTGTCGAAGGATTCAAATATTAGGCTCTAAAACGTGCAGTTTTACGAGGGTGGAGAAGGTTTGAAGGAATAGCAGAGTGTAAAAAACTAATCTCTGTGAGTGAAGCTTCCCAACATCTACAATATGTAGCCCAGGCACATATTTGCAAACTTTGGCAGTTCTGGCAGGAATATGAGAATGGAAGATGAATTTGACACACTGTAACACTAACACATACCATAATTATACCTGCGAGAGCAGACAGACACCAGAAACCACCAACGCCAGCAAGAAATCAGGGAGGAACCCTGAGTCATGCTTTTGAACGATGCTAACAAACTGGATGCCACATAAGCTAATTAAGAGTTTTAGTCACATGCACAATACTCAACTGTCAAGATTTTGGCTCGCTGAATGCGTATGTAAAAATCACACTGTGGCCATCTGTAACTGCTTTAAGGGGGGAAAATTTCCACACAAGAACAGGAGTGTGGTTAATGCCAGAATGAAATAACTGGAAAACACATTTCCAAACCCAGGGTTTTGCTATTTATCATAGCCAAACCATTTTTTCCCCTGTAGAGTGATAGCCTCCTGTGGAAACTTCTAATTTCAAGCTCTGAAAATAGAAATAGATTTTATAGGGCCAAATTATACTTTGCTTTTACCAAAAAGAGTTATGAATAATGTTAATATACAAACAGATGTAAATGAGCGCAGAATTTGACCCCATGAACTAAATAAATTCCTTGTGCAACATCATGGATAACAACAAGTTCACACGTGTGGTGTATTTAGTCAATTATTTTTAAACTGTTTTATCTCATGTGAATTATAATAAAAAACTTTAAGAGCTGATAAACACACCCAAGTATATTTTCTGTAATTAATTCTACAGATGGGAGGAAAGCTTTTCAATGGTATGGGTAGTGAAGCACCGAATTAGGATGCCATCCAAAAACATTGCCTCCTGGAACTGAGGGATGTCCACAAACCCCAGCTATGTCCCCTGCCCATGTGCTGGCCATCTGTGTAACACACACACAGTAAGTCTGCAAAATGTTGAACTCGCTGTGCATTTGCTAACACCACAAGCATATATTCCCATTTATATTTGGGAAATCACAGACAGAAATATTGGCTAGACAAACGTATTTAGGCATGACTTGATCCCATCCTAGGGAAAGCAAAAATGTATGATGTGGAGATCCTTTTGATCTTATTTTCTAAGACTGTGGGCTGCACATTGAAAAAGCAGCCTGTAATTTCGGAGAGAATACCCAATGAAACAAGTCATTGCCATCTCTGAAACTGAAAGAGTATGGGACTAGAGCCAATGGTTTCCATTGACCAAAAGTCTCAAGGAAACAGACAGAAAGGCTCAGACTCCCAGATATTCCATACCCACTGTACTAAGCATCACACTAGCAAGCTCCGCTCAAACGGAGCTGTATTGCTCTCATCCTGCCTTATGTTCTTTGCCCCATTCCAGCCTCTGCCAATTAACCAATTTGCAACGAATTCCCAAAAGGGCAAACTCTGTTCATTTACCCTATACATACTGTTGGGTGCAGCAGCAGCAACTGCTGTGCTCCACTTAGATGAGTAGTAGTTAAGCAGAGCAGAGCAATCCATCTATAGAAAACGCTTCTGCTCACATGGCTGTGGTCACAGGAGCTGCTGCTATCACATCTATCATATACCATGTTAACGAGAACCCTCAGTTCTAGTACTGAGAACAAAAAACTCACAGGTTTAAATCTGGTGGAGCACTATTTATTAGTCAAGCTCGACCTAATCAAGATTTTATTCCTTACTCCAAATCAAAGTGGCCTGTTATTACAAAATAAATTTATGCAGCTATAACACTACATCTGAGATGACCAAGGAGTTGACAACTGGTATTTTAATGATAAAATACCTAAAAGAACACAGAACTGAAAGGAGAGGAGAATCTTCTGAAAAGCAGCATTTTCTCAGTGCACCATAGCTTGACAGGCATTTAAGGTGCTATCCACCTTACAGGGATGGAAGTAAAAACTTCATTCATGTTTGCTGGATTTCTCTTAGGCAGAGCAAGTGCAGACCTGCAGCTACAATTCTGGGCCAAGGCCCAGTACTACGTAACATGCTTGAGCGGTACAGCCACGCCACGTACACAGCCAAGCGTCCACGTACAGTATAGTACAGCGCAGCCCAAACCCTGTCCTGCCTACTCCCTCCCACCGAGAGGCAATAGGGGTTGCCACTTGCAGAATCCTATGAACGGGAAATGCACTTCCTTCAAAAGAAGAAAAACTTTCTCTTTTTTGTGGTGGGTTTTTTTTGGTTTGGGGTTTTTTTTTTTGGCAAGAAACGCTCTGAGATAAGATTTGCTGAAGATGCAGAAGAACATTTTAGGCTTATCCTCCATGCAAGAGTGACTAGGCAGACCCTGAACTAGTGAAAATCATCATGCCACCTAAAGATAGCTACAGCAATGACTGAGTTGCACAGGAAGTATCACTGATGGTACCACCACAGACAGGCAGGACAGAGTTAATAAAAAACCTCGAGTCAGCCTGATGTCAAGCCTGCACCTCTTGCCATTACATGCTAAAAGTAGCGCTGTCAACCCAAGAGACAACCATCAATATAGTTCTGATGAATGGTCCTTTGGCTATACAGAAGTAGTAAATATTAATGAGTATCCTTGAGCTTGAGATGACAGATCAGAACACATTATCTGCCTTTCTCTTGAGCATGCACGTACTTCTCCTGTTCCTACTGGATATTGACAAAAATGTATGTCAATAAAAAATAAATGAACTCTTCAAATGGCTGTACCTTACTGAGTGTTTTCTCCTTTGCCATCTAAGCATCATATTCTAAAATCATAAGCTTTCCCCTACATGCAGCAGGGGAAACTGTGCACTTCTGGTGCTCCATACCTCCACACCAGAAGCCCAGAGCCACACAGCTGTCCCTCACGGTCATGGGCAATGCCACAGTGGGACTTTTTCACTTAGCACTTACTCCTTCTTCCTCCCTACAGTTTCAGGCAGCTCTCCACCTGGCCTGCCATGGTCAGAACAGAAGCCACAGAGGAGAAGGAATGCTTTCACTTGGCAATCGGCAGCTTTCCTTTTTACAGGGAATACAAGATGTTATATTCCCTGTTCTATGCATGGCAGAAAGAAGGGTGAGCTGTCACAGGGACACACAGGAGGGTCTCAGTCCTGGAGCTCTCTCATCCCAGGGCAGCAGTAAACTGAGGAAATTACAGAAGACCAAGGAGGAAAAACCAGAGAGAACAGAGAAAGGAATTACATGGAAACTGAAAGGGAGGACAGAAATAAGAAAGCCATATGTGGTTTTGTGACTTAATTTGGTTGAGGGAAATCAAGAGGCACAGGGGTGCCTCCATCTTAAGGGTGAGACCAGCGAGAAATTATCCAGGAGAGAGGAAGAATAAAAATCCATCACTGCCACTGCACTGACCTGCAATAAAACCCAACTGACCTGCCAAACAAGAAAATAACAGCTGTCACCTACTAACCACTAAAAATGCAAGAGCATCTGAAGCATAATCCTTCAATATCACCCCCAAGGCACTGTTTTAGGGTCCGCATAACCTCCAAATCCTTAGGTAGATTTTTCCTAAAACCTGACAGGTATCATAACAAGAACAGAGCTACAAACTTGTGCACCTATATTTTAGGTGGCCATTGCAACTCTATTTCAGACTGTAATTATCTTTGTAAAAAATTCCTGTGAGAACTGTGACTTTGAAGTCTCTTTGGTAATTTTTAGCACCAAACCACTGTTGGAGCTCATGATAAATTGATATTCTGTCAGCCACCTTTGCTACTCCCTGGCAACTTCACTACATACCTGAAGAAAAGATTCTGCCACAGTAACACAAAATGAGAAAGTAACCAATGTTCAGCTGTATGAAAAATAGGGCAATGAAATAATAAAGCTGCAGGATGTTCTGGGGTCCTGGACCATGCAGAAAGCCTTGCTTAGCTTCAGGCAGAACAAGTGGAAAAGAATAAAAGGATACAAGTCCAAGAACAGAATAAGCTATAAGATGCTTATAAAATCATAAAAAGAATTGATACATACCTCACTGACCAAGCAAACGGCATACGGTATTTCCCCAGCTTGCTGCAGAACTGCTTATTGGATTTTAACACTTTCTGTGCACACTACAACAAAGAAAATATGAATTATTTCATCAATATCATTGTAATATCTGAAATGCAGCACAAAGTACATCCAAGCACTCCTCTTCTGAAGAGGCTGTATAGTGTCCCTAAAATAATTTAGTCTGATACTGACCATAGCAGAAGGTTCTGGGTGGACAGCAAAGACATCACAGATGAATATGATGCTGCTGATGAATTAAACCCTTTCACCATCCCTTTAGTCAGAACTTTGTTAATTACAGTTATTATTCCAGTTGTCTGTAATATACCCAATGCAGACGCACTGCCTGCTCTCAGTGAGAAACAGGTGCCAACCCAAACTTTTCTTGTTTATGAAGCGCACTAACTCATAATTTCTAAAAGATTGCTGAAAAAGAATTTCACCCTGCTAAGATATAACTAGCATAGGATTGCACCGTGAATGGATTCGTATGTTGCAGACAAATGGTACTTGATTCATTCAGTTAATGGAACTTGGACGTTTGCTTTCTTAGGTGTGCGCCTCCTGTGAGCTTGACCTGTTCAGCAACCACGCACTGGTGAGATTTGTGAGCACAATTTGCAGTGTCTTCAGCTTCCAACAGGCTGAAGCTGCCAAACTGATGTTCCTGTTACCTTAAAAGAATCAGGATTCTTAATGTAAGGCTCAGCACTGCTGGCAATGTTTCCTGTAAGCACCTTTTCTATTTTTGCCACCAATACAATCTCAGAATGAGGATTACTTATGGAGAAAAGAGCCTGTGGATAAAAGAGAGGACAGTTAAAAAGTATATAGCAGTACTGGAGAAATTAAATACTGCTGGTGCTCTCTGTTGATGGAAACAGTAACAAAACAAATTCAGAAAGGATTATTGAGGATTATCATCTCTACATACAGCCCGACAGACAAAAATCCTTTGTGCTGGTGCTGAAGCAAGCTCGTGCCCATGCAGCACCTTGCAAACAGACTGACTCAAGTCAAGAAGCAGTATGACCACATTAGCATCACCTAACCTAACTGTTCCTCTTGGACAGTGCTTAAATACTGGCCTAAATTGGTCACACCTCAGGGGAATGACAGGGAGAAGAAAAGGTAATGTACGGGGTTTTGGGGTAAGGCTTACAGCAGCAACAAGAATGGGGAAGTACTCCGAGATTAATGCAGCATCTAGGTGTCGCTTTAAGTTGCAGTTTTGTTTGGCTGGTTTGGGAGAGGTCAGCAAACGAAACCAAAGAGCACAGGAAACACGGGTGGTTTCTCTAAATAACAGACACTAACTTTTTTCAAAGTTTTGATTGTAAATGGTTTTAAAGTCTATATGAAGAGCTCAAAAATCAAGCACCTGTATACAAGTACCACTGATAGACAAAAAATGAGTATTCTTGAAAATAAGAACCATTGGTACAGCACAAATAAATTCTCTCATGAAAATGAATACTACTACTGAACTAAAATAAGTCACACAAGTCACTAAGTCATGCAAGTCACATGTGGAATACCTGTTTTGGGTATTTCAGCCATTCTTCTGGGAACCCCTTGATCTGTGGTTCTTCCGTTTCATTTGAGTCTATATTGTCAACAGTGCCATTTTCTAATGAAAATGAGGAACCTGAAATCATCTGTCTAACGAGTGTGTGGTTCAAATCCACATGAAAATCAGCAGAGATCTTCCTGCCATCCCTGACATCGTACAGTGCCACGCTCACAAAGAAAGGCTCTACCTGGAGAAAACACCAGAAACATAATGTAGCAGTAATTGAGACCAAGGGGGTAAAACTCTATCTTTTAATAAGTTCCTGCAGCTAGAAAAAAAGAAAGCAAACAAACATTATTTACAAATTATGAGATCCATTAAAAACACACTCACACACACCCCTGCCAAAGTTAGTTTCCAACCAAGTAATTTTAGGGGCTTTTAAAGCTAGTTTGTTAATAATGCGCCAGAACAGTAATTGACAACTAACTCCAAAACTCGCAGAATAAAAAACAAATGTATGTGTCACAGATAACTACTAGAGTAAATGAACAGAGCCCCAGAGAAACATGTTACAGGATTTTTAAAATGTAGATTCAGAATCAGTATAAAAGAAGGAAGAGTGAGGGTGGGCTTTCCAGGGATAGTCAGAAATGCAGTACAAAGACGACAAATGTTAAGTAGATGAAAAATGTTTACTGGTACAAACACAAATGCGTGGGTGTATTATTCTGTGGGAAACACGTGTTCCATTTTGCTACAAAACCAAGAGCATTCAAACCGCTCTGACAGTACCCACTTATTCTATCGCATAGTACCAGGGAATTAAGTCCTATGACTGCAAGTAACCTCCAAAGAGCCTCCGTAGTTCTGATGAAATAAATCAGTCTCAGAATAACACCTTCTGAGCTGTCCAGAAATCAGAATCTTAAAACTTTGGAGATAAGGAACAACGCATGGCAGGTACAATATTCTATGCTTTTTCAGCCTCTGTAGTGAATTATTGCATGCCCTTGGTACAGTCATCATGACTTCATTTAAACAGTTATTCCAGTCTGCCAAAAAAAAAAAGTATTGATTACATCATGCTGAGTATGCACTCACTGTAGAGGTCATCTTCAAATGAAAAAAAAAAAAAATTAAAAAAAATAATCAATGCCTCAATATGTAACGTATGGAAGTTGAGTTGCCAGGACGCTAGTTTCTCAAAACTTCCCTGCTTCAGAGAACTAACTAGAAGCTATGGACTGACAGCTACACATCGCTTTTCCCTGCCCTTTTTTCTTGAAGTAAGAATAAGCAAAATTTTCTGTTTTGTCCTGTTTTTAGCTGGGCTGTTACACTAGATGAAGCATCCAGTCCTTTCTATTTTGCCTTCTCTTTTGTAATTTAATCTGCTTGGTTCCTGGTCTCTCTCTGAAAAACAGTTCACCAGCAACTGATATTCAATTGCCTCCCTACATAGGTCTTGGCAGTTTAAACTTGTTCTTCTTATAGCAATTGTTAAGAATCCTCAAGGATTTTAATATTTTTAATTCCTCAATGAACCATAGTTAACAGCCTACAATCTGAATTAGCTTCAAAATGTTTACTGAGAAGACCATCAATTTTATTATTCAATCCAAAGGGACAGGCAGAGAAGGAGGAGTGAATGCAGTATGCGTGCGTGATACAGCTTTCCTTTTACCTTCTCTTTCCAAAATAACAAGTGCACAGAGAGGGGAAAGAAAAAAAAAAAGAGAGAAAAATCACAAAGCTTACATTGGTTGAAGGATCATTTTCATTTTCAGTAACACAGGCCTGGAGATTCAAACTGAGGGATTTGCAAGTTATCAGGATCCTCTTTGCTGGCTTTTCTTCAAATGGCTTGATCACAGAGTTTGTCCCTGGAAACTCCTTTTTCTGAGGATTCAATGACTGAAATAAGTTGGGCATTCGTTACACATATGAAAAGCATGGCATTACAAAATGAAGTAAGCTTTTTAAAGGTCTTGACAATCACTGAAGCACCCGAAAACCTCAAAAAAGTCCCTGCTGATAGCTTCACGTTACCATTGTAAATGAGTGTTATTCCTAATTTGTAGATTAGGAAGCAAAGCAAAAAGATTGCCTGAGAACATACATAATGTCAGAGGCAGAATTAAGGATCCTATAACTTTAGAACAGATTTTTTTCTTGTTTATTGACTGCTTTTGAAACTTTAGCTTTTAATTTCCTCATATAGATTAAACAGCCTCATATTTTCAGACTATAACACCACGTTTTAGGATTAGATTTGAGACCTTTCCCCTCCTTTCCCCTTACTTATACACCACACCACTATTTCAATTTGCTTAATACTTTTAATAATGCCACTACAGTTGATTGACAACAGGTTTGAGTATATACTGATCCTGATTTTACTTATGTCTCCTTTTTAACTAAAATAAAGTCTCCAGTTATATCACCAATGAATTTATATCCAGTGCAAGGAACATTCTTTGAATCATGATCTCTGCCACTAAATGATAAGCAAGCTGAAGACAAAAAGAAAAGCAACCTGCACTTCCTACATTTCCAGTTAAACTTTGTTTCACATAGATAGCCTAGCCTTTTGTACCTCCAACTGTACCTTCCCACCGCTTTTTATATCCATTCACGCTTTTGTACTCAAATTCAGTGTAATGAATAACAATAAAAACACTGTTCTTTTAACATTCCCAATCCAAGAGGAAGTTCTCTCCTGCAGTATTTTCTGTTTGCTTTAACAATTCAAAGCTTAGCTAGACTGGACTAGATGACCTCCAGAGGTCACTTCCATCCTCAACCACTCTGTGATCAGACACGGGCACAGTCTATATAAAAATCTTTACGGACTAGAGATAGCACCCTTCACTCTTCAAAGCTGAAGTCTCGGGTATACCCAGTTGCTGGCTGAACTCCAATCCACTCTGGTGGCTTTGCTAACCCAGTTAGCTCAGACCACATGTATTTTAATAGTTCTAAGAACTTAAAAAGAAAAATATTTCACTTACTACTATATCAGGATCCAAAGAGAAAAGATTTAGTCGCTCTGTATTTCGAGAGGCTTTCACCGTTTCTTCTGTTTCTGTGATGTACTGTGGTGACAGATAATAAATTAGTTTTCTGCACAAGAACAGAAATCCATAGAGTTGTTAGACTTATAAATGAATGATCAATGTTTCACTTGTAACAACACTTCTCATTTCTGCAGTAGTCATCCCAAAGCACCTTCAGGCACTCTGAATGTTATATGCTTGTGAAGCAGGGATTTTCAGGCCACGATATACTTCTAAGGAACCTCAAAATAGATCATTTGAGTAATTCAAGTTCCTATCTGTTAACTAAGGAATCCATTGTGTAAGATGTCAGAACAGTGGATCGCTGCACTAAAATCCATTTAGGGATTCCCAAGTTGCGGAAGAAAAAAAAAAAACCACCCCCACAGAAAACCACTTGTGTCGGGGGAAGGGCAGAAAGGGGCGCAGGAAAGTGCAGCGCGGCCTCACAGGTGGGCAGGCACACCGACTGCAGCGTGTCACCCAAAGGTAAGGCTGGGACTCCTCTTCCCCATCCATCCTTCTGCCACGAGGCAGGATCAGTCACGCCCATTTTATTTCTGATGGACATGTGCCTAGGTTAAAAATAAGCTCTCTGATCAAAACAACTCAACAACTTCCTGAAGCCACCTGCAGGCCAACAGTGGCCTTTGAGATAATTTTAACATACCTTTGAGATACCTGCTTTAACTAAACCATTCAAAAGTATCTATCCACAGACAAGATGATCAGATACTACCACTATCCTTAATACATAAACTCAGTTACATTTTAACTGGTTGGTTGTTTTGTTTTTATTTTGGCTTTTTTTTATTATTTGTTTTTGGTTTTAAATTCTAGGTGACCACTTCATAGATATGAATACAACCTCCAGTAAAATGTAGACCAAATTCTGTCCTTATTTGCATATACAGCTTTCAGTTCAAATCTGTGGGAGTAACATCCACGAATAGCACTTGGCTGGGTAGATAGATAGTATCTATAGTAGCTCCCTGACAGAAGATTACAAACATCATACATTCATTTAAGAAAAAGCAGCGAAATATTTCCAATCTAGCTTTTCATCAAAAAACTTCTTAGCACTGCCTATAATTATCTCCTCCACATGACGAGGAACAAAACGCCTCTCCTGATACTACATGCATCTTTCAATGAAATTACAGAAGGTGATGAAGAGTTCACAGCTCGTTTCCTTGCAAGTCACACAGGAAATCCTGGCTCTCTAAGGGCCAAACTCTTCTGAAATGCAGTTAAAAAGAGTAAGTGTTTTACAGATAACTGCAGGGACCAGATCCTTAGTGACTTCACAGGTCTAAATCAAACCACAGTGAAGCTTTTCTCATTTAAACAAAGCCATCAGCTGTTCAGAAAGAAAATTATTCCTGTCATTTGTCATGACTCTAACAATCACAATGGGCTGTGCTGTATTTTCAAACCCTTCACAATATTTATGACATCTATGGGCAGGCGTTCTTCACCTAGGTAGCACTTTCCACTAAGCTTGTAAAGACAAATATAACATCCATTACTTTTGCAAAGTCAGGGTGCAAGATGTTCTCTGAAGAATCAGTCTCTTCTTGAGAGCAGTCATAATTCACTGAAACTTCTGCAGGGTCTTGAAAAGAAGAAAAAAAACAAATGTGCAAATGTTTTTACTATACTTGCTATTACCATTGGGGTTAAAAAAAAAAAAAGGAAAGAAACGGAAAGCTATGCTCCTGCTATTTCTTTTTATTCCCTTTAGTATCATCAGGCTAACAAATGGAAGAGATACTAATGCAAACCCCTGTCCTCCTCAACCTCATTTCCCACTGCTGCATACAGTAACTTAGTCCATATCTAAGCTTTCAAACAAGAGGCCTGACTCTACTCAGTGAAATGTCTGACACATTCCTTCATGACAAATATTCGTGCCCACAGCAAGGACACCTTCCTTTGCTCTCTCAGTCCCTTCTGAGGTAACATTGAAGGTTTACGTTAACGGAAATATTTTGGACTCCCAGTAAAGGGAATCTTCAGTTAGGCAGGCAGGACCTTACTCGCTCTTTGGGAAGGGGAGGGATGCAGTCTGGACTCCATGAGCCGCAAATCTATGGATCCAGAGAACAACACTATACAGCAAACCCTCTGCTCTACTTAGCTCACCAGGGACCATTCTGCTTTCACTAGGTAATTCAGCCCAACGCAAAATAAGTCATTACAGCCATTTAGGGCTCTTCTGCCAAGAAAGCATCACGCCTTTTCACAAGTTAACTCCATAGCACATTCCTGTTGCTTGTTATCAGGGTTTTTTTTCTCCACTAGTAGAAACTTCTGTTTTCTGTTAGCCTTATGTCTTTGACCTTTTGTGCACATATTTCTTCCTGTTTCATTAATATCCCTTATGGGTGGGATTTTCAGAAGTACTTCTCTGATTCTGAAGTGCAAGTCTCTTTCGCCTCCAAATCATAAAAGCACCTTTGGCTATACAAAGAGTATCCTGTCCCTCCAAAATCAGAATTTATTATAAACACCAGCCTAAAGCCTTCAATTAGCTCTGAACTTCCCCAAGACTCAGATGCATGTGGATTCAAAGCTTTGATTCAGCCCAGAGCACAAGCAGTTCAAATCCGTGTTAAGGTTTCAAGTGTTTTCAGCCTTAGAATTTCAGCTGGGGTTCATCCAAACTGAACGTGGATTTATTATGTGGAGGAATGAGTTACTGCCACATGAAGACTGCAGTATAACAGGGCATCCAATTCTTTCTTCCACAGCGAATGCATATTAATACGCAAACTCAAAAAGCAAGAAATGAAAAGTCAATAAGCTTCCAGGGGAAGAGCAATATAACACAGCTGGTATTTTTTTTAATTATTAGCTCCAGATTTTTAAGGAAAACAAAACGCTGGAAAAAGAACTGACCTAACCTCTCTTCAGCACAAAACTCTTTAAAACCTTCAGACTCCCAAGACAGTAAACCACAAAGTACTAGCAAGATCATTGACAGAGAGGACTATATTTCAAAAAGAGCTGCATGCGCAAAGCAGAGCCACGTTGCTCCTGCTGACTTTGTGGGGAGCAGCTTTACCTCCCCCCACAGCCTTTTGAAAATGATCTGTGGGGAGTTAGCTGACATTGTTCAGGGATTGCCAAAGGACTGGTGCTGCTTCGTCAAAATCAATAGGTGCAGAATCCATTACAGACTCGGGTAGTTAAAATGATTCAATAGTGATATCTGAAGGTTCAATTTTTTGCATTTGATTAAGAAAAACCAATGCAGGACACTATTCACTCTTACCAAGTTTCAGATCAGTGAGATCTGCACTTTTCCTCTCCTGAATGGTTCCCTCTGGATTTATTTGCAGGATTTTGTTGAGAGTGAAAATCCAGTCATCCATATCCTGCTCATTTTCAGCTGCCAGCACAAAGTATGTGAGGTCATTCATTTTCAACTCAAAGGCATGTTTCCTAAGCCTGTTATTCTGTTGGAACAAAAGGAAAAGAAAAATAAACGCTAGAACTAATTCTAAAAAGGTACTGAAAAAGGCATCCATAAGGTGGACTTGTATATGGTCACTCCTTAAAAATAACATTCAAGCAAAATTCAGTGGCTTTAAAGAAAATCCAAGTAGTGCGATATAAACGCAAATTATGTCAATTTATTCTTGGGTCTTTGTGTATCTAAGATCTTCTGTGGCCAAATACACGTCTTCTATTTAGCCATAGAAATCTATGACTATGGACAATAACACTTGAAACAACAGTAGGGAATACCTCCCAAGTGGAATAATGAAAGATCTCTGATGGTGAAGTACGGCATTGCTACATGAGTTGTAGTTGTCTGGACAGAACACCTCTAAAGCCCAAGCCTCCTACAGCCACCAGCACACCAGACACTCAAAAAGGTACTAAATAGGGCTAAGTCATATGAATATTTACTCAATGGGAACAGGACTGAGTTCACCAAATTCAAACTAGCAAGCAAGCAAAGTCAGCACGTGATCAACGACTGTTCCATCCCTGACTGCTGAGGTTGGGCCTGAGTAGGTCAAAGCTAATTGTGAACAACTTACAAAATGTTCTGGTTTGAGATATTTACAGATGCTGCTAACAAACTACATAAAGGTAGCATTTTCTGGGCATCCAAAGAAGTTAGAAACACTGTGGTTAGGATAAGAACATTTCTACATAATTTTATTATTTTATATTTTTCTGAAAGAGCTTCTGGATGATATGAGTTTAAACTTGGAATAGATATTAAGCAGTAAATCGCTCCAGAATATTGCAATAGGACAAATTCCTCCATATGAAAATATTACTATGGGTACTTCCCACTGCAGCCTTTGCGTTAAAAGGATTTTTAAGATGACTAAGGCAATTTCAACAATTTTTTGCAGGAGGCAAAAGGCGAGGTACAGTGCTGTTCAATCCTTGCAATGCTACCCTTTTCAAACATAGAATAGGAACCAATGCCCAGTATATTGGCAACAGATTGTGTTGAGATCTGTTTTGTGTCACTAGATTTCACCTGCAGTAGATGGTTAATCCATAAGTTTCTGTCATAAGAATTAACAGGTGCTTGGTTACTGAAACAGCTCAATAAAATTAAACAAAGTGATGGGATTTTATAGAAGCAGTTGCACCAGTTGTCTCTCCTCCTTACTTAAATCTGAAAGAACACTGATGCATCCTACCCCTCTTACTTCATCAAACTTTTACAACCATTGACTATGGACATCAGTGCCACTGTTGTCTTCAATATTCCAGAAAAATGCCATTACTTCTGTTGACACATCTAACCTTGGAGCGATGCTGACAAATGAAAAACAATTCATCCACCCCATAACAGGCCATGTCACTAAATTTTATTATTCTTCATTAACAGTCTGAAATAACATGACCATGGCATCCTGTAGTTCTACAAACTATAACTATTTCTCAGTGCAGTCCTATACCAACAAGTTACTAAAAATAGCTTCTAAGCCAGAGAGTGAGGATGGTAGTGATATTTTTACTTAATAGGAACAGAGGCAAAATGTGATACAGATTAGCAGAGGAGGAGACCAGGAACCAACACTGACAATAAAGTTCCATGAACATTTTTTTTTTCCCAGAAGCAAAGATGATTTAGAAGATTCCTACCCAATCTGTTGTTAATCACTTGCTCCAGTCCTTATATTACATGTCATGACCCAGCTCAGGAATCAGTTAAGACTGAACAACTTCTGGAGCTACGCAGGTCAACAGAGTCAGTCAAATCTTGGCTTTTCAAACTGACTTGGGATTGTGTGTGTGTATGTGCGTGCATGTTATTTTTTAGTTCTGCTACTGGAATTTCTCTTGGTAAGAAATAGTTTTCCTCTCAAGTACTTTATTGAGGAGAATATTCTTTTGGGGATACAAATTTTAGTTCACACAACATAGGGTAAGAATAAGGTTGGGTTTTGTAGCAATTGGTTCTTGGGTGTCCAATACTTTTCTTGATCCTGAAATCACTCTAATCCTCCAATCACCGCATACATTCAAATTAATGTAAAACAAGGACTAAAATTTCACTGAAACATGTTTTTACTGACATAACACAAGGGCTTGACCAAGAGCTAGAAGTTGAACAAAACTATGACAAGAATCCTAGATAGTGGCCATTCAGAACTTTTAAAGATGACAGATATTTTAAAGACAGATATTTTAAAGACAGATATTTTAAAGACAGATATTTTAAAGACAGATATTTTAAAGACAGATATTTTAAAGACAGATATTTTAAAGACAGATATTTTAAAGACAGATAAAGATAGATAGTTTATTAGATATTTTAAAGATAGATTATTCTATGATTCTATGATTTGTATAAAGTGGATTATGTATACCAATTTATTGACAATCTATAAGGAAAAATGCTACATTTCAATTTATCTTCAGAAAGTATAAAAAGCACTGAAATTAATGCATTTCTTGTCTATATTATGTACTACTTCTTACAGACATGGCCAAAATCTTTAAATCAGGTACTGTAACACTATTAGACATTATCTAATAGAGCAATACATCTCGCATGCTGAATCTTAAAACATCAGGTCAGGAAAACTTCAATATCCACTTTTCCATCTGCACTTCAGACTTCTGGCAAGCAGATGAGATCTACAGCAAAGTCTTGGTTTCAAATCTAAAGCCAACTATTTTCTTCCTGATCAGTTAACAGGAAAAAAAAAAAGCAAAGCACCATTTCTCAGTTTGCTTCTTTTTAAGTCCTTCCATATGGTACGTGGACCTTGAGGTTGACTTGTAATCTTCAACACTTAATTTCAACTTTAAAACTTCTTCCAGAAGGAAATAATACAAGATTCAAAAAGAAACCATGGATGAACTATAAATGAAACATCAGGCTAAGTCTAATGCCTGCAGGGTCATTCTTCCAAAATAACAGAATTGTTTTGGAAGTATTTTTTATTTTATCCGGAGGCAATTTCTCCAGGATGTTTACTACAATTTAGATATTCAAGCTCTATCAAACAGGAACTCAAAGTCATTCATAGAGAGTTAAATGATTTACAGTGGTATTAAAACTCATTAAAGCAGAACTTTCACGTCACAGTTTTCCTCTAAATCTTCAGTTTTACCCAACTCTTTCTCCACATTCTATGGGCTCCCCTTTTTATGGCAACTCTTAAGCCAGGTTTTGTTTTTCAGCCCATGATTCTAAGTTCGTCATAGGCTTTGAGAGCTGATGATACTTGCCCTATTACCCCCTTGGCTAAGAATCACTTCTTGCTAGTGAAGACAGCCCATAAATTTGTGCATCCCATTCTAAATGTCAATCAAAGAACAATCACGAAAACTAGCGTCTGGGGGTAGGCGAGAGGAGAACATACAGTTCAAACAGTTTGGGACAATTTGCAGGAACACTGTAGATTTAGAAGGCAGCCATCAAAGTTCAGGAGGAGGATTTCAAAGGTTTCTTGAGCTTTTTTGTCAGAGGTTAGTCAAAAAAGGACAGAAATCTTACAGTCAAGACATTTCTGCTGTCATGGAGTGTCATCAGAAAAAACACAGCAGAACAGGCACCCTCCGCAATGGCATTAAATCTGTACCTAAAACCACACCACAGGGATGTTCAGGGCTTAACTAGACCTCTGGCTGAGACCCATTTTAAAAGAAAGCACACACCCCCAGGCGAGCAGGAGCAAGCAGTAATTCCTAAACAGGATTTCTGTATAAGAATCTCCTCTATTGCTTCTGCCACAATTCCAAGCTACCTGCTAGGGTCTTTCAAGGCAATGGACTGACACAGCCAAACATCATTGTCCTTCTACACATTTATGTCCATCCTGTCCTACAGCCATTTTTAAAAATCCCTCCCTTTTGAACCACGCAGGGAAAAGAATAACTCCCTACAGAGCTGGGTACTTTCCTGGGTGCAGGAATGAGGTTCTGCAGAGGGCTGTCAGCAAATATTTGTTCCCGGAGTGAACTACTCACTGATTATTTTTCTTGCTCTCAAGGCCCTGTTTAAGGGTGAAGGAGAGCTCTCCCAACCAACAAAAGCTTATGTTTATCAGGAGCTCTTCCCTTGCATTACTTGAAAGGTTTATTTCAAAGCAACCCTCAACTCGGTCTGCACTAGCACTGTTGCCAATCTTTACCGTTTAAGTAGTAAAGTACAGCTAAATGAAAAGGAATGTTCTTATTTAGTGAGAAATGGGGCTAGATCAACCACAGTAACATACTGTTTAAGATAACATCTCATTTAGAATGGAAAAAAAGAGGAAAAAAAAGAAAAAGCTAAATACATTAACAGAATTAGAGGAAAGGCAGAGCAAGAGAGGGGAAAAAGCCAAGAACTCAATCTTAGGAGCAACAACAACAACAACAAAAAAGGTGGTGTCAGGCATTTCTGGCTATTTATTTTTCCAAGCCACAATAAACAATAAGGCTCTGTCCTACCTGCTGCCATTAAGACTCTCTATCACCTCCAAAAGTGATGACTTAAGGAGGCTGAGGATACAGGATTAATTTACCACTTGCCCAACAGCCGATGCTTTGTAACCTGAGTCTCTTTAACCCACAATAAGCAAGCGCGCTCTTAGTAAGCGTGAGGTAAAATCTGGCAGCTAAGAAAATAATTTCAGTGAAAAGAAATATTTTATGTATTTTTTTTCACCATGTGTGCCATGGGCAAAGAGCATATGCATGGCCCGCTACCATAATTCAGCTGTGGTTTTCGTAACCTCTCAGTCTGAGTACTTGCACCAATTTAAAGAGCAAAACTAATGGTGTTTTCATTTCATGAAGCTGCTAATGAGACCACTATTACATTAACATATGTGTTCTTCCATTTGCCTTTTTAAATTTATCTGACACCCAAATAATACAATGAAATAAACTGAAACTTACCTGTACGACTCCTGTACAAGAATCCAAGAAAATACATCCCTTTGGCTCCTTTGATATTTTTTCATCTTTATAAAAATTCATAATATATGAGTTATCCGACAACTGCGTCAGCTGGAAGTAGCGCTTTTTGAATGACTGAAGTGGGGAAAAAAATTTAAAAAGAATGACAGTTGTACTGTAAATTATTTTCACTGATACTTTATTCACAGGGTTTAAATAATAGGCAACTCCGAACTTCACTTCAATTGCACAGTTTTGCGGACAACAATATAACTTTACTATCATTTAAAGCAATGTAATCAAACCTGAGATACAAACAGCTAAATGACAATGGCATACAAGTGTGCCTCTGTGGGGGATATAAATCCAAGTGGAATAAACAAAAAAAAAAAATGCTGTCCCCTTACCCGAACAGTAATGCTATTGTTTACAGTGCTGTTGAAATTCCCTTTATAAAGCCATCCAGACTTGTAAACTCCTGCTGCTAATCCTCCTCCTCCACCACCACCACCTTTAGAAGATGAGTGGGATGTTGTATCCTGTACGAAAGACATGGTTAATATTTAATGGATTTGCTTTTTGAATTCTAAGACAAAAAAAAAATGTAATGTGTGAATATCTGCTTGACAACAAATAATCATCCTTTCATTCCTTTTAAAATAAGACGTAATTAATAGGCCTGCTGTGCACATGATGACATAAGAGACAAAGCTGTTCCACTAACTTCAGAGTTATTTAAAATATGAAATATTTTATAGGAGATAACGAGCCTCCATTATCATTCTTTATTTGATATTAAAGCAATAAATAACTCTTCCCCAGAGGAAAAAAAAAAATATCAAAACCCAGAATACATACTTCATCCTTATCCACATCTTCATGATCGATTTCAAAGGAATGTGATGGCAGTTTCTCTGGTCTACACTCACTTCTGGGAGGGAAGAAAAAAAGGTCCTCAATTTTATTTTATTTTATTTTTAAATAAGTGCTAGTTCAGGGAGGCAACCATCCCGAGCCCCCATGGCATCTTCAGTACACCTGTTTCTGTGATCCTATTACCTCCTTTAAAAGTCACTACAGTTTCAAAATACAGCTTTTTTCTTAAGACCCATATATCTTTTTTTTCAATACTATGAAGTTGTAACAGTTTTATGCAAATGATGAAATATCACTTCTTGTTCTCTTCCTTGCTCTTCCACCACAACAGGCAATAAAACCCAATTTCCAAAGAGCTATCCCATTTAAGGCTGTCAAAGTATGAGAATGAACTCTTTAAAAGTTTTTTCTAACCAACATCAGAACATTCAGCTTAAAGCTTCTCCGTTTCTTCATTATTTCAAGATATTTTTTACTATTCGATATGCTGAGCACCGCTTTCACATATGTCTTTTGATGTGGTGCCATTTAAGATGTTCATATTGTAGACTTAAAACCAAAACTGAATATGAAAAAGCAAAGCACTTAAGCACTTGCTTAATTTTAAGCACATAAGCAATTGTACTTAATCCCAGAGTACTTCGCGTGTTGCAGAACTAAACCTGAAGTAACAGCCAAATAGATATCATAAAAATTCAAAGATATTTTTAAGTGGAGAAAAAAAAATGTGTTTTTCTGCAGCCTGACAAATACCAACATTGTTTTCAAATTCCTGAAGGTTACAAATCTTTCATTATCACATGAAAATGTACAAAAATTGTCATGCTGAAAGCCATCATTTATCAGGAAGACTGACTTTTCCAGAACTTACTTTCATCTACCTAGCCTGAGAACAGCGACAGAGCAACGCTACTCTCTACTGCGCAACGAAGCAAATCCAAAGAGAAGTTGAGAAACCACACACTCCTAAGCTAGTTTCCTCTCTCAATTTAGCAAACTTTAGCCCACACTAGCACATAATGTTAAATGTCTCTAGTTTAAAAAAAAAAAAAAGTTAACTTTCACCTTTTTCATTTTCCATTCATTCATGCACAAGTTACAGATTAGGAAGACAAGAATAATGAGCAATACCTACCTCCTCATCACTTTCCCCATTTCAACGTCACCGTTCTCATGACGTGACTACCCCACCACAACCAAAGTCAGCATTTCAGCAGAGCCAGGAGAGCCAAGTGCACGCAGAACACAGGAGTATTTTATTCTCTGTTTTAGTTTCTTCTAGTTTTGGTCTTTATTTAATGTAAATAACTGATCAATATTTTAAATAAAAGGAACATTGAAATCTGTTGACAACTTTGACATCTGTAGAAGCATTAATATTCAGAATATCTGTGATGGAAATCCATTGCAGGTTTTCCAATGCAACCAAGGGCAGCTACTAAAAATTTTTACACAAACACTCCCTCCCACCCAAAAGAACACCAAAATCTCAAGCCAAATCCCACCTTCTACAAAAAACATCTTTCAAGCCTTCACTTTTTTAGACAAAAACCCTATTAGCTTATTCATTATTCAGAGCTAAAAGAGCACCACAACGCTCTTGAGGTGAAGTGTAGGCAGACTGACCGATGCGCTCTGGCCACACATAGACAGATAACACCACTGCACAGATTTGCTTGAGGATCTGTACCAGTAACAGGACTAAGTTAGTCAGCTACTAAAAAAAACCCAACAAAACAAAACCCCAACCCTAATGCCCTTGATGCTTCTGGGGAGAGAAAGGAGTCAGAAATCTGCTGGATTAGTGGAGTGTTGACCCCTCAGCAACTCTGTCCCACTATGCCGCTCCACGGTCAGAGAGTGAGCCTGTCCCATTAAACCACAGCCCTTCCACAAGCCTGGGTACATAATAAGCTTCTTAGAAAGAAGGAAATCCTTTTCTCCTCTCAGCAGAGCTATAAAAGAGAAAAGGACAGACCACTACTGCTTTAGGTGTCAGATCTCACTGACCACGCGTGAAACCCTCATCCACTCAGGCCTCTGTGTCATTCTCCATAGGAGAAGTTTTTCCCTTCCTTGGATGGGAATCTGTTTGGGCATGCTCCTCATCATTCTGGGGCAGGCAGACAAAGTGTGGTAAGCACATGCTCCTGTTTGGTATAACCTCTTTTCACTGCCTACTGTCTCTTCAGACCCATATAAAGACGCAGAATTCCAAGGGACCAGACCCAAAACATCTACCAAATGTTCCAGGTTTCTATAAAGGACAGCAAAAACTTTGCTAATGACTATTTCTGTTCCCAGACACACTGTCACCACAGCACACACCAAGCGACCCCTGTTCTTCCTCCACCCATCCACTTGCTCAAGAAGCAAGAACGCACCAGCACAAAGCATCAAAAATGGTGTAAAAAGAGGTAGTGAGAGCACACAGAGAGGAATTTAAGGGGTAGAAAGATCTGAGAAAAATCTCAAAGGAGGAACACACTCAGAGAAAAACCAAAGCGATTGCTAAACATTTTGGTCGTGTTGTGCACATGCCTTTGAGCTCTTCCCTGGTGCCACAGCACTACTTCAATGGAATTGCACCATGGACACATTGAGTCCTCACTGCCTGCCCAAGATGGTGGGCATCACACTGCAGCTGCTTCCCAATCAGAAACGGTCAGTATTCGGAAGGAACTTTGATATCTGATAAAAATCTGCTACACCATGCAGCCATTACTTGACACATTGTATGACTGTGTGAAACATTACAGCATGATCTCGTGTACAAAAAAGTATGAGGTCCTTCAGCATTGCTGAAGGCCACTGAATCTCAATTTGTGTGTTTCTAAATGGGAAAGCCCAGGGGAAGGTTCAGCTCACCCTCAGCAAATGGAAGTACTTCAGCCACAGTTAGATCTGGTATTGTAAATGATGTTCCTTTCTCATGATGCAAAGCTAAATGCCTAACACTCATCCAATCTTTCCCAATACAATTATACCCTATAAAGGAATTGATACAACAATACGCTCAGATTTCTGATAGTGCAGCAGCAGTTCTGTACAAATGAAACAAAAAATTGTGGAAACTGGGCATCCAGAGCTAACAACAGTGAGATACAATATTACAACAAGGACGTATCAAGCCACTATTTTTAATAAGGAGATTTAGTCTAAAACACTGAACTTCGTAACATGCATGTGCAAATCAAGGTCCACTGGTGCTGAAGGGCCTGGAAATGGTACAAAATGAGGTGGACTCCAAACCAGCTCTGATGAAGGTATGTTAAGCTCAAAAGCCATGGCAAGTTTCAGTAAACAAAATGCAGACACTCCTGCTATAACTATTCTTCTGAAACATCAACCAGTGCTGCATCCAAACCATTCCTGACTGCTATGTTCTGATACAAGACAAAACAAGTCTCTTGTTTTGTTATAATCCTCTATGCAAGGGAAAAAAGTAAGATGTGAGACACCATAATATCTCTGGAGCACGAACTCATGAAAGTAAATCATATTAAGCACCCTGTTAAAATAACCTTCACAGAAGAGGATGTATGTAATCATCTAAAATGTACTTTTGTGCAGAGTAATGGAACAGCATCTGTCAAATGCGTATTTCATAAGATTGAAGATGTTGAAAGGTTAAATGGAAAACCGCTGTGCTACAAATGTTTTTCTTGAGCACTAAATGCATTAATTTTCTAAACAATCAGTAGATTGGCTACTTAAGAAAAGGTATGTTTATAATCTCTGATTAGCAAAACTGCTTTTATTGGCTTTTTGTACTACCATATTCACTGTTCATAAAAATACCAACATGCAAGAGAGAATGCAGATCTGAGGGAAGGCTTGCAGCACAAAACCCTCTGAACCCAGCATCTAAAGGGGCCATAAGAATCACTTTATTGATTCCTGCAACAATATGTTTAGTTAGTACTAGTTTCCATCCAGCCCAAGCCTGGAGCATCCATTCATAAAATGGTTAGAGTTGGAAGGGACCTTAAAGATGATCTAGTTCCACTCCCCTGCCCTGGGCAGGGACACCTCCCACTAGACCAGGCTGCTCACAGCCCCATCCAGCCTGGCCTGGAACACCTCCAGGGATGGGGCAGCCACAGCTTCTCTGGGCAACCTGTCCCAATGCCTCAACCACCCTCACAGAAAAGAATTTCTTCCTAATATCCAATCTAAATCTCCCCTCTTTCAGTTTAAAACCGTTACCCCTTGTCCTATGGCTCCACTCCCTGATCCAGAGTCCCTCCCCATCTTTCCTGTAGGCCCTTTAGGTACTGGAAGGCTGCTATGCACAAAACAACCTTTTTCATCCAGTATCATGATTTTAATGCCTCAAATTCCAGGAAAGGAGGCGGTAACACAGCTCATTTGGGTATTCAGTGATTTCATTAACTACTCCCTAACAGTCCTCAGGATGCAGGATAGAAACCTGCCAGAAACAGGAGTATGGGTAGGAACTCAACACATGAAGGAAAAAGCACCAAATTCTTAATTTCTTTCCACTCAATTTAAGGAACTTGTTCCTTCACCTCCCAGCACCTTTACACTGATTTTAATGCACTGCCTCCAAGCACAGAAGGGATGCTCACTTACCCACATACCTGCACATTTCTGCAGCTTCGTATCACCAGTGCTGCACCAGCACATGCTGTACACATTGCACCCAGTTCTTCTGCACAGTCCAGCTATAAAGCACTAAGTGAAATGCTATTCCTCTGTTACACAGGCTAACTAAAAGGAGAATTAATCCCAGTTAAAGGTGAGTGACATTTATGCATTATTAAGGAAAAGGGAAAACCAGCTTTCCTGTATCAACTGTACTTTGAATACGCAAATACACTTCTAAGGATTTGAATCAGCACTAATAGAGTTTGTTGATACTAGTGAATTCTGCAGAGTCTTGAACTTTTGCTAAAGGACCTTTTCTTCCCCTTTTCAAAAATGCAAGGCACTATAAATACGGTAAAACAAGCAGAGCACATAAGACAAAGGAAAGCGCAAATATAGACAAAGCTCAGCAAAATGACAAATGACACAAACCTAATAGGAAAAAAAAAACAAAAAAAAAAAACGAACTTATGCTAGATCTTACTGTGGTAAGTGTCGAAAGTCTTCTGAATACTGTTCATATTTGTAGTTCACAACATGCCACTGGGAACTGTAGTATTTACAAGCCTAAAGAGAAAAAACACAAACAACAACAATAGAATTACTACAATTATTTAGACTCAAGAAGGCTAGAGAACAAAGAAAGATCTGAGGGAGTCCTTTGTGCTGGAGAACACATTCTTCTCTCTTGTAGCTGGGTGTACAGTTCTTAAAGGAAAGTCAGCCATATGTTTCCACATTTTGAAGCACAATTTCCCATTTAAATCAAATGCACTGAATCATAGAAGATGAACGAGGGGCCTGACAGCAATTCAACATGCTTTACTGATTCTCTTCTACTCTGTAGGAAGCATCATTAAATTATATCACTACTGCCTCAAAAAACACTACCTAGTTTAGGCCTGACTTTCTCCATGGACATTAACTACACAATTTTTGTTTGCATTCTGTTTCATTGCCTATGCTTTCCATCGCAAATACGTTTATCCTACTCCTGTTAGTCCCATTCTTGCAGCACAAGCCCTCTACTTCTTGTTCTGCCCTTAAGGATTGATCTTTAACCTCTTAACAACACTCATGAATATATTAATAGAACTATCATTTCTCACCAGAGTCTCATTTTCCTTTCCACACTGAATTTGCTCAGTCATCTCATCATCTCCTTGTAGCTTCTATTTTCTAGAAAACTTCTTGCTGGTTTTGTATTCATCTTTTGAAGTTGTTCTTAATATATCAATCTCCCTTAAATAAGGGAACCAGACCTGAACAAAGACTATACTGAAGGACTTTGCTATGCTGTCAAATAGACCAGAATTAACTGTGCGATTTACTCAATGCAGAACTTTTATCAATGCAATTAAACACAACATTACATTTTTGAAGACAACAAGATGCATGAAATATGTACAATTATTGATAAGGTCCACATCTACAAGAAAAATGACACAATGTCAGGATTTCCACTGATTCCTGCTACAGAGTGTAAAATGCAAACCGACACTTGTACAATATGCTGAAGAATTTACTCCAGTATTGTATTATTTTCTCCCTACACTCCACCTGAACATTTGCACCCGCCCATATGAGATGGACAGGAAGAAAGAGATGGATAAAGCCTAAAACCTAACAGTAGAAGCTGCTGCCCAAGGCCATAGGGAAAAGGAGGCATGTCAGGAGGAAAAACAGTGGAGATCTACAGTAGAGAAAGAAGCAGCAGCATTGAAACTATTCTGAGGTGGGAACAGGAAAGACAGTCTCGCAGAAAGGCATGGGATGGGAAGGATGAGACTCCAGGAGACAAGGAGAATGGAATAAAGGATAGATCAAAGATACTTAAATACCAAAAGCCATGCAGAGAAAGTGGAAGTAAAGGCAACAAAGGGAGAGGATAAATTAGTACTCCTCCGACTGAGCAGGAGTATTCCCGCTCTTCCCTGCCAGCCTCTTCTGAAGCTCCCATGGGAGCCATCGCTTGCACAGCGGTCTCTGCCTCAGAGGGACAGACAGGGGATTATCAGGCTGCTGGAGCAAAAACTGAGATGGGCTGAAAACTCAAAGGCGTTGCTTTCTAAATTACTCAGCACTGCCTTAACAGATCTCCTTTTTAAATCTTGTGTAAAACATGCAGAGTATGTAGCCACCAATGAATTTAGGAAGTCATCTTGGATGTGATCACAGTCTTCTGAGACAGCTTTATTTGTTTTAGAGTATGGAAAAGTCAGCAAGGAAGTGGATCCACATTTATAGGCAGTTCTCTCCTACCTTGACACTGAACTGAGCAGTTGAGCACAACCAAAGGCAGGCTGCAGTAAACACATTCCATGTGGATCCAGCACCTACTTTCTGGTCTGATATAAACCCTCATTATCTTACAGGACGCAGAATAAAGTGTGACCATTAGACAATATTAAATAATCCCACATTCTCTGAGAATTACTATAGCATTATAACTGACTAATTCCCCACCTTGCAGGGCCAGGTCCAAAGTCTACTCTTATATTGGCATGATCTAAGTTTTAGATAAAACTATTTGATAGTCACCTGGGCTATAAGAATGCTCTTACAAGAGCAACACATACTCTGTTCTACAAGAGCCAGCGCAAAGCTCATTTACTGAGCATTGCGAGGATGAGCACAGACCCTCCAATTCACACTTCACTCACTTTCTACTTGGCAAACATAAACCAACTGAACCTCCTACAGAAAGGACCATTTTTTCCCTCTGGCACTTTCATTACTAAGCATTCTATTTAACAGATGCAATTAAAGCCCCCAGAGAATTCTCAACGCAGGCTTTTACTGCAAGCATTATAGGCTGATATGTTCAGAAAAACAGTTGTGAATAACATATAGAACAGGCCACAGTATTTTAGCTTGTAACTATAAAGGTTTATTGTGCTCCTCCAAGAAAAAGCTAATCAAAATAAAAATCAAAGGGGACAAGCAGCACATTCAAGTATCATTCAGGAAATTCACAAAAGGCAAGCCAGTTCAGTGCAACAGTTAACACTGTTCTTGAACTAGCTTGTTGCGGCTATCCACTGTAAAGTAGATCTGATCTAAAAAAAAAAAAAGTTACAGCATTTTCTCTTCAGAATCTTCCAACTAAAAATCAAATACTTCTGCTGACTCTAATGTCTTTTAATGATTATTTTTTTTTAATTGGAAATTATTATTAGAAATCGAATTTTAGCAAGGAGGAAAAACACCCGCTAATCTGATTTAAGGAGCAAGAAAAACCTTTCTGGAGGCAGGGATTTCATCAAGAAGCCAGAGCTGGATCCTACTGTTCCTGGCAAAGAGCAGAGGCACCAGCGCAGGGGCGGTTGAGCTCAAGTGGACTGTGGGGGAGGAAAAATATAGGTGGAGAAATGGAAGCTTTGGGACGTGGGAGGGTTGGCAGACGTTTGCATGAACTTTCCTACTGCATTGTTGACCAGGCTGCACAGCCCATTCCCAAAGGCCCTATCAAATTCAGGTCATTTCTTTTCTTTTTTTTTTTTTTTTTTTTTTTCTTCCCCCTTGTTGCCCAGCCAGCCTAATTTTTCCTTAGAGAGACAGACAGCCTGCAAGCTTTTTCCACCTGTAACTTTTTAGCTCTGGTTCTGGCAATGACAGCACGATGGCTACCACAGTGAAAGAGGCACTTAAAGATTTACCCTGCGATGCAAATGAACTTTTTGGAGGGGGGGGGAAAAAAGAAAAAAGGAATGGGAAGTGAGAGAAACACGAATGAATCAAACACCTTGAAACATCTGAAAGTAACTTCCCTGCTTATATTCTCTCTAAGATAGCGCTAGGTATGTGGTCTTCCGAAATACAGATGCATTTATGATAGAAGTCATTCATGGAACAACTGGGCTTCTTGCCGAGAAACTGGATGCACAGAGCAAGGCCACCAGCTCACTCACCCTTGAAGAGCAGCTATTTCTGAGAGGGAAAGCGGGAGATGTTGAACAGGGAAGCACAAGCCCATGCAAGAGTTTGGAAACAGAAAACAAAGACATTGCAGAGCTGTATGTGGCCACAGCGCTAAAGGAGAAGCTGCAGAGATGGCTCTGTGCTCTGTTCCGTGACCGGGGACACGCGTGGCACTGCTCATAAAGCCTTCCAACTGCTTATCTCTCCTGTGACCTCTGCTGCGACAACCACCGGCAGCGTGCGGGGATTTGTGAAGGCAGAAGGTGGTGCGATCACCCTGACCTGAAATCCAGCCCTCCACCCCAGGCCCACCCGGCTCCCTTACGCCTGCAGCAGCATCACAACTAGCTGCTGGCAACCTGGACCTTCACCTGCAGACTCTGGACGCTGTTTCCAAATTAACACAGTTCACACATATAATAAAGTCCAGTGACACAGCAGCATAACAAACCAAAGCATTAAACTACACTATTATTTTACAGTATTAAACATTTTAAAAAAGTACTTATCTCTTGTGCTATCAAAAGACTCACTGTCCTTTAATAATGTGTATCACTGTCCTGACACTACGCTTCTTTAAAGTACTGAAAGCACGTAGATTTTGAAGTTGGGGAAATCTATACTGTGATGAGTAATAATAAAACTTTCTTTGTGACATTTATCAACAAGAGTTCCCATTTTAATTTGACTTTGAAATCTGTAAGAGCAAAGCAGATTACCCTGTAAATAAAAAGCCCTCAGAAACCAACTCTATGGAGACACCACCACTTTCAGTAGTTACACAGAAGGCTGTGGCTCTTTTAACATTATGATTAATATAACTCGTGTTTAATAATTACTTAATAATCCTGTAGACAGAACCTGCAAAATCTCAAATAAAAATGTCCCCCAGATGAATGGCAAGGGCTCTAAAAACTTACTGCAAGCGACAACTACAACACAGGAAAAATCTACAAAGGAAAGTTGAGAAGTGTCCACATGAATACTGTACTATAGAAGACAAAATGAACTACATTATCCATCAAATGTCACTTCAATATTCTTACACTGTTATTTCATTTTGATGTAGAGCTTTTCAGCCAGCACGGTCCCTACTGCTCTGAGGATTAAGTGCGAGGGCTACAATTACAGCCACAAATGAAACCAAGGTGCAGGAAAGCTCAGTCTCAACCCCTCTCCCTGGCAAGCTCCATTCTTTCATTGTCCTCATCTATAAGAGTCACTTCCATAAGTTAAAACACCACAATGTGACATCCAATATACAGTCTCTGAACAGGTTTAAGTACCGCTGTGCAGAGTGCCATTAGCATACTCCGTTCTGGGTTTACCTCAGGCCCCCTTACTCGATGTGCTGGCAGATGCCAGATGTTGCACAGAGGACACAATCTGGTCACACATGCCATTAATAACTGGCCTCTGTTCCCAGGTGTTTCCCAACAGGTTGCTAAGATGACAACTACCTAGACAGCTGTGAATTGACAGAAGCAATTGGCTCCACAATGACTTTTAAAGCCACCAGCGTGCTCAAACGCAGCTCAAAAGGGTCAGCAGAGATGGGCCTCACTTGAACCTATGTAAGTTGGCCCTTTGATAATACTAACAAGCCCCAAAATCAGCCCATCTGCACGACAGTAGGCAATCTGCCTCAGGGTCCAGTAAGAAGTGCACAGCAAAATGATGGTAACAATAGGATTTTAAGAGCACAGCGTGAACTCCACCACTTTCACTGGAGCGAATGTTTCTGCCAAAATTATGGCGCACAAGCACATTGCTGACTGGCATAAATACATGCAGCAGTTTGAAGAGTGAGAAAATTCAGAATTTGCGAGGAAACAGCATGGTATAATACATAAGGACTTCAAGGAAGTCAGGAATACTTAGAAAAAATAAACACTGAAGAAAATTTTTTTCCAGCTTTAAAAGTTTCTGGGAACTTCTCTTTTCTTAGAGCCTAAGAAGATCCTCCTGCCTCAGAAAAGCTAAAACAGAAAAATCCACAAGGAAAATATCCTAAAATGACTACAAGTATAGCAATGATCGATTCACAAAGTATCACCTTTAGAATATACCTAATAATTAGGTATAAATTAATAGAGCTTCTCAGAATCTATCATAAAATGTAAACTATTTATTCTCTTTGCATCCTACAGAAAATATTTAGTTATCAAAGGATTATTTATTTATTCAAGTCATCTTAATTCTGTTTTTTTAAGTTTTCATTTTACAGTTTCAGCAGAAAGAGAAGGTTAGACATCTTATTTAAAGTAAATTCTTCTGCCTCGCTCATTACTATAGCATCTGAACATGAAAGTTTTTGTGTTACTGAGGAATCAGTTACTTTCACCAACAGCGAAAGTTTTTGGTTACTGAGGAATCTAAAAGCAGTATTAAGAGAACTGAATTAGACAAACTAGAGGCATAAACCTTCCACTGCTGGTGGGCAGCATCAAATGCTATCCATATTGAAAGCTCTTCTCAGCAACATCAGCCTCATCTTTCTTGTCAGCTCTTTTGCATCCATAAACTGATACTGCACAGGCAATCAAGTCATCTTAGCATGCCTCTAAGTAGTGTTTATGATCACTTAAGCAAAGGGAATCTGATCAAATCCCTAAACTGTCATATGTATGGATTTTGGTAAGGGCTGGGGAAAAAAACCCCACTGATCCTTGAAGGACTCTAACATTGAAAGAGCTAGAGGTAGAAGTAAAGCCTTCCTGCTGTCACCAGTAGGAAACAAATGCCCAGGAAGAGACAGACAGGGTTTTAAGGCATTATCACAGATTTCTGACAACCCTTTTAAATGACCCAGCAGCACCTTGCAGACAAGAACATCTGAACACCACCAAATGTGGTGGTGAAGGATAAGACAGGAGATCATGGATCTAAGCTATTGAAATAGTTTCAGTACCACGTCCTGACACTGTGCCATATGAAGAAAATTAGTTTCGCCTTCAACAGCAGACCCTTTATTTGTAGTTAACTGACTTGCTCCATGTCTTCATGTTGCAATTTGCTAAACTACTGAGATAGTGTAATATACATGAACGGTCAGAGAGAGCCATTACCACTTATGGGGAACACCAAAATGGCTTCAGCAAGATGAAGCTGTACATTGCCTTTGTATAGCTTCCCCAACAGCCCGATCAGGAATTAGATGTTTGATCCCGGGTTGTAACAAGTCCAGTTGACCCACAGATAGTCAAGTATGTACAAGACGGATGCCTTCACTGTTCATGATATCATAGTATATTTGAAGAAAACGAATTCACTTGGTAAAGCGTTGTCTTTTCCACAGCTCTAAAAAAGAAGTGAGGGTCACAGATTCTACTCCTGCACATCTATCCAGAAGCGCTAAACGCCAGCCTGGAACACAACAGACTGCTGCTGGGTCAGTATAGATTTGAGCAATTGCTGCTGTGGACTACAATCGCAGATCTTCACAGCACCCCATGCTCAGTTTTACTTAATTTTGGACTAGAAACCATCCTCTTCCTGGAGCTTAATTTATTTTATGTATAGCTTTTGGCTTTGTGGCAAAGTGGAACACGTGCATCACTACTTTAAAAGGTCTTATTCTGCTAGTATTCCATGCACAGCCTTAGTTCTATAGTACTGTTTTTTTCCACTGCTTTGCTCCTCTCTCCCCCTCCCCTTGGCACACTGATATTGCAGAGAAAGCTAATAGATGTGCTCGATATGTATTTTACCAGGTTGTCATTAGCATCCCCTCGGAGTACTCAGCTGTAACGATTCCCAGACACTGTGTACTATGTTCCATTTTTAGACCCACCACTTTCTCCATAAAGCCATGAGCACAGTGCTGGCCTTGCAACTTGTAGAACCTTAAAATAAAAAGCAGACCCCAAAGTGTTGAAAGGGCAGCGAGGCTTCTGGGAAGGTAGATAATTCCACAACCTATGTTATCTTTTAACCCTACTGTCACATTAAGAAAGATGGCAAAGTTCAGGCAATTTGAGCTGGCAGTAAATTGTTATTGCTCTTTCTAGACATGCTGGAGAAAAACAGGACCAGCCTGTAAAATATCATGTTGCATACAATTCAACAGCTACGTTTCTGCCTAATCTTGGATTTTATGTTTTCTAATCTCTAGGTTTGTCTGGAACTGACTTTTCCTCTGCAAATTATCTTGCAGTTATAGTGCATATGAAATAGCCCATGCTCATTCAAACCAGGAAGCCAGGTGTGAAAAATCTCAGTCTGTGAAAAAAAGGCACAGAACGCACACATGGGCTAATTATAAGTGCTTGGAATTAAATCCCTTAGAGAAGCTGGCTGAAAATTTTGTTTCATAAATCCGTTTTGTTAATGCAAATAACGAGCTATACTTTACATCTCTAAGTGAAAGATGGGGAAGGTTCAGGGAGCCATCTAAAGTAAATTCCTTTGAACAGTGCAGCCAATACCTCCAATGTCCTTCGAAGCAATAAAACCAGTGACAACCTGAAATATCCCTGAGGTAGCAGAAGAGCAATCTTCTCCTGCAGTCCGAGATCTGGTATGGAAACAATGCAACTACAGGTTTTTTTAAAGGTAAAACAATTAATCACCCCTCGTGGGGCTCTAACTGCCATGGAAGAAATTTGCTTGACTTTCTACTCCAAAGGTAGAACAAACTCTAAATACTGACAATAAATATAAACCCCTACACATCCCTCACACTGCAGCTGGTCCTCAGATAGCTATAACATACACCTCCAAATAAGATACATACCTTGTAATAACTCTAACAGTCTAAACCGGTGTCAAATAGTTGTCTTTTTTGGAAAGATAACAGTATTTTCAAAGTGCAAAGTGCACTCAGATCACCAATGTTTAGCACTCACGTTAAAATACCAACATCAATATCAGTGGACTGGTAGTCACAGGGAATGCAGCTAGAAAACAGTAAACTGAGAGGCTGATTCAGTGCATTTGCAATTTTTCTAGATACAAACATCTCAGAATAGGCACCTGCAGATATGCTGTTAACCCTCCCCTTCCTTCTGGCCTCCAAAATTCAAACCTGATTCAAATCGCCTAAACAGTACTAAAAGAAAAAAGGTGTTCCATTATAATTATAGCAAGCCTCCCCCAAACCCTTGGCTTTATTTAAAATTAAAGCATACACACACTATATATTTACCTCTTTAACAAATAAATTTTCTGCTTTTTGTTCGGCATCTTCAGGTACAGAAGGATACAGTGTCCTGATTTCCAGTGAAATTGTGTCTGTCTGACAAGAAACAAAAAAAGCAAATTAGTCAGAGTAACAGAATAGCAGTTTTGTCTCATGAAGAGGTTAAGAACCTTATTAGTACGACTTACATTTTTCAGTTTGTCATGCAGCCAATACACATGCACACCAACAACTACAACCCAGCCCCTGCCCACACACGCTATTCAATACTATCAGCTAGAGCATTAATTACAAGCAAGAGCAGGGCTCGAATAAATTTCTGGGAACAAAGTTGTTCCAAGCAAACTTGCTTCAGTCTCTGAGGTTTCTGATAAAAGTATTCATCGAGTCTTCCGTACATCCTCTCCCAGAAACATACGCCAACTCCCACAGCGCTACTTGCTTCCTCCACTTCCCTTCTGCACCCCATGGCTTTTCAGCAAGGAATATGGAAATAGAACTACAAGCTTTGACTCTTTTGGAAGGAGAAGAGAGGAGCAGAGAGTCCTCCCGATAAGTTGGAAAGGACCGCCACAGGACAGCTCGATGGTTGGAAAGCAAGTGGAACCAGGCAAGAATTTCTCAGTGAGGCATTTCCATCTGCGGGTACAGGCAGCAGCAGAGCAGGACTGACACAGGACTCACGACGCTGCCTGCAACCTCTCTTCAGACTCAACAGACACCGTGCAAATTAAGCCATTTTTTTTGAAAACAGTTCCTGACTGAGGTGGCTTGTAAGGCCCCATGACAGGAAACAACACAGAGAAGCGGATCTCCAGACGGTGTCCAAAGGAGCCAAGCTTCCCTTAGTTCCCACGAGGCCAATGAGAGGCCAGGGCCACCAGCAATGGTCCTCTGCGAGACCCAGGGCCTCCATGCTGAGGTCAGGCAAGGTGACCACGTTGCAAAAGTCTTACAAGAGGAAGCTTGGGGGTATTCTGAATTAATCCACAGATGTGCCACGCTCATTTTCTCTCCCATAAGAGGGGAAAACAAACAAAACCAAATGCCAGCAGACTAGATTATGCTCTCGGTTACAATGGAATAACTCCCCTCAAGACAACAAATGACTGAAACTTAGATGAATCTGATCTCCCAAGCTCATTTTCTCTTCCATTACAGGAAGGCACACGATTTCCAGAGGAAGGTCTATGGCATACAACTGGTTTAGTATGAAGAACCCCTAGATACTAATACCATAAAGCAGCCTGCAGTATCTACTGCGCCCCCGGAGGATCTCCTCCCAATTCCAGTCTCAGACTAAAAATTGGTATTTTTTCTCTACAAATCGAGGCACACAGACTCTGGGTGACACTGATTCCCCTGACATCCATATATACTTTCCATGTAAGTAATTATGAAAGAAAGGCATGTATCACTCAGGCAGATGCAAATATCATGGGATTCCCCAACCTTTTCGTGTTTCATCTGGATAGCTCAGGATACAATGTGATTAAAACACTTTGGCTCCCACAAATAACGATGGTGCCTTGTAGACATCACAAAGTGAAAAAAACCCTGTTGTTCTGACAAACTAAGTGCAGGTTCTTAAATGCAGGTTCCTGGGCTCTCCCCAGCTGTATTACCAAAGCCAGCGTGCAGTGGAGATTTACACAATCATTTAGTCTATGAGTAAAAGAGACAGCAGATGGACAAGTAGGAATTTTCAGGCCACATTCAGTAATAGTGAAGATGACTGAATCCTTGGTTGCTTAGGGACTTCCCAACAGTACCCAGAGTCTCTGGAATGCGCTTCATTACTTTTACTTCACACATATGTGATATTTTAGGACCTTTTTTTAAGCGGTCCTGAGAAGACGCAACCCCTGAGCACAGCTGAAAACCCACGCACGCCCCTGAGGTCCATCATACGGAGCTCTTCCCAGGTCTGGGGCCCCGCTGCCAGCGGCGGCAGCCACAAAGCACGCACACCGTCCTTCCATGATATCACTGCTGCTGAAGATCAGCTGCTGTTTCCAGACCGAGGCGGAGTGGGAGGCCACAAGAGAAGAGATGTGTCATGGGCTCTGCAGCTTGCACTGACCCTTCTGGGCTGGTGACGAAGCTGCAGAGAGACCAACAACCTCTTTTGCTTGCCCATAACAAAACTTATCTTCTCCATGTATTACACAGAAGATCATTTCCAGTATTTTTTTAGACATACAGTAAGTCAAATTTTTTATCTGATACAACTCTTCTTGTCAACTGATAACACAGTGACCGAAACAGCTAACATTTGTCTTAATGGGGTTATTGTGCCTCCCTTCCCTTACACAGGTTGTTAAAAAGAGCGTAGCTGAAGACGACATGTAACTCAAGCCCACTGTTTCATGTGTAGTACGCTCCCCTACTTTCCTTCTCAATAAGACTGCACTTGAAAGAAAGAAACGTAGCCATGCGCAACAGAGAAATCGGGTAACATGGGCTTGCCACATTTGCAGGCTTTGCCAAAGAATATCACAGGTTTATTTACATAGAATTGGGACATGGAAAATCTTGAGTATTGTTATATTTAAACTTGTTTTAAAAACTACAAAGCACTTCCCTTCTGAGAATTAGTTATGTTCAACCACTTCGCTGCAAAAGCCTTGCCACAAAAACACTTCCTGTTCATAGTTGATTATTTCAAAAGCTAAATGCTGTTAAAGGCTGATCAGGCAATAGCATGTATTCACCAAAACCTTTTTACTTCAGAAAACAACTAAATTTCAACAACAGACTAAGTGCTTCTGAAAGGGCCATCAAAAAAAATAAAGGATTTTATTCACAGAATCCAGCATTTGTAAGTGTGCTTTGAATGCAGCCTAATTTGCTAATGCTTAGGCAATCATAGCAATTGTCTGTTCAAATCAGAGGCAAGTTATCTTCTCATTTGTGCATGCAAACTGTGATAATCAAATAATGCAGGTATCCACCTAAAAAATTCCATAATTCTTCTGCCATTATTTTTTTTTTTAATCTATTTTATATAAATATCCTATATCCAACAATGGTTTCTGGCATTCTCCCAGGCTGTCTCATCTGCATAAACTGTTAGCCCCAAGTGTTTGGTTAGTTGTAAGGTGCAATTTAATTAAGCACCCTCTCTTGCTACATCCACTTTCTACAGTGAAAACCACCAGTTAACATTGCTCCTTATCAACAATTGATTAGGAATAATGTTTTCAGTCAGTGTCTGCTTCTCACTGACACGGCGAGTTTAGTATTTGAAAATGGAGTTCAAACTCCATTAGCCATTTCAAACATTTTCACTCTGAGTTTATTCTAATAGCTTTTAGTCTGAAAGCATGTTACCAGTGGTTAAATCTTTAGACAGATGCATCAAAACTGATTACATTTGCTTCCTGAAAAGGCATCCCTTCTAAGAGAGCTAACCGCACAGGCAGAAACGTTCCTGTATGTTAATGTTTAGATTCAATCTCTCTAAAGAAAAGCTGGTCAGCCCCATTTTCATTTACTTAACATTACCAAAAACTGTAATGAGATAGTCCATCAAATTAAAAAGCAGGATAAGATGCAACTTTGCTGTACAAAGACCACTGTGCAAATGCTGTCACTATACGGGGCTCCCGACAGGCTGCCGTCTGCTGTCCCAGCACAGACCTCACCAAGGAGATACATGTTGGGGGGGGGGCCAAAGCAAAAAGAAAGCAAGGACAGATTTTGCCCCATCACTCGCTGAATCACATTCAGCGTGAGAGGCTATGCTTTACACCATGTTTGCTTTGCTGACTGCATTAGCTCCATTTAAATAGTTGGAGTGCATCCCTCTACGTCTAGACACCTCTCGCTTTCCTTCTTCTCCCAGTCAATGCGAACTTGCACATCAAGGATACCCACATCCCATTAGTCATGAGAATAAAAGACTCATTTTTTGTTCCTCTAAGGATGAGCAGATACTGCCTATCACATGGGAAAGTGGGAGAGAAGTCATGTGCTATTGAAAACATCCCATGATCTCACCTCTGTAACTCTTCTGATCTTAGAAATAACGGCCAGGTTTACAGGGTTATTTCCAAGGATTCTCTAACTCCTGCACTTAGAGCTGCCCCTGTGGCACACGTGCTGTGTTTCATGTGAAGAAGCAGTGTCGTTGCCTACTCTTGCCCTCTCCCCTTGAAGATGCATCTGGTTCTGTTGTGAACTGTATCCAAACGAACAACTTCTGTCCCTGCACAACATGTAGATAGCACGGGTTCCACAATCTGAGGAACAGGGAGATTTTGGCTCTTCCTTGTTCAGAGCTTAAAAAAAAGAAGCCTGGAAACAGTCACACCTGCAGTGATGGAGAGTATCAGCACCACACAACTCAGCCCCTCTTCTAAGGCCTCTGTGAGACTTGGAGGGCACCTGGGGGGGCTTTCCAAAGCCCAGGAGAGCCACGAGCACATGTCAGAGTGAACTTCAATAGGTTTCACATTAGACAGTTAAGTTTTGCCATCTTACACCTGTCTTAATTTAGGCAATGAATTATTATTTCTATCGCAGGTTCAAATCACACATTCAGCCATATTTATACAATTAGTTTAAGAAAGTCCGAGTTCCACTTTTCCAACAGAGATTTAAAAAATAGTACATGGGGAGAGGAGGAACAAATTTTCACAACCCAGAGTTTAACATGCTTTTATACCATATCAAATTGAAGTACCTATTAAATACTTTCAGCTACCTTTTTATGACAATCAACTTATATTTATCAACATATTGTTAACATATATTTAGTTACTAAACCTCCGCACAAGCAAAGGTGCTGAGCCTGTTGCCACTAAGGGAGGGCACCAATGATTCTATGCAAAACTTAAAAGAATCCTGGAGAGATTTGAAAAGCAACTGCTGGGGGTTCAGTGAGTTTCCTAAGGATAGTGGCATGAAGAAAGGATGAAAAAGTACTTCTGAAAGAATACAGCAAACATTTTGCTTGGATACGTGAAGGGGCTTAAGAGCAGAAGTACAAATGCATGACAACAAATCCATGCATGACTAAGATGCGAAAGGTTAAAGGTGGGAGGGAGACCAATTTGAAGGAAGTTATCACTTTTAGTCTTTCTTGGCACAATTCTTTCATGGCCTCCTTTCCAGTAAACAAGTAGTAGAAAAGTGAGAAACAGGAATGCCAGACAGCAGCGGTTCCAGTTGTCAAGGGAGAGTGTGGCCAGGTCTGGGGAACAGAAGGTGAATGGAGCATGGTAGCCCAAGAACGAGGATGCAAACCTAACAGCATCACCACCAAGCACGCATTTTTATATGAGTGCAACAGGAAGCCCACCAGCTCCCACTTACTACTACCAAGAAGTAGAGCGCAAGCTCGTACCCATGTGACAGGGAGCTCCTCTGAAGCTCTGCAGATCCTTCCTCCACACAGTTGCTGTACTGCTGCAGAAATTTCCACTCACTGGCCGTTACTTCACAGCACAGCAACAGAGGGGTAATTTGTTCATGAGATTCAGAAGCAGGTGAAAAATTAAGCTGAGCTGACATGCTTTTGCTCAAAGGGAAATTGGAATTTGGGCAGGCAGGAGGACAATTAGCAAGCAAGGCATTGCTAGGAAAACAAGAAGTGGAACTGTTGTGAATCAGTGATTTTTTTTTATTTTGCTTTTTAAAGGATTATTAAGCACAGTTACAAAAAAGTGAAGTATCTTATTCCCTGCTGGAGTTAAATCAGAAAGAGCATCTTCGTAATGTATACCTCATGTATTCTTCTGTTGAAATGCAAGGAAATGGAGCAATACAGTCTATCAGGTTCAAACTGATACCAAGAACTCTTTGCTGTTCCAACAAACTTCTCCTAAGATGTTGGAAATGACCAATAGAAGTCTTATGAGATACCTGCATTGTCTTTAAATTGCATTTAAAGAGAGAAAACAATTCTGAGATGAAACAGAAGACCAGACAGTACAGCTGCTATGATGATAATCGATCCATATCTGATGCATGCGGTGAATACTACACATCCAGAAATGGGAAATCATTATTAAAAACAGAATTTTCTCTTATGCTCACTACTTCAGCTAACTCTTTTGGTGGGGTTTCACTCTGAAGATACTTTTGCCCATAGGATGTGCTAACATACAGGCCCAAACTGGGGCTGCATCAACACTGAGGCACAAAGTCTGAAGCAATTGTAATTATTAGGAGTTAAACAGTAAAGTCCACCATTTCTTGGGGCATTATCACATTAAATAACACTCAGAGCCAGCCTGAACACCTCCTAATTCCGTCAGACATCAATCTCTTCCTACACAAATGGCTGACCCAGACTTTTGTGCACAGGTGATATTTCAGCACAAGGAGCAGGGCTGTAAATAGACACTCTACAGCTAAAGCCTGTTTGCTATGAAAGCTCTGCAGTCCCGGCGGGTGGCATAGGCTCATTACTGCAGCTGACTTCAACAGAAGATAACAAAAGAAAAGAGACAGGTTTATCGCAAGAGTACGGACCCTACCTACCACTGCCTCTGTTCTTCTGTGAGTACAGACCACCTCTACTATGCAAGTACCTCTCTCATCTGTCTTAATCATCTTTTTTTTTATTTAAATAAATTACGCAGTATAGTTGCAAAGCATAACACAGAAGAAACAAAACAGAAATAGCTACTAAAAGCCAGGTAGCAACTGCTCAAAATGAAATGAAAATAAGGATATGAAAATACGGTACGAACAGGTAGAGGACTTGAGCAGTAGGACATGATTCTTCTTTCGCTGAGAGGGTTTGCTCCACTGACTTGAGTTACTCTAAATCAAGGGGCTCAAGGGCCTTGTGACAGCACACAGTATGTCTAGTCAGCTTTATAACGCTAAATTTCAATTTCATAAGTTCACAAACATGCAAAACGGATAAAGGAATTAACGATGATGAGGAAATCTATTCTGTTTAGTTTTCTCTCGATCCCATGAGCACATTAACTCACTTAATGCCACCAAGGAAATAGAGCTATTTAGTAAAACAAAGCAGTCGATTAGATTAAGCCGGCCCCACAGGACGGTAGCAGTGCCATAAGCTGATGGGAAGGGCTCTCACACAGTAGTTACAATTGGTCACAAATTGAAATGTATTTCCATTAGAGAATGCCTATTCATCAAAATCTAAGTCTTTTACAGAGATCGGCTGATTTTGAAGAAATTGCTATACGATGCAGGCAATCTGCCATCTTACTTGCCTGGCAGCACGCCTCCCCAGCCACCCGGCAGGCAGCCCCTGCCCTCCCGAGCTGCCCCGTCACTGCCGCAGCGAGGGCTGCCCTGGGCTTCCAGGTTCTCAATTGCCTCACAGATTGCCAGGACAAGCAATGGGGAACCTGGGAAGAGGTCAGGCAGCTCCATGGCTGCCGGCTCCACCTCTCAGCATCCCACCATGGGAGTCTGCCTCAGCACTGCGGACTCTGCACCCCCTGTCACTCAGGATGCCAGATCTCAAACCCCACTGGAGAAGAATTTAAGGCAACCTCAAAATCAAAAAGAAATTAAGTCCATTTGGATTTATCTTTCTCATGCAATCTAATGTCAGCAACGGCACAGCTTGGAAATAAGTCACAACCACTGTCTCAAAACTCCTACTTTGAGCAGAAGGCCGGGAAACATGGGCTGTCTAATTCTTGTGGACAAATACATTAAACAGAATAGGATCAGAATGACTGGATGTAAATTACGGAAGCGTGATTAAATTAGATTATAATAATAGGGAGAGATTCCACCACTGGCCAAACTACCATTGTGCTGCGCAAACAGCAAACTTCTGAGTTCCTGAAGCATATTTGGGAACAACCAGGGCTTCGAGCTTTATCTAATCCTGAACATGAAATTAACTCATATACAAACATCAGAAATATAAAAATAGTTAATTTGGTGGAAGTAAGACATTACACATAAATTAAGATAATCTTAGAGAGCCCTTGGGCAACTTCCAGCTCTCCCTCTAGCAATGAAGATAAAACAAATAAATGAAGAGACAAACCAAATAACACATATTTGCCTTATACTTACTGAAAAGTCATCATCGGGGAATAATATCAGATCCTTAAACTGGTTATCCCCGATATTTTTTTCAATCTCTGTGATAACAGCTTCGTAATCCAAAGGCTCCAAGAGTTTGGGTTTTTCCTGCTGTAGAAAAAAAAGAAAAGATCAGGCAATCTCTCTACACTCAAATTTGCCTTCATGCCCCTTCATAAAGTGAGACCTGCTGCATTTTTACTTTTTTACACCAAAGTATGAGTAACTTCTGCCCTCCCCATTCTTCCCAGCTTGTTGCAGCTGAGCTCATGTGAGAACCGTGGAAGTGAGAAGTTGGGCCAGTTGTAACAGTCACTCTCCATCTGACAACTCAAGAGCAATCTGTCTGCTCACTACAGAGACCAAACCCACCACATTAACTCACCTGTCACTCTCAGGAACGCTCTCTCTCTTTCTGCGTAAATACATGTAGGTAAATAGACAGACGGACACAATTTGAGCTGAACATAGACACGACTTCGAGCTAATATGTTTTAGAATAAGTAACCTACTGACCTTCACTGTCTTACACAGTCTTGAACTGCTGGCAGCTTTTAAGCGCCACCCCATTGTTTTACTTCATTTATTCCAGGAGCATAACCTTAAATTATTACCATCTGGCAAACATCCCCATGGTTTCTCTTGTCAGAAACGGGATTAGTATCATCCTAACAGTACTATTATTGCCTGAAGCAGCAGTAAAGTAAGAAACCACCACAGGAACAATCAAACAGAAGTAAAGTCACAATGTCTCAAAATACAATCCAAGAATAGAAAAAGAGAAGCCCATCTGACATGCTAGAACACGTTAAACAAATGAAGAGTCATGTATTAGAGTGACAACGTTTGCCATGTTAAGTCCCTAAATTAACAAAGACTCAAGCATCAGAAAGAGTAAATGAGAAAGGACAAAAGAACTGCTAGAAGCGATGGAAAAACTGGTGAGGAGAGTCAAAAAGGACACTAGTGGAAAGCAAATACAGAAACACTTCTGCAGAGCACTTTTTCAGTCTAATGCAATGGTGGACATTAAGTAAGTTTTATTTTACCCACTATTCTTGCACTATGCTACCCAGAATAACATAACATCTCCCTCCCTCTTCCCTGAACCAAAACCATGGTGTGCTGGAAAAGAAAGCTTTCACATCTCTATAAAACAAATTTCTCCAATGGAAAAGCTCATGATTCTCCATCATGTTTTATTATATATATATAAAAATATATCATTCACATATGGTCCATTATACATATAACGGTCCAAATATACAAGTCTCTCCCTCTTTTGACTTCGTTCTAGAGAGTTCTTGCTTTTTCAGTAATTACAGTCATCTCAAGATTTCACCCCAACCCTTATGAACGCTGTTTCCCTTCTATATTTAGTTCAAGATTCCCTTTCATATCAAATGCACCTATGAAAAGTTTAGTTAAGTATCAGTAATACAACCACACAAAATAGATTAAAACACTGAGATACACACCTTCCTAGAAAGTTATTCAATTGTTGAATGAGCTTATGACAGAATCACAGAATAACTCAGGACCTCTGCCTGCAGGGCATCTGCTACAACCCCCTGCTCAAAACAGGGCAAGTTGGATGAGGCTGCTTGGGAACGTGTTCAGATGAGTCTTGAAAACCTCCAAGGATGGAGATACAATTTAAAAAGTTGGAGCTGCTCCTTTAACAGTTGAGTCTATTAACTCTCTTCTCAGTCTATTAACTCTCTTAATTCCGTTTGCCATCTTAAGAGTTAATAAACTTCTAAAAATCATTAGCATTTAGCATTCACAGGCCAGAAGCACTATCTACTGATCCTGAGACATCGAAGACTTGTAAAAGATAGACAAGATCAACACATAACAGTAATAACTAGAACTTTTTTGAAAGCTCTTTCCCAAGGAAACTGGTTCATGAATGTTGCTATGCCATGTGAGGGAGAGGCAGGAAAGGGAAGCAATACTTGACCTACCTAAATATGTCATATCTTTAACTGTCAACTCACAGGAAACCACGAAAAGATCTGTCTGTATGAATAAAATAAACAGGGTTTCTGACACACAGATACTGTGCTAGATTCCTTCCTAGATGAATCTGGAGATGTAAAAGGACAGTTGTCTGTCTTGCCTTAGTTATGAAAGCGAAAATGAATTATAAATAAAACTTGGGATTGTTTAACAGAAAAAAATAAACTTATCTAGAGGAAGGCCACTGTAAACCACAAAAGGCCCAAATGGGAAGAAACAGCTTTAAAGTTTAATTTAGGTTCTGTGACAGGACTGTATAGCAGTGTGTGATGTTCAGGTAAGATAAGGCACTCTACCAGGACACGTGAGACTTCATATTAACCCAGCCATGTTACCTTACATTGGCCCAAGCTAGTACTTAGCCCTGGCCAGTACCATGAATTTCCAGTCCTGCTCAAGAAACGCTCGGGTTGAGTAGCAGCTGTACTCTTTAGCGAGGTTTCAGTCTGCCGTTTCCCAACAGCAGTTCCCCGCAGGAATGTAATGGGTTCATCCAACCATCTCAGCATGCTCAGCTCGCTCTCATTTCCTTTCAAGTTATGCTGAGTCACAGTAGTATGCTTTAGCCATGAGTTTTAGACTCTCCTTCATTAAATCTACCATTGTATCTATTTATTAAATATTCCTATATAGTCGTAAGCCTCAAGGAGTTAAAACATGAAGAGAAAGCACCAGTGCACACTGAGCATACCATCTCTGCTGTACCACTCATTTTGGGAACGATGCCCAGGTCTGAACAAAGTTCACTCAGCAGCAGCAAACTTGTAGTAATGTAACTGTTAACTTCAGTGGGAAACCTTATAGCAACCACTTACAAGAAAACTCAAAGTAAAAGTGAAAAAACACATGCGCTGACATTTATGAGGTACAAGTGTTTCATGCAAGCTTTTTTCCTGTGTAGTGGTTTCACTAAAACGTGTACGTTTTTGGCAGAAATTTTGTGACAGTGACTATTCCTTGCATTAGGCTAATGTTTTTGCAACAATCTCAACTTTTAATAAGTCAGACATGCCACTGACACCATAAGTGTCCACTCTTCAAAATCAGCGATGTGTCAACACAATATTAATCTAGGTCAGATGCTTCTGGCAAAGGTCCATGAATATTAGCTTTCAAAATCTCTTAAAAAAACATAAAGTAAGCAAATGACAAAAGTAGCCACCTTCCTATTGAAGTCATAGACTAAGAGAGAGCTGGGGAATCCCGCATATCTTGGGACCTCTCTTGAAATACGGGGGAATCCCATAAAAATGTGTGGCATTTGCAGGTTCTCTACACCAATGGAAACTACCCTTTTTGCTAGGGCTGGAGAAGGAAGAGGTATTCCTTCTTCCCCCTGGAAATCCCTGTGTGGGGTAGCTACACCTCCTTCAAAATTAACGTCACAAAGATGTTCAGGTGCAGCTGGAGGCAGAGTAAGCTATGTCACCTCGGCCTCCCTCTTTTCTCTTCAGAAACTGGCAGCGCTCAGAAAGCCACTCCTGAGAGCTGTGTGAAAGGCTCCAGGGAAAAACTTCTTGACAACTGCAAGGTCATTTACACGAGACTAGAACGCAACTTGAGAAAACTCCAGAGAAACACAGTGAGTGTATGAACATCGCTGGTCCCACAACACTAATTCTCTTGCTCTCGGTGCTGCAAAGCGCATAATCTAATGGAAACATTTTAACAGATGTTAACAGAGAAGTCTTAGGAGCAAGTTTACACATCTGAAATGTAACTAAGCGTAAGTAGGTGTGACATTATCAAAATTACTGCAAAACTTTTCAGTGCAGCACTTCAATATTTATGGTGATGTTTTTCTATTGATGCAATGACAAATACCATTCTTCCTTCTATGGCATTACAGCAAAATCCTGTATAAAAAGCAATACAGTATTATGCCAACTCCCATAAATGAGAGATGGAAGTAATAGCCCATCCTCCTCAATACACCGACTGCAGAGATAATCTAGTCCAGTCCCTGCCCACATCAAGCATGACAGTATAATAAACATGACGCTTCTCTTTATCAATTCTGCATGTTCTTACAAACCTTAAGACTATGCAATATGGACACCAACTCCATCCTTCGTAGAGACAGTACTTTGGATTTGGCAAAGCTTAGCACTGCAATGCTTAGTATTGCATTTGTGATGGGAAGTGGCTGCTGGTTTAGTTAGCAGTTTATCTCCAGAGGGCGGGGAATAAGTGCTCAGTTTTCCCGTCACAGGCAGACAGAAGCAGCAATGTTGGGACGAGCGAGTTTCTCCCTGCGAGCACTAGCAGAGATTTGTAAATGAGTAGGGCTGATTTAAAGCTAATTTAATAACCATAGTGCTGCCTCTTCTCAATTTAACTTGTTTGTTCTTTTTGGAAACAGACCAACCTAGCAATCTGTGCCAACATTGAATTATGCTGGCTTGGATTTTTATAATGCTTTTTATATTCTCAATCTCAAGTGAGTAATGAATTACATTTAGTTGCACCGAGACGGTTGTGAACACATCTAGTAAAAAGGCACTCTCTGACTCCTCACCTGCTACAACAATCACAGCGGTACCATTTACCTCACACCCTCACAGTGTTGTGGAGCGTACTTCTGTATGTTGTTGAGCCAACTCTTCCGAACTCTTTTTTTAAACAGTGAAGAGACCTTTAATGAGCATCGGAGCCAACAGAGGGATAATCATTACTTAATTTCACAGGGGTGCAACAGCCTAGATTCCACCAGTGACGTACGGTTTGATGGCCATCATCTTCTGGTCTAGGTACAAAAGCACTATTTTTCCCAGTAATAATGACCAAAAACATCCACATAAATGATTTTACAGAGACCGATATGGTACTTGGCTTGCCTCCAGCTGCACAGACATCATGCATTGATGCTAGTACCCATTTTCTCTTCATAATTAGAGGATAAAATGACTTCCATATCATCCTCCTGAAGCTGTATTTCTGTGAACGCTCATTAAAGGAGGAAATGATGTAACTGAGACCAATAGTCTCTGGATAGTCATCCTAAGCACTTCCCTATTCTAAAAATAAACTACACCAAATGCTATGATTTTCTAATGCTTTAATGACGTATTATTCCCAGACACCAAATCCTGAGTATCTAGAATTTATTGAATTTAATACAGATGTTTAAATGAGTTTCTTCTCTTCCCCATGCCAGGAAGAAGAACATTAAAGAAACAGATACCCATAAAGAATTTAAGCTGATGGACTTCAGTTACCTTGACTAAAATATCTTGATGACAGGAGGATCCACTGCATGGGCATAAAAAGTCAAAAGAACTGCGATGGTTAGATTGGCCAAGATCAAGCAGGACTCTGACTTCACATTTCATCCAAGCTATGGCTTGTCTAAAATCACAATTCATTCTAGTATATATTTGAAATACTGAAACGGGCAGACTTACAAGAGGAAGGGTCACTTAATGAAATAACAGCGTCACCCTCCTTCATTCTTTACAGACTTCCCAGTGATACGATTAACCGAGCCCAATCCTACTAAAACTCACAACAGCAAATTAAATTACTTCCTGGGATGACATCAATGTGAAGTGCTTCTCACACTTCTTGTTATTCCGTTCTTTTCCCCAGTTAAATATTGTCTCTGGCATAATAGATGACTTTATTTTTTTTTATACGGTTAATAGATGTAGTTAATTTTTATCCCACCAGGGTGGGCCAATTGAAATTAAATATTTCTTTGCCAAGCCTGTCCAAACTGAAGCTAAACATTAGTTGGGATTCCATGACTTTTGGAAGAGGTGTAGCATAGAGGCTGAATTTAACCCTGTCTTCTGATGTGCTAGCAAAACTGAGTGCCCAGCAGCTCTGAGGCATGCTAGCCACAGCTGCCTGAATATTCAAGAAGCTGAAGCTGAGGCTAGAAAACCATTCACTTTTTCTGGAGTCACCATAACTTTCGCTTTTTTGTAGGATCACCGTATGTCTCTATCCACCATTAGGCAGCACAGCAGTTTGATGCTGGCGACGATTTCCACAGGAAGGGTATCTGCATTGGACGCAGCAGCTGAGATAAGGGGTGAGCAGCCAGAGGCCCAAATGTGCTCCTGGCAACAAGTCCCACACCAGCATTTGTACCAGTGAGCAGAGACAGTGCAGCCACAGAAGGACTATGGTGTCCCCAACACCCACAAGCAGCTGAGTTAGGAGTGACAGGTCTCATCAACTCAAAACGCTCTCACCCCACAGGTCTGCCCTCTCTCCGCTCCCAACATGCTCCACATGATGTTATAGATTTTTCTTTAAGGAAAATAAGTTTTGCATATCAAGCACAGGAGAGGAAATTCAGGGTCTGCAAAAGGTATCTGGGGAAAGGACAGGGATGCACAGCCAGAGCCAGCAGGCAGATGGTCCCTCCTTTTTTTCTAGATCTCACCATTTTTATGATTGCTTGGCCTGGTATGCATCTATTTGCAGTCAATAAACTCTCTGGCCACATACAAAGGCTACATTTGGCTCAGCATGTGATCCACAGTCAATAAAATTTATTAAAATTGGTGGTACAAAGAAAATTTTCGGTGACACCCCCTCCCTTCCAACCCTAAAACACGTACACTTGTCAGGTCCAAAATGTTTAATTTGTCATGTCTTTCAGCAAACCTTGGAGAATGGCACTTGGAAAGAATCCAGCCAGTCTTTCAGGGCTACAGAGCACAACTGATACGCTCCTTAGCGTCAGCAGTGAAGCCGACATGCCAATAAATTTCATTAAGGGGATTGCCAGTTCCCACAAGATTCTGGTACAGAGAAAATTGGAAAGAATTACAGAAAGATTCAAACCCCCAAATTCCTGGAGTTTCAGAAATCGGTTTCCAAAATGCTATACTACCTATCAGCTTACGCAGTACAAAAGCAGGGGATCCTGTGAACATCCTGCTGTGAATAAAGAAAGTGAAAAGTCATTTTCTTTCATTAAAGCCTCTTTATTCAAAGAAAATTCTGATTGACACAAATAAGGGATTTGCTTGATTAAATGAGGCTTATGCTGTACAAATACAGCTTGGATGGGATGAATCCTAATTGCTTACATTGGAAATTACTATTGTTTTGTGAATCAAAATCTATACGGGTCTACTTTGCATATTTTCCTTTAAAAGTTACCATAAGATAATTCAGTGTGCTAAATATTTGAAAAATGGAAACACCTCTCATCTGGATGAGTTAACAGATCATTTTCATTTTAACTGCTGGGCCAGCTGCAGCCACCGGAGACTTCAGTGGCGCACAGACACGTAACTTCTCCAGCAAGCCAACCGACGAGTGACCAGGGTTAAGACTACTCAAACCACAGAGACCTCTTCTCAGGCAACTGGGAGCAACCTTCTCTTTCTAATACCTTTTGTTTCTCAAGTTAGAATTCATCGTTGCTTTCATTATGAATTTTGAAAGCACTAGGCCTCGTAAAACTATCTCACTTATGGTTAAAAGGCGCAAGCCACACAGGACTGTTGGTTCAGCAAAGCACCCATCCTGGGGCGAGAGAGGGGGTGCTTCATGCTACGCTCGACTTAGTCATAAGTGTTTCCTGAATTCTGTTTCGCAACCATGATTATACACCTGGCATTGTAGCCTCGCTGAGGCGCTTTCTGAATGTGGAAGGCATATGCATGGGCATCAATGCACGTGCATCTTCAATGACCAGCACTTGCCATTTTAGTCATTAGATAAAACTACCAACATAGTCTGCAAAATATTCAAGGTAACAAGGAAACAACCAGCTTGTTCTCTGTGTTTATGCAGTAGCTGAAAACCCTTTTTAGGAAGAGGATAAACAAATTTCATTTAATCAGAAAATTACTAAAATCAGCATTATCATGCCACTGACAACAAGACCTCTATAGAAACTGCTAAATTTTTAAATTAAATTTCATGTATTGGCTTTTCAAAATGTCAAAAGTGACAGCTTCCAAATAGTGAGTACTTCTGAAGCCTAGACTAAATATTTGCCCATAGGTCACTTCAGGGGAAAAACAAGAAAGCCTTGTAAAGTATCTTAAGGGTTGTTGTTTTTTTAAGTTTAATTTACACGGACCTCTAACCTGGCAACACTCAGCCACTTCACTCCCCTTACCTGACCTCAGCCGGGGGGGGGGGGAAGTGCAGTTAGAGCAACAAAAGGTTTTCTTTAAAGCTACCACGCTGAATCTATTCATAAAGAAAGCAAGCAAAAGCCAAAGATATTATTCACTCATCTTCATAGAGACATCTGAACAGACAGGTAGGATGCGCTGGAAGGGGATTGGGAAGAAGGGATAAAGGGATAGGAGCTGGGGGGACAGAGCTGGAATGCTCCAAGCGGCCACTTGCCTCATTAACGATTACTTCACCCCAGGAAAGGAGAAGTGAATTGTCCTGCCCTGGGCACCACAGAGGGGATGCTGGTCTGAGTCTAGTTCAACTATTCTGTAAACACTCGTTGCTTCATGTTCACTTTTTCTAGCGTGGCCTTAGGTGGGCAGATTCATGGTCACCAAGAGGAATGTTAACAAAACCATCCTGCAAATTGCACGTAGTGGATTTGACCAAAGCTTTTAAGCTTCCAGTACAAAGTTTATGTAAACAGCACTTCTCATTCTGTCTGCGTATACAAACACACACACACATATATAACTTCACATATACAGAGAAAGTCATTGTAGTCTAAGGAAAATCTACATTATCAACGCTTATAAATACTTAAAGGGTGGGTGTCAGGAGGATGGGGCCAGGCTCTTTTCAGTGGTGCCCGGGGACAGGACAAGAGGCAATGGGCACAAACTTGAACATAGGAAGTTCCACCTAAACATGAGGAGGAACTTCTTTACCCTGAGGGTGACAGAGCACTGGAACAGGCTGCCCAGAGAGGTGGTGGAGTCTCCAACTCTGGAGACATTCAAAACCCGCCTGGACATGTTCCTGTGTAACCTGCTCTAGGTGACCCTGCTCTGGCAGGGGGGTTGGACTAGATGATCTCCAGAGGTCCCTTCCAACCCTATGATTCTATGATTAAAAAAAAATGATACTCATAATTTTTGCCCTTAAGTGGCCCTCAGATGACCCTCATAGCAAAATAGGAACTCAGCTCTGACACCTACAGCATCTGTACAGCAATAATAGAACCAGTTGTAGCAACAAGATCAGATCAAACCAGCACCCCCGGTTTGTGCAACCTGGGTGAATAAGGGAGATGGAGCAATCCACCCACACATGTCTTCATACAGGTTCAGAGGAAGGACCAAAGGCAGGATATGCCAGGTATTCCTAGCTCCTCCACCACGCTCATCTAGCAAAACCCGCTGCTAAAACAGGGGCATATTTTACATAACACTGTGCGCAGAACAGAATTGTCTTTAAAAACATTTTTATTTAGTTTGAAAATAAAGATTTCTTTTTAGTAGACCTTGTTTTCAGAGTACAAGGGAGACTTTTTAAGTACTGAAGGGAAAATTCTAATTCTGTTCATTAGATCATGTTCTGATGCTAAAGACTTTGATCACTATTGCAAATCTGATGAAGTTGCAACAGTGCATAAGCAAACCACATTGCCCATTTTCACTTAAATACTAAAATTTAGATGTATAAAGTCCTAGATCTGTAGACTGAGCAAACAGCTTTTTTGAAAGGGGCTCAACCACTTCAGGAGCCCCTGAAGCAAAAACAACTGACAAAAATGTTTGCATTAGCTCTAAATAAACTTTTCAAAAATACCATTTGACTTCTAGAGAGTACTTAGTAATAAGTCACTGTCCCGTAGGGCAAATCTCATATATGCTGTTCCGCTTCATTTTACTCAGTGAATATCTCCCTTTTTCTACCTACACTATGGTTACTTACCTCTTCATGAGTTACAGATATTTTTCATGCTACATGTCTGAGTAAATAACTGTAAGTGTTTCCACAGAGGCTTTATCTGTAAAAAGTAGTTCATCTATACACGACCATAACAAACTCAGCTCTCACAATGACTTTAAAATTATAATCGTTTCCTTGACATCAACTATCCTCCCAATCAATTATCTAGCTATCAAGTCATTTACGCACACAGAACGTAAATGAGAGCAAAATCTGGTCTACGACACTGAGCTCAATCAACAACCTACAATCAATTAAAACTAATCAGATCATAATCGGTCTTACAAAAAGAAAAGAGTCTCCAGTAAACAATACAAGTCCATCTACAGAAATTACAGGTCTAAATGTAGTATACTGAGAAATGCACTCTTTGAATAAGGTCCCCATATACAAAAACCCTCACAGCTACAGTGGGTGCTAACACCACTTTGAAATCTGCAGCATCGGAGGTGCGGAGGACTGATGCATGAAGGAGAGATTGGCTCCTGGCTGACAGCAAAAAGTGCCCGTAGGCCAAAGATTTAACATGCTCCAATTATGAACTATTGGGTAGAAAGACACAGGTCACAAGCCACAAAAGTAAAGCCAAGTGTGACCGCCTTTCCTAAGGGCTAAACAGTCTGCAAGCGTACTGAGAAATACGCCCACAGAATAATGTGACACAGTGACCCCATCTTAGTCTATCTTATGTCTGAAAAGAACAGAAATCAGAACAGATTCCTCTGAAATCCCTGACGTTCCAGCAGCCAGACTCTTCATGGCAAGCACAGTATGAGCCACAAGCCTCTGATGAAAAAGGCACATTACCTATCAAAGGCAAGAGGCACACAGTTAAAAGTGCTCTAAGTTTTATGTCAGAGTATGATACATTTTATTGACTCTTAGAAATCACAACAATTTAAAGGTTCTTTGGCACCACTAAACTGAACAGACTCTCAGCTTCTATTATCTGATGATACAGGCAAAAATGAACAAATATATTCCACTTTATCTGCAGGCAGGCTACTGATTTATTGTTATTATTTGAGCTCTGTTTTATTTCCAGCCTTACTTTCCTGTAAGGCTTCAACCACTTCTGGTGGGCACTAGTCACGTATAGTCAGGATTTTTACAATAATGACAAAAATCCTAGCCTGGATTTAAGAGGACAAGTCAAGCAGCTGTGCCTACCTCCTACCAAAGTCTCGCAAACTGCCAGGGTTAGATGCTTTCAGCAGCACCACCAGCATTCGTTCTTAGGACCTAAGACCATGAAACTTAAACTTGGTATCTTTGACTGCATGCCAATAGCTCAGGGCAGCCAGAACTACACTGTAAAGTAGTCTTGTCAAAAAGATTCATTTCCATGTAAAATATCTGTCCAAAATGGCAGCTAGTCACAAGCAAACCCCAAACGCTCTACTAGATGAACCACAGATCATCTTAACCAACCTGTGACCAATTGTTACAACTGCAGTTATTTTCCTTCCTACTTAAAAAAGCTGATGAAAATAATCTTCTTCAGCATATTATCACTGGTTCTTTATTGCAGTGGACATGCAGAATAGCCTTGAAAGCGCCTCCAGTATGCACTGAAAGCCAGTACTTGCCTAAGGCTTCTCAACAGAAGGCTCTAAGCATTTTACCTAAAATTGTCTGCAGTTTTAATTTCATTCAGAAAAGTGTAGGCACAACGCTGTTAACATGAGCTGCCCAGTGTCATGCAGCAGAGTTACAGGAGGCGCAGTCCTGGCCCGAAGCCATCAACGGCAAAGCTGCCATCTATCTCGCAGGGCAGAACCTCACTCCAGCTTTCCACCAAGGGCTCTGGAGCTTTCTCCATTTGCTCCCTGCAGTGCAGGAGGACAGTGGCTTCCTCCTCCTCCTCCTGGCCAAGAGGCACAAACGGCCCATAGCAGATCATGAGATCTGAAATAGCACAGAGTAACCTTTCTACTCTAGAACCAGCATTATTGATTTTCATGGAACCACCAAGCACAAGTTACCAGGCACCAGAGAGACAATGCTGCTATCAGTATGTGTCTGATCGACAACATGATGCTATACAACAGTCTCCCTAATGCGCTTGAGTTCTGTAAACTCCTGAACTCCCCATGCTTCAGTCTCAGACTTCAGTAAACATTCTCCAATGTTCAGTCCCTCGTCACACAGACTGATGAGACTCAGCTGCTCCTACATACACACCAAGGAATAAAACCTACTCTCTCCTATGTGTAGTGTTTGACCTGAAATTTCTTAGCAATTTTGTAGAAGAGATGGAAGAATGGGTGCATACTCACGCAGCTTAATCTGTGAATTTCTCCTTGATTCACTCGCCTAATGGTCCTTCTTTTCTTCCGCAGTTCACTGGGCTCCCTTCTGAATCTCCCGCGAAAGCTCATTGTATCCGTAGGAATTCAAGCAGCAAACAAATGTCTCCTTAAAAACTGCGCTCCTTTAACCTCTTTCCTTCAGCAGCTTCAGCATAACAACTGGAAGCTGCGTATACTGTTCAAGGGGAAGTATGTCTAAAACTTACATGCTGTATCCACAGTAACTGAACAGAAAGAAGAAGAAAACCAGCAATAACTCATTTCTTCCTGTGAATAATATTCTGCTATTAAGGCGAGAGTGTCTCATTAAACCATAAATGCACTCAGCCCCCGCCTCTAATGCAAATCAAAATAGGAAGTTGTAGAAAAAACGTTTGCAACTGAACATCTATCTTTGTCTCAAAACCCACTACATCCTTTCTCCTCACCACCCTCCCTGACTCGAGAGCCAAAACGGCTGCACTCTTACTTCATGTGCACGTATGTCTGCAAGCTAAAAAAAGGCATTCACAGAACAACCACCTCCTACCAAGCCCCTCGGTAGCAGACTTGAATCACAGAGCACACAGCCACAGGTTTGTGCTGCCGGGGCCGAGACTTTTGGACTAAGGTAACAGTTCCCCTTTCAAAGTGGTGTGAAACATCAGTAAGAGGAAGCATCCTACAAACTCCTAAATCTGCAGACAGTTATGAAAAGGGAAAGCCAAATAAATTTATATACTAATATCCGAAATACATTTCTGGCTTGTAAAAACCTGGGTTTAGAAGTGCTTGTCACCTGCTAACGAAGAAAAATCACTGCTTGCTTGAACGCTGCTCCCATCTCAGGTGAGAGTGAAGCTGCCAGACAGAGCCTGTTCCCCAGATGCCCCAGCAGGGGCAATGACAGCAGCTCCCCCACCCTGCTGCCCTGTGCGGGGGCAATCACAGCAGCACCCCCACAGGTCAGGAGCCCCTCACTCGGTGCCTCAGAACTGCAGAGGCAATAGGAGCAGTGGCACAAGCAATCAAACTGTTCTTAATTAAGGTAGGAGACTAGCCCAATGTTCAGCTGTCTGAAGGCTGGCAGGGCACAAAGGTCTTTTAAAACTGAACAAACGCCCTCAGTGCCCACACATGTGCGTGTACACACACAGCTCCTTTTCTTCTCTTTTGTTCCAGCTGAGGATTCATCCTGCTGTAGCAGCAAAGCTGCATTCCCCCTGTGCACGCAGTCTTTACGTGGCATGCATTAGTTTTTTTATTCATATCAGTGTGCATAACTAAGACACATTGATAGTTTTTCTGCTTTTTCATTCTGGATTTTTTGCAAATTGGATGATGAGCATCTTTTTCACGACTTATTTCAATTCAGTACTCTGAGATCTGCAACTTTACTCTTAGTGGCTTTTCCTTTTCTTTCCAGCAAATAATTCTGAGTTATCTGAACTCTTTCACACATTTTTCAGCGTTAGTAACATTTGATCCAAAGTAACAAACCTCTGCAGAATTTCCACAATTGTTCCACATGCAGGATTTTCCATGCCAGAAGAGCCATTACACCGAGCCCAGCGTGTCTGACCTGAGCACTACAAAACAACACATCGGTCTCATTAGCTTTCTTTCATATTCCACGGATAAAACATGGCGCAACTTCACGAATTAAAAGCCCATCTCATCATTGCCTTCATAATCTAGCTTTGTCTTTGAGAAGATCACCTCCTCCAAACGGAGCATTACTAGCCTGCTCTGTGAGTGCTTAAGACAGATTTCACTGTACTCCTGCTTGGTGGTGAAAAGCATCTACGTCTGGCTCTAGAAAACAGAAAAGACAACAGAAACCCTTTGCCAAGGTATGCAGACATTTCAAGTGGCTACCAATATAGCACCGCAACATTAACCAAGTTGGAATCACGCTTGTTTTCTCTCAAACCACCATGCTATCTATACTGAATCCCAAGTACCTCTCACATAACATAGTAAACACAGCTGCCAAGATAAGAGGTTCTTGCCAGAAGTTAAATTTAATGCTGGATCCATCAGCTCTGCTGGCTTAACCTTAAGCAGGTATCAGTTCCTCTCAGAGGCTCCTTCGCCTATTGACTCCTTTCGTCAACTGTCACTCAGAACGAGCTGACTCCATCTTTCTTTTCCTCAGCTGCCTCCAGCAGCACCGAGGAGCGCTTCCAGGGTGTCCTTTCCACCCAGATAAGGGTCACCACCGCTTCCTGTAACTTTGATGAACTTGCGTTACTCCCAAATAATACAAAAGATGAACTTAGGTTCAAGTTTCCAGCTGGTCCTTATCCAATTTATTCTGAATATACACTGAGTATCTTCTGTCCAAAGATTTTCATTCTTAATATTATTAAACCTCATTCATTTCCATATCTCTGATAGGCAGTTTTTCAGACTTGATGCTACAGGCACTGAGCATTGTATTTTCTCAACACCAAGGCATTAAAAGGTTGAAACAATAAAGTAACAAGTAAGCTATAGCATTCACTCAGAGATATAAACAGAACAAATAGTAAACAACTGCAAATAAAGATCCCACTTTCTTAGATCTGTTTTGAATGCAAATCCCTCTACCCTTGTAATGGGGAATAACATTGCCAGTCAAACGTCTAATAATGCTTTGTCCTGCAGCAGAAGTACAAAGCAAACTTCATTAGCATCAGTGTGACTGTAAAAGATTTCCTAATTTTTCCTCAAAGACTTCTCTATATCTTCAATTAAAGTCATCAGGTACTTTAAGATGATCACGAAATTGGTTATGGTAATATGTTATGGTTATGTTAATATGAATAAAGCTTCTGCGCTGCTTCTGAATTCAGAACTACTACGTACAAGGTGAGAAGTATTATCCATATCTCAAATTGTCCTAAGAAAAGAGGTATTTGGTCACAGGAAATCCACAAGCCTTAGTTTACCTTTGTGAACTGCTGTACCAGATTCCTACAGTCAAAATAAGGAATTTGAAGCACTTCAAAAAAATGATAAAACATGTAAGGTAGTCAATTCAGTGTTTAATTACCATCTGCTCTGCTGTCTTTGCTGAATATTTCCATCTGTTCCCAGCATTTTGAAGAAACCTACTAATATCTAGATAGGAAAAAATAATAACATTTGATATCTCTATTTCTGTTAAGGAACAGCTATGCATTCCATTTGCTTCAGAGCCACGAGCATTCAGTTTTCTGATAGGGGTCACGAATTCTTTAATAACTTTTTTATTCTCTTTCCTACATTTCTTCCAGAGCTTCTGTCCAACTTAATTTATTTCCCTCTTAAATCTATTCACTGTCACGCTTCATTGACTTCAGTTTGAATCTACGATATACAGCAATACGTAAACACATACTGCTGGACAAAACTAATGCACTGCTACCGTATGTCGTGCAATCACTGCAAAATGAATTTCACTACTGCTTTGCCAGCAGCCATAGAAAGATAGAAAGATTTAGTCCCTAAAGTGTTTATTTTCAACCAACATAAAATACACTCCCAAACAGGCTAAATATTTAAGTAGCTGTGTAGGATATACTAAATTCACCATACTGTCCTCCTAAAATAATATAATCGACCACCTTCAATCAAGAAGGATCGAGAAATGAAGCTTCAGTTAGCCACACTGGCTTTTTTTTTTTTTCCCCTCAAATTTAGAGGAGGGGAAAAGAAAAAAAAAAATCACATGCAAAGATTGAATTCACAGCAAGTTTCAGGGAATGAATGCTTCCCTTCAGCTCAGGACTTCTGACTGGGAGCAATGCTGACATGTACAAACACAGTGCAAGTCAAAAACATCATCTTGACTTATACCCATGTATATATAAATAACTGCACATCCACAGTCATTATGCGCCTAATCCCAACTCAGGCCTTCTGTTTAACAGATTTGAGAAAGGCAGTTTAATTAATAAGTATGAAAACTCCTTTTGCTGCAACAAGGTGCATCAACTGCGTATTATGCCTATTCTGAAATTAAATTCTGAAATGAAAGACAAACCTCGCATAACAAAACTTACTTAATTTATAAACTAAGACCACCACGATGACAGTGATGCTGCCACTCAGACAGTCTGGAGCATAGACTGGTACTGAGAAATCTGGCTGACAAACTTAACGCTTTGCCACTTGGCAGAGTGCAGATAAGATACCTGCCTGCTTCCCTTGAATGGCTTGTGGCATTTCCAGTACGTCAGAGTTCCTGGTAGAACCACAGCAATAAAGTTGTTGAAGAAAAACCAAACAGCCATGCCAAACATCCAGCCCTTGGAGCAGAAACAGAAACAATTCTGCACCTCACAACCATGACTTTAGCATATGGCCAGCTATCATCTCAGGTACCGGTGAGAAGAAAAAATATGGTACCCTGGAGAGGGTCACAAAAGGCTATTATTTTTTTAAAAAATAAATTAATTTTAAAAATTATTTTTATTAAAAAAAAAAAACGAAAAAACACAAAACTTACTGCACATAGCCTTCCATCCTTTTCTATCCCATATTATGGATGTAGGATGCAGAAGTCACAAAATTTGGAGACCTTGCTGGTATACTCAACACAGTTAATACCCCACAGCACGCAGGCAGTGCCAGGAGATAAGCTATATTAGTACAAACTGATGCTGCTTTTCATATATTCCTCACCTGGACTTCAATTTCAGCCTCCCAACAAGCCCACCATCACTGTCACACCCCAAGCGGTGCAGCAGGGCAACGCTGCTAGGAGTCAGTTTTGCATTCGGACAAAGCAAGCTGCATCCAATATAATTTTCCACCCTTTGTGTGGTCAGAGTGCTTTCTAGGAAATTGATTGTAGTGAGTGGCAACACACTGCATGTATTTTCAGATATGTTTGCCAAAAATCTACTAATGGGACTGTGAGACTAAAAGTGACCATATACCCATGTTTGTCTTATCTGCATCTTCCAGGCGCCAGGAATAGTGCATGTTCTGTAGCGGTTTGTGAATGCATGGAAAAACTGCACTGGCTAACAGCTTCATGCTGGATGGGTAAAGCAGATCGCTACACTGGGACCAGAAACGGAGCGGCTAGCAGACAATGCGGGAAGCCCTCGTTACCTCCCTCCCGATCCCTATGGCATCAAAGATGGGGGAGGGAGAGTGGACATCAAGAAGAGATGGTCTTTTGGAATTAAATGTTCAGTATTAGTCTACGGTTTGAAAATGTTTGGTCTTTTAAAGAGGGTGAAAATATAAAACCAAAACAATTCAGACAGAAAGGTAAAACAATTTAGTTCGGAAAAACTACATATGAAGCAACCTTTTGCGAAGTCACGCTAGCATTGAATCAACTGGAAGCAAATTACACTGGTTTTTGAGAAATGTGACTCCACTTATGGTCTAACAACTTAAGCTGAAACGTCAGCCTTTGCACAAAAATCCTGCATGAAGCCATTAGAACAGCTGACGCTGCATTTTGCCTACAAATCCATACAGCTAGCTCTGACCAGGCAGAGGGCCGGGAATCCATCACGCTAGAAACGCCATCAGCACCCAAGGTGAGCTCTCCAAGGCAGGGCAACAATGCCCCTGCATAAATACCCATGAAAAGAAGCCCCTTACATTTGTCAGAGGTCTGCTAACACGTCTTTCCAATTAACAGTCCCCGATGTCAGTGACTCCACCTACGTCAATCCATTTCTTTTCTTCCCAGCCCGGCAGCGCGCTGATCTCAGCTACTCCTTCCTCTGGGCCTTCACCTTATGCCCCAGATATCAGTGCACTCAGGCAGAACTAATTTGTGAGAGGCTGCTGCATTTCTCTGCCCTGCCTGAAAGGCTAAAACACACCTTCTGGATGAACTGGTGGCGTCAGGAGCCCTCGGTGGCCCATCTCTTTGCACTTTGCCAGAGCTGATAAGATTCATCTGTAGCTGGAAGTGTCCCCTGGGTGGGGTGAGGAGAAGGCCTCGGGGAGGGCAGTCTGTCGGCTCCCAGCCTGATCCGGCACACGGGGCTCCAGGGCCCTTAAAAGACCTATATTTCATCGCCTCAGAATGGCCTTGTAAGCACTCACAAGAGGTTGCTGGCAAGGCCCACGCTCCAAAAGCCACTTATGACCCCTTTGCTGATTTTACCGCTCCTAAAAACCGCCTGGCTGTTCTCCCGTGTGGAAGGCGGGCTGAGCCGAGCCAGCAGCAGCCCCTCCCGCTCCCACACCTTGCCACTCTCTCCTGGCCACAGCAATGTTTCTACCAGCCAATGCCACAAGAACACGAACACAACAGCAGCGTCGTTTCAGCACCTTTCCAAGTTAGAAACCCACCCGCACCTGGCATGAATATAATACATTCCCTTGCCACTGGACGGAGAAGGGCCTTGTAGAACCTGATGATGCAACCCCAAAGGCCTCCAGCTACGGCCACACAGTGTCATAGAATAGTTAGAGGTGGAAGGGACTTTAAAGATCACTTAGTTCCAGCCCCCCTGCCATGTGCTGTGACACCTCCCGCTAGACCAGGCTGCTCAAAGCTCCATTCAACCTGGCCTTGAACACCTCCAGGGATGGGGCAGCCACAGCTTCTCTGGGCAACCTGTTCTAGTGTCTCACCATCCTCACAGTACAGAATTTCTTCCTAATATCTAATCTAAGTCTCCCCTCTTCCGGTTTAAACCCATTACCCCTTGTCCTATCACTCCACTCCCTGATAAAGAGTCCCTCCCCAGCTTTCCTGTAGCACTGAAAGGCTGCTATAAGGTCTCCCCAGAGACTTTTCTTCTCCAGGCTGAACAGCCCCAACTCTCTCAGCCTGTCCTCACAGGAGAGGTGCTTTGGCCTCTGATCATCTCTGTGGCCCTCCTCTGGACTTGCTCCAACAGGTTCATGTATCACCTACAGAAAAACAGCATCGCGGATCTCATGCCTGCTGCAGTTCCTCATCTACCCGCTGAGCCCTCTGGAGACCGCAGCCACGGGGCGAGCAAGAATAGAGGGTGCTGGTGCTGTGCTGTGGTGATACCCGCTGGTCATTTTTGTGTGAGGGTCTCTGCTGCACAGTGGAGCTGCATACTCACACATAGCACAACTGAGCACAGTCATCAGGAGCTTTTGTTCCAGGTATCTTTGTACAGGTTGGACAGAAATAAGGCTATACTTACTCTCTTTAGTAAACAAAACCTTCTTACATCAGCCATCAGGTTGGAAGAATAAACTTTCCATTAGCAATGTCATCCTGCTGATGTGTACAAAAGCAAAATATGCAATTACTTTAATTTCTTCTTTAATTTGATCCATTGGAACATTTCAAACAAATATTACCCTTTTGTTTTCATCTACTTGGACTGGAATCAGCCCTTGATAACAAAACACATAGTGATGAAGGCCCATAAAAGGCGATTAAATAATTTAATCATCTAAATTTACTATCTCCAGACATGCCGATGCTGCTGTGATTGTGGCTTCTGCTGCATGCTTTTCTGATTGTAATTCTAATACTTGCTATTCATGTCTACGCTACATTGCAGAAATTATTTTTCTTTTTCTTTACCAAGAAAAGCTCAGATAAAACAACATCTGGTTTATAAAGAGAATCCACATTTTCACCCAATTTTCCAGCTGGAATAACTGAAGCAAAAGGAGGTCAGGCAACTCACTCATTTGCTCAAGGTCAAAATCAACATCTACAATGCCATAATATTGACATAAAAGAACCTGGGATCCTCTTCATTGTTTTTTCTACGTACTAAAATACACTTCCCTTGATATATGTGCAAGCTGACTGTACAGCTATTGTTGTGTTTGATATCACATAGTTGTAACATATATTCAATGTTACAAATTCCTGTATAGTCTCTTCTAGCGCCTGTGGGTATCTCAAGCAATTAAGAAAGCAACGGCATATAATAATTCATCATCTGGATCCTATAATTGAAAGCTAAATAATGGCATTTTGGAAGGGAGAAAAAGCGCACATATTTCAAAAGCAGCTAAGCAAGATTATTTTCTTATTTTAGCAAAAAAGGAGTGAAATATAAAACCCTGCAAGTCAGATTTACATTAGTTAAGCTTGGTATGTAGAAGAGAGAAAAAGACAACTTGCAGCCTTTTGACATTCCCCTTCTCTTACTGATCTCTTGGAACACAGAAAGCAAAACTGTATAGTTTAATAGTGCCAACACCTCACTCTGACATAACTTTCTGTACACCCAGAGAATTGTTTCACCTCTCCAGGCTTTGTTTTCAATTTCTTAATTAAAAACTGCTAATCCTAATTGAAACTTATAACAAATGTCCAATCTTCAGTATTTCCAAAATAAGAAGGTAAAAAAACTCCAGGGAAATACCAAAGTGGCTGTGGGTAGGATCCCAGAGTGAGCCCTACAGTTTGTGAAAGCCTGTGTAAAGGTATTAAAAGTAAATATAACCCCAACCTTGGCCAAAAAAATAAAAAAATAAAAAAAAAAAATCCATCAAATTCTACTCTCTCAGTTATCCCAGGCTCACAGCAAAGAGTACCCAGTGGGCTGCTGCAGGTCCTGATGCACAGACAAGGTACCACGTACCAGCCGACCCGCAATAAAGGCCCGCGCACAGGGACCGTGACCTGCAACAAATGCAAAATCATTCACGGGAGCGGAGTCGACCAAGCTGACACGCTTGCACGTGTAAGAAGTAAGACAATGCCAAGTACAATACTATTGCAATAGCAAATGAAGTACTGAATGTTCACCTGGATGCCACACTAAATTCCAGTTTATGTAAGCATGGTCATACTGGGTAGGATGGAAGTTCATTTAACCCAGATTCCTGCACCTGTGAGAATCTACAGATGCTTAGGTAAAAGTACAGAAAACGGTCAATACAACAGTATTTCTCCTGAACGCTCTTCCAATTTCCAGTCGTGCAGGTTCCCAGCCTGAGATGGCATATGCATATTTGCTAGTTCTCGAAGACTCAAAGATTTTTCCAGTCGCTCTTCAAACCTACACAGACACTAGAGATGCTAAACATTTTGTGGCAAGAAAATCCAGTTTTAATATTCATTCAGCGAAATTTTTTTCATCCAAACTTGCTCCCCCTGATTAGTTTCATTTGATGATCCCTACTTCTTTTGTTGAGCAAAGAAAGTGCAAGCAAAGCCTACATGTCTCTGACCATTCTTGATTTTTATGACTTCCACCACATCCCCTCATAGTTATTTTTCAGACCAGCCCAGGTCCAGTCATTGTCTATATGCATAGTCATGCACTAGCTTTGCTGATCCTCCTCACCCCACTCTGTGATTTTCCAGTTTCAGTAAGTCTGTTTTGAATTGTAGGAGGTATTAAAGCCCTCCCAAGAAGCTGCTATGGAACTCTGCTATCCAAGGACAGATCAAAAAGCAAAATTTATTTATGATTTCTCAGTGAGATGGAAAGCAGGACCAAAACTATGTCATTCTGAACACAGTAAAGCTGCTGTAAGCTTCCAGGTCCCAGCCTCTGCAAGGCAGGGCCATGAATCATAGTAATTCCTTTGCCTTCTCTGGATGACTCTCTCTGATGGGATGAGTGTAAGCCAGTATTCCTGCCCTTGTGTTTTCCTCCCCACTCCCACGTCTTGCTCTGTGTATCCAACATGCAAAGACAAACCCTTGCACCGTCACTCTTGCCTTATCATCAAACCTAAACTGGTCGTTGACAACCTGACTCTGTACCAAGAGGGTATTTTTTTTAATTTGGAAATTCTGGGGCTTTTTTAATTTGGAAATTCTGGGAAGTCCAGAAAATTCCCTCTTACTGTAGCAACAGCTGGAACATCCTGACTCGTATTTCTATCAAGCACCACTTGAGCTGGGTACAAAAGAATTGGTCAGGAAATCAGAAGCTAAGAGGTTAACTTATGATTTCCTACAAATACACACTACAGCCAGGCATAAATAAGTGCCAGAAAAGGATGTGAATAGGAAATAGAGTTTTCTGCAGTTCCTCCTCACTCAGCTCCTTGTTCTGCCTGAAACACTGCAGACACGGTCTGACTCAAGGAGCCAATCCTTTTGCAAAAATATTTCCAAGAAATACAGTTGTCTTTTGAATGCATTTTACAAAAAGCAACGTTTAGCCACCAATTCAGATTCTTTTTGCAGGCTCATGTAACTTAAAATTGCCTTTGATTTCATTTAAAAAAGGAAAATTGGCAAGCTCTTAGTACATACAAAAGCTTTTGGCAGCTTAAAAATACTGTGTAAAGAAACTTCTCAGTGGGAGCTGGTACAAACTTTTATGTCAACTCATCTCAAACATTTCATTTGGGCAGGTCCTTTTTGGTGCATTCTTCAAGAACTGTCTTTTTTATATTGTGAAAACGTTTTAGAATAACATTTTATCAACCAATATTTACAGTTTCAATTAGATTCAGAGAAGTAAGGCAAAACCATATTGGTACAATTCCAGGCTTGCATTCACTTTTATCTTTCACATAAAAAAAACAGAGTTAAGCACATGTTAGTAAACATTTCTATTATTTCCAAATAGTTCTTCAGTTCAAACTGTGTTCAGGAGTTTTCTCTGTACTTCCAAACATTCTACTGAAATATTTTGCATTTACACAAGCGTCTGAGGAGTGAGCATGCTCTCTGTCAGAGCTGCTTGGTCGGGGCCAGGGAGGGTGTTCTGAACAAACACGAGTGACAGATGCACAAACACTCCCATCACGAGTCCTTCCCCAACTGGTGTCTCTGCTACAGTGTCAGTAGAAACAAAAACAGGTGCTACAGGGGTAAACGGTCATCACAAAGAATCAGCAGATGTATCATGAACAACAAAATATGACATGTATCTTAAATATTGGAAAATATATTCATTAAAAGTCTGCATAGAAACAGTAAAAGTTTTCTACTGGACATACGAGATTCGAGCTTTGGATTACTTCCTGTATCTTCCACACATCTGCAGCTCACATTCACCCGAAGGATGTGTTATGGAGCACATGTCTAACACCTGGGAGCAGGCAGCCCATGAGGGACTTGGCTTCTTTTGTAACAGGCCAGTTAAAAGATAAAAGGAGGCCCAACTGCAAGGTTGTAAGGCCAAAGAAACCGGACATTCCTGGCAACAAACAAGCTTTTAGATAACTGCTTAGATCACTGCACCTCCTAATGGGCTGTGCCCTTGCTTAAAACCAAAGAGCTAACGGTGGTCAATAGCCGCAGGAACTCAAGCGCTGCAAAAAGCCAGAACAGAGTCACAGCCTGAATAAGCAAATTCAGGCACAAGCGCCAGCTGGCAGGTGGAGAGATGGAACAGGCAGCTGGATGCTCTGTGCCTGCTTGCTTTTTCTAGGGAGCTCTAGGGAGATGAGAAAAGGCTCCTCAAGCACGTGGGAGAATGGGTTAAAGACAGGAAAAGAGCTAAGGCACTGAAAAGAAAGAAATGCAGATCATCTGTGTGAACACTTTTTATTCTTTACCTTCAAGCCACAAGTATCCAAAAGCGAGAAAAAAATAGGGCCAGTTCCAAGCTCTGTTTCTCCCAAGAACTTGTCCTCCTCTGTAATCCCATTAAGATCAGATCTCCTATAGAGATAGCTGCAACGCATGCTTGCACATCATTTACTAATGCAAGAAATATCTCAAAAAGGACAGTGGAGCCATCTGGTTCCAGAAATCTACATTTTAGTAATTCATCCCTTTACTGTTAAGGCTTACCCTCTGAAAGAGCTAATTTTAGCACAGAAGTCATAACCTGTGGAAAACATCAAGGTAACACCAAACCCTTATTGAAACGCCAAAGTTATGAGTGATCGGTAACACGATGTTCAACTCCCAACATTCTAGTTTCATAGCTAACCGCTGATTGTTCCAGCAAGGCCACACACATTTTCCACTCTAACTTCATGATTTCTTTTTTTTGGAGAGAAACATGCAAGCAGCACAAAATTACACTTCTGCTCTGTTTTACTGCATTAAGTCAAAACCTTATCCTGCTGGATTTGCACACATATAACCGACAACTGAATCTGGCCATCTCATCTTCAAGCAAGTATCAATACTAATGAAAAGAAAATGAGCACAGCAGTTGACAGATGAGAAGTGAGGAAAAACAAACACCAAAGGCATGAAGTGTTCAATTCAATTGGTTCCATACGCTGTACACAGAGTGATCCCTGAGGCAGAAAGAAGTCTGACAAAGATTACAATGGCTATTTTTCATCGAAAACCACACACACAGAATCTATTATGTTTTAAGTTAACCACAAATTGGCAATAACTATTAACAGACTGCAAATGTAGAAGTAAGATATTGCACACAAATTCTTTCTGTTTAGACAGAACATAACATTTTGTTCTGGAGAGGCACCAAATTAACAAGATGAAAAATGTACATTTCTTATAATATGTATGTATTTACAGAGTTCCCCAACTTTAAAATAAGAGTCCCGGAAGAACTGAAATAATTGAGCACCAGAACAATGAAAGAATCAGATTCTTTCTGACTGGAAATGTGTGCACGTATGCACAGCTACCACACCTCAGTGTTGGAGATTGTGATCCATGGTCTGAGCCAGCTTCAGTTACAGTAGACTTGGAATAGTGCCCTGAGATGATGTCAGATCCTTGCCACCCAAAACACCCTGAAGTATTCATGTGACACGCTTTGGTGCTGAGTCCTAATCCTTTCTCCGCGGTAATATTCCGCACTCCAATTACTAACTCAAGTTGGAAGCCCTAATTATTCAAGGAAGTGATTCAAAAAGCTAAAAGACGAGGAACTGTTCCTGTATTCCGTAGACACTCTGCCTTCCTCCATCTTCTTTAGCTCCAAACACTCAGAAAACACCATGCTTGTCTCTGTATTCCTGAGACAACACTATTGCACGGAACAAGAGTTCAGTTACTTGAGTACTTTGGCAGATAATTCATTTCTTGTTTGACTCATAATAGCAGAGCTGCCAGATAGTGCTAGCTGACAAACTCAAATATGCTGAAATGCTGCTTAGCCTTAGAAATTAAATCCTGTGTTTTGCCTTTACAAACCTTTCTTTGGTTAAGGGAACATCAAAACCCTTTGCCTGTGTTTGTCCAGTTCCTCTGAAGCTACAGGAGGTATCGCAACCTGGAACTAGTCTGCATTCACCCACACATGGCAGTAGCCATGAGGTGGTGATGCCTTTCATCAAAGCCTTGTATAATTCAGGAAATGTAATCTAGAAGTCAGAATCTCTTGAGAGTTTCTAGAAATCAGGTGTCAACCCCCCTGGGATGCACAGAAAAAGCGAAGCTCACCAATGCTAGCCACGCTAGGTTTTACAGCACACAGTAATCACACTTCAGTTTACACTGTAGATGTACTCACAGTCTCTGCTCCTTGATTTATCTTTCTGCCACAGCTGATGGTGGAATGGTTCAGCAGCTGCTATTAAGTGAAATTACTCCTGTTGCACTGTGCCACGCTACCCTGCTTTGCTGGGCAGAAGTTGCTGGGGAGGCTATGGAGCAACAAAGACTTTCCACATGCATTAAAACCAAATGATTCCGATTGATGGAAGAGTATGAAGTGTGGAGATAAAGGCTCGGAGATATATCTCTTCATCTCTCCTGAGCAACGGAACTTTGCATAAGGCTTTTGTCTTAAATGCGATGAACTGGAATTCTGATTTCTTTAAACTGGGTTTAGACCAAGCGTATTAAGATTACTGCTGTAAAGAAGAAACATCATGGAAGTGAGAAATATCAGGAACAGTTCTGTCACACTCCGCTCAGATTTCTAATCCACCCAGGAGGAGACTGGAGTGCATTTGTCCTGAAGTCAAAACAGAAGACAGTTTTCCGCTTTGGGAAGGACGGGGGGGAAGAAGGGCAAGGGAGGAGGGATTAACATCAGTAGGAAGAGGTATATTCACTGTGAAGCAAAACCAAAAAGGAGGGAGGAAAAAGCAGTATCAGAATATCTTGATGTGTCAACATAGAGCAGCGGTGGCTCGCCCTCAAAAATCAAGTCTTACCAAAGTCTAACAGCAGTGTGTCTAATTAATTTCAGATGAGAAGAAATAGCATTTTCCACTTGGCTTCTCTCTTTCTCATCACTGAACTCTTCCTCTCTTACACACTGTCTTTGCCTCGACAACTCTCCTTCCCCCCTTTGCCTCTCCCAACAGCTTTTACTTTGGCAGTACTTTCGGTTGGCTGGCGTTCTCTGAGGGCCCCAGTTTCTTTATGGCTCCCTTCCTCGCTCAGCGTACCTCTTACAGCCATAGTTGTTTCCAAGCTAAATCAATACCCTTCTGTTTGTAGCCAAAGGCCTGGACTCAGCTATATGCATTTAAAACTAGATCAGCTCTATTCAGAAGATTCTATACCTACCAACAGCACAAAAAATAAAGCCCAGCCTAGCCCTCGGTACTGCAGCCAGAGGTGAGTTAATGCCAGCGAGAGGCAAAGGCTTAGGACTGGCACTAATATCACTTTCTGAGTGTGTAAGTTTAATTTACCGTTCCTTTGTATGCTTCTTGAACCAGCTGCAGCTCAGCACGCTCAGCAGAAGAGAACCAGTTTACCAGAGCCTGGGCCAAGGACAGCGCATACACACTAAGATGAGAAGCACTGCTGCCACCCCGCTGCCACTCGCCCACCCAGCCAGAGGCTCCCCAGCTGCCCCATGCGGCACAGGTCGGAGCTCCAGCTGCAGATGCTCACAGGCAGGCAGGCGCTCACTGGTAATGCAGCACAAACACCTGAGACATGCTGGGGGCACGCGTGAAGCATGGCAGGTGGATTTCTGCATCCTTCTGGCTCATACGTACTGCCTGTGCCACCCCAGCCCGTCTCCCGAGAGCTATGGGCAGCGATACTGCTAATGGAGACATGTTGCTGTAATGGAGCTTGAGCAGCATGGGACAACGCTTCTCAGCCAAGATATGGTAGCAGGCAGTATCACTGCTCCCACTCCATTTCTGCGGATGCTGACTGTCAAGCTAACCCACCCATACAGCCTGGTCAGCACAGTGCCAGCAGCAGGCACGCATCCCCTAAAACCTCACTGCGGAAGGAAAAAACCCAAATTATTCGAACTGAGTTATGAGTTTGGAAGTACTTGTGCAGCCCAAGATGCACGTAAAAAAACAAACAAACAAACAAAAAAACCACAAAACCCAAAAAAACCCAACAGACAACGTCTCTGAAAATAGACCTAGAGGCTGCTGGTCACAAATTCACATATATACGTGTGTGTATATATACATATACACATTTCATATTTCTGTCCAACACTACACTGCTTACTGACAGCATGAAACAAAATACCCCTACCAAATTCTGTGTGAAATACATTTCAAAGCATTTTCTTAATCTCTCCAGATCTTCAAAGACATTATTGTGGTTATTTTAGATGGGTCACCCTGTGCCTAGCACTTGGCATTTAAAGCTGTGTTCATCCCTCTATTATTACCCAGAGTTTATCAGTTGGGTTTTTTTTTTATAATCTATTCAAGTATTTAATAGGTAATAATAAACATAGGAAAGCAGACAAACATAAAGTCAAGATCTGTACTGATGGCTGATTCGTGTATGAGGGCACCACACCACGTAAATAGCTTGGGCTCCTACAACTATAGGTCACCCAATTCCAAAGTCCCAGACCCATCAGATTACTGGGTTGTTTTTTTTCCTTAACTCCCCTAACCTTCCTCCGTGGGAAGATCCAAAGAGCAAAATGATCAAGGGACACATGGAAAGCTGGCATTTGCTACAGCCCATCAGAGCTAGAGCCAAGCGGAACTGCAGACAGAGCATCACAGACAAAATTGCAACAAATCAAGCATGTGTGTGCATAGATTTGTTTATAAATGTGCTTATTACGCAAAGGAGCGTGGCTGCAGATGGCCAAAGACTGAAAAACCTGAAGTGTTGGGGTTTTGGTTTTTTGGTGTTTCCCCCCCCCCCTCCCCCTTATGTGTGTTTGTTTCTCTCTCTCTTTTTGTCTTTGATCAAGTTACTTCGTCTTTCAATAGGTCAAAGTTACTCTGTCCCAAGAAGCCTTCTGAGCACACATCTTAAACAGTGATTTTTGTCAAATGCCTAGAATGAGAAAGCCTTCCCAAAGTACTTCCAAGGACTGCTACTTACAGAGACTTTTCTGCGCCCCTTTAATTTATACCCTACTCTTTCAGGTATGCATTGCTTACAAATAAGTAGCTTGCTTCTCTTTTAAAAAATAAAAGATAATAAATTCCTCTTATGTAGGAGGACATTTTCATCACTTTATTGTTTGGAGTCCATGCTCTTCATAAGCTGCCATATGAATTTGGTTACAAGATTCATAATAATTTCATTCCATATACTGTCATACTACACACGTTGCTGCAACACTAATAAGAAGTGAAGGCAATATAAAACATTGTTGCTCAGAGTAATAAAGTCAGATGGAGAAGATTTGCTTAGCGGAAAAAGATTGTTTTTAACACCATCTCTTTTTCAACCATATGCATACTTTAAATGTTACTGCAACACCCTGAAGTATGAAAACAGATCCACATCTTGGGCTCGTTCTCCTCTGTACTTAAGGAATTATACGCAGAGCCATAGCTGATGCCTAAACTGGTAAAAGCCAAAACCAAACCAAAAGCCTTTCAGCATTGAAGAACAAACAGTGCTCAGAAGAAGGGGGATGGACACCATCCCTCCCAGGCTGCTGTGCTGAGGAGGGTGCGGAACCCACTGACCCCACTGGAGCTCCCGCACCGAAGGGAAGAGGCTGGGAACCCCTCCCGCAGTTACCAGCGGGCCTGCTGAGCGTTAGGCACAGTGGGCAAAGAAATCACAAAGATAACAGGAACAGCTGCAAAAATGGCTCTGAACTAGAACTGCATTTTGTGCTTTGCTTACTGCTTTTCCTCTTTGCGCTCTAGTGTTACTCATTTATTCAAACACAGGCCTGTTTCTGTTCCTGCTGAGGTCAGGGACTGAAGTGGAAGTTGATTGAGGTCAAATAAAGCTACATATGTTTATTGTTGCTTAAAAATGTATTACACATTGAAGCTTCTGACTTGAGCTAAATGATATGAATATTTTGAATTTTTCTTTTGAACTTTACAGCCCTGGGTAGTCTGGCTTTCCAAAGACAATCCCTCCTCCAAGACACCAGAGGAAGAGAACACCCTTCTGTTCCCAGAGTTGAGCCTCATGCCGACCTCCAAAAGGCACTGCAAGTCCTCCCCATCTGGGTACACACAGACACATTCCCACCTACAAAACCAGTAAGCCATGAGTCAGAGAGATTGCAATTCTTAGAGTTGCCATCTACTGATAGCACGTAGTACACGTACAGTACAAATTTTCAGTAGGTAAATGCATACAAATGAGAAAAGGCGTGAACAGAATTATTTCAACAAGAAACATAAAATCAACACAAATCATGCAACAAAACTTAAGGAACACAATTCTGGAGGTAAGCTCTAGTATTAGATGAGGAAAAATTCTCAAAGGCATGCTTTTATTGTTTGTACTACTTTTAGAAGACTAAAATTATGTTTGCAGACTAAGTGACCTGAGAAGCAGCTCAGGCAGTGCCTCAGCCCCACGCGTATGCCAGGGCAGAGCAGCCATCCTGCATCTTGCAACAGGGAAGGTTCTCTTACTTCTTCTGTAACTGGAAAGAGCAGAGAAAATCTCTGCAAGCTGTCTCTTTTCAGAGGTGAAAAACTGAATAAAGAAAGTAGTATTGTCACTTTGCTGTTGCTGCATTCAAGTTAACATGTCCATTCAAGTTACGGTATTTTATTCAAAATACAAAACATTTTACCATGTTTTTGTGTAACTGGTTACCAAGGGCAAGGGGGGGGTGGGTTTGGAGAGGAGAATCATATCCTCAAATATCACACTTTGCTCTTATCTTCCACACAAATTGCAGCTGCCACAATTCATAATAAATCACATGAAAAAACAAAGAATGACCTACTAGATAAAGCTCAACTTGCTTTGCAAGTCACAAGTTCCAAATGCAAAGCATCATCCTAAACGTTAGGGCCCCCACTCCAAACATCAAACAGTTCCACATAACCCCATGTACTAAGTTTTCTTCCTTCAGGCATCTTCCTCTTCTCCTTTTTCTTGCAGAAACAGCACGTACAGTCATTTGCATTCACTCTACATAGATTTTTAATATCTCAAACCTCACCATCTGATGGACTAATTTTGCAGATCAGCTCTTACACACATACTCTTAAAGGTACAGAAAGCAACGAGATGTTCTATTAAATGCAGTCACTGAACACATTGATGCAACTTGTACACCTAGTTAGAGGTTGTTTGGATATTTATTTTGCATGGCTCTGTCAAGTGCCCAGATTGCATCCAAGGGAAGATGACACACAATAGTCATTGATAAAGAATTTCCAGTTTTGCCTTTCTGACACATCTCCCTGCTCTGTGGATCCAGCCAAGAATGAAAACTAATTATCAATCTGTCCTGCCAAAGGATAAAAACAGATTTCTAAACTAACAAACTGAAGAAAAAAATAATTTCTGTGAATAAAAGACATCAGTCTTCACTTTCTGCAAGGACTAGAATGCTAGAAATACCTGCTGTGTTGCCGAACAGTTTCATGCAGTAATTAGTAGGTGGCTGATAAGCAACAGCTGGAGGTTGTACTCAGGTCGTCTCCCTTTCTTCCCTCATGGAGCATGCACTCACAGCACCTCCCACTTGGAGTGCCACTGGCAAAGGCACAATTCCTAGAAGAATATCCTACAAGGATGCTCCCCTTCAGGGATTAACAAAGGAAAATGGGGCACATCTATAGAGCTGTACACTTATTGGAAGCATTTTAGGGTAGAGAGCTCTTTGCTCTGCCTGGGGACTGCTTTCCGTATCAAGGCAACATTAAGATTTTACTTTTGCTTCACATGAGACAGGCAAACTTGCAAGAACACGCAGCAGAGCCTGGGTACTTATAAAAGCCATTCAAAAAGAAGGCATAGTTTATCTCCTGAAAGCAATACCAAATACTAACACTCTCAGTAGGGAGCATATAGCCAGTGGCACACAAGCTCCAAAGAGGAGGACCATTTCATCTGAAGGCATGAAAAGATAAAATGTCAGATCCTCAGCTGACAGGAGTCGACAGCCTCTGGCGATCAGTATACGTCAGATATTCTGCATTTTGGGATTTCCTTGTCTCTCTTCTTTGGGTACCCCAATCACTCACTGCCCTCAGACATGAAAACTCAGTAATCTCGTTGGGATCAGGCTAGCTCCTGGCATCTGCACAACATTCATAATGACATTGTGAACTAAACACTCTTTTGCATTGTCTACATAGTCGTCTCTACTGTATGACCCAGACATAAACTTCAATGATCTACAACAGACCAAGGGCAAAAAACATAATCTGTTAGGACCATAACACATGTTTTATTAAGGTCCAGTAGCCTCCAGCCCTCTTTATCATGCTGCTCTTTCAAGAGACACAAATTCTGGTGGAAACGGGACCATCCATTTCTGCCACAGAATGCTCTGAAGCACTTTCTTCGCAACTCTCTAGGTCTCCACATCATTACTAAGCCTAACTGCAAAGCTCAATGGCAAAACATTATAGATAGCTACATAATTAACTGCTTCTAAATGAAAAGGCACAGTAATAATACACATCCAGAAGAGAAAGAAAGATGTGCGAGGGAAGATCATTTTCCCAAGTTGTCCCCTGCCCAGCAGCTTTCCTCCAAAGCACCTGCCCTGCACCTACACCAGCTTCATGCCAGGGCTGACCCGCTCATCCTCCTCTCCTCAGAGGGACCAAGGGGGGAAAACGATCCCACAGATTTCCTCGGGAAGGGCAGCCTTTTGACAGGACAAACACCAGTGCATTAACTGCTGCTGTAGCAAACATAAACCCCCTGTTACTACAATGGGTGGATGTGTTTGAGACCAGGAAGGGCTCCCTGAAAGCCCACATCCAGCAGCAGGTAACAGACCATCTGACCAGTGGGCCTCTCCTTCGGGCACCCCCAGCTCCGCAGGGTGATGACAGCTTCCACAGCTCCCTCCATGCTGCGGGAAAGCCTCACTCCTCTGAGAGCCCAGGCACCTTTGCTGTGGCTCTCGGAGGCGCACTTTCCCAGGATTTACGCACAAAGAAGTGCAACTCAAGCTGCTGGTAACTGCGTCTGGGTATGGGGAGGTTGGTAGGTTGTTTGCTGCCACGAAACCCAAGACAACCGTTTGCTTCCAAGGACTGAAGCAAGTGGCACAGATGATCCATACTCGCACATGCTGCAGTTTCTTCTAGACTCTCCTCATTACATTATGCTTGGAATTACTACCAGGAAGGAGACAGTTATTTGTTTAAATGCTGTTGAGGTCATTTATTTAAGCAGAAAAAAATAAAAAGAAAAAAAAAAGTTTGTTTTATAGATACTAGATTTTAAAGCAAAAGAAGATTAAACATCAGCTTCACAATGATAAAATCCATCCCCTTCCTCCTTACAACCATTAGCCTCCCCCATGCACTGGATAATACCCTTAAATACATAAAGCACCACTTGGATTGGGTCTTAGCTACTATAGTTGCCATGACTGCACCACACACCTCTGTACGGGCAGCAATGCTCTGTTCAAACCACTGCGAGATCTCATGACAGCTATTATGTTCCCTAATGTTACCATCACCCACTTACAACTAAGTTACTGCCCTGTGTGATACAGGGGGGTATCAGGGGTATCAGCACTTTGGACTTCATCATAATATACTTTATATAAAAATACCAATATCTACCACTTAAATGATATACACTAGTGCCCTGAAAAACTGGCAAATATACTATTTGTAGCGTCTCGGCAATATTTTTAGTGAGAGCCACACAGTACCAAATCATTGCTACCTCAGACCCAAACCACTCCAGGGTTCTGTAAACGCTCACCCTACGTGTATTTGGCAAGGAAGAGCTGTAACTAAGCAGTAAGCGTATTCCTCACTCGGAAACAGGGATTTATAATGAGGATTTATAATGTCACTTATTCCTAATAAACCTACTATTTTCTATTCTATCATTATATTCCCACCACAAAAAAATAAAAATAATTTGATTTAATTCAGAAAGAGAATTACTCTCAAAGACCGAGAGCCTTTCAAGCCCCCCTTCATTAAAGAACAGAGGCAACTCACTAAACCGGAAAGCGGTGATCCAGCAAACATTTTACTGCTGCAAACAGTTTGCAGCAAAGATATATGGGAGTTTATTTGCATTTAACTTGATATAAATTCCAACTGCATCCTGGGTGAAAGTAAAGGGGTTTGGTTTTGTTTTGTTTGGCTTTTGGGTTCATTTTTGTTTTTATGATGAACAGACTTAGTAAATATTTCCTAAGCTGTCTGCTGTTTGGAATTCCAAGTCTGAAATAAAACATAACCACATTACCAGCTCCAGTGCTGCCTATCTCGCAAATAGCAACAAAACCCACCAACAATTAAACAACAGAACATTTACTTTATATAGAGCTTATGTGTAGCACAGTTTCACCTATAAAGTAACATTTCAGCTCTGTTTGACAACGGAGACAGCAAACTAACCTACAGTGACAAAGTCTGTCAATGTTCTTTCCCTATGAATACATAGTTAAAGGAAAAAAATAATCACGCAACATCTGTAATAATAATTCTGTCACCTCTCTCTGCCGATTAAAGTATACTGTACCATTATGATGAGAGTCCTGGGTCTGCTCATTTCATCATCGCTATCCAGCGGCAGAATTTCATGTGACAACTCCTCTCGTCGCCGTCGCCTGCAGATATGTGGACAGTTCCTCTGTACCACAGAACGAAAGGCTTGGAGCAGAACAATGCTGGCAGCACAACCCATATCTGCATCCTGAAGCCTACAAAATAACTTCTATGTTTATGCTATGTTTGAAAAACAGTGGCTCCTTGTCCCTGAAAACAGCCTACAGTGCAGCTGCAGCCAGCTCGCTCTCCAATCGCTTCCTTGAGCTCTGATCATCTGATCACAACCAAATAGCTTGGATGCAGATAGAGGAAAGATTTGATCCGCTGAAACTGAAACACACGCAATATTACGATGCTTTTTTCTCTCTCCCTCCCTCTCTGCTTCTGAATTCACATGAGAAAATGCGCTCCCTCTCTTGTACAATCAGCCGCCGCCTCTGATCCCAGTTTCATGGAACTGAAAGTATTAAAATTCCCAGTTCAAAAGAGCCAGCTGTTCATTAAACACACACAAACACAGAGGCATCCACACCAACTGGCAGGATCAGTTTAAATACCTTTTTTAAAAACTCATATGTAGCAAAATAGCAAACATCTGGAAAGTTATTAGCTCTCATTATCAGCACTTCTGTTTTTTAAAACACATTTGCCTTAGGGTGTTTTGCCACAAAAAGAGAGACATATTTAAGCTCACAGAGATTTGGGCTGTAATCTTTTAACTTCTTGCAATTTTCTGAAGCGCAGCAAGCTCATTTGAGTTGTAAATGTAACAAGAACACACGCAGAAACGCGGACCGCTTCATCCAGCTCATGCTAAAATAGCCGGGGCTCAATGAGAAACAGCAGTGTGCAGCTCTGAAATGCCTTTCAATAGTGTGGCTGTTGCGTGTTCCCACACACGCGTGCCTTCTGCAGAGTAATACATTTCTACATCTACACAGTAGGCTTGTGTTGAGAAGGGTCTGTGCTGACAGGGTCTCACACTGAACCAAACACCGATGACCTTCCAAGACGGGTAAGAGGAAAGTGTTTTAGTGTTTTATCAATCGGGAGCCAGGCAGGGAGCCGCAGCTGCCGGCAGACAGCAGTAACAACTGGCCTTTCTGGCTCCTGCCTGACAAGTCATTCAAAAAGCAGGCAGGGATGCTTAGCAATCACATGGCTGGCCTGGAAACCCAGCAAGCGCTAATGGTAGAGGGTGTAAGATAATAGCACTCGAGAGGAAGTTACCACTAAAAATATCTACACAAAATGCATTTCTCTTCCACATTAGGAAAACTAAGAATTTCCAATAGGATTTCCAGAGAAGTTGCTTTTAAGCTAATACGTATAACTTTATTATATGTGCGCCCAAAACCATATTTACCTTGCATCAAAAGGCTTCGATTTCTAATGAAGGCCATGAGAGTTTTGTCATCAATTCCCATGGGGGCATAAGCAACCTTATAGTGTCTGTTAATGCAATCTTTGTAAATAATACTCCTCCTCACAATCTCAATCAGGAATTGCAGTGAAAACATTCTGTGGAAATACTTTCTTTTGGGCTTGATTAGGGTTTAATTGCTCAGCGATCTGGCAAAAGACATCATCATATAATTAAAGCATTTGCCAGAAAAGCTAAATCCTTTATATTTGTCCTTTAAAAGCAACAAACTCATTGCCATTATTTCTTGTTTCTTTAGAGTAAGCTGCTTTGAGCGCATACAGAAAAGGGTTAGCAGCACTGGCAGGCACTGCCCAGACTCACCCGCAGCTCTGCCAATGCACCTCCCTGGCTCTTCCCCTCCGATCCCACCGGGCACAGACTTCACACGCTTATGTGATGTGCCTGCCTATCCACTGGCAGAGGGGGGCTCATGGCATGCTTATTAGTTTGACTTCTCTAACGCGATTACAAGAGCGCAGTGGCACAGCTGGGTAGTTTCTGCCCCAAATCAGCCATCCTGCCTGCTGTTGCTGCTATTGTTTATGTTTTCATCAGTCCTCTGCCTACTCCAGGACAGCGACTGACACCTCGGCCACACAAAAGATGCACTTGGCAGCCGGGAGACCTACATTCCTCCTCTAATTCCAGCAGCAGCAATACAGGCCTGGATAACGTCTGCTGCTGGCTGTTATGGCAACTGCTCTGCTACCTTGGGGGCTGCTAACGCATCTCCTGTGCATCTGTACGGCATCTTCTCTTACTCACCAGTGTTCAGTTGGGAGAGCTGGCAGGGATTTTTATGAAATTTGGTTTCCATAGCACAGCCCAACACTGTCGCACACGCACACGTGGAATAGCACCCTAGGGCTTGACCCAAAGCTTCACTTTGCTCTCAGTGAAGAATCCAATTCATTTCAGTGGTCTTTGGATCAAACTATTCTCTGCCAGTGGCCCAAGTGACTTCATTACAATTATTTGTGGATTAAGCTATTATTAGATACGAGTAGGAATGACAGAATCTTGGCATTTCATCTCTTAGGAAAGAAAAATGACGCTTGTCCAAAAACAAGTAAATTAGCAAGCCAAAGCCAGCTAAAAGTAGCTTCCAGGCCTTGACCAAAATTCAGGAACTGAAAAAACAGCTAATCCCCAGGGGAAAAGAAATCACTCAAGAGCTAAAAAACCCCTTCTGTTTTAAGGAAATCTCACAGGAGCACAAGCTATGATTGGAAAGGAAAACTCCCAGCCCATTAAAAATGCCTGGACACACACACACAGTATCAACAGCTTTGTTTTTTAAATGTAGGGATCTCATTAGCATACATTATGCTTATACACCAACTATCAACAGTGTTAGTTACTCTTACAGTGAAGCATCAAGCACTATTTTGCGTTAATTAGCACTTTAATCCAGAAGCCGAATTCAGTGAAACCCCCTGGGAAGCAAAATACTCCTTTGTGCAAGCAACTCCTTAATTCCCCATCACGAAGGGTCTGGCAGCAGCGCTGGGCTAAGGCATATCCACGCTGGAAGACATCCACTGCCCACTCCCACTCCACTGCCAACCACCACTCATTTCAGCTATGCTAAGTAGCTGCGTTAACACCAGCGTGATGGTTTACAGGAACAGGCTGGGAAGCAGACCACTAAAAGTACCTCCATGAAAAAAAAAAATAATAAAAAGGATTTGGAGAGGCAAGACAGTTGTTTTAACCCAAGTGACTTCAGCGACCCTGTCTTTGGCAACTCCAAGGGCTGGGTCTGCGCAGCAGTAAAGCTGTGCAGGAGCAGAAGTGGGTCACACTTGCCATGTCTTATGAAGTCCATGATAAGAAAGCAGAGTTCAAAGGCATCTGGATCCTCAAGCTAACAGCTATCCGTCATCCAGCCTCAGCTTCCACATAAAAGAGACGCCAGCTCTGCAAGTGGGCGGCCAGGGCCTGAAGAGGTAAAACTGTCTCTGGCAGGAAGTCTGCAGCAGAGAGTAAACCCCTCATCCTCCAAGCACCGCCTTATTTCTCTTCTCCTATATTCCTGTGTTTCTGTTTCTGCAGGCTGCAAGACTTTCTAAAGATGCTACCAAACATTTTCTAACACTCCTATTTCATACCTGTTTAGCACACCACATTAAAAGTTTGTTTCCTTTCTTCATTCCATTATTTTTCCTTTCTCTTTGTGTCATTTGAATTCATGTCATCTGAATAAACAGGATATAACCTATTGGTATGCTGGTCTTCAGCTGAGGGCTTTAAACAGGAAGATAGAAAGGCAGCTCTCGGAGGAGACCCTTTAGTGAGAAGATGACTTTCCAAATGAAACACTGATCATTCCTTCCAACCCCAGAAGAGGCTGCATCCTCCTCAGGCACGCAGGACGGCTGCAGGCTAGAAGAACCCTTTGCCCACACCTGCTTAGCTGTCAAGATGGCATGCACCGTTTCAGGGTTTTTTTTATTCTCCAGAAAACAAGCCCTCCTCTCCAAGATGTGTTTGCATGACGTGCACTGAGAAGTTATGCAGAAGCTCTTGAAGTGTGACGATCCTAAATTAGCAATGACAGATGACTGCAGGAGCCATCCACAAAAACAGGAACGCCTCTGAAACTGCTTACGACAGCCTGTTCAGTCTGGCCCACAAAAGCCCCAAGCCATTAACAGGAACTAAAGACAGCATATCGGTACAAATAACGAGAACAGCATTGTTACAGATGTTAACGCTCATGCCACCATTACGACTTACCAAAGGATGCCCAAGTATCCAGTTGACCACGGTACTCGCTGGTGTAAAGCGGGTTTATACAAAGCTACTGTCACAGAGAGCAATTTGTTGGCACACTGAAGCCAACCCACAGGACCATTCACCTAAACTCACAGTGGTTAATAAACTGGCAAAACAGTGTCCATTCACTGAAAATCCTTCATCAGAGATAGCGCAAAAATTTGCCAGGTGAGGTATTTACCTCACATAGCTCAATCACAGGTAGCTTGGGATGGTTCTAGTCCAGGTGATGTGCTGGTACACACAGAGATGAACAGCACTCAGCTGAGCACACCTGAGCGCTTCTGGAGGCAGACCTCCCCGCAAGCCCTGACTGTTTTAAAGCATGAGTTGTTCTCTTGGGAAGAGTAGAGCGGGTCTTTCAGTTTTTCAAGGCTATCCTACATGAGTTACTATTCCCCATACATCATCCTGGTATAGATGATGAGCAGCTCCCAACACCACATTAGCAACGTGGACAGTGGCTGTCACTCGCAGCTCCACTCATAGTCCCACAGTTATAGTAAAACTTCTGTTAAGGTCTAGCCTATACAAGTAGCAGGCAAGCATTTGAAGCAAGATACAACAAGAAAATTACAGTCTCTACCTTGATGCAGATGAGGCTCACTCACATTTTGGTGAGCTACTACTGTGTCATCTCTCAGCACCTTATAATTTATCACTCACATCACCCTTTCAAAACAAAAAGAGCTGACAGACATTATCCTCTTAGCAAAGGGAATTCTCCTCAGAGACATCAAAGATCCTTGTTTCCAGTATTTGTTTTCATAAAGGCTTGGAGGTATTTGCAAGGAAAGCAGAGGGAATAAAAAATGTACCCAGTTTTGAAAGTCTCTCTTCATGCTCTGCTACTTCAAAACAAACAGTGGAATCCTAACCAGGCTCCAAGGAACTGGCATCAAGACCCAGATCGGTCATGTGAAGGACTCCAAGAGGTAGTCTTCATGGCAGTCGGCTTGATCACAGAAACTCCCGTTAATCAGCCTCCTTTCCTTGCACGTTTTATGCCCAAGGAGCATCCTGTTGTAGTGGCATCTCTCACTGCCACAGAGGCAGCATTTCCAGTACCACCTCCTGTTCTCTGTCTGCTGCCAGATTGCTAATGGAGGTCTGGGGGAATATGAGAATCCATCTTCAGGAGCTGCCCTATCTTCTCTTCCAACACAGTTACATCCCGCAGCTTTCACATCCAGCCCAGTGGCCTACAAAGGGCTGTGACTTCTAGGCTGAACCACTGCCATCACACATTTTGAGAAGAAAAAAACCAAACGGTTTTAAAGCATACATAGTGATCACACACTTATTTCAGAGAAAGCTTATGCACGCACAATTGCTAAAAGCCATAAATAGCATCTGTGTCTTCCACTCATAACATATCCTCTTGCAGTCATTTAAAAACATTCATGCTCTGCATTTCAAAGTGTTGCTTCAAAACAGTCAAATATCAGAAGCACTGAGGTCTCAAACAACAGAGCAGGCCCAAGGGTCTTGCCAAAGGTGATTAAGAGAGTCAGAAGTACACAGGCTTTCTATTTCTTTAGTTTCCACCAGCTGCTCCTTAGGGACCTGGGAGAGCAGGCATTTACTGCAGTAACTGGTCAGCACAGCTCCTGAACGACACATGGCTTTTTCATCTTGAAATTGCATTTCCTTCTCATGAAGCTACCCTTGATCAACACAAACAATTCTTAACCATACTAAGTTACGGTCAGCGCAAACTCCCCAGTTAGTAGTATACAGATATAACTATACAAGAGGGGCTGAAATCGTTCAACAACATAATTCCTCTTCATTGCACCTCACACAGCAGCAAGCAATGCTTACACTAGTGCACCATTCAGGTGATACCTTCCTGTCACGGCCAAAACCGTTGCAATGTCACCTGGCTACAGAGCAAACAGAAGGACTGCAGAAAGTAAGGGTATGGCACCCTCTAGGGAGTAGTAGATGAAAGACAAATCCACCACCAGACTCGGCTCTCCATGCTGGGTATGACAAGTAATGTAGATTAAATGACTGTGTTTATAAAATCTCCTCTTTATGGTTAAAAAAAAAAAAAAAAACCACACCAAAAAAACAACTAGAAAAAAAAAAAGAGAGAGAAATAACTGCACTATGCAAAACCTTTAAAAGAAGAGTCAAGTGTTCTCCACCATACCCAGAGAGGCAGCCCAAAGGAAGGGATTAGGATTGCTGTTTCTATCTAACCTTTTGAAATATTGCATGGCTCATACTGAATGACAAGTTATGCACAGATTTACCTTTAAAAGCAAAGAAGTGACCCCCTGAAGTCTCTAGCCTCTATTTCTGCAACAGCTACATTTGAACATTTCTGTTCAAATACAAGCTAGAAATACAAGGCAAGAACAAATACAGAAAGACTAGAGTTATTTTCAAAAAGACACCACCCAAATCTGGAGTAAAGCAGAATTTTAGGACAGATATCTTGTTAGAAAATGCATTTCTTATTCCAATTTGCCTCCAGTCCAAGCCAATGACATCTTTCTACTTATAACCCAGCTAAGAACAGATAACAAAAGAACAGAACTGCGCCATAACGGGAACACTTTCAGCCTCCACCTCTTTGAAAAGATTTTATCTCTTTTTCAGCCCCCAAGAGAGCCTGCAAGGGAAGGTATCTCTTGGCCTGCTCCTGTCTACTCGTACACTCCTTTACTCTTCAAACAGCTCACTTGAGTAGGAAAAAATACACATGCCTTAAAATTTGAGGTAGGAATTTAAATGAGATAAATGAATTTTTTCTTTTAATTTTTCTCATATTGTTTAACAAAGAAAAATATTAACTGTTGACCACCAAGAAAGAGTGGAATCAGATACTAAATGAATGGGTCAGGCTTCATACACAAATCCTAACTTACACAAGACAGTTACAAACACAGGATTTAGCAGATAAGCTAGAGAAGCAGGACTCTCTTGAGCGCAAGTGAACACAGGGAGAAAATATTTAGAGAACTGGAGCGTGGCACTCAGTGGCAGCCTGCATAGCACGTGCTGAGGAATGGCCACAAGCAAGATGGAGAGGACACAAGACTACTCTGTCTTCTTCACTGGGACCCTGAAGGCCACATACACAGAATTTCACCAGCTCCGCAGACCTGCGGTCTCAGTCTCTTGCCAGGGATTGCAATAACTTTTTCCCCAGCACATCCCTGTGTCTTATGCAGAGACAGTCAACTTTGGCGGCATCTCCACCTAGGTCACAGCTTTCCACCACATTCTTTAGTATGTCCACATTTAGAATAACCACTTGGAAGCCAAGCACATTTTTTATTTGTCTGCATTAAAAATGAAAAAAAAAAAAAAAAACAAACACCCACTTCTTTTCCCCATGTATGAAGTCAGGCCAGAGAGGTTAAACTGACTCACCTCCTGCCTCCCAGTTTTGGTATCCTTCCTCTCTCCCAGAAGCCAGACTGACAGGACAAGAGTAACTTCCAACACCTTCTGCCTCCCAGTCAGACTACGCACGTGATAGAGATCAGCAGCAATTCCTACCTGGCTCTGCACATGCTGTTCACAGAAGGCTTTTGGATTTTCAAGCCAAGAAAGCCCTTTCCAAACTCCCTCACAAGAACGATGGACTGTCCCAGGGAGACGGGAGTTTAGCCACCTAAAGCATTCCAGGTTAATTTAATAAATTTTTAATTCAAAACATCAAATGCCTTGAAGATAAGAATTTCTACTGCAAGCTGGGAGTTCAGCAGTTGAAAATAAAGGGGGAAGAGCTAGAAGCAGTGACCAGTGCCAAAATGATCATTAACTACTGATATGACACTGCCATGAACAGAGTTCAATGTAGTCCTGGATATAACGCAAGGTATGTCTAGCAATGGAAGTACTTATACTACTATATTTAATAGTAATGGCATGAATAACCTGGTGAGACATCCCTGAGAATACATGAACAGGTCTGGCCACCCTGAGGAATGAACCAGTTGCAGAAAAGACCAGCTAACATGACCAAGGAATGAATGTGTTGAAGTGAGTATCTGGGTTGACGTGTCCAGTTCTCAGATATACAGTACGAGTCTACTGACACGCTGGATTGAGTCCTGTGGAAGGTCATCAAGATAAACCGAGGCTGAAGGACTCAACACAGTAAGAAATGCTGAGAAAAACACATTTGCCCACCCTTCAGAAATGAAGGCCGATGGGAAAACTTGCTGGTCTATACCCTACCTAGCAACTGGGTATAGGGGAGACAGACTCTTCTTGGAGATACACTGGCAGGGGATGAGACACAATGAACAGAACTTGCAAAAAGGGAAATTCCAATTAAATACAATAAAATGAGTTCTTCACCGTGAAGGGTGGTCAAACATTGGAACAGGGCACCATAGAGACTGTGGGATCTCCATCCTTGGAGAGTCTTGTCCTTGGCCAGACAAGGGCCACAGCAACCTTATTTAGTTGGACTTGGTTTGAGCAGGGACAACCTCTAGAAGTTCCTTCCGAACTAAGTTGTTCCATGCCTGTGTAAGAACATGGCTTATTCAGTCTAGCAAACCAGAGTCTGAATTTGTGCCCTGTCTGGGAGAGCCCTAAACACAACCAAAGCGGAAGAGCTACTCAAGCCAAAGACTAACACAAAGACAAGGACAAGAGACTATAAAACTGGCCATTTAGGCCATACAATTTCACTTTGCAGAAGGCTCTGTTTCTAACCTAACACAGAATGAGCAAAAGAGGCTCCCAATCAGGCTTCTTTCAACTCTAAGTCAGCTGTATAATCCCTGCTTATTATTTCAAGGCAATTTCACTTTGAGGCAGGGTCCATATGCAAAGAGTTCAGCCAGGAGCAAGGAACCAAAAGGAACAATCTCATTCAATTTCCGAGCATAAGCTTCTACAGCTGCAAAATGGAAAATGAGGCACAAACTGTGAATAAAGTAAGAAAGGAAACGCAAAGTAAAATTCGTACATATAGCGGCCAGCAAAAACTGTGTTGTCTCAGGTGCTGATGTCCCATCACCCCACTCCCCCAAACAGAGCAGCTGCAGAGGTATCCTTTTATCTGACAGGAAAGATCCCACAAGAAGAATATGGATTACTTCCACTAGCAGTATAATAATGTGGCTTCAGATCCTTTTTTTTTTTTGTTATCAGTGCCAAGAATCCAGTTTTTCCCAAAATAAAGCAGCTAAGAATCAGGACTCTGAAAGTTTTTCAGGCTATAAATATTAAGGAAGTGTCTCAGGTTTTTTGTTTGTTTGTTTTTAAATATTGCTCAAAAAACCCCTCGAACCTGATAGGCCCAGGAGGAACAAACCAAGCAGCCATTCCCCGTTTGATCACATCACATCATGTATGTCCTAACCATGACATTTCTGGGGCTAAAGCACACAGGGCAAATCATGAATTTCTACACAGAAATCGTCCTCCACAGAATCCTGCTGGCGTAAACATCAGTCTCCACAAGACAATTCATTTCACAGAAATGGGATCTGTGGGTATGCGGTGCCAGCTGCTATCATACCACAGAATGTAGCCGCTTGGATACAACAGGAGGCTGATTAGCCCCAAAACTTTTCCTTTCTTAGCAGATCTAGAATCTCAGGGCAGCTCATAACCCCCCTCCTTTTACACTAATCGGAAAGTCCAAGCTGCATAATGGAGCAGTGAGACCACCCATGTAACGGCATGCAAAAACCACAAGGTCCCTCAGACCAACAGTCCTCAGGGGGATGTTGTAGCCCTTTCAGAAAGGATACACCTGGAGCAACTCCCACACGGCTCCTCTTCTACCTCTCACGCCCCTCCTAAGGAAGTGCCCGAAAACCACAGTTTTGCCCTTACCACCATGGAAAGGAAAAAGCACCCCAAAAGGCAAAACACAAAAAAAAGCATCCTGCACTTTTTGGAACTGATCTCGCTTTGCTTTTTTTTTTTTCCCACAGCACAATAATGTGCTCGCTATATCAAACTGAGTAACAGCTATTTTAGCATCTCATGAGCGACATTGTGGTGTTCTGTCCCCTGGACAGCTTTTCTGTGCAACATGTGTTTTCCATTTTGTGTCTCTTGTCAGGGTTTCACTCCCTTTCTTTTACTTGAACTCCAGAAGAGAATAAAATCATACAAAACCCAAAACTAACAAACCTGGGTTGCTGGCAACAATTAGCATTCACATCCACAAGTCTCTCTATTCAAATACAAAATTAGCAAAACCAGCCCAATAATAAGTTGTTTGGTCTGTATTTGTTAAGCTGTAACACAGTCTCTAAAAACATATGTCTTCTGCTCGGTATTTCAGGCAAAAATCTTTAGAAGAATAATATTTTGATTAGTAACATATGTGTTTTGAAAGATTAATACTGAACTCCAAAGGAGATTAAAATATGTAGAAACTATGAGCTAAATACACATATGTGCAAAGAGTTTTCATTCTCACTGACTGAAATGCAAGTCATTTGTTTTTATTATTGAAGTCTGAAAAGTATCTGTTGTTGACTTTATTTTATTAACTGGTATGTATAAAAAAATTCTGTTCTTGTAGAACCATTTCAGAGCATTACTAAAAAAAAAAAAAGATGTAGTATAACAGAAGTGATGTCATTCTCTATTTTATTATGACACATTTCAAATGAACTTCTAAAGGAATGTAGTAATTTTAGGTAGTACTCAAACATTGACCTCTTCTCTATTTAGTCTTCCAGGATTTCTCAACCCCAGTAGGAAATAAAGAACAAAGCAGGCAGATAGCACTTTTCAAGAAATCGTAATTATTTACGCTTACAAATGTATTGATTTATTTCAGGGAAGCAATCAGTTCTCTAATTGCGCTGAACATGCAATTAGATTTTTAGATAGATGACCAGCTTCCTGGACCACCCCCTCATTCTTCTGCTGGCAGCTGGGCATTCAACTGGCTTATGTTCTTAAGTAACTCCAGCTGAAAAAGTGCAAATGCATAAGGAAATAATTTAAATGTTACAGACTACATGCTGGCACTTCAACCCTAAAGATCGTTTTATTGTTGTTTAAGGAAGTAAACACTCTGGTTGTCTGTGCTGCCAAAACTTTCATTAGAGCGTGCAATATCCAAGCAAATACATGTTGATACATAGAGATTGCCTTTAAACATACCCCTTTTTCACACCATGGAAAAAATATTCTCAACTTTCTCTTAAAATTTTGATAGAAATTAAGATACAGAGATAGCAACTGTTCATTTCTGCTGAAATTTACTCCAACATATAATTAGTGCTGCAATTAGATTCAAATCAGACGTTAACAATCGTTTATCACTTTATATGTAATGTTACAATGATTTCACGGTAACACAGAGTTGCAGCCAACAAAAGAGCTCTCACCTTGCTGTCATTTATGCTTTTGTCACGCAGCTGAGCAAATTAAGAACAGTTACATCTAAATAAAGGCACATACGCGCAACTAAACACACACTGTCAGGCATAAGGGCAGACTTGGTTACAATTACTCACACTCAGTGGCTTACTCTTGATGTAATAATGCGAAATTCAACACGACTACTCTTCACAAAAGATCAGGTTGGCAATTTAGTGAGACAGACTGCTGGTGGCATACATTAGCACTGGGAAATGGAAGCCACAGCATTTCAAGCGAGACACCTAGAGAACGTGTCCCCCACCCAGCACAAGGTTATCAGCAGATCTCACCACTCTGTGAAGCAGCACCCTCTGGCTTTCAAATCTCATGTATCAGCATCTGAATTGAAAAAGCCACAAGCTTGAATGCCAGCCACAAAAGACTACTGCACCCTGGGAGGAGGTACTACCTTAATTAAGTAAAGACATCCTGCTGAACCAGCGTTCACTCGCCTGTCAGCCAAGGGCAATAGGCATGGTGAAAGGTTAAGGGAGGTTCACCTCTATCTTGGTATTGCCGCTACCCTCGGACCGTAGGTAGCACTTGCTTGGGGTTTCAAGAGACAAGGGTACAATTCATCTCAAGAAATTAATGGAGAAGAAGGATCCATCATCCGGCTCCACACGTAGATTTATCTGGTAATCTGGGAAGCATGTCATCAAATGGCACTACAATCATTATTTGACTTCAGAGTGCTGAGGAACCCAGCATCTGCCTATGACAACTTCTGGAAGCTCTAACCTGATCCAGAAGAGCAAACCACACCAGTATGAGCACATACAGTAAAGGTAAATCTAATCCAGCTTGCCAACTCGACTATGCAGATAGAAATGTGAAGACGTTACACTGCGATCAAAAGAATTAATGGGAAATTCTGTATTTTTTTAACCAGAATCTGTTATATCTATTTAATGACAAAGATATTTAAATTTGGCTGTTATTGACATTGTCTGTCCCACTGTGGCAACAAATGTTGAAGCCTCAGATGGGTTAATATTTATGAGAAAGTCAACAGAACAGGAAATAGTGTTTCCTGCCAAAGTGTCTAAAAGCAGTTGTACGGTTAGCACTTGTTCTTCACTAGTTCTTACTACTGTTATCTTACAGACAGACATAAAAACTAAAAAAATCTCCTAAACTGACCCCATGATAATAGCAATGAAAAAGTATTATTACTTAGTCATGGTTCAATTTTCATTTATTTTTGTACCCTTAAGACAGAGAAAAACACTTTAAAATCATCCTTGTAAACTAATGATAGCAGGATCTGTTTGGCATACTGGTCATGGGAAACACCTGGAGCTCTGACACAGGCAAAAAGAATCTGACCCACTGTCCTTCTGCCTTATCTTTTTTGCCCTGTATTAACAGCAATTAACTGAATGAAATCACTAGCTGCCTATTACTTCCAGGTATTTTTCTTCAAGAAAGAAAAAAATCTTCATAAACAAGAAATAGAGGAGAATGGTGTGCTAACCTGCAAGGGTTTTGGTACTGAAGGCACCCGTCTCAACGTGCTTCCCCTTGAGGCACAGTTGTGTCAGTACACAAAGTTGTTAAAAACAGCATTTAACTGCACTTCAAACAAACAAAAAAAGACAAGAGAGACACATACTCCAATACATAACAAACCCATCCCCTCAAAGAACAGCAAAAGAAATACAAATAAGCAGATTTCCAGGCAGCTCCAGCCATTAGTGATGCAAAGGCTCACGCTTAACAGCCACAACTAAAAGACAAGAAAAAAAGACGGTCTTCTCGACCCTAAATATTCCCATTTGGTGTCCTCTATCTAAGTACTGTAGCATTACATGAAAATATATCTAGTTCCACTGATGCAAGCCTCCAAGCCAATATAAAGTGAGGGAGGAGGGGGAGAGAGAATTAAAAAAAAAAAAGGGGGGGGGGGGGGGAAGGAAACACGTGATAGGGAAGATTGAGATTTCTTGTCATTTTTTTTTTTTAGTTTTAATTCCTGTAATTCTTGCATTTTAAACTATTAATAACCACACATATAAGGACTTCTTGTTTTTAAAAGTTTCATCCTTTTAGCCATCAACAGTCAGTTGATACGTGTCCTTTCGTAAAACTGCAGCTGTTTTTTTCAGGGCAAAATGGCAAGGTCCACTTTGCTGCGGTTCCTTGACAGCGATCTTCCTCTTATCACCGCTCTTAAAGCGCATCCACCTTCACCTCCACACCGGGTAACACAACCGAGGCTTACCAGATGCAACATAAACTATGCACGATGGATTCAAGAGGTGCTGCCGGGTGACATTAGACCCAGCTCCATCGGTTGGAGCTCGCACATTCAGAAGCAGCCCCTCATTGCTACACAATAGAGGCTTTGTACCTCAGCTTTCAGGCTCCAATTATAAGTCATTTGCTGACTCCCATTCTTTATGACACAAACACTACCCCAAAATAAAGAAACTCACATTTTCAAATCTGAATCCCTGCCAGATCCTTTAGGATTAGGAGTCAGGCTCTTCTGAAAAACACACTGGGAAAGAGTGGTAGGAAACAGAAACACACAAGTGTCAGGGCACAAAGACCAAGTGTAGCGGCCCCTATAGCTCATTCTCAGTATCCATCAGCATGGAATTTAAATCCCAAGTATCTCTGCTTAAAAGCCCAAAAAACATGCATGCCACATTATTTGAAGGAAATAAATGTTAGCCCTGGCAGCTACCTATTTACTTAAGTCTATTTAAGCATATGTATAAATCTATTGATACGTTCACACATCAAGACATTGCATTGTCTTCCACACCATACTGAACAGGGAACCACCAATACAGAAATTCTTTAAGGAAACAGGAAAAGTAGAGAGGTTCTTCTTTCAAGAAGAGTCACTACCTATTCTTTGAATTGTATTTTATCTAACAAACAGTCATTCAAATAGCAATTATCTATGCGAAACCATTTGTTTAATGTAAAACTTTACTCTAAAGCTAGGAGAGAGGCATATTGCCAAAGCCATTGACAGTACGGGGGTGAGAGGCATGGCCAGACAGAGCAACTCGGGACAACTGTTCAGTGAAGAGAAGGGGCAGAAAGATTACCAGTTTGAAGAACTGGCAAGGAGAATTCCTGGGAGACGTGGGTTTTAAGATGGTGTGGATGGCAAGCAGAGATAGGGTGCCTGACAGACAACTGACACACTGTTCCTGCACACAGAGGGGCATTAACGGAGGCCCAGAGACAAGTGGGAGAAAGACACAAAGAGCAACAAGGACTGAGGACTGGATGGGGCGAAGGCAGCAAAACAGGGAGTGGGTAGATACGAGAATGAAGAAATGAGAGTAAGATTATGTTTAAGTGCAACGCCCAGGCCATGTCTAGTCAATTTGAAGGGTTCTCATTGCAAGAACAACTTTAAAAAGAAAAAAAGGAGATAAACCTCATATCAAGCCATGTCAGTTATTGTGTCCTGCTGTACTACTGCTCATCCTGCTTACTGCGATGGCAAGGAACTTGTAACTTCCACCTGAAACTGGTCTGCAAATGGTTATCTCCTTAACCTTTCTGGAGGAAGGATACATAGAAGGCAAGAAGTATTTTATTGCCAACATCCACAGCAAGCTGGAGCTATCGTTTCTATGTAAAAAAATCATGCCATCTTCTTCCGTTTCCAAAATGAGCAGACTTAAACCACTTTGGTTTGCTGTGTTTCATGAGCTGCAATTCTATTCCAAAGTGAACTTTCCATGAACACTTGGGTATGTACTTGAAATATACAAAGAACGAGCAGGAGGTTCCTGAAAGACACCTGAAAAAAAGCTATCATCTACCTAGACCGCAACTTTTTTTGTCTATATTAGGGATTTCTCAATGTTGCTGTTAAACCACAAGTAATTATTCAACCAGGAAAGAAGATAAGCTAAATTTCTGCTCGTGCCATTTGGCAAGCTCTCGAACTAACCTCCAGAACAGTTCTCATTGATTCTGGGGAAGCTAGGACGATAAATTCATGCAGCACTGAAGAGGCCAGTATCATCCAGTTCTACTTAATGTTCTATGACTTCATTTCCACCAGTGTTTGCAATTTTAGCTGTTTAATGAAATGGTGTCAGCAGACACTGCATAATCACACAGCTCAAAGAGAAAAAACAACTGTTACTCATGTAAAAGGCAACTGATGCTTAAAACGAGGTGTGGGCTTTGGAACAGGCAGATGCTTTTTAGTAACTTGCTTTCAGATGAGAGCTGTGTATGATATTGCACTTCGGCATTGTTACTCTAATTGCTCTTTATCCACTGCTGGAGTCCACCTGCTACACACGAACGGAAGGAAAAAAGCGTGCCTATATACTGTCAATGGAGACATGATAGCTCAGCACATATTTTAGTATGCATAGGAAATATGTGAATATAAAAGATACAGACCACATGATATTCCGGAATAAATATCAAGCTCTGCTCATTACTGTTTTTAATACTTAACTCATCATTCCCTTTCTCTCTGCATGCAGAATCAGAGCTGTGACCCGGCACTTGTTTTCCTAATGTCTCTCCCTGTCAATGCAATTGCTCTGTACCATGCACTTTCCTGTATTTTGTTCAGCAGAGCTTAAAAGTTCAAAGCCATGAAATAGTTCCATCGCAAGGATGGCCAAGTTTTGGCCTCTGAACCACTTTTGAGGCTCTTCTAGCAAACAAATAAAAAAATAAAAAAAAAAGCCAGGAAAAAGGCTGTACGCCTTGTCTCCAAAGAGAGACTGATATTACTACAAATACCAGAAGTTAATTTATGGCCTGTGAAATGCAACGGAGGCATTCCTAACAAAAGACATCAAGCCTGGCATGTGCCATGGTACTTGCACAGCAATGGAGAAAGCTCTTTTACAGGACGGACTCCAAAGATGATTTATTAACTAAACGGGTCCAACCAATAGCCCCCAGGCTGTCTTCAACCCATCACTTTCACTCTAAAAGACTCAACAAGCTCTGAATACTTTCTCCTGCACCTACTCATAGCATAGGAAAGGAGTGCCGTATTTGCTTCCAAAGGGGAGAGGAGAGGGATATGAAGGACTGGCGTCCTTCCCTCCCTCAAACTGCACGTACATTTTACGCAATATCTGGGCACCAGCAGCCTTTCCTTCCTCTGTTCTGCTCACTTTTTGGCTTGGACTCTTCACCAGGGCTTGCCAGTGCTTGCACAAGGCTGAAAGGGCGAGCAGGCGGGGCGTGGTGGAGAGAGGACAAGGAGGAAGCAGCAACAGGTGTCTCGCAGCAGCAGAAAGGGATGGAAAAAGTGGTTTCAGGGTTAGAAGCCACTGATGCTCTGTTACATGCCACTGCGGCCAGAAGATACCATAGCAGTTCTCCCCCTGCCTCTCCTCATGCCCCTCCTCCCAGAATACTTGTTCTGTCACGCACCTTAGGGGACACATCATCTGCAAACCAGAGCACCCCAGAGTGCTCATTTCCCCCACCTCCCAGCTGCAGCAGCACCAAGCACACCCGCAGTGAGGCATCCGGAGCCTGCAAGGGTCAGGATGAAGACACTTGCTCCTGCTCAGACACACCACAAGGGAGTAGAAGGTCCCAAATTTCTCCCCCCACCCCACTCCCGAGCAAGTACTTGCACAATTATCAAAGGAGCATAAACAATTTATGACCACATTTAATACCAAATTATGCCATCACAGATGCCAAATAAGTCGAGTATTCGCCATGGACAATAACTTCAATGCCCCCGCAACAGACATGCATCATGCCTGTATCAAAGATGAGAGGAAGCAAGGGAGGTTGCATTTAAAATAGAGACAATAAAGTTAACCTCAACTAGGCTGTTTTTCAGAGCTTTCAAGTAATAATCCTTGTACTGGTGCTATATTCCATTAATTCTAGTCACAGTGCAAATATAGAAAATGGACCAGGAGGGAGAAAAGCAAGAGGAATTAATTCTAATACCAAGAAGAAATACAAAGAAATTGGTAAAGGTGTCACAGGAAAACTGCAGGTAGGCACCCACAGCTCTTAAAGGATTCTTCTAACTCATGCAAAATACAAAACGCTGGTTTGAATCTTAATGAATAAGTTTTTGGAAGTCAGAGGAATTTGAGTGTGGAGGGCAGGATGTGAAATCCAGTAAGGTTTACAAACCCCTCAAATTTGTCCCAGAACCTAGCAAAAACTCAAATCACAGGAGAAGCTTCTCACGCTTCAGAAGTGTATTTTCTTCAAACCATGCCAACCTCTCCCCCAAAAACAAGAAAAAAACAAACTGATCTAGAACAAAGATCACAGAGGAACATGCATCAAAACACAGACACATTTAACTCATAGTTGAAGTGTTCCAAACACCTTTTGGATAAAAGATGTTTCTAGGTCTTGTCTCTACAGAGCCATTGTGCTCCCCACGTGGTGAGCCTTTAACTTAGTCCTCAGAAAAGCAGAGGCGTGTGTTACGAGCCACTTCAGAGTCCAAAATTTCATTCTTGCCTATAAATTAGAAGTACACTCCTCAACATCAGCTGTCATACATCAGCCTACTCACAGTTGCAAAAGAAGGTGCATCTAGCAGAAAACATACACAGGCAAACAACGCATTCAAATGATGACAGTTTAAAAATTAAAATCCAACCAAAACCAAAGATAATAAACAAAGATTTTTCCCCTTTGGCTACGGTAAACATATCTAGTCATTCCACTTTCAGAGAGAACATTTCTGTACTAGCTTTGTTGATAAATAGTAACACTTAAAAAAGGAAGCTTTCCCCCCCCCCCCTCCATCGTATCCAACTCCATTGCATTCATTAAATTTCATTATATCTACATCATTTAATTTAGGTCAACATGTCAAAGTAACCTAGAATCATGTTTGCGTTAAGTCAGCGAACATTACTCTCAAAGCCGAAAAGCCCATTTCAGACTCAAGGATAGAATCGCCTTGTGCTTCCACGCAAGAGTCAAAGGCAGAGAACTGCGCTCACCATTGAGAAATCCGCTACACGTTGACAGCTTACCAAGCTTCTGTACAATGTATACAACACCAAGGGCACAACAGCAATAGAGGGAAGAAAATCTACTAGCAAGCAAATTGTTAATTAATAATGAATGAATTGGTAATTTAAAGTGTAACGCAGTGGATTTTTTTCTGGCTTTGAGGCTTTTTTTTTTTTAATCCGCAGAGATAAAAACCTTGTTTCACAGAGGCAGAAGATGACTCCTGTTGGAGGGAGGCATCCATCTCCACTTCCCTGTATTTTCCTGGGATCCTAATGATGGTAGCTACAGTTAGCACTGCTGTCTGTGCAGTATGAACCCGCGCATGTCACAAATGTAGCCAGATTTCCTCATCTGATGTATTTTTATGCAAGCTTAAAGCACATCTACATTATGTCATCTCAAAACATTACATTGCGTTCCAAAACACATAGTATTTGGGTTCCAGCTGAAAAGTAGCATCACAGTACCCAAGGAAAGAGGCTGGATGTTAACTCCCTGAGCACAAGTTGGAGAGGAGAGGCTGGGCAGCACCATCTCCGGGGTGAACCGAGGGAACTCTCTCCCTGTATTTGTAAAGCACAGTGTAAAATTTAAGAACAAAAAAGCAACATTGACCTCTGCCTGTGTGTATCATGGTGAAAAAAAAGCGGTACCAGAGTAATCTAGTAAAAATATTTTTAAGCAATGTGTTTAGGTTGTAATTATATATCATCGACATGGAGGGGAAAAAGATAATATACTACTGTATTTTGAGGCCAATCTAAAAAAGCAAAGGAGAGGGGAGGGGTGGGAAATAAAAAGAAGAAAAAAACCTCCTGAATTTCTCCTGTAAGAGAACGCTGCAGAAGGCTTCACTGACATCCATTACCATTTAGCACTAATGCAGCTTGGTGCCCTCTTATGAGACTGCTATTTGGAGTCTGTCTGTGTTCTGCCCAGAAAGGGACAACGCGAGCAGAAGTCATTTACACTTAGCAAGCACAAAACGGGCAGGCACCTCTCAGTTTTCTTACATTTTACAGGAGAAGGAAAAAATGTCAGCAATCAGAATAGCGGGGCAGACTATGAAACAGTCTTAACAGCCAGGCAAATTATTCAGCCATATGGGGCAGGACAGCCCATGATGGGGATGAACTCAGAGGCAATCATTCTAAGGCTCTTACTGTACGTTTATTGCATGATCTTGGGCAGTTAGCGCCAGGTGTTTTGTTTGTTTTGTTGGGTTTTTTTTAATCAAGAAAAACAGAGATAAAGTTGGCATTTGCTAATGTAAGAATACACAGTTGGTATAAAACAGACAACAAATATAATCTAGCTTCAGAAAATTAGTGTTAAATTCTGTGAAATGCAGGCAATCCTAAACTGGAAACATTACACACACTGCAAGTAAGTCTTTGTTATTTGTGTAATAACCCCATCTGTGTCACTATTTCATAGCCTTTTGACCTTGTGCTAGAAAAGTTACAAACATGTTTTGACTTCTGGTAGTGACACAGGCACTGCAGAACTGCCTGTTACAAACCACAACAATATTAACCCTCCTCTCTGCACAACTGTCCTCTGAAGCCAACACAAGGTTTAATTTTCCGAAGCCAATGCAAGACTTAATTTTCCAGATTCTCCTTCTCTTTTCTACTGCTATTCGTTTTCTCCCTCCCCAGACCCCTTATTTAACCTTGTAAGTAAGGGAAAAAAAGTTAATGCAGCTTCTATAAACTGAGAGCATTCTGAGTTACTCAAGCTGACTCACTTCCCATGAATTTAAAACAAAGCGTTAGTCAAGCGACAGATTCAAGACAACAGTAAAAACTCTGCATTTAAATCCCAGAGCCTAGGTCTCCCTACCTACTAACTGACTGCCTAGGGTTCCACATGAAGGCTTTATTTGCACGAGTTATTCACCAACCTGATGAATCTTTCTTGCGGCTCTCTTCATTTCTTTCCTTCGTTTTACCGTCTTCTTCAGCCTCTCTTTTCCCACAAAATCTTTTCTCTTTTCCCCCATTTTCTCCAATGCTTTTAACTTCTTTCTATTTTCTTCCCTTCTCTGTCTCCACCCTCTCTGAGGCCCTCTTCCCTTATCTCCCTTTCCTCATTTCGGCATCAATTTAATCCCCGGTGCGGGTCTCAGATGAAGTTCCTAGAATTGCTCAGGAGAAGACTTTGGCCCTTTTGTCCGCCTGCAGAGGAGGGAGCCCAGCAGCTAGAGAATGTGCAAGCAGTGCATTCCTGCTGTGCCCTTTGCTTGGCTTGCCCTTACATCTGGGCTCCAGCAGCCAGCTGAGAACCATCAGATCCTTCTCAGGGCGACACCACTGCAAGCTGCTGTGCGATAGATACCCCAACTAAAGAACAGCTACAAAATTAATTGTCACACACTCCAAAACAGAACAAAACAAAAAGCTAAGACAGGAAACTACTTGCAAATAATGTGTGCCTTGTCTTTGAACCGGTAAGGGATGTTGCACAGGATATTAATTAAAGATAAATTTTGGAACACAGGTTCATGAGCAAGGTTCACAGGTAAAATACAAATATAAACTCGTTTAATACTTCAGTATTGCACTGCATTCACAGAAAGTTGCTAACATCCTCAATATGCCTGACAAGTTGTCCACCCTGGGCAAACCACAACTTATCTCAAATGCAAAGGCTCGCAAAAGCAGAATCTTCACTGGCTCTAGACTGCAGATAACATTCTCTTATGCCTGTGCCATGAACAAACTCTGTCTCTCCTCAACCAGCAAAATGGGATGAGGCTTTCACTCTATGCGCCTGCTTTTAAGATTACCTCACCAGGCTATCACCTTGGCCTTAACCAAAAAAACACAAAAATAAGAAAGAGCCAATCCATTAAGAATTCTGCAGGGAAACAGACAAAAATCTAGTGATTGGCCTGTGAAGACTGTGCATCTACATGTATGTACAACCACACAGAGTCTATTTTGTATACAGCACCATGGTATATTCACTGTCCGCATAAATGCTGTACTTTGGTTCACCCTGGACAAACCGTAGACATCAGAATATCCCCAGAAGAAAGGAGCCTTTCACAGTCCAATTTGTGTCTTTGGAATAGCTCAGTTAACGCTGTACCTTCTCAACAGACAAAGTTTTCAATGTCGTTTCATTCACTGGCCTGATTCTCAACGTGGAAGTCCACTTGAAGCATGGCCATGTAACAAGAAAAGGCCGTACAACATGATCCTGCAGTATAAGCAGTCAACGCTCTGTTATAATTATCCAGAGCACCAAGGCAGTGAGTGAGTGCTCTCTGTCAGGCTGTGAACAATATACATTACTCTTCTTGAGAGACTACAATACACCACTGGAGTCACAAAAACCCCCCACCAACAGTTTATTACGTACCCAAAACTAGAAATATACAACTACAATACAAATAGTTTATTATTTGCAAAGAATATACCACATAAAATATATATTAGAAACAAATGGAATCTGTTCTTTCAGGGAGGAATTACAGCAGTCCCAGGTTAAATAACAAGGAGGAAAAAATTCTGGGGGGAAGAGAAAGCCATGTAATCCAGCCTTCCACTCGAGAGAGACAGCCAGTACGAGGTCATTGGACACCACAACTCTCTGCGCTTGGCTGCAGTGTGATGGAAAGAAACCTCGGCCAAAAAAAAAGACACGTGGAGCAACAACCCAATTCCAGACTGCTGTTAACTTGTTTAAGTATGGAAGAGAGATGAGGAGCAAGACCCCCCGCAGCTCTTTTATAAAAACAGTGTCACAATACTTTATGTAAAGGATGAGTACTGCAGCCAGCAGTACTTAGCCAAATTAATTGGGATCTGGAAATAATAGCATAATGTGAAGTTTAATATTAGCTAAGCAGCTAGCAAGCTGATTTCTAGGAGCGCTGACTGGCCCATCCCTATTTTAAAAACTTCCAGTGAAATATTGCTGCAGCTACAGACACAAATGAAGCAACAGACGTATTAATTTCCCTTTCTTGGGCACAGCTATTTGGCTTTCTTGGGCAGTGGCAGCAAGCTTTCACAAAGCAACTTTCAAACAAGCCTTTTCTATTAGAAGAGACAAAGAATTTCACAACAAAGTTTCAAAATACAATAAATTATTTACCTCTTGGGTGATGCTGATCTATTTCACTGACTAGTTTGGTGAATTGCCTTTTCTACATGAAAGCTTAACTAGGCACTTATGGAAACAACCTGAAGTACTGCCACACCTGATGAAGAGTTGGGTAATTAACATAGAACGTGTTACTTACGCCAAAACACAGCAGCTACTACCCCCTACCAACAAGATACACACATATATTCCACTCTCAACCTCTGTTTCCATTTTCTATCTTCCAAGGCACTACAGAAGTTCCGCTCTTAAACAATACACCACCAAATGATAAACATCCTTATTTCTGCCATCTCTTTTCCTCTGATTACACTGACACTTTTTTCTTTCTACAAACAGAATTTTATGCTGAATACTACCAGCTGTTTTCCCCATATTAAATGAATAAATATGAGCAAAAGGGAAGGTAAAATACACAAAAGAAACAGCAATATATTTGAAGACAGTAAAGAGCTAAAAGACACAACACTCCACTCCACTTTTCTCTAAGACAGTTAATGTCCAATAGGCATTTGATCCCTAGGCTCTTACCAAATTGCTAAGACACGAATGACCCCTACTGCAGGTGCTGTTACAATCCCTGCTGACAGAGACCCAGCTGCAATTCAATCCAGGAGATACGCAAAAGCAGCACCAGGAGGCTTAATTCTTTACACTTTACACTTAATTCTTTACACCTTCACACCTTCCCTGCTTTGTAGCAGCCAGTTATTTGCAGCTGTGCCAACTTTCCAAACACTCCAGTCAGATTTAGCCTAACTGGAATACAAGGTACTGATACAGCCAGAGCAAGATGCGATGAGAACCAATGCACCTCACTGAATACATCAGATTTTTCTCTTCTGCAAGAATATTCACTTCTGGTACAAAAAAAGTCAGTAAAAGTTCAGCTGGAAATTTCAGGTCCAGTGGGGCTTTTCCACAATAGCCTTACCTCAATGGCTGTGCCACCCCAGAGTCCCCCCTGTGCCAGGCACACGGGCCAGAGGAGTTCCCCTGGAAAACCCACCTGCTGGCCCTGGCACTCTGCATTACGGACCCAGAGGCACCGATCGCTGCCCAGCAGAGAACATCGCAGCTCCGCACGGCAGTCCCAAACCTGGCTATGGACAACAAGCAACCCTGGTTATGGCTGCTGAGGCATCTTCCGTCTGTTAGCCAAGACACAATGGTTAATTCTGCTCATTCTTAGTTGATGTAGCTAGAAAAGGTTTAACCTTAAGAGAAAAGCTTTGTACCCTGGCATGAGTCCTCAGCATAAGGTATTTTATAAAAGTTTGCCTTTCAAAGGCAACATTACTGCAACCCAAAAAAGCGTGGTAAAAAGATGGTAACTTCATTAAGTTTCCCAGAGCCGTAGATATTCAACACAGCAAGCAACCCAGACTTCAGAACCATTGTGCCTGCTGGGGAATAAAACCTAACATCTGGAAGTCCCTAAGTGCTCCCACTGAGCAGTATAACTGAAACCAGAATTTGGCCTGGCGTCTCCAAATCTTAAGTTCAGTGTCTTTAAAAGATCATCTTTGCAGATCTGACTGCCTTTGCCTCAGATATCGAATCAAAAGCCCTGATGAAATCCAGCACCAGTATGTTTCATCAGTCAACAGGAAGTCAGACTCACAGAAGTGGCAGACAATTTTTGCTGCCCCACAACTGAAGTCTTGATGTTTTAAAGACAGACTGAGTAAAATATAACTCAAACGCATGAGCAGTAATTAGATACTTACATTCTTAAGTTAGCAGTATGAGATCTGTTAGCAACACCTTAAAAAAACACTCTCCTCAGGAGAACCAGACCATCAAATTCAGATTTCCTTCATCACTCTCATTATCTGGGTTTTTTTGCATTCTTGCAGCAGAGAAAAATACTTCTAATGGAACTTCATTTATAACACTTTAAGATGCAATTAGAGAATACAATAGTTCAGCTGGTACATGGACTTAAATATACTCTTAAGGGACAACTACTCAGCACAGTGTCTGGGCAGAGCCCAAAGCAGCCAAGACAGTTCCTAGAACGTTCCCACCAAAACTTCATCAGCGTAGTGTATCCTGTTTGACAACAGGCCAAGTTCTGATCTCTATGTGCCCAGAGGGCAGGCCAGTGCAAATCTGCCAGCAGTAGTTGTAGAGACACTTGAGGATTTAGCAAGGGCTCATAGCACCTACAACCTTTGTGGGAAGGCCAGAGAAACAAGTAAGCTTCTACCAAGCTTTCACGTCAGAAGCGTGGAAATGCTTTATGAAGACCTTCAAAGCTGACTGCAGAAGCACTGCAAATCTGGTGATGTGAAGAAAACAACTCCCATTTGGTATACAGATAGCCAGGAAGCATGAACTGGCTGCTGCCTCCAGGCAGAGCAGCGGTTTTAGTGCTGCTCTCCACTTCTAGTGGGCAAGGCCCCTCAGAAGACAGGAACGGCCACTAACTTTATGGGAAGAGAGTTGCAGAATTGTTTCCTGTTTTATGCAGAGAGAGACTGTGCACTGCATTTAGGCACTGGCGTGGGGTAAACTTTGATGAGTGAGGACATTTCACTTACAACTTTCCCTCTTTCAGCTTCTTAGTCTACTTTGTGAACTCTATTGCCTAAAAAAACTAGAAGAAAATATTTATCTGAATTATATGATTCACAGTAATGATATGCTTAATCATCTAAGAAGGAGTCATTAATCTCTCATAACGCATTGCTTTAAGTCCAAAGGGATCTTAATATAAAAATGGCTAAGTGACTCATAAATGTCTAGTGATTTGAAAAGGCTAGGGGGCATTTCTCTGTGAAACCTAACAACTTGCCGTCCGTGCCTGTCAGCAAAGTTCTTACATACAATCACGTAAAGGGAAGAGAAAATACTGTGCAAGTAGCATGGTATGAGTTTGCAGCCCGTCTGCACTATTCCACTGTTGGAAAGACTGAAGCCTCATGCAATGGATTTCAGAAGCGAATGCTACTGGGATGACTGGGGTCCGTGTTTCTGTGGCATTTCAGACCCCCTTCCACAGGATTTCCTGTGGAAATCACCAAAAGCACACACGTGTCTCCGTGGTTATGGTCATATACGAGCATATGGGCTGTGAAGTACCTAAAAAATCACGTGACTGAGAAGAACTCGGAGACCGGAGTGCTCGGTCCCGTCCCCCGGCGCACGCCGGGCTGACACCGGCACCGACAGCGAGCTCTTCGTGTTCCGCTTCACCTGCCCGCGCAAAGCTCGTTCGAAAGGAAAAGCGAAGCGGCGAAACTCAAGAGAGGAAGGCAGCCAGGAGAGGGACACCAGCAGCCGTCGGTAGCACTGAAACGGGGAGACGCGGAGGTACCGGCGAGCCGCCCGGGCCGGCCAGCGCTCGCCCAGAGGGACCGTGCGGGCCGGGAGACCCAGCGCCGCGCCTCCCGCTCCGGCCCCCGCCGCGCCCCGGCTCCCCGCCGCGCTTCGCACCTGGGCCGCTGCCCGCCGCGCTCCGCCCGGCGCTGCCCACGCCGCACTCACCCGCAGCTGGAGCCGCCCGCTGGCGGCGGCGGCGGCCGTGGCCGCGCTGTGCCGCAGCTCCGCCGCCTGCCCCGGCCGCAGCAGGCTCCGGGTGAAGCGCCGCGTCCGCTCGCCGGCCATGGGCGCCGGCAGCCCCGCGCTCCGGCCGCCGCTCGCCGCCCGGGCCGAGGCGCCGTCAGGAAGCGGAACTGGGGGTTTCCCTCCCGCTCCCCCCGCGCGGGGGAGGTGTGCGGGGCGGGGGCCGCCCGCCGCCGGAGAGTTGGCAGCCCCTCCCTGGGGGAGCGTCGCGCCCCCGCCGCCCGCGCTGGCCATGTGCGCCGCCGGCCGAGCGACAGCCCCGGGACGGCGCCGCTGGGACGGCCCCGCTCCCGCCCCGGCCGCTCCGGAGCGGCTGCGCGGCGAGGGGGCAAGGGGGGCCCCCGCGGAGGCTGGGGGAGCGGGGCGCAGGGGGGAGCCCCGGGCCGGCCGCCCCTCTTTGCGCGCATGTGGTCAGCGGAAGATGCTCGTCCAGCTGCCGGGCTGGGTTCGACAGAGGAAGCGCTGCTCTTGGTGTTAACCGCTCGCCAAGGTGGGGTTGTCGGCTCACCGGAGGAAGCCGGAGCCTAGCCGGCGGGTTGCATGAGAAATCAACTCTCTGGTCAGCCCCGCCATCCTCGGAGCTGGTGGGATGTATTTGCCAAGCAGCAAGGGCTGATGTGGTCCCTGAACCGAGTGAGGCTGGATGTCTTCCACTCCTTCTGCCAGTTGGCATGGTGGCCCTGTTTCTTCACTATGGAAAACTTCATCGATACAAAGTTAAGTTTAGCCATTTAAGAAGTTACACAATAGTCACAGTTCTTCCCCCTAGCAGAATGAACGTATCTTCTGTTAGTAGGAATACAGCTTTATGCCTTAACACCAAGCTGTAACGTGGAGAATACAGGATTGCTGTGACAGCCGTGTTTGAATTTCTTCACACAAGAATACTTAATTCTCCTCTGTGATGTGGGATTTTCAGAACTCAGTTACACTGTTAGGTGTGGGAAAGAAGGCAACCATGAGCGATCGCACATTTGAGTGCATGGCAATCCCCGCAAGACAAAATGGAAATAAAACCCGAGGAGCTTCAGGTGTAATCCCTGACAAGGCAATGATGTTGCAGGAGCGTGAGGGCAAAGATGAAGCTGCAAAGGTGCTGAGGCACAAAAGCCAACAGGGTCCGTTAACGCCTAGTTAGACTGTTGTATAGGGAATTAAATGTTGCAAGCACTCCTGCCTTACATCCTCACCAAGGAGCATGCTGTCTGCTTTGAGGTAGTTGGCTGTAAGTCACTGCGGTACCAGCGTGCCATGAATTCACTGCAGCCTCTGGGTAGCTCCCAATTCTCTCCTCCAAATTTACTAAAGATACCAAAGGCAGCAATAATAACAGGACATCACAGCCCAGAGTTTAAGTATTCTTCTGCAAGGGAAACATTTCCCAGTAAGGTGAATCATCTGAAGTGCGTTAAGTGCCCCATAATTGGTTTAAAACAATTAAAGATACCAGTCTAGATATTTCTATCATTCAACAGGTGTTATCTTGTAATATCTTGGAGATGATACTTGTTTGAAGCTAAAGCTCAGTAAGGAAGTACTACCGGATTGGAAAAAATTTCTTGATCTTGAGAAATTTGACAGAAAAAGCCCCTGAGAGATGGAAAAAGGAGACTCCACTCACTTTGCAAACAATCCAGATAAGGCTCATTATAGGAAATTGCAGCCTGATGTTGCAAAGAAAGAAAAAAAAGATTAAGTGGACCCAGTGACTCTGAGGAAGCATTCTGCCTCAACACAAAGATGTAACTTACGATAAATGTGACTGCAAGTTGTTGCAGACAAAAAAGAAAACACACATTGCATCTGTGAGAAAGAATAATGAAAATTAACGTTTTCTTCCATTTAGTATGTGCATGTAGATTCTGGAAAGTTATTTAAAGGAAATAATCACCATAATCCAGGTCAGGAACCTGCAGCCTTCCCTGGCTTTGGGCACAGTACTGTTGCTCCTGCTCAGATGTGGTCAGCTCTGCGGGCAGGCAATAACAGCCTGTGTCCCACATTACTTCTCTCTTCACAGCTCTACACCAGCAAGCTGGGGGTTGAGTGAATATGCAGATACTTGTCAGTCAGCAGTTGGCTGCTTAAATCTATTAGTAGACATCAAGAAGTAAAAGAGCCAGCTGTTTCTGCACCACAAACATTTCCAAGCCTGCAGAAAAGCAAGAAATATCCACAAATACTGAAATAATGAGCAAAAAAGGCAGTTGGATTAAATATAACACACTTTTTAATTTTCACCCTCTTAAGTAAACATTCAGTGATGGTCTGGGCAAGGAGCTTTGTCAAAGATGAGCTGGGTCTGCTGCCTCTGAAATTGCCAGTGCAAAGCAGAAGCGTCCAGGATTTTACATGCATATGGTTGTTTACCAAATAATTATTATGCAAAATTATTTTGGTTTGTCTCAGTTCCTCTGTATTTCAGAAGTTTTTTAGTTTTCAGATTTCAGTCAGTTGTTACACAGAGCCACTATACTTTGTACGAATCTTTCCATTTGATCCATAGTGTAGCTCTCCCCCTACTACTAAAAAAAAAAGTCTATATGGTATATCCTGTTAACTCTCCATAAACTGTTAGCTTGAACACAGCTCAGTCTACCAGGGCTATCTGAACTCTTACTGCAGAACCAATCATGTCATAGCACAAAATAATAATAGAAGGAAATGAAAGCATATAAACACAAAATATCTCCTTCGAGAGTCAAATTAAAAACTACAAAAGTAATACTCTTGCAAATGCCTCTAATATCTACATTTATAGGTCCACTTTACTGCAAAGGTTATACTCTGTAAAAACAGGCTTTTAGCTTAAGGGATATTAAGAGAAATAAGTTTCCAGCCCTTCAGCTAGCCTTTCTCTCAGGGACCAGCTGGGGTGTAGCTGCTTGAGTAGAAGCATCGTTGGCATCAGTAGGGCTGTTTCAGCAAGGCAGGTAAGAGGGTCACAGGGTGGCTGTAAATATTTCAAGATTCCTGCTATGGCCTACTCTATGTATGGTTTCTATATAAAATTAACTATTTCTGCTAGATTTGTAAGGATGTAGGCTGATCATTGAAGAGCTACAACTGACTGATCCGAGTGGAACTATTAATATTAATCAATTAACATATGTATGTCTTTAATGAATCAGGACCAAGTAGGTCATTAAGTGTAAACCTCAAACAACAGGCAAACATGTATCCTTTTTAGAAAGACTTACTACTGGAAATCACACTGCTTGTAGAAGACAGGCTTTGTACTTGTTTTACAGGCTCATCAAGGTCACAATATTTTTCCTTAATTAAGGAATACCAGATCCGACCTCATATTTACTTACTCTGATGGGTCAAAATTCTTGTCCTTTTAGAGTGTTAAATATAAGAAGTTCTTGAGAAAAGAACACTGCCGGAGAAAATATTGAAAGGGCACCGTAGTATTCAAGCACACAATTTCAATGAGAACAAAGACGTATACGTATTTAATGGCATCTCTGACCAGGGCACGCAATCAGATAAGTGGCCAGACAAATGAGTATGTCAGGTTGATCTGACCTCATTCATACTTTTGAACTCTAGAGATATACTCCTCCATCACCCTACCCCCAAATTTTATGCTACAAGAAATATTTTTTCACCCAAACCAGTTGCTTTTGGGTAATTTGGCTTTGCCTTGTGAATAGAATGAAGTAAAAATTGTGCATTGAAGTCAGGAGAAAATCCTTCTCCCTCCACTGTATCAAGAGCTGGCAACCCCCTGGGAAAGAAAATAAATGATTCTTATTCCATTGAGGATCATGTATTCTTGCAATAACGCAGCAACCAAAGTCACCTGCTACTTGAAGCTACAGATGCAACGTGACAAATGACCTAAGTCTATCTACAGGTGCCTCATGGGACAGGTGGAACTGCCATTTTAAAGATAAAATGTATTACTATAGAGGTCAAACACAGAAAGCAAAAAAACTAAGGGAAAATTACTTTTATTCACAATTGTACTTGGTGTAAGAGATGTAAAATACGATGTTGCCTTGCAGTTATTTAATGACAGAGGGCACATGTCATTAATGACAGAGGGCACATTCAGCTGTACGGCCTCCAACTTCCCCCTACAGGTGCTATTACGTTAGAACTGCATCTATGGAAGATCTCATATTTACTGGCAGTTTTTATGTGGCAGAATTTCCATGGTCTTTAACTTGTATAATGTTAAATGTAAAGGGGGCACTACCTAATAGTTAAGGCAATAGTCTGGAGACCTGGTCTGATTCCTGTTCTGCAGAATTTATCTTACTCTGACTTTCCTCTGAAAGATGGAAAAAATAGCACTTTGCTACCTCACCATGGATGTAGTTTAAAGGTGTTCAAATGTTTAGTTCACAAGGTCCAAACAAGTAACAAGGCTAGATATGGCTGTAAGTAAATATTTTTAAGAACAAAAGGAATTAATACTAATTTAATGTTAATTATTTTAAACTGTTTATCGGTCTCAGCCAGGTCTGGCGTTTCACTAAAAAGTTTCATCTAAATACTGTATTCCATTTTCTGGTCAGCTGTTAATCACAATCCCATTAATCACTCTCCCCAGTAAAAAGGTTTCAATACTTTCACCTTCCATATGGTTCAAGCGGAAGATCAATATTGTTTACGAGTCATTCAGACGCTATATTAAGAACAGCATTATAAATACCTAGCTAGAACAACAACAAAAAAAAAGTGCTTTCCACTTCAGCTGTGCAAAAGCAAACCCTTGAATTTGCAACAGCTGTATTAGTCTCTTAGGAGAAGATTCACACACGTATTTATGCACCTTTACGGAGCAGAAGCATTACTTCAGTGATTCACAAGACGCTCGTCTTATCCTGTAAGTGCTCCGGCACCCACAGGACTACAGGTGTCTTTAAGTAGAGTGCCGTTCTTAAGTATGCAGAAAATAACAAGTTTGGTGTTTGGATGTTTCACTCTGCAAAGCTGTTACAAGTTCTCAGGCATGGCAGCACTGAGCAGCACGGCCCTTCTAAGGCTCCTTCACGTCCTATCTCTGCCATTCATTAGGTCCCTTTTAGATACTCTCATAAAATTCTAACACGGAAGCTGCAAGGAAAATCATGTTAAATCAATTTCAAGTTTATCTTAATCACTGGATGACTGATGTGTTCTCAATTTCAAAATATTTCTCCATTATCAATTACATTAAATACACATTACTGAGAGACTCTGTTCAGTATGACTGATGCAATTTTGTTCATGATTTAATTGTGACACCAAGTAATTTGTAAATAGACTGAGGTCAGTTGTCATGACAAATGCATATCCGTGTCATATTTTGCATCGGTGAAATTACATCAAATCACACAAATAAAACTATAGGTCAAGCAGGCTTTACCTTTTAAAGTAGAAATTCTACCTGTTCCGTGTAGCACTTGACAAGTGTGCATCATCATAGCTATCACTCTAGTTTGAAAAACAGGCAGAAAAGTTAAATACAAAATAATAGAAGCTTAAGGTAATTCCATGTGATCACAGTCTTCATTTAGGAATATTCAAAACACCTTGAAACCTCTAGTAAGAGCTCCACCTGCACATTTTTCACTGTATTTACAGGTGATACTAAAGGCAAGATTAATTGTCTTCACACTATTAATTCTCACTTTAATGTCCCGTACCTCCGTGGCACAAATTCTTCTTCCACAGTAAGCATATTTTACCATTTGTGGAAGTCAACTAGGTCAAGATCCCGACCTTTCCATTTTTAAATGCTGTTTTTCACGGTACTCTATACAAAGTGTACTTGGCATTGAGGACTGCATTCCAAGAGACTTCTTTTTCTTAACACTCAGTCTGCTTGATTTTTCTACTGCCTGAAATGATTAATAGGATGGGTCTCATGACCTCTAAATTTTATTTTAAAATCTGTTTAGCCTGCTACCTCACTGGTACAAATTCCCAATGGAAATGAACTGGGGTGAGTGCTGAATGCAACCATAATTGAATGGGTAATCCTCTTGGGTAAAAGCTCGACACTTTGCCATCTTTTCCTTTTTACAAGCACAAATCTTTTTTCCTTCATGAAAATGCAGAGCGCATAAACTATAAGGTCTGTGGTATAAAAATAAACAGCAAAACCAGCCAACCTCTCTTCACCTCTGCCAAACCTCTTGGGCATTGCATATACACAACTGCAGTCAACTCCTTTGAAAAGGGAGACAATACCATAATCAAAGAATGAACCAGACAATACAAGTGAGTCAGAAAAGTCAGTATATCGTTCAGCCATTTTAAAAAAGGTGGAAGCAGCTTTCAATAGAGTGTTCAGCCTTCAATACAGGTCCAGTTCAAAGCAGTAGGAAGTAAAGCCTGAGTCTACCATTGCCCACCTCATGTGGTGGTTGTCTGGAGTGCAGAAAGATGCCTATAGCAATGTACTGCTGCTGGGAGCAGTGGGGGGAACCGGCTACCCTGGAGACTGCAAATTCTGCATAGCAGAACATGAGTGATAAGGATAAATCTATGGGACACGATTCAGTACCATCTTTTGGGGAGGAAAGAATGGGGTTTTTTTGCTCCATTTGAGCAAAAAAAATGGAAGACTGGATGCAAATCTGCCTGCTGGAGTTGTAGTCAGAGCACTCCACTTGTGGAGGAGGTTGAACAGGGAATGCATCCCACCAGCTTACGCATCCCTAACTGCACCGAGCGGCCTCTCCCCTTACCTTTGCCTTCCTCCCGCTGTCTCCCAGTGGTAAATTCTGCCTGCGCAGGTGGAGGAATTCCTGCTTTCAAATGTTATGGGAAAAGCAGAGGCCTTTCCTCTGCTCCCTGTGACACTGCTGTTCTACCGCCACGCTAGAAAATCAAGTAGCACCCGCTGTACCAGCCCAAGCCCTCCTGAGTGTCGGGCTGAGCCACGACAGGCATCTCTGCCTTCAGTGCACAGTCTAGTCCCTACCACAAGCACACCCACGCCAGCTCTTAAAGCCTGCTCCTCGAAGTGGAAACATGGCCACATCATGTGGTTTTGGGGTAAGTTTTGTTCTCTATTTCTCCTCCTGCTTCTCACACAAAGCGTTTGAAGTCACTTTTGGTTTCGCTACATGCACAAGCACTGGCTATGAGACCAAGTCTCCCTGCTCACTTTGCCACCAAAATGCAGAGAGATTTAAAGTGCCTCCCACAGCTCCTCTGGAGTCTCATCTGGACACTGCAAAAACACCTTTGCCAGAGATGACTTATTTGTGGAAAACACTCAGAATAGTTTTGAAGACCAAATTGATGTAATCTGGTACTCTGTAAAACATCCAGAGACCCGTATTTTCCAAGCTAGAAGACTCTTGGGCCCACCCCCTCTTCTGACTCAGAAGAATTGAACAAAATGCTAAGCCATAAACATGTGTCAGAAAAAAAATGTAAACAGTCATGCTGAAATTTACTTCCTAGAGGTTTATTTTGCCAAAGCTTGCTGCTTTGTTCTTCCCTTTCAGGGGAGCTTGTGGAATAAAAAGGGAAAGAATCAAATTGTCTTCCCTGTCTCTCTCATATCCAGTCACAGACAAGTCAAAAATGAAAAAAAACCTCAACAACTCTCAAGGATGCATTGTCAGAAGAAAGAGGGGGAAAGGTTCTCATTGACGTATAAACTATTTGCCTAGCAGCTGATTATAACCAATTTATGTAAGTGGGAAACTGGAGTTTAATCTAATTTCTGTGAGTTTAAAAGCTGCCTCTGTGTCCAATTTGCTTGCATCATAAATATTTAAAGTTTGTATGCCTTTGAGCTATCACTTGTTATTTACAAACAGCAACACTAGAATGGCAATAGGCTTACTTTTAATTTAAATTTTGATACATAATAAACTAAAATGACTGATTGTATTTTAAACAAAAATCCTTTTCACCTCTCCAGCAAGAGGGTGAATTTGAGGTCAAGCTCAGATTGTAACTCACATGATGTAAATGAAAGCAGCAGGCAGCATGAACATATTACACACTGGAGAATCAAATGTCTTCTTTCTGATGGATTTCTTGAATCTTTGGGAGTTACAATAACATCTATAAATAGAAGTACTAATACTGTAACAGAGTACAAAACTACTAATAACATTAGGAAGTGATTTGTTATAAAATGAAAGCACAGATGGGCATGATAGCTGAATAACTTCTCATGGAGACAGCTACCCAAGAAGACCAACTGAAAAGCTGAACGTGAACTTTTGCCAGCATCGGTCAACGTAAAATAATTCTCTCCCACTGACTGTAACAGTGGCAGGTGCCAGCATCTGTCTCCTTTTTCTGTACTCATAAATAAAAAACATTCAACAAGATGGAATAAGAAGTACTCTGCTTAGGGTAACTCTAGATACTTAATGTAACTAGAGAAGAGTGTTAAAAAACTGGCAGCTGTACTCTGAAGCTGTTATCAGATTCTTGATTTTAGTTGATAGTAACAATACATCACATTATTGAGACTGATCAAATCTCATTAAAGTTAATGGGACTAAATCCACTAATTTCACTGGGCTTTGGCATTCTCCCCTGCATAAGCAGAAGATTCCAACTTACTTACCGCCGAAGTACATTTTTAATTTAAGGGACAATCTCTGTCCCGAAATACACGTGTATTCTCATTCAACTTCCATAGAAGTTAAATTAATGTGGGAGGGGGGAAAAGATGCGGCCATGCCATTTAAGAGAAGATTTTTACAGTATTTACCACCTCCATTTATCTCTATGCTACCTTTTACTTTACTATCTATGCAGTGGAACATAGAGCCCCTCATTTCCCCAAGCGCAGAAAACAAAGTTTAAAAGATGGCTTTCACTGTTACCTCCTACAGTGAAAACAGTCATGCAGATTTTTTTTGGTCCAGCTTCTGCCCTTAGCACGTGTGATAATAAGCCACCTGGTTTTTCACATTTGCTTACTGCAACGTTTATTACCAACTGTGGCAGATATTCCCAGCAGGTCAAATTACTGTAGCATCCAGGTCCAAATGAGGTTCCACTACAGCCCCACTGCCTCAGCAGTTTATAAGAAAACAATCAACTGGGAATGACTCATGGGTGGATCAGAGACAAGGGAACAGAAATGAGATGCTTCCTTCCTACCCACATGTGGAGAGCTGGTGGGATTAGGAAACTGAAAACGCTTTGGCATGGCAAGCAGCAGGTGGAGTTGAGAGAAGTGTAAAAAGCAGACCTAGATGCTAAGATGGTGCCATTTTCATAAACAATTGTTCTTAAAAGACAACGACAGTTGGAAAGCTGAAAAAAGAGGCAACTTTAAATGTGTAACACTTAAAGAGCACTGAAAGTATCAGAAAACCCAAGTGGTACAGGCTGCATCCGTGTACTGCCTGGGGTTTGATACTGCATGCGCACACAGGCATACGCTGTGCACGTATTTCTCCTCGATCAGCGGGCTCAGTAGCCAGATATCAAACTCTTAAAAAAAAGGCTCTACCACCAGCATCTGCCCACATGGTAAGGTGCCCGGGATGCTTTGGCTATGCTTCTGGGCCCATCGCAATTAGACTGCTGCTCTGTTTTCTGGGCTGCTTGGTCTTCCTTAAGGCCATTTCTTCAACTTTTCTTTGGAATAAGACATTTTCTCCTTATTCAGCCATAAGATGACACGGATCTGTAATGCTTAATAGCTCCTTTGAGGGATAATAGCAAAAGCATCAGGAGTTAACATCAAGATTACTTTTATGACTAGAATGTAATTATTTATCACTAATGGCACATTAATAATTATAGTTCTCTGAATTCCCAGTTTAACATGCAGGGAGTCCCTGACTGTGTCCTTAAATGTTGTTTTTATGTGGACCCCAACAGCTTAAAACTTCCAGGCACAATTTCTTATCACGTTACACTTACATAGAAGTGGAATGAGGCATGCAAATCCAGAATAACACATGCCATAAACAAAAGCACGGAGACTACCAGTTTCTCCCTTCTCTGTAGGCTCACGCTGTAAAGTCCCTCTTTAAAGCTCTATCCCTACCCAGATTTCGCTTGGGGTGGCAACACTTGAGTTTTTGCCAGCTGATTAGTCACAGGTGGGAGATAAGCTCTGCCCCTGTAAATGGTTTCCCACCTATAGTGCTAAGTTACAATTAGATGATTAAACCAGAAAGAATATTAATAATACATTACTACTAAAAACCCAATTCACTTGTCATTATTTATTCCATTTTACATTCATTCTTTTTTCTTCAACTTGCCTCAGGTTAGTTACGTAGAAAAGGTCCTACACCTGGGTCATGGCAATCCCAGGCACAAATACAGGTTGGGCGGAGAATGGCTTGAGAGCAGCCCTGAGGAGAAGGACTTGGGGGTGCTGGTGGACAAGAAACTCAGTATGAGCTGGCAATGCACGCTTGCAGCCAAGAAGGCCAACCACATCTTGGGCTGCATCAAAAAAAAGAGTGGCCAGCAGGTCGAGGGAGGTGATTCTACTCCTCTACTCCGCTCTGGTGAGACCCCACCTGGAGTACTGCATCCAGTTCTGGAGTCCTCAGCACAAGAAGGACATGGACCTGTTGTAAGGGGTCCAGCGGAGGGCCATGAAGACGATCAGAGGGCTGGAGCACCTCTGCTATGAGGAAAGGCTGAGAGAGCTGGGGTTGTTCAGCCTAGAGAAGAGAAGGCTCTGGGGAGACCTTATAGTGGCCTTCCAGTACCTAAAGGGCCTACAGGAAAGATGGGGAGGGATTCTTTATCAGGGAGTGGAGTGATAGGACAAGGGGTAATGGTTTTAAATTGAAAGAGGGGATATTTAGATTAGGTATTAGGAAGGAATTCTGTACTGTGAGGGTGGTGAGGCACTGGAACAGGTTGCCCAGAGAAGCTGTGGCTGCCCCATCCCTGGAGGTGTTCCAGGCCAGGCTGGATGGGGCTTTGAGCAGCCTGGTCTAGTGGGAGGTGTCCCTGCCCAGGGCAGGGGGGTGGAACTAGATGATCTTTAAGGTCCCTTCCAACCCAAACCATTCCGTGATTCTATGAAAAAACATGTATTGTTATAGGGGCCATAACAGTTCATCTGGTTTACCTTCTTTTTTAGAGGTAGGGTCGAGGATAACTCCAAGGCTTGATATTATGTCTCTTCCCTCCACATACCCTCTGCCTTCTTTTCTTCCTCGACTAAACTCTCTAATTTTCTCATGACTAAGAGATTTGCCTTTACAGTAACATCAGTTATCTTGGTGTTCCTATCTAGGCGCCAGACACTCCTGCATCTCTCTGCTGCTTGGGTAGTTACTCTCCAATTTCATATTTGTGCATCTGATTTCTCTGAAATGCAATGCTTTGGACCTGGACTGAATGTCAAGGGGTGAATTTCAGACCATTTCTTAAACTTCTGAATGCTGTTATCTTCTGCATCAAAACACTTGCAGCCCTTCCCTGCACAGCACCATCTACAAGTGTTAATAGATAATCTTCGTTCTACTCTTATGTCACTAGTGAAAACATTAATTACAGTTAGGCTGGGGACGGTGCGCTCTTGAAATTTTCTCCTGTTTTAGCAAACCAATTGATACCTAACCTTTGGACAGTTTTCAACTGGTTGTGTACTCAGCTAATCATTATTTCATCTAGACCATGCTGCTTTAGTCTGTTTATGAGAATGTCATGTGGGAATGTGTTATGAGTATGACTCATATCAGATATAGCACAACCCTGCTCTGGAAGGCCAGCTGGTCTGTCAAAGAAGAAAATTTCACTGTCTGAATGCAAATGTTTTGACATTAAGGCAAATGAGCTACAGAGAAGAAGCTACACTGCACAGTGCACAGAGAAGAAACAAGATGCAAAAAAAACCCCACAGATTTATACGCCTCTCCTCTTCCAAGTAATTGCCAGTACCTCTAGTTTTTCATACCCTCTCTGTCTCAAACCTTATTTGACTGCTGCACACACCAAAAAGGCAATAGTATTCCAGCTTTCTATTGCAGCAGCAAAATAGAGACTTGAGGTCAGATGCTCCCACTCCTGTGACCAGCCTTACTGCCCATGCACAAGTGCAGCTCCAGAACGCCCCTGCTTTTAAGTGACAGACACACAGTCACATAGTAATACGGAACTGAAGAATCCTCAGGAAAAGTGGAAGGGTGCCGCAGACTGGCTGTGATGTCTTGGTGCGCTGCAGACACTCCAGTCTGTAGGCGGGGTACCTCAGCCAGAGGTATCCCACAGCCACAGATTAAGGGCATTATCCTGCAGAACGGGATTCAGATGAACTCACTTTAACAGTAAACTGATCTGAGATTTTCAGCATTTCAGATGAGTGCCCTAACCACTGAGCTGCTGGATAAGGTGTGCATCCTATTTCCTTTCACGGTTGAGGGATGTTCTCCACAACAACCCTGCCCCCATCTGTCAGGTAGACTTGGAAAGTATCAGACTGTGCTCTGCAGGTGAGTACATCAGAAGGATGCAGACTGTGAATCCTAAAAGGGTTTAAGCATTACTTTTGTGCACTGGTACTTAAAACTGCCTAGAATGGATACTCTGAGGCATCTTAAGAAGCCAAAATGTGATGACTTAGGGCACTGGTATAAGTTGAGACAGCAGCAGGAGACTAGAAGAGTCAGCGCCTTCTGAATTTTAATTTTGTGGAGAAGTAGCAGCCAGGTACTTCAACTTCAAATGGTGTTAAATCCCATAGTCGGACAGTGAGATTTTTATGTTGTGCCTTCTTTGTCTCATTTGGTGGGGTCACACAGCAGTTTTTGGTAGACACTTCAATAAATCAGCATTTTGAAACAGAGTGAGGAATTTCAAGTAACAATAAAAGTCACTCAGATCCATATCCTTCCCAACACAATGCAGGGTAAAGGTTCAGAGTGGAAGCAGAGGCCTGGGGGTGGTGGGGAGGGAGGCAGGAAGAAGGTTAGGCACAGGTTCAAAGTAGTAGAATGGGCAGAAGCATCTAATCAGTGATGTACCTACCCAAAGTAGCTAATGAAGGAGATACAGACATAGACAAAACAATTCCTGTGGAACTGTTTTAAGGAATATCATCAAGGAACAAACAATACAAGTTTGTTATGTTCTTGTTAAGGTCAAAGTTTGTCTATTTTAGAATGAAAATTGAACATGTTTCCTATCCAGACCACTGCATACTCTTTTTTCCAGACAGTTTGTAGCTAGCACTGGATTTGCCCAAGAGTGGGAATCGCACAGAAGGGCTGAAAGGAGTCTAGTACAGCCCAGCTACTCAAGAGCTAAAGCAGCAGGCGTTCAGGTTTTTAGAGACACTATATTTCTGTATCTGGAAAACAGTGGGATTTAATATCCTGGTTGAGGATGTCTAGAATAGAAAAAAGAGTTCTGTTGAAAGATGAGGGCAATGGGACAACAAAAGGCCTGGAGTGAGCCAGCTTCTATTCTAACAATGGAGAATTCAGAATTATGATGGAAAGATATCAAATACAGAACTCTTGCACGCTTAATGCAGGGGTGAGATACTGTACTGCACCAGCAAGAGAATATGGTTGGTTTCCCAAAGATTTTCCACTATGTGATTTGTATACCTGCGCAGTTATCCTGCCAGAGAACTACATCCAGTTTGTAGAGGCATGGTAAAGATCAGTGTTTATGCATGTGTTACAGTACTATAACACTTAGCTAGTATGTTCCAGTACTGTAACTTTTAGCTATTCCTATTCAAGAGTTTTGGAAGATCAAGGATTGTAAGTCAGAGCCTAAAAAATATAATATACCCCCCTCCCAAATACATTGTCTTTATGTATATATAGGACAGTAACATTCAAGAGTTGTCCTGCAGGCAACACAAATATTGGAGAGTAAAGTAACATACAATATGCTGGAAATACATAAAAGTTTAAGAGCTCTTACCAGTGAAAGCTTTTCAAATAGAAGTATCATACACTTTAAAATTTTACATCACTTTCATTTAATATCAGAGGGAAAAAGTCAGACTGGTTACAATTTGGAATATTCTGCGATTCTTTATTTTGCATTAAACTCACCATATCACTGGGTAAATTAGCCCTTTCTACATCATCTTGCTGGTGAGAACGTGACATATTTCATGTCTAGTTTTATACTAGGTACAACATATTAGTCATGGTACCCCACTCCCTCCCAGTCTTTGCTTACTCACAATTATAATTTACTACTTTTAGTCTATATTTAGCCCTCTATATTGTTTATTATAGTATTCAAACAATATAGTATTTTGTTTATTATAGTATCCATCCTATGGATACAACAAAATTGCCTTCTCAGCTTTTAGGACAAGGAATCCCTGTACACCTTGTGCTTAAGAAATGTGTCTTGAAACAAACACTCAGACACAACTGAGCCTGCTCCTCTCTGCACGCACTATGTGTGCTCTGAGAAACATCCGATTAGACACAGGGGGCATTATCAAAGCGAGCAGGGCTCTCTGTGTTCCTTAGATGCTTAGGCAGTAGTTTGGCATGGTTTGCAGGATCACAACTTTGCACTTAAATCGCCTGAACTCCACCTGGTCGCATGCTGGGTGGCAAATCCCTTTTTGGGAACTAGCTTTAAATTCCCGCTGTGTTCAAACACAACTGATGGTTAGCAGCCCCCCCAGGAAAGACCCACTGGCTTGGATTTTAACAGGCAGAGGGGTGCTACCTCCTGTTAACTCCTAGTAGCCCCCAAACAGCCAGATTTTTTAACTACTTGGCACACTGTTTTCAAGAGAAAAGATGGGAAAGAAAAAATGATCTGTAGTATCACAACTGCTTTTTCAGAATGGCAAACATTAGAACATTTATGCAGAGTCAGTGGCCTAGAAAAATGCATGCATCATCTTCTGTGCCAGATTTGCTGCATATTCTTAAGGAAGTTGCAAGCCGTTACCAAACAGTCCACCTACCAGCTCTGCATTTAGAGGATACCTTTGCCTTCTAAGCACCATTTGCAGGTATTCTTTTCTTTCACAGGCTTTAATTTCCACCTATTTCCAAACTTGAATTGTATCCCTCCTCAGCTCTTCAGTAGAAGTCAAAGTAATACACAATTTTGCTAGCAAAATGTGCAGATCACATTGGTTGGGAAAGCTGGGCTGGATGCAGGGCTGCCACGGTGAGGGAAAGAGAAGTTCTCGGAAGGGAGTGACACTCGGCACCAGTGCAACTGTGGGCTGGCACTGCTTCGTGCCTGGTTGTGACCTGGGGGTTCCCATAAGAACAGTTATTTTATAAGGAAGTGAAGAAAGGAAGAAAAGAACAAAAGCATAAAACATGAATTTTAAGGTCTCTCTTTAGCTTCAAAATTTCCGTACTTCACAGAGTACATTTCTTCAGATTCCACAAGTTTGATCCAGCGGTTTTCCCCCTTCACAGTCTTAAAAATGCTTTCCATATGTTTTACATTATTCTAATGTATTTTCCGCCTATATAATACATTGTCTATCCTATTTCTATTCAGCCATTTTGTCTAATCAGCAGGACGCTCTCTCTGATCCAATAATTAATTTGCCAGCATCAGGCTCAAAGTCCTCTGTTATCTAGGAGTACTCCTATTACTAAGAGTAATTTGCTAATATACTAAAGGTAGCGCTGCAGATGCTGGTGTCTTTTCTTTTGCAATATTAATTAGTAAGAGTCATATTCCACAATGCTCTAGGTTACAGCTGCCCCAAAACATATGCTTATAATTTCCTCCTGGGTTGAAACTTCTCCAGCATAAATTATTTTCTTGTGATCCCAATCTGTGTAAGTGTTCTGGTGCCCAGGACAGTCTGAAGTATATTGGATTGCATTTGTTTCAATTTAGCAGTTCTTGTTGATTAATAGCTCTTAACTCATCTCCTCACACAATTTCCTCCAAGTATTCAGATAATCCATCTTCCACTGCCAGTGTTAAATAAAAGCATCATCTTCCCTTTAGAGAACATCATGGAGAGGTTCCCACTCCCCAGAACTAATACAATATTTCATACCTCTGTCTCCTAGCTGTCCTTACCCAAGCCATCCACAGCCTAATGAACTTCTGCTCCCAGATCATTCCCCTTCAGGAACTTTTCATCCTCTAGACCATCCTGTGCAGAATAGACACCTCGAGGTCCTAGTAGGGAAATAACTGGTTAACTCTGGTTTGATTATTGGTTCCAAAACTAACAGAGAACATCCCAGGCTCAGAAACGTTAGCAGGTGGCAGGGCATGGAAGTACTGTGAGAAGAACAGTCATTTAAAGCATGTCCTGCCACCTCTGGCTGCCTTCCAGACCCACAGCGATTCTGCAACTACAGTCACATGAGGTCTCCCCTTGGAGCACATGGTCCGTGAACCACTTCGTTAATGTTACCTTGCAACTTACTGCTTTCCACACTCAACACAATGCCAGACAGACAGCTTCTTGCTATAACCCCTCAGACAGGTATAGGCTGCTGGTTTCAGTTACTTGAAGGCAGTCTTTAGAAAAGGAATAAGGTTATATGATGTATCTTGAGTGGGTCAGCGTGTGGGCTGAGCCAAACACCAATTAATAGTAAACCTATCACATAGGGCTCTCACTGAGAAACCACTGCTCGAGTGGCAGCAAAATCTGTTGGCGTGAAGTGACTGGTAAGTCACAGGGGGTGAGCAGTAGGTCTTGAGATTGTGAGTTGGGCCTGTATGAAATGCCGAACATCCTCATCTCTGGTGGACCCAATGGTCAGGGAAACCTAGCACAGGTAAAGATCAGTGGAGGGAGGAGCCTGTGTCCTCTCTCTGGTGTGGAGGCACACTGCTGAATTCTCCTTTCAGGCTAAACCTCAAAATGATTCTTCCCTGTTTCTTTTCTGATGTCTGTTATAAGAAATATAGAAGCATGTTCTCATTCTGACTAACGCTGAGTGTGTAGGAACTCAAATCAGCTCCAGATATGGCCCTGCTATTCCAAAGGTCTTCTTACTAATGCAGGCATTGCTCAATAGCACTGTGGTGGACTTAACATGTAAAAATTAGATACAGGGCAAAGACCTACAGTTCAGATTAGTGATGTATGTGACCCTACAATGAGGAATTTTTTTAGTTCAAATGTAAAGGCCATAATAAATAAGCCAGTAGAGTACCTATGAGCTCCCTCTTGAGGTCTGAGGCTTGAACTTGGAGGTGGCTCAGTAGGCTGGTGAAGCCAGAATGCCAATGGGAAAGCAATGCTTACCTTTCCAGGTTTTCTATGCTATTTTTTTTCCCTAAGCTCCTGCTCAATGACACTGAAGTAGAAAGCATAGCACCCTCTGGAATCAATTTCTTAGTCTGTCATTTGGGAACTGTTTTAAATGCTAAAAATCACAAAGTACACTAGGACAGCTTCTGTGAGACTGCGCTTCCCCAGATCCTCTGGACTAACACTGATCTCATTTTGAAGAGTAACTGGTGTTCTAGGCGATCCCGCTAACATGCGATTACCCTCCACTAGCAATTAGGATGAAGGCCAACTTGGTGACTTGCAGAATGGCATCTAAGGAGACCTGCAGAAACACTGGCTGTGAGCCACTACTTCCTGCCAGGCCCTGCCTCTCCCATGGGGCTGTGTGAGTGTGGTCCCAAGCACTTTCCAAGTGTGGCCATAACCCACAGCCCATTACCAACTAACAGCAGCCTCTCCAGAGTCTGCCCTCTCATCGACTGCTTCTGTCCCTGCTAGGGAGAGCCTTGGTTTAGGGATGGACTCCAGCCAGGTGCCCTGTGCAGAGAGTATATAAAGCAAGATGCACAGAACTGCTGGTCTAGTCATTCAAAGGCACACCATGAAGTACAGCTACCTGGGGATGCAGATCCAAAGTGCCAAGTCCATAGTTCCCCTTTCCACTTATTTAGTCGTCCTTCTATACATTGTCCTTATAATCATACACTCAAGCTCTCATCATCACCTGGACCTATCAGCACATATAGTATGATCTCTAAAGTTGAATTTGGGTATTTCCCCATCTACCTGTCATCTTTGTACGGGTGTCTTGTGTAGACCTCTGCTAGATATCCTGCTTGTTAGTCTAATCCTAACATTTTCCAGTCATATCCTTAAGCAACCATCACTTCAGCTGTACAGCTATAGCAGTTACCTTCTTGTCTCTCAGGGCAGCTCAGCATTGAGTTCCCCTTTTCTACTAAAATTCATAAGACTTAGCAGCTACGTGCCTTTGAGAATTCCAGTTCACCTTTGCACAGCTTTTTGAAGACAAACTGCTAACAGGGGCACATAGCAATTGCTGCGCACCTTGGTATTAAGGCACCTTACCAGCGAAAAACTCTGCTACCTTCCATGCATATTATCATTCTCTGTAGCTTAGCAGAGCAAGTCACTCCTGAACAATGAATGCTTACTAACCATTATCAAAGCTGATTTTATTAGTCATTCAGCATAAATTCAGAAAACTTACTGAAGCTCTGAAAAGAATGTAACAGTGAAGGAAACAATTCGTCATGTTAGTGACTTTACAATCTGTTCATCCTGCTGTGCTCATCAAACTTGACAGCCATTTTCAGAACCTGTAACTCATTTTAAGTTTGCATTATAGGAAACTTTCAAATATAGAAATGCCAAAATAGAAGAGCATTCCCCTCCAAACAATGATGCTGTAAGTGCTGAAAATGGAGTGTTTAAATTATTTTAAACCTTATGCTTGGGTGGGGCTGAGGAGGGAAGAAGTTTAGTATGGATTGCCTAACGTGTAGTTAGTTCCTCCCAGCACCAGTAGATTGCAGCAGAGCGTTAAATACAACCTGACATGAGGGCGTTAAAGGACAGGAGCACCACAGGATACTGTCATGACAAAATATGCATGAAGTCAACATGGCGATATGGAGGTATCTGTGAGAATTTTGCTGAACAGGCTTGCACAATAAGAAGCTGGGCTTAAAATAACCATAAAGCTAGAGTTTGTTTTTTCTTAGGCTGCCAATGTTAGTCTTTGAGCCTCTTCGCCAGCCAGCGGCATGATGGAATGACATCACTGATTTGGAAAAGTGATGTTTCCTTTAATTTCTGTGGTACCAGCTCTGCAAGTTTGGTTTTGATTAAGGAAGGGGATGCTGGGCTTGGATTCTTTTCTCCTTAGAATGCCACAGTGGAATACAGCAATTTATGAGGGAAAGAAAACAAGAAAAATAAAAGCAGTAGATTAATATGAGACAGTAGTTGTATAAAACAGTGAACAACATAGATAAAAAGTAAAATTTGGCAATGAAAAACCAACATAATCTACTACTCCAATAATAGAGCCACCATACAGAATTGTTTCTCTCTTGATGATACATTTGAATATAAGAAAAAACAGTATTTCAATCAAAGCTCCCAGCACTTATTAGTGGGGTCTCTGTTCCCTTCAATTGTTCTTTTTCTCTAATTTGATTGTAAATAATAACTCCACAGCTGTGTCTTCTGTAACCAATTGCATCTCTATAGGTTCCTATATTTAGATTGCATACAAGCATGCGCAAAAAGTAACAAAGACATAAAGAATACTGCTTAGCCTTTAGCAAAATCATACAAAAGAGCTAATGAAGCTCACTCTAATAAGCTTTACTGAATGACCAGCTGTAAACCTTCATTTGTATTCCACAACAGGAATACTCAGTGCAGAGGAGAACATTACCCTTCCTCTAAAGGTATCAAATTACCCCCTTTCCAAAGTGTCACGCCTCAATGGGCAGCACAGATTTCTTGCAAAGTGAAAGCAATGACATTGCAAGAAATGATCCTGTGCAACTGGTGAAAGGAAGATACTTCTTCATACAAAGAAACTTCAGGTGAGAAAAGTTTTACTAGTCTTCCTAGTTTAAGCCAACCAGGAGGCTACCTAGAAAAATAAACATAACCATGCTGGTACTGGTAACAGCATCTTCCTTTTCACAATTTCTTCTCTGCCTGTGTTGTATCCTCCTCTAAAGTCACCATTTCTGTGCTGCTGTGCTAGCAATAAAGCCAGTGGGCAGAAGAAATTCCAGTCACAAGGGGAAAGGTCAGCACGTAGTGGCTCATGCTTCTCTACTATCAAAATATGGAGTCTCTGGCCAAGATAATTCTATAGGAACCTTGGCACACCCCCTGTCCCAATAAACAAATGGTACCCATAGCAGCCACGCAGTGTGCTATTCAAGAATTTACACAGCAGTGTTACAGCACTGACACCTGCCTGAAAGCAACACAAACGCAGGATGATACAAGCTCTTCTCAGGAGCAGATGAGTTATACCTGTCCACTACCCATATTGCCTAGTCCTGGCAAAGCATGGGACCAGGGGACACTAAAGGAGTGAAGGCAGAGCTACGGCTGCCCTTCTTCCAACCACCCACGGGAGCAGCTGCCAGATACAGACATCTGTTACTGACGACTATACGACAATATTAGGGCACATTTATATTGTAGTGTGGAGGGCAGACATACCACAATTAGCTAGACTTGTTATCTGCAGCTGGCTGGTTGTTCAGGGTGCTGTCACAGAAAATTAAATACACTGATAAAATGAAGTGAGTTCTGTGGATGGCCACCAAAACAGTCAGGGGGCTGGTGCATTTTCATCCTCTACCTTCTGTGGCTGAACATGCACCATCTTGTGGAGCAACAGGAGGGTCATAATTGTGGGATATTTGCACAGACTAACCTCAGTTGCTCAAGCTGCATTCTTGAGTGAGGAAGTTAAGAGTTCTAAGTTAATACACTTCTGTGTGCTAGTTAGTAATGCTTTTTGCAGAGGACAATGCTGGCCAAGAGCCTGCAAGGCCAAGACACTCTGGGCCTATTAAATGTTGAGGCAACATGATGAACATAAGGAACAAGCCCCTTAAATAAGGCAGCTACATTTAGATGGTAGGAATTTTATTATTGTCCTCCACTTGGAGTTATTCCAATTGCGCATAACAAGGGTTGGAAAAGAGCCTGGACAGCGTAGAGAATATAAAATCCGAAAAATAACATACTTCTCTGTAAGTTTCATCAGCTTCTATAGCAAAAAGGTGAACTGTCACGTCCAAAGAAGCTTGGATCAGTGGTTGACTGGAAGCAGCAGAAAGGAAAAGCTTCCACCCATGTAGGTAACCTATTAAGCAAATATATCTTGAGGGATATATCTAACGACTCTCTTTTAAACCCAGAAAGTACTTTTATGAGGCCTTCTATGCTAACTGCTAACAGAACTAATATGGAATTTCTGTTTCTGGTGGAACTTTTTTGCTCTGGAAAATACCAGCTCTCCAAACCTAGATTTTTTCCCTTAAATAATAGCCTGGTGGAAAGGAACATAGGAAAGGAAGGTTCAGATCCCCTTCTCTTTGGGTGAGTGTCCTGAACCTGAAGTCACACAATTTCTCTTACTTGTTCCTGCGACACAGCACTTAGAAGGATAGCGTTAAGTTCAAAGGCAGATTAAATGGTCTATTTCCATATAGAAACAGGAGTAAAAGCTACTCTCCTCTGCAAAAGGATTTTAGCCAGTGAAAGCTAGCAGGATACAAAAAACAGGGAAGTGGCATTCAAAAGGGAAATATCAGACCTTTGTGAGTCATGGTCAAGCACATTGTGATACCAGAATTTTTGTATAAGGAAGCTATAATATTAACAGTAGACTTTATAGAGTCTGTCTCTCCTGCTGGAACTGTTTCATTTTGGGTAGATAATTAAATATTCACTGAGCCAAAGCGGAGAGAGACAAAGAAAGACAGAGTAGTGAAAACCAAGGCAGGAAAACTATTTTCAAAAAACATGTTAAAGGAGTCGGTTTCACTCCTGTCCAAAATTATAACATTTAAATTTATTTATGTATTTATTTTTAAAACCAAAGGGCTAGCCTGGCTGTGAGGCGCTCATCTGAAATCTTTACATTCTTGAAATTCAACAGCCAGAAACAAGTTAAAGAAACAAGAGGAACAGTATAAACTTAACCTTGATAGAGTACTCAGTTCTGGTTACCATAGCAGTATCTATGTTATTTTTCTGGATTTAAAGTAGGCAGAGAAGGATCAGCTAGCCTCCCTTTTATTTTGTTTAATAAAGCTATACTTATTAACATGATTTCATTGTTAATGTTCCCTACACGACATTTCAAGCTAAGAATAAAATTGCCCCTAAACTACAGGGTAAATTGAATACAATGTAAAGCTAAAAAAAACCCACTCCCTTTCATTATGAAGGGCAAAAAATAACAATACTAATAAAATGACTACAAGAGATGAAAGAGAGTTTTATTCCATCTCTTTCAAAAATATATGATTTATTCAAGATGTGCATATTTTCAAGTTACATGGTTTCCCTTGATGAATATTCCAGTATGTTTCTCAAAGTCCTGGTTTAGTGAGCATGACAAGATGTTCACACACTTTTTACGGTAAGGAAGAATGCCAAGAATATAGCTGAAGAGGCCAGATTTGTAATATGGTAGGAACAGTCTGGGAATTCTGTCTTATTTGTTGGCAGCCAATACTAGATTTCCAGCAGCAAAGACCTTCCATCTAGAATTAAAACAACTCTCCCATAGCTTCATACTGAGAACGTATTTGTGGCCAATAGAGGCCATGGTAATTCTTCAAAGACTCCTTGGTACCCACACAGACCCCTGAGAAACTCGACCTCATTGATGTTTAATAAATACATTAAACTGACGTCACAAGGAAGACGGCCACTGAAGTTTGGGGACCTATGCTGGCCACAAGCCTCTCGGGAGATACACACAGCTGGAGCTCAAGAAGAAAGCCTGGATGCTGGCAGGCTGGAAAATGAAACAGGAGAGTCGGATACAGAACAGTGCAGGTCAGAAGGGAGGCTCCAGAAATGTAAACCAGACATTTGCCATTAAAATACCAGATAGGCAAAAGGGAGTGAAAACCAGTGAACCACATTTTACTCTCAGCTTCAGCAATCAGTTGGAGTGATAGCAGTTCACTTTGTTTACCGTGGCAGCTTGCTCCCAGTAATAGCAACACCTAGCTTAGGATACCTACTGTTGAAATGTGCCAAGTGCTTTACAGTGCACGTATTAGTATCACTGCAGTTATTTTCAAAACTGGGAAAGTACAGCCTGGAATGAAGAAATGCTTTGCCTTACATATTGGGCAAGTTACTACAGCTGGAATTCAAGTTTTTCCAGCCGAACCTAGGGCTCGTCTCCCTTTACCTACATGCTCTGTGAGTGGAATTGTTTTGCGTGTACAACAAGAAAAATTTTGGCAATGACTTAAGCATCAATCCCTGCATCTATATCCACCTTTGTGTGCAATCACAGAACACTGAACCAGAAGGCACCGTGAGAGGCTATCTCCAGGTTCAAAAAGGTAGACAGATGCTCCTTTGTCTGGCACCTAATCCCCTCCCTGCCCCATGCAGGATCAGCATCATCTAAACTGCTGTGTGCTGAGCTCCGCTGGGGTAAGGTGTTCTCCCTCAAGAACCAGACAGTTCAAAGATCCCAAGGACCAGTCCTTGGATGGCCAAAGGATATCTTGGATTCCCTGTTGTTTTTTCTATTTGTGAGCCTAAGGCCTCCATACTAATACATACTTTAAACCAAGCTTGAAGAGAAGCAGAACAAGGATTTAAATATTACATTATACTCCATGGACTGCGGAACACTGAAATAAATCACAAATGCCTCGAAACAAAACAAACCAAAAGAAGATGCTACAATCTTTCAGCCATAAATAGCTTTTACACATGTACCAGTGCAAGTTTCTCACAAGGAGGTCCTCACTGCAATGATAACCTCCAGAGACATGCAAAAGAAAAAATACATAACAATTAACAGGTCAGATACTGTCCTATACATAGTAAAAAACCTCTATAAAAAATAGTTTTATGGAGAAATGTATTTCTCCAGAAACAGCAGGAAAATTACTAAATGTTTTGGTACTGTATAAGACAGAAGGTGTCATATTTCCTCTCACTGATTGTTGTAGGTTCCAGATAAGGCAGTATTGCAATCTACAGTCGTAAGTCTAGAGAATTAAACACGCAGCAGCTGAAAGCTACAGATCTTGTTCTAATAGTTACATGTATATTAGGTATATACTGGAAGCTGGCATACAAATCTTTCTCAAATTATTGACAAAATATACATCATACTTTGGGCCAAATTAACTCTGAGTTTAACTCCATTTCAGCACCTTGTTCAAAACAGCAGGGAGTAAGTGCATAATTTTAGAGAGCTGTTACACTGTTTGCTATAGGGATATGTGTAGACAGGCTAATTGACAAAGAAACTTACCTAATTTGTTCCTCAAAAATGCAGTTGTGAGAAGGTAGAGGTGGGATTACACTATACAAGATCTTCTATGCCCAGTGGGTTAATTTTAGCTTTACTTTTTTATCCTTGCAATAGTTGCATGAAATAAGAAGTGTGTGTTGGGCGCTAAGGTCTCCAGACTAAGATGCTGAAAGAACTTATGTTTGTTCAGTTTATGGTAACCTCTTGTGATAATTTGTTATTTTTTTTATATATCTATATGTTATAATATATAAAAATATAAATATATATAAATATATATATATATCTCAAATAATCATCATTCGGAGGCAGCCACCATGTCAAGTACCTGAGACACTTCTCATTTCAGTCATTGCAGAGAGAGGATCCGAGTCTTCCCAAAGTTTCTTTACAAAAAGCTTTTGAAAGGGCTGCTTTCTTTTTTCTGGTTGTTTTTTTTTTTTTTTTAATATCCTAGAACTGTGCACAATGGCAGAGAAGAAATTATTAACCTCTCAACTTATTCTTTCATTAGAATTTCTTTTGAATTGCTGAGCTTTCTGACTGCTCCTCAAATTCCCACTGAAGTTGGCAAGAGCTGCAGGCTCTCAACTGGCTGGAAACAGGCCCTTAACCAGTGCAGAGATCAAGAGCGGAGCAGGGAAGAGGAGCAAAAGAGAAGCATTAGGATCCCAATTTGGTTCAAAAGGCAATGGATGCTATGGATGATAAATGTCTGTGTGGATCTAAAGAGAGAGAGGACAGGCCCAGAGCAGAAAAATCCACCGAGGGTTAACTAAAGATACAGAACCCCCTTCTGCCTCAGGGAGCTCCTGAGCTGCAGTCTGGGCTAGGTGGAACTTTGGTTTGGCTCTGTGTATCTGTTCTTGGGCTCACTTTTAGCAAAAAAAGCAAGATCATGTATTTCATTTCAGCCAAATACTTTCCTGACTTAAAGATCTGCCTGCTACTTTCCAACTTTTGTCTTTAACTACCCGTTTGATGTCTTCTGTTTTTTTCTGGTTATACACCTTCCCTCCCTCTCCCATTCTCATAAATTTTAAAAAAGCAAATACTTTGTCTTTGAGTGGAGTGAGGGACCATGCTGGGTTAGTTTCAGAAAGGAAAACAACAATGTTAGACAACAAAATGATTCATACAGGGAAAAGATGCTGAAGGAAGACCAGGCGGAAGTTAACTCAGAAGCAGCAAAAGGACTGAAAAGGAGAGGCAGATGAGAGAAACAGCCAACCTACTGCTACATCAAGCTAGATGGGGAAGAATTAGAACAAAAGAATGAAAGGAAGCAACTCAGGAGCCAGCTCCCCTCTCTGACCTTTCACCCTCCAGCAGCCAGGTCCCCAGGAGCAGGCAGCTCTGTCTGCACTCCTTGACCAAGACACATAGAAGCCAGGAAAGCCTAAAATGTTTTAACTTCTAGCATTTCTCTACACATCATTTACATTTTTCTCATCTCTTTGAAGGTTCTTGCTTGATTACAGCAAGAAAACTAGCCTCTATAATTAAAATTGGAAAATGGCATCAGCAACAGAAAGAGTAATTTGCTGAGCACACGGAGATCTACACTGCACAGATTTCCATGTATCAGTGACCCTGTGCTGTCTGAAGAGACTGAAATGTGCCTTCTAACCACTTGCTCCAAGACAGGAATAATTTTAATTCTTTCCAAACTACCTTCCTATTCTACCTCCTCTAGGGACTAGCCAATTTCTAAGATTCATGTTTTCCAGAAAATGTCTATTAGTAAAACAGTGACTAATGATGCCCTTGTCCCAAATCCTGCCATCTTTCACACCATCTTCATTTACTTTGGCAACTTTCAGTCAAGCATCTTTGTAAACCTCTCACATTGTACTGGTTTGTTTCCTTTTTATCTTGTATTTTGAATTACGGATGCCTATCACACCGGGATTTTTTTGAAGAAAACCAATGTTTGGTGTAACCTCCACAACAGATCTCATGATGAAGAACATTTGTTCCACAAAATGGGGCTGCAGCAAACACAAAGGTCAAATCATTAACAGAAAAATGGTGAACGAAAATGCATTTTTCTTTCTGCCTCTTTCTCACTCTGCCTTCCCAACAGCAAAGAGACTACGGTTATCACATCTACCTGCTCTCAGAGAGAATGATTTTTTCGTTTGATAGTTGGAAAAAAAAAACCTCTGAAAGAAATTTGATTGAACATTAAACATTTTAGATTATTTCAATAAAAAGAAGACAGATAAAGCAGTTAGTTTGACTCAAATTAGATATTTTCCTTATAAATTTAGAGCCTCATTAACTTACTGAGATTACTTAAATCACACGTTCAAATGACATCTCAAATGTTAAAATCAAATGTTTTGTCAGCTCCAGAATGAAACGTTAAGTCTAACATTTTAGAATTCCCTCTTCCTTTTCTTAAAGAAAATATTCGCCAATTTTGTCAAACATAGTTTTGGTTTTCCAGAATTTTTCTGCTGCTTTGAGAACAAGTGTTTATTTAAAAGTTACACCTGCTAAGACTACACAAACAACTCTTCACCCAGCCACATCATGCCATGTGAATGCAACTAACTGCATGGAGATCAAACAAAAAAAAAGGGAGGGGGGGAAGGAGCTAAAATTTACTGATGTTCCATCTGAATCCCTGAGTTTTTCTCCTGCCTACAGATCAATCCAACAGCACAATATAAAGAGTGGCAGCACATGCACCTGAAGACGGTAAAGCTGGTGCAGACTTTGCAGACACGTTCTATGTCTGTAAATCTCAGCAACCACTTTAGAAAACATGAGCTGACTTTTAAACTGGTAAGGAAATTTAACAGGGGTGATGGTTTCAGAGCAGATGTGACCTGTAAACCACAGAGAATATTTTTCTAAACATGGCCTTGGTTTCAGGATGATAAGAAAAATCAGAAACAAGGTAAGCTTCAGGTGAATTTTAAGTTGACGTGAAAAAGATGCTTTTCTCCTAGTTCTAAGCTTTTTGTTCATGACAATTCAGATAATCTGTCTATAAATTTAGGTCTCTCAAATAATTAAAATAACATATTATTGCCCAGAACAGAACAAAACTTAACATAAGAATATCCAGTGAAGCCCCATCTGTTCAAGAGAAGAATGCTAATGAAGACTGAAAAAGGCAATCTCACTTTTATTTTGTTTTTCGTTGCTCTTTTCATCTATTCATAAATTGCAAATGAGAGAACTGGAATACACTGCCAGCATACAACACTCATGCCCAAAACTTCCATAGCCAAGTATCCCACTCCTCCCTATGAGTCCTTCCAGCTTTTAGGAGAACCCTCTTATTACCATTCCCGCACTAGCACGCTAATACTTTGCAATTTGGCTTCTGGCTCCCATCCTCGTCTCTCAAATGTCTTTGCCTGCTCGCCCACCTCAAAGACAGCACATTTTATAACACTAATTAGGGTTGGACTGTGGCGATACAAAAACTGCATCTCCTCTTGGAACTCTTCTATACCCTAATAACCATTTGTTTGGTTCAGTTTTTAATGTGCAGGTTTTGACTGCCCAGCAGGACCACATGGCCTCTGTTGGGGTTGGGGCTCTGCACTGAGACACCACGAGGCAACACTCCTGGGAGGATTCAGTGCTGGAAAGCCCTGCTGCAGACAGTTTTGTTAAGCTGTATCTCTTAGTCTCTCACTAAGAGATTTTTCTCTCCTTTTCCCTTATGCTCATCTAATGGAAACAGGGTTTCTACTCTTCATTAGAAGTACTACTTGTGTGCCATTCACCTCCCTATTTTTGTGTGCTGTTACACCGAAAATAAGTGAAATGTCACTAGAATCAGGTGTATATTTCAGTGGATAAGGACACAGAATAAAAGGAAGATGACAAAGCAAGAAATTTACACAAACGGATGCCCATTCTCAAGCTTTTCACATCAGTAGTAATTACTAACCTTTGAATTAAAACAAAATATAGGCAGAGAAACAATGAATGGCTATAAACCTCTTCATTTATAATTAAGAGGGTGGGTTCACTGCTGCTGCAGAGTAGATGGCGGATGCATTGGCTACTGCATCTTACCTGACCATCTGAAGACATGCTGTGACCAGCAGCAGGTCTGGGACCAGCATCTGCCTGTTCTCCTTCATAGTCTTTATTTGTACGGTCTATTTAAACTACAAACTGTGCCTGTCAGGAGCTCTCTCTTCCAAGCAGCTCTTAGGCCCTGCACATTGGATTCCAGTCTTGGGTAAAATTTGCTAGAGCTTTCTATAACTCAGGCTACAATAATAATACGCTACATTCACAAGATTTTATGTTAATGCAATGGAAAAAAATTAGGTGCCTGTCTTGAATTTAGCCCATGGCTTTGCCTCAAGCTAAAATACATGCTAAGTGAGCTTGAACTAATAATGTCATCTCTGTGATTGCTAATGATTTAATTAAATGACTATACTTACATTCAAATAAATATCTGAATCTCATTTTGTGAAGTACAAAAAATTGTTTTAATTAAACCTGATTACAGAAGTCATCTAAGGAAGCATTCTCTTTAGTACTTCTGCAGTGAAATGGAATCCATTAATCACTTTGATCTTCACATTTAAAATACTACAAAAATAAGTGCCTGTAAAAGGAATTGTTGTCATGTTCTATAGAAATACAGTGGTACAAACCCCTGTCTTAATGGGAAATTATAGATGAGAAATGAAAGACTACTGAAGCTCAAAATTCAATAGTGCTGTTCCTTCAAAAATATATAACTCTTCCTGTGCATGTGAAATCGCTCAGATTTTTTACGGACAATGGTATATTTTCAGTTTTAGAAGAAAATATAAAAATATTGTTGTGTGTTCTATGGTGGAACTACAGTTGCTGTGGGAACCACCACACTGAATTTCCATACAGCTGTGTTTATATCCTCTACCAAACAGTGGAATTAAAATAGTTTTCAGCATTCATATTTTTGTTTTTTAAATAAAAAAAAAATCCATGACAGTAGAACCTCAGGTTCAAATAAACACATTACTCCACTCTGACAATTTGAAGTTTTTTCACTGGTAACAGGTCCTCACCAAAAATAATTGCAACCTAAAATAATTTAATTTCTTTGACACATTGACCTAAATAGGCTTATTTCAGAAAGACGAGTTTTCTACCTGGACTGACATGCCTTGGTGTATTAAAGTTAGTAGAAAAACATAAGGCATGTGTGCTGGAACAGTCCGATTCTGCAGGGGCTGCTAGATTCCTTTTACTGCCATTAGGACAGTCTGTGGAAAATAAGGTTTTTAAGACTTTAATACTAAACCTTCCAAACTGGAACAGTATAAAGCTTTAGTTTCTGTAGAGTCTCCTTCTTCCAGGATAATTATTAAAGACAAAGACCTAGAAAGTTTGGTACAAGAATTGCTATCAGATGAAAGAAACTATGTTTTATTCAATTATATATCATGGGCAATTCCTGAGCAACTTGCCCAAAAACATTTGAATCTGGACTGATACAGCCATGATCTGGCTGTGTATTGAGCATAGCTTGCTTTATGATCAGATCACCCTAGAGTTTCTGTTACCCTCTCATGTCCTACTTGCTTGAATTTTGAGTGTTCTTCCTGTGCTGTACATGTTATGGATTCAGATCTGGAAGATTTACATTTTCTTCACATAACTAAAGCATATATACTCCTTTTTCTTGAATTCTGCTAAAGTTTTCCACAATTATTTCCACAGCTACAGACCACGCCTGGATGCTAGATAACCACGCTTAATCCTAAATGTTTACCTTTAAAAATACGGTCAACTGCAAGCTCCTTTCTTTTTAAAAAGTAGTAAAAGCAGCTGATGACCTCAGACAAGCTTAATTTTCTGCAGCTATAACCAGTAGAACTTTCTTTCGTAAAAGAGAATGAAGGCTTTCTGACATGCTATAAAATGAAATGTGAAATTTCAAACTTGTGGAACAAGATCTCAGCTGGTGTAAATCCCTTCTGTTCACACTAGTCTAGACAATTCAATTTAGGCTGACTAAGAATCCAGCCCAAGGCTTCCTTCTCTGGTTAATAGCTAGCAGATGAGGCCCTGCAGAAGGACTAATAATGTTCCTACTGTTGTCCCCTTGGTTTTTGTATCTGTCATTTACGAGCCATGTTGACATATTTCCTCCAATAATAAGATTCTACTTTAATTTCCTATACATTACGTGGTTGATCTGGATTATATGCAATTGCAGTTATGGAGGCTAAAAACCTGGTAATTAGAAAGATTGGGAATGGAGACTTTTGATGATTACATCTTGAATACTTGTTTTGTACCTTTTTTACTGTAACTGGGTCCCACTGTTAACTCTTCTGGCAAACATTTAAGACCTTTCCAAGTATCTAGCCAATATTTATACTAGACAACGCATTCTAATCAGACAATTAAAATCCAAAAACAGAAAAGACTTATTGACAAACAGAACCAAAACCCTCCAGACATGCATCTTCTATGGCTCCTCTACTGACATCACCAATTGAGGCTGACAGACATGATAGCACAGTAAAATGACATAATTTATAATCTTATTTTAGGAATTTCATGTGTCCTGGTGGCCGCTATGTACTGAAATAAGAAATGACATAAAATAACCCCAACCAAGAAACCATACCAACAGTGTCTTACTGACAAGATATTTTATCTTTTTCCTGCATTTCACCACTACGCTATTGCCAACTGTCTGAAGACATCGCAGAAGACGTAACTAAGCTATTGCAGGGTCCTTCTGTTGAGCTTTCCATGAGCCTGAATCTCCTCTTGACAAGAGCTTATCAGCTACTTCCTCCCCTGCCCAAACTTGAACTTCTGTCATGGTTGTGATTCTGAAATAATTTCCTTTGTCCATACTCTGCCTTTACAATGAATCTTGTTAATTAAATCCTCCTTCTGATACCAGAGCAGTACTTCATCTATCTGAAAAATTGCAGCTTTGGCCCTTCCCACCACAGACTGAAAAGCCATATGATGTTTATTAGCATGCAGCATGTGTTACTTTGAGTTGGCTGGGAGGTTGATGGAGTTAACTTGAATGCCATACTGGTATTTTCACTGGCAGATCTCCAGTTCCTCTTTGCCACCTGCAAACCACATCCTCCCTCAAAGGGGATGCTCATTTCACCATTCCCTCTGTGAACAACAGCTTTTGAACATATTCCTTTTTTCCCTTTATTTTACAGGTATGCAAGGTGGTCATACACAGAAGCAAGGGCTTTAAACAGCTTTCCAGCAGAATAACTTTGAACTGTTGAATAGTTTACCCAAGTTTACCCCTCATTTAACTAAGCACAGTTTCTTAGTCTTTCTTGAACAAATCCTCTTTGAACTTATTTATTCTTAACTATCAGCTCAGTACAAGTATGGCTGTAGGTTTTCATTCAGCTTACAACAAGAGAATCAGTGCTTCATCTTGCACTTTGAGTTGATGAAATTCTTTAAGAAAACTATGAATTTGCTGAAAGATACAGGTTCACATCAGTCAAAGTGATTGGAAATTTGAATTTGTTGAGCTGTTTTGAAAAAAATGGTGGGAGGGAGGACTAAGAACATTTAGGAAATAAAATGGGGAGAGTTTTCATTTCAAAAGGAAACAACTTGATGCATAAAACCAAAATAAACACCTTCCTAAACAAATCCATTCAACTGAAAGTTCAGGGGGTTTTGTTTTGTTTTGTTAACTTAATCCTTTTTTTCCCCCAGTTTAATCAGCAAACTGAAAGCTCATTATGTAGGACAGCTCTCCACAGCCTTCTTTACTGTTGTTCAACTAAAAGTAGGAATTACTTTGTTTTGAAATTTCCAAGCTTAATATTAGTTTGCATTCGTCCCTGGCATTACGTTGTCTTCTCTCTTTTTACCCAGTGTAGTAATCTTGCCATTGAACTGCTTCTTTTTTCCTTATGGTCTGAACCCACTCTCGCTGAAAATGGGGTATTCCTCATTCAGGCAACTGGATGACTTAGTTTAGTCTGAAAAACTTTCACAGAATAGGGATTATTCCTAAACAATTCTAAGCCTCATATTTTAAGGGTTTTCTGTTATTTATCATGATTTCAGCCCTTAGATGTAGTGGCATTTGTGACAAATTAGTAAAACAGGAGTTCAGCTAGAGATGTTGCTTAGCAAGATCTTGTGTGAATGGTAAAGCAAAAATGCTTCCTCTTAGAGGACAGTGGAATAACCTCTATGATTCAATTAGCCTTAACAAAAGAGGTGCCTAGAATTAGAAAGAGCTACCTGAATCTCAAGTTTAAACAGCTCTTTATAGGCTAGTATTGCAATATTAGGTTAGTTTAACAAGCAATTATAATTAGTGGGAGAGCAACTTTTCTATTAAAGGTCAGGGAGGAATCACTACAGCTCCAGCTATGAATATAATTGGACATTTAATGAAATGTGTCTACCCAGAGCTCTCTTATCTTTTTAACAAATTCATTTTAGAGTGAAAATGCACCACAGCAGTGCACTCAGCGATATTTCAGGGAGAAAGATGACTATTTTATGCTAAGCTGATTTTTTTTTTTTTTTTTAAACCTGATGGTATAATTAACAACCCCTAGGAGTAAAAGTACAAAGCATTAAAAAATAGTATTACAACAAATCATGTACAGCACAACTTAAGTTTTCAAAAGCTGGTGACTAAGTTGATTATTCATTCTGTATTTGAACACTCAGATAATTTGAAGAGGTGGAAAAGCTCACAGTATCAGTAGTTAATGTATCTCACTAAAATCTACTGTTGCTAATTTTAGGCTCATGAATTTAAGTGTACACTTCCAGAAGTTAGGTGTGCTGGGGAAGCCTCGACCATTCTCAGATCTTTAGAAGGTGAATTCTAACACCAGGATTCCTGTCTGCTGCAAACCAGAGCTTTGGCAAGACCCTGGTATCTGAATAACCAAGATTCTTAATTAGTATTTACATTAGGGTTCTTAAAATTTCTGCCCATATCTGGGTCTTTAACCAAATCTAAAGGAAGCAAGCTTCAATTCTCTCAGCAAAATCTTAAATGTATCTCAAATGATGCAAAAGAAAAGTTCATCCATCCCTGGAATATGGTCATATATCTTTGTTAACTCCCTCATGTTGGCATTTGCCACTTTCAAATGAGCAGGCAGAGACAAGAAAAAGCATTGAAGAATATAAGAGAGTGTGCTGGAATCATTAGTTATCCTAAATCAATGCAAAAATAAATTTTATATGTAGTTCATATCTAAGGCTAGGCCTACCTCCATGTAAAGGGAGAGGAAGGGCTTATATATTTGAGCACAGTTTGCTATATCTTGGATTCAAGGCAAGTTTTTTAATAAAGCATGTTCGGTAGGCCTGATTCCTCATTTTCACTCAACAATTCAGATCCAGGACCAAGGGTAAGTGAGCTTGCTGGGGCACCACCTGATGTCCCCCCGGCTGCTGGTCTGACCCTAGCATACCACAAGAGGGTGCTGACCTGAAGCAAGGTTTCTGCGCTGACTCCAGCCCAATTGGGAAAACGTGGTCTGGTTGTAGATCTTCAGTTTTCTGTGAACATGCACATATACGGAGAAGAGAAGGAAAATGCCAACTACAGAAATGGTACCAAACGGAATGGCTTTTGTGTACAAGTTTCAAATGACAGCTGCAAATGTTTTTAATCAGGATAACTGAATGATCTTCTTGCTACATACTTTCTTGGCAGGATGCTTTTAAAATAATCTAATAGTGTAAAATAATACAGCTTTCCTGAACATGATTGATCTCAAACATGCCAAATATGCCACTCAATATGCACTCTGTGGAGCCCATAAATGTATTTTAAAGGAAAAAAAAGCTCTTATTTTGAGCCAGTAGCGTGAACTTCAGGCTCGATTCAAGAGCAAATAAAAGAATTGAATCTAATTCTTCCTTCAGCTACTTTCATATTCTTAGTGAAGAAAGAATAAATTGTCATTCAGTGTAACTTCAGTAAATATGTAATGTGAAACAACCCATCCCCCCCCGTAGTAGATCTGTGCAGATCCTGAGCTAAGCCTCAGCGCTTTACGCTGAAGTGGATTAGTAAGTGCTCACACGTTCTGATCTGCTGGTAGAGCTGTGGACTGAACAATCAGCATTACATAAGAATAAATAATATCTTGAAATGCTGGAGCTGTTTACTAAGTTAATGTGTATCTACAGATTAATGCTGTCCCTAATTAATTTAAGCCTAATGAAAGTGAACTTTATTTAAACCAAATGAAGTGGACTACTAATGTGTGTCATAAATTTATGACAAATGCCACCTGATACTTAAAACCACCCTAAATGGAAAAGTCTTCAGTATAACCTTTCCAAATTTGTATCGTTGTTATAATTGAGAACTGGTCCTAATGTAAGCTTTCTACATCTGTGGGCAGAACTTTCCCACCATCAAGTTAATTTCCTACAGATACATTACTTTGGCGTGGACAAGCATTAAAGAATGAATTGGTGCTTTAAGAATAAATCAGATTGCAAACAGCCATATTAAGTCTGAAGCACAGGAACGAAAAATCTAGTTACACTAGACAGAAAAGAAGATTCTCTAGCAGAATTGAAAAGGACAGGGCAGAAGCAGAGGACTCCAAACTGGCATGGGACAAGCCAGATGGAAGAAGACACAAGCACATCCTCTAGGATGGAGCCAAAGGGAGAAGTGGAGTGCGATTCAGTTCAGCAATGTTTTCCTCCTTATGATCAAAATATTAAAAAGAATGAACCACAAAGTTTAACAAATCCTGTTCTCCATGACTGAATTACAACATGCTCCTTTCTCCTGTGTCTTTCACTTGTCCCCATCACACTAAGTGACCTACTAACTCAGGTTCTTTAGATCCACTGGGAAGGCTGGATAAAATAATATCTCAGAGCACAGCAACTTTATTCCACTTCTGTTATTACAAAAGAACAAATAATATAAGCTGTTTCATATTTGAAACCATATGATACCAAAAATGCTACACAGATGAACAAGGAGGTCCTTTCATTTGGAAATAAAATGAATCAAAAATTACTGAACAACACAGAATCCAACTGTACAGAAAAAAAATGAGCAAGATGCTTTTCTTGCTGGGAGTGACTGACTGTTTTTTGATGGATTTTTTTCTGCCTTAACTAAGGCAAAATTATGCCTCTGAGGCATTGAAATATTTTGCATATTGCTATGACAAAAGAAAGCCTTAAGGGATAGCATTACATAGTGTTATCTAAGGATTTTCTTTTTGTTTCCTGTATGGGAAAAGAAGTAGGATGCCATCCAGTTAGCTATCAACAGGATTCCTTGCAGATTTAACTTCTGGTGTATAAATAATCACAATTTTGTACATATTTTGGAAAGAGGTTTTGTTTAGGATTATCTTCTGTTGACAGACATAGACCTGTTCCACATGTACACCAAGAAAGCTACCTTACCTAATCTGTGTTTCTAAATTACTGTTATTAAAGTCTATGAAAAAACCTGTTGTCCTTTGCCTTCCAATGGAATACAAGCACAATGAACAAAATTTGCATCTGCTGTAGCTCTAAGTTAGAAGAGTCAAACAAAAGAAGAATGTATTAATATTTATTTGTATTTATTTAGCAGAGAAAAGGACTCTGACATTGTTAAAGAAGGAGATGCTGGGCTAATGAAATCTATAAAAGGATTTGATGACATGTGGGAGGAAAGCAGCTGGAGCAGTAAGTGAGGAAAAAGTATTTGGTGGTTGCATTTTTCACAGATGAGAAAATTCCATTTGATATTGGGAAATTGGTCTGTATTTGTGTTTCATTCATTCAGTTCTTTTTTCTTTGTAAGAAAATCTTGCATATGTTTATAATGAAAAATGCAAAAATTGTGAGTGTTCTATATTTCTGTACACTAAATCCTTTTGCAGTACAAATGTTACTCACTTATTTATCTGATACTGACTGCCATGGTATAAATGTTATCTTTCTGAAAACTCATAGTAGGTTCTCATTGGCTTTCGTATGTCCAGCGTGGTCTTTGGCTGTCTTGTGACATGGGGTATTTTTTGGTTTCACTTTTCTGGCTCTCACTGCAGTGTCATTAAAATCCAAGGTCTCTAGAACCATATATGCAGAAAATGTTATGATATCTAGATTTTCTTCTTGGTCTAGACTTCACACAAGTTTTCTCAGTGCTCTGTGATTACGTGCATGATACCTGGCCTTTAATGCCATTATATTTCCAGGAGCTAGATGTCAGGCAGTTTGAATGATTATTTCCTGGTCTCTTGCAGAACTTGACCAAGTTTCATCCTTGACAGCCTTTGAAAAGTTGCTCTGTTCAGCCTGAACAGAAAGCTCACAATCTCAGGCTCCATTAGAATTCTCTTGTTGAGAGACTCAGTGGTGTCCTACACAGTCTTCACTTCAGCTGTATTAAAGAAACCTGGAAAGCATCCAGTTCACTTGAAAACCACATTTCACAATTTCCGTTTCTTTATATTCACTGGCTGCAGGAGAATTAGCTTCCACCAACAAAGCAAAAGACTGCAGTGCTTTATTTCTAGGAAGACAGTAACGGTGATACTAAATTCTTTAATCTAAGCATGAAAAATAACTTTGAGGTAAGATACATACCATATAAGTTTTGAGATTTATGATGGGTTTTTATCTGATCAGGCACCAGTTCACTCATATCTCAGTTTTCCCTTTCTCATCTTTCCCCTTCTCTTCAGGTATCAGTGTATAGCAGCAATGGTAAAATAAGGTCTTTCTTTCCAAAGATCAAAAAATAATTAATATTTAAAAGAATTGAAAAATCCACTATCTTTTCTTCAGTCATTTAGAAGGAACTGATTCAATCAGCTTCCACTTAGCATAGTTTTGGTACTAAAACATTTCCAAAATAATACACATGGGCTTTTAAAGACAATCTTGAATTTCTTCTGCTTATGCTCCAATCTTGCTGGATAAGGCAGATCTGAAGCATCTTGACTTGTGGATCAAAATTCGTGCCTCTACCAGTTCAGTGCACAAATCCAGTAAGCTTGATGCTGGAAAGTTCTCAGAAAGAGTCTAAGGCTTCAGTGTGTACAGTCTGCAGTTTTTGTGACCATTGACAGATGGACAAGACTGTCTACGCTAATGAGAGTGGTCTCAGATAAAACACTTGCCTTACCAAAAATTCCAAGATTCATTCACAGGACAATTAGTCTGGGAGAAATTCTTTTACCAAGGTTGGCTCAATTACTGAAATCATTGAAGACACTTTTAAAAGTGGATCTGGAGGAGACTCAACAAAATTTGACAAAATTAAACCAAAGGTGGTGTTTCTGCCAATTCTGACTCAATTCAGTTACTAACCAACCAGGGGACTGGTAGTGGATGCATGTTCTGACTGTATAGGAACAGTGCTCACACAAGACCAGCCAGTATTCATACCAATATACCTCACACAACAAATGGAGCAGGAACAAACTCAAGTGGAAGAAGCAGTACTAGCAATGACTTGGAGCTGTGAACATGCCAGTGAATATTTGATTTGGCTTTTACTCAAGATACAGAGCACAAGATCCTTGTGGCATTACTGAGTCCCAGGTAACAAGTAATCTTCCATTTATAATTAAAATATTTCAACTACCACTGATAAAATTTTCTTTTGCCTTTGGACACATACAAGGAAAAATCACTTGCAAGAGCAAATGCTCTATCTAGAATTTGAATTGAGAATTACAGGGATGTAACAAGGGAGAAAAAACCCAAGCCTTTAGAAAATTATTTTCCACAAAGGTACCTTACAGTCCTTGGCTGCAGCTAGCATACGTTTGTTTTGCTGGACACGTACACTATTGTAGCTGATTACTTTTCCAGATATACTGACTTGGCTCTACTTATAAAATTATCATCAGCTCTCTAATGTCCACAATTGAAAGACGGTTTCTAAGTTTCTCATGTCAGGTAAAAGGCCTTGGTTTTCCTCTAAAGCATTCCAAGTGTTTTTCCAGTACTTAGGTTTTCATCACTGGTTCTTTATGTCATCCTTGGAGCAACAGCAAAGTAGAGACAGTAGTGACAGTATTAAAAAGACTTCTGAAAAAAATCACTAGCCCCTTTGCTATATTCCTTGCATACTGCTCAGCAATCCCCATAGCGCAGAAAAGGCTGCACCTCCCTGTAAAACCAGGGAGCCCCAAAATAAATGATTTGAATGGAAGGAATGTATAAAATGAGCAAGAATTGCTCAGAACAGCACTGAATCATGGAGCTGGCACCAGGGAACAGACTGAGTACCCAGGCATTCGGAAACATTCGGAATTTGGCACAAACTTCCATTTCCTATGTAGTGGGATCTTTGAAAGCATTGCTCTGGAGGAATGAATTTCACCTTCAGTATTTCCTAACGAGAAGCGGAGAGGGGAAGAGGCTTCGAATATCTCTTAGGAAATCAATCACCTCCTTTATGCAGCTCCACACAAACACTTACCAGAAACAGAAGTGTGGACTGTCTGTCCTTATCACAGACTGTGCTCAGAACTGGAGAGCAAATGCTTGCAAGCCCACCTCTCCCCCTGATGGTATTACCAAGCCATCAACATACCAAGCAGAACATGAGGCAGTAAAAGAACAACATCAGCTGAAGTTACAGGAACACAGAGAAATCTGTAACAGCACAGACTTGTAACCCTGCACCATGGAGAAACTAGTGGGTCAAAATCCTCGACAGCAATGAAATACACAGTCTGTATTTAACACAAGGTAGTCTGATGCCTTTTAGTAGCACAAAGCATATCCAATACCATCATAAATTCTAATTAGCTGAATTCTGCCAGTTGCCTCTAATTTATGACCTTGTTTGTTCTTACACAGAAACTTGTAATATACCACTTTATAGAGTCTCCTAGTCCCAACTCTACAGATTACATTATATTTAATGTGCAGTAACCACATTTCCCATCTGAACCTTAAAGTATCAACATACCTTCAGGTTTTTTTTCTTCTGAAAGTAACACAAAATTACCTGCTTTTTCTCCCCTAGCTGGAACGCTGACTCTCCTGAACTTCCATGTTTCATATAATACCACAGTAACCATTACATGCTCCATGTGACACAGCATGGCTAAGTATCCTTCCCCCCGATCCCTTGCTGCTCACAGCTGATGGAAGAGCTAGCCAAGAAACAATTTTAAGGCATGCCTACACTAAAGAAATAGAATGTACTTTAGAAAATCCAGAGCTAAATCCTGAGACCAGAGCCAGTATGTCTATGCAGTCCAGTGCCAAATGGATTTATTTACTTTTGTCCAGAATATCTTAAAGTTGCTTATTAGGTCTATGCAAATATGATGAATGATACGAAAACTCAACCTGACTTGTATCCAGCCCCTTTACATATCTTTGACCCATGGTTCCTTCTGTTTCTGTTTGAGATCAACATAAGCATAGTCGGTGTGGTACCTCTTACCCAACCTGATAACCATACAAATCAACCATGACCTTGGAAAAACGTAACGCATTCTTCCACTCCATTTAATTGTTCTGTTGTTGTTGTGCTTTATACCTCTTTGCTTGTCTCTTTATCCTTACATACCCTTTACTTCCATTTAAGCATGCATTTGTACTTGAGAGGTACTAATGAAAAATCCTAAGGACAGAGTTCATCATTATTATAACAAACACAGTCTATCTCCTGACCTTTACGTATCTCCTGTTCTGGAATGTACGAATCAATCTGAGAAGACACTTTTGATACTTCTCGGATCAAGAAGCTTGGCAAAAATGCAGAATAATTGTGACACTTCTCACAGAAGCACAATTACTATATTTCCAAGACTCAAAGTGTTGGTGGCCAAGAAATATTTTACACTCACTGTTATTATTATTTTTTTATTACTTTGTATTTTAACATTGCAGTCCATGTGACTTCCTCATTTTTTATTATTTTTCTTTTTAAATTGCAGCCCATGTGACCTCCTCATTTTTTCCTCCATATGTCAAAATTTGTAATCACTCTCTCTCGTCCTGAAACAGCACTCAGAGTGCATGAAAATGCATAATGCCTGCAGCCATACTATCTCCAGCTGTGATCTTGTCAGAAGTCATAAGAGAAGTGGGTACATACTTGAGTGGCAGCCCTCTAAGAGAAGTACAAGTGAACGTTGTACTGGTAAAGCTACGGGTGACTTTTTTTAGAGGGATGCCTATGCTCTGTTGCACATCTCTTGCAGATCAATTGCATTGAGAGGATTAAATTTGGTCATGCAGGTCAGTAGACAGGACGTGCCCTCAAAAGACCACCAGTTGTACAAAGCTGAGCAAAATCTGGCAGAGTGGCAAGGCCAGGTTCATACCTGTGTACCATACGTATGTTACCATAGTTGGAAAGTAATGCTTCCGTGGGATTGGAAACTAACATTGTTGGACTGTTTGTAGCCTCAGAGTAATATTATTGCCATAAACTTGCTACAAAAAAGACAGTAGTCCACAGATGCCAAATTCTAATGTGGGCAACTCTTCTCCCTAAAGTCTGTTCTGAAAGTTCTGATGACCTTGTTACTCTGCTTGAATACACTAATTGCTTCACTTAACTCGGTGCTTTGTTTTGCCTGCAGTTTGTTACAGAATGACTTCTGTGCATATCACAGTTTGTATAAATCATAAGGTTAAAACCACAATAAATTTAGGAATACCTGTTGATAAAAGATGCTGAAGAACACAAGACATTTGTCATTGTTAATACTCACTGGCTGGCCTAATCCATAGTCAAAAACAACTACTTAAATATGTGAAGCATTAACATACATAGTTTAGATTTGTAATTATCTCTACAGATACAGAAAAAAAACAACATCTCCTTTGCTCTAATACTGCACTAACCTAAGGACAAAAAAAGAGAAGGAGACAGCCTGCTGTTCCTCTGCTGCATTTGGTTTGTAGGTGGCTCTAATGCTGCTCATCACATTTGCCACAAAAGCCTGTGCACACATTCTTGGAACAGATCCTGTCAGTCCCTGAGCTCAGGGTCCTCACTGGGGCCTTCCATGACAAGCATACATTGGTGACATTATGCTTAGAATAAAGTATGCGCTAAGAAAGAATTATTTCATCAGGAATAAAGTTTTGGTGGTGGTGGGGTTTTTTGTTTGTTTGTTTGTTTAAAAAGACTTACAAGTCTATGATCCAGTGTTTTCAGATTTTCAAACAATTTTCTGCACTCCAGATACTGTTTGCAATCTTCTGTTCCTGCTACAAAGCAGGAAGTGAAACCTGCAGGAGACAGAAAGGAAGAAAGAAGGTAAATGAAGAATAATCTGCTTTTGCACACTGACAGGTTTTAAGCCACTTGTCAGCAGTGGAGCAGCTCTACTGTGTGGCTAACACTGGCTTGTGGCTGCACATATCTGCAGAAATGTGAGGTTAGCAACACACACCCTGATGCCAGCCACAGCGCTCAAGCTATGAAGTGTGCAAGCTTCCTTGATGTCCCTGCCATCTGGAGACTCTCGAGCATCTGGAATTATCTTCCCATGACTGTCAGCTTCACAACAGCTTTTCATCACAACAACCAAGCAGTTACTTTAACATCACACAGAAGTGAGCCCAGAATATTTTTATCCCATGCTTTGTGACAGAAATGCATGTAATATGTCCTGAAAATATAATAATGCACCATGCAGTAAACCTGTTAGTAATGAAATGCATCTGACATGTTAAAGACCCAGTGGCATTAATTCATATTATGGACCCAAAAAAGCTTCTTTAAAAGTTTTTTGGGTTTGGTGGGGTTGTGGGTTTTTTTTGGGTTTCTTTATTATATGGCAGTTCTGAAATTAAAAAAAAAAACAAAACACACCTAGCTGAGTCCTTATGCCAAGTTTCAGCCTGGAACATTTTAAAGCCAAATGATAAAGCCATGAAACATCCATGAAAACAGGGATTATAAACCAAAACTATGATGGCTGTTAAGGTAAGAATATAAATGGTTGTTCTGTAACAACTATTGAATTATTCTTCTTTGAGCCAATAGTAATGTATCAAAGACAGTCTATAATAAACATTTTAGATAAGATCTAATAGATAGAAGAGAAATTGGCATTTAATACTTTAGAGATTCAAAGTTATTGGGTCAAATTTATTCCAGGTGAAACAGACTTCTCCAAAATCGTTAGTGATAAAGTTATTCCGTATAAATGTCTGTTTGTGAGGGACTCACTGAGAAATTTCCTTACTTTAGCAATGCTGTGAAACTTGCTGCGGACATGGTGACGAATTGAAGGCTGTGATGTAGTCCACATCAATCCCGTTCTTTTAATTTTACACTGCTTTTTATGGAGGGTCTCAAGGTACATCACAACTGGAGCGCCGAGTGCCTTCCCTCTTTCTTCCTTCTAAAAATGTAAGAATTAAAGGTGAGGAAAAGGGACTCAAAAAAGCTCTTGGCATGTTCAAGAACAATTCTGGAAGGCATAGCAAACAACCAAAATGTGCAGGCACTCCAGGACTGGGTATCTCTGCTGCACTGCGGGGCGGGCTTATTCCAGAGCTCATCGGTCTGGAGATGATGTTGATCTCTTCTAGCAGAAAATTTCAAAAGGGAGCAGGCACCCACCAGTTTATTATCTTTAACATACTGAATGCCTGGCTCCTTTGTTACTCCCTGAAGTCTCACTATTAGTAGATAAATTTACGGCTATTTCCATACCCTCCCTCACCCCCAGTCACAGCCCCGCCTTTTTTATTATTACAACTGGGGTTTTTTGAGGGGAAAGAGGAAGAAATTCCAGATTTTTTTCTTATAATATTCTTCTTCCAAATCTTGCCCTGACTGTCCACTGAGAGTGTCCACTGTTTATGCTGCGGAGTATGGCAACTGAAGCCTCCTACTATGGACCCAAAGCCATAATAGGTTAAAGGACCACAGTCAGTAAGGCTGAAGGGGGAGAGATGGCTGGATGCTCCCCTGCCTGCCATCGTGTCTCACATAAATCACAGCAAATGGCGTATCTTGTCTTCCCGTCTCTAATAGGGTATTTGCCTGTGGCTGAACCTTTGACTCTGATCTTCATCTGAAAGTAAAAAACTCTGTACTCTTTGATGGTGCTCAACTGCTTTTGTGGTGACCTGTTATCATCATCTTCAGCTCACATATGGCTGTTTATACTCACATGGAGTTTATACTCCACACCATGAAGACTAGGAAAAGGCATCATCCTGGACTATATAAATCAACGTGTCAACTATACCACACTATTTGCCACAGCAAGAGTTTGGTATTAAGCTAATTCAAAAAACACAGTGTAGAAAGAAAAGAAAATAGAGCATGGCCCAAATGGAAAACAATATAGGAGTCAAAGCAGATTGTCTAAGGAACTAGGGTATAGAAATGACCAGGAGTTATATGGAAATAAAGCTCAAATGAACATACTGCACTGAGAAAATGAAACTGGCAGAACCAAGTTATTTCCAGCCCCACATTCTGAGTGGATTGGACAAGAAATGACAGGCCATATCAGATTAGTTTGTCTTCATCTAGGTTTCTTTGATAAGATAACTGATTTTCTAACCCAAAGAAAGATCTAGACTGTCTGGAGTTCAGTAGAGCACCACATGTGAGTTCATTAGCTGAGATGAAGAAGGTGAGGGATGAAAAACTAATTGTAAGAGAGCAAGGGAAATAGATAAATAGGAGATGACAATGAGCTATACTGAAATTTTATTTAATATTTTCATTGAACTTACCACAAAAAGCATACTAATGAAATCTGCCAGTGACACAAATTTAGGCTGTATCAGCATCAGAAGAAGATTGGAAGGTTAGACAGAAAGAATTAGAGTAATAGAAACAGAATGAAATTCAGTATCATAAAACATCAGGTCATAATGGCCTAATAAAAAAATCCTCAGGATATAAAATAGGAGCTCATCAGCGTTAAAGTGACTGGGAAGAATATGGGCATACAATTTGAATGTAAGATGACAACAAGCTGCCACAGTGACACCTGTGAAAGTAACAAAGAGACATCACATCATCTACTTCATTAAAAGCATGCAGGTACTGCTTGAGGGAAGAATACACAACACTGAACAGCTTTGACTACAATACTCTCTGTAATTTTGCTCAAATGAAGGGGCTGGTGAAGCTTGACTTGCTTCTGCTAACAAATGAAAGCTGAGAATGGATAGAAGCCCATTAGTGTCTATAAATACATCACAGGGATGAACGCCAGGAAGGGGAAAGATCTCTTTGTGTGAAAATAGAAGATGCTGGCACAAGAATAAAGCAGTGAGAGCTTTCCCTGAATAAACTGAAAACTGGATGTCAACAGAAGGTTTTTAACCAGAGGAATGACATTCTACAAGGAACAGCCTCCCTATAGGCACAGCAGACCCAAACTCCCAGTATTAAGAGCTTGCTGAGTTCCTAGAAAGCAGTGACGAGCCTGCAATGACTGGGGGTGGAACTTCTTCACCTCCAGGATCCGCTCCAGTTTTCTTACTACTTCAGTACCCAGACCTGGTGAAGCCCTTGGTGCTTAAACCGATTTATGATTTAAATGAAAGACATCCTGCATGCTGCACTGGCAACGTCCCACACTTCTGCTAGCATGGGGAAGAGGTTCTGCCTTCTGTCTTCCCCTACGACTACAGAATGACGGATTTGTTTCTCAGGGTATGCATTTGTCGAGTACAGGCTGATAACCAGATCACAGACTTCGCTGCTGTAGGACGCAGGCTTGGTGTGCCATTTTGGTTTTTGAACTAGAGCTAAATCAAAGCATGCTCTTTGATCTCACTCTGTCTCTCTGGATTTCTGAAGAGCCAAATCACCGCAGTATAGGAGCTGCAGATGCTGTTGGCCCACGGCATATATTTGTCAGAACTGAGAAGTTACCATATTTTTCTATCTGTTCACAGTAACTACTAATCCACCTTAGGAAATGTCTATAAATACAGAACATGTATGCAATAAGCAACATAGTGCTGTCTGGTGCAATGACAATTCTGGGGGCACACTCCAGGTGTCAACTTGGAGCTGACATAATATGCTAAGACGTAATAAGAACCTGCAGACACCTTAGAAGCTGAATGTGTGGTTTCAGAGATTTAGTTTTCTCATTGCTCAAGTATTAGCATTAATCTGTCTGGCACATGAAAATAGTTTTGGAAGACTAATAGGAGATGTATTTGCAGGATCTCTGACTCTCTCAGACAATGACAGCATCGCACGACACAGTATCACAACCCAAATTCTTCCTAATGCTCCTATCTTAATGCTAATAACTAACAGGAACCAGAGCTGGGACATCTCATGGAGGTTTGCTGACATTGACACAAGGCAGAAAGACAAGAAATACTTTACAGATCTAAAAATAAATCCAAACTGACGTAAGTCAGTGAGCTTTTTCCATAGACCTCTTTGCTTTCAGTGCCATTTCTATTTTGAGTCATCTTTTTTTTTTTTTTTTTTTTAAACTCGTGTGTAAGTGAATGGAAATTTGATAAACAAGAGGAGGAATACTCCAAGTCCCACTAAAGGACACACTGAGGTCAGACACTCCCATTCACCTTGCATTGCTGCTTTTGGCTAAATTGCCAGCCGGACACTGAACAACTTCATCTTTTTTATTGGAAAAGAAGGTAAGTGGATCCTAATTTTTCAGACAGAGATGTACGATGCCAGTGTAGCTGGCTCGGTCTGAGGAGCAGCTCCATCAAATCTGCCTTCCTAATCAGATGAGTGACTTGTTTACCTCCCCGCAGCGCCCTGCGAGGGGCTCCCGTCCCCATGGCAACAGCGGCTGCCACCCCCACCACCCACCCCGTCCTCTCCCATTTGACTCAGATCCACCTTCAGCTTGACCCATATCTCAGAAAATACTGCCAGCGCTGGAAAATGTGCTGTATCGCTCATCTTAAAGGAACAAAAAAAACCCCTAGTGGCTGCATTTTTAAGTTTAAGGAACCGTGATTTAAAAACAAAGCACAAAGCCCAGTAATTTTTGTCAATAGTTATGCATAATAATTACAACCATATGACGTTCTTTAAAGAGAAAGCTTCAATATAAACAATATTTGGAAAAATAAAGTATGAATTTGATGTGTGATATGGGAAATTCGATGTATCACATTTTATCTGTTGAAATATGAAAACTAACAACATTTTGTTATGCAAATAGGCAGAACCCCACTTCTGCTATATTACGCTTGCATTATTTTTTTTTTTCAGCAAATAATCTTAAGAATGAGATATAAAGAGCATATTAAAAGCTATTTTTATTGTAAAAGAAACCTGGGTCTGTGTAACAAAGCCAACATGCTACGAAACCCATGTTACGTGTTCCCAGATAAGCACACAGTTGTCCAATGGGAGACCCGCTGGCCTCCCTGCACAGCTGGACCACGCTGGACCTGCGCCCCTGGGAGCTCTCCCATCGCCCTGCTGCTCCCCAAGCGCCACAGGGTTCACAAGTCCCTCCCATCAGCCACGTCACTCCCCCAGTGCTACTGCCACGGCACCCTCCGAGGCTCTCCCACTGCTAATCCCTTCTCGGGGCTCTCCTTGACCAGTTTCCACATGGCTGCCGGCAGCACATCCTGGGCTGCATCCTCCAAACTAGTGCGAAAACTGCTACCCACGTTCACCCACTCTGCATGGTGCCTGTCGTCTTGAGGGAGCAATGGGGCCGGCAGCAACAGCAATGGGAAAGCTCCTTTTCCCATGCACATTTCAGGACAATCTTTATTTGTGGGGCAGAGCAAACCACAGCACAGACTATTAGAAGAATGCCATACCAGGGCATTCTGTCAAGGGGACTTTTTTGTGTTTGGCTTGTTGTTCTCTTAATCAAATAAACCTACTTCACATAGAAAGTATCTGTTTGCTCTTTGTGTCTGGAAAAACATAAGAATTACAATGTTAACATTTCCAAATGGCAAAAAATGAATTTCAAATAGCTGGCAATGAAAATGCTTGATAAACACATGCTGGCTGAAATTCACTTCTCTTTCACACCCACTACGCCTGAACCCCATATTAACCATATGCTATTACAGATTAAGTTTAATTCTGTGCGTAGTTTATAATCTGCTTTGTTACAATGCAGCTGTAATAACCTAAAGTTCCTTAAAATTTAATGTAAAGTAAAAAAGAAAGCTAATGGTGAGATTAGCAAAAGCATGAAAGAGACAGAGTATTTGTCATGTATCACAAAACACTTCCAATACTTCAAGTAAGTACTCAGTAGTGGCAGTATTTTCTTGAGGATCCTACTGTTTATTGCTGCCTTCAATTTAATTGATAATTTTGTATTTATAAATGGATAATTCCTGCAGTTAATATTATAGAAAATTAAATGTACACATTGCATATGTTCACTCTATGGACATAAATGAAAGTTTGATAAAGTTTCACATTCCACCTGAGCCTCCCCATGTGCTGAAAATTATGAATACGTACCTTAGTGAGAAAGTTACCTCATGAAATTGCTAGTTCTTTTTGACTTGGATGGAACTGGCCTGCTGTGATCCAAGAGTTGGATCAGATGATGGCCACACATCCCTTCTGTTTGTACCAACTCATCAACAGCGACAGTAACTTGCTGAATTTAGTTAGAGCCTTGTGTATTACCTTGTACGGGTTATAATTCTAACTATTAAATCACTGGGCCTCTTAACCAGTCAATTCATTAAAGAAAGCCGTCTCCGTGTAATTAAGTAGTTTTTAAAAATCCTTAGCCCCAGATGTAGGCACAAATTTCCATGCAGCGAACAAATGTACGACCACTACCAGGCCTGTAATTGGTAGAGTTTGCATCCTGAACCCACTTCTACTGGGCCTACGAACAAGGCGGTCCCCTTCAGGCTTTCGTTGAGGGTTCAGATGGGCACTGGCAAAGCCTGGCCACTGGCAACCAAGGCAGGGACATGGGATGCAGCAGAACCTGCCCAGAGACTCCCGTCAGCACCCGGCTCTTTTGTAGTAGGGGCTGGACATGCACAGAAGAAAAGAAGCCTCTAGTCCAGCAAGCTTTCCATCTTAACCCAGAAATAAGCAGCCAACGTATAACAGACAAATCACATCTGCAGAGTACACCACACTGACAACCTTCACTGCTCCCTTTTTTAATAATTTTTTTAATCCAATTCCCCATGACTCAGTCCCTGCTTACACAATGAGAACATCTTTCTGGCCTATTGCTTTTGAAGGCAGAAGGAAAAAACTAAACCTCTTTCTCCCTCCTCCCCTTCCCCAAAGCACACTTGTGAATTTTCTGACGGCACATTCTTCTTTTGAAAAATGAAGGTTTGTCAAAACAGAAGAGTTTTGAGGAGCCGAGTCAATTTTGTTGACTCTTCAAAGCTCAGTCTCTTGCCAGTTCAGCTTCTCACAGGCTGAGAAGTGCCAGGGCCTAGAAGCTGTGGCTGAATCAGTCTCATCAAAATCTTTTTAACTCTGAGCTTCTTATTAGCCCACCAGGCAAGCAGCCAAAGCTCAGAGATGCAAAGGGAAGCTGGTCAGTTGTTTTTAAACACTATTCTACTCCCCTTAGAACTTTTGTTTCCAGGAAATTGAGTAATAGTAAGTTTCACTCCAATGCAGAAAGATTTTGTTTGGTTTTTCTCTTTGTACATGGAAATCTCAACACTTTAAGATCTTTAACCATATAAATAAGCATATAAAGGCATGAAAAGGCAGTCTTCAAGCTATCATCTACTCAGCAAGAACGTAGGCAACAGCAGACCATTTGGTTTAAAAGTCTGTAAGTACAGTCTGTGCTCTTCAAGCACCCTTCCCTTCTGCCAGGACAGAAAGTCTCAAAGCATCTATGAGGTCTGCAGGATCTATTTGCCCTACCTTTAAACAGAGGCCGCTGCTGGCATATTAGTCTTTCAATAGAATATTTTTCCACTTATGCTTTATACTCAAATGTGCAGTATCCCTTTTTTCACCCCCTTTAAGTTACAGAACCTTTTCAACATAAAATAACAAATAATTCACTTAGGAAGGCAATCTCAATACAGCAACACTCTTGGCATCATCAGGACAGATCTGTAAAGCCCTTGCAACGTAGCTTTATTGGGAATTCACTTTCACGTGCAGCTGTACCACACACATAGCAATGTTACTCAGTGTTTGTGAAGGCCACAGGAAACATCCCATTGCACAGTGATTAACACCAGCAGGCAAAACCTAGATAAACCCATTTTGTCCTCTCTGTACCAGAAGCTGGACAAGCTAATTTGCACAGCTAGCTTACCCCCATCTTTAAAAGGGGACCTGGGCTGACGAAAGACTCCCTGCCGAGCTCCTGTTTGGTTCCCTGCTGGCACAGCTATTATTTCTCACATTATTTCTGTTACAATAACATCTAAGAGCTCCAGCCCTTGATGGGGACCCCACTGTTACCCAGCGTACAAACACGCAAAAGACGACCAGTCCTTGTAGCAACAGAGCCTTGCTACTGAGCTTGAAGCAAACTGACAGAGAAACAGGTTTTCCCTCTTATATTGAAGGTAGCTCCCTGCTGACAAACACAGAACCCTGGGAATTCGAGGTCAGATCCTGTAGGTGTTTTTACCAAGAAAAGGAGCAAATCAACCGTGCAGTACGGGCAAAGACAGAATGAAAGCAAGTAAGATGATGGCTTTCCTGCTTATGAATGGTAAGGGATTTCTGAGCACTTCCACGAGTACCAGGATAGTGCTGAATACTTGCAGGAAACAAATAATGTGACCTGGTGGCTTTGTTCACAAATCACTGTGCACTGCAGTCAGTCAGCTCTACCAAATGCAATACCACGTACATCCCTCACGTAAGGTTCCTATTCACTTCTTGAATCTGAAGCTTACTATTTGCAATATTATAAAGCAAGACACCTAGAAGGCCTTTTGATGTGATTAGAAAAGAGATGCAGATAGAGATGAGCCTGAAAGAATGACCAAACCCCATGCTATTTATTTAGTATTGTTAGTTTAAAAAATTGCTTGGACATGCTGTCAAAGCTGATCCAGGAAAAAACTGTCTCGAGCACTCCTGAAATTGTCTAAGTGGCAAGATCAACCGACATCAAGGAAAAAGCTTTCAAATGACTGGAAGTATTTAGGAATAAAATAAATGAACTGTCTTCAGGACTGTTTTATACAGTAATACTTGTATCTTGACTGGTACAAATACCTCTACTGTAGACAGAGTCCTTCACTGGGAGATCTGGTTTTGTTTAAATACGATATTTGATGTTCTATTTCTGCAACTGGAAAGATAGTCAACATTTCTACCCGATTACAGCATATGAAAGTTGCCTGAAAGAAGAGGTTCTGTGGCAACAAGCTCTGTGAAAATGGAGTATTGAATCTGCAGCAAACATTTGAGTTAATTAAAAAATACAAACCATAAGGCCATGTAAAATAAAGGGAAATACGGGGGGGACAGTGTTGATAGCTGGCTTAACCCAGACAGTACAGAATCTATTTTAAACCATTAAAGGAAATCAGCATCTTCCTAAGTTAGAGGAACCGGTGTCATCAGGCTGGAGCAGAGCATTGGAACAGGAGTGACTTGGAATTGCAAGGAAAACTGGTACTCCCTTACCCGGCCTGTCATTCAGTGGACAATACCAGGCGATATGACAGCCCATGGCATTTCATCTTTATTTTGTCAGCTTGAATCTACCTCAGATCAGCAATGGCCAGGAATAGCTGCTGCTTTAATATCAGTCCAGACTTCCTTCTCTACTCAGCACCAAAATAGTGATCCTGCCGAACACCACTAACTTCTTAAGGGTTTTCTAAGTAAACAGTGCTGGCAAAAAGACCCCCACAAACCAAAAGAAGTGCTTCTATTTTTCTCCTCAGAAAATACAGTTTTGTTGAAAGTTCTACTGCTTCATTTTCTAACATTATTAATTTGAAGGATTCAACCTTTTAGAGACACATTTCAAGTTATTAAAAAATATAGTATTTCATTGCTTCAAATCATATTTTTGTGAAAGGAATCTTATCTTTCTGTAGGAAAAAAAGCCTTTTGCTCCAAGTAAAAAACAAGTGCAAATTTAAAACTTCCATAATATCCTAGAGATGTTCTGTCAGCTGCAAAAATACATGGAGAAATTTCCGTCTATCTGAAGGAGGGCAGGTTGTCTGCAATATGACATCATTGCCAGATGCACTTAGTATCTTGGATGGCAGTCTCGTCTAAGTATGAACTGAAAACATTACAGCCTTTGGTATTCCTTCATCTCTTTGTAGGTCAAGACTGAGACCTGCACTGCCATTTCACAGGCAGTTATCTGCTTTGTGACTGAAAGGAGGATTTTATTCTTTAAGACTATCAGTTGGGCACCCTTACAGGCAACAAAGAAAAAAAAAATAAAACAGTACAGCCTAACCTTCTTATCAAGGGCATTGCTGAAGTGGAACAAAAGTCTAGCAGCTCTGCAATGGTTAGTTTTGGACCAGGCACAGGTAACACAGGCCTTGATTTATGAGGATCCTGATGCAAATTCTGAGCATCTCCTTTTACAGTCCAGCAGTACCTGAAAGCAGTGGGGTAGGGAGGGGTAGCCGAAGCTGCTCTGCTCTAGCCCTGTTCACAGACCATGCACTGCAGTCTTCACAACCGCACAGCCTTTGAATTCCTTGCGCAGACACAGACAATCAGACTTGCTGTGGACTTTGTTTGGCAATTGATAGAGTTGACGGTCCAGTCACAATGACACTTGTTTCTTGCACTTGCTGAACTACGCAGAAGTTCATTAGACTAACAAAGAAGGCGAACCCATGCCTGTGCTGCAGTTGAGCAGGATAACTGCAGGGGGTGTAGAGATGCAAGCAGTAGTTGGCTTCGTTACCGACAGCAACGCAGCCGCAGCAATGGGCGTTTCAGGGCACAGGAGATAATCTGGTACTCTGGGTAGAAAGCACGGGTCTGCGAGGGGCAGAAGAGAAGGACTACATTCAGCCCTGCCTGGCACAGCTTACTGCATCAACCCCTCCCACAATCGGGTCATCAGTGCCACTGGTACCTAACCCCACTGAATCGAACTAGATTGAGCGTGACTGCACAGGAATCATTGCAGGGTATACATAGTAAGTATTAATTTGTTTTGCTTTAGTGTTCAAGACTGAGAACAATGCTAGAAGGCGCACCCTCTATTCTCAAAGAGCATAATCTCAAAAAAAAAAAATCTCATTCATGAAATGTAAGGTCTAATAATTTTTTTCAAATAGATGAAGAAGCTATTACAGCAAATTCGACGCTTTGAAGTTTTATTCTAAAACTTTTCTTGTAAGAGTGGTAATTTTTCTTAATGTTACTGCATATTTTCTTTCTGCATTTGTTGCTGAGAGAGGAATACTAGCTGATAGTACAGTGAAATTGTTGCCTCAAGACAAATTGGCATTCATCATTCAAGCAGAAAAATAAATTAAGTGCAACATTTAGGCACTCTGCATTAGGTTGTTAAAAAAATCAACAAAGAGAAAACAAATGTTATGTCAACTATCAACTATAGAAACTGAATACACGAGTAAAGTATTTCACCAGTACTTATACTGCCATGTAATTCACTGTAATTCACTTAAAAGTACAAAGGCTTTCAATAGTTTTTGTTGGAACCAGCAATCAACTTTACATTCGGATAGACATATATGGGCTTGGTAAATCCTAAAAACTACACTCACCCTTTTAATATTTCAATTTGGTATTTAAAAATAGTGATAGCAATATTATTATTATTGAAAACTTTTAGGCACGATTATGATTTTCCCTACAGTCTGGTAGATTATATTACTGCTTTACCTTGCCTTTCAAGAATGTCTTTCATCATAAAGGATTCAAGAGTGGTTACACATTTTACAGATGCACAAAGCAGACTAAGACAGATCATTTCACACACCAGTAGAATGAGGCCATCTCTGCAGCGGAGAGTGCTGATTTTACTTTCCTCAAATATTGTAGAACAGGAAAGGGGACGGGAAAATTCTAACATAATGAAGTTCACTACTGGGATATCTGTCACTTGGCACAAGTCTTATCGGCATTTATTGCAGAGAACATATTCCTTGTCACTTGTACCCCATGAGCAACAGGTATTACTGTTGTTGGACATTTTGCAGCATAGCAAGGTGCTTTGATAAATTTTACCATGAAAAAGATTGTGCAATTTTCCAATAATTCACATAGTTTCATGTGCATCAGTACTGATTTTCAATCCCTATCACTCTGCCAGGGCCATCAGCATTCTTTAAGATTCCCTCAATCCCCACCCTGGATTAACTTAATTTTGCATCATTAGAAAATGTTGTCACCTTTCCACTCATCCTCTTTACCCGATTACCAATAAAAACATTAAGTGTCACTCCGCACACAAAAGGACCTCCTCCTCACGCCTTCTCCATTATTTGACTCCTATCCAGAGCTCTGCTCCACAAGCGAGCACCAGCCAAACTGACTTCCTCCAACGCAGCTGGGGCTGGTACCACTTAGACAAGGCCTAAATGTTTGCATGGGTGGCCATGGAAGCAACTTTTAATCACATTTTCACTTTCAAAATTAATCTTTTCCTCTTTTGTCATTTTACCACAACTCAAAGGTTTAGCGGACTAGTTCAGGTTTGAATTAGAAGTGTGATATTTGCGGCATGCCTAGTACATACTTATTTTATTCAAGGCACATAGACACAATGTAAAGTCCTATAAACTGACCCCAGCAATCAGCATGCGAGGAGTATGTTGCTTTCTATTTTCAAGCCTTTTTGACAACACAGGATGAGGCATATAATCTTCGACACTCTTAATGTCTTAAACAGAGCCAATAGATAACTGAAACATCCTAGCTGCAGGTGAACCAAGTGTCTTAGCATGTTATATCATAATGAAAAATTTTGAGGGGAATTTGTTTCAGGACAATCGGAGGCTTCAGGATAATTAGAGGGCTGCTTCTATGGGCTGAGAGCTACAAGCTTACTTACAAACCTGATGTTCTCATTGCTGGGACTGAGAAAGGGTTAATCCTCAGAAGTAATTCAAAATAGAGATGTGACAACAGTGTGACAGAAACTCTCATTCTCCTCCGTCCCCCAGACAGCTCTAACTTTCATCCAGTGCAGGTGCCATGCTGCCTCCTGCTCTGTGGGGCAATACCTCCGTTACCAAGAAGGCGCTCATGCCTACGTCTCCTTCTGCCTTTCAGGTCATCTCACCCCCTCTTTCCTCATAGGAAAGAAAAAACATATATGACTTCTCCCCAATTGTTCATTTCTGCCTGACACCAAAGGAGAAATGAACATGGCAATTTTGTGATTACCATGTAATACTTCCTTAGTTTTGTCCCTCATAGCCTTTCCCCTAAATATGTATGACCTGGTCTTCTCAGGTCACTACTCCTTTATGCTTCTCAACACATCACTGCGACCTTGTATGTGCTCCATATCTCTTTAGAGTCATATCTGTGCTTCCCCTAGGGCATATTAATTCACCACAACAATCTTGGTTAAGCAACAGTCACATATTCTGGGGTGGTTTGCCAAGCCCTGAAAGAGTCAAAAACCTGTATGATACACCCGTAATATACAATCCCAGTGACCAGTAACAAACATGAGTTAGGTTGTGCAACTATTTTCACTTCATGCATTTAGCAGGGCAGGAAAAGTGCCTGTTATTGCCCATAGGATAAATCAAAGAACAGGGTTTAAACATGTTTCTTCTTAACAACAACAACAACAATAATAATAAGAAATATAATTTAATCTCTGAAAGCTTAGGTTAAAACTCTTCTCTGCCTAGAACTCAGGGCAGTAACCACCCTTCTTTCCCATCAGGAAATAATAATTTTAAGAACAGAGTACTTAAATGTAAGTAGCTCCATGCATTCTCTCTACATGTCATCAGGTCACGTAACAAGAAGATGAAGCTTAACAGAGAAGACGGTGATGAGGTGAGCTACAAGAGAGGGGAAGAGAGAAATTAAGGGGGCAATAGCTGAGCCTATGTCTCTTCAAAAAGAAAAAGGGGCCAGAATGAGAGTCAGAAGAGAAAAGATAGTCTCATCTATTAAGACTACATCTCTTTTCCAATTCCTTGTGGTGTTCTGAATGACAAAAATTAAAAAAAAAGTAGAGAATCTGTGCCAGAAGAGGTCTTAAAAATATGAAAAAAACATAGTAACTCTGCAAGTGTATGGATGTGATTTGTCCTCTCCTTCTGCTTCCCAAGATCTATTACAGTGGGGCTGTACTTGCAAAGTCCAGTCACATTTTACCAGGTCAGAAGAGGTACTCATTAAGCATTCAATATTCTTTTAAAGGGAGCCAACAGGTGGGAAAGCTGCACCTACCAGAATGTATCAATAGCATGCAAGGAATTTGGACAGATGCCATGTTTTGGCATGAAATAACTGAAATAATAGACTTGCTGAGCTACTAAACCGTGCTGATGCAAAGACAGTGTCATGTAAAAACGTCATCCTTCTCCTGCTTTCCCTTGTTTTCTTTTTCATCTTTTTCAATCTTATGTCACCGTTCTTCTTGTACTGCTTTTTGCTGATAGCCTACCCTGGGCAATTTCTCCACCACTTGTCTGACAGATGGAGTGCTGTGGCCTTCCTCCATGTTCTGTTCTCCCTGTACATAGATATATACTCATACTTTGTAGAGAGATTCAGGAGTCAAATGAAAAAAGTTCAGTTGCTAACTCTTTCCTCTTTTGGTCTCAGGCAACTTGACACAGACCATACACAACCTCCCTGTATCAGGGGAGAGATTACTTTGAGCCAGAAGAGGTGGAAAAAGTTTTAAGCTCACACTATGGCTGTACAGGAAATTTGCTATGCTTTTTTAAATGAGAAGGGTCTTATAATTTCCCTGCTTCAAGGTGATTATCCTAAAGTAACGTATGGTGAATGAAAAATGTTTGGTTGGTGAATAATTTGAATATTTTCCTTTGCCTGTAAATCTGACCTTTATAATGAACACTGCTGTACTAAAAAGGTTCTGCATAACCAAAACACTGTACAGCCAACATCTGTTGTTCAAAAGACCTGAGGGGTAGAAAAAAATTCACAGTAAATCATTTGACCTAAATATGTTTTGCTCCGTGGTATAAAATATACTTTTACTGTCTGACTTGCTGAATTCCTCTTGCCTTGTTGTGACACTGTTTGTTAATAGAAGGGTTCAATTTATGTAACCTTTATGTTCCATGTTGTAACTAATTGTTATTCTTTAATAGTCTATACGTCATTTGTCACATAGTGAACTGTAGATGCTGAAGACAGATGGATCACCAGATGGACCCTGGGAAGGATTGGTTAAAATGTCAGTGATAAGCTAACAAAATGAAATGCAGTAGACTGAAGAGACTATTCAGCTGAAAAGCCTGTCTACAGAAATGGGGTTTGTATTATTCACATTCATTAAAGTGCACTTCAACCATGCTGTTTTGACATTTTCTGTTTTGAGACTTTTCAAAGCAGCCATAGGGTTTTTTTCCCTTCCTCAAACACTTGTTTGATGATATAGGTTGGCAAAAGTGACCCTAGCTTTTAGAGGTGATCACTTTCTCCATCAAGGAACTTAACGACAGTTATATTCAGCCATTGGATTCACAAGTGCACCGATTCAGAGCTTGAACAAAAAGTCCATGCATGCATGAATTGCTTGCAAATGATTGCTTGCTTCTGGTAAACTAGCATGACTTAGATTTCCTGTTTCTGGCTGTGTATATATTTCGTAATACTAATTACAGTAGCTTCTTTGGGTCTACCCATGAAAATTTCATTACATAAATGCAAAAATCTTGAGTGGGATCAGAATCTTAGACACAATGCATATACCTTCTAGTAAACCAGCAGTAGGGAGTGAGCTAAGATCGTCTAGGGAAGACTTTACACAGAAGCTCTGCTGCAAAGCAGGAACAAACAAAATGCAGAGATTTGCCCAGTTCTTTATTTCAAGTGGTTCCTCATCCATTGTTTGAAGAATGTATCTTTTTCTGTGGAATATAGCAAAAAAAAACCAGTCTCTTACAACCGTAGCTGTGATTCTTTACCAATGCCATATGTCTGATCTGTCTGTGACTTCATAAGGGATATTTTTATGGTCCCAAGCACAAATCAGTTGTCATCAGAGAAACATGAAAATCTCATTTTTACTGAGTTACTAGATATCTAACGGCTACCATGAATATTGCCAAATAAGTGAATCAGGAAATGAAAACAAATTATGGGAAATTTGGGCATTGAGAGTAATTCTCCATTTTGCTGTAATTTGAAAAAATTCCCAGGGTTAAATAAACTGTTGTTGAAGAAGAGTTTTTGACTGTTAATTTTTTCTTGCTTTACATTTGGAAATTTTTGAAATCAGAATTGGCTTTACTGAAAATGTTTTAAAATTGGAAAAAAAAACCCCAAACAACTCTGACATGTTTGTCATCTGACAAACAAACCCAGAGTTATTAAGACCAAAAAAAATGTGAAACCATTTCAAAGCATGACAGTGAGGTAGGCTAACCTTATGGATATGTCATCTAGGGATGCACTGTTATTTCACATCACTTGAGATCTCTTAAGTATTTCTAAAAGGCATGCTGCACCTACAAAAACAATAACAAGCTAGCTAATGGGGCAAAATATATTATGCAGCAGTTTAAAGAAGATAGTCATAATAGCTATAACATTCCTTTTTGTTAAAAAGCACCATAAATCAATTTGACATTTTCTACCAGAAAACAATAAAGCACAGAATGAAGTTACACACACACATGTTCATATTTCATCAAAATGATGGAGCGTTGCAAAAATTCTAATGGAAGACCGTGCAAAATCCAGAAGCATAAAATGTGTACCACTCTATGTCCAAATATATCTAAGCCCAAAAGGATGGAGGTGGTTTCCTTATGATCTAAAAAAATTATGACTCTCAAAATACTAGTGTTTTCATTTTCCACATGTTGCATTTACACAGCGTACACACTGCTCCTTGGATTTTGTGTCCTTAAGTTGTCACCATAAATTTAAGACACTGTACATATCTAGTTTACATAATGTTACAGTTGCCTCATATGGCAGGAATTTTTATTACCATCCAGTAACTAAAACAACTGAGATCAAATCCACTGGCATCAGTAATGCTTTCTAGTGCAAAACTGCATTTTGCTCAGAAGCACAAACATGGATCCAGGGACAAAGGTTCAGACTCCAGAGTCTGTCAAATCAGATTCTCAAGCAAAACACAGCAAAGGTATTTCTCATTGCTTTGAAGGTGGCCATGAAAGTTAACCCTGGGTTTACAGCATCAGCCTCAATTGTTTGGCGACCATCAGAATGCCATGTGGGTATGGTCCCATCGTCTTTATTGAGCGGAAAACGTGCCTTGGGAAGTTTCCTGCTTCTACTTGCTCATTCCCATTCACAAACTGCAAAAAACAAGCTAAGCAAACATTTTTGAAGGTGTTCCTTGTTCTGTTTGCTTTGATTCTGTGTCCCACATTAAAGTCCTGACCCCTAATTGGACAGATGAAATGGCAGTAAACTGTGACACAGGGCAAGAAATGATTTTATAATCTTATAGCATTATCACTCTAGAGGATACCTAAGAATAGAGAAGTTTTATTATGGTGACACAAGAGTAAAAAGACATTATGGTATTCAACACAGAAAAATAAATATTAAGCTGCCAGAAGAGATGTTCTGTAATAACGTTCCATTTTATCTGTTCACTATTACCAAAGTCACTTCCAGCAAATCCTTATCACCTCAAAAGAATTTCTACAAAATTTACTAATTGTTAATATTCAAAATTACCTAAGCAGACTCCCCACATTTCATTTGCCATAGCTGGGATGAATTCAGATCTATGGTATTTTGCAGCAGGGCAGACTATATTTTCCATCAAATGTAGCTTGAAGTTATTTGCTTCATAATAAAAAATTCTGGCATCTCATACCGTTCTCAATTAAATGGGGAATGCAAAAAACAGTGTGATTTTTAATCGGTAAATCAGAGTCATATTAGGGGAACTAATAGGATTTGAACATGACTCATGAGTTCTAGTGTGAAGTTCTTGATTGCTATTTTGAAGTATCAGATTTTTTTGAAGCAGAAAAGGATTTAAAAACTTAAAAGTCCTCTGATAACAGCTTCTTCTGAAGAAATATCCAGCGAAAGTTTAATATGTTGTGAAGATCACATTATTATCTCTTAAAGTATACCACGTAAACACTTGAAAAAAATCACACAAAATTTATTATAATAGCATAGTCAATGCAGATTTATAGCAATAAATCGTAATAGAACAGATTGATACTGCAGATTTATGGCAATAATAATTTCACTTTGCTTTCATGTGTTAAAAATGCTTCACACTGACAAACCACCCTGACAAACACCACAGTTTCTAACTGTGTACATACATACAGATATACACACACACGCATATGCAAACTAGCTGAATATATGTGTGTATACACATTCATACACACATACAAAATCATCCACTGTGGATCTAATTTACTGTGCTGGTGATGACAGTGGGCAGCAGCTATGCATAATCTCTGATAACATGACAGAATATCAGACTATATAATACTACAGATCACAAAAATAATTTCCTAGTCTTGGGGAGCTGGAAAAAGGATAACAGTTTTAGAGATACATAGCCATGCATATCCCAGTGGTGTACGTAACAGCCTTTCAAAGGAGATTCTGTATCAGCTACACATTTTGAAAATACAAACTCTTCCGGTTAGTTTGTCACATTTCATTAGTAAAGATAACTATAGATTCAGCTTTCAGTCAAAAAAAATTACTATATTTGAAGATACCGAGACAAAAATAATAAAGTAAGCAACACTTCAATAATCCTAATTGTTTTGAATGACAACCTAAGAGTAACAACTAGAGTCTCATTTTTTCTAATCCTTAATGGCCCATCATAACAAATCTATATACAGAAGAAGCATCAAAACCAATTCTGTCCTGGAGAAAGTTACGTGCTCATTTTCCTACCCATTTCTGTTAGCAAAGATATTACACTATGCAAACCACAACTATCTTAGTCTTGGCTTACAGAGCATTGATGAGAACATTGTTTCAGTGCTTTAAAGGGAACAATGGACAAAATTTCAAAACTGCTTCTGTGCAAATTAAGACCTTAATTGCATAGGTAGTTTTCAAGAATATGACCTAGATTTTTATGGAAATGGTCTTCTAGGTCTGAATTCCTGTAGAAGAGACATGGATCTCAGTAATAGCAGGATTTATAAAAAGCTTAACTTTAGATCTGAACATTGATCTAAATTCAGAATCTTCAGGAAGTTAACTCTTTATGAAACTACCTTCTTCCTCCAGAGCACACACTTCGTTTATAATCATGACCTCTTCCAGAGTAGCTATCTACCAACTGCAAATGACCAGTTTACATACAAGGTGCTTAATATTAACGCTATATAAGTAGTTTGTCAGGAACAGTAGGAGAACAAGACACCAGATGATATGACACCAGCTAGGACTTTTTACATAAGCATAGATAGCATAATTGCCAAGACTGAAATGTAGCCAAGAATACAGGATTAATAGGATACTTTTAACACTGGGCAATAAGAACCTTAATTATCATAAGCACTAAGTACTAGCAATATGCAAACTTTCTTATTGCAAATTAGGATGTGTATAAAGCATTTATGGATGTACACATACCTGTGAATAACTGAGATCCAAAACATGAATAACATGCAATGTATAATTCTGTGGAAGACCTTATTTTTCCTCAGCAGACCTTCCTTTCTAGGCTCTGCTCTGCTGACTCTACCAAAGGCCAAGCGGAAGAGCCAGCTGCCTTTCAATCCAGCAGCAGCAACACAAGAATGTGCGTCCTATGCAAGATCTAAGCTCAGAATCTTCAACAAGGTTTTGTTGCTTTCCATTCACATCTCTCTCCGACCTCCTTTTTCAACAGTTATAAATCTGCTTTTTACACTCAGAATAACAATCTCATTGCTTCTTCCCTTAGCCCATTCTAACCCAAACAAACACCTGGGCATTGTCCCATCATAAAATAATACTTGGGTAATTTCTTAAATTGCCTAGAGCTTTTTGCATCTTGCATGTATAAATCTGGGACCAGCACTAGTCAGGAGAATGAAATACCCTTGCTGGTTGCAGGCTGACCCCCTCAGAGTGTGGCCAAGGTGCAGGAAAGACATTACTTCTAAAGAAAAGGAGTAATGCACTGCAGATAGAGAACTAAAGCAGAGAGCATAAAAATGTTTTTCTTGCTAATCCCTGGAAAGCCCTACGAATTCTACCACTCCTATGAAACAGTAAATTAGAAATCAACGTAAAATGAAAATTAAAATTAGAGTCAGACTCAGATTAGAATTTCAAGGTGCAGATTCAAGGTTTTCGTTTGCCTATTCAGGTTTGCAGATGCGTTCCATTCAAACAACAATAAATCCCCCAAACCCTCAAGTTTCAGGATTTTAAAATCCAGAACTATTCCTGGGCAATGAAAGACAAACTAAGCAATAAAATTAGTTGAAAAAAAATTTCCCTCAATGCACTATGGTTCCTCCCCTAATCTGTGAGCCACCACGGTGCATCACTGGAGTCTAAATTCACCTGCAGACATTCCCTTGTAGGGCAGGTCATTGCTGTGTTCCCCAAAAATCTGCAAGAGGAGAAGGAGAGAAATTCATGACTACTGTGCTCTGCTACAGATCAGGGACATGTATAACTCTAAAGTATGCCATAAAATCAGGGTCAGGAAAGATGGTGATCCTCTACTGTACACCTCCACACAACAACCTCAATACATGGACAACAGCAACAGTGACCATAAGGCAAGCTAAGCATTTTCCATCAGTACAGCAGGCAAAATGAGAAGTCTCCCACTGTTTATGAAGTAGCAAAGATAATACAGAGAGGCTGAAAACCCTGAAAGCATCCACAAAATCAATACAGTTGGGGGATACAGGAGAAAAATTAAATGGCTGCTGAATCGAGACATTTTGAGCAGTTGTTAGAATTAGTCCCACAAAAATATTGGGAAATGAACATACGCACTAGTGTCACTTGTAAAATTCCTCTGATGTTTGATAACATCTCTAAAATTTATAGACTTTTCGGCTGTGTCCCTAAAAATAGCATCAATGGCATTGCTATCTTTTGCATTACTTTATAGGATTAAATATATTATAATTCCATGGAGAGCTCTGCATTTGCATTTAGTCTAATTCTTGGAATGGAAATTTAGTAAAGCTTTCACAAGCCTAATAGAAAAAAGATGATGAATCCAGTGTATCACAGTTCAACATGCTGCTTGGGCTGGGAAATGAAAAAATGGATACTAAGAAGAGACAGTGGCTTTCCCTTAAAAAATATCAATTCTTAATTTTTATTATTCATTACATGTAAGTAGTAGCGTGTGCAGGCTGTAACAACGTAAGGCCCATTGTAGGAGGCACAGTACAAACATGTAGAGCAGAAGGGACTCCACCCTCAACAGCCTCCTCTGTGAGTGCATATGCAGGCGGTATTTTTCAGAGGGATGTTAGTGAACACACTGCACGCTTCAAACTGACCATTGTACCAAACCCAAGCTAATGAACTGCGTTGAAGGTTAAAAAAAATTGTCCTGGTTTTGGTTGGGATAGAGTTAATTTTCTTACTAGCATCTGGTATAGCTTTGCATTTAGGATGAGAATCATGTTGATAACACACTAATATTTTAGTTGTTGCTAAGTAGTCAAGGACTTTTCAGCCTCTCATACTGGCCTGCTAACAAGAAGGTGGGGGCGGGGGGACCTAAGAAGCTGGGAGGGGACACAGCAAGGGCAGCTGACCCAAACTGGCCAAAGGGATATTCCATACCATATGACAACTTGCTCAGCATATAAATCTGGGGGAAGAAGGAGGAAGGGGGCGTTTTGTCTTCCCAAGTCACCAAGTCACCATTACGCATGATGGAGCCCTGCTTTCCTGGAGACAGCTGAACACCTGCCTGCCGACGGAAAGTGGTGAATGAATTCTTTGGTTTGCTTTGCTTGCGTGCTTAGCTTTTGCTTTACTTACTAAACTGTCTTTATCTCAACCCACGAGTTTTCTCACTTTTATTCTCCTGATTCTCTCCCCCACCCCACTGGGGGAGAGCAAGTGAGCAGCTGTGTGGTGCTTAGGTGTCAGCTGGGTTAAACCATGACAAAAAGCCTTCTTAATACAAGCTTGTGTCTTCTAGACAGGGAATGGACAAATCTTGCATACCCTGAATAGCCAAAGCAGGAAAAGCATGGCAAAGAAACCAACCTGGAAGCGCAAAGCCAAACTGATGAAACTCATTCAGCAAGTAAGCAGCAGTCACAAACGGAGCCAGTGCCCAAGCTGCCACTGCTGTATAGTGAGACTAAATCAACACTAAGGAGAAGCACTTCACAGTAGCTCAACAGTCCTGGTTCCTGGCCCTGTGAACTAGCTGTGTCTCAGACTGCAGAGAAGGTATCTGAGTAACCAATTTGGAAACTAACAGGGCACCATCACCAATTCTCTGCCCACGTACCTAGGTTTTCTGCAGCAGAAAATCCAGGTGCACAGAAGAACGGAACACCACTTGCTCTGCTCCTGTCACAAAGTTGAGACACAGCAAAGGCGCCTTCAGTGACAGGATGAGGTGCAACCACTGAAATACCTTTATCTGTGGACTTTCTATAGATTCCGCACCCACTCACGGGCATGCTGTATTCCCATATAGGCAAATAGAGTACCATTCTTAAACACACACTGAAAAATTTACTGTCATATCCAGGTCCCCAGGATATGTAAACAAGTGCTTATGGATTAGAAGACTGAAGAACTTTCAAATTCAACATCCTACCTCCAACAGATGCCAGCTGTGAAGACTTCAAAAAGAGTGTAAAAACCAGGGCAGTCCAAGTGTGATCCTTCCCTCATTAGGGAGGTTTTGCCATCCACTGGAAAGAAGATTTCTGCACTACACCATGATGACTGAAGGCTACCAATTGCTAATTTAAAAAATTTTTTTTAACTCATTATATCTTGCCTGTACTATGGTGATGAGCTCCAAGATTTAATTATCTGGTGTGCATAAAAGGTACTTTCTTTTAGTAGTTAAATCTGATACCAGATTATATCGTTGTTCTTTTCTTTGTATTCAATATTGTGAGAAATAGTAAATAATCACCCCCTCCTATTCACCTCTTATTCTCCTATTCACTTTCTCTGAATGCAATACCAGATTATTCACTCAGATATCCATTGCTTTAAAGTTAAACTGTCATTATTGCTCAGGGTAAAAGCATTTTTTTTAAAGTTTTCTCATGCCAGAAACATTCACAAGGATTTTTAATATCCTTTGCGAGATTGTCTCTGTACATATTTGTAATTTGCACATTTTGATTTTTAATAAAAATGGCAAAACCATACCATCTGCATAACACAGATACAGCCTAGTTTCAGCTCTCATTTATTATTAACAGATAGAATTCAGTTATTTATGAGAATTTTCTTATTCACTTCTGCACATGCCTCTTCAGTTTTTTAAGAAAAAACAACTAAATCTGTAAAACAATTTCAAGAACAATAGTTTTAGATTTTTAATACTCTGCAAAAGTTACTTTTGATAACTGCAAATATATAAAGATGTTTGAGGTCTCAGTTTTTTCTTCTGCTTTAGATCTTCACCTATACTCTAAGATTAGGAAAAGATTAGATAAGATTAGACTTCTGTTTGTACTCACACCCTGATCAGTTATAACAATTGTCATTTCAACAATATCTAACTGTTGTCAATTTATCTGAGTCTTGCACACTGCGTAATTCATTAGAGGACAAAACAAGATGTTACCTGCCACAGAAAATTTTTTTTCCACAGTTTGGTTGTTTGTTTTGGTTTTTTTTAAAGGTAGTACCAGATCTGCATTTCACATAAATCACTAGAGATCTCTTGATATCACCAAAGCCATGCCCTTTTAAAACCTGGGACATTTTTGCTTTACAGGGTCTTTAAAGATGCTCAAAAGACAGGAGACATACTGCAATGAAGATGGCTAATTTTAGGTCCTCTCCAGCATGTGCACCGAGGAACTAAGAAATATGTGGTTAGATAATTCTGCTCATCCTACTAAAGGGGAATCTGCAATAGCTAGGTCTCCATAAATGTGATGAGTTTCTGTTTCGGCATCTCAGTAAATGTCCATCCCACTGCTGACTTCCCTGATTTTGTTCCTGTGAACTGACGGATGTGGTCACCCACAGACTGTAAGAACATAAGACTGCCCATATCAGCTCATCTAGGTCAACGTCCTGTCTTTAGCAGTAGCCAAAAGTGAACATGATACAAACAGAAAATATATACGGGATGTTTTCCCATATATATTCCCAACTTTCAATCATTTTGAGACTGAGCAGGCTTTCTGAGCTTAGACACAGCCTTCAGCTTAGAGGTCAATGCAGCTGTTGAGTCTGCACACATTTATACCAGCACAATGAAGGTTTTTTTAGTAATACAAATAAGAGAAGAGAATGGGATTCACACTCCATTGTGAATGTCACTTTAACTGGTCACACAACAGGATCTATAAAAAGACCTAAGTTTTTTATTTGGCTAAGGGGAAAGGAAGCATGAGTGGCACTGAATGAAAAAAAACCAAACACCTTCATGTATTACAGGGCCCTGGTGGTTTCAGCATCAGAGCCATCGGTACGCAAAAAAGATCTGCTGGCCTTATGAAAACCTAAGTAACTTAACCATCACCTTCATCAATCTCCAAACCCTGAACAAGGCTTGCAAATTCAGCTTGATAAGCAGAACTAATGGTGAATACTCTGACAAGGCTTTTTTTTTCCCATGAGAGAAAGCTGATGAGTTGAAATGAAAACATTTCGTGGAAGTCTTGATTTTAATAACATTTTTAGGGAAAATCGGTCCTCAGCCCTGACGGGATATTAAGTGCAGGACAGCCAATACCTCTGACCACTAGAACTTCATTTAGTTTCTAATTAGCCCACATTGCTCTGGCTGAGTCTGACTGGGAAACTAGACCTGTTTTGCATATCCCAGTAAGTATCCACTCATCCTATAAACTACTCTTGCATGTTTTTTCTCTCTTCTGTCAGAACTCTACTACTTTATACAAATAATATTTATTATTTAAACCCAGAGAAAGAGAGGGCACAGCTCCAGATGCAGTTGAAGATGGGACACTGAGGTTCAGCTCCGTGCTCAATGAATGCTCATTTGTATCCACTAGGAAACTCAAGACATCCACAGGACAGCTGAAACAGCCTCAGGAACATGGCCTTCATCTTGGACTCTGGCCACCCAGGGTCAAACTGTCAGTCCAAACCAGGCAGAACAAGGGTTTGGAGTGTAGCCTCTGCGATCCCAAGGGCTGTTCCTGTCCCTCAGGGCTGTTTCCCTAGAAAATGAAGCAGGATAAGGGTAAATGAGGCATTGAAACCAGGAAATGCTTTGTGAGATAGGGAGTTTGTGAAGAAGGGAGGAAAGAGCCTTCTCCTAGGGGAAAATGCTGCAGTCCTTGGGGGCACTGGAATTTGAAATAAATTGTTCATAGATTGATTTGATTTCAACTTTCTGTCTATTGAAGCAGGCACTTCATTTAATAGAATCCGTAATGAATGGACCCCTGCAGGGCTCACACAGGTCATATTCTGAGACTGCTTTCTTCTGTGACTTATTTTGAATGTTTTCAGGTCCTGATCCAGTGAGATTCGGAGGTAGTTCTTGAGAGGCTCTAAGCTCTTTGAACACACATTGCAGTCAACAAAAGCAAAGGCACTCAGTATCTCTCAGGAACAGGCTCTTATACATTAAGGGCTGCAATCATTTCAAAGCATGAGGGAGTTTGGTACTTAGTTCACCTGCATATTGATGCAGAACATAGACATTAAGTATAAGGCAGCTAAAGGCAATTATTCTGATCATTAAAAATTCTAATCAGAATAACTTTGAATTTTGTATTATGCTACAGATAGGAGAAACACAATCAAGAACTAGTCACCTTCCCATTTTCAAGGAGGCTTGTACATTTTGAAGCACTAAATACTAACCTTCAGCTACTTTGTGCAAGTTTTTGTTTGGAAAAAATGGTTTGATTACACATACGAACAGGAAATCTTGCAGAATGTTAATGCAGTATTGCAATGACATTTCCTTCTCTATAAATCTAGGGAAGCAATTCTCATAAAAACAGACACCAATTTTCACAATAAATAGTATTAATTAGAGAAGAAGGCAAATCAGAATCTTGGTTTTAAACATACCCCTTTTCAGGTGGCCTTTTATAAATACCTCTAATTATGAAACTGATTTACCCAACTACATCCTTCCTTTGGTACTTGGTCCACGTTTGGGTTGGTTTAGACTGAGTACCTGCAGTTGCTGCACACTGGGGAGCATAGCTACAGTGCAGAAGGTGATCTCAGAAACCCTCTATCTACTGAATGGCAAATCAGAGGTTAAAAATCTGTTCTACCCATCAGGGGACATAATACAGGACAAAGTTGCCCACTCATGTCAATGTCCTGTTATGATGACCTCGATGGGCTTAAGTAATCTGTACCAGATGAGGATCTGACTAGGTATTGACTTAAGACAGGGCTCATAGTATGCAATTCCCACCACTTTACTGTGGCAGTCTTGAGTGAGACTGACATGCCCCGAACCTTATTTTTTCCTCTTTCATATATTAGACTTGGGGGGCAGGGGAAGGAAAGGGGGGGGGGGAAAAGCAGTGCTCTCATGCACTGAAACTCAGCTGAAAAGCTAGCTATCTCATATGATGGTTATCTAATTGATTCAAATGTCACCTTCCTATACAGTGTCTTGTAGCCTCCCAGACACAGACTGTTGCAGTCTCCTCTTTCATTTGTATTTTTCAGAGGCTTTTCTTTTAGTATGTGAAAGGAATAAAATATCATACAAATTATCTCACTAAATCATTCTCTTTAAATGTCTGCCTTCCTTTTCATGTTTGTCTCTGACCGACTGTCGATCCCATTTACATGAAAAAATTACTGGAGCACTTCTCCTATATCAGCATTCATTAGCAGCTCCAAGTTCCTGGCACACAACAGGGGTTTTGCCTACTATGCAGTTTGGGGATGTTCTCGTCAGAAATAGGAGCAGATAATGAGGAAAGAACACTGTCACCGATGCTCTCGTTTATTTCAGCAAGCAGTAATGGGGAAATATTTTAACATGCCAGACTTCCTCCTGTGGTTTCTGTAGTCAAAGGCACTTTTAGGCCTGTTTTCTCCATTGTCTGCTGTTGTTTATTGCCCTTCCTCCATCCTGTACCACACACAGCAAGATGCTTTGAGCAGTGAAGTTTAAATACGCACGACTCTACACTTCTGTTTCAGGAAAGCCAACTGTGTGTTAAGTTTGGCAGGACTCAGACTGAAATGACTGCTACAAGGACCAGTGTGAATGAGTGTTATTCACTAAAAATGAAAGGTAATTGTACTCAGGATTCCTGGAAGTCTCTATAGAAGTCAGGTTTTCTGGCTGGCAGAATTATTAAATAAATTTCTGAATAGATAATATGTATCTTTCTGGCCACTGGCCTGTGGCTCTGCTGCAGGGACTTACACAGATGGCAGTCGTCTTTGAAGAAAATTTTCTGAATCGAAATATTCAGTTTTCTTGCTGAAGTTCCTGTTCTTGCCTCCCTCCTATGTCAGCTTTCACTTGAAGGCTCATCCACTCTAATTTTATCCTATGTGTGGCTCAGTACCTGGCAAAAACCTCTGGGATCCTCTTTTTCTTAGCTGTCATTACGATTTGACCATATTTTACAGATCATGTAGCTATATATGTATACAAACTTATTCATAAATTGCAGAGAAATATTTCTGATGAAAGATTAATTTGCTGAATTTAATTCCTTTTCCAAAGCAGACTGTGATCCTTCACACATGTGCCATGGGAGGTTATCTAACCACTATTTTTAAAATTATTTTAAATTATACCATAGTTAAAAATAAACAAAATCTTTGTTTAGGTAGGCTAACATCTGAGCCATATGGCTCCGGAACTGTATCCTATGTGCAATACTTAAGTTTATGACCGGAATGATTGTGGGGAAATAAATCCAAAGTTTGGTCTTCAAAAGTTCTCATTGCTGACAACAGATTATGCTACTAATCATGGTTTACGTAAAAATTCAGAAAGCCATCACAAAAGTTTGAAAAGGATTTCCATTTGATCTAACCAGAGCCACTGAAAATAATCTATGTATTAAAAACAAAAGATTTGAGTGATCTCCCAGTTTTTCAGGATGTAGCAGAAGTTAAACAGCATCCGTGAAATTTACAGCCCACCAGCACTTGCTAAGAACAAGTTTAGGATCTCCAGGACCACAGAGGTGTCTGTATGAAGCACATTCGAGACCCTAATCCAAAGAAGAAGTCTAACATGAAATCTTACATTATACTTAATAGGCCCAGGAACACACTTTACAGAAAGAAGACACTTGAGTAAAAGATGCAGTTGAGAAGATGCACTAAGTCTGACTATCACAAGGATGTTAAACGTGGAATACACATGAAGAAATTGTTTGTATTTACTCATTAAGATAAAGAATTACAACCACCACATTAAGAGACTTGCATGTCTAGTTTCTGTCCCAGACTAATGGGGGACTGTATATCCAAATTATCTTCCCAGTCTTTCCATTAGCACTGGATTACTTTGCCAAAACTGTCCTGTTAAATTTTTTTTTCTCTGTCACAAAAAGCTGCCAAAATGGAACCCACTTGTACAAAAGAAACAAATTTGGGAAAACTTTAAAAAAAACAATCTTCAAAAAATGTAGAGCCAAAGTATTTATGAGTTCTGTCGTAGATCCATTGCTTGTGCAGTATTCTACTTTTATTCTGGTTTATGCATGATACCTAACAATAAAATAATAATAAAAAAGGATGTCTGAAGGATGTATGCTTTCAGTGCATTCTGATTCAGTAATCACTTCATACACATTTCCACTTTCATAACCACAGGCGATCTTTGCATAGTGCTGCTTTGCAGTCTTATTTGCCTAAATATCCTCAGTAAAAGGATGAGAAATGCTACTATAAAATAGTTTTCTCCCCAAGCCTTCCATGCACTTTCTCTGTGGTTCCTGGGAAAATAAATGGGCTGTAAAATAGTCTGGAGCTTTAGGAAAGTCCTGTCTCACATTCACATGTAGGGTATTCTTTAGCTGAGATAGATATTTACTAAGATAGATACTTGGCCCAAACAGCTTGTCACCCCTGTTGAAGACTACTGGTGCTATAGTAGAGAAGGCTGAAGAAAATACATAGATGTACTTCTGCGGAGGCTTGGAGGCAGATGCACACGGTCTGTTTAGCTGACTCTGCTAGGGTGAAGAAGAAAATGGATATCTAGGGTAGCAATTGTTTCACCTGTCTGCTAAATTTGCTTTTCACCCTCCCCAGCATGTTGGGGATAAACTAGGACTCTTTCAGGAAAAAAGGTAAAGGGACTCTGTATAGTTGGTCTTGGTTTCCACACTTCTCACAGACTATTGTGCATTGATACCTAAGCTTCCACTACAGAGAGACAAATTCTGACACACAAGGCTGTCTCAGGGCTACCCTGTGGCTTTTCACAGCAAGGTCAGAGCAGCAATTTAACTTCCTGTTTAACAGTCAGTTCTTAATTGGAAAACTATATACTGTGAAACTCTGAAGTAAGCAAGTTAATCACCACACTAGCGCAATATAGCACAGTACAGCATAAACCAAGTCCTGCTGAGGTGGTGAGCTGCAAGTCTGAAACACAAAGCAAGCAAACAAGTGGAAAGCACACCCAGACGCTGCAAGAGGATTTCTAGGCCACTGCAGCCATACAGCTTGGGACTGCCAGGTGTCCTTGACTTCTTGAAGTCTGTGGGAGCTATGCATGTGTAAGGATTACAGATCAGCAGGCCTTTAAAAGAATTTCAGCTTTACTACAACAAAGCCTCCTTTAGGAGTGTCATATCGAAGTGTCATTCAGCGTTTGACTTCCATTTGCCCAACCTGTGCATAATAAATACTGGTAAGTCATCACTTCTTGCCATTTTCAAACCCTCTATTTTTCAAGACTTTTAAGTTCCTTATGGAGCTGGCCCTCCCCTCTTTTCCTGTACTCCACTCTTCTATTTTACTTTTTGTCCTAAAACATAGCAAGAATGTCAGATGACATACTTCAGAAATTTTCCTAATCAATATGTTCTCTTAATACCAACCAGCTTATTTTTTTCATATTCCTTTAAAATAATATTCCTTACGTTTTGTAGATTCATTCCAACACACTAGAACTGATCTCAAAAGTGACTGTCAGCTTGAAAAATTAGCCTTACTTATTGTGCTTTCTACACTGGTAAGGAAAGCTGACAGGTGCCTCATCAGCAAGCATCCAAGGGTTTCTATGATTAAACCCTTGAGTTCACGTCAGAGCAGATGAAAGGATTTAAAGGCTTAAATTCTTAATTATTTTTTTTACTCCTAATGAACTAACTTTAAATTTTTAATGATTCTTAGAAAGCTTTCGAGTATGTAATTTTGTTTAAATGGTACTTTAAGAAAAAAATTCCCAAAGTAATGTATTTCTTTTCCATTTTCTAACCCATTTCCTTATCTGAAGTAACCACTTACCTATCCAAGGAAAAATCTGGATAAAGCTTATTTAGGGCCTCAAATAGCATTAGCTAGAATAAAAATTCAAATCAGCATTGCCACATTTTCTAAAAGGAATGTCCTTAATAATAAAAATAATATACCTGCATATTGTTTATTGTTAATGAAGAAAAACAGGAAATAAAAAAAATTAAGTGAAGCTATTTGCAAAAATATTTTTTTCTCCTGTATATTCTTGACTTCCCTAGTTACACCACATTATGTAAGAGATTTAGTAAGTTACGTAGTTTTATAGGACTGTTCATCATGCACTATAAGCCTAGACATTTCCTTTGATCCATTTTCAATTCTAAGGCATAAACTGACGGACTGGAAAGTGACTTCTCCTTCCCCTGTGTTAAGGTATTGCACCTGCAGCCAATGAAGTCAGGATCTAATCTGACTCCTTAAAAAAAAGTGAAAAGGCTCATCAATTTTAATGATTGTAAGACTGGAACCATCCAGTGCAGCATCGAGTATCTCTGTTAGGGTGAGAACACTTTGTAAGACAAGTGAAAATCCTGACACTGGTACATATACTGAGACCTTGGTGCCAGCACCAAACATGAATAATAATTCCCTTGCTGAACAGTATTTCTACACAAGTTATGTTATCAACGTGCATCATTTTAATGCTACAGAAAATAGCGGGGGGGAGCCTATATATGAGAGACATTAATTTTTATGCAAGACAATCTCATTTAAAAATAAAAGTATATAATAAAATAAGGTTGTATAGTGAAACTGATGCCCAAATTACTCTCAGACCTACCAAACAGGACACCCCACTAATTGCATGTCTTTGTCCTGCAAAATGCCTCACTGAAACCAATGGCGCAGCCTTTCTCCCAGTTTGAAAAAGAATTTGAGCAGTACAAAACATGACTTGATAATACTGTATATTCAGATGGAATAAAAAGTAAAACAAGTTGCCAAAATTGTTGCAAACGACTCCTCAGAATGCACGTAGGCACATATTCAGTTAGGAGAAGCCTGCTTTCCTTCAGTTTATCCTTTTACAAATGGAACAAGAAAGGAAATAGCAAATTCCCACCATGCATAAACCCCATCTAGCACCTCTGGCGCTTGCACCTGGTGTGAAAACTCTGGGCCCTGCCCATAGGATAGCAAGAGCTAGAAAGAAGTATCATTGTTTGGCCCACAGCAAATCTTCTGGGAGGGCAGGGCTCTAACCCACTTTCCCTCCTGTTGGCACTGCCCAACATGGCATACACACTCAGCATCACGGGGCATAGTGATCGATGATTTCCTCCCTGCACTGCAGCTGGTTCACTCTCAGGCTGGACAGGAGAGACCATTTCACATGGTGCAAGGTAGCCCGTGCCAAACGTGTTATGCCACTAGAAAAGCACAGCAGATGGGCCAGAGCATCTGCTTTGCAACATACATACCATATGGCTTAAATTCAGCACACTTGAGCTCTTTAGGCTTCCTCCTCTGGTTTTATAGGAGGCTTTGAGTTGTGCTGGTTACTACGTATGTTGAGAACCAAGCCCCAGAATCTGCACAAACATTTCCTATTACCTTCAGTCCTGTCTTAAGTCCAGCTCAGACAGAAAGAAGAATTAGGGTGAAGAAATACAATAGAAAGAGCACCCAGGCTTTGAAAGAAGCAGCACCACTCACGAGGCACAGCATATTTTCCTCACATAATTACTTTTCTTTCATAGTTTTTTTTTCTTTTCAATAAAACAAAGGATATGTGTTCAGCCAGAGTAATTAGATTTCATTTAATAAAACATTTAGGGCTTGATTTTGAAGGGGGAAAAAAAGAAACATGGGAAGAAAGAAACACCAGCTGTTTTTGCAGCTGCCAAAGGTGAAGTCAAACACACAATAGAAGCTCAACATTTTTCGAAGCCCCATCCTACCGGGAGCTCCAGACCCCCGCAACTCATGCCCACCGTCTACCACAGCCATGCAGTATTTGTCACTGACAGCACTCAAGTTTTCATCTGCTGACAGACCTGGAACGAAGCTGTGCTCCCCAAAAGCAAGCCACAAATGCAAAGACAAAGAAATTGTATGTCACAGATCATCAGCCAATCTAATTATTTGCCCAAGACGATGTAACATTTCAGCAGGAAAACAGCATTTAATTAGGCTGGCATGAACACTATAACCAGAAATAAAATGAGAATTCAAACAAATGCCACGTATGGGTATAATCTTTAAATAACAAATAGCAATTTCAGTAGTACAGGTAATTTGTCAAAATGTTATCACCTACATCAAAAATAAAGGAAGAAAAAGTAAAGTTATACTCCAGAATTGTACTTTTTCCAGGGTCCAAGCCTGGAAAAATCTGCAAGAATTGTGAATTAGTGGTCAAGTCATCACAGGAACTCTTGGAGTCAAGCAACAAGGAAGGGGCCAGAAAGGCTCAAGAAAGAAGGTAGCAGGAATCAAGCTTCTGAAACAATTTATCTAATTTATGCCATGTTCACATCCAAAACACCTATGGGAAAGAGGGTGGCAAAGATCCAGCCAGATGAATTGGGCTGGTGGCCAACTTTGGCTCACAGGCTGTAGGTTAGGCATTCTCACTCTAAACTACGGGGAAATACAAGGTGAATCTACCCTTGGCTTTGCTGTTTTCAGGCTCAAAGACTGGATTTTACCCATAACTTCAATCTTTTGTGAGACACAGAGCAGCCTACTGAAAAACCAGACCTTTCCTCAGCATTCCTTGGTACTCCATCCCCAATTCTCCTACTGTAGTCATTGGGTTGAAGAGTTTCCTCTGGTCCCTGTCTTCTAAGGCTCTTTGATTCCCTATTGCTGTCCCTCCTCTCTCTGATTTCTCAAGGTCAGATCTTACTCTGTAAGCAGTACACAAATGAGTGATAACTTGAGAACAAAACAAAAAATCAGGACTGAGTTCATAACAACAAAGTACCTAACTCTGAGGTGGAGTCACGCCCTGAGATTACAGACAGTAATAGGTCACAGAGAAGCTGGCTGGACAGTGGATGGAGGAACTGCAAAAGGAGAGAGGGAAGCTGTGAAGGCAGCAGGGCACATTGGTCTTGATTTTCTTAGCATGTAACACCCCAGTCTTCAGAGGAGTTACCCTCGACTTACACTTCTGCAAAAAAGAATTGGATCCTTTAGCACTGTCAGGTTCCAACAAGCAAAGATAAATGAGGTGCTCAGAAGCAACAGCATTTTCATGTACAGTATCCAAGCAACCTGATAAGGAACACCGACTGTGCTACTTTTAATACACAAAGATTGCAAAGGTAGGGAAGAAAAGGAGGAAAAAGAGCTCACAGAGAGGTTGGACTTGAATTTTGAGCCTACTTCAGAGTAAATGATGTAGCCAATCTGATGACACAAGATCAAAGTGTGAGGAACCCAAAAGAATACCTGAATTCACCTGAAAAACACATGACAAAGTCTAAAAAGTAAACATCCACAAAAATACAACGGTAATCAATCCCAATTCATTGTTTCTTTATAGAAAAAAGTTACATGTTTTATTTCCCATGTATGAGCATTACCAAGAAATTGTGTTCTGGAAGACAAACACATTAAGGAGAAGAATCCACCAACTGAGAACTTGGAGACCAACCGATCTGAATCCTCAGAGGCTGGAGAACCCCAATCCCCTTCCCACCATTGTGGGCCATCGCTGCAGGCACAGGACTGGCACTCCTGGGCTCAAGTTCCATTTGCTCTGCTCTTGTGTGTTCAGAAATTTCTATATGGATACTTCATATTCATACAAAACATGAATATTTATATAGAGTGCAAAAAAGAGTGCTGTTCACACTCAAGATACAAAAAAGCTACTCTCAGATACTATTCTGTCAGGTTAATAGGACTTTATATAAATGCCTTCAAGTTCCTCGTGATAAATTAGAAATGTGCAGGTATGCACTTGTCTGGGTGTCCCACTCATCTTAAAATACATGGTACTTTACTATTGCAAAACCGTGAGTTTGTCATTTCCCTTAAATCACCCCGGGCTTTTAGTGTCAATTCTCATTTTGCACAGCTGCAAATGACTCAGTTGTCATAGGAGACAGATATAGTCATGACTTCATTTACAAATGATTTATTTCTATAAAGCACATAAAAATGATTTTGACCATATAGGTTTAGTACTCCAGTGGTGCAGCTATGGAAATAAAGGAAAAGATCATAATTTCTCTGAGTAATGAAAAAGAGAATCTCTTTTTGTAAGAACAATTGATAAACTGTGTCTAGGCTTTCTCATATTTTTAAAGGGATTAAATAATCAGATTGTTGAAGGGGGTGGAGGCAAAGCCCACTATGTCAGTTTGGACTTGCTATCCATCATGTCTGATGTCCCATGCAAAGCAATCAGTCCTCGGTGATTAAAAAGGAATTTCTCATCTTCTACCAAAACCAACCTAATCTTTAAGTCCTCCCGTAGGTCTCAATGCACTAAGCCAGCGGAGAGAATGTTGTGTGCAGCCTTTGAGATAACAGAACTAGATTAGACTTTGGACCATTTAAATTATCTAAACACTTCACCCTCTTCACCCTGACCCTTGGAGTTAGTTCTAGTAACTTACAATTCACCCATTTTCCCCTCATATCCTCCAGTTTCAAAAACATCATCTGTCTGGAGCTTATCAGAAGTTGCTGAATCTAAACATAACTTGAAAACAATGCAAAATGCTCTCTCTTTCTGGCCTGAAAGAACTTTCACATTTGTGCCAGTTTTGCTAACCCAGGAAATTCAGTCCCTGGTCTCAGATCTTTCAAGATCCCTGTTACGCAACACAACCTGATGTCCCAAACTGTTACACTGCAGTGCAGTATTCCTTCTTCAAATCCTCAAACCCACGTTATTTTTCTTAGGAGCTCAGCAGTTTACTGGAGGAAATCAGTAAGTAATTACTCATGTTCTACTCTGCCAAAAGCTCATGGTGAAGACCTGGAAAATTTCCCAGCAGTGAAAACAAAAGCATTTCCCTTATAATACAGTGGAACATTTGTCACCAAGGCTCCTCATTTCCTCTAACCAGCTTTCAAGTTAAAAGGTGTCAGTTTGACACCATATGCAAAGCTGCTAGGTACCTAGATCGGAAGTTAGCACTTTTATTCCCTACAGACACAAGAAGTACACATGAAGGTTAGAACAGATGGTGAGAAGTCAGGAAACGTATGTTTTTATCTGGACACCTTCACACTAAAAAACGAAAAGAAACCACCTTTGCTCTGTCTGTTGATACCATCTTTGTTTTGTATGGTTTCAAGTTTGGCAGAGAAGGGGAGTTCAGTCTTTTTACTTTTGTGTTTTTCACCAAATAAACTGATTCCATCTCTCGGGGCAAACTGTGTGAGCCCTATGCCTCCTCTGCTGCTTTCCGCCATCCTTGGGAGGATGTCACAAGCAACCAGGGAAGGTGCTCTGCAGTTATATGCAGCACTGCATGAAACTCTTTAGCTGCTTTATAAAATTGTGAACAGCTGAAAATGGGAGGAGAGGAACCAAAGATTTTACCAGTTATTGCTCTAGGAGTTTTAAGTGCTCAAACACCAATTTACAGAGAGGCCCAAAAGAGATATAAGCCTCCTAGTGGGACAGCAATAGTGCAGATAAGGAGGGGAGATACCCTGTGCTATAAAATACAAAGAATTCAGAAACAAATATGAATGATAATTGTGAAAAAAAAAACAACAAAATTTTCAATTTTTGTCAATCATAAATATTTTACCTTGAAGGAGATAATTTTTTTTTTTTTTTAAATTGTCTTTAAATTAAAAATTGTTATTCTTGATTGATCCATTTTGGTCTGCTGTCCTTGTAAAAATTCAGCATTCAACAATTAGTAGCTCAATTACTGTATGACTGATTCAGAAAGACATCACAGAACTTCACAGAAATCACAGCAGAATTGTTTCCATTCTCCGTGCATTGGGCGCTCTGCATAGATTCTGTTTTTTACAATATACCAAAGCCCATGATATATCACCCTTCCTCTCACCTATGGAAGGATAAAAAAGGGTAGTGTGATAACAATTATCATCCTAGGACATTGTCTCTAATTCCAATCTGTTGGTTTCAGCCTCAGGAGACTGAAAGGCAAAGGTAGAAGTGTTACACTTTATACACACAAGGATCAAACTGCAAAATGGCTTATTTTGGATGACAAAAAATGGGGAAGAAAAAAATTTCCAGAAATTACTATGGCATTTCTGCTGACTGTAATACACACTAAGAGCAAAAATATTTTTTGTCTCTGCATAATTGTTCTCAGAAGTTTGATACCCTTTCCACAGTCCTCTTCCCAACACACAATAACATTTCTTGGTATTTTAAACAATTGATTTCCCTTCATGGCCTACTCAAATTTCCAATACCCTTAGACAAGTCAGAGCCTTTCCTTTGTCACTACTTAGTTGTTTTATAAATGCTTAATCTTTCCTTGCGATTCCATCCCAGCCAATCATTAATTATTGTCCCCTAACTCCCTCTTCGTCAGGTGGGATCATGAATGCTTGACAACTACACACAGCCATGCTTTAGAAACACTATAACAGCAATGATCTATTTACCAACTAAATATTAAGCTTCCTAACGGCCATAATGAGATTTCAAAGGCAAAACTTTTTGGAAATATATAACTCATCTTAATATCCCTAGTGGACAGTTGCTTGGGATGCAGGTAGTTTTCTGCTGCCCAGCCCAACTGCAAAGACTTACAGACAACCAACTCCTTCTGCCTGGAGCTCAGCAAGCCATCAAGCCAATGACACTTCCCAACCTGTAGGTTTGGTGGTGAATTCTGCAATTCCAGGGATGTTTAAATGTACAAAACTATGCAAAACTGTGTTCCAAAGGCAGCTTTGCATTCTAGCTGTTTCTGCAAAATTTGAAGCCTTCCAGTGGATTAATTTCAGTTGGACAGGAGCCTTCATTCACCAGGAATGTATTATCTGAAAAATGCTCTACAGCCTAAATTCAGCAGGGTACAGTGCAAGCCAAGGAGGAATACATCCCAAATCCTCATGACATGACTATTTGCTATGCTGGAGATGGTTGTGATGATACTGAAACTGGAGAAGGATTTCTTGTCTCTTTTTGCTACAGCTTCTAGGAAACTGCACACCTTTGACAGCAGTAATTGTGACTTATATACAGACACTACAACCACAGGACAAAGATCAAAATGATTTGAAAGTCCCAAGACCTTTTAATTAGAATATATTTCTGTCCTGAAATGTAAATATCTCTAAAAATCACTTAATGGTTAAATGATCATTGCTGTCTTGTTTTTTGCTCTCTGAAGGGAAGAAAACACAACTTTAAAGAAATTACTCACAAGTATGTGTTACGCATCTCTAGCTGGAGGAAAAAATCTATTGATCACATTGTGCTGTTACTACAACATGAGTGGCTGTGACATTTCATTCACAGTTGTATGGAAACAGACTTTGTGATCATGAGGACTTCTGAGTACAAACTGGTTAAGAATCTTAAAAAATACATGAAGAAAAGGGAGTAGACGTTTCTTAATGAAAAATGAGTTTCTGTATGCAGGGCGTTCTGTCTGTATTCAAGAATATTTTGACTAGTTAAAACCCAAATGAATTGTTCACAATATTTTTTGAGGATTTATTCACTACAAAAAGTCATGGCTTTCAATTTTGCATTGCTGCCTCTTGACAAACTAAAGGTAAACTAAAAGTATTCCCTCGGATGCATTAAGGTAGAGCATGATTCTTTATGCTCCAGTTACTGGAAAGACCAGAGCAGTGGAAATAACCGAAGTAAAAAATTCTATGAAATATACAGTTCCTTTAGCTCCGTAACCTAGGCGGCTTTTCTGAAATCCCTAGCTTCAAAAGCTTCAAAAATCCTAAGAAGAATAGAAGATGATACTCTGAGAGGATGGTGTCTCAACAGGCTGCAGGGGGGCTATTATGCACAAGTCTTTTTGCAAGCTTAACTGTTTGACAGGTACATTCTTAACGTCTACCTCTAAGAAAAGAGCTTATTGCACAGAAACAAAATAGACACCGAACCCAAAAGCCCCAAAAATACAGAAGATAAGAATTTTTTTTAAAAAAAAAGTCGGTATTCACTACAGAAGAGACACAATCCTTACTGAACACTAGTCATGCAAACAGGCATGTTATAGCAAAAAGTGGTTTGTGGGGCACTTCCTCATCCCCCATTTATTTCTGCCTTACATGACAATGCCTATCTAAATTGCCTACTCCAGTCTATGTGTTGCAACAGTTACTGCTTTATCTTGAATCCACTGTTTAGAGAATATCTGCCAGGAATAACACAGATCTGTAAATAACTCATTGTTCTTTTTTCAGCCACTGAGACACTTAAAAAAAAAATAACTAGAAATTGTACTTAATACAGAAGAGCCAAAAATCACTCCTCTGTGGAGTAAAGGGATGGCAGAGTTTACATGGGGCATAAAGGTAAATGTCAAGCAGGCAGAGAAACAGTCCATTTGGATTTATTGAGACAAAAAACTACTATTCCACTTGAAAAGCTGCCTGTCAGTATATAAGTGGGACAAGGATTTAGGGTATATACCGATAATAAACTTGAACAAGACCTGAGGGTGAACACCGACTATGAGCTGATCAAGAGTACGCAGCAATATCCGGACAAGCAGCCAGCCATGATTCTGGGCTGCGTGGGCAAAACCCACTACCACTAGGCAGACATGTGAATCCTGCTCTACGTGACCCAGATCTGACAAGACTGACAATATCATATCATCGTTGCCACCGCTTCCCCAACACAACAGTGAGACAGAGAAAGGTTTCCGAAAATTAACAACAGAAATGAGTGAAGGGTTAATTTCTCTTGGAGTGGAACATGAAGAGACACACACATCAGGAACTAACACCAAATAAAACAAATGTATTGAGTGGCTACAAAATGGTTACTACAAGCATAACACAGCTCAGCTCTGCTAAACTTAAAGGCTCGTTTTTTCAAAGAACTGTGCTTTTTCAAAGACCTGTGATGTGCTAGGAGAATGCTGCGCAGCAACTGAAAGACATGTATAGTATGCCTTATATATGCCCTGTGTATAATATCATACCTCAATAGCAATGAAGAAAGATTAAGCGCACTAAATACATAAAGCTTGACAAAGTGAATGCTGAAAAGCAACAAAACAAGACTGCATAAATTAATTATTTACAATCGAATAAACACCATCATGGAGAAAAAATTATTTTAATATAAATAACGATAATGGAATGAGAACAAATGCATATTTGAAATATCAGGTAAAATTTTGAAAGCAATAAAAATATGGTTACTAGGGAAGGAGCTGAAACACAGTCACTTCGGTCTTACTGAACCAGGCTAAGAAAAACTCTTGGAAACACACACTAAAGTAATTCTCTTACTGGATATTCCAGGAGATCTTTCTTACCATTAACTCCCCTCAGTCTGTGACTCTTCGCATTCATGAAAAAGAATTACAAAACCCTCCAACCTCAAAACCCAGAACACATGCATGAAATACAGAGAAGAAAAGGTATCACTTTAAAATTGGACTTCAGTTCTTGGCACGTAAGTTCAGGTGGTTTAAAAAGAAATTTTATTTTATGTTTCTTTTAGCAATGTTGTTTTATTAGTATGTAGCATAAGTAAGGTACTCCTAAGACTAATTTGCATCCTGCCTGAAGTTAATAAAAATAGACATGAATTAAGCTGGAAAAAAATCCAATCATTTCTTACGCACCCAGGCACCAAAGGAGCATTTGTTAGTGCTTTTTCCCAATAGAGTATCAGGTCATAACAGCAAACAGCTGCAGCTACTAATACACCCTACATGATAAATAGGAGTAGATTGTCTCAATTTCTCTTAAGAAATTAAATCTCTATATATATGCTTATATATTAAGTACCATATATAAGCATATAGTGTTATTATATTGTCAAAAAATATTATATACTGTGAAAATGTGCAGGAACTCTAACTGACAATAAGTTTACCAATACAATGAACTGGTGACCTGTAATATACAAAGCAAGTTCGGGGTATCACAATGATGATTTTTCAGAAATCAAAAGACACTAAATAATACTGGCTTCTGAGTAGATTCAACAAGTTTTTACAATGCAATAGCATTTTGTCCCTTTTGCAGAGCAGGAAACAGAGCTAGAGGCATAAAATGTCTTCCTAAAAGTATTTGACCAGACCTGTAGTAAACCAAAGATGCACTATGCACAAGCAGTGCTGCTACTGTTAGCCACAACAAAAAGGCCAAAGACTGAAGAGGAATGAAATTATCATTGTCAATTGTAAGGAAAACATAGAGACGGAAAGTATGGTGAAGTTGCTGCAGACTAGAGCGGGTCAGAACATACTGCTCTTTTCAAGCCATGCTGTTCAGAAGGCTGTTGCGAAAGAGAAAAATTTTCACATATGACAGCCTTTTGGAGACTAGATGTAGGGCTTTAAGTCCCTTTTTGGCCTGGCTTATTATGAATCACACAGAGCTTAATCTTCTCTGCAGCCCCAACTCAAGAAAGGTTTTACTAAACAGATTTTTTGCAACCGTACCATTCAAAACAATGTTTAACAGCTTATGTTTTCATTTCAAGGAAAAAGAAATGGATATTAAAAAAAAAAATTAAACCAAAAGTACTTAAAAAGGAAACACGATTGTTATCCCAGTCCTCTATCAGACTAAGATATTCAGATCTGCTGCATGAAATTTTGGGTGCTTGATTTCCCCCCAAGTGGCTTGAAAATCCCACTTTGTTTACAGCTATAAATCTGTCACCTTTCATAAGCACTAAATTCACTTTAAAAATAAGTAATTATAAAGAATGCTGTAACAAGACAGGCAGCAATATGTCCCACATGTCATAAAAACTGATCAGCCAATTTTTAAACAGCATGAACAGGCATGAGCCAAAATGCCCATTTAAAATGTTCTACTGCAGTTCCACATCTCCCTCAGAGACAAATTCCTCATCCCTGAGACCCTTTCATGAACAAAGTCCTTTTCTGAGAACCTGCCTTACAGCAGGAGCACTGAATAGGATTCAGAGGAAGATATTTTGCACATGGTGATACCCATGATCTTTTTGTCTTTTTGCGAAGGTAAAGTTACAGTTTAAGAGAATGAATTCAAAGTCTAATACAAAAATTTATTCTGTCTGTACGGAGCATGAAGGGATTCTCTTTCATCATATTTCCTCTAAGAGGCCTTCCTGTGTAAATAAAAACAACTGGAAACATTCTGCCTAAGTGCTTTGTGTTTATATACTTGTGAAAGAAGGTTACTGACTACATGAATATCCAAGACTCTTCAGGTAACTTACTATGTGTCAAATGCTTTGACAAGCCTATTGCCCCTGTTATCAGAATAGTAAGTTTACACTCTTCGTGACTCCATTCAAAGAAATTCACACTTTATCAGCAGGAAGGAAGTAGACTTGCCCAGTTTAACCCTACAGTAAGGACCACTGCATCTCAGGGTCCAAAACCCCTTTGGATCAGCAATAATTCATTTTGTCCTCAATAATAGGTTGGGGTTTTTTTATTATTAGCACATAAAAAACATACTATTCTGGGTGTTCCCATTATGGTATATTAGTCATTTATACCTATATTTATACCACTTGTTTCTGTTACCACTGCTTAAAATAACGTGTGCTACAGAGATGAAAAAAACCCTACATTTTTACTTAAACTAGTGCTCCACATCTTCAGTTTCCCCGAGGACGCAGGACAAGGTAATAAGCTTGTTCCCTTTCATTCATGATTACCAAACCTTTCAATTGCATTTATTGCAGCTTCTGCATTTTTAAACACATTGAAATACCGACTCCACAGTCCAGCCCACATCTGCTTACAGGAAAGCAGGGTTACATGTGAAGCAGAAAACACGGCTAATCTTCTCTACCTTAACCTCTATGGAAAGCCAGAAGCAAGTAGGGTTCTCAAAAAAAGGAGGTCAGAATCATCAATTATACCACCAAAAGGTAGTATAAAAATACATAAAAGAATGGTTACTGTAACACCGTGGGGAGGGAACCATGAAAATAATTGTGCAGCTCTGGCCCGTGTTCTTTTGTCAATGAATATCCTCAAATGGTCCCAAGAAATGAAGCAGAAAAAACCCTTAGAGGAAGATAACACTCATTAAGCAACTCCATTTTCAGTAGTGAGTGAGGGGCTGTCACAAGTGAATTGATCTTTGTATGCACTCTTGGGACATTCACCACCTGTTCATTTCCTCCTTCTTTAAGCCAGAGGAAGGCTTGGAGTCACCACAAAAGCAGCAGCCTACTGGTATTACAGCCTGCAGCCACGCAACCTCAAGCTGTGATCCCATAAACGGTGCAGGGTGAGGCTGGGTCGCTCTGCGGGCAGGCCATGGGGAGGGAAGCCCCCCCAGCAGCACGCGATGCTCACTGAGGCGCTGCAGAAGAGGTGCACAACAGCCAGGCCTTGGGGACCGGTACCCCTGAACACTCCCAACTGCCCCCCACAAAATGGGAAATTACCAGCCAGTACCCAGCTGGCACTAACGTCTCCTTTGTGCAGCCATCACCAAGTGTGCCCGTGAAGCCATGGCTAATGGGCACGCACAGGACTCCTCATGAACAGGCCTCAGCTATCCCACGGCGTTTTTCAGAGGGAAAGAGACACAATGACTTGGCTGCCTGTGAGCCCAGCTAACTGCACACTCCTGCTTCCAGGTGTTTTTCACTGATTGCTTTTCTTGTTTCCCAGGGCCTGCTCGCCACTGGTAAACACCTCTGCTTCCATGTCTCCTCTTTCCACCCTGTTCCTCACACACGACACAGCAGCCGGCACACCCCATTGGGAGGAACAGTGTACGTACCGAACAGCGTCTCCATTTCATTCAGGCCGCTTGATTTAATACGAGACACAACCGCTCTGCAAACCTTGTCTCTCTGATTCCCACACACGCTTCCCGCTTCCCAGTGATAGCTCCTGCTGGATGTGGAGCCGCCTGTGAACACACAGAGCAACACTGACAGGGCCACACAGGGCAGTCGCCTTCCCCGTGAGCCAGGCCCTGCCAGCTACACCCAGCTCCGACCTCTCCCCAGCCAAGGGCTCTAGGCAGGAACGAGTTCGCCCAGGCTGAGGCAGGGCTCGGCACATGCGTAACCAGAGTCCCCGCAGAAGGCAGCGGCTCCTCACCTGGCTTTTCCTCAGGCAGCACCAGCTGAGGAGGGTGCTCTGGGGGAGGCGGCGGCAGCACCTCTGCCGGGTAAGGGCCATGGCTGCTGCCCTGAAGCAGAGGCGTGCAGCAAACAGCTGCCACGGCCCGATGAGGTGACGGTGGCAGCCTGGGCCGCGCTCCTCACCACCATGTGCCCATCCGTCGCTGGCAGAGTGGCACTTATCACCTCGCCCAAGGCCAGGGCCACCTCCTGCCGTTAGCACAGCTGCCCTGGCACGTTAAGGCCTGATGACTGACAAGATGGTAGCTGGAGGGCCGCCTGTGGCATCGAGGTAGGTTGGGCTGCTGGGCTGGGGGGTCAGCAGGGCCTGGGGGTAGCTGGAAAGGCTGGTCTGGCTTGAGGCCTGTGGAAGTAGGGTGAGAGAGGGGTAGGCTGTGGGGCACAAAGTGGGGCTGCTGAGGCTATGGAGGGAAATGCCCAGGTGCTGCAGTGTGTGCCCCTCTGAGGGGACGCAGCCGGGTGCTTGGTGTCCTCAGCTGGTGATCGCTGGAGCTGTGTGGTGGCATTGATATGTGCCTCCCAGTTTACTCTGTCGTATTTGATATGCCTTATGTTTAGAAAAGTAGTATGTTTAGGAGCAAATAAAAATTCCTGTACCCACAGCAGAACAGCACTGGTGCAGGGATACCTTCGTGTGTGGAAGCGCAAATAGTTGCTGCCTTACAGGAAACACTTTAGCTCATCCAAATGCTAACCAGTTTTCTGGACTGTGGGTTTTGGTAGCTTTTAGGATCAATAGTCTCAGTTTAGACATTAGCAATTTATTTTTGTTGGAAGAGACTCCACTCTGTTTCACAAGAAATCATTTTGTGCTTGACGAGCATTCAGGGATGAATGTGCTGTCTTTATACTGTCAACATTATCAGCTTTTTTGTGTGTGTGTTGCTCTGCCTTTTGCTTTTTTCCCTGCCGCACATTGTTATTCCCTCTGCCTTTCAGCATCTCCCCTGAGCAGACCTGGAGCAGAGGGGGAAGGCTGAGAGCTGGATCTCTGCTCCGAGGAGTGGCCTCTTCTCCTCGGCTGGCAATGTGTTACAGCAGGGCACCCTGGAATAGGGTGTTAGCAGCTTTTGTGAAAGAGTGTCTCCAATGGCTTTAACTGTGGTTTTTGCAGCTTGTTAGTTTTCCTTGTAAGATTAGAGAGTACCTGCAGGGCCTGGATAACCTCACTGCTTATTGCTCTCCCTCCAGTGTCTCAAGAAGCAGTGGGAAGTCTGTGATACTGTTGTCCTCACAACTTGTTCTTCACGTGTCCTTGATACACACATCTCTGGTTTTGCTAGGAAGGATATGGTCCCTAGTAAGTTTTTTAAAAAAATTACACCCCCAAAAAAAATCTTGTATGGAGGAGTGGGTTATGTCCAGGTTTTTTTCTTCCTTCTGTCTGACTCTGATGGGCAGGGAAATGGCTTTCTATTGACTGGAAAGGGAATTTGCTTCATCCTGTGGGATGAAGTTGGATAATCAAGCTTCAAATTGGACTAGAATTAAGGACTTGACCTTCTTTGAGAAAACATAAAGGAAGACCACAGCACCTAAATTTCCTGGGTTGGAAGAAATTTCCTTATGTAAAGGTCTCTGTAAGAGAACATGTCTCGCAAGCCTCTTGGGAGTCCAAACTTTTGCACTGCATCCACATCCCTTACAGTGACTTGCCTGGAAGGATCCAAGATAGCTATTCCTATGCTCTTAATTCAGCTAAATGCTTAAACAAACTGTTTCTGATCCTGTATTTATCATACTGACCTGAGGCTTTCATGGAGATGCTTAGTGAAAACATTGCCAGTTTTCTACACTGTGCTTCTTTTTCATTAGTTCTGAACACCATGCTGTCTCTTGCCTCAGGTCTGTGAATTACTCATTGTAAACACCATTTTTCTGTCCATTTTTTTCTCCCTTTGGTGCCCTACTCTTCTTCTCTCCAGTATTTCTCAATGACTGTGCTGCTGCGTGTTACTCCATTTTATAAAAGACAGCGGTAGTGGTTGCTGTCTGAAATACCAGGTAAACCTTAATGAAAGGGGACCAGAAATCCAAACGAGAGTAAGACACCAAATCAGTTTGCTGTAGGTCACACAGGTTTAATGAGGAAATTGTCCCTCCAATACAAAAAGATAGGGCAGAAGTGTACCATCTGGAGGGTGACATGCTGGTGAGCATCCATTTGTGCATTACATTTAAATGGGAGCAGGAGGGAAATGCCGAAATGCACTATTTGGGGAGCAGCAGGGGGTCCAGTCCTCCCACCTCTCCAGATGCAGAGCTCCCTCTGGAAGCTGATGAGGAACCATCTTGGAGAGCAGATCCTAACTGTGTGAATTCCTTTTTCCTGCCTTTTCTCTGACTTCACTATTTGGAAATTTCTGTTACTGCTTTTCATGCTGTGTCATAGACTTAGTGTCATGTCAAGGCCAAGTTCTCAGTCTTGGGAAGCTACCATCAGAAACAGGTGTGAAAAGAAGGTGAAAGCCTGGGGAGGGTGAGAACATCAGAGATGCTTTCTGTGGTTCAGCTGTGTTGCCTTTGTATTTATAAACACACTCATACTGTTTCTTTAAATCTGTAGCAGGAGGTAAGCAGGTTTGATGTGGGAGGAAGTGAGACTGAAATTTTGCAGTGAAAAAGAGGAACTCCAAGTTCCCAGAGGATGCTGTTTCCAAACTTTTGCTGTATAAACTTGATGTCTGTGATGTGTGTTCTGGAGCTGAGCACCAGGAACTTTCTCAATTCTTGTTGAATCACAATTGTGCCTCAAAAAAAAAAAAAAAAAAAGGTGAGCTGAACACTTTTCATTATTGAAAAAATATCAGGAGAAAAAGAAACTGGTTGGCAGTATTGTTCCATGGCTTTCCTGAATGTTAAATTTCCTTAAAGAGGATCTATGGATTAGAGTTCTTAGGGTACAGTCCATACCACTGGAGGAAACTTCTGCAGAGTAGTTTAAGGTGGGTTTTTTGAATTACTGAGTTTTTCCTCTGGCTCTTGAGGAATGGGGACAAGAAACAGGGAAGGAAAGGGTCAGGTGTATGAGGTCTCAAATACAAAGTGTGAACTGGCTATACAAATCATAAACAGAAGAAATGTGTGCACAGAAAATAGGGATTTAAAGATGAGGATGGTGAATATGAAGGGGCTATGAAGAGAGCCTAAAATTCAAGTCAGAGTTTCAAGGAGAGGCTTGGTAGCCAAAGAGTTCAACCTTTTTTTTGTTTGGTCTTTTTTTTTTTTTGAGGAGCTGCAACACAATGATAGAAAGGCAAAGGGCGTAGGAGCGAAGCTTTGGTTGTTGGGCTGCGGTCTGCCATTTTCTGTGTGGTGCCATTACTGTTGGTGTAGTTTTGTTCAGTAGCTCAAGTTGGGATGCATTACGGAGAAATAAAAATGAAGAGCTGGAGTTAAGAATTGAAAAGACCTTTGCTTCCGTAGAGACCACACTTTAAAGGTTGATGAGACTGGAGCCAAAGGCAGGACGTAGGCAGGACCTGTGAAGCCAATACAGCTGTCAAGTGCATTTGTAACAGTAAGAGAATCAATTTCACTGGGTGGAATTGGCAGTTGCTCTCTCCAGTAAATTGCAAGTCATTGAAATGTTTTGGTAGTGCAGCCAAACTTATTTTTGGCACACATTGCATATTTCTTCTGCAGTTTCTATTTTCCTTTTGTGTCTGTACTGAGTCTTAAATGAGAAAACTAGTGTTCATTCTGAAGGAATAAAATTATTCAACATCTTCTAATTAATAAATGACTAACCATACTGTATTAACCTTAAAGTATACTTCCCGTGGATGACATGCTAATGCAGTGTACTGTAATTGGTAATATATGGATTCATCAGACTACACTGACCCTTACAAGCTATCTAGCCATGTCTATCAGTTGAAAATGAAAAATAAATCGTGCAAGAGGAACCCTTTTTCAGAGTTCAAGTGCTGAATATACTGTAGAGAGATATATATGTATTTGTAAAAAAGCCTTGCATTGATTAATTGCTTTTACTTTGTTTATATAGTGCTTCGTCTTAAACAAGCTTCAGGAACATAACATTACTAACACATGCAATGTGCAATGTTTTCTGTTGGACTATTGCAGCTCTCTGAGTATGTGAAATACTTGACCTTTGTAGAGTAATAAGCTTATGCTTCGCCAACTGTCAGATAAATAGTGAAGTGAAACTCAGGAATCCCTTGGTCGCTGGAGCTTCCTCCTGGTGTTTTAAAGCCTGGAGGGGTGGGGTCAATCTCTGTCCTGTGCTACTTTCAATATTTTACTTCGATTGTGAGTTGGCATCCTTAGAGTTTCATCTCTTCCCATTTGAAAAGCTTGCCAGTCTGTGCTATTGTTCCTGAATCCACTGTGAGTTACTTTCCCTAAAGCCCAGTGACTGGAAGGTTGGAAATTGCTTACAGGCACCTAGCAGCTCACAGTAAGAAGTGCTACATTCCAGATCTGCGTTTTGAACTTTTTCCTTTTTAGACAGATGTCATGAACTGACATATTTAGTTTGAGAACAGCCAAGTACTAGTTTCCCACTTCATTCACTCTGATCCTTTATTGGATCCTTTTCAAGTTTATACAGTCTTCCGTGGATTTTTTGCTGCCCAGTTAGCCTCTCTGTTACCAGCTGTAGTTACAGAACTCTGCTTTGGGACTTCTGAGGAAACATACAAGATGTTGTATCCTTGAAGGCGGCATGAACTGACATAAACAGGGTGGTGTTATGAGCTCTACAAGCACCGTTTTTCCTCTAGAGATGTAAATGACCCCTGTGCAATAGCTGATCTCTACCAGCACGGGAAATAACATCATGTAACGTCTTTTTGTGTTTCCAAGGGACAGGATTGAGAATTTGAGGAGGTTTTTGCTTGGAAGGTATAGTTTTCTTAAGTCTGGAACTGGAAATAGACCATTTATTCCAGCATGACAAATATAGCAAGTCAGTACATTTCCATGTATCTGTGTATGTTACTTTAAATTACATCTTTTTTTTTTTTAAAGCCCTGTTTAAAGAAATATCAAAGTGTAACTTTCATTTTTTTATTAGATGTGCACTATTTTACATTACACAGCTGGTAAGGAGAAGCATTCTTGTCCTCGTCAGAAACATTGGATAGGTATGGGAAGACAGGAGTCATATTCTGTGCAGATGCGTATCACTTCTGAAATAACATATGCAGACATCCTACTTGCAATGTGAAGGGGATATGTTCATCTCTAATGAATATGGCTCTAAGGCTGCAATTAAAACTCTGACTTGTGTTCATTTCTATTAACCGCTTCAGCTGTGCTGCTGTTGTTCCTAATAGGCAATAATACTTAAAATGACATTATGAAATCTGAAGCATGCTGCATTTGCAATTGTTTGCTTTAAAGTAAATTTTGCTTCATTTTAAGTGTCCAGTGTGATTATTTGGGAGTTGCTGCTGATAATGGAATGCTTAGAGCTGTTATGAAATAGGAGTTAATCAGCTTTAAGGAACAGATTAATGGTGAGATAGTCAAATATTTTCCTATTCTGGCCAACTAAAGAAATTTCATTTAGTGATAATGATCAAAAGAAGCATTTTGAAAAGATTCTTAAACCAAATGAACTTGGAAAAAAGCAGCTGAGAAGTTGTTCATGTAAATTCTTTCATCTGTAAGGTTCAGAGGAACCTCTAGGTCAATCACTTTGCAGTAATTTGCAGAAATATAAATGCCTTAATTAAGCAAGTTTTAAATAAAAAGGGAAGCTAGAAATTTTTGGCTTTAATGCATTTATAAATCTATGCTTTTCAGCAGTTGGGAGGGGAACTGTGTTAATCTCAAGAGTTCAAATGAGATTGCCATAATATCCTCAAAATTTCTGTAGCAATTTTCACAAATTCGTCTGCTTTGTGACTGCTGCCACATGGTGTTAGCATAACTAGCTAACCTGATGGAAGCAAATACTCTTATCTGAGGCTATTTAATCAATCCTTATGATTGTTATCAAATACAATGTTTTCAAGGGGCTGTGTATTAGCTCAGATTGTACACTGATGGGCAAGCAATTGCCTAATGGAATACATCTCATACATTTAGTAAGTGAAAGCAACGACATCAGCTGGGACCAGGATGTAAGTCTTAGATGTTTCAGGTGAGTGCTTGTCTGTTAAATGAAGCCACTGAGAAATAATACCACAAAGTATACAACTAGCTACTGTTTACAACTTTTTTTACTTTAAAAGATAAATACACAAGAGTACCTGATTTTTTTGGTTGCTAGACTATCTGAAATGCCCTCCTTCTCAATTCTCCTACCCCCAGAAACTGGGAAAGGTCCTGACATAATTGTGGAGGATGTTTGCATCTAAAGTATGAGTGTAGATCTAGATACAAAAGTTCACAGAGCAGCAAGATGATCAGATAACCAAGCTGCTATTCTTGTGGCGTTTGTGAGAATATAAACAGAGGTGCTGTGGCTGAATGTGTTCTTGCAGAAAAACAATTCTCCTCCCCCTCCCCTCCCAAAGTTCAGAAACAGCCTTTACTACAGATGCAGGGATATGTAACAAGCATGGGTTATCGGACACAAATGTTCACTGCCAGCTGTGCCACATACTTTCAATTGTTCATTGAAGTGCATTATTACAGGCAGCAAAGCAAATATTTGGACTTCTGCTGTGTCATCTCTGCAATGAGGAGCCAGATCATCCTGTTTTATGGTCCTGTTTGACTCCATGTATGCTAACAACATCATCGGAAATCTAACAGACTGGGTCTTCTCAAAACCTGTAATGATGCTGCAGGGATGTATAACTCAGTAGCTACAGTGAAGTGTAAAATTCATCCTTTCCTATTCTGTTCATATAGTCTAAATCACATTCCCTGATGTGAATATGCTTGAGATCCCTCCCAGTGTCTTTTTTTTAAAGGGATCCATGAAGCTTCAAAATTTCAACACCTGTGTTGTCAGTCAGCATCGATTTACTTCCGGTCTAAATGCAGCTCCAGAACAGTGATTTATTTTTCTGTATTAGGGGTGAGAGGGAGGAAGAGGAAATTGCACTGCTTTACGGCTTTGGTCAAAAGAGGCCTATGTTGTGCCCTAGAGAGAGGGGGGTCCTGCGCCTTTTCTTGGTTAGGTCTGTAATTTGCAGAAGCCACAGAAGTGCTGTAGTTAACATAATTTCCAGTCACTTTTGATTTTCTATCTTGAAAGACATCTCATAACTGGGTTGAACGGGGAAGACTTTCGGTGCAAGGTTTGAGCTTGCATCTTCCTGCTATGATACTTTCACCCCCTTGCAGTTCATGGTCTTCAAGCTTCCACAACAGCAGTGTCAAGTGATTAGGCAGTGTGAACGAGCCAAGTTTGTCCTCTTGTAAAGCTTGTATAATGCTTCTGGTTCTTGCCCAGTGAAAAAATCAAAGCTGTTTTTATGTTTGAGGCTTTTGTGTGTATGCCAGTTTGACTTAACTAGTCTGGTTATATACACAAATACAACTAATGGACTCCTGTCTCAATTCAAGCAGTGTATACCCAGAGTTACTCTCCTCTGAAGGATCAAAATGATAGATAAATATAGTATTTCTTTTTGTGATTATCCCAGAATATGGTTTATAATTCTTGGAACTGCTAGCCCTGGCCTTACCACTTCATGTGTCATCACCGTCTGCTCAGGATTCTGTTAGTGAAGAACTGAGGCTAATTGGTACTTAATATCAATCGAACAGTAATAATGAAGGAAAAGTCATTACTAAGGCTGATGTGAATTAGTAGTAAAGCTATTGTGGCAACAGCTATTATTGCTGTTTACTTGGTTGTCTGGACCATTGGCTTCTGATATAAAGTGGGCTATTTGTATAAAAGACCTATTTACAAGAATGGTAATTTCCCACACAACATTAAAAAGGGAACCAGCGAGCAATGATGACACATCTGCCACACTCATCCAAGCTCACCCAGGTGATGCTGCATAAAAGAAAAAGTAGGCAGATTAATGATCAAATATAGAATGAGAAAAAATCGGGTAGGCAGCAGTACTGCTGAAAATACTCGTTAGCAGACCACAAACTGAACATAAAGCTTCAGTACCATGCTGCTGCTTGAAAAAGGCAAACAAATTGCTCTTGGGTGAATGCATAGGATTGTCATATGCAAGACATTATTACAGTCCCAGGAGTTCTCTTTTGGGAATTGTGTTTTGAGAAAGATGTAAACATAAACTCTAGCTTTCTGTTTTATCATTGTTCTCTTTTAGATAATGCAAGCTGTGAGGAGAAGTTGAGGTGATTAATTTACAGTATGTGAAAGTTTGTTGTAAACAGAAAGATGACCTGTTATTCTCTGTCTCCCACTGGCAGCAGAGTAAGGAGTTGTTAGCGGAATTTTCAGGCTGGAGCAGGTTTCACAAGGAGATGGTCTGTTCTCCATCATGGGAAGCCTTTAAGGACAGGTTAAAACACCTGTGTGGGTTGGATTATGTATCCCTCTCTTGACTTGGAGCAGGGCAATGGATGACTTGGCTTTTCTAGGCTTATTTTCTGTGAATCATATAGCACATGGAATCTTTTAAAGTGATGATCTCAATGTCTAGCTGAATTGTTTGTGCTCGTTTTCAAATCTTAGCTATAATTTTATTAAAGTAGACTTCAAGATGAAGAACCACCCTGGGTTTTGTCCCAAAGATTAGATCTCTTTGACACAAACAGAAAAAAGCAGTCCAGATTTTGCATTATCTCAACTTTTGATTTCTGGCTTCATTGCCTGAGCAGATGGGATCAGTTCCATCTCAGTATGCTGCAAGGAGAATAATGATGATTGCAACTCACTGTTGAGGTACTCCAAATATTTCTCATTCAGGGCTTAAATTAGTTTCAAATTGTTTGTAAAATTAGTGCATGTTATGCTTATGTACAGCTGAAGGCATGTTGTTTGAATGAGCAAGAAGATTTGATGCTACATATTTGTTGATATTATGGGGCTTTTTTCTTCAACTCAGCAAATATGAATGGAATAAATCCTGTCCTGTTTAAATCTGAAAAGTACGCACACTGACTTTAGATGCATCAGGATTTCAAAGTCCTTTCCTCCCCCGTATAAATGCTAAAATCTTGAGAGATAATTTTAGCCCAAGGCATTTTTATTTTTTTTAAAGCTGGGAAGATCTATGAACTCCTGAAATAGCAAATTCTTTTAGTACTGATGACACAGTAATTGCACTAATATTGTTGCTGTGAAGCCTAAGATTTTCTTAGGAGAAAAGTTACAGAAAGCAAAAATACAAAAATCCTAATAAGTATTTTAACAGAAATAAGAGTTTGTCAATTTCAGCATGATAACTGCAATACAGGACTTTTGTTCTCTTTCTAAACAGAACTCTGCCATAATATCCAGAAATACTTCCTATTAGTCATTTTGTTAAGGGTTTGCCAGCATGTAAATCTTGCCATGACTGGAAAAAATCAGTACCCAAAATGAAATGGAAATCAGAAGGATGGCAATAGCAATATATGGTATGTTAAGCATTCAAAATGCTGAGCTATTGTCAAAGGTCTAAAAAGCAGGTTGGCCAGCAAATGAACTGGTGTGCCAGGCTGCTGCCAAAGAGCGCTGACAAAAGTAGCTTGCTGCTTGATTAAATTGGTACAGCACAAAAACGGGTGGAGAACAGAAAAGCTGTTTTTTGTGTCTGCTTGCAGAGCCCAAATGCTCACCTCTTTTGTTGCATAGGGCTGTTAGCATGCTTTTGTATGGGGTGGTGACAGAACTGGAGAAGGTCATGGTGAAAGAATGGGAAGTGCCTGAGGGGAGTGATGCAGCCTCTGATGCTCCATGGAGGAGGAGATGTTATGGACCAAGCCCCTTCAAAAGCATGGCTTGAGTTGGATGTCTTTTTTTCTTTGGAAATACTGAGCACTGCACAACCACCAGAAGCACCTTCTGGGTCAATAATTCATTCTTTAAGGATCAGGAATCCAGTTGAGCAAAATACTGGAGTTTTTTCCTTGCCTCCCAATCCCTTCTAAATCATTAGAGCCTTAAATGTTTGCTGAAACTCATGTTGAATCTGGACAAAAGTACATCCTTTTAAGTATTCATCTAGGGTTTTTTTCATGGAGTGAATTTTGCTTCGCTATGCTGCAGCCTATTTCAGTCCTTCCTAAATGATCAGTGTAAGCTGTGACTGTCTCTTTGCTTTGGGTTTCTGCAGTGCCAAGCAGAGTGCTGACACTGTATACAATATTACACCTGGGATGACACTGGAAAGCGAATACTCTGCATGTGTGTGAACAATGATTTTCACTACTTCTCAGTACACGTTACATTTCATACATGCTTTGATATCTTAGTAGTAACCTCTTTGCAAAGTTCTATATGGAAATACATACTGAAAGACAATTTCTATTTTCTTTGTCCTCTTACCTGATGACTCGTTGAGAGAAGAGGTGGAGTCCTAGTGCTTAGATTGCTATGGGACATCAGGTGCCTAGCAAGCCTTCTAGTGTTGGTGCTTGGAAGAGTTCACAAAATCTCTAGGTGCCTAAGTTTCCACTTACAAGGTTAGTGCTTCTTAAGCAATTTCTAGGGTGGTGGCTAGTAAAACAGTAAGAAAGAACAATCTGCAGAGTTTAAAAAAAACAAAACAAAACAAAAAAATGCTAACCCACAACCAAACAACAAACCCACCTCATATCTGTTTTTCTAGTAAATACAAAAACTGGCCAGAACTTCTGTTGCTCGTGACCATGACTAAATTGGAAGTAACAGCTTGGTGTTGAAAGCGTTTATATCTTATTACATATCCCTTGAGTTGTGCAGTTCTTCTGCCATCAGGGTTTCACAGAAGCAAACCTTCCAAAGCAAATAAATAAAATCCCAGCTGACAAGCTAATATAAATGGTATGAAACAGAAGGGTAAATGGGGAAAAAAAAGACTGATTTGACATAAACAAATTAGAGCTGTTGACAGTATTGGTGAATTTGAGAAGTGCAGTTCCATTAAATTCACAGATATGAATCCTGACAAATAACAAGCCATGGTAATTTATATAAACAAGGAAAGGAAATAATGAGTGGATGTGGAAATCTAACAAGAATTTGGTTGTTAGTACAGCACAAAACATTGTGGCAGTACAGATAGTGAAAACTGAGAGCCCTTGCTGTGATGAGGCAGTGCTAAGGTGCAGTGCCCCACTGGAAATGGTCACAATGCTGTGCCAGTGTGAGAAGGCTGGAGGAATGACTGCAGTTCTCTGCCTTTCACACTTACTATATCAAAAGTAGAAAGCATGTTTAATCAGCATGGTTAGATTGTAGTCACATAAAAACTGAGTTCTCTTGGTGCTGTGCTGTAGACTGATGTTTGGGTGCAGATGTCTTCAAGGCTAATTCAAACTAGCTGGTCCCCTGCACCGTACAAGCAGTAGGTCTGTGATTTGTTCATCGCCTGGAACTCCTTTTCATTCATCCGGCATTTTATCTGCTCTACGCTGAAGTCTCCGTGCAGGTATGCAGTGCTTGTTTGGTGTGAATGGTCAATATCACATACAACCTTCTGATTCCTGCCTGCAGGCACCTTGTGAAGTTCATATCCCTCTGTTCGTATTTTAAAAGAGCTTTTTTGGGGGGGTTCTTAATGGACAAACCTATTAAAAATTCAAAGCACTGTATTTATTTAGATAAAAGCTGTTAATTATAAATGTCCAGCCATATGGCCATTAAGACTCACATTTAGTAGGATAAAGAGGGAATGAATATTTTAGGTAATAAAGAACTGTTTTAGAAAATAGAAACTTTCTTGATGTTATGTTTCATGTAGGTTTAACAATGGAGTGGTGGTTGGTAGCCTGCAGTAGTTCACACTAAAGAGCTTGGTTTTCTTTTCTTTTATATTTTTAATGCCTTGCTATTGAAGACAGTCTATTAAAAAATAAAAAGCCACAAAAGAAATGCCTCAAGGAAAGCCAGATGGCTGAATATTGGCATCTGAAATCAAAATAAAATATTCAGCCATACATATGTGCCTTAAATACACTTAGCTGCAGTCCTTTGTTTATGAGCCAGACTCTCTTCTCTATTGCTTTTGCCTTGGTAACTTTGAACTTGTTTTACTTATGTTTTAGTAGATCAAACTTGAGCAAAAACCTGGTTAAGGAAATTTTTGTACTTATTGGTTCTAGATCAAAGATACAAGGTCAGGATTTGGCCAGATATAATACCCTGAAATAGCTAGGTTATTTTGGACATGAGAAGAAAAGAGTTTGTTTCTGTATTGGTACATCAGTCTGGCGGGTTTGTTTTTAAAGCTCGGTGGACAGGGATATTGTTAGAAACTTCTTTAACATGTCACGGCGTTTCCTGATAACACTGCTGCTGTATATAGTTTTGCTAAGACTAAAAATCTTTCAACTCCATCTGTAGCGACGGTGTCCTTGTTGCCTGGAACAATGTTGTGCAAAATGAGCAACAGTTCAGGAAAGCATGTGTGTAGATAAGCAGACACCGCCAACAACTGAAAAGCATAGTGGAGACATGAAAATTCACTTGTTCTATAGAAGCCCAGCCAACTCCTGGAGCAATGTACAAAATTCCCTACAGGTATCCAGCACTTTTCATCTGATACATAAAAGGATAACTGTTGTATTGTTACTGTATTGCCAATCTCCTGCGTTGGTGGAAAAACTTCCTTTTAACGTTTCGCTGTACTTTCTTGTTTTAATAGTCAGAAAGCTCATTTGAAGGCAGTGACTGAAGACTAGGGTAGCATCAATTACTGCCACTAAAAATGCAGTTTTAGAAAGTAAGTCCATCAGATATTCAGTGTTGTGAACAGTGCCTAAACAGATCCTGCCATTTTCTTTGTACTGTCTTGGTTCAAAAGGCCCTTGATAGAATTGCGCATGGTGTATGTTTCTCTGAATTGAGTGAGAAAGCTGAAGAGATTACAGTTTGTTCCAGTCAGACCTGTTTATTTCTTCCTATCTCTATGTCAGTTTGGAGATGAGGTTGTGAGCTCTGCTTTTGTGTAGTCCTAGCCTGGACTTGCTTGCAGAGTTACTTTGCTACTGTCAGAAACTCATCACTCCTTCCTGTCTTGAGACTAGTAAATAAGTTTTAAGTACCAAACTGTTGACGCTTCAGATTCAAAATGTGGAAAGAAAATTATATGGTGAAAATTAAAACTGGTGTGGATTACTGTTGCATGTCCCTCTGCACGGTCTCTTTCAGGGTTTTTTACCACCCTCATCTTTTAGCCCATCTGCTCAAGGTGTTATGAACTTCTGTGGCATGTGAGACAATGTAAGCACCATTTTGGCAAGTCGCTGTGTATCTAAGGAAGGCTGTGTGAGTGGGTGCAGCTCAGTATACCTTGCTCCTGTTGATGTGGAGAGGAGGGAAAGCATGATTAGAAATGAGATGTGGCGGGGGCTGGACTGGTGGCTTTCCATCAGGTCTTCACTGTCAGAGTTTCAGCCTACAGCAATATATTTTTAGAGCAGTTATATATTACAGCAATGCTAGATGCCGCTTTGGGTCCGAAGGAAGATCAGGAGAGTGAAAACTGGATTAAAGTTTATTGTAAAATTGCTAAATCTGTGTGAAGACATGCAAGATCTAATTCTTGTTCTTCAGTACAGGGATGGTTTGTAATTCTGAGAAAATATTAGGAAAGGAGGAGGCCCATCTAGCAGCTTCAGATTTATGCTTCAAATAGATAAGGATTATTAAAATTGTTCAATTTTGAAACTACATTTAAATCAGTACAGAGTTTTCTCTAGCTCTTAGCTCTTAACGTGCTGTCAGTTGTCTCACCCAGCAGCAGTAGCCAGCAGACATTTCCAGAAGTGCTTTGTAGACATGAATGCCACTTGTCCAGAAAATAAATGGGAAGTTCAGAGTCTAAGTTTGTATCTGACACCTGACCAACAGAAACAACTAGCACAACGTTAGATGTCTGACCTACAGAAAACCTAAGCCAAGTTAGAAATATTAATAAGTAGTGGAATTATAGATTAATAGACTCAAAAATATTTTAAGAGTGTTCAAATATTGGTAGTGTCTAATAACTGTGACTTAATTCAGCCACTACACATTTTGATCTATTCTGGTTACTCGAAACCTCCAGCTGCAGAAGCCATGTACAATCCCTGAAATATATAAAAATAAAATGGAAAAGACTGGAGTCTGCTGCTGGGACAACAGAACATAACTTAAAAGCTGCTCTTAGAGGTGTTACCACAGGTTAGGGTAACTGTACTACACATACTTGAAGTTCCATAGGTAATTAATTAGATGCCCTCTGAGCAACACTACACCAAATAATAACCAACTCCTGTTTGTCCAAGGGGTCTGAAGCCCCTTGGGTGAAAGCAGTGATTTGGCATAATTTTGTCCCACAGATAAGACCTTGTTTCTGGGGTGGCAAGTTACAGTTCTGAAGGGCCTTTCTTGCACCCAGTTAAAAGCAACTGTCTGATCTGAGATGAGCTCAGAGTAGATTAATTTCTGTAGGAATCATTATAGTCCTAATGTTAGCAGTGATCATACTACCCTTCATCATGAGTGCTTTTACTCTGCATGAGGTATAGCACAGTGTCTGTGCTGGCAGCCTCATCATTTACTCTATCTCTTTTGATTTAAGAATTTCCCTGAGCGACCTGCTGGAAGAGGAGTTCTTCCTACCTAGTCTATCACAAAAAACCCGACCAAAACCTGGGTTCAACAGAGAAACCCCCTCGCTTTCCTAGTGGTAGCCTTTCTTTCTTCCAAGTATCTGTGACTTGTTCCACAGGAGTGAGAAATCTCTAGGGAACTGGTGGTTGTCAGGAGTATCTCACTGTTCCTTAAGGTTTTGTGTGTTGTACAGGTGAATGAGAACCTCTAGGTTCTATGTACTTCTACTCCTGGTGGAACATGTGTTTAAGGCAATGAGCGGGTCTCCTTGAGGGCTGGGCAAGGTGGTTGGACTCAAAACAAAACTCTTAAGATGGGGCTCCCAGGATTTTGCACATGATAGAAAACGCTTTGCTTCCTGCAGAGCAGAGGGACATGTGTCACATCCCTGTTAGGATGCCTGTGAGATAAACCCCCTTGTAGGCCTACAGGCATATGCAGTTAAGATGTTATAATGGATATTCAAATCATGCATTATTGTTCAGAGGGAAGCAAGCTTAGTGGGAAATCCATAGCAGGGAAAGGATTTCTGTGCTCTTCAGGTGAATCAACACAATCACAATCCATACAAGTTGATTTGGGCCAGTCACGTTAGACTGCTTACTGTGCTTATGGGGCAGAGTATGGTAGTAACTCCACATCAAACACAAGTTTCTGTATATCATCCCATGTATTGCTTTTTAAGTGACTCGTAGTAGTACTTGAGTACATCATACTGACCAGCAGTTGAGTAAAAGGGGCTTTCTTGAGTTGGCTCTTAGTATTTCTGCATGAATCCATCATGTAACTCTCAGTTAATTCCCACTGCTCAGGTTTAATGTAGATGCAGAGATTTTTGCTGCATTCCTCCATTTGTTGAGACCATTTTTGGGGAATCCTCTTATATCCTCATTTATATTTGTAAAACCCTTCCACTTTAGCAGATGGAAATGTATTCAGTGAGTTTCTTATTTAATGTGAAAGTCAGTCTATTTCAAAGCACGTGCCCCTTATTTGGAATTACATCTTTGTAACCATAAAAATTGGGCACTGGACACGTAATCTGCAGTGGTTATGTTAACCTTTGTCGCGCTGACCTTCATCAGCTAGAGATCAGGAAACAGTCAAGTCTGTTTTGAATCCTTTGTGTCACTCTCACAGTTAATCTGTTTTGAATTATACAGCAACAACATTCACTGTTTAAAGAAAAATCCCTTTGCCCATGTCTGTCTTTATTGCCTTTTTTTTTTCTCCTCCCTTGAAGCTATTTGCAATTAAACCTCAGTAAAATATGAAGCATCAGAAATGTTAAACTATCTTGGCAACAAAGAGGCATGAAACAGATGAATAATGAGAAGCAGAAGATAAGCAGTAATGCCACTTTCATTCTGGAGTGCCTATTCTGGCAGGGAGTTCACATCACCTTTTACTGCTTCATATCCTATTTATGAGTCACAGGAATGATTAAGAAAAAAAAAATCCCACCAAAGAACAGTCCTGAGATTTGTTTAAATTATGGAAATGAGAAACTTCAAGGCCTCGCTTGCTAAAGATTAAGAAGTATCTATTTGAGATTGCCAGTGCACTTTAAGTTAGAAAAGTGTGGGGATAAAGAAAGGAGAGGGGGAGACTCTCATGTGTTTTTCTTGAATGTGCCCATTTTGAGCAGTGTGTGAGTATAGCTGACACAACATCATAAGCTGCTTCCTTTTTCATTTCTTTCGAGATACTGGCCTGGGACAATTCTGTGTTCATGGATAATGTACATTTGTCATAAATATAAAAGCAAAGCTCAGTGAGCAATGAGCACAAGATCACAGGAGTCTGGAGACTTCCCATCCAGCCGTCTTTGCCCTTGTATTATTTCTCTATGTGAGAAAAATGCGTTGGAGTGATAAAACTTAGTGGACCTATTTCTCTTCTTGTTTACGTGAGTTTTATAGGGATGTCTCTCCTTTTACTTTCAGTGAAATTTGCTTTTCGTTCTCATGACTGTGAGAAATTTGAGCCCTGTGGTGTTTGGCAACTTATAAAGGCTCGCAAAATTCTCTCTGTTTTGTCTGGATGACAAAGATCCTAGCCACTATTTTGGGGGTGCTCCTATACATGAACATGTGGTGTTATTCATTTTGTGCTATTTACTTATCCTTGTTTTTAACAATCTGGAAAGCAGGAATAAAAATCCTATTAAATATTTCTGCGTGGGGTGCTGAAGTGGCAAGCCTGCATAAGTCAGTGCAGACAGGGAAGCAGCGAGAGAGAAATGTGGAGACATTAGATCTGACTTCTCAACACTATGGACAATTGGGGTAACGCAGAGATATTCAGCAAAACTTTCTGGAGGGCAAACAATCTAAAGTTACAATGCAAAGGACCAAAAGACAGTGTAGTCTTATGCGGAGAAGAATGTAATCACTTGAAAAGTTCCTCAAGGTGTTCAAAGGATGTAGCAAAACACTGATCAGTCGTGCAGAGTGCTGAAACTCAAGGTCATCCTCTTGCTACCAATTAAACATTGCATGGGATTAGCTTTGTGTCTTTATTCTTTGCAGCATGCTGTGGAATTGAGGAGATAATCAGGACTTAGTTTGATCCAAGTGACGTGTTTACTGTGTATGGCTATATAGCAGCCCAGAAGTTTTCTGGTGATCTTTGTGAGAGAAGAGATTACAGCACTAAAAAATTACCTTAGATTGTGTGGTGGCATGCCTGATAATTTGTCATGGACCCTAAAGCTGGTGTTTCAAGAATCTGAGTTCCCCTGTTGCTTGCCACTAACCTGTCAGGTTTCTACTCAGTTTCACATTGCGTCAAAAGCTCTTCAGCTTAACAGGCTGGCATTTTCTGATTTTTAAGAACGCTTTGTCAGAACATCTCTGAGCAACTCCTCAGCAATATTCATAACAGCAACATGTCAAAGGGCTTGCAGTGAGAGTTAACTAAGGTTTTCAAAGCTGAAAAGACACATAGATAATGAAATGAATCTGCAGTTGTTTTTCATCAAGTATTTATTTCTTCTGTGTATAATCAACTTGTATGCTATGGAGCCTTTAAACAATACCAGCTCTTCCCCTTTGTTCTCTACACTGCATCAGGAAAAGCAGGCTCTATCTGTGGTATGTTGGAGACCTACAATGTAATTATTCTACTGAAGTAGAAAAAAACTTGATACATCTAGAAGCCCACTCTAGAGGGACTGCAATAGACCCTATGGAAATAGCCTTAATTCCTCAGGAAATGGGTTTGTAGCAGCAACTTCATCATCCTAGACGAGCATGCAGTATTGATTTCCTGCAGAGATCCACAACATAGGTAGTGGTGTTAGTTGCCATAGATCACTCTGCTTGCAGTACTATCCTGTGAAGATGTAAAGGAAAAGCGCTTGGAATTCTGCTCCTCTCACATACCTAGGTAAAACTGTCTAATACAGTTCTCAGCAAAGCTGTCTCAGTGACAGTACCTTGAATTCAATAAACCCTGGACCAAGTTCTATTTGTCCAAGTCACTCATTTTTCTAATAACTCTAAAGGAGATCATTTCCCCTAAAGGCAGAGACAAATGGTGAATAATCTGAGAGGTAGAGGGTAGGGAGGAATGACATTGTTCAAAGAGTTTGTGAAAGAGAGGAATTGTGATGTAAAGGTTTTTCACCTTTATAAAGCCAAAGGAAAATAACAAATTCAGTGCCCTCGTCACCTTGTTTGCATAGCTTACAGAAGGGCAATGACTTTTGAATTTTCTGTGCCCAGGAAGGCTTTTTTATTTTGACTGTGTGTTATAGTTTGAGTAACTGGAATATAGGAGACGTATGCAATGGAATTTTTTGGTCACTAGAAAGCCTTGAAAGAGTACTAATATGAGATTCTTTTGATAATGGAGGAAATAGCATTGCTGTTACATTCCTGCAAAATATGTAAGTTAGGATGAAATTTCTGTTAAGAAAAGCATACTCAGAGTGTTGAATCAGAATTGATCTATGTAGATCTGTAGGTAGAAGCATGCAATGCCATCTGTTTTGAAAGGATTTTGAATGTTTAATTTAGATGATAAAAGGGATAAATATCACTGTCTAATTTTGGGGCTGTGCTGCTTAACTATCATTGGGTTTGATCTCTTAGTGGTCCAAAATGGTTAATGGCACCTGTGAGAATAAAAAGCTCAGAAATGTCTGTAATTTCTGCCCACTGCTCCATGGTCACCATCTTTATTTTAAGTGAAAGATGTCCCTCGGATGTGGTTTCATCCTGCTCAAGAGATTTTCCTGGCTTCCTGTGCCTCACTTAAGCTGGATCTGATTGCATTTTTAATTAAATGCTGCTTCAGTTAGAAAATGTTGATTCACAGAAGTCAAAACATTTTGGGGAAATGTGCTGATTTTTAATTTCTTTCATCAGGGTGACTGTCTGGCTTTCAAAAAAGATTCTATTTTGGATCTTGGAAACCAGAAATAAGTTCAGGCAAACGCCAAGTCTACTTCACATGCTTCCTTTTGGTCCTCTTTCCCAAGGGTTATAGAAAGGATTAATTATTTAAGGTTAACATTTAGTCTTTGAAATGTCTTGTTGCTGTGTTTAGGTGTCAGGATCTGTTTTGCTATGGGGTCATGTGTTCTGTCTCAAGTCAACAAAACCTCCAAATTGTGCTTTCCCAGCCCTCTCCCCTCCCCTTCCAGGGCAGATGCTTCATCTCTTCTTCCCTTTAACAAGTTGCATATCAAGAAAGGTGGGAAAACTGAGTCACGCGTGCAATAATATAAACTCCGCATTTCACCTCTTGCCTGTTAGCACACTCCTCCTGAAAATGTTTGTGTCCCCTCTCCTACACCTTTCCTTTTACTTTTTTTTTTTTTAGCTTAAAAAGAAAGAGTGAGGCAGGGCTATTTCCCACTTAACAACTTTCTTATATGGAATCTCTCGTTGATTTGATTCTGTTTGGTGCCCCCTTAAGGTTCATTTGTCCTTTGACCTGTTCTTGAAAATATGGTCATGTTGCAGTTTCTTCATACCTGGGTAGGTAACAGCAGTTGCATCAAATTTTTATTCTTTATGCCACATGTGGTTTATTCATCCCTCACAACAAATTAAAATGCCACTGATAGTTTGGTCAGGGGGGAAGTCTGAATCTCATTCAGAGTTCAATGTTGGATCTATGCATCATGGATACAATATAAACACCTTCCCCCCCCACCCCTCCCCTTCACCCCCTCCTCCTTCCCTAGCCTGTCTTAGTTGTTTGGTGGGTTTTTGCTTCGAAACATTTCCAGAAAATGAGAGTAACTGGCCTTTAATGTATAAACTCAAGGTATACAAGGTTGTTCCCATTTATTTCTCACATTTACCCTGAAACAATGCTAGATACACCACTATCGATACTATGTGTAATCTGAGTATTTATGAAAAAAAATAAATTATTTTTCCTATTGGTATGGCTGGGCAAAAAACTAGTTGGTGTTGCAGGGCTGTTCTACAGACAGGTGATTGTTCTACAGAAAGATGTAATTCTGTGATTGGCCTTTAGTGGTGCCAGGTCCTTTTCCAGGAAATTGAGGACGTTCAGTTTTACAGGTGTTTAACATTGGAAGATGTGAACTGGTACCTTCCATTGCACTGTTGCTTATTATTTTCTGGATGGGATTAGTTTAGCAAGTACTTGGTGTAGATTAGATGATAAAGAAAAACACTTTAATGTTGAAAATACTTCACAAATAATGGAATTCTTAAATATAGGTTGAGCAAATTTGGTATCACAAACGTACAAAAGGCCTGATCTTACAAGCAGTTCTGTCTGTTTCTGACTTCATGAACTAGAGTAGCATCACGAATTCAAGGAACTGTAAAATCAACCAGTCTCTAAACTAAGGACATCTTTGCAGGGCTGCCAGAAAGCAGTATTTCTAGCACTTATGTATGTGGTAGCATTGGTTTGTACGCCCATAGACTGAGTTTTTCCAACCGTAATTTTATCAACTGTCATATATATAATTTTCAGTTGATCTGTTTGCAAACAGTAATTCCAAACAAAAACCAGTCACACTGTATTAAACAATTCTAGTGAGCAGAGTGCAGTTTTTGTTTCTGAAGGGCAGTCTGTGTACAAGATGTTTTTAATTAGTTTTTATCAGTGCTATGGATCCTCTATCTGAGGATTATAAACATGCCAGGAAAATCTGGCATAGCTGAGCTGCAGTGTGCAAGCTCAGTGCTCAAAATGGTGCCAAGGTGCATACAGATACCAAACAATACCATCATAAATTTACTGAGAAATCTTGTGGTGAAAGTAAGGGTTAAACTATAGCTTAGGCTTCATGCTGTATATCTCTCCCTTTCCATCTAGGTATCAGTTACAGAGTTCTTATTCTCCCTATTATGCCAGCATTTATAACTGAGGGTGGCTGATGATGAGCGTACTATAAAATGCTTAAGTGTATTTTGAGAGTTGAAAGGACTAACAAATGCAATATATATGAATGTGATACATTTGTAATGAATTTGACACACGCACACACAAAAAATACATCACAGTAGTGTGGAGAATGTGGTTTGACCATAAGGATGCCAGGGGATCTTAAGTTATTAAGGCTGAAGCTTTGTCCTTAATTCACCCTGTTATTTCTAGGTATTACAGTAAATGGCACCAAATGTAACCCACTGTCTCACATCTAGTGTTTAAAAAAAAAAAAAGGTATAATGTGAAGTATATTGGGCAAAAGGAATCTGCTGTGAACTGAGCTTCACGCTACAATTTTCACAGTGTATATTTAGGACAGGTTTTTTGCAATTACTTGGTGGTTTTTGTACATGAAGTATTTGTAATACTGAAAAAAAGTCATCCTGCCAAATTATTCAGTGTATTTGGAGTACAGAGTATTTAAAATGATACATTAGAAAACAGGTACTTAGGAGAATGTAATGGCTCAAGATAACAGAGAAATCTGTATTTTGCCTCATTTGAGCTGTGTACACGTATTGTATAAATCCGTAGAGGTATATTCAAGGTGATTAGCTAGGATTTAGTTCTGTGTGGGAGCTGGGGGGGGAAAGGTCTAATGGAAATGTTGACAGACCATTAACTAGAGTATCACTAATGGGTGCTATAATAGATAGAGATATTTTTAATTGTAAAGGGGTTAATTGGTATTCCTCATTTGCATTCCTTTCTTCCTGAGTGGTGGCAATTTGAGCTCATCCATTGATAGGAATAGCTATTATACTGAGAGAATATAAAGGATCACAATATTTTCTCCAAGAAAATAAGCAGGAGGGGAAAACCACAAATATGTTAACTGACGTATGATGATTAGCCAGCTGTAGCTGTGGAGAAAACTGATTTTTTTTTTCTTAGAGTTTATTTTGGGAGTGCCTGCAGGAAGTTATTGTTTCCATAGTAATTAGAAGAATTTGATATATTTTTAATTGCTTTATATCCAAGCATGGGAAAAATAATTTACATTGGTCAAAGTGTTTACCATAACTTATATGTCGTTGCAAACTTCAACCCTTTTCTCTCGGAGATGAGAATTTTCTGACTGTAAGAGAGAAGCTACTGCTCTTTCTTTTTACTCAATCTGAGTGGTAAGGGAAGTGCTTACACAGCCTGTATATAGACACCCAAACACATAAAATGAGGCTTATCTCCCTAAATTGATAAGAACAAATCGGACTTCTGCTCCCTGTTGCCCTTAAAGGAGTTTAGTTGGTCCATGACCAGAGGAACTGGTCAGTTGATGCCAACCGAGGTTACCTATGAGGTCAACTCTCACCTTGTCACTAGCCTGTTCTGTGAATGAGGTCTTCCCCTCGTGCTTTTTAACCTTGGATCACTGTGCAGGATTTAAGTCAAGAGCAGCTAATGAGGGCTGGGGGAGCTTGGCCGCATACTGCCAGGGCAGGCTGCTGGCAGTGACTTCTGGCTGAGTGATGGCCAGTCTCCATCATCTGCCTGCAGTTCTCCATGCTTGGATTGAGCTCCAGGGGCTGATGATCTCCTAATGCTGGCTTCCTACGGACTGGACCGTAAGGAAGCTTAGATCCTACCCAGAATCTTACATAGCTACTGCATCTCTGAGTGTGACTTGCTGATTTGGATGATGTGAACAGCATGAGGTAGCTAGCTTCCCTCTCACTGAAAATCCCTTGTACAAAGCCTTCCTCTTCTACCGAAGCCCACTGTTCCTTCAACTCTAGAGTTAATGAGACAATCTTTGTGTCATCAAGAAAAGCAAAGAAACAAACACTCATCCATGCCCTCAGTTTTTTCTTTCATCCCTGGAGACGCTGAAGGCCAGGCTGGATGAGGTTCTGAGCAACCTGATCTAGTTAAAGATGTCCCTGCTGGGTGGTTAGACTAGATGGTCTTTAAAGGTCCCTTCCAACCCAACACATTCTATGATTATTCTCTGCTGTGGACATCTCTTCTTTGGCTTGAAGTCGCTTTCCCCACATTCTTGTATTTCATTCCTCTTTTTTTTTTCTTCCCTCTTGCTCCTCCACTTTTCCCCCTAGCATTCACTGAGCTGTGTGTGCTCTCTCTAGGAATCTAACAGCTTTTTTGTCCAAATTTCACTTGCCTTCCTGGCCCATCCTGAAGTGTGTAGCAACAAATATTTCATGTGGATTTTTATTAAGTACTGAAAACAACACATTTGAAAAATACATTATATAGTGGTGGTGTTCATAAAGCTTAAGTATATTTTACTGAATAAATAGCATCTTTTTGTTTCTATATAGAGTTAATGCCTTAGAATTTAGCCAACAGCAACAATTTACTCTTAAATACTATCTTAATGTGCATAACACAACTACATTATTTAATAGAGGAATTTATCAATTTGTTAGTCCTAAATTACAAACTGTACTTCTCTGAGTCTTTCCAGTCTGTCAGTATTTACCATACCTTTATTTAGTGGCCTAGATGCTTTTTTGGTGAAAGTGAGCAACTTTGACTTTGCCCTATCTTTGCCCATTTCCTAACCAGAGGGGACTGACTTACCTGTAGTGCTGGAAAAAAAATTGCAGATTATATTAATGAGTGCAGATAGGAGGCTTCAAGTTTCTGGAAAGTTTCTCAACTCCTATTCCCAGACCTCTTGCTCTAGACTTCATCACGGGTTGCTTTTACAGATCTTGTGGTCTGTGGGCTTCCAGGCACTTTTTTTCTTTCCGGAGTTTGGAAATGATGTGGGGCTCACTGGAGCTCCTTGTTCACAGCTGAGTCTCTGAGGAGCTCAGATGAAAGCAAGAAGCTGGCTGCTCCTGAATGAGACCCAACTGGCCTGCCTTCCATCTGCTGGGCCGCGCTGGCGCTCTGCTGCCCGCTGATTGCATAGGCAGGGTGGTCCTCTCACAAGTAATAACATCCATGTGGTGCCAAAATCCCAGGCTAGTTCTCAGCTTGATCAGTTTCCCAATCTGCTTCGCCACACGGCCAAGCGGCATTTGTGCCAGCAGAAGGCCAGAGGAATAGCTGGGGGTGGGAGGAAAGCAGAGCCGCATTCTTGATTCTGTTTTTTTTAGCTGCAGTCCTGGCTTACGCAAATTTGAAATGCCTGGAGATTGTCAAGTGCTCTCGTAAAGCACTTTTGCAACTTACATGCATGGTCACATTTGTATACTGTGTACATACTCTTCTCTGCCTGCCTTAAAGTAGTCGAGTGGTTGCATGTGCTTGTCATTTGTTGTTGTGGAGTTTCTAGGGCAGGAAGGACTGCCTGTCAGCTCCCTGACCGCCTGCAGGATTTTCTTTGCTTCTGTAGGCTTCAGCAGGCCAGGTCTCAGTGCAACAGCTTTGGCATGTGTGCTGCTTGGGCGCTGGCGTCATTTTCAGATAGAAGCTTAAGCACACTAGTAGTGTCTGTAGCATAAGGACTTTTCACTTTAAAAGTCACCGGCCACTTTGGCAGGGGTACCATTCTCACGCTGTGAAGTGCCCTCTGCATTGTGTATTGCAAGGAAGTGATTTGGTTGAAAAGAACACCCTCCTCTTTGTTTTTTTTTTTTGGATTCTCCCTCATTCCCACCCAAAATTATTTCTGTTCTGGATCATTTCCATGACCCAGTTCCCTGCAAGGCCACACATCACGTAATGGGAACGAGCAGCAGTGTGGGGGGTGACAAGCAAGCTTAAACTGCCTTGCCTTTATACTTCATAGGATAAAGATTGCTTCTTTAGGGCTAGAAAATCGAGGCCATTATAGGAGAAATAGAGCATAGTGTGAGTGCAACCATACTGACATACCTGGGTTTATCCTGGAATAATAAACCCACCTACTACCCCAGTATGAGCTAAACACTAAAAGCACAGTTTTGCTGGTACAACTGCATCTATGTTGGAGGATTTTGCCAGCATCCACTGTGGTATAAATACAGATGTCTGTATTTGGGACCTGACCATAGAAACGTATCTTTACCAGCTTTAATTGGTTTTAGCTAGGAGCTAACTGGCTCCAGAAGAACTACTTATAGCTTAACATTTCTGTTGAAAATGTACCATTTAGTAATTAATGGGTTTGGAAAGCAGCCAGAATCTTTCAATCTAATCCAGTTTAGGAAAAAAGAACCAATTGACTCTTTTTTTTGAATGGTAAATATAATGAAATATTTTACAACAAATCATACTTAAAAATAGCCCAGTTGCACCAGCTGTCATGTAGGATAAATCACTTGCATCAGGACATGATCTTTGTGATTTGTGGTTCATGCAAATAAGAGCAGGGTTTTGCTCCACATTTTGTATTCAGGCAAAGTTCCCCGTGGACTTCAATGGGAATTTTGCCTAAGCAATAACAGCAAAATTGGTCCCACGTGAAAAAAATTGATCACTGGGGAAAATTAAGAGATTTTTCTTAAAGGCACAGATGGCAGTTAAGCATTTAACTTTAATTGGCTTTTTACATGAGTGGGGACCCCTCTACTGTTGTACCTTTAGAAGAAACCTCCTTAGTACTCTGAAAAGAAATTTGTGTGACAGTTGTGGATAGTCATTTGCTGGGAGGGATAGAGCCAGTGTGCTCTAGGGAAGTGAAAGGGTGCTACAGAGGGATGTGAAATATCTGAAATAAATGCCAAGGTGGAGATAGAACAATAAGAGCTTCCTTTACTCTTACTGTGTGAGTAGTTTTACTTGTTGTGACAGCACTGTTATGTGTGAGGAGGGAGAGAGGGGCAAAAGGAGCCACATGTGGCTGGGAGAAGGAGCAACTGGGAGAAGAACTTCCAGGGTTTTAAGAATGCTTGAGGGGCAAAGACATGAATGTTAAAGCTTATCTGGGGCATAGAATGAAACAACTTGGGAAAAGTGGCCTTAAAGGCTCAATTTAGTATTTCAGCATATCATGTTGAAAATTAATTGCAAATAGATCCTGGGGTTTTCATGTTGCTTAGCATGATCACAAGTAGATACTAAGAGCATGAACAAACCAAATCTGAGAAAGTTGCTTAAGATCAAGGTTATGGTGAGCACTGTGCTTGGGTTTGGATATAGTTTGTTTTTCTATTCATTTTCCTTGAATTAACCCACTGCCATGTAAAAGTTTTTATTAACAGGTTGAAATCAGAATAAAAATCTAGGCATCTTTTTTCACACACACACAATTCAGTGCTAAGGGCATATGACAGTGATTGCTAAACCAAGACTTAGGATGCAGCATAGGTAAGGTTGTCATTGAAAATTTCACTTGCCTCACTCCTGAGAACATTTTATCATGAAATTAAGATACTTGGCTTGGTCCTAACAGTTACAACTTATTAGAATTAGATACCAGGTGCTGGAGTCAAGAAAAGCCAAATAGAACTGCTGGAAAGGTCAGGGATAGTAGCAAGACCTATCATAAGAGATATGGCCAGGGATCAGGCAAGGAATCAATACTGCAAGGGGCATGAAGTAGCTAGAGCAATTGCAGACTGGCAGCAATAGAAACTAAGAATCAGGACTAAGCACACAAGAGGAAAAAGTAATTGAAGCTAAGGAGCTGGGGTAAAGAAGAAATAAGAAAACCAAGTTGCGCTTAGCTTAGCCAAGGGACATGGTAATCGCCACACGTCAGCATCTTAGTGGTCTCATATTTTTAAGTGTGGGTAAACAGCCAACCATTAGCTTCCTCTGTGATGAGTCTGCCAAGCCTTTGGTCTTTGCAAAATCTGCCTGATAGGAACCTTGTCTTATTTGGTTGCTGCATGGACAGGTTTTGTTCAGTAGCCTCTCTCTTCTCATTCACTGGGATGCAGAGTTTGGATATGGGAGTGTAGGTTCCTACCACACTCCCCTTGGTTAGGTGTCAGGAATCTCCATGTTTAAATCTTCAGTTTCTGGTTTTAATTGTTTTTGTTTGGGTTTTGTTTGGTGTTTTTTTTTTTTTAGTTCTTATGGAGACTCCATTCATGGAACTCTTAATTTGTGGCCTGGAGTTCAGACATAAAAATCTGTCGTGGGACTGCCTTCTGAGGAGAAGCTTCAAATGATCTGGGGTTGTGGTGCATTCAAAGTGAAGAAACCTGTCCTTTTTGACTCTCGTAAATGTAAATAATTACATAACCGTCCCTGCATCAAGTCATGTGTTATCAGGTTTAGACCTGGAAACAATGGGGTTTCCTTTTCTTGAGGAGTATTCCTCCTCTGTTCACCAACCAAGCAAAGACTGAGTCAATAGCACTGAACTCTAATACATTTGTCCTCAAGCTTCCCTTACTTCAGAGACAGGCAGACGGTCTTTCTCAGCCACTAAGTAGCCAGTTAGCATCTTAAATGAATATTCTCTTCCTCTTGAAAGCCCTTTGTCTCTCTGGTGCCTGCAGTCTTCAGGCTTGCAAATCCACTTGTCTCTGAGCCTGAAAGGGCTTGTCATCTCCTTGCAAAGGAGCCTCCTGCAGAGGTCTGCCTTCTCCCTATTTATATAGTGTGTGCTTCCAGCCTTTCAGCATGGTCGGGCAGAGGTTGTGGTAGCCCGCAACTATTGTAAGACTAAGTAGTTGCCAGTGTGCATTTTCACAGCAGATTGTTCATCTTCTCTTTTCCCACTGCAAATGCCAACCACAGGTCAAGTGACATCTCTCCTCATGTTCATGTATATTTATATATTACATATGCGTGTGTGTGAGCATGTATATACACATAAATAAACAAATAAAATGGGTTTATCTACATGCTATGTAATGAAGCCTTGCACAAGTTTTTAAGAAATTCAAAGCAAATGCAAATAATCTACATCTGTTAGAATTCTGTGTGGTTGTAACCTCCAAGAAAGATGGGGAGAGGGGATTGGCTGCTACTAAGAGGAATGAATGGTTCTCCACTGCTAGCTGTCTGGAGACCAGGAAGCCTGGTGTAGACCTCTGCATGAGAACACCGGTAGTAATTTGTGGAGGTGCATATATTTGTACTGATTAGGCCTCTTTTATAATGAAGGAGTGAAAGCCAGTTCCACCTTCATTAAGGTTGTCATTAAACATGTTTAAAGATGATTATAGGACTGTTCTGTAAAAAACTTGGGGAGGGAAAACCCCCAAAACATGTTACCTGGGTTTTGATCCAGCTCTTTTGCCATCCACACAGAAAGTCCAATGATTGATCCTGTAGGTGCTTTTTCGTCGGTTGATGCTATCTGGCTGTGGAGGCAGATGAGAGACTTTTCTGTGCTTTAACCAGGAGTGGAACTGCCAGCCTTGCAGAGCTCATGATATTCCCCCAGTGCCCTTTCCACAGTGCTACTGGAAGGAATAAAAGGACATTTCCTTCCAGAGCCGATGGAGATATGGTCCCCAGGAGCCTTGGTTCAAGAATGATAAGATGTGGAAACTGCCAAAAGGTGCAATAACAAATGTAGTCCGGAAGATAATTGTATTTGAGTGAGTTCAGTTACTGGCATGAACCATGTGGTGAAGACAGCCAAGTGTTTCACACTTGTGGATTAAAATTTGTAGTTCTTCAAATTGCTTATGAACCTGTAATGACTTTACAGTGATATCTTTGTTAAAGTAACATGGATGGAAGTATGACTGGACAAATTCTCTGTTTTGGTGCGTGACTTGGGGCAGACAGAAACAGGGAAGGTCTGAAATTCTGGGAGTATTGGAAATAAAGGGGCTATTATGTGACAGAAATCTCCATTTGATTAAAATAAAATAATTCCCCAATTACTGCACAGCCACAGCTCTTCTTAAGATATACTTCAAGGAAGAAAAAATCAGAAGCAGAGTTGTGGGCAAGCCTCTGGGCTAGGGAAAGAACTCTCCTTCCAGGACTGCCTCCAGTTCTTCTACACCATAGTTACTTCCTTTCCAGATCTCTTTCCCTGACAAAAAGAAAAACCCTCCATATCTTCAGACCCCATTCTTCTGTCTTTGTAACCCTTGTCAAACCATCCTTTTGACATGGTCTCTTGGAGATGTTATGTGTAAGCTTCACTGCCCTGTTTCGCAGGTTGCAAGGGGTGTGCTGGGCACACACTGTTACAGTGAGCAGTGAGTGAGTGACTAATGAATATGAGAGGGAGCTTTAGGATCAGGCTTTTTTCAGGCTACGGTTCCACAGGGCATCACTATGTTTTGCAGTGTGTCTAGGTGGCTATCTTGAGTGGTCTTGAATGTTGGGTAAACTTGATATTGTGAGTAATAAATACGCAGGAAGTTCTCCTGTGCTCTGTGGGTGAGATCTAATTTATGTACTAGCACTGCTTTTCATGTGAACATACGTTTCTTTGAAAGGACTTTATTCCATGGCTATAACTTCTGTTATTAGTTTTAGAAATAAATTCAACTGTTATTGTAACATCAGAATCAAGATTTATGTAAGAGAAAAATGTGCCTGTAACTTAAGAAAAGAGGAAGAATGAAATGGCATTTAACAATGGGGTAACACATTCTGTGCGCATTCAGACATCTCCCTTTTAACAGGCTTTTGCGCAGGGAGTGAATGCTTTTGCTTTGTGTCCAGGCTGCAGGTTTGGGGGAGAGAAAGCAAAACTGCACATATTCTGCAAGGAGGAGCTATAACACAGACAGATCCAGTTCAGGAAAAAGGAAGTGATTTCTTCCAAGCCATTACACTCACGAATTCTGGATGAGCATAAAACTGTGTGGTTTCACTCTGAATGCTTCTCAAACAGAATGCTTCTTTCCAGAGTGTGCATCTCGTATCAATACAAGTAAAACAGTGCAAATGTCACATGCATTCTGTCCGAGTAGCATAGTTTTGTTCTCGTGCAATGGGAGCAGGTGGTGGGAGGTTGTTTTGATGAGGTTAAGAAGCTCCTCCCCTCTTTCCCCAAGCAGCAGCCTAATCTGCGTCAGCAGTAATTGTGTGCCTTGCACTGCTTTCAGTGAGGGTGAGTGCAAAAGATACATCAATATGAGGTATCAAACTGAGGCTTAGATGTTCCTTTTAAGTGGCTGCTCATTTCCTTGAGCCATAACATGGGCTAAAGGTTAACTTACACATTCTCCGTGGAAGAACAATTTCTTTTTTTTTGGGAAGGGAGAAGGAGGGGGGAAGGGCGTTGTTTCATATTCTTTCCTACCTATAGACTAAATGTGATGTACACTGCTGTTCATGCAGATTTTTTTTTTTCACTGGATGACTTGCTAATCAGACCTGAGTGCAGTGGAGATAAGAGAGAGCCAGTTGCCTAGCTAAGAGGCTCTGCCGAGCGCCCCAGCCGCCGGAGCCGAGGACAGAAGCAGCCGCCGCGCTCCCGCTCCCGGCGCGTCCCCGCTCCCGCCGCCCGCCCCCGCCAATGGGCCTAGCGCGGGGGAGCTGTCCGAGGTGCTAGGATGCTGGCTGCGCGGGGGGTCAGGGCAGCCGGATTGCAGCAGGAGAGGAGCCCCACAGTCCTGCTGGCACCCGAAGGTAGGCTTGCTCTTTGTTTGAGAATCCCTGATTAATCAACAGCAGCATCAACAGACTAAGGCAGCTGGGAAGAGCAAGCCTGCCTGTAGTCACGGGGGAGAGAGAGAGAGACGATGCCACAAGCTAGACTGCCTCAGACCTTCTCTAAGTGGCAATGAGAGAGCGAGCATCTTTCCTGCTGCAAGAAGCCATTTGGATAGGATGTTTTCTATTCCTTATATTCTGTTCTTTTTGTCTCCACGGAACATATTCAAATGAGGCACCTTAGAAATCTCTGTGTTAGTGCATATGATGGTGCTGTAATCTTCTATGTTGTAAAGTGGGTAAAAATCATCCAGTTTCTTCTCTGCTGGACCTCAAAGCAGGGTGTTGTTTATACCCTCCCATTATCTGTACCCTCTCTTCTCTGAATGTGGATTTAAAGAAGCAAGCACCTGTCTTCTCTTGCCACTGCATTTTTTAAAAGCCAAACTTTCCATGCCATTTTAATCGTATGTTAAGAAGATCTGTAACGTAACACACTGACTTATAGTGATGTCGAATTCTACAATCTGGGCAATTTTGCCAACAAGATTTAATGCACTTTAACTGAAGAAAAAACTGAGCCTAACTGCAAATCTGTTTCTTATGGTGCTGAAATATCCCTTCCGACTGCACTGAGATAACCACAGGAAAGGGCTTTTACAGGCAAAAGTCACCTTTGATTATTGCACTTAGCAGTCCCCGTGGACTTAAATTTTGGTACGTACATATTTTAATACATTATATGAGCATGCTAACAAAATATGGTGCTAATTAGAATGAAAAAATAGTATTATCAAATGAAATAATGAGTAGTCAGAATGCGTAATGGTGAAGTTGCATGTATTTTTAGGAGGTATTAATCAAGCCATTGCTAAACTAAAAGCTGAAGTCTATTTGGTTATTTTTTTGTACTTCACATGTTGATTGTGCTTGTAATAGAGACATTTTGTAGCTGGATTTTTTTGTTCATAAAAAGCACTGTTAAATAATTAAAAACATTCTTTGCTATTTTCTGATGAATTAATTGAAATAAGTAACTAATATAGATGTTTGAAATTATCAGACCCACTGCACCATTAATATTTTACAGCATCTTAACATGATGCACATGATGCTGGTGGTAGTGAAATCTCCATTTCATTTTCTTGAGGAGGAAAAAAAAATTACATCCATCAGTGAGAAGCTAATTCTTTCTTCTGAGTTCAAATACACTCTTGTTTGCATACAGAATGTGTGTGTATATGCCTATGTGCATTGTGTGGTTTTATTTCTTGTTATTCATAAGTCTTCCACATAATATTGGGATGATAAAATATCATAATTGCATTTAACTGCTTGCCATTCTGAATCTAGATTTGTAATTGTCTGACATCGGTGTGGTTAGAAGGAAGCAGGGGATAAAAGTGATCCCCTCAGGGGATAAAAGTGATAAAAGTGTTGCTGTATTGCAAAGTAAACAACAGTTCTTTACGTTCTAGAGTCATAGAGGAGTCATTGTTAGTAAAAATCTTTTTCCTTTTCAGAAGGCACTAGCAAGGGAGCCAAAATTCAAGGCTTAGGGTATTTTTTTTCAGTTCTTAAAATTACAGGGAGCATAACTTTCACCTATGAAGGGTGGGACTTCTATAGAAATGGACTATTTCTTTAAACCCATGCAGTAGCATTCTTATTCTACTGAAGGAGACACTTTTAACCTCTTTAAGTGAAGGGCTTAGTACTACTTAGCTTCAGTGATTTCACCTAGGTGCTAGAGCTCATGCTGTGCTGTATAATGAGGACAAGGTATATAATCTGTAACCCCAGTCAAAATACAAAGTATTGTTTTGTACTTCTGAATGAGTGCAGTGGTTCTTCTTTAAATATCTGCATAAAGCGTTGTCAAATGTTATATAGTAGGAAACTTGCAACCTGTTTCAGAAGGTCTTTCCTCTTTGACATTAGAATTTAATACATCACTGTGTGAAAACAGCAATGCCAGCTCATTGTTAAGAATGAGCAGGGAATGCAACTCTAAGAATTTCTTAGTAATTTGTCTCATCACATTCGACTGTTTGGGTATTTCGAAGCTTGCTTGGTATAAGGCTCAGTTATGATAAGAGACTGAGTTCTGCAAAGTAGTCTCTAGTATATTTTTCCATGACTGAATTTTTCTTGGTTGCAGTGAAAGTATTCTTTGTACACCCAATACCATTAGGTCCTTATTAGTGCTGCTGTGGTCAGCAGTTTGTGAAAATCGGATATGGCTGGTCTGTCTACTTTGCTCTTACTGCCTTGCAAGAAACTAGAATGCAACAGCTCAAACTCGAGGGTTGAATGGCTGGTTAGCATCCTTGATTTGTGCAGAATCTTTCTGTTATACCAAATTCAGTGGAGGGAATTGACAAGTAATGTGAAAGCAGATGTGTTATCAAAGAGAGGAGGTAGTATTTGGAAGGGAGACAGGCAGGATGGGAGAGGTGTGTAGACCTTTATAAATTAGGGGTTGGACTCAGGACTTTGGGCAACCCCACTCTCGTATTTACAAGCTCTGTTTTCTTATGTTAAAATTAAAAAAAAAATAAATCCCTCTGGTTTGCAAGAAGGCAATCAGTGCCTTTGTCATTACTTCAAAAAGCTCCTTCAGTTTAATGTCAGGACTGCCAATTTTCAATGCAGCACAGCTGCAGCTTATGGCTGTCAAGCATGCTGAAAAGCAACTGGTATTTTGGGGATCCTCATGAATAACAGGGAGAACTGCATGTCTGAATACTAACATATAGGGCTGCTTTGATACTGTGATATTGAGTTGATTACTCCTTATATTCTGAATTCAATATTTTTGCACACTGATCATATGAAAAGGAGGTGGGTTTGAGCAAGAATGCTGTACACTGGCAGCAGAGCAAACAGTTAAATTAGAAGTAAGGTATGCAACAGTCTTCTGAAGCACAATGCATTATTCTCACATAGAAATTGTGTCTGAATCAATACAAAGATCTTGAATTTAGTTACGTAAATATTTCTAGGCAAACTAGTAAGGGGACTGCTTGCCCTTGCCAGTAAACCAGATGCACTGGCAGGGAAGGGGAAAAAAAATGAAAAAAACCCAATCCTGCGAGCTGCTCTCTGCTTCTTTGCCAATGTCCCTCTGATGTGGGGATACCTGAAGAGACAGGTGCCAGCAAGCATGATTGCGCGTTCATTTTTTTCTCAGTAAGGTTTCACACTGTGTTAGTTTGACCTTTAAGAGGCAAAGTGAACATGTTGGAGAACTCCTTCTTTGTGTCCTTGCACACAGGTGAATTTCCAAAAATGCTCATATTCAGTGAACACTACAACAAAGTTCCTCCAATCAATTTCTGTTGACTTCAATAGCTAAAATCCAGGGGTCTTTCTGTTCCTTCACAATGAGGAGGGGAAGAGAAAGGAGTGTCAAAAGAATTTCACAAATGGAGCAACTTCCTGTTACAATTTTCTAGGGCTGCTTGGTTTCAGAAAACAAATGCTTTGAAAACAATTTGACTGCAAATACACAGGTGACCCTGTATGGTCCTTGTTACCAGATAACAAAATCCCTGACCACAGTGTGCATGTTAAGTGTACCAAAATGGTGGTGCCTCACCTACAGCTTATATCACTTATTTAACAACTTGCATTTGCATATTTTTAATCAATTATAAATGTACTCAAACAGAACACTTGCTTGTACTTGTATCTGCTCTGGCAGATGGCTAGGAATTGCTCACTACCTGAGTTTACCAGTCAGCAGAACCTTTGATCAAAAGTTGATTAATGCTGTCCACACATTTTCCAAGGAAGTTGACAAGCAGGCAGTGCATGGGACTTGATGGGCAATTACAAAGCATACTTATTAAGGTAACATGGTATCTCCGAAGTGGCATTAATACCTGTAAATAAAATCGGTCCTAGTGTGCCGTACGAGGAATACTAATACTGTAAAAATGTTTATAGTGATTAGTTAAGCTTTTTGCCCTAGCTGTTTGCATTTTTATTCCCTGCTTAAGTGTGGCCCGTACAACTGTCCAATATTAGTAAATGCAACGAGTCTGTAAAATACCATGCATGCAGGAGATACGCAGCTTTTGATCCAGAAAATGCTTGCTACTGGTATAGATGCTTTTCAGAGTTAATGCCATAAGAGCTGATTCAAAATTTTGAAATATCTGGGAGCCTTCCAGCTCTACGTCCAGGAGTATCCCAAACTGAATTTGGTGTCGCAAGCATGCAAGCATCAACAGTCACAGGAGGAGGTCAGTAGCTACAGTTGTTCTGTACTGTTGCAGGATTGGACTCCTGTTAGGACGAAGAATATGTCTTCATCAGTTTATTAAATAGTGTGTAAATCTTTGTCATTCTACATGAGTTCAATAATAGACAACATCAGTGATAAATCAGTGTATAAAGTATCTGGTCAGTGCGTGCAGCAGAATAAAGGCTTTTTTATTTCAGTCTTTGTCCAATTGGAATGACTTTATCCTCTCGTATGAAAAATAAATTTCATAATAAAAGGAGACTCAGCATATCCTTAAGTATCAGCTCATTTTTGACCTCCAAAAGGAAAGGGAAACAATGAGGAAACAAATGCAGTATTGTTATCATAAAAAAGGGTGTTAAGCAGATCAAGTTCTTTATGTCTCTGTGAAAAATGGATCAGAACCCCATTTATTGAAAGCCTGCTGAAGTTATCTTCAGTATAAAATTCCATTTTATACTTCAGGAGTAAAATCTGATCCCTGGAGAAATCAATGGCAAAACTGCCATTAAGGTCGCTAGGGTGGGGTTTCTCTGTTGTACAGGTTCATCTGAATTTAATTCAATATATGCAGAAACTAGGCTTTACTAGAAGTCCCAACTTGGGGGGGGGGGGGAGGGGGGGGGGAGACCAAAAAAAAACCCAAAGAGTGAAATAAAAATCTACTGGGGAAATGGCCCAGATTTGAAGCATCAAAAAGCGGATACCATTTGAGAAATTTAGAGACAGTGGAGTTAGAGCCAACTATGCTGTTTGTTAGCATTGGTTTTAATCAGGTAGTCTTCGTGCTGTATACAGAGACCCCCAGGAAGGGGCTATGGTATCTAGATTTACTTTTCTTAATCAGAAAGGTTAGGAATTGGTCTAAAATTACGTCTACTGGAGCATCAGTAGCATTGACAGAATCTGTTTAGCTCTTTGCCAGCTTCCCAATTCACTCCTTTGCAGATACTGTGATGCTTGTGATGACTATATAGGATAGCTCAATGTATATGGCAACCCAGTGGACTTCTAACCACTTCCAGCATGAAAGCTGTGTGAACTTGCATGTTGGGCTACACTAAGACCTCCCTCACTGGTTTTACCCTGCAGGGATTGGTAGGAGATACCTAAACCCATGCCTGAAAATCCTTTAAGATAATTTAGTGACCCTGAGCATCAGCCTTGTGCTTATGTTCAGTCTTAGTTGATAGAAAAAGTTGTCTTGGGAGGCTGAAGAGGTGATAGGAGCAGACCCTTTGCATCTTTTGAATCTTCATGACTTTAACAGTCAGGTTACAATTGTACAGAAATAATTTTGATACAGAGACACAGAACAAAGGGAAAAAAAAAACCTGGTGTCCTTTTAAAATATTAACTGCCTGAAACCAGCTGCATCTTGCCATTGCCACTTCAAGTGATGAAAAACAGGGAAAAAATTTAAAGAAGGGAAAAAATATTTCTCTTTTCTTTTCATGTCTTGCAGATTGCTTACTCCGTGGATGTAAAAGCATTCTGTTCTCATGTTTAGGGCTGTGCCTGAAGGCCCAGGGTGGATTGATAGATTCAATAAGAGCTTTTAATTGTTGTTATTTTTTTTTTTTAGAACCAGTGTCTACCCTGATCAGAATTTTGCTTGTCCAACAGTGTAATAAAGATTAGAAATATGGCAGTATATTAGGAAATGGAGGAAACACTTTTGTTCCTGGTTTCACAGGACTCTACCCCTAAAATCTGTGTGCAGACAGGATACTCGTTGCCTATTCAATAAGATCACTTCTAGTTGCAGGGCTGGCATCCGTTCTCAGGCTGATTCCGAGAAGTCACACCACCCTTCTTCGGGGAAGGGAGGAATGCTCTAGCAGTGAAGAAGCAAATGTGCCTTAGAGAGCTGAGTTCGTTTGCCAGTGCGTCAGTCACCCTCTGCCTCGTCTGTAAGATGAGGACCCCCCTCACAGGGCTGTGTGAGGGTAATGCCACTCAAGATCATAATTCTCAGGACCTTACAGTAATCAGTATTTAAAATAAGAGGATGGCATTATTCTGTCTTATTGAAGTTCTATTTTACTTATTAAACCAGTAGTTAATTTGGTTGTATAGAATTTAGCCAGTGTGTTTCTTGAAATTATACCTTGCCTTTAGTCACCTGTAGTATTTACTGATGTGTCTATACACTAGAGTTCTTGTGACTCTCAGGGTGTCTGCTGCTGAGTGGAAAACATTTAGGGCCTTTCTGAGAGCTTCTGGGGTGTCTACCATGGAGCCAGGAGTGACCTAGGGATTTAAGTGTGTCTGTGCTCCATGCTGCTTAGCTGGAGGTAAATCCAAGTGTCTGCCATACCTGTGGAAGAAATACAGAAGCTTGGAGAATTCAAGGACTTTAGAGTTCTGAAGGTCCCAGCTTCAAGCTAACAAGCTGTTGGGCAACAGATGACCTTATGGGCTCAAATCTATGTTACTAAGAAGTATAGGAAACTATTTCACAATGTTTCTTTCCAGACTTTGAACCTAAAGAAAATTTTTAACGTTTTTGTTCAAGAAAATAGAACAGTATTTTTCACCTGAACTTTGGAATATCCTGCAGAATAGGAGTTTTATCTAATGATGTGCTCTGGTGCAGCTTTATCTAAATTGCAAAAAGAACCTGTTGTCCTGGGATGGAAGCCTTTTCAGTCCAATTCAAACTGCGGTTCAGGGAGGTCAGTGTTGCTGCAACTGAAGGGCATTAGGAGAAGGGAAGGGGTGGGAGAAAATGTTTTTGGGATTTGAACAATGTATAACTGGACGGATCTGCATCACTTGGAAGAGGAGACACCTGGTTTTTATCTCCTCTTGTCTCAAGTAATGCTGTTCTGTGTTCTCAATTGCTTTGTTTATTATCCTTTAGACAGGAGAAAGTCTAAAAAATTGTCTCTTACAGAGATGTTAATTACAATTGACACAATCTTGCTGTCGTAAACCATAAGCTATTTTCCTACTGATTAAGGTATTATGTGTTTTTCAACCTGCAGGAAACGTTGCTTTCCTTTGTTCATTATCTCCTGCAAGATGATGAGTTCTAATCAGGAGGAGGTCACTTTGGGCGCTTTTCTCCAGTATATTGAAGATATGGGGATGAAGGCCTATGATGGCTTGGTTATACAGAATGCATCAGACATTGCTCGAGAGAATGATCGCATGAGGAATGAAACAAACCTGGCTTACTTGAAAGAAAAGAGTGAAAAACGCCGAAAACAAGAAGAAGCAATAAAACGGTAAATATTTTGATAAAAAGATGAGTGGTCTGGCAGAATGAATGAACAGTGAGAGGCTTGTTCTCAGATATGGTAAATATGTGTAGACTGATTGATTTCTAAGTAGTTTGCTGGTAAAAGCAATACAAACCATCGGCCTATGTCAGACTCCTAACTGCATGTGTTTTACATTGTGTAGGCATGATGCTGAATGGTTCTACCTCCCTCAGTGGAAGAGAGTATTCCCACCCAAACGTATTCAGTTTGAGCACGTGTGGCATCTTCAGCATGTCTGAGTTGCAACAAAAAGTTTAGGTGTTAGGAACAGGAGATGTAGCTCTAATGGTCCTTACCCACTCAGTGCTTTTAGATGCACAGTGTGTCCTTTGTGCAAAGATGCATTGGTCTGAGCTCTTGCAAGACAGGGACAGCCTCACAGATCAAAATAGACTGTCCTCGAGTTGATGTTTTAAATCTGGTAAATTTTCAAAGATCTTTAATTGCTTCAGAGGTTTTACAAAAATCATGTCTGTTGTTTGTCATTTCCTCACCATTCTCACGCTCTGAAGTCAGTAAAAATATTGCAATCATTTAAAGGAAAATGGATCAAGCCCCTGATGGGTAGAACCCTGTAATGGCTCTTCTTGAACAATTCCAACAATTTTAATTGACAGTTAATGAGAGGAGCACTTGGATGACCTGGCCTCTTGTGCCAATGGATAGCAATGAAATCTCTGCAGCCTCATGGAGAGGAAAAGAAGGTTGAATGGCATAGATATAAATATTTATTATATACGTACTTGCACATTAAAAAAAATTGCATTTTCTTGAGAAGAGGGACAAATTGTGTAATACAGATAAATCATCCAAATGCTAAACTTTCATATGCAAATGGATAGCTTGAGCACAAACTGTTAGGAGGTCCTTTGAATTTTTTCCCCTGGCGTGAATATCCTGTATTTCAGTTTAAGTGATTAAATTTTATGCTACGTCTTGGGTACTGTACATCCAGGTATAGCAGACATGCTGTGCTGGGAATGTTCCAGCAACGCCTCGGTAGTCTGGTAATTTTGATGGAACGTTTAAAGCAAAAGAGCAGCACATACAGTTTGACAGAGGAGGAAGACGCAGCAATGTAAAGCAAAATTATGGCTGCTTTTACGTTCCAGGAAGTAAAATTTTTTGGATTGTCACTAATTTTGTTGGGAGGATAAGACTAATGTGAAACTAAGGTGAATAATGACAGCCATCTGATGGCTTCCAAGCAATGTGTGTTTTGGAACCTTCTGGACTATTATGTTGTCAGCTCAGCTTTTGGGTGATGTTTAGGGGGATTCAAACTATTGAGAAGTCAAAGGCATAGGCTGCTTGTAGCAGGAGCTATACTACACACAATTTCATGAGAGAAAATGTTTTTCCTTGCAGCAGATTAATGTAGGAGGGTTTTTTTGTTTGTTTGTTTTGATTTATGCTGGATATGCCTTTTGTTTCATTCTTGCCATCTTTGTTTAGTGTTCATCTCTCTCTTTAGATTACTGAACAGCTACATAAACTGCAAACCATCCAAGAGGAAACAGTAGTGAGACCCACCTCAAAATGTTTCTTAATATGATGGAGAGGGAAGTTAAGTTCTCTTACATGAAGCAGAGGAAGAATTTGAATCTGTCTCATCTGCTAAGTAAGCACATATAAAAGTGCTAGTCAATAAACTGCTGTTTTAAAGTAGTGAGATGAAGAGTACTTTGTCATCTTACATGGCTGGCTCTTCCCCAGTAAGGAAAATAATTAAAAAAACAAAACAAAACACCAAATTTGTAAATATTTTGAATTTATTGAAACTTCACTATTTGATTAATTTAGGATTAGCTGGAAAAATAAATTCCCCAGTCCTTGTTGCAACTTCTTCATTTGGTGATAAACTATGTTAAACTGTCAACGTATACAGATGTATTCAGAATATAGTCTTCAGAGCTGACAGCTAATTAGGCTGTGCTTTGGCTAACCTGTTTACATGCACTTTAGTATGTGTGACCGTAAAGGTCACTAAGTGCCAGAACAGGTTTTGTTATGAATAAGTTTCTTGGGGCATGAGAGAGTAAGTTGTGGACCTACCTGGTTCTTTATAGTCATCTAGCCAAGTTTCTCTACTGAATCTGAATGGTGGTAACAGTATTTCCTACCTTGTGGTTGGTTTGTGTGGTTTTATTTATTGATCTTGGCACAGTGATTTGATGAAGAGCTCTGGATAGTGCAGATGATTTAGGGCTTAGCCAAACCACGAAATTCTTGTTCATGCTGAGCTGAAATCACTGAGAACAGTGCTGTGCTCCCCAGATACAGAGTCAGAAGACATAAGGAAGATTACCAGCAATATAATGGGTTTATCAGAGGAATAGCATGTATATGTACACGAATCGGAGGCATCAAGATTTCTGGATATAGCGTTCTTCTGTGGCAGGCCATGTGTGATGGTGGTCCCTTCTAAAAGGTGCTAAAGGTGGTCCCTTCTACCCCCTCCCCACTTGGGTTGTCTCAGTAATATTGAGGGGGTAAACAATATACATCTGAAAAAAGACAGTAGGAAAAACACCTTACGAAATCTTGGCAAACGCTGTATTCGTGTCTTTTTTTCTTGTGTAAACTTGGAGAGGTAAAATGAGATATTTATGATCAGCCCTCAATTAGGAAAACTAAAAGCAATAGCAGACTAAGGGAGAACATCTGATTTGACTAAAGGAACCATGATGTCTGAAGTCACTTAGGCTGATTGCAATTGAGTCTGCTCCCTGTAGTAACCTCCAGAGATTCATCCAAGACCATTGTTGTCTATTGAAACACAGCGGACAGGGTTATTGATTTCTTCTTTGTTCTGTACTATTTTCCTTATATCTTTACTTTATCTTGGCAGGTATTTATACTATCTGTAATTCCTGATAGCGTGGCCTAGATAGCAAGTGGTGCGCATGTGCACTGATAACAGTGCTACCAGTCTGGAGACTCCCAAGAGCTGAAAACAATCTCCTTAGCAACAAGGGAGTCATCCCCTGTGATTAATCGCAGGTAGATTTTGAGTAGGAGAGGGGGTTCCAGCAAACACTTTTCTTTTGCTTGTAGGAATCAAAGTAAAGCAGCTAAAAGTCTTTGGCACCTACTGAAAATTACCTAATAGTCCAATTATTGAATTTTTGGAGAAGCTATTCGATTTTAGTGTTCAGATGGTCTCTTTTAGAAGCAGGCTGATTGTGTATATTAACAACATAATAATGAGTAACTTATTCTCTAATAAAGTGGTGGTATTCACACACAACACTACTTGGAAGCAGCTGTTATTTACCTAAATCATCTCATAACCATGCTGAATGACTTAAAAGTTTATTGAAATTCATTAGTCTGAGCAGTTTGGAAACAAGATCTGAAAAATGACCTTAAAAAAAAAAGGCATTTGATTGTATGTTTTGCCTTCCTAAGGATGCATAATGTTGTGTTTCTTCAGTAGCACTGCTGTACATTCAGTGCGATTGCTATCTCATCGTGTGTCATTCTGATAGGTTAATTGTGGGGAAAAATGTATGGATCTATCACACATTGCAGGGGATAAAACACATCGTGTTGGATTGGGGAAAAAACAGCAACTAGTCTTTGTCTGATCTTGCGGGCTGAGTCAGCTGATCTGATCTGAATTTCTGACCTAATTTTAGTATGGTATTTAGCGATCATGCAGAGAAAATAAGGTTAATGTGCTGATTAGTAGCTGAGAGTAAGCCACAATAAATACGTTAGTATATATATTTTGGGCCTAATTTTTAGACCTTTTTTCTTCCATCTTTTATTTGTCTGGTCGCACTACTTGATCATCGTCTGTTCAGGCGGCTGTGTCCAGACCAAGAGAACATGCTGGCACATTGCCCACAGAGCTTATAAATTGCAAATAAAGTTATGAAGCAGTATCATTTTCACTGGCAATAAAGTTGCAGTGCTGTGAGATGTACGTTTGCCGTGATACAATATCTGCCGTAGGCAGCATTTCTGGGAACAGAAGGTAGGTTTGCCTCAGCTGTTATGGGTGCCAGGGAAAAGGTGAGTATTTTGAGTCTACGTAGGGCATCTGTTAGAATGAGCAGTTGCTTTCTGACTCATCCATAATTGAAATACATATATTTAGATACTTTATATCTATTATACGTAGTCCTGCGTGAATACTTCAGCAGCGCTTTTTTTAATTGTATAAATGTTAAATCTTGGTAAGAAAAAAAAAAAGAACCCTCCCCCTCCTCTGAAGGCCAAGGCATGTTGCATTAATCATAGGGAGTGGCTGGGGTTGTACACTTTCATAGGAGATGTATGCTTTCAAAGTCCTGGCTGCTTGGTTTTCGGTGTCATTCAAACTACTGTTTCTGTTGGGGAAGTTGTCATTTGGATTTGTTACACCGCTCTGGTGTAAAGCTGAGGGTGTTAGTGGGCATGAATTTCTACCTGCCAAATCCTGGACTTAGCCATCAAAATATTAATTTCTACTTCTAATGGTTTCCCTTACACGTAGCTCATTCCCAGCACCTAAATGGCTCTGTGGAAAGCCTTGTTTCTGCTTGTTGAGGGAAGTATCCAGACAGATGCTGTCAAGAGGAGGAGCTTTTAGGAGCACTGTTCTCTGCTAAAGCTAGCAGAAATGGGCCAGCCAGCCAGTGGCAGAGTTAAGCTCTTGTAATAAAGAAGGAATTGTAATGACCAGCTGTCATCCTAACCTCTCCTTCCTTTGGCAAATGAAATATTGAAGACTAACCCATCGGCAAAAGTAAGATCATATTTTTCTCTTGCTCTATTTTTATTTTTAGGGTTGTGGAAGGAATTGAATTTGGGTATTATGTGTCTGTAGTTTTCTGTAGTTTCTGTCCTTAGGTTCCTTTGTAAACAGGACATGAGTTATGTGTCCTTCAGCTAAAAGTTAAGTGTTATCAAGCGTGGGCAACAGCAAGCAAATATAAAAATATTTCTATACATGGGATTATGCCAAAAGCTCCGTTCAGCTGAGAAAACGTGTAATCTTAGAGTATATGGACATGCTGAGGTGTTTCTACCAAAAGATTTCTACCAAACTAAAAAATAACCTAAAAAAAATAATTTCATTATGAACATTATTAACATTATAAACATTATAACATTATAAACATTATGAATATTATTTCATTATAACAATGTCTTGAAATCAGAAAAATACTTTAGGTAAAAAAAATGCTTGAAGTACTGTTTCTTCTTTTTCTGAACATTTCTCTGTAGTTGAAATTTTCCATAGTGAACTACACATTTCTAAATTTGCAGGAATACTTATGCCTACTAGATTACAATATGCTTACAGCCAGAACTCATGAAAAATGTGAAGGAAGTGCAATAAATGTTTCAGATCATGGTGAGGCGCTCACTTGAAATACCTGCAAGCACATTATTGAAATGTTATAAATTACAAATTTGTGAACCTGTTGTTACTGGTTTGGTGTTTCAGTGCTGGGTTTTTTTGTGGTTTTGTGTTGTGCTGTTTTTTGTGTTTTTTTTTTTTTTCTTTTTTAATTCAAATCTGAGTTCTCTCAGTGAATGTGATTTTTTGGATATGAGGTCAGTCATATATGCCCCTTTAATCAAAGGGTATGTGTTATAAGGAAGCTTAACTGTGGCAGTGGTTGTTTTTATCATCTTCCTCCCAGACATGTTGCATACCCATTTCATCCTAGATTAAATTATTGCTGTGATAAATAACCTTTATGGTGGAAGTGGCTGATAAGGTGTGATAGAGACTAATTTTAGTATGATTTCAAAACCTTTTTCTCATGAAACTATCATAAGATCTCTTTTGAAGTTGGATTGATGTAAAAAGAGTAGCATTGATAGTTGGGTTTTTTTGTTTTCCTCAAGAGTAAGTAAAATGGTTGTGCAGTCAGTGACCTCCAAATGTATTTTTGTTGCATTTATAAGTAAACAGATGTGATGCTCTAGCCAACAAATCCTCCCTTCCAAATGCTCATATCCATATGGCCGCCTGTATTATTGCCACACAAAATAAACAACAGACACAATGCAAACTATATTATAATACTGTTGCTGTTATTCTGAGAAGTTTTATTTTAGGACAGTCATGCCACAAATGTCATTTAAAATTTATTGTAGAGACTGATAGCCTGCTTGGGAATTCCAAGTACCAAGGAAATTAAATCACAAATCATTTTCAGTTTGGTATTTAAATCTTGATGTTATTTTCAATAAATCTTCCATGATTTTAGGGCTCCTGCCTACAACTTTTACTCTTTTTTGGGGAAGTTACATGATCTCTTCCCCTTCCTCATTCCGCAAATTGCTCAGACATATATTGGCCACTATGGAAGTGGATGCATTTTTGCTCAGGATACATTTGCTATATTTAAAAGTGTAATTAGAAGTGTGGGGTCATAGACAGCGCAGAGAACATCTTAATGGGTTACAGATCCCTTTTCTTGTTAAAATCCAGTCTAAGTGGATCCATGTTATTGGAGACAGGAGGCTGTCTCACCACCTGTGTAAATGAGTGAACTGGCCTTGTTCCATTTCCATTTGGGCACGTGTACATACAACCTACGGGCTGGGCCTCCTCGGCAGACTGAGTCATTCTGGAGGAGGTCTGTTGTGCCACTGTGAGACAGTCCTTGACATACCATTGCTGAAAGATGCTGGGGGGCATATGGATCTGAATGTCCAGTTTTTAATTATTCATTCCCATTCCATTTTTATTTCTATGGGTTTTTTCCTCACTATCTCTTTATTACTCTTTAACTATAGGATGTGGGATTGTAATTTTAACCTGATAGTTAATATTATCCAGTACTGTCTCTAACCAAAAAGCCTGCATTAGCAAGACAGAGATGCATGTAGAGCTGTGGGGAAGTGGATATTTTGCACAACACACTAGGGATCTGGTGGTGCTGCTCTTTCTCGTCAAAGATTTCCATTTGTTTGGAAAATGTCTTCAAGTATATTATGAAATTGATAGAGTAAAGCAGAAATAAATCAAAACTGTTATTGTGAAGACTGGATTAAAAAAAATAAGAATGTTTTGAAGCATGCCCAGATGGAGTCTTTATCAATAATCTAGGATGGACTTCATTAATGGAAAAATACATTGAGTAAAACAGCACAATTAGTATGCCCTGTAACATTAATAAAATCTAGCCTAGGACTACTGGCAAAATTGAAGCATAGATCTGTTCTGGTTCAAGGCTTCCAGTAACCAAAAAGTACTCCATGCTGAAGTTCACTGACACCTGACAAATGTTGTAATTGCCTGTGACATGAATTGAGAACTCATGTTACAACCTGAAGGACAAATGCTAGTACAGAAGACGTGGAGAAAGTAATCTCATGACCCATAAGTAGCAAAATTGCAGCAAGCCACACTCCTACATGTTCATGCAGGTTCAGCCACATGCACTTTGCAAATTCTGCCAAAACTGTCTGTAATACGCACTGGGAACATGCAGCACTGGTCTGAGAACCCCGCGGAACTGAAGGTCTCTGCTAGCATTAGAATAGTATGAGTGACTCTGTGCCTTCAGGAATATCCATTGTTTAACAATACCTGTTCATACAGTCAAAGGAAAACAAACATGTTCTTTGAGCGGAACAGCTCGGTGCATTGCTCTTTCCAGGGCCATAAATCACAGCTGGATTTTGCTGTTGTTAATAATAATAAAGATTACTTCATGCCCCACCCAGCTGGCAGGCGTTTGTTCCCTTTGCATATTCTTCTTCTCAGCACCCTTCTGACAGGTTACACGTGCTTTTTTTATTTATTTATTTCGCTCCACAGCAAAGCACAAACATAGTATGGTGCTTAGAAATTTAATTGGGATGTTTATTTTCTCAGCCTGAAGAAGAGAAGTCTGCTCTTGGGTATACCCCTGAAAGCAGAGAATGTCAGCACAGGCCACCTCTGCAACAGAAACGTCTGGTGATGGGCATCTTGTTGCCGAGTTATGCTAGATCAGTGGCTAACACTTGTACGAAAACAGGAATGTGCACACGCCCTGATGAGGTTTTCATGTGATTGGATTAAAATGGGAGTAAGGAGAAATTGGAGAAGAAATGGATTGCAGAGACATTACTAGCTGTAGGTTTTATGATTAATTTGAGACTCTTTATTTTTCCTTCTGGCTTTCCACTCTAGTTTGACTTGTAATCCTAAATCTGCTTCAAAATATTTTTAAAAACCCCAGAAAAACAAAACACTACCACAAAACCAACCAACTGAAAGAAAAAAACCAAACCACCATTTCAAGTGTGTCCTTAGCACAGGGCCTTCCTTCAAGAACGCAGAGCCAGCAGGCATCCCCTGTGCCGAGGGGCAGCGGGGGGGCTGGCAGGGAGCGGGCACCACTCAGCGCTGGCGACAGCCCCGCTCGGCTGGGGGCTGCCTGTGCTGGGTGCTGCTGGTGTAGGACGCTGCAGCTCCCCGTGCCAGCTGCCGGCAGCCTGCGAAAGTGAGCTGCTTCAGTCCCGCAGAAGGCAATCATAAGTGGAACTGCTTTTTATTTTATTTTTTTATTGCACAGAACCCGAGGACCCCAAATGGAAATTAGATTCCTCTGAAACACTAACCCGGTGCGCACATGCAGCACAAAGCGGCTCACAGCATGAGCTGAAATTGTACCCAACAGGTGACTAAAGGGACAGCTGAAGAGTTAGGGGACTGCTCATTTCCTTCCCTATATTAGTACAGCAAAGAATAAACTGAAGTGTATCCCCAGTGGTTGTGATGAATTACATCCCGCAGTACTCTCTGAAAGCTAGAGAGAAACAAATGCGTCCAACAGACTCTGGCAGATGTTTCTGGAATGTGTCAAGATTGAGAGGGCCACAGCCAGCTAAAACCCACAGAAATATTCCTGTCAACAGGAGTGTTACTGGACAAAACTGTAACATTTTAAAAGATCAAAACTGAGAGTAACTATAGGGTTTACCATAAATTAATGAGGTTTACCTGAGTTTAATCCATTTCTCCTTTGGGTGGATTATATAGGGCGTATCTCACCAGTAGATCCTCTGCTAGCTGAGGGCACTTTAGTTATTAAGTTGAGATCACATGTTAGGAGCCATTAAGTGAATTGCTTTGTAGAGCCTTTCCCTGAATGCTAGGGCAAATGCAGTATTTCATACCCTTAGCTAATTTCATGCTGTAATTTAATTTCTGAAACATACTTTTAATTGAATCTTTAAAGACAAAAGGAAACTGCCGAGTCCTTTAGTATTGCAAAAGTGATTGTTTAAAAATGTAGCCCATCTAGAGAATAATTTCCTATAATTAAACGTAAAGTTTGTTTTGCTTCTCTGCGTGCAGCTATGGAGAAGCAAATTCCTGCTGTCTGCAGAGATCTCAGGCTGAAGTAGAGGTACTGGGGGATGTGAGAAGTTATTTATGTTATGCTCAGCTTTGTAACTCTGACATGAGACAATCCTGCAGCCCGACACAATGTGCAACAAGTAAACAAAGAGAGGCTAATTAAAAAAATAGTTTTCTAACACCAAAATCACATTAGTAGGAGCTCTGACTAGTGATCTCATTTTTCTGATTTTTGGTAATGAGATGAACTTGAGAGAGATGTCAGCAATTTCGTAGTAAACAAACCCAAGTAGCACAACAAAATCAGTTATTTGTATCTTGAAACTGCATCCAATATTTTAGTGGTTAGGTTTTTGTATTTATCTTCAGTAAGCAGAGAGATTCAAGGTAGTTTCAGTAAAAATCCCTATAATCTGTTCTGCAATTTTGTTATGGGAGAAACATTTTGATTGGATCAGTAGTGATGCAGGTCTTCAATTTTATGAACATCTGATTAAAAATAATAACAATCAACACTAAATGCAGCCCACTCTAATGGAGAGGAAATCCTGGAGCAATGTTTTGTGTTTTAGTATTCTGATTCCTTTAAATCAGCAAGTGATCTGCAATGGAGATTTTCCCTTTTATTGCTATTGAAGGAAAACCTATGATACACAGTGGCAGAAAGATGTGTGTGGGGACCTGGAGAATCTAAGTGGAGTAAGATGCATAAGGTTAAAAAAGAGAAGGATCTGAAATTAACCCATGAAGCCCCAACACGTTATATTCTAGTAAAGGGAAAGAACAAAGCAATGTCTTGTTGGGAGAGCTCTACACTTCCACGTGCCCTGAGTTGGTAATAATTACAGGCATGAATGGTGCCATAGGTTTTGAGACCAGCCCCAGGTAAGTGATGGAAAAGTTTGGAAGCCAGTGTAGGGGCAGCAGGGAATCCATTTGGCTTTAACTCAAACTTAATTTTTATTTTGTTTTCTTGCTGGAAGGAAACACAGAGAGAATCAATTGTCTTTTCAATACGGTTATCTGTTTTCGAGTACTTCAGCACAGAGACAAAGGGCTAACTTTTATTAAAAATTCTAATTGCATTGAGGTCTGCCTGCTTTTACATAATTGCTCAGAGGCTTGGGCGCTCACTCTTTGTAGTTAGGCTCCTTGTAATTTTTTCTTGAAGGTTGTTGATTCTGTAGTATCAGAAATTATTTCAGCACTTGGATACCTTTTCTTTTGGAGCAGTAGTACATATGAAAATCACCTGAACTTGTATTAAATGCTGAAGGTCAAGGTATGCCGAAGGTCCTTGGGCATTTCATGGTAGATCCTGGCACCATAGTGAGGTGCCTAAAAGTGCAGGAACAGCATGCCTTGTTGCAACCGACCTCAGTCAGGTCAAAGAGTCCTATGGCTGCCCCTACAGGAACAGAATCATCTCTATTAACCTGGCTTCGTGTTTGCAAGTAGCTCCAGCCATATCCTGTGTCCTGGTTTGGGGTGGAGCAGAGCCAACTTTCTGTTCAGTGGGAGGCTCTTGCTCACACTCATTGCTGTGTCAGCCAGGGTCAGCTGAGTTGGGTGTTTACCCCATGGAGGGGTAGCACCTGTGGGGAAGAGGGGATAGGACAGGTGACCCAAACTGACCAATCGGTCACATCCATCCCAGCTGCTGTGCTCAGTATGCAAGCTGAGGGATTGAAGTAGTCTCCAATGGACTCTTCTTCAATGACTCTCTTTCTTTGATGACTGATGCCCAAGGAGGACCCTGTCTGCTTATCTGCCTTTGATCCTGGTTAGTGTGTTCCAGTTCCCATTTGTCACTGAGTCCAGTCTGGAACTTCCCCAGTGCCTGCTGGTGACATCTGCCTGGGAGCTTGGTACGGTTTTGTATATCTTGTATATATTGTATCTATTTCATTATTTCCTTTTTTATTTTATTATTATTTCATTACATTAGTTTAGGTTTTTCTGAACCCTAAAATCTCTTTATCTCTCTTCTTTCTCTCCTTGGAGCAAGAGGTTGGGGAGAGCATCTGTCATCTTGTCATTGGCCAACCCGGCCCAAACCACGCCATCCTGTCACCGAGCTAGGAACAGCAGCCCATATGATGCAGGTCTTCATCAGCATGTTGCATTAGCAAGCTGCTTAATTTTGGTACCAGATGTTAAAACTCTGATGATATGTTTTCTACCTCAGTGTCAAGAACATCTTTCACAGGAATCTCTTGTGTTGTCAGCCTGTGGATTACCACATAAAAAAAGCAATGACTGAATTTTAGAGCTGGTTTGACATTTTTTTTTTATTATTTTGCTGGAAAAATTTTCCCTGTTCCTCTCTCTACCAGTTATATCTGTGTTTTGAGGGCTGAAGCAGAAATAGAATTTTCTGTGTATTTAAATGGAAAAGTATACTGAAATTCATGTACTGCAACATGTGCTAAATACATTGCTGCATTCAAAGACTGAACTGATAGTGTTTGCGTTACATGGCTTATTGTTTTGAGATTAAAAGTTTTTAATCAGCATATCGCAAATACCATTTCACAGATAATTTAAATTGTTTCAGCTGTACATACAAACTGTTACGCTGAGCAAAGCGCAGCTTTTTTCCCTAGGAAATCGTATCCCTGCATTGTTAATCTGAATTCTGCTACGTCTGTGATGAAGCAGATCAAGAACTGCATATGTACTTGCCATGGCAACCCCTGTATCACATGACACACGCGCTAGTTCGGCCAAAGAGCTTCATGGCTTATTAAACAGGCACGCACAGACCCAGACACGCACCATTTTGCCATGTGACTGCTCTAGCCCTGGCAGCTTTTTAAAGGGGAACTGTATTTGAGCATCGTAGTGTTTTCATTAGCATCATCTTGCCTGAGTTCCTTCCTCTCCTCTTCAGTTCTGTGTTGAGTTTTTAAAAAATGGGTGAAGGTTGACAAGACTCTGATTATAGGTATTTTCTTCTGTTTGTCTTTCATTTGGAAAAAAAAAATCTATGTGCGAAGATAAAATGTGGTTTTTATGTGTTTTATGTGTTTTAATGTGTTTTAAAAACACATAAAATCTATGTGTTTTAAACTTTTTTAAATTAGAAATTAAGAAGCTCTTTGGTGAAGTTGAGTGAACAATATACTGCTTTTTTTTTGGTCATGTTTTCTGCTGTCACCTCCTGTGAGCTTTTACTATATTTCAGGAGAGTAAATGACAGAGCAAAAAAAACCTTGTTCCATTCCAGTATCGACAAAGCATTCCCAAAACATTTGCCTGAAAACACCTTTGCCTCCTTGCTGCTTTAACATACTTCCTCTTACACCTGATGATGATGACAACAATGATCTCTAGCTCCTCACCCAGCAAAATGTAGCCTGATACAAGGTTTTCCGAACTTTGCTTGTTTAAGATAAGTTATGTGTGGTGCTTGATTAGCAAATTTGAGGGGCTGCAATCTGAAGGGAATGAGTGGCGGTGAGCAAAGAGAAGTTAAGAGGTGGGGCTGGTATTGAGCGAGTATTTTTGTCTGCACCTTAATGTTCCCAGTGCAAAGGAGAAAGAAGAGCAGAAATGCAGTCCTGTCCCAATTCCATTGCTAAAGGGCAGGCATGGTGTATGCTGCTGCTGGTGTCATCTCTGCTGCCCGCTGGCACTGTTCTTCAGAAGGAGCATGCCTGCTCAGAGAGAAGGAGCATCCACTCAGAGAGGAGCTGCCGGAAAACTGATTCTCTACCAAAACAGCACACAGTGGAAAGGAATCCCTTTCCCATTCTCTTTACCTTTCCTCTGTCGGATGCCTGGCTGAAGTGGCATGGTTTTTCTTTCTCATCTAGTTGGAACCTAGTTTTGTGGCAAGCACTTCATTTGAGCCCAGATACATCGCCAGGTGCCTGACTAAAATGGAGAATAACACTCTGCACAGCAACAAAACATTCTGAAAAGACTGTATTAGTCTTAATTAGTAATTTCCCCCCCCAAACCCCTGTTATTTAGTCTCCGATGTCTGCTATGCAGGTGCAATTTACCAAGAATTACAGAGAGACCAACTCTCAAGTCCATGTGCTGAAATTAATAATTTCTGTGATTTATGGTGTTGCTTTTGAACTTAAGGAAAATATATTTTCAATGTCCAGTTGCAGTCTGTCAGATTTTCACCTTCATTTCCCAAGTAATCAGTCAAGGTGCAAAGACTTATAATTAATGCTCTTTAGTGAGACTGCTGGTTCCTTGTGTTCTGTTTCAAATGAGTTTATTGTTTGGTTACCATTTTGGAGATGATCCATGATAAGGGAGCAATAACCTGCTTTGGGAATTAATTGAAAGAGGTACTTGTACATAAATTGGCCATTAAATAGAGCAGCAGTATTATGTTTGTTATTAGGGACACAGATAAGAAAGTTACTCTTTTCTGAAGTGTGTATTCGTGCATCTCTGCCAGCAATTGTACAAGGATTCTAATGCAAAATCAGCATTTATGTAAGGAGACATTTTAAGATGGTGCGTAATAAAAAATCTTTCAGCAGGATAAGGTATTTTAGGTTACTGTTTTAATTGTATTTTATGACAGTACTGATTTTTCAGCATCTTTAACTGCTTTGTTATTAATACCTGCTCTGATATTACTAAGAGGGAACGAGAACTTAGAGATCATTCCTTTCCTAGGAAGACACTGAACAAAGGCCCTGTGCACACCACTGAAATGTAGTGAAGATTTTTACAACCACTCCTAGCAGTCTGCTACTGCTGCGTAATCCCAGGTCTGCAGAAGCGGAGCAGTGGCAGCAATATCTCCCCTTTCATGTGCAGCGAAAAGAACTGCCTTTTCAGAATTCCTCCATGCCTATGAGCAGGATTGCATTTTCAAAAAAGATTACCGAAATCAAATCTTTTCTGACAAACTGACCCAAACCTCTCTTCTATCCCAGAATTTCAATTTTCCTTTCTTCAGTTAAATAATTGGGAGTTTTGCTATCTAAAGGTTTGTATTTAAACCACAGGTTTCTATATTGTATTTGTTTACAGTTAACAGCAGTGGAAAAGGCTGTTTAGGCTCATGACAAAATATTTTGACTAGCCTCTTCCTACTTACTCATTTATTTGTCCTCAGTATATGTTTATGGTAAATTGTTTTCCCAAGAGGTTATAAACAAGATGGTAGCTTTCACTAGCTGATCTTTGCTGCCATTTAATGATGGGCTGATCCAGGAGGTTCTGTACAAAAGGCGTTTGCCAGACTGGGTCTAAAATTTGTAGAAATAATGCCATTATCAGAATACATCAGAAAAAAAAAAAAGCCCAATAACTTCATTGCTAAACAGTTAAGGTTGCTAAGAGACAGCATGTAATTATCTGCCAATTTGTTTACCATTCCCAAACACTTAGAAGGGCGAGAGCTGTGGGCTGCCTTGAATTCTGAGCTAGGCACAAAATAAGCCGAATACAATTTGTTGTCAAATGCAGCTTTAAGAAGGGCATTTGAAAATGACACAAGAGCTCTGAGTTTGACCTGTGGGTTTTTTTCTAAATGTTTAATATCAGTTATTTTCATTTCCCTCTCACTCCCAAAGTCTCCATACATTGCATGTGTTTTAACTGATAATATAGAAAATGTGAAAAAATGAAATATATAGAAACATAGTATTTTTCTAGTAAAAGACTTTCAGCTACACTTTCTTGAAAATTATATGTTCTTACGTTAATAGTAGTAGTGTTCAGTGTTTCTGTATTATGATTCCATTATTGATGTATGCTGATGTTAAGGTTGACCAGCATGTCATTGACTCATTTTATGTTTCTTTTCCTAAAATGTTTTGTGTTGTGCTTGCACTTTGAGGTAAGTGCTGCGATTTATTTTGGGTGCTAACTAGGTTTGTGCCACAATGAAGTTTACATTTCTCTGTGTCACTGTGGCTATTATGTAGACAGTATAAGATTTATGCCATCCTAAGCTATTCATTTCTTGGTTTTAAGGGTATGCATCTGGTAAATTAAGCACAGGCAGTAAAAAGAGAGAAGCAGATGTTTCTTCCTCTGTTTTTGGAATGGTAACATCTTCCATTGCTTTCTCTTTAATGGAAATAAAGACTTATTTTTAGCTAATGTGAAACACTAGCTGTAAAATTGAAGAACTCGCCACAATACTGAAGGACTAAGCACTTATGACCAGCCTAATAGTAAGCTCAAATCTGAATTGGTATTCAGTCAGTAGCTCTGGCAATGTAGTGCTAAAGTATGTTCACGCAGGTGCGTTACTGTTTTGTGGGACGTTGCTCCAGGAAGGTTGGGCAGAAGGTTGTCCTGGATTGTGGTCTTTGGCCTCTGCACTTTGTTTCAGCGAGGGCTGTGAAACCTTCTGTTTGTTGAATTTCATCAGGACAGACAAAAGTAGATGTTTTCACCAAGCTTCAGCAGAGCCAAACTGCAGGTCGCTTCGCCAGAAAAATCGTCCCGGAACAAATTTACCTGCCAAGCCCTTTTTTTGTAGATGCAGGTGACCTGTGACCTCCTAGCCACCTTTTCAGGGAAGCACACCAGAGTTTTAGGGAGATGGTATCAGCCCCTTAATGTTACTCTTGCTCATTCTCTGATCCGTGTGGCTGCAAAAGGAGTGTTGGCTAAGGGCTGATGAAACGCATCTTTTGAAGACTGCCTCAGAAACAACAGAGCTGCAGGCACATTGGCCCGCTTCACAATGATCATTCTTCTAACTTCCACTGGTAGCAATCCAACAGTGGAAGCTGGCATTGGGTAGCCAAAGGATTAAGTCCCAGTTGTCCTGCTGACACCTGCTGACTGTTCTGGAAAGCTGTCTCCTAGGCCACAGGAGCTCAGCAAGGGCTCTCTCGTGGTTGCTTCTTTTCTCTTTGGGGTACCAGAGATCCGCTGTTGGCTCCCATGTGTAATATAGACAAAATGGCATGCTGCCTTAAGAAAAGGAGCTGAGTCTCCACAAGTGAAATCTAGGACGGCAAAGCTTTGTTGCTGGGTGATCTGTTTTGACTGCAACGCCACCATCCATGTGCTGTGTCTGGATGCAGAAAGCCCTAAGAGTAAGGATGCCATTCCGTAAAGGGTTTGCTGCAACTTTAGTTTCTTTTCCTTTTCTTTTTTTTTTGGTTGTGTGATGAATTTTTTTCTACTCCACACTAAACATGTAAAGAGGAAAAAATAAGTGTAATTTAAATAATATTCCTTTACACATTTCAATTTCTAGACACACAATTGTGAGGATGAAAAAGAATTGATTCTGAAATTTTTACCCCTCTTTGAACAGCAGTCTGAATCTCCTAAACTTTTTTTCTCTTTTTCATTTTTCAGAGTCACTTTGGGGTGTTCTTTGAGAGCAAATGAAATGCAGTGACAAAAAGCAGAAAGGGAGGTTGGTTGTTTTCCACCTTTTTTGCCCCTTTCATGCAACTAAGAGGGAGGAAAAGGCTTTTTTCAGTCTTTAATGGCAAGGTCATCACAACTGCATATTTATTGTAGACCTCATATTATAAAGTGCTTTGTAAAAGCCTGGTATAAACACCCTGGTGATGTTGTTGACACTCTGAATAAGGTGATGCTATGTGTACCTTGCTGGTTCTTTGGCGGCACGCGGCTTTCCTACACAATTTGCTGTCTGTAATCAGCAACTCTCCACCCTCATGTTTCAATATAGAGATGTAGTGTAAGTAAAAACTGAAAAAGGAACTAAATGTCTTTGATACTGAAATTCTTGGAATGACTAATGTGCGAGGGTCTTTCCCTTGCCTGTTTTCTGTTTTGAGATACTGGTGATAATCCTGCCTTTCATAATTTTATTGTGAGGACCAGCCATTTTAGTTGATACTTATTTCCAAGAAACCTTAAATTTTTTTGTGGAATGTATGGCTGTTTATATTTTTATTTAACTAAAGAAATGTAAATAATTTTTCCATGCATATTAACAGTTTATGGATATACACATTAGCTGCAGTAGTCTAGTTCATGAGATAACGCATAATTTAAGTAGCATTTTCTTCTAGCATGTCCCCTAGTGCTGTACACAGTCATGCTAAACCCTCTACTGCAAGGTCAGTTTCATGTTTAAATGGTATATAGTACGTCTTCTGTGTTAGTTAAAATAAACAATATTTTGCCATTACTTTTTTGCATGATGTAAAAAAAAAAAAAATCTTTTATCCTTTCATATGTTCATTTATACCATGATATTTTTTTCTTGCTTTTGGTGGAAAAAGCTGTCAGTGTACCTGATAGCCTTTAATATGCTGGGTGTATTTGTTGTATTTTTTTGGTACTTAATTGTATCTGTTTGGCTTCACAAAGTTGCACTAACTTGTGTTGAGCATTTCTATGGCTTGTGGTCAAATTCCGTGTGATCTGCAGAGGTGCTTTCCTGAGCTCAAGCCTTCATGCTCACTGTACCTGACAGTCCCTATTCTGAGTACGTTAAGTTTTACTGGGCAGAGCAACCACCAGCTGCTCAGTACTTGGATTTACTGCTCATGCAGTAGCCGATTTGTACATAAATAGTGTTGCAGTGGCTCCTGCTCCCTGAGCCAGAAAGGAGGGAGGCCAGGGGACTGCAGGAGCCTGGGAGACAGTGCTACGAGGAGGTGACTTGGTTGGCAAGTTCTACAGCTCAGCTCCTCTGTGGCAGCTGCAAGTCCCATCTGAGTATGAACCCAGGGCACAAGATGGAGTTGTTCTTCTCAGTACTATAGCCAACGTTTTACATCTGCGTGCGACTGCGTGTAGCTCCAGAAGGGAGCTGCTGTCACCTGGCGTGGGCCTGCAGCCCCCAAGGAAGGGGATTTGTACAATTAAGAACATAACTTCAGGAGCTTTCTTTGGATTCTTATTAACTGTGTTTAGAACAGGAGTTGCAAGTAAGTCCAGGCATCTGTTGGAGGCTACTAGGTTCTACTTTACTTAACTAAGTAAAAATACCTGCTGCAGGAGTTGGGGGTTTTGTTGTGCTTGGAACGCAACTCTGACTACTTAGAGTAATGTTTGTACACAGGTTGTGCACAGTCATCTTTATTTTGTTTAACATGATGGCTCTCAGCGTATTAGCTTTTGAATACGTTGGAGAATTCAGCTACCATGTAAAAGGAAAAGAAACTCAGATCTGCTTGTTGTATAAAGGACCAGTATTCACAGAAGGTTACGGCATGTTCAAATTCTGCTCTTTTATGCTTTGATGCCTGATGGAAAGCTGAAGATGAGAACATTAGGGAATCTAACTGAGGGCAGGTGAATACCTCTTGTGCTCACCTAGTGGAGTAGTAAGTGATAAGCAAAAATGCAAGTGCCACTTTCTTTCTATTTCAGACCCATTTGGTCTTTCTGGCTGGTGTAGATTTAAAAGTAATGAATTAATCACGTTGATTTTTACAGTAACAATAGTATTTCCAAAATGTGATCAGAGATCTTAGGGAAGATAATTGTGTTTTCCAGTATTGTGATACAACAAGGACATGGTATTTTAATTCTTCAAAACAAATACTGCTTGAAACACTTACTATGGTGTCTGAATTAGTCCAGTGACATTACAAGTCATAAGGAGAGCCAAATACTGCAGCAGGAAGTTGCAGGTGAAGGTAATTCCATTTTGAAGCCAACAACTCAAGAAAATATGTGCTGAACAAAGCAGCAGATTCTCAGATTGAGCTCTGCTTGTTTATCATGGCCCCTTCTAAAGGCAAGGACAGGAAGCATTCCTATTAACGTACCCACCCTGCTTCACTCACAGGCCTTAAAGCTTGCCCAAACTCACCAGGAGCATGGCTGCATCATTACAGATGCCTAGACCAGCCCTCTGTCCAAGTTAGGATCTGGAGGCCATTTGTGTTCTTCCTCTTGATAGACGAGGGAAGATCGGGTTAGGGGTAAGTGATGTATGCCTGTGTGTTGCAGTGCAGGCATAAGGCTGTGAAGGCTGGGCTAATTTTTCTCTTCGTCTTTTAGTTTCTTGTTTGTCTGAAAAATTATCTCCACTAGAAACTTCTGTCAGCCTATCTGCTGCTTGTTTATCAGGCCTGAAAAACGGATCAGGCCCACGCATATTCTTGTCAACTATGGCAGAAATATTCCATCATGTTGCTTTTTCCATTTCTAATCTGAACAGCCCAGCGAGAGGATGCTGATAGGAGTTGTGCGCCTTGAAACCTGCAGGCAGAGATCCCTACAACTTTCTCTTCTTACTGAACAGAGCTCAAGAACGGTGAGAAAAAGGTGGTTTGAAGAAGATGAGATCAAAGCAAGGCAAAGAAACACGTAGGATAAATCGCATAAGAATAAAAATATTTCAAGTGTTTAGAATTCTCCTGGGCTAATATCACCAAATGTAGCAAATAATAATGCAGTGTCTATTGTCTTTCTGCGCTTTCTCACTCTACAGATCACTACTTCATGATTAAGTCTGCAATGAGATTTTTTTTTTTCTCAACTCCACAGTCATGTTTTCCTCCTACAAAAGAATTGTGATCAACTGAAAAAGAGTTATGTAGACTTTCAAAATTCTGCTCTGTAGGAAATTCTACATCTTCCAATTTTTAATTTCCAACTAAAACAAAACCAGGGTTGTTTGGTTTTGTTTTTTTTCCCTGTGAAATGAATTTAAAAGGCAAGGTCCACATTTTTCTTTTTCTATATGTAATTTTAAAATACTGAAATTAAAGGTCACTTCATGTTGAAACATCTACAAGTTAAACACTTCAAATGTCACCACTGAATACTGATTCAGTGGATATGCTCACTTTTAAGTTGTTGTTTTTCAACATAAAACACTATCAAAACTGGCATAGGCTGCAGAAAGTCTTGCTTGCAGCAAAACCCTTCATAATTTCCTCACATAAAGTATCCTGTCAGAAGATTCCAGATAAGCTCTGGTATAAATGTGATACTTAGGCGATGCAAAAAACAAAACAAAAAAACAACCAAACAACAACAAAAACACGAAACAAACCAACCAAAAAAACCCTGAAAACATTAATTCTGCTTGATTAAAATGATCACCTGTATGTGTTCTCCCTTCAAGGTGCCACGGCTGCCAGATCCCTTTGCTGCTTGTTCTGTCCGGTGGGTTTGCTGTGGTTCCTACACTGGTGAGAGCAGAAAATGTGACCATGTAGTCATTCAGTGAAGTGCATAAGGGGCAATTGAGCAGTATTTCTTAGATTAATCCAATACAAAAGTCCAGAGACAGTAAAAGGGGGCCTGAATTAATGTACACCTAATAGACTAAGATTGCGTGAAGGCCAACAGCGGTTGATCCATGTTTATTTCAATGTGCTTTATGAACCATTCAAGGTCCCACTTGTTTCATAGTACTTGCTGTCAGCCTTGTGGAAGAAACTCCACCACTAAAGTCAATGAAGCAGAAGTGGGAGAACAAAGAGAGTGAATAGAGGAACTGAAATTGTCAGCTCTTTTCTGCCAAAACAAAAGGAACAGAGTGATCAGATAGTATGTGCTGTTGGTGATTTGCTGTCCCACAACCCACTCTTCCCATTTCTTGGTTGGGAACTGGAAGTCCTTTCTCCCATGTCCTCTGTAGTATATGGAAACCTTCTATCAGCTCCACCTGTAAAAGTCAAAACATGGCAAATATTCCCTGTTTAGTGTTCCTGTAAACTGATTGTTGTGTTGACAAGTTTCATGTGTGTGTTGAGAGTTGCAGTTCTGGTGAGTGCAACGTTTTATAGTATACAATAGTCACGTTTTGGTTTGTGAAATTGGGTATCTCTTGTCTCTGCAAACCACAGCTGCATTCATGAGCAGATGGTGCTCAGATTCAGCGATTTTCAGGTATAATTTTGCACTATATCCCAATGTGTGGGATATAAGCCTCCACCCTTATGACCCGGGTGCTAAAGTTGTAACAGAAGGTGCCTGGATGAGGAGGATTGCCCGAATGTTTGCTGTATGGCTGTAAGTAGCTTAGTGTTAGAATTTGCAAGGGAATGCAAGTCTCTGTATGGTCCACACTTGCCAGAGCTTTTGGTTTAAAAGGCTGCAGTAGCCTTAGGATAGCTAAGGTGAGTGGAACTTGTTCAGAAGGGTGAGCATGACATGACAGGTTGAGAAAGAAATATACTGCCTGCTATTTTTTTCTCCTTCTCCATGAAGTCAAAACATTAATCTTTTTTTTCTTTGTTTGTTTGAACTAAAACAAATTTCGGGTGGTTAGATCAAAATTGGTTCTTTGCCTCCGCAGTGGTGTCTTCAATTTCCAAGCGTTCTCAGTTTCTTCATTGTGGTTATGAGACCACAGGATATGAACATATCTAATCTTTCTGTTTTACCACTGTGTTTTTTTAAAGCTTGGGATATTTATTAGAACCAGTCAAATACCAGCAGAAGTAATTTGATGAATAATTTGTTTGACAAGCAGTGGCAAAGTTCCTTAGATGATTCATACTCTCCGATTGCCTCACCTAAAGCTTTATAGTTGCTTTGCTTTCACTGCTAGGTCTCATTTGTCTCTCTGCAATACTTTCTGCTGAAGCGATGCGCTTTTCTTAGTCCTTTTCATATTTCTCTGTGCATGTGTGCATGGGCAATGGTGAAACATATCCTAATCTGAGCATTCTTGAGCCTGTGGTGGCTAAGGCTTTTACAGCACGCGCTCAGACCCTGCTCTGAGCCCACTCATTTGGACATGGAAGGGCAACATGAGATCCAGTTGTGCATTCTTTTGAACAAATGTCTCTTACAAGCTGATGAAGCTTTCAGGAGCAAATTGAGCTTATTCTTAAAAGTAGTCAGTTTTCTTCTGCTGGAGTTTTAGAACCTCCTTGCATAGATTATTAAGAATTTAGTTTTCACCCTAAAGTAGGTAGGTTTCTGGAGTAGAGTTCTCAGTCTCTGGCATTTCCCTCTTTTTTTTTTTTTTGTATTTATGAAGTACCTCAAATCAACAGAAGGAGACAGGTCTTCTCAACAAGGCATGATATAGGACCATTTTTCATAAGATGGAGTTTCCACTTCTTGTAACAGCTCTATTGCTATTCATTTAGGCCCTGTATGCCTACTCGTGAAGGAAACGGTTAAGACAGTTTAGTCTTTATCCTCTTCCTTGAGGGCTGATGCTTCTTGTTGCTTTTTAACGTGAATGTGTGATGGGTGTGGGGTCAGATCATACTATACCCACACTGGAAAAATACCTTGATGGTCAAAAACCCTCACAATTTTGTAATTATAATAAAGGCTTGTATGTCTGTTCTCCTAACTGCCTCAAGTGAACCATTTCCTAACCATGCTAATAATATATCCTATTACAAAACCATGTCTCAAACATGTTAGAATACCTGTTGATTTGGGATGGTAATTGTAAACAAAAAGAGAACAAAGCAGCATTATGGAATACGTTGAATTTGCTTCTGCTTTGATTTCATTGTATTTGTCCAGATGAGAAGCCAGAAATTGATTCTAACTGTTTCCAAAAATCTTTAATTAGTACCTTTTCCCACTTCTCCCAAACCCGCAATTTGTCCTGAAGCAGTGAGGGCTAACATCAGAGATATTCCTTTATTTACTGGAGTAACATTTGGGATGAACTCATCCCTGAACTTTATTTACAATAAATCATTGGGGAAATGCTATTTTTTCATCTCTGTATGGTTTATTTGTGAGTAGCCTGTTGCATTTTGCTGCTATTAGAGTAGGAATGCTGATGTAGGGGTCCTGATTCAGCTCCTATTCATTATTCATTTGTACTCCAAATAAATAGTTCAGTACTTGGTGCTTGCTATGAACCATTGTGCTGCTGAAACTGTCAGAGATTGCAGTAAGCAAAACAAAAGGTCACAAGCACACCAGGTCTTTTAGCAATACTGCAGCAATCCTTCCTTACAATTGCATAAGCAAGCAACAAATACAGTACAATCAAGTTGCCTTTCTCATCTCAGCACTGCGTGATCATTAGTGGCTTTCCACCATGTGGAGTTGTTCCACCCCAAGGGAGATGAAATCCCACCTGAGAAGTTGTTCCTCCTTACGCTGATGCATACGCCAGCTGTTTCACGTCTCCTTTCTTTGAAGGTGTGACAGGCTGTGAAGGAGCAACCAAAGTGGCTGCTGACATCGCGTGCGATGGCTAGCAGGCTCTCTGCATCCTGGTGTTCACTCAGCAAATCAAGAGCATTAAATTAAGGCAGTAGGCCCTGCATGCCATTTGACAGTAATGGTGTGCTAAACCCGCTGCTGTCTGTACATTAGAGGGATTACTCGTAAAATCACAATGCTTTTTGAAAGGATGTTCCCTGATTCACCCTTAGCCGAGTTTTTTCCTAGCTCTGTGGGGAAGCTTGGGAAAAGAGCGCACCAAGAGGAGTCTCATTTTGCCTCGTGACTGCTGTGAAAGGGCCAGAGATAAGCAGTGCCTGAGAGCTGGAGGGATGCAGTGATAGCACCTTCCTTGTACCTCCGGCACCAAGGAGGACTTGGGCCAAGAGGAGCAGCTTGCTCTTCTGATGTTTATGAGCATGACCGAGATCTTGCTTCTTACTGCTGTTTTTTTCACAGCTTTCTGTAAACCTTGGGTGCCATCAAAGAGAACAGGCTAGCTAGTCTTTGGGTCTGATCCAGTAGGACAGTTTCTGTGTACCAGTGATACCTACTCTGTGTAAGTCTTTTGTATATACCGATAAATTACTTTCAGATTCCTTGGTTAAACTGGCTATAGAGCAAAATCTTCAAGCAATGAGGCTATGTTATAAACTGTCAAGTTTGAGTTAATTTCCTATGCATTTTAAAATACTTCAGAATTCACTATTTTAAATTTCTGGTCATGTTCATTCACCACCTCTGTGTTGTTTTAGTTATTCTTTCTTTCCCAGACACTCACTCAGAAATAATGACTTATTTTAAAGGCACTGTGATTGGCATTACTATTCCTAGTCCGTAAAGTATTTTGTGATAGGTGATCTCCACCCATATTCTCTTTGCAGACTTGGTATTGATAGGATAGGTGCCAAACTGTCACATTATAGCCTTTGGTAATTAAAATATAGGATGGCATTAGTATTGGTTCTGGCTAATTACTTGTTTTTTGAACAAAGCTTTGACAGATATTATGCAAGGTCTTCAGAAATTTTGTTTAAAAAGCTCTTCTCATGCCACGTAAAGCAGAGATTATATTTTGCAGGTAGGGCTATTTGAAAACTAGTTGGTACCATTTAATATAAGAGATGGGTGAGTGATTTGTGGAAAATAAGGTTATCTGACAAATTCATCCCATATTTCAGTTCATAAATCATTCATAAGCTGATCGTGATTTCCACAATGCATTCATTATTCATAAGTGCTCACTGAATAATTTGTGCAAACAAATTTCAGCCTATAGAGTACCCATGAGTTGTTTTTGTGTTTGTTATTGTTAGTATGTGATCATAGTGTTTGGTTTTATTTTCTTATTGTATGCAGCTTTTAAGTCAGAGGGTAGTACATAACATTGAATAGTTCCCAAAGCAAATGGAATACCTTTCCTGTATGAGACAAAAAATATTTTATGTCATGCTTTGCCACTGCTGCTTTTAACACAAAAGCATTGGTGTGTCTGTAGCTGCTTACATCTTCAATCAGAAGCCTACCAAGGCGTGGTTCAGTTGGGTCTATTCTGCTTGACAATTGTAAACCCAAACTCCTAGTGTTGTCCAGTTCTGCACAGATTTTCCTCAGGAGATGTTTTTATGCCTAACAGTCCCTCTTTTCTTCCCTTTCTTTTTTTTTTTTTTTTTCTTCAACAGAATTTTTGCATGTGCTTCTTTGATGCTTTCTTTTTCATGAAGACTGAGATTCCCCTGGTTTCCGGGGGAGTAGGGTATTGAGGAAGGGAGTTGGTAACAGGGAGATAAATAATAATAAAAAATATCTCCTGGAAACTATATATATGTTTCAAAAGTCTATAGTAAGATGGCTTGAGCTTATGTGAGGAAATCCTCAGCTCTTTTTAAGACAGACAAGAGCTTAAAGTGTGGGGAGTATCCTGTTGGCCAGAGGAAGAAGGTTGGAGAGACTCTTGTTTGATCTCCCCTGCCATAAGCAGCACTACCGTGGGCAAAAAGTTACAAAAGTAGGGCTTTGGAGAGAGGGATTTTCTGCTGTTTCCTGACACTGTTATGAAACCCCCCAGGGCAGGGGTGTTGGAACTACATGATCTTTAAGGTCCCTTCCAACCCGAACCATTCTGTGAAATATGACCTTAAGGGAAGTCATTAAACCTGCTTTCCTTTACTTCTCCCCTCTTTGTCTCCTTCCTCTATTCAGACTATGAAATACTTACAGAAGGGACTGTGTCTGATTGTGGCTGTGCTGTACACGTGATGGGGCCACGGTGGCATGTGAGGGATGCTGGAGACAACAGCTTTGCAATGCCCTGCCTATCGGTCCTTTCACTCAGCCTGTGTAGCAGCGGTGTGGTATATCCTGTGTAACTCCTGAGTAATGCTCCTTTGATTATTTTTTTTTTTTCTTCGTCATCTTAAGCTGGAAGCTGGTGGCTCAGAGGCCATTTTAGGAGTCTCAAACTGATTTGCTTCCTTTATGTCTTGCCATGCTTGTTCTTCATAATGAAAAACCTCTAAGTAAAATGGAGGTACAATTCCTTAAGTGAGGATTCAGAGACAGACAGCCATTCAGTACAGAAGCCATTTAATTCCATTAGCCTGTAAGAAAACAACTGGAAACAAGTTTTCAGTTTTCTCTTCGTTAGAGAGAGTAGATGAGTTATGAAAAGGAGTTGATGAGGTATTCCTTAAGCAGCTCTTGAGATGTAAATTTTGAGGCAATAGTCCTTTTTGTCAGCAGTTAACAAAGTTAACTCTAGTCTGTTTCAAAGTGATACTGAGCTGTTTTATTGTGAGGGGAAGTAGGATATGGTATAAAACTGCTAGTTACATCTGTATGTTTAATGTCCCAGTTTTTTTGTTATTGTGGGCATCAGATGTCTTGTGCACCAGACATCTGGAGTGATAAGCAAACCCCACCTTTTGTGTATAGACACGTAGGTACACATGGTAGAGTCCTGGAGTTACTAATATGCATCTCTTTGATGAGAAAGAGAGTCATACACATCCTAATTGTTCCTGTTTGGAACGCTATAAATATTAAGGTTGTCTGATGTTTGTACAACTGCACCATCCAGAAGCTCTAAGGAAGATTAAAAACAGCCTCACACTTGATGCCGGAACGGCATTTCTAAAGGACTGGGCGTTGAGTAGAGCTCATGAAAAAATCTGAGGCATTGACTATTTGAGATTGTATCTGGATGCTAGAATTAAATCGGAGAGAAAGGATACAGCCCAGAATTCCTGTGACATGTGTGACATTGCTCAAGATTGTTGTGGTTTGGTCTGGGCTGGCCGCTAGACAAACAGCATCCCTCAGCCAGTGTTTCTGTTTCTATGTAGTATTTGTAATGTTGAGAGGAGAGTTTGGATAACTTGTTCAGGAGCTCTGGGTGTCTCGGACCTGCTAGGATGAAAGTCAGAGACTTTCAGCTGCCAGGTAAAAGATGTAATTTTGTGATGACAATACCTACTTGGTGTCAGACATAACACGGTGACCTTTTATCATCATTGCATCAGACAGCAACTTTTGCAGGTCTGTTGAGAAATGGTTCCCTTATTTACACACACTGGTTCTTCACTGAGGAGAGTAGAAATGAGCATCCCCATTGCCATCATTGGACGTTAGCCCAGTTTCTGAATTAAAAACATAGTCCATATGTGAGTTTAGGCACTGAACCTTGGTGTTTGGCCTTCAGTTGTAATTCCCTGAATCCAGACAGCTCTCACAAATTTGGGAAAATTTAACTGAAGAATCTAATTCTGGATTCAAATTTCACTGCCTATTAGATACTCTCATAAGCCCTGCCAGTCTCCGAGCCACAGAAAACAAGCTGTCCTTTCCAAATAAGATACAAGCAGTTATTCTGCTGGAGTGGGATTGGATACTTATGAGAAATTTTTCCTCATGTCTGTAAGTAAGCCTTCCAATGTAGGAACAGAGCACACTTGGGGCAGTAAGTTTACTAAGAAGAAATTTCTGTTGTGCCTCCAAATAAAAGGGTTGTGTGAAAAAAGAACAGGGCAGGTAGAACTTCGTAAGCCAGTTTTGCTGCCAAAACTTGTGCTTCCTAAAGCTACACCCTCACTGTAAAATGATGAATAATGTACCATCTTTTGTTTGAAACAAAAAAGCAAGCATCTGTATTAAAGGGCTCATCTTTTACAAGCCCTCAGTTCACCTTGAATACATTAATATGTACCACTAATAATGCTTAGAGTTGAAGAGACGCCATTATGCCATATGCCCTTTCATTGGTCTCTAGAGAGTATTTGCAAGTACACAGAGATAAATGTAAGTTATTGCTATGATAATCAAACCATGTGTGTCATACGGCACATAGAAATGATATACTATTAAATAAAAAAAGCTTTATTTCATTAAGCAACATTTCATTTAAAAACATATATAGGCATTTATCTCGTATACAAGATTAAATAGATATACGTGTCATGGAAAGCGCCAAAATTCTGTAAGCAGTAGCTGAAGATTACTTGATCAGATCTGGAGACCTCAAGAAAAAGTATCACTTTTTATGTCCTCTCACAGATTGTGCTTAAATGATCTTTCCCTTCTCCCTCTGCTTTACTGGATACTAATCAGCTGTGTAATTGAATTGGCAACACTTTCATTGCTTAGGTTATCAGTCCATTTTATTTTTTTTTTTTAATAAATTCAGCCAGCCTTACGTCTAAGAAGTACATGAGCTTTTGAACAGAGAAATTCACAGCTGGAGATTTTTGATTACTCAGTAAATAACAGAGACAGTGGAATTAATTTCATTTTTTCTTCATGTTCTTGCTCTAGATTTTCCTTTTTTTCTAAAGGTTTGTTTTAAAGTTTATAATTTGCCTATTGAGAATACACATTTCTAAAGCATTTCAGTGGAAGGCAAAAACGTCATCGGTGTTCGCTGCCTTCACTGTTCAAGAAGTTATCCATCTAAAATGTATCCTTTTTGTTTTGCCAGATTTGATCAGTTCAAGACACTTGCGGAATTTTCCTCCTCCCTGACTACTCCTGAATATTTCTATGGCTGAAAAAGATAATCTTTTTGTAGCTAGCAGGAGTTTATACCTACCCCAGGCCAGAATATCCTCCTTAAAACAAGAACTCCCTCGTTAAAGAACTAAGGTCCTAATCCTGGAGAAGGAAGAAGAAATCCCTATATAGCTAAAAATTGGATTCTAACTATGTATAAGCTGAATAAAGCAGGAATCGGTTAATTGACACCGACGCAAAGAATTGCAGAAAACAACCCAGGGCTAGCTCCTGCAGCATCGAGCTCCAAATAACTCTAGCATTTTAGCTGCTGTTTGTTTGGGATTTTGTGATCTATCTTTCTTTTCTCTACTCCTGACAACCTAGCTGTCAGGAAACTAACCTGCTATTTAATATAATGATGTGTTTACATTTATTAATCAATTTGAATACGTATCTTCCTCAACGTGACATTCTTCCCCCCCCTCCCGCCCCTATCTCCTCCCCCAGATCTAAGCTGGCAGCATTCAAAGTGATGAGTATCTGTCTTCATTTTTCACTTGAGAAAGTGGCACAGAAGTTAAAGAACTTCAAAGAGATTGCTATCTCTCCATAGCTATTGTATAATTAAACAACAACCTCCCCATACCAATGTACGTTCCCCTTGATCTTTAAGTACGAAAACAAAAAGAAGAGGCAACTCCTATGTTTGTTTCTTCTAACAGATAAGCGTTATCTTTTCACCTTTCTGCTGTAAACTGGCTTGGCTTTGTTGGAAAGAGGCTGAACTAGGGGAAAAAGATTTGCATGCTGCTATAGGAAACTACTAATATAATCTCTCTACCAATTGATTAAATTGTGTGGATGTGTGATTAATGATAGCTTAGTCAAATGTGACCTTTTAAATATAGGACAGGATGCGTGCAGTGACTCGCAAGATTTAATGTGGAGCTTTAAGCTACGGACAAGGGGACACTTCGCTTGTCCCTTTTGCTCAGCATGTCTCAAATAAGTTTTAGCTGTAGCAAATTAGGTAGAGCTAGATGAAATGAGAGCCACCTCCGGCTGAATTTATCCAAGTTAAAACAGCTTTAGCATGCTATTTTTAGATTTAAATATTCCTGCTTCATGGTGGGAGATGCCAAAGTTAATCTGCTTATGAAGATTCAGACTTCTAAAGTTTCCACATGGGGTCTGTTCAAGAAGAAAATAGATTTTCTGTTTTAGTGTTTTAAACAAATTTAACTTTGGATTTTTAATTTAGCTGGAGGAAGCAAATTGCTATCCAGGACCACATTTTGGAATGGTAAGATAAATCCTTATGGAGCCAAATTTTCAGGCATGCAAACTCGCGCCGTGCCACCGATTTTGATGAAACCACAGGATTTCTGCCATCAGCCAAGGAATTTGCCTCTCTGAAATCAGTCAGTGTGAGTAGTAGGAGAGGGGACAGGATGACATGGCACCAGACACTCCTTATTTTCAGCTGTTTCCACAAAAAAAAGCCTGATCAAAGGTGTTTAAAAATATCTCTCCTATTACTGTAAATGACAGCAGACTGACTGTACAGAACAGTAAAACTCAACTGAAATGAGACAGGTGACAGCATTTTACTTGGTTTCAGGCTCACTGCAGTATGCTTTAATGAAAGCACATTCTAAAAGCTAGTTTATGTTTGAGCTCTAATTCATTGTTATATATAATATAATGATAACTATTAATGTTGCTGATCTACGGTAGAGGGCTGAATGTGCAAATAGCTTTTCCTGTAGTCTGGAACTAAATGTTACTGGCCTGGCTGCAATCCCAGCTGGCTGGTTAAAAAATGTGTCAAGGGATCACAAGAATATAGACATCAGTGGTGCATTTGGAATTAAAGCTTCCTCTGAGCTCTTGATTCCTTTGCTCTCCTTAAAGATTTCCAGCACAGTGCAATGTGGATAACTCTTTTTAGCACAAAGAACCTGTCCAAGCGAGTGTCTGAAGTATGATTTCAGATGAGTTTTCTCCAAGGAAAATATTTGTCTTTAAATCTTTTCAACTCTAATTAGGCCCACGTACCCACATTTCATGTCTGTGAGAGCTGTAATTGCTAACGCTTGCACAGAGGAGCAAATGAGGAGCTGCCACGGCTGCTTTGTGAAATGCAAGCGAGCAGAATCTGGCGGTCAGGCCCAGTCAGTTTTAATGACTGACTGACTGGTTCTTGTGCAAAAGGATGCAGCTCCACTGCGTTTGGATCCTGCTTCAAATAAATATACCGCATCTTCAGAACTGGGGATTGCAAACTCTTCTTCTTCCCTTGAGGGATTAGACTGCTTTGTGGCAGTGCTGCCAGGGGAAACGGCTGCTGGAGGCCAGAGGCCAGGAGAAGCCTGGGGAAGGGATGTGCGTGGAGGAGGAACTGCAGCCACAGGACAGAGGTGCCTTCGCTTCCCTCCCCGTCCATGATGTAGTTATCAAAAGCACAAGGCTAGGCTGGCAGCTAGGATAACAGCTACAGAAATAAGGAAGGGAGGGAGGAGAAGTAGTCATAGCTGGTTGGGTAGACGAGAGTTGGGTTCATTTCTTGGCTCCGGTCCCACTGTGCCCCTATCCTGCTGGTGCAGCAGGTAGGTGTGGGCGTGATGGAGTTGTCTTATCCCCCCTTTTATTCTTCCCTTGAGGCAGTAGGAGCTGCTTGCTAATATGCCCGTGGCAGAGAGGATGGATCTTAGCTCATTATGCTGTGGATCCAAGCACAAAGAAGAATGCTTTATTACTTCTATTTGTGGGTTTGCTTGTTCTGGATGAATGGACTGAAATTATTCTCTCTGCGGAGAATGGGTATGTGGGAGGTACGCGTATTTCTGTCTCCAGGCAATAGCTACCTTGCTTCTGGAATTGTTCTTTTGGCCTGATTTTTCACCTTGCCTGGCTATCAGTGTGACTCAAGACATAGTTTCAGAGATTGAATTATACTACTGAAATGTTACTGATGTGTTAAACTGGTGTGAAATCAGAGTCTAGCTACTCATGTCAGTTCCCTGGGAATAAGGAAGGAGCTGAATGCTTCCATCCAACAGAAACAGTCACTGCATGCAAATCCAGTACCTTGTCTGGGACTTCAGCAAGGACTTCACTGTCCTCAGGTGAGGTACATGGATCGCTGCTAGTGAACCAAAACCACGTCTATTGCATCAGCTTTTATTTATCAGAGTTAAAATGGAGTTTATTCTCTGGGGTTATTACTGTCACTCATTATTAAAGGTCCAATTAATGCTGTTGATTCTTTATTATTGGTTTAGAATTAATTTCTTATTTCCCACTTCATGAATGTTAGCTTTGTAAAAATAAGGGATTTAATTGACTGAGTTACTTTTCCAATATTCATCAGTCCTCCTCCTTCCCACACATGTATCCAGAAGGGTGGAATAAAAGTGACATATGGTAAAAGGAAGTAGAATGTCTAAGCTCAGGTCATTAAAGTGGTAATAATAAAGGCTTCACCAAATGGAAAATACCACTAGTCTACTCCAAACTGTCTTGATCAACATTCAATTCATTTTTATTGTTTATAGTGTTAATTATTTTTTGAAAAAAAAAAAATCTGTATAAATTTAATTCATAGCATGGCTGTTAAATTGTAAATAACTGAAACTGCTGAAGCTTTTCCTCTAATAAAATTGTAATTGGCCTTTTAAAGTAACTACATTAATAAATCCCCCTTCTCCCTTCTTCTACTTAACAAAGCAGAGATCATTAGTTGCCATAAATAAGCGTCATTCCTTTAGCCCTGTAAAGTTTTGCTAGCCTACACCAGCTGAGAATCTGGCTCAAGGCAGGGTCTGAGATAAAGGAAAGGGAAAGATCACCTACAAGATATTAGTGTATAGGATTGTTACTCTCGCTGAAGTCAATGCCTTGCCAATTACAGAGGAGCAAAATAGGGCATTAAAATTATTTATACTCATTGAGATATTTTATACACAGTGATAGAAATTTGGAGTAAAAAGTACAGTTCTGTTTTGCTGTTGCTGCTAGTTACACATTAAACTGATTTTATTAACATACTAAACAAATGATAGCTGCAATGTGCCACTTCTCAACATGTCTTAAGTACCTATGTACTTAAGTACCTATGCCTGTTGTTGTTGTAGCACCTCTGCACCTACTGGTCCACAGTGTCCTGATCTCCACAGTGCGGTTGTAAATTGGGGCAAAAACCTGGGTCCATTCCATTTTAGTCCCATGGCTTGAATCACCAGAACTGTATGTGTGTTTGAACTGTCAGGGCACCTGCTGTGGAAAGACAGGAGCCTCCAAAGGGTGAATACTTTTATGAACGGTGATACGGATGATTGAGCTGGGCTGCTCGGACAGTGTGTGGTGAAGCAGAGAGATGAATGGAGGTTTTCCAAATTCTGAATGGCCTGTGACTTTAGGAATGTCCTCTCCTTCGCAGCAATCTTAGAGAAGCTGTTCTGATGTTTTGTTCTTACTCCCTAAGCCATTTCTGGTAGTAGCCTTGCCTAGAGATCATTTCTTTCTTAAAAGCATCTTGGATAACGTAATTGTTTTGTGCACAAGAGTCACAAGAGCACTTCAGGTTTCTCTGCTTACTACTGTCAATATATTTCTGGTTTTTGGATGTGAAGCCTCTCTCTCAGTGGTTAGCGTATTTCCAGGTCGCTTCATCTACAGATTCTGCATTAAATACTGAGGCTTGTACGTGCAACCTTTACGGTTTTGCATGTGTACAGAAGGTTTTATACATGGCAATACACACTTCCAAGTGCAGTGATCCCATTTTCTTGGGTTTGTACCTGCAGATTCAGGTTTGTACCTTTGCATTCATACAGCAGGTATGTGACATCCTGGCAGTAATTTGCCCTGCACAGGAGTGTGGGAGAAGCCCCAGGGTGGAGTACAGACCTGGAACTTGGCTCTGGTTTCAGGTGCTGGGTTGAGCAAGCACATATCCATGTTCCTCTGCAGGATGCAAGGAAAGGCTCTCCCCCTTACTGCCAGCAGCCCCCCAGCTTCCATAGACCCTTTAAGGTCTTGAGAAAAGACAACACCCAAGATGTCACTTAATGATACTGTTGTAGCCACAGTCTCCCAGTTGTACATGGAGAACCATTGCTTCTGTTACAGACGTGGGAGTGTGTACACGCACCAGAAACTGGCCCTTACATGTCGGATTGCAAGAAACCTGCTCTGGTGACTAATTATCCTGAGTCTGCAGGGTGGCTCACAGATACCCTGTAAATAGCACTTAGTCTAGTCTCAACCTGTTAAAAGTATATGACGATTAACACTTTTTTCCCAAGTATTTCATTTTGACAGCAGTATAAACAAAAGCACTTCTATGCATCTTTCTTTGCTGAATTATTTATTTGAATGTAGACGTGAATCATTCTTTATTGCGGAATACAGTGCAGTCAGGCTCTAGTACTAAAACATCAGTGCTAATTAGCTGGAAATAAAATTGTCAAAAATACTTGATCCTAATTAGAGTCTTTTTAATGTTTATACACTGTGGACTTGATCTTCCTTCCAATGACTGTGTAAATCTGGAATACTTTCATTGACTCTAGCATGATATTCATGCAAATAAGATGATAACTTTATGGCTTGTTCTTATGGTTATTATATCCTGTTAGCTAAATAAGAAAGCAGTTCAAATTTTAAGTTGTTCGATTAAGTAAAATCAGTCCACGTTTTCTGCTGCATATCTAAAGCAGAGAAATTTTAGCAGCTATGCAATTCAAGAAGTATGGGTCTGACCATACTCTGAAAAATAACTACATACTTTTATCTATTTTGGGTATGAATAGATAATTAACAGACTCCTTTTTATATTAGCAGGAATTGTTCAGTGTGTATTGGTAAAGTGTTAGAGTTGATCTGCATGATGAGCAATACTGAGTCATACATGTTTAAGTTATTCAGGTTATTCCCCACATAGTTCACTTGACCATTCTGTCTCTTCCCCTTTGAAATCAGTTATCTGTCTGTCTTTTTCTTAAGTGAAGCTCAGCTACTTTCTCAATGTAATTCCTCAGCTGTTTTCCCAATCTCCATGTTCATCAAAACACTCAATCCTATAATACTGCTTCAGCTTTGTACTTCTGTCCCAAGAGTTTTCTAGCATACCTTTTGAGGGCTGGGCCCAAAAACTAGGTTTAACCTGATGTGAAATGGGTTTGGATTTAGTCTTTTACTCCATGTCCTCACAATCGAGGCAAAGTTTAGATTTGTATCTGAACCTCACTGAACTTTGAAATCAGTCACACTTAATGAACTTGCAGGACCTCATCCTTGATAAGCAGGAATTTTTGCATCCTGAGTTGTCTCTCACTGACTCCTGGTGATCTGCCCAGGACCTCCAGCGGCACTTCTGCAATTCCTCCAGTCCAGACTTCCTGTGCTGTAGGCTATTCTCTCTAAGGTCCATGCCCTGTACTTTATAAGCATAAAGACAAAAAAAAAGTATATGTTCTTTGCTTTTCTGAAATGAAAGTGAACTTCAAAAATCATAGCTGCTTTTTGTCAGGAGTTAAGCTCAAATGCAGTTATGCCAAAACAAAATGATTGCAAACTGTTTATTTTGCAGCTACATAAGTAGAAGCTAAAATATAAGACCTTTTTTTACATCAAATAATTGACAAGTTATTTTTCTCCTTTATCAATTGCTTAAGGGAGCTTATGATTTTATTCATATATTTATAAATTTGTTATAACTGTTTGAATAATTCTGTAGCTAATTCTTGAGCTGTTAAATAGTTTATGAACAATTTATTTTTAGGATTTTTAATTCAGAATTCAGGGGTTATTAGTTGCTGGTTTCCTGGCTTCGTGCCTAGCTCTTGGTTCTTGCTTTTTCATGGTCTGTAGGATGAGTGTTGGGTCCCTGTGTGGAACCTTTAAGGGCAACTGCAGTAGAAAAGAAATAATAGTGACTTTAACTGGGCTGATTTAGCCGCGCAGCATATTGGGTTTCTGGTATGACCATCCCACTTTGAATCTTGCTGTTTGAGAATATTCTTTAATGTTTAGCCGTAAACTGAGCCAGGTCTGAGCCAATCTTGGATCAGGGTGAACGTACCCTATTACATCAGACATTTACTTGGGGCTTTGCTCACCGTGGGACCTCTTAGGTAAGAAAGAATAGAAACTGCTTTGCTGTTTAGCTGAGAATTAGAGAGGTCTTCTGAAGAAATGGATCGTTTATTTTCTATGTAGATCCTGAATGAATACCCGGATGAAACTCTTTCCCTCTGCCAGCCTTCCTTGCTGTCCTGAGTTCTGCTTTGTGGGGAAAGTGAGCCTGGTTTTGTGAGCCTGGTTCTGTCCTGCTGCAGCCCCATTAGCACAATCTGGAGAGTCCATCTAGGCAGTGCACAGATGTATAGTGACACATACATTCGTGTTTGATGAAATATGATCCAATAAATGGAGAGATTGCATTTATCACCTGTCTGAAGAGGTTGAGTAGGAAACAGGGGAGATGCCCAGGGAAGGACTGTTCAGCGTGCTTTAGGTTGTATCTCATTTCATTCCAGAAACTCCAACTCAGTCAATTCTGCTGCATTTAAGATGACTGTAATGAGGGATGTAACGTCTCTATGAATTACCTGAAAATATTTTAAAAGCTCTGTCACTATTCTTTCCCTAGAGATTAAAGACTAATCTTGGGTATTTGCCAACTAGGAATCTACCTAATTACCTGAGGTCACACGCCGGTCAGTAAGAGATACTTTATGAAGGTCAGGGGAATTGTTCTAGTGTTTGAAAAGTCAGTAATTGGGCACATCGTTCCCCTGGAGATCAGTTTGAGGAGAAAGTCCTGATGTCCTAACAGGCAACCCCTGATTTATGAGATGAGCCACCCCTGGGACTTTCCCACAAAGTTGAGGACTTCAGACTGGGCAGAAGACAAAGCCCAAAGCATGTATTGCAGTATCCAAGGAAGTTGGTGGCTGTTCATAGATCCAAAGGTATTTCCTCTAGTTATAAAGCAAAATTCCCTTTCTAGTCTAGTGTGTAAAAAGTATAAGGATGCTATCAGCCCTTCCCCTCCCAGAGACAGTCTCATGCACTTCTGCAGCGCCTTTTGCTTCATCACTTTCCCTGCCTTTCCCTGGCTGCACTGAACTCTACTCCCTGACCAGCTCCCCACTCCTTCAGAGCATTTTAATTTGCAAAACATAGTTGCTTATATGGAGCAAGTGCTTCTGTCCTTCCTTGGAGACCCATTCTGTCTGTTTGGCTTGTCTTATTGACATTTCTCACTGGCTAGTTCTCTGGGGACTTGTATTGTGCAGACTGGAAGGAAGAGTCTTGTTTGTCCAAAAGCAAGATGAGAGTTGTGGCTTGTGTTTGCAGGCTTGACTGAGTTATTGCTCCCAGCTGTCCTTATTACCTGTTGGAGTTGGCTAAATGAGATGTATCCTCTCCCTTATCACTGCAGTATGCAATCAGACCTCATATTGATATGCTGGGCTTTACAAGACAGGTAGGCTACTACTTGATCTGTCTAGGATCAGACATGAGGAGGATGGTCACTTCATAATGCCAGCTGAATTTAGTTTTCATCCCACTTGCCTTGAGGGAATGGCATGAGGAACAGAGTTCCTGCTAGATGGAGAGTGGTAAGAGCCCAGTCTTGCACTGATTTGGCACTAGTCCTTCAATGGGAAGGCTTCATGATGGTTAATGCCCATCGTGAGAATTGTGAGGTCTTTAATAGTTATTAAAGAGGGTTTGTTTCTCTCACTGAGCTGTTTTTAAATTAGTGCTGTGAAGCCTGCTCAGCAATGTAGTATAGAAGCAGAATAAATAGTCTTGTACTTGGATCACACTCTACTAATGTAGACTTCTTCCTGACTAGCTCAGGCCAGCAGTAATATGGATGCTTCAAGCCAGGATAACCCAGCTTCTGCCCATCCCTGGGCCGACAGCTCTTCTGGTTGACCTTGAAATAGAGATAGTTGAAGTGCTCTATGTGTAGTAGCACTAGGAAGTCTTCAAAACCCGGTGGCCTGGATCTGGCTTACAGCTTATTGGTAGCTTCCACTTGCAGGCAGGGCTGATCTGAAGGCACATCCTACCTATATTTGTTTAGCCAACGCTACCCATTTCTTTCCACTGATGAGGAAATATTTCATTGGTAACTCGCTGTCCTAGGCAAGAGCAGCAAGGGAAGCCCACAGTGAAAGCCAAACTTCAGACTTAATTCAGAGAGTAAAATCCTAGTGCTATTGAACTTGGAGGTAGAATATGTCATTGGTGCAAGGTGCTCACACTCATGGTGCTCAGATCCAGAACAAAGCCAGTACAGGCTTCAGAAAGGAAGACAATCTTAATTCCTTCTCACACGATGTAAATTTAAATTGGGTCCTTAGGTAGAGTTCAATAATAAATATGTAATAAACTACTGAACTTTTGAAAGTTTTCCCTGGAAAGTTATAAAATATGCAAAGCGATGCTTGAGAGATGAAATGGATTCTTCACAGTCATGTTTGCCCAGTAGATCATACGTGTGTAGTAAGTATTTTAAATCCTTTATTAGGGTTACCCAAAAGAGTTATTTTGTTCTAGCAGTTAAATCAATATTTAGGCAGGTTTAAGCTAGTTATATTTTTTTCCAAGGCACTGGAATGTCTTATTGTGCTTTAATCTATCCTTCAAGAACACATTTAGAAAGTATTTTTGAGTACTTCAAAGAAATATTATGACAGTTTGTTGACAAGGTAACTTCATCTAGATAGCAACATAAGGAAAAACTGAAAAGACAGGGATTACTTGACTTGGAAAAAAGAGTAAAGAAGATTCTTCTAACATATTTCCATGACTCTTTGAGCTGAAACTGGTGAACAGAAAGTTACAAGAGTTGTGGTGCTTTTTTACACCATATCCTAGGACCATGAATTCTAACAATGCATGATGTTAATATTAAGTATTTCTTTTTATGTGTTGTGCACAAAAGTGCTTTATAAAGTGTTGGGAAAATAGACAGTTGCTTGACAGTTTCTGCTAAGTAGTATTTTATATCATGCTTCTAGAAAGTAATTTTCTCCTTAGAAGTTGCTAAGACAGATCTTATCAATCCTTGGTTTTATTTTTAAGCTATAGAAAACTATATTTAAAACATAGTTGTTATCAAAAACCTTTCCATCTTGACATGGCAAGTATGTATAGCAAAAATGAATTGATTTTCAGACTGAATTGCCTGAGCCATATTTCACGCATTGTAAGATGCATAAACATACACTAGCGGAAAACACTTGGCCTTGAAAATACTCTGCATATATAGGAATCTCCAGGATGAGGTTCTTAATTTATTGCATCAGATAGCAAACACAGAATTAGAGGGATTTCTTTATAGTAATTAAATAAATTACCTGAGAGAGGATGTACACATTAATTTTAACATGTCATTTAATGCTTCCCTGGGCCTTCTATATTGAAGTAAACTGGAATTGGGATTTTTGTTTGAATAATTGAATCATTGAAGTTTGAAGCAACTCCTTGGTTATTCTCAGTGGTAGTATCACACTCCTATCCCATGTTTTTAGGGTAAAATAGAACATCCAAGTTAATGATCAGACTCTTATGCCTACCACATAAAGTAATGATTTATTTGACTTTGGTCATCTTGTAAACATCCTGGTGCATAGGAATCAAGCAGAGAAATACATAAAACATCTTTATTGATTTATACATACAATGACATTTACAGTGTGTGGTTGCCCAAAGTAGCAACATACAATTTGGTCTGAGCATGGATATAAGTTCTCAGGCTCGGCCTCAAGAATAAACAAAATGGCAAAACTGTAATTCAAGGAAATGATCTTAGACTGACTCTTCTGAGGTAGTTCCAACTCGTTTTACATGTTGCTCAACTTAAATCATCAGATCGTCTTTCTATATCAAAATGGCAATTTTTGTTTTGGAAAGCTGCTTGCTGTAGATGAGAGTTTTGTTAGGGAATGAAGGTCACCACAAAAAAGCTCAGCAACTACATGATATGGTATCTAAAACAGTGGCATTAGTTCCCTACTCCAAATAAAGGAAATTTTCAAGTATAGCATTGCTGTGCCAGCAATGAGAGCACCATGTCAGTAGACCTAAATCCAAACTTTGGATTTGTTTGTGAATTCAAGACTCTCATCAAGTCATGTGCAAAGGTGTGCCTGTATCAAAACACACAGTAGGTAAGTATATTTGATTCTGGTGTAGATCAGACATGTTGCAATGTTCCTGCACTATCAATAGTCTTTATGAAATACAGTGCAAAGTCTTATATCTGAGTTGGATCTAATCATTATAACATCTACTAAAATAGTGTCATTGAAATGTCATTGTACTCGTGGTCACTTTGGTGATTCTGGAGACACACAGAAGGCAAACATGGTTTTACGCCTTTACTCAGTAGTGGAGTTGAGAGTAGAAGAGTTTGCTCTCTTCAACAGATGGGTTTTATATGCAGTCCAGAGAGAGAACAAATGTCCTCCTATATGGAATATTGCCAGTTTGAATCGTGATGAAAGGCTTAGTGTCTTTGGATCTGGGCCCTGCAAATGGCTAATTTAATACTATGTCTTTTATCATTTATCTTGGCATCTGATGTTTCACCAGGGGCACCATGTGTTTATATTCAGGGTTATCCAACAAGAAGAGTAAATGGGATGAGGGGACGCCCGTGACTTGTGTAGGTCACATTGTTGTAGTAATATATTTGCAGTGCCAAACTGGACAGCTACTTCCCCTAAAACCTCTGTCTGTCATCAGCTTGTATTTCAATTTCCCTGCAGTGTGTTTGGACTGTCTGTTAGGCCATGTATTTTTAAAGTAGGTATCGGTAATTTCAAAACCTTTTACTATCTCTGCTTCACCAGACTTTGATTCCAAGGCTGGTGTGTTTGAAGAGCTGGAAGCCATATCCAGTAGCACTTCTACGGACAACGTCTTCCACAGGGAGCGTGTTGCTTCGTAAAAGACCACACAGTCAATGTCTTAATATTACTTGTGAAAGAGAGAAGAGAACTGAATTTGACTGTCACATCTTGAGGTCTGACTTTTGACAGCTCTGCTCTTCATTTCCAACAAAGGCATTACTGTTGTTGATTCCTTTCTCAGAGAGATTCAAGTGGACTGAAAACTGGAGGAGGATGGGTACCACAGTGTCTCTCCTTGTATGGCTTCTCTTCACCTGCCTTCATAAGGCTAAAGGTGCTGTTGCTGCCAGCTCATCTCTATGTTTTAAGTAAGTCCTCCGTGAATGATATGTTAGACTTCTGGGAAAATATTACAACCAAAGTACAGTCCCAAGAGGTCCCTCTGAGTTTACCCAATAAACTATGCTAAATTTAACTGGCAACCGAAATCATATTCATGGCTTTCACTGTAGCATATTTTCAGTTAAAGGGATCTCATTGCAGGGTATGTGCCATAGCAAAACATAGATTTTGCATTGCTTTATTAGAAAGCATTGAACTGTCCCTATTTAAATGTACTGTACTAGGGCTGTTATTGTTAACTGTGCGTTGACACAGTATATTGTGTGAGTGATCCAAGTTTTAATGGCTTTATACTCTCCGTCAACATGATGTATCATAATTGCTTTTTTGGACCAGTTACAAGCTCAGCGTAAATATTTAGTATTAATGAATTCAGGTTTATTATGTGTAAGTGTATCTGCAGTGCAGCAAATCCATCCGTAGCCTCTTAGCATGCTCAGGGCAGGACTTCCCCCTTTCTCTCTTATTTTTCTCCTCTTCCTGCTTATTTGCCTTCTGAAAGGCACGATAACTTGCCTCTGTCTCCAGTTGTTACTGGTCCTCTCATCCTTGGCACTGCACCACGTTTACTAGACATGCTCTTGCATTTCTGTCTGTCGTGTCTTTTGTTCTGAGCAGATTGCCCAAATAGTCAAATCCGTTCACGGGTCACTGGCTGAGGGCTGTATCATATCGACAACATGAGGTATTTTATATATCTTGGTATATATCTTGTATTTTACATATCATCAGACTTTTGCTTCTCCTGCCAGCGTGCTGGGGAACTCTGGAAAGCGACATGGGACAGAATGAAATGACAGCTGTAGATAAGCCAAAAGCACATTCTGCCCTTGCTTTCCTGGTCTGAGGCCTCACTGCAAACTGCTTCTGTGCTCTCAGGCCAAAGGCTTGGCCTTCTCCTGAGGACTGCCATTGTCAATTGTGTCAAAAGAGAGTGAGTTGGGGGGGTCTTCGTAGTGTCAAAAGCTTCTTCCTGAATTAAAATGATCCGTGATGGCTTGTGATGTGCCCCTGTCTGAAGGCTCTGGAGCTGTGTCCTGGCATGCTGCACTGCCTTCAGACCAGTATTTGTTGTGTATTTCAGAGGTGAAATTGTAACCACGTAGAGAAAAGCAGACGCGTGACAGGGGAAGGGTGGTTCTGGGTTTGAGATTGCAGCCTAGGAATTATGGGATGTGGATTCAGGTTTTTGCTCAGCTGTATGTTCTGCATCGTCTTCCAACCTTTGAAATGGGGCAATAGCAGTTATCCCGCAGAGGTAAATAAATGATTAGGAGATGCTCAGGTACTGTAAGTCTATGAGACTATATAGCTATAAAAGACAGCTGTACAGACTGGACCCCACTTTCTCAGTGGGTCTTCTGAAGTCCTTGCCATCCTCTGGCCGTGCAGCTCCATCTATAGGCCTGGGTTCTCTTTGTCAAAACAAACTCCATCTATCTGTGTGGGTACTCAAGGGTGGTCCCTGCTTTCCCCAGTGCTCCTCATGCTCTCCTTTCCCCTTGGCTCTAGATTAAGATCAACTGTTGTAAAACGTCAGAAGAACAGGCATACAGCTGGCTACAGCTGTGGTGGTGCTGGACATTTGCACAGAAGTTCCCTCAGTGTATAAATGGAGTGCACAGGGCGATTGGTGGCCCTGCAGCATGGGGGCCATACAGAATGGAGAAGAAAGGATTGTGAAAAGATGAGACTAAAATCAAAGCCTGAGAGAAATGAGAAAAAGAGCAGTGGATGTTTCTCTCCAGGAAGTCATTGTGAATATTTAAGTTTCCTGCTGCCTTCTCACATTTTATAAATGGACTGAACAGAGACAGTTTATATTACTAAACCTAACGAGATGCTGCTAGTCTTCTGTGAAATTGGTTGGATACCTAGTGATAAGCTAATTCTTAGTAGCAGTTTTCCCCCTCATGACAGTATAAGTCCTAAATACCCAGTTTTATTTGGTGTCTTTTGTAACAAGGCAGATGTTCTTCTCATTAAGGCATGGCTGGGGTAGAGCCAGGCTCCCTCTGCACAGGCTGGCTGGTCTGGCGAAGTGATTCTGAGCTATCATGGCTCTTGGGGAGACAAGAGCCTCCGGGGGCCAAGGCTGGCTGTGATGGTACTGCCTGCTGGACACACGCCCGCTGCTCCTGCCTCAGGAGATGGTGCAGATAAAATAAATGCAGGGGAAGGGAAAAGAGGTTGTTGAGGCCACCTTGTTTCCCATAGGGGTAACTGGCCAGTGGCTTAGTCTGCTTCTCTCAATCCTGAGCCTCTGTTGACCTGTGGCTTTAAAGTTTGGTACCCAAAGAGAGCACACAGTTCTACAATAGTCGTGTAATTGCTCTGTGTCTGAGATCACCTGTCCTGTGGTTAATAATGTACACATATCTCACAGAACTGCACAGAAAGCGGTAGGCATTTTTGGAGATCAGGATGATTACATCTCTAAGGCAAGCAATAAAATTGCCATTTATATTAAAAGCCCCAGAGTGCTCAAAATTTAGTTGGAAGTTGTAGATGAGACATTGCTTAATTTTCTCCTGCCCTTGCAAAATCACAGTCAATTTTTGCTGCTGTTTTTAATAATAAATTGGGGAAAATGTGCATGCTGTAAACCTTTTAGCTATGGTTATTTAAACTCTGAGGTTTTTTCTCTTTTCTTTTTTTTTATTTTAAATGTTAGTAAATAACTTTAATTTTTTTTTTTTTTTAAAGTGGAGCCTTTGTAATAAAGCCTGGTTTGGATAACTTGGAGGCCCAGCTGTTTACTGATGGAAGGCCTTTCTCATGCATTCTCTAGTAATTTAGTTAACATTGCTAATACTTTATAGTCTTAACTGCAGTAGAATAAGAACTCTACAATCATTCTGTAGGGAACTAAGCCCTCAAATTGCATGTAAAAACTGTTGCTGGAGCTTCCTGTAGGTTCAACTCACTGAGCTAGTCCGTGGTTTTATCAGCAATATTAATGAAGAGCACGTGTACGCCTGCTATTTGAAATTTTAAAGTTGATTTGGAGAATTCCAAAGTGGGTTTCCATTGTGAAACAGTCATCAGAACAAGCTTGTAGTGCTAGTTGCCTCTCGTATGTCTAACAAAGAAACGCCGTAGGTTGCTTTGTCCATTGACCTGCTAGTCACTTTAAACCCCAGTGGAGGCAAGCTGCTTTGAGGGTCTAGAATTACTTACTTTTTTCTGTTCAGCCTTCCAAGTATAAAGTTAAAACTATATAGATGGATTTCCCTTTGCCTTAATACAAGATTCAGAGTCTATTGAACACATCACTGGGAGCTCACCTTAATAATAATCTGAGTTTATAGACTCGCTCAGCCTGAAAATAAATTGAAAGGTACTAGAATACCGTTTCTTGCAGGGACGTTTTCTGCCATAGTGCTAATGAGCAGGCAACAGACAGACTTGGCAAGGACCAGAATAATAATAAAAACACATTAGGAATGGGAGCTAGCAAAAATAATAGAAAACACAGCAAAACAAGAAGGATCAACAATGGTCATTATTCACAAAGAATACCAATGAAATTATTAAGTTATGTATTGGCTCATTGTCATCAGAAAACGGCACTGAAGCTTTCTGCATAAGCTGTGTAAATGGTATATGTGGGAGGTATACGTGTGTGTATAACTGTCTCTAAAGGAAATTTTGGGGAGCTTGAATTTCAAGAACTTTGTTTCGTGGGTGATTTAGTTCCTATTTCATCTCTCAGTTACCTTGCACTTTGCAGTTAAAAGGCAGGACAGAGCAACAGCCCTGAGGTGACCAAGTGACTTGGGAGACCCATCTGACTCGCACTGCTCCTTGCTGAGCCACAAGGTGCAGCAGGGCACAGAGCGTTCCTTTCCAGGGGCAGCCTTAGTCACCTGTCCAGCCATTCATATGCACTATAGTCCCACTGAGTGACTTGACTTGTAAGAAAATGCTGACATTTGTTTATTTCCATAGAAAACAGAACTGTTTTTTCATACCCAGATCTAACCCTGTAGTCCTGACAAAGCATATGAAGTATTAGTGGGAAGGAGTCCAAGCCTGGCTTTGACAAAGGATGTGATGTGACTGTCTCTGATAATGGGACAGAGGGGACTCGGGAATGTAGTCCTGCTAGGGTTTCTCTGTTTGGTAGTGTTTTTTTCAAACTTGAGACGTTCTGTTGAATTTGACCCTCTTGTCTCAAAAGCAAGATGCTACTGATTTGTTCAGCTTACATGCTTGCTTCCTACAAGCCTGCCTCTTGGGTAGCTTCGTGACTTTGCAATCAGACACTTCCCAGATGAACTAGGTAGTCAGTTCATATTCTGACAACTGATGTAAACTTTTTGTGGAAGTAATATTGATATCTTTTAAATGTGATCTTTAACTGCTCTCATTGTATGTCAGTATTAATATAGGAATTCAGTCTTTCATTTCCTGGCTTTATTCCTGTTTTGTTTAATCATTTGAAAAAAAATAATCTATAGACTGTCTTTTTTCTTTTCAGTTCATCAGCCAAATTTAATGTTTGTCATGAGTGTGAAAAATATAGGAAAATAGTTGATTTTTAGCCATCATTCCTATACTACTTGTGGTGCGTGCAAATGGAAATGTCTAATAACAGACTTAGGGATATGTCTAGCTTTCCTTTTTGTGGTATGCACTGCTTGATTCTGCTGAAAGTGAGGAATAAAATTAGTGCTGTTCATTTTCCTATAATTTGAAGCAACCCATTTTCTCCCAGCCTGAAATTCATGTTATTTCCCAGTCCCATTGTATTAAGAACACGAAGGAAACACTCATCTGTTCACTCCTAAAAAAGAAAATTCAAATGCGGCTTTAACACGTCTCTCTGCTGATGTGGGCTTTCTCTGACGCACATTGATTGCCTGTCATACTCTGTAAATCAAAGTTATATATCTGCATGCCCCATACTACTACTGCTAAAAAGGGATCTAATTGTTTCTCTATTCATCTTGAAGGGCAATAAACACAGATTAATAAGCATATGCATAAATAACTCATATGTATTATGAAAGATTATAATTTGCATTTATTTTTAGCTGCATTTCAAGAATTACAAATGCTAGCATCTACTAGACAACCCAGTTTTGTCACCTTCACAGTAGGGAATCTCTCCCTGGGAGACATTTCCTTTCTTTGACACCATTCTTTCATGAGCCTTCTTGAAGTTGATCTGGGTCTTGAATCAAAGCTATCCTAAAGATTTTCCCGGATACACTTGTGAAGTATGAACTCCCTTTGAATAACTGAGGGTGGATGAAAAACTTCAGCTTGCATCACTCACAAACATCTGCAGAACTCCATAGTTTCAATTTCCCAAGTTTTTTCTCCAGTGTCTCACAATCCTTAGATTGTATTTAGTTTTCCCTTCCAGAATTCAACAACAGGATTACAAAAGAGCCTTGGCACTTTTCTGAAGAGTGTGTTGTTACTCGGGGAGATAAAGCAAAACTTGAAAACATGACCACAGGTAACCATATAACTGAAAACCCCCAATGCGAAATATGCTGGTTTTACCCTTTACCTCCACATGGATTCTAGAAGGCACTCTTTAGAGCTGCAATAATGTAATTGTGCTTCTTCTGTCTTTTCTTACCTCTAATCACCTGCCTTTGTTGTGAAGCAATGCATCCACTGGCTAAATAGCTAGGTGCTGATAGGCTTTATTTAACAATTATCTTTCACTTCTTACAGAGTAAAAAATAAAATACAAAGAGATTCTAGAGACCAGAATAATGATGTGGTCATGACCAGGAACATGAACGTTCTAGGTAGCCTAGAAAGCCATTTCCCAGGCAAATTCACATAAGTGTGTGTGTGAAGTCCAGTGCGGTTCGTGCTTCCTAGAACTCAGTAGCCCTTTTCTGCATTTAGTAAGTGGGTGACAGTGCCTATTAAAAGATATGTTGCCATGAGCTCCTTGGAGGACTTGAAAGCCTGCCTGATCCAGTTCTATACATAACGGCCCAAAACGCTTGAGTCAAGGCTGCTCTGGTTTAAGGTTTTTATCATGAGACCATCTTTAATGAATTTTTTTTTTGGCTCAGCATTGCCAAACTTGAAATCCTGGGGTAGCCGGTGCAGTAAGCACACAGCAGCAGGCTGCTGTGTCCTCTGTGGGCACTGGACAGCAGGGCAGGGAAAGGGGCATTGCATATTCTGAAACAGAACAATAGTATTTTCCTGTTTAAAAAAACCAACCAACCAAACAAACAAACAAAAAAGCAAAGTTGAATTGCTCTTACTAGAGACACGGAGATATCCCTTTGTGCTGCCTAGTGTGCAGACTAGCTGATTTGAGCTGCAGTGCTTGGTGTGTACATAGAAGGTGTCTCTGAGCCCCTTGCTGGCTTAAGTTGTTGTGAAGTAGACAGTTGCCTGCAATGTAGCATTGGAAGATGGAAAAACACAGTTGATATTATGCCTGGGTTATGTTTTCTAGATAAAAGACTTTTTGAAGGGGCTTAAGTGACCTAGAAATGTACATATGCTAAAACTTACTACCAGCAGCATTGCAGATTTTCATAGTGCAAAGAAAAGCAGCAACATGTTATTTTTGATTTGTCATCTTTTTGTAAAATGAGATCCAGACTTTGTGTAACCCTGGTTGCCACAGCTGACCACCTCAACTCACAGAAAGCACTGTTCCTTGCAAGCTCAGTTACTACGAACATGCCACTCAATGAAGGACAGTTCCAAGGAGTTACCTGAGGAATTTACCATTATACCATTGAATGCAGGTTACAAGGGTATTTGCTCTTTGTTTTAATGTTTTACCTCCCTAAAAAAATCCACACACAGTTTTTCACAGCTTGGAAAACATACTTACTCTTGCATTAGCAAAATTTATTTCACTGCAGCTTCATAGGCTGTACTGACGATCCTTTGGGCAATGTAAATATGTGTCACTAAAGGAGCATTTAGGTACTACCTTCCCTTGGTGTCAGAGCTTGTTGGATGTAGTTTTTGCTCAACTATTTGGTAAAAAGCTACCCCTCAGAAAAAAAAAAAGCAAACACAGCACAGCAGTGACTTTAAAATAATAAGTAGCTGAACATCCACATCTGCAAAAGTAATTCCGAGAGGGATGAAAATCAGCGTATGTTCATTTTTGGCAGCTTATTGACAGCTTTTATTGTAACCAGTTGTCTCTGGTGTTAAATTCCTGTATATATAGAGACTTTTTAGTAGTCTGCTAGAGTTACTGGATCTGGCTGGTTAGCTCTGCATGGATACAAAGGAGAAAAGAGTTCCTATACTTTGCATTTAGGCAATTCACCTTGATTTCTAAGGGGAATGCATGGTCATGCAATGAGCTTATTGGAAAACTGAGTGTGGAAATGGTTCAGGGGCCTCTGGATACATATGTGCATGGGGCAAGCTATACTTTTGCTAGCTAACATCTTTCAGTGTCCTGACTGACGTCACTAAGTCTTAACCACCTATATGCCCGTTATGCTTGTTTTTCACGTGCTCTGACATGCAATATTAAATCAACTGTGTTTCTGAAAATATTATGTCCTTTTTTATTTCTTTCTCTGAACAAATAACCAGCTTGTGACAACCCTTGCTAAGAAACTGGTATCCATCAAGACTGAGAAAGAGCTGCTTTATATTATTATTTCTAAATTTAGGTGTGAAGCACATTACTGTTCCGTTGTGGCAAAAATGGTCACTTTGTTATGGGATAAAAAAGTGACATAAGCAGAGAGATTTTCAAAGTGACTTTGTATCTTGGTGAACAAGGCGCTCCAGGGTTTGATGCTGTCGATACTGGTGTACAGGATTTCATGTAGTTTCACTTAGCAGATTGAGACTGTCCAGGGAAGGAGGAGAGAGAGAGAGACCAGAGTATGCATCTGTGTGGAGTGATTCCCTTTTCCTGTTTTTTGGGTTTCTCACACTGTAAAAAATGTTTAACTTAGTTTTTTGACTCGTTGTTTCATTTTGCAAAGCACAGACAGATATTCATGATGTCCAGTTAAATCACAGAGCTGTGATTGACAAATGAGTTGAAAACTTCCCTCCAGAAATCAGAAGGAACAGAGAGATGGTTTATATGTATACTGATTAGCGCAGGGTTAGTAATGCTACCTGGAAAGTCAAGGAGGGGACTCTGGCAGGGCTCTTCCAGTGCAAAAAAAATGGTTTTCTGGTGAAGATTTCTATGGACTCCAGCACCTGTGACAGTAAGGTGATGTATTCAGCAGAGCATTTATGTACTTAGGGTGAGGTAAGCTGCAGTAAGTTAATTTTTTTTTTTTTTGTTTCGTGTGCAAAGACCGGTTCAGCACACAGAAACATTGTTAAGCAGGGAAAATACCTAAGTAAGCCTTGTGCTGTTTTGGAGGAACTTGCACTGTCCATTTCCCTTCAACAAAAATTTAAAAATACGATTTGTAGATTAAAATGGATTTAGTCCCATTTAAATTGCTAATGTGCAGATGCTTTTTTAGTAACAACAAACTGACCCTGGATATCTATGAAAGCAGTACCTAAAATTGTTACATGGAATATTTGGATATATGCCTGTTCAAGAGCATGCAAATCTCTGAGTTTTGCCATGTGCTGCAATGTCTGGAAGCAAAATTGCCCTATATGAATATAACAGATCTGGAGTGGTGAGCTGCCAGAAGTCAAGCATTTGCATAAAACTGGCCCTTCAGTGGATCCCGCGTCCCTGTCGCAACCCTACTGTGACTGTGCTACTGAGACCACCTCCCAGGCTCTGTGTGCCAGGCAGCGCCTCTCCCTGTCTTACCTACTCACATGACATTTAGAAAACAGAGGCACAAAGCCAGCCCAGGGAATGTATTTTGAACTGGGAGTTATGAATGACAATATTATCAGCAGAATTATGTGAATAACTCGAGTTTCGTGTCACTAGTTGAACAAAAAAAACCCTGTATGTTTTGCTGTGCATCACGCTGAAGTGAAATTTGTGAGGGGTTTTCCTCCAAAATGTAATGATGTTTTTCCTGTTCACTGGTCAGGACTGAACTCCTTTCTCTTTGAGGCTGGAGGCCATAGGAAGAATTTATTTAAAACCTTAATTTCCTTCTATTTGAGCTTGGATTTTAGAAAGAAAGTAGAGTCATGTTTGCTTGAGGGACTCAGAAGAGTATCGGTATAATCACTGTTTGAAATAAGCCTGAATCTGGAAAGGTTAAACACAGTGTAATATCTTGGCAGGCACAGTGTACTTGGTTTACAAATCGCCGTTGTTAGAGTCGGCACATTTCATTCATTTGTCCAGGTTTAAACTTTTCACGGCATCTGATCCACGAAAAGGCTTTTTTAATTTTACAGATTTCCCTGCTATTACAACTCCTCAACTCAAAACCAAAGAAACGTTTTATTACAAAAATCCACAAAAATGGTTTTATATGTTAATTTATTCCCATAGCTCATTGAAATATTTACTTAGCCACAGTTGCTCAGGCGGAGTGGAGTCTGCGCCATGTGGTTTTCCACTGAATGTGACAAAAACACAGCCTTGTTCTAGCTCCACCCATTTTTGACAGGATTCAAAACCCCACTCCATTAACGTGAACATGCATTTGCACTCAGTTTAAACATTGCATATGGTTGATGTCTAATTCTAGGTGACTCTGAACATATGAGCTTTCATTTACTGGCTTTTAGCTGTGCATCTCCCATGCAAAATTAAAAATATCTGTAGTCATATAAAAGCAGAGCGCTTTTCACTCCTGCTTGTTAAATGTCTTCTGTATTCACAACTTGCAGACCATTCCATATGCATCAGTTGGTCGTCACTGGTCATATGTGGGACTGGAGCACTGGAGACACTGTGCCCCAGATACAGTAGTACGTGTCGATCCTCTGAGGAAATCAACATCAGGTCCTTGTGGATGTTCAGCCCAACGTACTTGTTGTTAAACCCCATTTTAAAGAGGCAGCCTACTGAAGACAGAAGGAATGCCAGTGGAAATAAGCTGCACTTTTGTTAAAACTCATGAAATATAGTTTTGTTAAGCTCTCTGTGCATCAGAAAGGTCCTTACTCCTGAGATACTCCTTTCCAAGCTGTCTAGCTTATGTTAAATTTCTTGTAAAAATAGGATACATAGGTTTTATTGATCAGTGTTTCTTATAAAGTGTTTTGGGCTTGGTTTGATTGTTTTGATTATTTTTTTGTTCTTTTTTCAAAACCTCGACTAATGTTAGCATTTTCAACCTTTTGCATTATAAAAATAGTTGAATGTGGCTCATAGCAGATCACCATTTGAAATGAGGTTATCTGGCATCTTATGGAAAACCTGCTGTGGAAAGCCTTAGTTAGTTTGGCTTTTATGATCTGTTGCGCACTGCCTAGGAATTACAGCTACCTTTTGGTTGCTCACCAGAGACTTAGTTACTCTTGTGGTGCAGCCAAAACATGTGATGGTTCAGTTTCATCTGGACAGATTTCTGCATGCAAGATTCAGTCCTGCCAGGGATGGCAGGAGCCAGGCTCACAACAGCAGCACAGAGTGCTGTTGGGGTATAGGTTGGCTTGAAGAAATGACTTCCTAGAAATAACCCAGTGTCAGACTGCATGGGCACATCGCTAAGTGGTATTGCTTAGAACCGATTCACCAGCGACAAGCAATTTCTGCAAGGCTTCCTAGTTATTCCAGTGCAATAATGCAGGTACGCAAGGGAGTGTCAGCTCATTGCATGTTTGCAGGATCAAACCCTGGGCCTGTGGGTTTGACAGGTGTGATAAAAGAATAAGTTTTACTTTATAGCACTAATGTATTCTGTGTCCTGAGAGGCCTGACTTCTTAAGCAAGCACCTGATCTCGTACCTCAAAAGCAGAGGCGTATGGCAGAGGTAAGATGTTTGATGTGCATAGACATGTCAGTTGCTCACTTTAGATAGTCCTCCAGGTGCACAAAATTACTCTAAATTTGACCTTTGTCATGATTCATTTACACTTTAGCCTGAATCTAAAAGGATGGTAGTATTATCCTCTGGATCTTGATGTAAGATCATCGTGAGTCATTTGGAGTCTTTCAGCAAATAATGCAGAAAAAAATCATATATGTATATTACTTGGGAGTAAGGAGGGAGACCTCTGAAGAGTAATTTTTATAAAAAAAAGAAAATAAATGTGTCTAATTTGTATGTTTAATTTCTATAATAAAAATAGTGAAGCTTTGTGTAAACCCATACTTGCAGTGCAGTTTCCTGAATCCATGATTGCGATTCGGCCCTTCTTTCTTCCGTATCACACTTCATGGTCTGCTGAAATCATGTTTAGGAGGATAAAAATAGTACATCTTCTGTTTTTTGGCATCCAACCTCTAATTTACAAATATAATTTATGCTAATCTTGAAAGTGCTTCTCAGATACAAAGTAAAATGTGTCATCCTTAGTATATGTGTGTATAATTTATTCTGACGGGGAATAGACATTTCAAAGCCATTTCAGCCCTTTATACTCAGAACATTTGATATGAGCAGAGGAGCTGGGTGTTCATTGCTGTAAGAGTAGGGAAGTGGTTAAAAAAGCCTACAATAACAGTAGCTATTCTCTTAACCCAAAAACACAGTAGATGCACGAAGGAATGAACTGCTGTTTGAGCATCAAGCCAGCTCATATACAATCCCTGAGTTAGGTATTTTTATTCATTTTGTAATTTCGCTGATCATTAGTCATTTTTATGATGGACTTATAAAAATCTTCTTACATCATCACAGTTAATTTTTTGTGACTTCTCTTTTCTTCAGTCTGACTCAGATGGCTTCCCTGGTGGATTAGGTGTATGTCGGGGGGGGCAGCACTGCGTGGGCTTGCAGATCCCCCGAGGGAAGAGACCTGGCCATCCATGTGCATTATTTGCCTTGTAATTTATAGTTCTCCCCGCTTCTGCAGAGGAGCCTGCAGAAGACTCCCAGCCCAGTATCTGCCAGCTAACAAACCAATATGTGTGATCGAGCCTTCCTCCTGAAGCACAAGAGAAGTGAGCAGCTGCTATTGAAATGGCTTCTCTTGGTTGTCTGGAATTTCAACACTCGAAGAAGGGTGACCTGCTGTGGTCCCAGACTGGGGTGCATCCCAGCAAAGAAATGGCAAAATACTGTCACAGATGCCACGTCACCAGCAGAGTACATCTCCCCTTCCTCCTGCTTAGAAGGTCAAGTCTCATAATCAGGTGTAGTTCCCCTTCTGAACTTGTGGATAACAAGGCAGAAAGTCTCATGTAAAGGAGCACAGGAAGAAAAACAGAAACCTCAGAATGATGAGGAAAACTACCAAGTGGTTCTTCGTGCCTGAGGCACGAAACTAATCCATTGTAAGTCTGAACTGATAAGAGAATTTCTGGAAGAATAGCAAGAACAAGGGTAGATACATGGCTGGGAAGAAAATGTCGCTCTAGGGTATTCTGACTTTATGGGACTTAGATATTCCCAAGAATTCTCCTACTCCCTACAAGTGCACTGGGGGATTTAATATTCCACATTGTTTACAGTTAAAGCAGTAACACCAAGTAAAACAAAAGTTTTCACACAAATATTAATTTGTTTTTCAGGAATTAATTCAGTTTCTGCCTGGATCAAGTAATGAAACTTCACAAAGCAAAGTAAAACTGTTATTTGCAATGCTAAGTAGGAACAATGCAAATTAAAAAGACCACACTGATTGAGGCGGTCTCTGGATACTTTTTCTTCATTGTGTATTTTTCAGCAATGTGAGGACAAGTTCTTTTTGTTTTACTTTTCTAACTTAACTTGAAAATATATTCCTAGTCAATAGGAACATTATGACTCATGGCAAAGCAAGGTGGAAATGACCTTGCCTGTGCTCTCTGTCCATTTAGAGTATTTTCTGTCATCATTTTTAATGTTTAGCCTTCCTCTATAACTTGCCCTCTTGTGATGTGTAGTAAAATGAATAACATAAAAGACTTTCCCCTCTGTGGTTCTTCAGACATGTGAACATTTTGGTTATTCTGTGCTGTAGTTTGGTCAATGCTTCAGTCTCTACTTGATAGAATAGAGCAGGCAGAGCACAATAAGCTGAGCTGTAACGTGTCCAGGACTGCCGTGATTACAGCTTATGTGCAGGCAGGCTGATACCGCAGGTGGGAATCGCAAGGTCAGTGTGATTTTTATGCTAGCCCAGTTCTGACCTCAGAAATCTCAGCTGACAGATAAAACCTGTATTGGAGGTATAACGAGGCTCATCAAATCCATCAGCTGGAGCTCTTGTTCATATTTTTGAAATGAAAGCTGAAATCCACTATTACTGATTTAAGGCAGACCCAGCCATTTTGGTATTTGTTGTAATAATTTGACTCCAGTACTGTGTGGGAGAGGGATGGGTAGATCCACTTACCTTCCAGTGCACCCAAGGAGGGAGTGTGTAATCTGGCGGCACTCAGTGGTCCACATCGGACTTGTTCGGTAGCTTTGGAGAAGGCCTGTAACATGTTTTTGAAAGCAGAGCTGCTTCACAACACTCTTCTTACGGGTGTTTGGAGCCAATCTCGCTGCACTGCCCGTTTTTCCACCCACTGCAGCCAATGGGTGGGTCGCTAGACATAGGCAAATGCTGAAGTGCATTTTCAGCACCAAGTCAGCTTTACTGTAAGTGTGTAATGTGAGTGATTGTATGATTAATTTTGTTATTATATAACTCATGTCTCTCTTTGTAGACAAATGTGTTGCATTTTTAACGGTTATTTGAACACTGTACATAATTCTTTGTCAGAGAAGCAGTTGAACCTGGCCAAGTTCAAATTGAACTTCCCAGAGGAATAATCCAAATCTGTATTTCCATATATATTAATAAACTGTGTAATACTTGCAGCAACTCACATAATACAGTTTTGAAATGAGATAGAACTCATTATCAGTACAATGAGGAGCATAGGCTCTTTCCTGTCAGAAATAATGGAGTGAGATCATCTACACAGTTATTTTCCCTCGCTGTCTCTGTAGTCATTTATGCAGCAAGGTGCGTATAAATCTTTCTTGGCCTGTTGTGCTGTAGTGGGACATACAGCAGCCTCAGCCAACTCCTGTGGTTGCAATCAGGAGGAGTATATAAATAAATCCTTCAATTCTGTCAGGTTTCATGATGTAACATCAGCACTGTGCATTGCAAAGCTGCGTTGCACAAGTCCATACTGCTGCCTGAGGGTAGGGGATGCCACACTTGAAATCTGTTGTCCTGCTTTTGTATTTGTGCTCTGGGTATGAGTCTGGAGTGACTCCTTTCTCTTTGCCCCATAATGGATTTCAGTCTGTATTACTGAGATGTACTTGGTACTCCACCCGATGTTACACTTGCACTTAGTAGTCAAGCTATGCTAGGAAATACCTGCTGCCCAGCACTCGGGGATCGCTACCAGCATAAGTAACAAACCTAAGCCTTTTGTGGTCCTGGCTGATGACCAGGGTCCTGGACCAAGAATTAGAGGCTAGTCATCTTCAGCTTGGGGTTTACAGTGCCTAACCATCAGCTGAAGACTGGCTCCTATGCTCAAAGAGAAATGCACTCTCTTTTAAATGTGTCTGAAAAGAGGGAAATGATGTCCTGCTGTTTTGTCTAGTAGCTGAGCAGAGGATGTAGAAAAGCAAGACCAGATCTACTTCAGCCTTGAAGCAGAACAGCAAGGTCTGTTCCCATCTGTGCCTGCAGCCTCTCTCTGACCTGGCTGTAGGCTGTTTATTCTGGAGTAAGCGTAGGAAGTGAGACGGGTTTTCATACACAATGTTGAAAGGAATTCAGTGAAGAATGAAAAGCTATGGGAAGAGAAGGAAAAAGAAAGGACATGATTTAATTTTTTAATGAAACAGCGCATTTAGACATTGGACTTATATTTTGAAAGTTTTTATTTCTGGAATACAAGATGCAGCAGTGGCATCGTAAAAATATACCATGCTTCGTATAAACGCAGTTCTGTGTATTCTTAGGAAAAGGGTGAAACCTATAAGCTCAGTGGAATTTGTGCAAGTCCATCCACAGCAGAATCTGCCGTATAGTGTGTGCTTTAAACACCTCCATGCAGCAGTAAAGTAAAAGCACTAATTAAATAATGTAACATGATAAGAATTTTAATGTTAGAGACATGGCAAACTGAAATTTTGTTTGCTAAACATGATTTATCCAATGGACTTAAGGAAGGAGGCAGACTCCCCACCTGCGTTCTTCAGCATGTTTGGCTAGTAATCTTCTTTAAATAATGTGACAGGCCCTTTTTGTAGTCCAGCGTCAGAGGATTATATGATTTTTAGAACAATTTATGAAAGATTAGTAGGGGCATAGTTAATCATTTAAATTAGCCACAGGTTTTTTATTAATCTTCAAATTAATGAGTTCTACCTTTTGATCTTTCTGGCTGCAAATCCCTCTCGGATTGATGCCAATTAGGATTCTGTAATATCTTGGTTATGAACATGGACCAGTGTGTGTGGCATGCATGTGTCCACGTGTGTGTGTACGTGTGCGGGTAGATGGCAGTGCCCCTGGCGAGTGGCACATGTTCACTTAGACCTGTTCAGTTGTTACCAATTTGGAAAGTGGACCTCTCCACTAGAGGAAATCAAATGAAAATGCAAGGACAGTAGTAAGTGAACGAAGGTTCTGCTTTATCATGCACAAAGTTGTGTGTTGCACCATGCCAATCAGATGCTTTTAGGACAATTAGATACAGCTTGTGTATTACCTACAGTGAAGATGGGGACAGTATCGGAGAATGAAGTGACCTCACTCATTCTTCATATGAACCTTTGAGAAATGTTCTTGGCTTTTAAAGAGGAAAATGTGTTCAGCACCAAATAAGTCGCACCAGCCCAAGGCAACATCGAATAGGAAACTTGCAGAAGAGCAGACTGACCCTGCTTAGAGCTTCAGTCTGTGTGAAGGGGAAACAGGAGGCAATTAGGGCTTTCCAGAACTTCACTGTTCTCATACTGACATTTCTACATGCCCACAGTGGTACCATTTCAAACCTCGTTGCAAACAGGCCCATGTTGACCTGCGTGTGTTGCTGAGTTTCTCTGCATAGTCACTGAATTGCCTTAATTGAAATGTGCTGTAGGTTTTACAGTATAAGCATCGGTAAGAGCTGCTTTTCAGAGCTGCTAAGCATGGATGAGTATAGCAGAAATAATACCAGCTTCTCAGTCCTGCCATCTGCACTACAATGTAGTACTTGATATGACAGCACTTGTTTCAGCTGTGCTTTCCTTCTTCTATACCTGTGTTTCTGAGTGGTTGGAGGTTATTTTCTTCCTGGTGTCCCATAGTCCACTGCCTTTTCATCTCCTGCACTTGTACCTTACTAGTCTGATGCTGCTTGTGTTGCAGCTTCATGTGGATTTAATGAGATGTTAATGTTCAGTTTCCTATATCCAAGTAATTTTTTAGAGCATTGCTTTCTCTTACCATTCTTTAGTCTGAAGGGAAATGATTGATTGGAGCCTTGTTTCCCAAGGTACATGAGGATCTGTAGTCAAAGATGAGTGCAGGCGAGTGCAGATCAATACACGATGTTGCATTTCTAAAGCAGTATTCTTTGCCCTGCTGGCAGTCTTTTGTCTTCCTGAAAACTCAGTTCTGACTTCCAATGTTTGAAATTTGTTCTATAGACAATTTCTAGCCACAATGCTGTGAAACCTGAACAAAGCTTCTCGATTTCTTCTTGTAAAATTTTGAGTGAGTGCATAGTGGTATATCTACATCGCAGTCGATGGAAACTTACGTTCACTTCTGTTCTAGTAACTGTCTTGTTTTAAGAAAAGAGCATTGCTTGTTTACAAAGCTAAAAGTACAATCTGCTCAACACAGGCAGAACTGAGACCCTGCTTCCAGGTACAGTTCAGGCAAAGGTGGATTGTTTACTTATATGTGTATTTTCTCTTACAGCATAGGTGGAGAAGTAGTGAGAGGAAATGAAGGAAGCTACGTGGGGAAACATTTCCGCATGGGATTTATGACAATGCCTGCTCCTCAGGACAGACTGCCACATCCTTGCTCCAGTGGCTTTACCGTGAGATCCCAGTCTCTTCATTCTGTTGGAGGAACCGATGATGAAAGTAGCAGCTCTCGTAAGCAGCCGCCTCCAAAACCGAAGCGAGACCCCAACACCAAATTGAGCACCTCATCTGAAACAGTCAACACTGGAACAACAAGTAAGAGTGGGAAACTACCGGACAGGACTGAAGGTAAACACTATATTTCTTTGGAAAAAAGGCTTTTGGTGACCCACTGTTAAGGTTGTCTAGTTGGTAATTTTGCATTGAAGAATTACTTGTATGTTTCCCTATCTGTGCCAGCACAGGTGTCCTAGATCAATGTTCTCCAAATTTTGGACCAGTCAGTAATTGTCAACCTTTGATATTTCTCACAGAACCATACCACTTATATGGCCTGCTTATATACTGGGGAATGTGTCAAATTTATTCAAAATGGGAGGAAAAAGAGATTGCTATCAGATGGCATATAGGACACTGTTATCTGCATGCCAGCCAAGGACCACTCGCCATATCACTAGCACTGTGAAAACCACAGCTTTAGAGAGTGTCCTGCTCAACAAAGAAGTGAAGGACAGAAATTATTAAAAAGAATACTGCCTGGCATTGAAACGCTACAGCAAGGAAATACCATCCAATGGTAAAAATTGTACCCGAGATGGTATAATGTATTGCCCAAAGCTTCTGTTTGCATATGAGTCTACATTTTCTCTTCCCATTCCTCCCAGTTATGTTTCAGCCAATGCAGCATTCAGAAGAAAATAAACAAATGCGTTGAATAAGGATATCACTTCATTACTTTGAATTACTAAAGATGAGCTAACCCTATAGGGATCTTCTCCTTCCTTTCTTCCATGCTGCAAATGCATTTTGTGCAGCAGTAGGACCAGCTGTACTCCCTGCTAGGAGAGATCAGGATGACTCTGCATCACAGTGTGAACCGTGAGAAGGAACCCTTAGGGACAAATGGGTTTGATCAGTGCTGGTCTTTCCCGCTGCTATGTTACATATCAGTTTTGACAGCCCACGCAGTATGTTGTGCTCTTAGTGCGTATCTCTTCTGATTGGTGTTGTGGCCAGAAACACTTGTTAATTGTATTCATGCTACAACCCCTTTTAAGCAAATCTGATTTTAAAAGGTCATCATTGATAAGAAAGGTGCAAAGGAATGTATAATTCAACTGGTGGTACATATGTCTACAATTGTGAGGTTGGACAGAAACACTGAACAAAAGTAGACTTATTTACGCTGCTGTTGGTAGTTATTTTGCATATGATATTTACCATTACTTCCATAGCTTGTTCTCTACAGTGAACGTTACGTCAACTCCACTAAATAGGCTAACATGACAAATCCAAGCATTAAGTACCAGCCCTTAATAAAAGCAGTTTACCACAATTTTACTGGACCAAGCCTACATAGAAACCATTCAGATTTGTGCCACAGACAGATTTAAAATCTTATATCAGAAAGTCTTTCAAGTCTTTCATTTAACTCAAAAAGTGACTGCATGGCACAAACTTCTTGGTTTGATATGCTCTGAGGTGAAAAGCAGGAGCTCTTAAGTTCCTCAAAATTTCTTTTTAAAAATATTATCTTTTAAAATATTTTTGCAATTCTTTAACATACATTCACACTCTTTCTTCCTGTGTCTGCACAACCAGAATCACCAAGGCTAAAGGAAACTTATTTTGCAGACAGGGCAGTAGGATAGGTTCTAACATTTTCTAGTTTGTTTAGTGAATGTTCTTGCAAGTGTGCATTGAGTCACACAGTATATTGTGCTCTGTGCACAGTATGTTGGTACAGTTGACCTTGGCATTATCTCTGAAACGGTTAGGAATGAAGTCTGTTTTATACCTGCCCACCGCCCTTTTCCTCATTTACTAAGAAGCAAGAGACTTTGACAGCTTTAAAGTAGCAATAATAGTAAAGATAGTAATCAAGTGTTTTATCAATCTCACAGAAGTTATGGCAGACTCCTTAAGCAGTCTGTGTCCTCATGAATCTAGATCTTCTTCAGCATTATTATTATGGAAGGTCCTGAAAATTTTGTTTCTGTTCCCTCATCATTTCTGCCATCTGATATTTGACACCAAGGATGTAATATGTAGTCATGTCCCTTCTGACAGATTTCAAAGTTTGAAATTGATTGACGTTTCTGTTTCCAAGGCAAAGTACCACTTTGCCTCCTCCCACGCTGTGCAGGTTGAGCTTAATCTATCCCATCACCTGGTGGTTATGAGTGGTACATGTGGTATTGTAGCAGTGTTCACTTTGGACAATCCGTATGACAATGGTACTACTGCACCGTAGCACTAAGTATTGCAGAGTGCCTTGGATTCATTATTGTAATCAAGAGCTGAATATTCATAGCAGGATCTCTGGAAAGAACTGGTGAATGAGTAATACTCCATCACTAGCATAAAAGGTAATACCTAAATGTTACTTTTTAGTGTGACTAAATGCCTTCATGGAATATTGAGAATCTCTGTGATACTTAATATATGACCTGTATTATATTAATTCTGCTGCTTTATATGTAGTGCAGCAATGGGCATTTTTAGACTATCGTGAAGAAGTGCGTGGAGAACCCTTTAACCATGCCGTTGTTTTCATGTGTTCAGAATATCTGCCCTGTTTGCATGCGTCTGAGTTTATATGTGCCAGACTTACAGGTGTTTCACCAAAGAGTTTGATACATAGAAAGTAACATCAGATTGTAGGGGTTTTTTTTGAAGTAAGCAATGAAATTTAAAGTCTGATATATACTCAAGGGTGGTACAATATGGTGTTTGGATGAACCGGCTGGATTTCTAAAATGCTTTGCTGTCACCAGGAGAGGCTTTGTTACCACCTGTGCACTCCAAGGTAACATGTTTGTTTTGATGCAAGAATTTTCACAGTTGTCATTTCTCTAGCCTGGGAATGTTATGTAAAAACTGTGGTCATATGTTGACGCGGACATTTAAAGATGAGCAGAACCAGATGAAAGTCAAAGTTCATTATCTGCAGTATTGATTTAATACAAATCTTAAACCACCTTTGTCCCAGAATATGAAATTATTACTGTTGCTCCACAATTAATTCCCAGCAAACTTAGTATCTTGAATTGTGCTAGCTCAAAGAAACCTGTGAAGCTCTGATTCTGCCAGTCTGTTTTTTATGTGCAAGTGATTAAGTTTCTCCATATCTAAGTAGTTCTCATTCTAGTAGCAGTCTTTGAATTCAAGAAATTGTACAACTATATCTTTCCAATTTCAGGTGAGATAGCCCACAGGATACAATATTCATGTTCTCCTAGGGAGGTCTTTGGGACCTCAAGTCCAAGAACATGCAGGTTTAACTTTCAGTTGTCCATATTGTACCCAAATATCTGTATATGCGTGTGTCTCACACATTTGTTTGTACTTGTGGTGCTCACAGACTGAATGGCTACAGCTTTTTCCAGGAACTATGAAAAACAAAGATGAAAACCCCTATTGTTTCTCCATCAACTATTGTGGAATCTTTACAAAGTGTTGTCACAAAATTGTTCCCAGATCATTTTTTTTATGGAAATGCAGAATAATTCAGACTATAATGTCTATTGTCTGAGACAGTGGCTACTTTGAGAAGGAATTTGGTACATTTCCTATGCAACCAGGGACAGCCTCACCACTCATTTTTATTAAGTGTGTTTACTTTTTGCTTTTTATTAACGATCCAGTTTATGCAAACAAAAGCAGTTACTGCTGGTAACTTTTATTCTTCTTCTGATCATGGTAAAGTCAAAATATTGAACCCATCCCATCATAACAATTACCAAAGCATTAGATTGTGTTTTGAATATGAGTCTGACTTTACTGCAGGAGTAAGTAGCAGGAGAAATTTGGTCATGAGCTTGAAAGATCTTTTCTTCCTTGAAGCACAAATGGCATCACTGACAGCCATACCGGCTCCGCACACTTTTCCTATAAGTGCTCTTGCTTCTAAATTCGTGTGAGTGTGAGAATCTTCTTTTAAGTTGTGATGACACATATTAACCCTGTCTCATTGTGCAGCAGTGTGATAACACTCCTGTTTGTGTGTTTTATCCCTGTCTGCCTTGGCTCTGCCTGAAAGAGCACTCTCCAGGTTGAAGGCTTCATTCTCCTTAACTTTAATTTTGTTGCTGTGTTTCCACACTTTCGTGTCCCTTCTTACATTTCAATATTCCTTTTTTACTCTTCCGGCTACCTCTCATATGCACCCACTGAACGCCTTCCACCCGATGCATTTCTCCTCCATGACAGATTTCTAGAAAGTTGTTTTTAGAAACGTGGGCTGTCTTTCTGCAGAGTTTTCAAACTCTGGTAGGAACAGCAAACAAATGTAGCTGTTCCCCATACAACACATATTGGGAGTAAGAAGTGTACTGAAAAGGGTAATTTTAAATAACATTTCAGCATGGAAGGCGTATCTAATCTTGATCCTGAGAGGCTCTTTATTGAGAAAATGCAGGAGTTTAATTAATTGATGTGCCCAATCTTACAGAAAAGGGAATTAATAAAACAGTATAATTGGTGAATGTAACCAGCCTTAAGCAGTGTTTTTTGATGTGGTCACTGCATGTCCTCAAGAAAGGTTTACAGACCTACTGCAGTGCAAATATAAATGAAGAGGTATAAGTGAATTGCATTCTGGAAGTTAACTTTTTGTTAAAATTCTGTTTAGTAAGATGGAGGATGACTATATTATATAAATATATGCACATAATATATATAAAAAATGTAATATGTATAATGAAAATGCAAGTTGTGTGTGCTTGCATGTACACACAAACATAAGCACCCAAATGCAAATGAAAACTCAGAGTAACATTTTCAAACTGCTGTTCATGGTTATAATTCTGCTCCTGCCAGAGTCCACAGGAAATTTAGGTCTGATATGTGAAAATGCTTGCAGGGTTCCCCACCTCCCAAACCCACTCAATTTGTTTACTGTTTTCCCTCTGAGTGTCCTGTGTGGAAGAAAATATCCTTCTTGCTGCTTTCTAAGCCCATGCAAGCCTCTCTCTCTTGCTCAGCAATCTCTAAAGGTGGGCAACTTGTACGGAAAATTTTCCTCTGGAGAAAAGCAATTACAGTAACTGTAACTGGGGTTGCAGTCCAGCTGGTCTCTCTCATAAATCTATTTTTCTGTCAGCTAGACTGGTGACTCTGCATTGTAAACTTGAACTTTTGCTACTCTCATTAAACAGAACTTGCATTAAAGGGATTTAGCACTTTTGCTGTTTTTGCGTGGTGCTGGTTTCCTTTAATTTCATACCTTAGCTAATTATGGATTTAACCTGAACTTTGAAATAGTGTCCTCTGCAGTAACCATGTCATGTCCTTCCTTATAGCTAGATCTTATTCCTGCATCTTTTCATCTGTGCCTACTAAAGGAAGAAATATCACTAATGAGACCTGTTTGACCTAACGAGTCTAAAGGGACTGACAGATGAGTTCTGGAGGGTATAGCTATGGGCAGTTTAAGATGCTACTGCTTCTGGGCTGTTTGCTTGGCCTCCTGCCAGACGTGACAACTCCGTGCTGATGTAGCAGCATGCAATATTTTAGGGACTCATCTTTGAGACACGGGTGCTGCTACACCACCCTGCTGCTGGGCAGGAGCTGTGGCAGGGGAGTGGGGTGGGCAGGTCTGGGCAGAAGCATCCTGCAGGGAGGTCTGTCAGAGCCCTGCGCAGCGAGCACCGGTCTCGTGCAGATGGCTCTGTCAATGCGCTCCCTCCCAGCAAGGGCCAGGCGTCACTGTGGCCTGCAATGGCGGGCTGTGGGTCTGAGAAAAGGGGATGAGCTGGCTGCGTTGGCTGTGGAGGACAGGTTGTGCTGCCTCCTGAGGTCCGGCCTCTGAGGTGTCCTCCCAGGGCATTGGCTCCTCAGCTGGGTGCTCAGCTGGAGTCCACGTGTGTCATGGTGCTCGAGAGGCCTGAGTGCTTGCGTGTTGTGCACTGTGTGGTTTTTAGCTCATTTTCCTCTTTCCTACAGCCTGCTCTGTATTTTAAGCAGAGCATTTAGACCCATGAAAAGCTAGTGTTCATGTTAGCTATATGGGGATAATGCAAGCTGGTATTCAGCCACGTGTAAAGCAGTGTCTGTTTTCCTCCACATACCTTAATCTGAGTCTTATCTCAGTGCTGCATTACCCGTTATTTTTTGTACACTGTAATGTATCTTTTGCAGACTGCAAAGCTTGAGAGGGCTTAACTTGAAACTGTACACATTGGGAGAAAACAACGATGGAGAGAAAAGTCAAAACCAGCATCAGAAGATACACGTCCTGTTGTCAGTAGAGTGAGGTGGAGTTGGCTTTTAACTACCATATGTGATTCCAGAGAACTGCCCTGTGTGTCTGCGTGGCACGGGGATGGATGTGGTGACTTCAGCATTGCTATAGCAATGCAGTCTCTACTAGAAACCCAGCACTCCTTTCCCTTTGTTCAGCCCTGCATCTCAGCAGCCTCCTTGCTGCTGAAAGTGGTTGAAAGGCCGGCGGGCAGCGCTGGCCTGACTTTGCGGTGGGACGCTGCCCAGCAGTGCCTCTGCTCTGTGTTTGGTCCCTTCCGTTGCTGAAGCACCTTGCTCCCCACTGACCTGTTCTCTAGCAGGAAGGACACGGCAAATATTTCAGTCTATTCTCTAGCACTTCAGAGCTTAGAGATTTTCAAAGGCTTTGCTTTGGGGGGGTTGGGGGGGTGGTAGTGGTGGTAGTTTTTCAGTGTTTCGGAGTTTGGTTTTCTTTGCTTTTGCTGAGATTTCAGTTTGCCCCTCCCTGCAGCGAGTTGGTTTTCAGATTGCAGCTCCCAGAGCTGGGTTACTTTCCTATGCGTGCCACCTCCTCCAGCCCTTCATCTTTTCAGGTCTGATTTCTGGTCCCTCAGATAAGGGAGGGCAAGGGGGAAGGAAGGAATGAAAGCAGCAGTTCTTATAGCTGTTATAATAGCTTTCTGTGCAGAACAGTGAACACAATGTGATTTTTGGAGGGATTTATAAACAAGTTTTGAAGCCACAGAGGGAGTATGTTCTTACCCTCAAGGCACATATGCATACTCATTAACGTTAATGGAAGTTGCAAACATTGAACAGAAAATAGAGCATGCAGTGGTAAAAGACATGAAGATGTAGTTACCCACTTGGGAATTGCATTGTGCCCAAGACTTGGCAGTTGGTACTTTAGCTGTGTTGTGCTAGTCTATCCTGTGTACTTAGTGTCTTTTTTTTTTTTCTTTTTAATCTAACAAAGTTGCTTTATATATTCCTCATCTCTCTTTTCACATTAGGATGTTGCTTATTTTCTGAGAGACACTGCACCTATGGAAAAAAAGCACAAAATTAAATGTGCAGCCCCTCTGCAGTACAGATATCTCTCTGTTCTCGAGGGTGATGGAAGCTGTGGTGTTCTTGATAATGGAAAAGCCTTAATAATGCGAGTTCAGGGAGTGTTGTGCTGATTTACCAGATTGACTGCAAATGCAGCCAGTGCAGGAGGAAGCTGTCTGCCCTAAACTGAAGTTAGTAAGCCCTGCAGAATGCTTGTGATTCCTGCTGAGCATGTGGGCAGTTCTGCACTCTGTATGCCAGTGCTGCAGGGCTCAGGAGAGTTTATAAGCCTGGTTGCGGACCCAGGCCCAAACCACGCTTGTGGATTCACACCATTTTGCCCTGGAATTAGGGGCAAAATGCCCCTGCAAATAGGACCTCAAGGCGGTGTTGGGTATATTGCAGACATGCCGAGTAGGAGACTTTCTCCAGGGTGCTGCCACCCTGAAGTCTGCTGACTGTATAGGGTCACTGTAGTCCCTGGACATGCCAACAAGGCAAGGAAACATAAGCTACTGATTCATGCAGCCAGCTGGGATCTAAGAGAGAGTATTAGCACAGGTTTCACATCATATGAAAGTCACTAGGCCTTTAGAGCCAATCCAGCCCCGGCAGTGCTTCAGCTGTGCACTTGAGGTGTCTGGACCAATGATGTTTACCAGAAAGACCACAATGAAGAGAGAGTCTGTGCAGAATGCTGTCATGTGGGTGCTCTTGTCCACTGAATGGGTTAATTTGCAACCTCGATAGACAGAGCCCCTATGTAAACGGAAGGTTATAGTGTCAATAAATCCATTATCATCAGGTCACTGTATGTCAAGCCTGAAATGCTGCTGGAGAGAAATGTAAGTCATCATATTTGCAACTATATTTCATTTTTTATTTTGTTTATACCTCAGGGAACAATAATACTGGGCCTTCTCAGTATTTCCACCTGTGAGCTGAAATACTATGAAACACTAGATTCTTGCATTATTTTGCATCACTGAATGGCTCTGAAATCAGAGCCAGGAGAGGAGGGGAGGAGAAATCCAGGTAATTCTAGTGCCTTGTTTTGACAGCCCTTCAGAATTTGTTAAGTAAAACAAAATGCCCGTGAAACTACAAAAATAACAATTTTGGGATACTCGTACTACTCTTCTGTTTTCCATACTGTCTTTGGCATTGTCTGTTAGGAACATTGTGGACAAATGACTAAGGGCTTGAATAAAGTCCGTGTTTACTCTTAGAACTGGTTTGTGATCATAGAGATATCTGGCAAAACTCATTTAGAATTAAAGGAAAAAAACCAAAACAGCTACACTTTTTAGGATTTCCACTTCTTCTTACCTTATTTTTAACTGGTGCCCTAATTCTGTTCTCATTAAACAACCAATTGAGACAAATCCTTATGGAGTGAAGTGTGACTCGAGCTCTCAAAACATTTCTTGCCAAGAGGTTGATACTGGGAACACACGGTGCTTAGCAGAATCACGTCCCACGAGATTTTAGACTGGCTCCAGGTGAGATCCTGTCATGGCTAGCTTCCCTTTCATGGGTAATGTCTTTCTAATGACTGTTTGAATATAGTGGGCTTGTTTGGTGCACCGGTTTGCTGCTTTTGTCTCTTCCACTTGGCTTAATGCTGGATGACATCAAGCAACATATGCCCGACATACTACAACTGTGTTTGGCACTTCACGCTTCTCAATTTGTACATGCGCAAACAATGCTGTGTCGGGATAACGTGCACAGCAGTGACAGCTCAACAGACCACAGCTTCCATTTTGCAATGCCACCAACTTGCCCGGAGGTCACAGTGTACCAGCCTGGGCTTTTCATAGGTGCATGAGGTGAAAAAAAACAAGCGAACACAAATTTTTATGCTAATTTCAGTGGGCATAACTTTGAACTGCTGGCATGTCAAACAAGAAGCACATCCCCCAAAGTCCAGTGTGATTTTCAGCTAGCTGTTGGTTCATGGTGGGGGGAGGCTTAGATGTGGCAAGTAAAATGCTGGAGCATGGTGTACTTGACATCACCAAGAGGCATATCTTAATATCCATCTCCAGTGCAGTGGTATATTTTCCATGGCTTCCATAATTTCTCTGAGATATTAATGAATAATACTCTGCCTTCGAATTCACAACCAGCTTGCATGTAATGATTGAATAATTCTAGCTCTTCTTATGCTTAGTAGTAAAACAAAACCAGTGTTGCAAGTACAGGACTCTCTAAGCATAAACATGCCTGAAAAAACTCAACTCCATGTTGGGAGCAGTATAACCTTTGGGTTGTTGGCCCTAACAGTGCTTTGTGGGATGAAGAAGATTCCTGGCATTTTCCATGCACGACTGCAAAGGGACCTGTCTCCCATTTCCTCTTGGTAGAATACCAAAGGATGGCTTGGCTATAAATATTGCCTTAGGATCAATGTGATGATGCCACAAGTCTCAATAAGGAAAGTTTTAATGGGGTTAGGTATTTGCTTATGACAACAGAAGTCCCTTAATACTTGGATTTTGGTGAATAAGATTCTAAGTAACCCTTTGGTTAAAAAGAATGTTTATTTTCTTAAATAAGGGTTTTTACAAACAAACGCATGGAAGCTCAAGGTATTCTATGGTTCTGAATTACTTGTTATTTTCTGTTAGAGATAATTTTTTATAGCTCTTGTGGATAAATATCTGCAATGACTAATTGCCTTAAGATCCCAGTCCTGCAAATATATGCTTGCTTGTGAGTAAGTCTTATGCCAAATGGAGACTTCTGTAAATAATACTAACCATCTCCCAGTGGTTTATGTGGAGGAACAGGGCTCTTCACAGCTCTGCCACTGGCTTGGATCACCAGGAGCATTTCACTTGGCTCTCAGTGTCCCAGATTCCTCCTTTATAAAATAGAGATAGTGGCAAGGGCTTTGTTTTGTGAGGTAGTTTGCAATCAACTTATGACTAGAGTATTTCTGCTCACAGTAAAAATTTGGGCTAATGGGTCACGTGTGAGTGCTTTTGTGAATAGCACTGTAGAAAGAGGCTTTTGAGTGGAGAAGGGAATACATGAAAAAGACTGTCCTCGCTTAATGTGAAATTCCACACATCTGGCAGGGTTTCATTTGTGAACTCAGGGCAGTCACTGAGGAAATGAGGACTTCAAGCAGCTTCTGAGCATAGGAACTGCTCAAGTTCACTTTCACTGATGCTGTGCATGAATAAGGATGGCAAAATCTGGCCTGCGATTATGGGCTAGCTCTGCGAAATGCTGAACGCACAGACAGTCCCAGGAGATGGTAGGTAACAACCCCCCCTCAGAGCTTAGGCTGGTATGGATGAATTCCTGCAAAGAGCTTTGCTCTAAGCAACAGCAAAATGAAGCAGGCTGTAAACACTAGGTTATAGCAAGAGCTTCTGCTTTCCTGTGGTGGTACAACTGCTCAACGCCTGGGTGCATCCCTGTGTTCTAGTGGCAGTGGAAGTAGATGCTAGTTCAGTCTTCATGGGGAACTTCCGCAGCTGCAAGAAAGGATAAAAAAAGAACATCTATTGCAATGAAAAGTTGCTTGGCAAAGGAAAGGATAAGATATGTTATCTGAGGAAGCTTCGTGGTATAACAGTTTCATCAGTCACTGGCTTTTCAGTGGCAAAACCAGCATTGGCTTGTCCCTACACCCATGCCATTGTGTTCAGCACATAGTTTAATCATTAGGGCTGGCTTAGGGGCTGTGCTGTAAGGTTGGATGAGTCCAAATTATAAGTAAATAGGAAGGAGAAGAGAAAAAATGGAAGGGAAGGAGAAAAAGGAGAAGAGAAGAGGAGGGGAGTGCTGTGTGTGTGCTCTCTGGAAACACAGTGTGGGAGGGACAAAGGGAAATAAAAACACACCTCATTCATGTAAAGAGCTTTTGGGCTCTCTCTCTCCAGTCATACTCTGGCAGCTGATGCCTGCTTCTTCCCTTAGATATCGGCTAGGATCTTTTAGAGTTCTGATACTGCTCATGCTTTAATTGCCTTTCATTTACCTGAGCTTTCCAAGCATTTTTGCTGGAGAGCTCCACTCTTCCTCGTTGTTCCATCTTCCGTTTTTTGCTTCTTGGTCTTTCCCCTCCCCCCCCCTTTTTTTTTGCAGGGTGCTAGTTTTTAATCAAGTCTCTTTCTTGTTCCCACTAGTTCTGCCTGTGAGTTGAACTGAACAGGTTCTGCAGTCGTGGGTGAGGTAGGAACAGCTTCTGGCAGCAATTCCTCTGGTCCTTTTTGCGCTCCATCTTTGTCTCTTCATCCTCCATCTCGTTTCTCAAGTGGCACAATGAGGTTAAGCCTGGCGTTTGAAACAGGAGAGGGCTCTCCCAAAGCTTGTCTAGAACTGCATACAACACTGTCAAAATGGTATTGTTCACTGTAGCCATAGCAGGTGAATTTATGGTGATTAGACCCTTATAGATGAACAGTATTATAGTCTCTACTAGTTTCACTAGACCACTCTGCAAATGAATGCAAGGTGAAATGATAGATGCCAGGCGCGCAGAGAAGCACTGAGTGGGAGGCAGCTGATGACATGTGGCTTGTCTGTAATTTTGTCAGCTCTTTATTTAAAAGAGTTGAGGAGGAGAGAGGAGTCACCCCTGTATGGAGGTGGAAGTAAACTGAATAGCTGTGAGGCTATTTTCCTAGAGCTGATTACACTGAGTATTTCAGTAATGCTCAGCCTCTGACCACGGAGGTGTTACATCTCCAGGCACTGCTGCCTGCCTGTGAGCTGCTCTGACAATGCCCTGTCCACTTCAGCTATCATCACATTCACCCAAAAGATGCTCAGTGACAACCTGCAGGAACTGCTTCTGCAGGGTCACCTTCTGTCCTTTCAGTAGAGGCAAGAGTGCCCCTTTAGATGAACTCTTGTTCATTGGGGCTCATTTGCTTTCTTGATGCTCCTGCTGGGGCGACTCATTTGACGCCTGCGATTGACCTTGTGCTTTGTTTTGAAATGTGAGCTCCGTGGTGGAAGGGCCTGACGGATGTGTCACTCAGCAGCAGCCAGGGGCTTTTTATACAACTGCCTCAAAGAAAAGAATTGCTCAAAGCCCGCAACATTTCGGGGGGAGAAGATGTTAGTAAAATCTATTGGGTCCTCATCGCTGGTGGGAGACGCTGGGGAAGTGTGGCAGCGTGTGTGGGGCTGCCGTGCCCATGGAATAGTTGGACAAAATACATTTCATGTTGGAGTCCCCCAGAGGTCAGTGTTATGCACAGTATCACCTCGGTAGGTCTGCCAGCTTAATTTAATGGGCTGCAATTATTTTAGAAGCTTGGCAAACAGATTGCTACTTATGCAAGCAAATAATGGATTTGACCTACTTACTGTATCTGTAAGTAGGAAGATAGGCGTTACTGTGGATCTAAAAAATGAAGTCTCATATCTTTGGACAAATTATTGAAGTCACCGCTAGTGTTCTGGACAGGATGTTTGTGAACCAAAGCGACAATTAAATCAAGTGAGCAAATACAGACTCTTTTTCTAGATAAATGAAGTAGGTGAGCTAAACTTACTGTTTCATTAAGCATTTGCTCTTTCTCTATCTTGATTTCCTTCTTTCCCTATTTCCCTGTAAATCATTTCAGAGTCCGCTATTTGGGTGCAGGTACTGGATTTAGAAATTGCCCAGAGCCAGGAACTCTTGCAGAGATCACTTTCAGTGTCAGAATGGGTCACGTACCACACCTTCTCCAAGAAGTTAATGAAAATCCAGCAAATTGTTTCCCACATGATCTCCCTCAGCTATGATAGCTAGTAGTCAATAGCGGTGTTGTTCCTGTGAAGCCAGGAGTTGCATTCAGTCTGTAGCATGCTTGTGTTTACGTGAACATTGCCAAATGATACCACAGAGGCCTTCAGTGCTCTTTGGGCAGCAGATAATACATGAATAAGCAGCTCAGCCTTTCAAAGGCTTACTGGTATAATAGTGGTGTCCACTACATACCAAGCTCATGTGATGTAGGTATCTAAGGCACATGTTGGTGGGACTTAGCTCTTTACACGTACCTAGAAGCATACTTCTCTGAGCAAAGAGCGATTGTTTCTTTCTGGAGGTCATCAGAAATGCTGCGGCGCTTGCAGTCATCATGCGGCACAGCCTGTAGAAACCCAGTCAGACAAAATGCAGAGCCTCACCATCTTCTGCGTGACATTCGGGGAATGCGAGATGGGTAGCTACAGAGAGGGAGAGGGGGCAGCTAGCGCAGGATGACAGCCCAGGGAACTGTGCTCTGATACCTGCACCACACAAAGATGCTGGGTGGGAGGCGGCGGGGGCTGATGTCACCCATCGTTCTCAGTGTGAAATGCAGTCAGTTTGTGGGTAGCTGTAAGAATAGAGCCATAACAGTTAATTTACAGTAAAAGAGCGAAAACTGTTCAGGTTTCATCTCCAAGGTGACAGTCAAGATACCATAAATGTCACTTTAAAACTGAAGGGCTTTACTCACCTTGCAGGTCTGTGTCTGTTTTTCTGTACTCTCTTGTGACCATGTTTAACTCTTCAGTGCCTCAACTCTGTGCATGTTCCCACAGCAGAGCAGTAGAGCCACCAACCAACAAGCACACAGGCTTTGTGAATTAATTTTCCTGCAAGCATGGTTCAGTAGTTCTATTTGCATGCTCTTCATGTAGTTCATCTAATGATGCTTGCGATTGATAAATTCCCATGCCAGTTGCCTCTATATCTAGAATTCCTTCAGATTACATACAGTTACAGCATTTTCTAGTGCTACTGTTGCACTGGCTGCGGAATCTGTTTCGCACAGGCAGGCTGCAGGCTATGTGGTGCAGGCTGTCTGAAACAGAACAAACCAGCACTTCGGCAGCAATATTGGTTGGATGTGTGGGCAGTGTGAGGATCCTTTACTCAGATTCCCACTTCCCCAGTAATCCTCCCACCTCTCCCTCCTCAGAGCCTGCTTCCACTGGAACTGCTGTTAACTTACACCCATGTAATTCCATAGATCCTGACCCCTTGTGTCTGGGCATGTTAGTTCAAGGATATTTTTCTAAATGGATACTCCGAAATCATTGCAACCTAAAAGAAGCTACTGTGAGATTTTTTTGTTTGCCTCCATTTGCACTCAGTTCATCAGTTTTCCTGTAAAAGGAGGATGATTCAAATTGACTTTTCTTTTCTTACATATCCAAAATCTTTCTTTTTCTGCTTTTCCAGGGCTGTGCCGACTGACAATAACTTTTAGCTTCAGTGAATTGTACAGAAAGGCTTGATTGCAAATAATTTGTAATTATTTCTCAAACACTCTCTTTTCTTTATTTCTTTGCCTATTCAGCGTTACCTGGAAAAATCAGGGACATCAATTACCCATTCTTTAAAAGAACTAGGATGTGAAGTTCAAAATATATGAAAGCACGAGGCTGGGCATTCAGAAGGAGACTTTGTCACTTTGTAATTTTCTGAAAGCTTTTGGAGACCTTTTTATGGTGGGAAAGGGTGAGAAGCAGAGCTCAGTGTGTCAGGCAGATACAAAGGGAAGAGGAGGGCTGTGGAGGAGAAAACCTGGAAGTCAGTCTGCTCTGGAGCATGGCAGTTCGGGGAGGGACTCTCTCCAGCATGCGGATACTCCAAAGTTTTTGAAATGTCCTGGTATCTCTGCCCTCGTCTTGATAATGTGGCTCTGGCGGCAGGACAGTTAGTGCTGTAGGCTGGCTTTTGTGAATCCCAGGCAGGAATAGCTACCTTGGCACATACAGCATGTAAGGAGCCACAAATTTGGTTTTGTGGCCCAGATACACAGCCCTGAACTGAACCTGGCAGCAGCATGTCTTCAACCATGGTGCCTATCAGTTGCAGAAGTTGTGGTGTTGGATTAATGCAGAACTGAATTTAACTGTGGGGCCCAATTCTGCTCTCTGTTATACTGATGTTTAATTCTGGAATATTGCTACTGAAGCCACTAGGTTTCTACCACTTTGAATTAGAGCAGAAATCAATCATTTTAAAAGCTAAAAGAAGTTGTAGCCAAAATAAAGGGATCTGAATACTTTTGAAGAAGTCTCCTTAATCATAGCCTTGAGACATCCGAGTAGCATATCAGTAGTATTTTATGACGCTCTCTTTTAGTCCTTTCATTTTCAGTATAGTTTTGTCCTCTTTAAATGCCCAAATAATTTCCAGTAGAGCTAATAGATTCAGGAGGGGGAATAAATATGTACTGCATGAAATCATTGTGCAGAAACCACCTGTGGCTTGCAAAGCTGTTTGAATGAATCAGATGGCTCTTTTATTCCTTCCATGTTCTTTCCCTCTGCTTTTTCCTACTAGCATCTCTTAGAAAAGGAAAAGGTAACCTGCAGGGAAAGGACTTGTGTCCATGAGGACAATGCTATTTTGAAAGCAAGTATTTTTCATGACAGAGGTACGTTCTCTGATGTTCAACCTACTGTTCAACCTCTGATGTTCTCCACTTCAACCTAGTGATGATATTTCTATTGTCATTTGCGAAGATGCATCTTTGTGTGTATATTTTATGGCTGTTCACAGTGTAGGAACATTTGCCTTCAAAAATTGCTTGGAGAAGAAAAGATGCATGTTCAACAGTGCATGTCTCCAATTGATATATTTAAATTTGCTTTTGTTTTCTACTGTTGCTTTCCAGTGATGAGAACCGCTGTGCACAGATTAATATAAACAAATATAAACAAATACATTAAAATAAAAACCTTGCCTAATACACCTTAGAGCCTAAACTGGCAAAAGACAGATGGTGAAAAGTGGCAAAAAAAAAAAAGGGGTGAAATGACAGGCAAGGCCCTGTGGCCTGTGACAAAGAAATGAATTAAACTCAGGTCTCATGAGTGCCAATCTTTTGCACAGTTCAGAGGACTGTGCCTTTTTAAATTCAAACTAACTAAGATTATTCAAACTTCATCTACAGAGATAATGAAATCTAACCCAATATAAGCACTGGTGCACAAATGCACTTAAGATCACGTGCAACTTTGAACAAGCAGTTCATTTCCTTAAAGCCGTGGGGTTACTCATAGTCTTGAACTTGCACGTATCTATAGGCTCTGTGCTACCCTAGAGCTGGATTTTCTCTGTTGAATTATGTGATGTAAATCAGAATCTGTGTATCTTTGATTCAGTATCCAGCAAGTTCAGGGTTTAATTAAAGAAAATCTATTTCCTTTCAGTCCTGGAGGCTCTTTTTGATAGAGGGTACCCCTCAAAATACAGCAAGATTAATTCCTTCTGCATTTAAAGTAACATTTTTAAGAATTTAAAAAATGTTAGGCCCCAAATCATTCCTTCATTTAGAAAGAAATTGAATGCTATAGCCTCTTGGAGAAATTGAAAGGGAGGAATTTTCCTGTTACATGTATTTTTATTCTGTTTGTTGCAGTGAACAGCACAATAAATCGGCTTGGTCTCTGAACTGCAGAAGCTGGTAAACACCCAAAGGACAATAGAAAATTACAAAATTCATTTTAGTTCTTAGACATTTTCACTTATTCCTTATACAGTGAGCGAATAATAAAAAACAATGTGATAACACATTTTCATATTTCAATCTCTCCTTAAAGAGTAAAAAAATACTTCAGAAGGAAAAGATGACAAGAAGCATTCTGTATTTCCAAAATTATCTATGAAAGGCAGATTATCTCGGCATGTCTGAAAGCTATGCGTAACCTTTGTGCTACAAATATCTCATTTCAAAAATGTCATGTTCTGCTTATTCAGTAGGGCTTCCGTAAGGCTATTTTAAGCACTGTGCTTCTTATTTCTAGATGAGAACTGAAGTCATTGCCGCCTGCATGTTTTGTTTCACTTGCAGTCTATTAGACATAGGTAATTGGTTGGTAGTAGGATGCTATTAAACAGGGAGAGTTCCTGCCCAAGCAGTGTAAACTCCGTGAAGTTTGGTTTTGTTTGCAAGGATCATTGTGCCTCCAGTTTATCAGCTGTGGTAGTTTGGGTGGTTCTGATGAAGAAAAGGAGCATCTGACATAGTGCCCTGGGCTCCCGCAGCCGGGGCAGCTGCTGTGAGTGAGGGCAGAGGACCACATAGCAGTTGCTGACCTGTCTGATCGCCTCCAGTCTGCTCGAACTCCTCGCAGACCTGGCAGTCTCTTGCATTTGTGTGTCTCTGTAGTAGAAGGACTCACAAGAGCTTTGTGGTGCAGTTTGGCATGGCTGGTTAAGGGAGTGTGCACATGGCAGGGAGAGAAATAGTCCTCACTTTTGTTTCTTCCATCTAGCTTTCGATCAGGCCCCGTGTGCTCTGAAGTACGAGTGGCAGAGTCTCAAGGCAAGTTACTGGCGACAGTTGCACCAAGGATGTAATAATCCATGTTGAAAAGCACTTAATTACTCCATGTTTAGAGCAGACAACACAGCAATATGTGTGTCACCAATATGTCAGCATGGTTTGCTTTTCATAGGAGTTTATGTTCCCAGCAGGCACTGAATGCTTTTTCTGCCTGATAAATGTCAAGTACTTAAAGCAATCTTGCCTGTTCCTCTCCGGAGATTGCCAAATAATCTCCTTTCACTGGCTGTGGGATCTTGCCAGGGCTTCTGCATTCATGCACATTTATCCCTGCCAAATGTTGGTAACACAGGAACTGTACAAATACGCCCTGCTTCTTTCATTGGCTCTGCACAGCTCTGTTCGGTTGCAGGATTCCCAGTTTTTTTCTCTGTTGTTCTGGGCCGGAGCGATAGTTCATGGTCCATATTCTCTTACCAGGTGTGCTGTAGAGTTCAGCCCTTGCTATGGAGCTGTGTTTCAGAGTAGAAACCTTTGTTAAATAAACATGGTGTCTTGCATCATAGGCTTCTTAAAGCTAATTCAGTTTGCCTCCTGAGTGCCCCGCGGCAGCTGAGGGGAGTTCCCAGTGGGTGTTGTGCAGTTCCTCTGTTCCCAGTCATGATAAGAAGATTCCTTTGCTATTTAAGCAGTCCATTTACCTGTGCATTTTCTCTAGGAAGTGTTATAGCACCAAATGTTCCTGCTCTGGGTAGCATATAGGAGGTAACTCTATACCTTTCTAAGGTTTATAAAATATTTTAAGCGTTTAGTTTTAAATTTTAGTTTGAAAGTCCAGTTTGTCAAGGAGGGAAAAAGATCTCAGTATCATACCACCTCCTGGAAACAGATGCTTTAATAAAATAAACTGTGGCAGAGGAAAAAATGCTTTTAATAGAAAAAGCAAAGTAATCTTTCACCTTGTCATGTTTTACCCTGTGTATCATATAGCAGAACTGGGTCATTTGACCTTTTTGTTGATAATGTCATCAAGATATTTTAGCTATTGCCACATATCATGCGATGGCAGATGAGAATGCTGTGTCTGTCACTGCGGTACTTAATTCCAACCCATGCAAAAATATTTTACAAGACTAGATGGCAGAATGTCAGTCGTTTTCCATGACATTTCTCATTTCCTTGTCTGTAATATAATAACTTGTGAATGTTGTATATGCAAACCCTAACACCTAAGGACAGGTCTAGACCGTGTGGCAGAACCTCATCAGTTGGATAAAAACTGTGAAAATGGAAGGAGGGAAGAAGGAAACTATTTCTAGCAATTTGTTTGAAAACAGAGTACTCAACCACTTTTAGCTACTTTTAGGTAAAAGTATCAGTTAAGAGTAGCCTTGAATGACCTTTGGCACAAGAACATATTTTGATTACTTTGTCCATCAGTAACTCTCCCAGTAAAGGGATGAAAGAGCGGGGATATGGCTGTGAGACAGAGCACGTTCTCAGTGTCACGCCCATGGCACAGGAGATGTAGAAGACAGCGTAGGGAACAGGGGTCTGAGGAAGGCGGAGGAGCGGGAAACATCTGTATCTCAGGCATGCACTGGGGATGGCAGCACGATGCACAGGGAATGGAAGACTGTGAGAAGCCTCCGTGTACAAAATACACAGTTTTCAAATGCAGCAAAGTCTGTAATCCTTTGGCTGGTCTAAAGTAGAGTTCAGGCCCTGGGCAACGTGTTCAGAAATGATCAGGCAGTTTGTGCCAGTCTCATTGACTGTCTCTTCATTTTAATGACACCAAACTGAAGAAGATTTTGCTTTTGCCAGGGTTGTAAATCAGATTAACAGAGGTGTAGAGAAAGGATTGAGATCAAGTTTATGTCAGTAGATTGTATATGAACATAATAATCCAAATAACAGACTAAACAGAAAGGAAATGGTGATTCAGCTGGAAACATGGCAAGAAAAATCCGTTAGTATTGTCAAATACATCAGGAGTAATATTTTCTGCAAAGCCCAAATGATTCTGGTAGTCTACGTCTCATTCCCAAAAGTCTATCCTAATACATTCAAGAAAATTAATTTGGGTTAATTAAAGAGACAAATTTAAAGTGCATTAGGATATATCCACATAGTGAAAAACTATCAAGCTACCAAATGCTTTTGTCAGTGGCAGCTTTTGCATGTCCCTAGCCTGCTGCAAAGTGGAACACATTAATTGGAACAGTCATGAAAGCATAATATCATTTTTTTAGGTTTTTTGGGTTTGGGGTATTTTTCCTGGCAAGATTTCTTTTTCTTTTTGCTTTGTTGTACCTTAGTTATACATTAAGCTTAAATAGATGCAATGGACGAAGACTGGTCTCTTTAATTCATATATGTGCACATACGTACATTCACAGCTCCTTATTCCTAAACAAAACTGGAATACTGCTTAACATCTGCCTTTATTGCTATGCCTTGTAAGAAGTGAAGAAAGGTTATTTAGCAGATCAAAGCAGAAGTGTGACAAAGTGATAACACTGTGTTTGAATCTTCCTCCGATGGTGACCAAATCACACTAGTTAGATGCTGTAATGCAGGCATCTTCCAGCCTGGAGCCAGCATCCTTGCAGACTGTCAAAATACTGTCTTTCAGCTGGCAGAGCAATGCCTCGATGCTGGCTTTGTAATATGTTGGGAGGCTGTTTGTAAAAGAGGGCTTTTAAGTCCATGAGCACTGCCTGCTTGGCTTAAGATTAGAAATTTGCTGGCTGTTTTCTGATGGGTCAGCAGAAGGTGTCTGGAAATGTCTCAGAGCGCTGAGTTTGCGGTGGCAGATTTGTGGCAGTGAATTGCAAGGAGCAGCGGGGTTTGGTGAGAGAGGAAAGCTGCCATTCTGAACTGGCCTGTAGGTTAGGAGTTTTTTTAAATTGGGAAACTTAGCAATGAGGTATCAAGGCTTTCAATGCAAGAACTATTTACCCTAGGGGAATGTAAATTACCCTATGGGAATGTAAATTACCCTATAGGAATATAAATTTAGTGTATGTGGTAAGTGTATGAATAAGTTTGTTGAGTCAGCTTAGGATAAAACCTGACTTCACCCAAACATCTAATGAGGCGTTTTATTAGCCCCAACATTTAATGAGATGGTTTATTAACTGTTTATGCAAAGTGAACAAAATGCAAATTCCATTACTTTCGTTATTGTTTAACTCATAAAGCATATTTTCTAAGAAACCCTTGACCTCTCATTTAAAACAAATTTCATCACCATGTTTTGATTTATAATTTCAAAGACAAAATGGTCTGTTGTTTCTAGAAGTAACCTGTTCAGGAGGGATCTGAATCTATGAGATGTTTTGTTCCCCCTTGACTTCACTGGAGTGTCATTAATTCGTAGGACAGAGTCCAGAAAAATGACTAGGATTATCCCAACAGCAAATTTTACAGTGCTTGTTTGTGAGTGTTTTCTTTCTCAGTCAGTGCTGAGAGAATTGTTGTGCTTTTCATGCAAGAAGTTACTATAAATAAAAAGGTCTTGATTCATCACTGTGTCACTGCAGAGTTACATCACTGTCATTCCCATATGAATGTCTGGGATCTTAACTGTTCTTTTGCAGCCATAAGGAGGTCATTCACATACTTAGTTTTATGTCTTTGGAACTCCTTCAGTCTTTAAAATCCCACAGTGATATTTGAAAAGCATAATATTTAAAAATGGAAAGTCCTATGTCCAAAGAGTTTGGGAGAGAACAGATGTCTTGGAGGAAGGGAAGTGCTCACTAGCTACTTAATACTGGCGTGTCACAGCATTCTGGGGGAAGATTAGGAGTGTTTTGAATAGGGTGTTATTTTTATAGCATTCTACTGATGTAATACCAGAGAAACCCAGCAACAGGCTGGTCCCAGGAAATCCATTGAAGAGTTACGACACTGTAACAGAGATCCTGTGGTTGACAAAGTGTGTTACATACTTCTGATGAATTTATGTTTTGTTCTGTTTTCAGTGTCAGCCAAACCAAGACCTCACAGTGATGAATACACAAAGAAGATTCCACCACCTAAGCCGAAACGAAATCCAAACACTCAGCTAAGCACATCTTTTGATGAAACGTATATCAAAAAGCATGGCCCTATGAAGACAACACTCACTAGGGATGCCTCTTTATCGCAGGTCAGCAGTCCTGCTCCAGACACAGAGGAAGAAGAGCCTGTTTATATTGAAATGGTTGGGAATATTCTCAGAGACTTCAAAAAAGACGAGGATGACCAAAGCGAAGCAGTCTATGAGGAGATGAAATACCCTATATTTGATGATGTAGGCCAAGATTCAAAATGTCAATGTGAATATGACCATCACACTTGTTCTTCTCAGTGTGCTACTCCCACAGTGCCTGACCTAGATTTCACCAAGTCTTCAGTGCCATCTACTCCCAAGGGCTTGCTTTGTGATATACCCCCACCATTTCCAAATCTGCTTTCTCACAGACCTCCACTGCTGGTGTTCCCACCAGCACCAGTGCAGTGTTCCCCGAATTCTGACGAGTCTCCTCTAACTCCACTAGAGGTCACAAAGCTTCCTGTTTTAGAAAATGTGTCTTACATCAAACAACAAGCTGGAGCTTCTCCATCTTCACTGCCACCTCATACACCAGGCCATCAAAAACTGGAGAAAGACCAGACACTATCTCATGGAACTAGCACCCCTGGGCACACCTCCTCACCTCCTCATCCTTCTACCTTATACAGAACACAATCTCCACATGGTTACCCTAAAAGTCACTCTGCCTCACCTTCTCCTGTCAGTATGGGTAGGTCTCTTACCCCCTTAAGCCTCAAAAGACCTCCACCTTATGACTCTGTACATTCAGGAAGTCTCTCAAGAAGCTCTCCATCAGTGCCTCATTCTACAGCCAGAAACACACTGCAAGAAGGAGGAAAAATGGTAAATGCCTCGGTCAGCACCTACGGGTCATCATCTCAGAGTGGTTCCCGTTCTCGGACACCCACCAGTCCTCTGGAGGAACTAACTAGCCTCTTTACCTCAGGACGAAGTCTCCTGAGGAAGTCCTCCAGTGGCAGAAGATCTAAGGAACCTGCAGAAAGTAAGTTCTTGATGCAATTTTTCCTTGTTCTTCCTCGTATAATAATATCTTTCACTATATTGCACTAAATCAAACACTTGCAAAAATGGAATACTTGATTCAGAAGTCTGAATTCCTAATATAAATTTCTTGTAACAGGAAGGGAAGTGATTATTGTTAAAATTCCTTTAGTCTTCATATTGGTATATTTTTAAGATTTTTAAGTATGCATACTGCACTACAGAAGTACAATTCATGGGTTGGTCTTGCAAAAGGAGTCATTTTTCATTAACTTCTCCAGTTGTAAGGGGTGCCGTGTGAGGTGGGATCTTCCCACCATGTCACATCCATCTTTTCTTGATGGATGCTAACACACAGTAATTGTCCAAGCAGTTTGTAGCAAAATAACCAAACAGTAGGTTTTTTGGCAAAGATACATTGATTGCCCTTAACTTGGCCAGTGATCACGGCGTGTATGACAGCAACCAGAGGTACCAGCTTAAACCATTCCTCCTTTCCACTGCCTCCTTCCATCCTGTGCCACAGAGTATCTCTTTCAGCTGTGCTAGTGTGACTGGTTGGGAGGCCACATTGTGAATCGATCTGAAAACCAACATGACCTATAACACATTACCCACACACAGAGAAAAGCAAAGCAGGAAGTTGTGCAGGAAAACCTTAAGCCAATATTGACTTTTCATATGCTGTATCATAAAATCATTGTCCCACATGTATTCAGGTTTACACAATGTAAACCTATTTCTGAGCTAGTGAAATATGGAAACTCCTAATGAAATCAGCAGGAGTCACAGGTGTGAGTGAAACCAGAACCTGGCACAGTATTTTTGTTCCAAAAACACTCCCATTCAGTGGTGCCAAAGACAACGTCTTGCAGTGGAAGGCAGCCATAACACCTTTTGTCAGAGTGCAAAGAGGGCTTGGTACACTTTCTCCTCCAACTTCAGTAAAATCAGTTTATGACTTTGAATTCTTGACACCTGCCTAACAGAAAAGCTCTCTTTGGAGAACAGCTGATCTTGTGTTTGTGTAAGTGCTATATTATACCTGTTTGGCAGCTGTAATATATTAAATATGATGTGATAAACTATGCTGGTTTATACCTGATACAGGAAAGTGTTCTGGTTTCCAGGCTACCATATCACTACAGAAGTGAAGTGAACTCTGCACTGCCTTTCTGATTGTGTTTGTGTCGCTCTGTTACATTACTTGTCGCAGTGTGCTCATGTCATTTTGGGGCACGCTCAGGGGGCTCATAAGAACACCGCCTCGGGGTTTTCATGGGCAGAGGTTGCCCTGAGCGAGTACATGTAAACATGTAAGTATGGAGAAGCTTGGTGGCGGTGGTTTGGGTTGCAATACAAAGCATTCCTCCTGATTCATGGACTCCACTGCCCCAACCTCGGCCATTTTATTCTTATTTATCTCTGTGCAAATCAGGAATAATGACTCTGAAATCAGAAGGTGGAGGTGAAAATGTAGTTACCAGGATACTGAGAATACAGCTTGGTGCAGCAGTTTGCTTAATTTGGCTTTAATATTTTTGTGGCCTGCAATCATAAATACTGTTACGTGACAGTCTTAGCTCCATGATTCAGTAGGGTTTCACTGCATGATTACAGTAATAAAAATACAGTAACACTGGATTTGTGTGCTGGATGGAAACAAGTTTGAACCTAAAAGGCAAGATGATTCTTGTAATTGGGGACAATTATGAGGCATGTGATGTGACATTTATAAATAATTGCAGTGAAGCAGTGGGGAGATTTTGGCAAAGTGTAGACAATATTGAACATTATTAAGCATGCTTCTTATTCATAATTGAGCAGAAATCCCCTGTAAACCCCATGCTACACCAGACCTATTTGGGGAGCTTCATAAGTTGGATGGTTTTATGCTCACCGAGTAGGCAGAAGTACCAGGTTTGGAATCTACAGGAATTCCTGCTGCAAATGTGGCAAGTGGGAGATTTCAGCAAATCTGTGCTGCTGTCTCATACCTGTCTCCAGAAAGATATTCTCTATATTCCACTTGACTGAAATTGAAAGCAGACCTTTCAAAGGACTTTTCACTGACAAATTTAAAATAAATCTTGCCCTGCAGATCTGTGCGGAGAACAGCTTTCTTCTTGGCCTCTCAAGGAGCATTCTGCTTGCTCCTTAGGAAGTAGTGCTCCTTATTGGTCACGAATGGTAAGACAAGTAAGGACAAAACATTCATGTTATAAATAGACATCAGTGGTAAAAAGACTCTGGAGTGCAGCTGTGTTGAGTAAATGAACAGACTGCCCATCTAATCCGATTGTAATTTGTCTGGTATTTACAGTATGACCTAATCCTGTGGGATTACTGCACTGAGCAAGAACCAGGTTTGTGCTCAGATATTACAGAGATAGAAAACACTCCAAGATTTATAGAAAACACATACATGTCTAGCATTTTGTGTCTACGTTAAAATGATCCACCATAAGAAATCTAAATTGTGGGATTTTAATGCAGAATCTGACCAGACTGTCACATTTACATGCTGTGATTATACAGTGATAGATAGCGTAGACTGGACTAATCATGTGATCTGTTAAAGAAATCTTGCTCCTACAAATCACACTGGAAGCCTAAGGCCCTCATACAGTTCTGAATATTTTTTTTAAGCTATGGGAGAAGAAGTGCATAGCATAGGACTAACTGGGACTGCCGTGGTTTTATAGTTGTCACTTTAGTGTAATTTGCTCTCAGCATACAGAAAGATTTCCAGAATCTAGAGGATAATAAATGCCAAAAAAAAGAAGTTATATGGCTCTTTTGAAATCATGCTAGGACACTAAGATTATTTGCTTCTAAAATATAAAATTATTCTGAGCACATCTCAAGCAACTTTCTCATTGAATCCTCCAAGACGTAGCCCTCTGTGACTTGTCTGAAGCTCTCACTGCCATATGCTAGTCCAAAAAAAAAAAATAGCACAATACTAAATTTTGTATTCAGCAGAGCGTATTTGGAAAATATTGCAGCAGTTACAGAGAAAATTCTTTATCATCTTTATTGTTATTACTGCAACTGATTTTGTAGAAATTTGGCATCTGAGTCCAAACTCAGAATTTATTTTTGTTTTGATCAGATAGTAATCTGAGGAGGGGGTTATGTATCCTCTGTTCACCTTCTTTTTTCTCCTCAGTCAAAACCATTTGTAGCTTTTCTTTAAAACAACTCAGGACTTTGCTTTGAGGTGCTCCATTTTGATACAGACCTCAGATGGAAGAAAGTTTTTTCTTTGATTATGCAAATGCAATGTCTTTGGCTGAAATGCCAGAAAAAAAAAAAAAAAAAGATATTTTGGGCCCAAAGAAACGAGAACCTTACATTAAGCAAATAATGTATGTCTGATGTAATACTTCATCAGAGACACTTGGGTCCCAAGCAGATGCTAGGGCTTAAGACTTCTAATGGTTGTCCGGTGCCATGGATGTCTTGTTATGCGAAGGCTGGGGAGGAAGTAAAGACAACTGCAGATCACACCTTGGTCAACTGTTTTTATTGCTTCCTTAAGCACAACGCTGTATTTCAGATTAAAAATGCTTCAGAGTAAACTTGTGTTTTATAAAATGTATACAGTTGGACTCAATGATCTTACGGTTGGACTCGGTGATCTCAAAGGTCTTTTCCAACCTAGATGATTCTATGATTCTATAATGTATTTGTTGGCTTTTATTTTGCAGCATTTTTGAGTGGGTTTCTTTTTGAGCAGGGGCACTGCACAAACCGTATTTCCAGTTTAATATACAAGCCGAACTGTCCTTGTAGCCTTTCTGTATTATTTTCTTTACTCTTCTGCCATTTTTCCTCTTTTATCGCTCTCCATTTTATTCCTATAGAGCTCACTGGAATTGCATTAGTGGGATATTGGGATAAATCAGTGACACTAAGGATGGCCGTCACCTCAGGGCCAGGTTTGCTGAGGATATGAGCTTCTGCTGAAACCGCAGGCATGTTGCTGAATGCACTCAGCATCCACTGGCTACAGCTGTGATGTGTGTATCTGGATTTTATAAGCAGCTCACTTATTGTGCTGTGTTCTTCTAAAAATCCTCTTGTGTACTGTTAGCATCTTAAATATGCATTACAGCACAATTACGAAGGTGGGGAGAAAAGAACAAAGAAAAATAAATTGTAAGGCCAAATCAGAAATGAAAAAAAGTTGCTGCAAGATGATCACAAAGAAAGGCAAGAAAGATGAAGAGAACCCCTACGGAAAACTGAAGAAAGATGTAGAGCATGAAAAATGTGAAAGAGTGGAAAAGATAGATATTATTAATTGTCATTGACTGTTCTTTAACCCTTCCTGCTTTTGTGTGGGATAACATGGTTGCGTGCCCTATCAGTTGGCAGACCCCTGTGAAATATAAGGTTAATCCTCAGAGGTCAGAGGGAAGCTATTTAAAGGGTACCAATGCTGCCTGGTGTCCTTGGGCTGCTGCAGTTGTGTCCTTTCCTAATGCAGTTGGAGGGTTTTTAAATATGACGGCTCAGTCCAGCTGTGTTGAATGACACAGCTTTTAGCGTATGCACTGTGACCCGTGTCCTTCAGTGAAGAGGGAATTACAGAGGGAGAGAGGGAGGGAATGGTCTTGGGATTTTCTGGGGCTGTATTTGCTGCTTCTGTCTTTTCTGCGCCATAGAAACATGCTGTACTCTGTGAAAATATACAACTGAAGTCATGTGCCTATAGGCATGCCCACATCCTAGAAAGCAAAACAGAGAAGCTGCTGGCGTGCATCTGAATTGCGCTCGCTTCAAGGCGGTACATTTTTTTCTGTGTGAAGTGGTCCTATAAACTTCTGCCAGGACCAGCCCTTTCTGTTTGTGTATTGGTTGTTTCCATTTGCTAAGGCTTCAGTTTCCTCGTAATTTCCTGGGAACTTCGTGCCTGTTTTGAGCAAGTGTTACAAATATTCATCCTAATGAACTGCACAACATAATATTTGCCTCTGCTGTGTGCCCTTGACTCTGTGCACAAGGTGTGAGATCAGGACACGCGATGCATCGCACTTCCTTGCTCTTTTTCATAGCTGCTCTGCAGGGCTTCGTAGCTGCTTCGGCTTTTGCCTACAGAGAGTTTCACTCTTCAGCTTCTTGTCACGTATGGGGAGGGAATTTCATCACATATGGGGAGGAAATTTGTGAACGTGCTACTTTGAAAATTCAGTAAAAGTGTTTGAAAATTGGGATAATTATTAACATTTCCTGTTCCTGGCTGGTACCCACTGCATTAGGAATCTGAAACATTTTATTATAAGCTGTAAAATAGTGCGGGGAGGGGTGCAGAAGTGGCTCAACTTGTTAAAAAGGAACTTGTGCTGATTTCAGGCAGCTGAGACCCTCCCATGAAGAAATTGTGGAGTTAGAGGAGTTAGAGTGGAATGCTTTCCAGGGAGCTAGAAAGCAGCTTTAGGTTCCCCGTTAGATGGAAAAGTATGTTGAAAAAGAGAGTTTGGGAAATGAGTGAAGCGAAGATTCACCCCATGTGGGTCTGTTTGTTTGTTTATACTCCACCTCTGTGCATTAAATGCAGGATGAGGGACGTAGACACCCAAGGCAGGATTTCAGCTTATGTATTTCTAATGGAGTTAGGATGATTGCTGGCCTAAGGATGGTGGACTTGGTGTATGCCATTGAACTGTGCATACTTTCTCATTTGGATACCTGTTCAGCCTCTAGTATTCTGAAGAGGAAGAGCTTGCCTGCAAGACTAGGCTGGCCATAAAAAGTATGATAGCTACTCAACTACATAACATTGCTCAACTACGGCATAGCTGAGTCAATATCAGAGGCTGAAATTCGGAAGCCTATGTCACTCCTAACCCCTGGGTTAATATATTTTCTCTGTTTTTATATAAAGGGATGTCAGCCAAATTCTCCAGCCCTTTTCTGCATTGTAGCAATTCATTGCATGCGTTTTGGATGCTATGTTCAGTTAATGAGATAGCTACAGCTTTACAGAAATAATACTGCATAACTGAACTTACTCCTGAACCTTTGAGCCAGAGGTGTATTAGCTTCTCTGTTACAGGTGAGACAGCTGTTTTACTGGAAGCTACCTTTTCTAGTCTGATGACCCATGATATATATGAGATTAGACAAGGTGATCACAGCAGTCACGTCTTGTTTGACAGTCCTGAAAGCAGATCTGAAATAAAAGACTTAGAGGAGGGAGCAGGGTGAAGTGCCAGAGGAAAAGGAATACAGGGTAAGAGAACACCGGTTTTGAACAGAATGATACTCGCTCACCTCTGGAAGGATATTGCCGTACCACAGTTAGTTGCATTTAGTCAAAGCCTGAAGAAGGCTCTGTCCTTGTCCGTCAGTTACTATCTGTTGAGATATAAGCAAGCTAAGGAGTTGCAGCATCAGAAGTACTTTCTTCAAGTGCTCACTTGTGAGTGCATATTCAGAGCAAGAGCTGTGTACCCCTGCACACATAAAGGTCATGAGCCGTCTGGTCTGCTGGTCTCAAACTCTGCGCTTCACTAAGGGATGGGCCTGTTGGGGTGAGTGTGCAATGTTGTGAGACAACTGAAAATGACTGAAGTGGAAACGTGGGGACCACCAGCATCCTTTGGGAACCAAGCTTTTGGGAAAAAAAAAGATTCATTTTGTAGCTGAGTGGTCTTGAGCACTGCTTCAGCCATACCCGTTGTTGTCTTTCACCAGTAATCCTTGGATTCCCTAGTGAAAAGAGGTGGGTATACTAGACTAAATATTTTGATTCAGACCAACTAGCCTGGCCAGCTGGAGCCTCTTACATGTTGAAGCTGACATGTGTTGCCCAATTAACAATCACGGGAAATAATTGGAAAGAAAAATCAGAACATGACAGTGAGGTGATTCAGCTACGCACAGAAAAGGCAGGAAAGCAATGTTTCACCTAGGTTTACTCTAAGTGGGAGTGAGCTGAGAAGCAAAGGTACAAAGAAGAAATATGTGAAAGGAAGGACGGCAGCTCAGTGGCAGCTTGCATGTCGCCAGGTGCTAATCCCTTGCCGTAGCTACACCATCACTGCCCTGTTTTGCATTGCGTGCCAGTAATTCAGTTCTTTCTCAGCACCAAGGGTAATGCCAAGTTTGAGAACTCGTTTTGAATGTATAAATCAGTAGGTACCTGCTTCTTGATTGAAATGCATGCTGTATTGTTTGTTGTCTTGCTTCTTTCACACAAAAGTGAGTATGTCTATTTTAAGGGCATTTAGTCATTCAAGTCACTAATGGGTGGGATGTCCCCTCCATTTTTAAGATGAAGGAATGTCTTTGTTACATACAGTTACTAAAATAGAAAACATGCATTTTGAGATGATATGCAATGGTTTTCCTAATTGGTACCATGACATTGTCTCCTCTTCTAATTCAACAATTTAGGCTCATCAGAAAATCAGGTCCTCCTGGGATTGTGACAGTATACAGAAGCATTGAAGAAGATGTAATTTCATAAATAATTGCTCAGGTTTTTCTGGAAACAGCTGCTGTTTCTGATTGATGTAGATGGATTTATTTATTCCTTCTGTTTATATTACTTGACTGCTTGATAAAATTTCTGGTTAGCAATTTAATCAGCATTTCTAAGCCACTATCCATCATATTTGAGAAGTTGTGGCATGCCGGTGAAGTTCCCACTGACTGGAAAAGGGGAAACATAACCCCTATTTTTAAAAAGGCAAAAAAAAGGAAGACCCAGGGAACTACAGGGCAGTCTCACCTCTGTGCCTGGCAAGATCATAGAGCAGATCCTGGAACCTATGCTAAGGCACATGGAAATAAGGAGGCGATTGGTGACAGCCAACAGCAGTGTTGGTGGATAAGGGAAGAGCAACTGACATAATCTACCTGGAATTGTGCAAAGCATTTGACGCTGTCTCACACAACATCCTTGTCTCTAAATTGGAGAGGCGTGGATTTGACGGACAGATCACTCAGTGGATAAGGAACTGGCTGGATGGTTGCACTCAAAAAGTTGCAGTCAATGGTTCGATGTCCAAGTTGCGACTAGTGATGAGTGGCATTCCCGAGGGGTCAGTACTGGGACCAACACTGTTTAACATCTTTGTTGGCAACATGGACAGTGGGATTGAGTGCAACCTCAGCAAGTTTGCTGATGACACCAAGCTGTGTGGTGCAGTTGACAAGCTGAGGGAAGGGATACCATCCAGAGGGACCTGGACGGGCTTGAGAGGTGGGCCTGTGCAAAGCTCATGAAGTTCAACGAGGCCAAGTGCAAGGTCCTGCACATGAGTTGAGGCAATCCCAGGCACAAATACAGACTGGGTGGAGAATGGATTGAGAACAGCCGTGAGGAGAAGGACTTGGGGGTGTTGGTTAGTGAGAAGCTCAACATGAGCCGGCAATGTGCTCTTGTAGCCCAAAAAGCCAACCGTATCCTGGGCTGCATCAAAAAAAAGAGTGGCCAGCAGGTCGAGGGAAGTGATTCTGCCCCTCTACTCTGCTCTGGTGAGACCCCACCTGGAGTTCTGTGTCCAGCTCTGGAGCCTCCAACATAAGAAGGACATGGACCTGTTGGAGCGGGTGCAGAGGAGGGCCATGAAGATGATCAGAGGGCTGGAGCACCTCTCCTAAGACAGGCTGAGAGAGTTGGGGTGGTTCAGCCTGGAGAAGAGAAGGCTCTGGGGGGACCTTATAGCAGCCTTCCAGTACTTAAAGGGGGCTTGTAAGAAAGGTGGGGAGTGTAATGGTAGGAGAGGTAATGGTTTTAAACTGAAAGAGTGTAGATTTAGATTAGATATTAGGAAGAAATTCTTTACTGTGAGGGCACCTACTTCTCTGTGTCGTGAATAAGCAAAGTAACATGTGCTGCACTTAAGGACATAGATAATGATAACAGGGTTTAAGTGCCATTGATTTTTTTTTTTCTTTTTTTTTTTCCCCTCCCCTGATCAGAACTTTCTAAACCAGAGAAATATCTTGACCTTTAGGCCAAATCCTCAGCACTCATAAATCACTGCTGCTTATTTGAAATCAGGAGAGATACTCCAGTTTACACCATCTGTGTCTCTGGCTTCAAGAAAATAAATGTGTCCTTTGTGACTAGAACAGCTTGTATTCAAAACGATGTAGTCATACAGCAGGATGGTGAATGGAAGAGTTTATTGTCTTTTTATTTCAAATAGGACCACAAAATTTATGAGCATTTTATGGGTGCTCAGCAATAATGGTAAGAAGTGCTTATCTGGTGATGTTTTCTGTGAGCATATATTACCTTCAACTAAACTGCTAAATACAATTTCTTAAAGTTTCTCACTGTGTTTTTTAGGGAAGGTGGTATCAGTGTAGGGTATCAGGGTCCTCCTTTTGTGAAAGAACTAAGGAAAAAAAAAGGGGGGGTATAGGAATTGAACTACTTTAATGGAATTTAATGGAATGGTGCAGTTTTGTTTACGTAGCCTCTACTCAGGAAGCTGGCACAGCCACATTGAATGAAGCCAACCAGGCCAGCAGTGACAGAGGTTTGAGAGGACGTGCCCAGAGCTCAGAGGGCGGCAGCTGTGGCACCCAGGGTGGGTGTCTGTCCCAACCCTGCGCTCTCATCGGTGTCCTCCTCCCTGGGCCTTCTGGATTTGGTAGGGAGCCATGCTTTATTTCTGTCTGCTAGGACAGTGAATGGTTGTATTGAACACAGACACGTTTAAACTTTATACCCTACAGAGCTTGTTAGGGGATTGTCTGATTATTTCTAACCTGCTGTCAGTTTGAAATAATTTATTTGAAAATAATATGGAGCCTCTTGCTGGAGGAAATGTCTAGCGTCAGCTTTGGTTTATAGTGCTTTTGTGGAGTGTCTTACTAAAATCCTATCATGTGTTGCGGCAATTGGAGAGTTAGTAGTTTTAAGTAGGAATTCCAGTTCAGATGTGAAAAAGATATCTGTGCACGTTTAGCTGTAGGAAAGGGAGAAAGCAAGTCCATGAGAGTGTAGGCCAAACCCATGGCTGGGGACTGTGCTGCATCTTTTTGTGGGTCGGGTTGGCTGGCTGGCTGAAGCGATGACTTTCAGGGTGGGACCAACTGGTGCTCCTGCCTTTGGCTTTGGCAGTACAAGGCTTCTTTTTCAAGGCAGCTGCTGTATCTTTCAGAACTTGTCTTTATAACCAAGCACCGGATGCTGAATTGCATTTTTTCTAAGTTAAGAACCAGATTTTCTCTGCATTAGGATTCAAGGGCATTTTTGTTTGTTAAATCCTAAAAGTAAAAGCAGAGACCGTTAGTAGGAAGGCCTACATTGACTGGGTTTGTTTTTAAGCACTATGGTGTTCATAAAGCACTTTGAACCAGATTGGACATGTTCCACAGGTAGGTATATAAAGATAGCACTTAAGTCTGTTCACTTAAACTAAATCACAGGTAAGGAGATCACAGGTATTTTTAGAAAAAATAACCCAAGTCCCCCAGCCCACACCACCACCACCAAGCCAAGGACTGTAAGCTTTAGGAAGGTGAAATACTGTGCAAATTTCAAAGATAGCAGAATGTAATGGTTTCCCCCAATTTTATTGTGAGTGAAAAAACAGTTTTGCAAACAAAAATCTGCTTTTCTTCCAGAAGCTGGAATATCTACATCATAGCCAGAGGAGCTGCTTGGGATCGTTGTTAAATGAACATGCCAGCTCATGGTCTGAAACCTGATTTCATGATCTCTTGAGCTACTGTCGTTGCATCTTTACAAGAGATGAAGTTTAATTGAATGCCATATCTGTACTTAGAGTGACACACGTAGAAGCTTTGTGACTTTAAGAGAAGATGGTGGGAACTTCGGGAGGAATAAAGGAAAGAACAAGGTTTCCTCCCTTAATTTTGAAGTCTTCCAAAACTTCTGACTGCTATTTCTCCTCTCGATATTTCTTAAAATGCCTTTACCTTACTGATCTGTGACTCACAATTTCTTGAGCTAAGTGGTTTATATATCCATTTTTAAAAAATGTACTTTTTTTGGCAGTCTGATTTGATTCCTGGCAGAGTGAGCGCAATTCTTAAACCCCATCATTAAAGTGCCACTCCAAAGGTCCTTGAAGTATGAGATAAGATGTAGTTCAGGAGATCCCGTTATAAGTTATGGCAAGAGAGGTCCTCTCCTTGTCTTAGGCTGCTGTTCCTTGCAAAACCACCCTGCAAACCAAGGCACTTAGGTATCCAGAATGTACCAGTGAATAATAAAAAGACTAAGAGAAGAATAGTGGATGGCTGCATGATACTCTATGCATTTTTGTCCGTGTATTATCTAACCTATTATAATATTTTGATGAAAAGTTTTAGACTCTTAACTAAGAAAAGATGGATATGCTTCTCCTTAAGTTTTCTCTGGAACTTCCAGGAGTCTACCAGTAACAAGATAAAACAAAGATTTAGAAGCAGCTTTACTGGGTAATATGTGTAACATTGATTCAAATATTGAACCGTGAAACCATAGAGGTGTACAAACATGATACGTATAGATAAGATGAGAAGTACAGGAACATTGAGGAAATAATTGTCAGGATAATAATGCACATTAAAAAATTAGGTTCATTTACATTCAATTTGATGTGAAGGTTCAGATTACTTTTACTCCTCTCAACAGAATTACCCATCCCTAATAATTATTTTTTTTTGTTAAAATAGTAACGTGCAATTAGCACTTTATCTGGTATTGAAGAATGAGTAAGGAGTACTATTGTTCTTGTAACTACTCATGTGAAAAAGTGAAGCTGCATGTTTAATTTTGCTGGAGATGGAAATGACTTTTGTGTGTGTGTGACTTAAATTCATAACTCAAAAAGTACTTTCTTCTAGGAAATCTGTAGCTATTTTACTGCTCAGGTAACGTTTGCATAATTTATATTTCATTTATATGTGGCGTAACACATACAGAGACACCTGTCCCAGCCACACTAGCTGCTCTGCACACTTGTGAAAGCCTTACGAGCATGGGCATCGGCCGGAGCTGTATAAGGCCATCTGCAATTCTACTTATTTCCTCAGGATCTGAAGTCTGTGCTGCCATGGCTTAACAGTTGCTTAGCTAGCAAGAGCAAAACCTGATCACAAAATGAAACCTCCAATTGGAAATTGGGGAGGGCCTAAAATGATTGACTCTGTTAAAAGGCATGGAGAGACAGAATGACCTATGGGTTTCACTGTCTAATCAGAAGAAACCCTGAGTGTTAACTTGCAGAGCAAATAGTTCCCGGGACACTGACCCAGCTAGGCTTGGCACACCGGCTGCATAGAAACGCCTGGATGCTTGTGCCTGGCTTTGTAAAACTGAGAGCAAAATTCAGGAAGGGCTAATGTTAAGACAACATCAGGATTTCCTCTTACTGGTAATGTGTTGTGCTAGAAGGAGAGCTGTACAAATGGGACGCTTGTTCTAAGGCAAATTTTCTCATTCATTAATGGAGATAATAAAGAGAAAAGCATTGATAAAAATGTTTTTCATAAAGGTAGTTAAAATACAGATAAAATAGCCAGGAAAGAGTTTATTTTCACTCCAACTTTCTAATTGATTTTTGTAATGTGAAAATATGAGAGTGAGGGTTTCTGTACCCAGTTTTCACAACCAGTGTCCATTACTATCTCTGCATTTTTCTGACTAACAACAGATTCTCATTTACTACTGAATCTGGATGAAGGCATACATTTTAGAAGTGAAACTGGTAAAACACGGAAAAACCCTGCATTCAAACTGCTGATATAGTTCAAAGGCTGTTTTTCAGCAGAAAACTTGACCAAAAAAATCTTGACAAGTTTAATATAGTCAGCAGTTCTCTGAAAGATTGATATTTTTGAAGTGAAGCTTTGAAACTCAAGGTCATGAACTTTCTACAAAAACATTTTTCTTAAAGTGTCTGTATGTTTTAGCTTTTTTGGCTCACCCTTCTCTTCTGTTTTCTTGCCATACTGTGCTGGGACGTATGTGCAGTGCCCATCAAACCACCATTTCCTCGTCCAGACATGAAGGCTGTATATTTAAGAACCTGAATAACAGAATGAGCGTGCAGTGAAATGAACAGGGTTGGGAAGGAAAGCAATTAAGTAAGAGCAGGAACCATCTTCTCTTTAAATTGAATGCTAGTAACAGCTGGGCAACATTTTACCATCACTGATTTCCACAGTTTAAATGCATGTTTCATTTAACAGTGTTTTCTTTGATCTGTGTTGCGTTTAGGGTGGGCATGGCAGTATATGCTTGTGCTGTATATGCTTGTCACTAAGTAGTCTAAGTCTGGTGTCAGTGATACCAACAGAGGAAAGTGGGGGAGAGAAGAGTTTCACAAGATGGCCGCATTCAGACTCTTCAAACCACTCATCTTACTTCTTCTCCTACTTAAATCCTGTTCGTTATGCAGAGAGACATAGACCATGTACATACCCATCTACAGGTATGAAATTTATGTGCACACATTTACTTGTTTGACCGAAAGGTCAGCCTCGATTATCAGCAGGAGATCCGGGTGCACAAACTATGTGAGTTTGCAGCTCACCAGTATCAACCGTGCTATACATTCATATGAATCAGCATAGCTGACTAGCCCCAAATAATAACTGCCGGAAGGAAAACCCTTGCTCTCTTGAAGTCAATGAAAGAATTCCCTATGACTTGCTGTAGTGAGGTTTTTGCCCCAAAAGGCACTGGGAGACATAGAGGCTTCTGTCGAGGTTCTCCAAACTGCAAGTCACCAGTTCCCAACTTTGCCAGCTCTGAAAGGAAACTAAAAGAAAAATATGCAGTGAATATCAGAGAATAAAGTGTTGTGCTTAATTATGTAATTGTGACTGGTCCAAGGCAAATAGCAAACCTATTAATAGAGTGCCAAAAGAACAACCTTTCCAAGAATGCTCTTGGATTTAATGGTGATTGTCCAAGGACATTGTTTTTTATTTGCTTTGGTAATACTTCTACACAATGTGTCTCTTCCAGGTGTGGCCTTTTCAGTCAAAGGATCAGGCTGAGAGGTGAGCTGCAGCAGAATAGGGACACTTGAAAGATCAAGCGCAGTACTGGAAGCAATCATTAAGAAATAATCGTGGCCCTGTTGGAAACAGGATGTATTATATTGTCATAATTTCTGTGATATATGCCAAAATATAATCATCTTGGATCAAATGGGTCTCCTTATGTAAGACTAAAAACAGGTTTTCCTGTATTTCCATCATCAATATACAAGATTTTCCCCCTTAATCTAGAACATCAATGTTAAATGTATGTCTTACCATGCAGCATTTTTAAAACTTCATCTTTTAAGTGACTGATAATGCCATCTGAAGTGTATTGAAACTTAAAGAATTCTAATCTATTATATTTTTTCCAACCAAATTATAATCCTCATAATTTTCATTTAATATTTTTATTCTAAAGCTTTGGATGATCTTTTGGTATAAATCTATCCCTTCTGTTGTTAGTCTTCAATTAATTGTAGTGTGGGCTTTTTCTTTTTCTGTCTTGTTTCTAGCCAGGATTGCCCATTTAGCAGCTTTGGGATAGCCACAGAAAATCAACGCAAAGGCATTTCTTCAGCCCTCTTTCCCCTCTCTTTGCTGTCTGTAGCAGGCAGAGCTGATCTTTGCAATTCTGTAGCAGGCAGATGTGATCTCCACTGGATTCTACTGTATAAACAAAACAAAACAAAGCCCATACTGCTCACAAAAACATGCGCTCAGCGAACACTGAGAAGCATTTCAGCCATGTCTCCTTAGATGTTAGATGGTTTGTGAGACTTTCAGTCTTTCTATTGATTTTGCATGGAACTAGGTCAGAGCTGCTTTTAATTGAACAAGCTGGCTGCTGCAACTCTCACTTAACTGTAAAAAAGGGGTATTAAAAATTGATATGCAAAGCAAACTTCTGCTTAATGAGCAAGCAGATGAAGTCAGAATAGACAAACCACCATAGTTAATAAAGAGGAGGAAATGGCTTTCACTGACAGTATAATACACTCCTATTTTGGGGGGAAAATGCCTTAAGCCCTGAGCATTAGCTATGTTTCTTGCATGTGGTATTAATAGCCTGTTAGTTTTCTTTGGGAGAGGTTGGGATAAATTTACAGCTGTGCAGATCAGACAAACCACCACACATCAAGAAACCATTAAAAGGCAGCTCTAATTTTTAAATGTGTAATAAATGTAAATAAAAATCTGCTGTGCAGAAAGAAGAAACTGTGGGATTCCCTCAAGGTCTTAGTATTGCTCTGCACCTGATGTCTGTGGCAGCGGTCAGTCCGTAGCGGCTGGGTGCGTGCTGCTGTCATGCGGGCAGTGTTTCATGGGACGCTGGTGGAGCTGTGCCTGGCCTTGCCCCTGGTCAGGACCCCGGGTTAGGCACGTCTTGCTGAGCAGGGCTGCTGCCAGCTCGCCGGCTCTGCCCCAGGTACAAGGGTAGGAGCTGAACCGGGACGTGTCTCTGGCAGTTCTGATCAGCACACACATGTGCTGGCTGCAGTCTCCACCCCTCCTGATGGCCCGGTGTGTCCGTGGGGATGCTCTGTGCTCCTGCTCCCTCGGCCAGGTCCGTGCCCACCTTGCAGCCGTACGAGGTGAGGTCTGACATGCTGGGGCTGGAGGAGATCGGGAGTTCTGGTTCACATCTAAACCCCGTCTTACTCAGCTTTACACCTGTATGCATATACTGAATTTTAGACCCTGGGAGTAGTACCATTTGCTTCCCACAGCATGCGAGTTCTGCCTAGAGTGATGTATTATTTATTTAGGTTTATAACAAATACACAGAAAAAAAGAGTAAATGAATAATGCATGGATGATTAGCTTACACATTTCAGCTCACAGCTGAGAGAGATGGCAGAGAGCAAACCTCATTTTAAGTTCCTTAAGACAATGGTTTTTCTTTCTTCCCCCCGAAACCCCAAGCTGTAATAACGGTTCTGCTGTTTATCACTTAGCGTTACACTAAGAAGCCACCAGGACCTGAAATTAATTTGTGCTTAAGAGCAGAGTGGCAGACTGGCCGCAGAGTATACATTAATATGAATGATAGCTTTTCAGGTAAAATGTTTTCCATAGCTGTATTTTTCAGTTTGCTTTGCTCCAAGTTCCAGCTGACTCAGTTTGTTTCTCGCTTTCTTTGGCATTTACGAGTTTTCTAGAATGACAACTCCCGTGCCAGCCTTGCCTAGTGTGCAGCTGTTAGGGGACCTTTCTTAGAGAAGAAATTGTACAGGTCAATTATTTGTAAAATATGTTCTTTCTAAGATATTTTATCCACCATCTTATTCTTGAGATGGAAAAGCCTGAGATTCAGGTGAAATAAATAAGAAAAATGCATATCTTTGAATATTGAAATACAATGACACCTGGAAGTGCTTGAAACATTTCAACGCCTTTATGGCAGTTCAACCAACTGTATCCATAAATATTTAAAGTAGTGAATTATTTCTTGAAATTTACATTTTTATGTACTATTTTGGCTTACGAATTATTGAACAATAAAAATGCTTTCCATAATAATTTCAGCTTTCAAAATACAGCACTTGACTGTGAAAAGATTTGCCTGTGGCCATCCTATGATTGAGTGAGCTCCCAGCATAACGCTGAGCTTCAGTGTCTCCTAACTCCAAATTAAGGTTTCTAACAGCATAAGGTAACTTAGATCCCATCTGTGTTTCTGCACTTCTCAAATAAATAAAAAAATCTGTGTAGCAGCTACTGTTACCTTTCAGCAGAATGTATATATGACTGGTTAGAGTTCATGTTTTCAGTATGGGATCAATGTGGATAAAGTGACCATGTAAATCGTGCTGTAGCTTTTATAAAGGGTTGCCCTGTTTAAAATATACTGGTTTGATTTTCAGTCCATGATAAGGTCACCACCCCATAAGTAACCATGGCTGGCAGCTACACGTGTGTTCTGCTTTCTGCCAGTGCCTCGCGCCTGACTGCAGGGGCGAAAACATGGAGCAACAAACGTGCTTTTATGAGACATAATAATTTGTGCCACTGAGCTTGCTCCGTGGAGCTGCGGTTGCAGCAGGGACTAGTTGACAATATAAAAACATCCAAGCGACTGGGAGAGTCAACAAAAGGTCCCAGTAATGCGCCATGACCTGGGAGGGGAGCATTCTGCATTTCTGGAGCTGTCACAGGCACAGTAGAACTGAGGTACTCTTTCAGTCAAGCAAAAACTAGCACAGTGATTTTTCTTTATAATTGAATTTGTGCATGATTCCCATTGAGATTTATTAAGGAAGCTGAAATTATTCTAAAACCCTCCCCAAAATATTTGAGCAAAGGCGAGGCATTAATTTTTTTTCCCCATTTTTTATGTATTTGCAAGTGATCAGGAAAGTAATATTACAGAAAACTATATAAAACACTGACATGTTGTTTTTCTGACTGTGTATCAATGCTACTGATAGTGATCACCAAATAATAATGATTCGGCTCTGTGATGGGTTGCATGACATTATAATCTGACTCAATCTGCTTTTCATTTTTAGGATATATTACTTTTCAGATAAACTGAGAACTGAAAATCACCAAGAAAGGATAGTGGAATGTAAATTTACGAAGTCTAGACAGCCAGCTGAAAACTGATTTTCCACACCTTATAAAGAAGTAGACTATAAGCCAAATCTTTATTTAGTCTGAATTTCCATAGTTTCCAGCTGGTTGCAGAGAACTGCTGTGCTTTGATTCAGCCGATAATAAAACTAATGCACAAAGCATTTTTATCAGGCAACAAGTACAAATGCTTCTCTGAAGTGGATAAATCCTTAGCTCCACACTCAACCAGAGTGTTTCCACTAAGAGCTGACTGCACGAGCTTGTGAAATTTCAAGGGGTGGTGTTCAAGTAGTGTCAATGAGGCACACACAGAGAAGGTTTTCACTAAGGTAATCACAGCATTTCCAGGAGCAGCTGAACGACATAGTAAATTAAATCTATTGAATGATGCATCAAGTTGGCGGGGCACTTGCAGGGCCAGAATGGGACTCTCTTAAAGCGCATTCTATTCTTCTGGCTTTCTCTTTGTTTTGCTGGAAAGGAAGAACTGCAATCTAGAGAGAATCCTGTATTGGTGGGGAAAAGGAGTGTGTGCATTTCCAAAGAATTTTGAAACTTTGTTTGTATCTTTCCTTTTCCCAGATAAGAAGTATTTTAAAGAAGAGAATGTTATTGGTGTAAAGGAAAAATTCAGATATGATTGTAGGTATCTGTTATGTGAAAAAGTACATAATTTTTTTTGATAGATCAATGCTCAGAAAAAATAAAAGAGTCTATTTGTTGATAACTGAAACGGTTCAAATCTAGTCATAATTTGGGCTCTACATCTCTTTGCACAGCTCTTTGTATTAGCAAGTCTCCCTATGCAGTCACAGGCAGAAGTGTGTTACAGACATTTCGTAGCAAAGGTCCCTGAAAGGCAGGTGTCATGTTCTATTGATACAGACTGCTATTCAACCTTGTACTCTGCTGGGGTTACCAACTAGGAAAAACAAACACTTTAGATTTTCATTACAGTGTCTTTTTGCAAACACTGAAGTAGGTAAGTGACCTAAAAGTTCAAGGAAGACATTTAATTTTTGAAGGTCTTTGTCACATAAAATGTCACTGACTCCTATTTACGAGACTTGCCAAACTGGGGCTGTTTTATTATTTTCTCATGGAGTGTTACTACTGTGAGCAGTTTAAAAAAATCTTGAAGTTGTGGTATGATATCCTTAACATTAATTTTTACTATTTACTGATAGTAATTCATGAAATACACTAATGATTACATATTGCACTGCATATGCAGTTAGATACTTTTACATGTGTCCTATATGACATTTCATTGAGAGATCTTCAAGCTGACTGTGTTGTTGCTCGTCAAGTTTATCTGCAGACTGGAACGTCAAAGAACTCGAAACAACGCGAGAGTTTGTTACTGTTGTGCATAGGTGGGGTCTCTGCCGTACCATATGGGTATCTGCTATTGCATCTTCATTGTTTGCTGTAGCAAGGGTAAATGGTGTGGGGGTTTTTGAGCCACAGACAAATTAAAGCAGTTTGAATGTGGTTCTTTTTTTGTGACTGTATCATCAGAGTGGCAATTCCTGTTGGATAGTCCCAGTTCCTGGCCATGGGGATAACTGGGAGAAAAAGTGGCTGCTGAGAGAAGTTTTGCTGTTGCATCTCTGGCAGTCCTGCGCAGCCAGGCCACTGCCATCCCACACGGGTCCCCTGGGCAGCTGTTCTCATTTCCTGCCTGCGAAGGGCTCCTGGCGTTTTCCCTTTGTTTGGCTCTCCCAAATCTTGTAATGTCCCTTGTAGCCACAAGGGCTCAAGGGAAGATTGTCCATTGCTATCAAATGTGAATCCCAAGGCTGTAGATACATATAGAAATTAAGGTACATCAGGGGTTTGATTTATAAACCTGAATGACTAGAACTGAGAGTGTCACGTAAGGATTTCTTTGCGCTTAAATATGAGGTATAAAATCACAAACTCAAAGGGATGGTTTTCTTTTTTTTTTTGCTGAAAGGAGGCAAATTGTTCAGCAAGCTTTGAATAACTAACTAGCAGAGTAATTAGCTGTTACAACTAAAAACAATCTAATGTTCCTTCTGTATCTGGTTTTTCATGTGAATTTTTCCCAGCTACAGATGGAAAAGATCAGGAATGAATTGTTTCTCCATTGCATTGCTCAGCCTGCAAGAAAAGAAATGAGGGTCTCAAGAAAAGAACAGAAAATCACCAGCCATGAAGAAAGCAGATATCACTGCTTCACTTGAAAAATCATTCAATTGTTTTTGGAATTTCTCCTCCTTATATTGATTCGTGGTGTTGTAAGCAGAAAGTAATTTTATGACTCCAAGGATTTTCCAACCAAGTGAAATTTTATTCCCTAGGTTATTGTGCTGGGCACACCCAAAATATTAATGCTGGACAGTTTCGTGGATTCTGTGCTTTTATATTAGAACTTTTGAGGAGGACAGATATGTTGCTTGTACAATATTGCCTTAGGAGAGAGCTTCCTTAGAAAGTGCCTGAAGAAGAACTTGTTCCCAATGAAATGACAGCTGAAAAGAGTTCAAGTATTTCCATAAATTGTTAATAAAAGCATAATTTGGTAGAATACCATTTTCAAAAATATTTTCCTGGCATAAAAAAGTTGTAACAGAAGAGTTACATTTTATCCATCTGCTACATTGTGTATGGTTTTAATAATTAAGAAGTGTATTGAAACCTACATAAACTATAGGTTTTAGGCCTAGATAGTAAAATTTTGATATAGATTGCCCTTAAAAGATTTATGATTAGTACATATGGAATATTGAGCAAAAGATTGTTATATGATATGGGTAATTAGCAGATACTCTGTAACTAAATGTGCATTTGTATATTTTGTAGAACCACTAGATGAGCTGAAGATCAGAAGTCACAGCACTGAACCACTACCAAAGCTGGAAAACAAAGAGAGGGGAGGCCATCATGGGACAGCTTCCTCCAGGGAGCCAGGGAAAGCTCAGGAATGGGATGGAACGCCAGGCCCACCTGTGGTGTCCAGCAGGCTGGGGAGATCCTCTGTCAGTCCAACCATGTTGGCGGGAAGCAACAGCTCAGGTATGTCAAGTAGCAGAGCAGGGAAGATCTTACGAATCTCCTTGTGAGCTGAAGGATCTCTAAAGATATGCAGATATAGGTAACCATCAGGATTCTTCAGACATCCAAATATCTTCCAGAATCTGCCCTGCTGCACTAATAAGCATTGTGCTGTCTGCCTGTGCTCTGTACTGGAACAGGATTGGCATGGTGACAGGTACTATAAGCAGGTAAACATGCCATTCATCTGTTTTAAAAGAAGTAAGGAATTCCACTTGACATTGAAAAGGGACACTCTGGCAGACACCCCCAGGATGGCACCTCACAGAGAAGTTCATAAATTCAGATACCACACGCAGTAACAAAAACACACTGTGCAGAAACAAGGCTGTCGTATTACTATGCGCAGTGAGTGGACACAGGCAGCCTTTGCTTTATGCTTGTACATACATTTCTAGAAAAGTGACTATGGATTTCAGAAGTCTCAAATTCTCTCTATATAAAATAGTGAATTTCCAAAAACCATGAAAAATAATGCAGCTTTGTTTATAAATTGAATAAGACAAACAGAACTGATACATGAATGCATATCTCTAGACAGATAAGTCTAGCTCTGGCATAAGGACTTCCTTGTTACTGTTTGACATTTGACAGTTCACTTAAAAGAGTAACTTCATTGTTTATTGGTTGGATTGTGAAAAATATCCGCTTTAAAAACAGTTGGCATGTATAGTACTGGAGCCTCATGGTCAATGTTCAGTAAGCATAAGACCATGAATGAGCTATTCAAACAAAAAATTATTCCTGCACAAGAGATCTGCTGGGCAGTCAGTGGCAGAGATGAGTCTTTACAGTGCCAAGCTAGCAGAGGTGCCCACCCCTCACCCTACCTGATAACGGGGCTCGTATTTTCCCTGCATTGCTGGAAATGACACCTGAAACTCAGTATATAACTTGAATGGGCTTCGTTGATGTGAGGCATCATTTGCAGCAATTGTGCAGTCCAGCTTTTCTTGCTTCAGACCCCCCAAACAGCCCTTGGGGCAGCAAAAGTGACTTTCCTGCAAATCTCATGACTCTAGCACGGGATATTTGGGTGTTACTGCCTTTTGCTTACTTCTCTGTTCTCACAAAGCATCCTGGTAGGTAAGAATTTTCCAGATTAGCTTGTAGCTTTGTTAAAAATTCTGTTCCCAGTGTATTAGAGCACCATCTGCGCTAATGCAGGTAAAAAGGTGGGTTTAAAGGTAACACATCAAAGCATTGGGACATCTGATAACTAGACCAAAGGTGTGTACCACCCTTTTCAGTTCTGCGAGATGACAGTATGGAGAAGAATGGAAGATAAATGAAAATTAAAGAGTAAGTTCGTAGCAAAATATAGCTCTTCTGTCCAACCTTCCTGCATCAGTTTTATTTTAAAGAGTTGGTTGATCTCCAAAAGCAGACAAAACATTTTGGCCTCAGTCTTCATTCAGCATCAGCAAACTGTAATAGCTGTTGAATCATGCCTTGATTTAGTTAAGTGTGACTTTGTCTTACATAGCTAGGACTGTCAAAGAAAAATTATGGAACTATTTTATTGGCCGAATTTTGACTCCTTTTATGATTAAAATCTGAGAGCTGATTATGATTTTTCTTTCCCTGCAGTTTTTATGACATTTCATTTGATGAATATTGCCTCTCATCTGCCATGAATATTTTTTCCCCTGTGTCTCTAGCTGTTGCCCGAGCAACGTGTCTTACCTTTAATTGGTGGGGTATTGCATTCAAAATGCTGTACACAGTTCTCCTCAATGAACTTGTACATGATCTGTAACAGTTCATTCTTCGCAATTAAATTAGACCTGTAATGGAATGCAAGAAGAGAGATTTGATACATCTTTATGGAAGCAAATGTTTTCTGGAGTCAAGGAAATAAAGTAATTCTGCGGTAGGAATTCAGAACTTAGATTTACCACAGGACCAAATAAAATCAGGACAATCCCCGGTACGTTAGTCATTGCTGTTGCTCTCTTTCCAACATCATCGATAAGGGAAAAAAGGCTACTTTTTTTTTGGGCAGACATGTCCCTGAAATGCCACAGTTTGCTACCTACCTCCTAGTTCACACTGGTACAGCCATTTATTAGGGCAGCGTTGGAATAATTTAAAGAAAATGGGGTTGAATTGCTCTGCTGTAAAACAGAAAGGATGCAGGAGGACCTCTCGTGTGCTCAACAGGCAGGTCTGCTGAGGCACAGGTTAACTAGGAACTGGAGTGGTCCGAGTGAATACCTGAGTGAAACAACAGATTTTTTGTGGGTTCTCCCCATCTCTGCACCCGCTAGCGAGATCAGAGGGGGAATGAGCCATCTCCAAAACAGAATCTTGAGCTTTCTGGTCATTTTGTTCAAATGAGCCTGGCCTGTCAGGTGCACATGGATATCACTGTCTCTAATACCTGATTGTTCTCTCATCTGTCACATAATTTGTAACGGCCGCTTTCTGTTTCTTGGCATTCTGTCATTTCTTATGGAAAGCAGTGTAAGTGGTTTGGGGGCATGCTGGCATTTAGGAAAGTCAGTGCGATTGTAGTGAACAGCCAAATGAGATCTGTGAAACAGAAGGCTGTGATAACTTCACTCCGGGAGCTATGAAGAGTATTTTCTGGAATGTTGCTGCTTTTTTCCTAAGTGCAACCATGAAGCATTTTGCATTGCCACCTGCTGCTAGAGGCAGGCACTGCGCTGCATTTTAAATCTCAGATACTCTGTTGTGTCCTGGTTTTGAATCACCATCAGCTTGTCACTCAGCCAGCCCATTAGAATTCTAGCTGAAAACACTGTAGATAATCAGGAAGGGAGTAAATGCCCACCCTTCACTGGATTTACTGGCTAGCATTGTGGAACTGCAAAAGTAATGAATAGTTAATTTCAAGCTCTTTGGGAATGGAGCAAGGCCTGCGAAGCTCAAGGTGCAAGACACATTCATTGGTACAAGGAGGGAGTAGCAGCAAAATACCAATTCATGCTGGCTAGGGCTGCTTCACTCAAAGAGGACTGAGTACTCCCACCAACCCCTAAATTCTTTCCTCGCAGGCAATAATCAGAGTATCCCTGTGCTACTAAATCCTTAAGGATTCTCTAGGTGAAGGCAGCTTAATGCTGGAGGTATACGTTACTGGGCAGCCTGCTCAATGAGGTCCAGCCCCAGATGCGATGCTTCCACACCTTGCCTGCACTGGTCATCCATGTTCTCTGCACACAAGCTCTGCCCTAGCAGTGCCTGTCACCCAACGTAAAAGGAGAGTGGTACTGGGAGCTGTACACTAAGGGCATCAGGCCAGAGCACAATGAGCCAGGGTGTAGGATCACACGGTCACAGAGCCTGACTGTAGAAGCTCACGCTGCTCTCTGCAGCCATGGTGTTACAGCTATGTGGAACAATGCACAATTTTGCTTTTGATCCAGAGCTTCAAGATTGACAGTAGCCCATGCCAGAAACTTCAGAGAAAAATAGCAAGAAATTTTAAGGAAAAAAACACTGCCAGTAGGACATGATTATTCCTTACCTTATTGCCTCAGTCATTGACATAGACCTGAGACATGACAGGTCAGAACAAATCTTAATTTAAAATGTACCCTGTCTAATACAGACATGGTTTTTCTCGTTATCTGACTTGGTTTTGAGACCTGCTAAGCTTTTGACGCTACGGATATGTAGTAACACCGAGTTCCACAGATTCAGTGCTCCCTTTGTGAGAACAGTTCGGTTTGACAATGCTGCTCTTCTATTTCAGCACTAAGTAGCTTCTGCAGGTGAAGTCCTGACTACTTTTTTTTTAAGTGCCAGAATACTAGATAGCTTATTCCACCTTAAGGTTTCATAATTTCAAGTTATGTTTCAGCTTACTCATCTCCTTTTAGGAGACCGACATGGCCAGGCCACTATGATGATAATAGGTGTGATTCATTTTTCCAGTGTGCATGTTTTCTTCTTCTTCTTTTTTGCATGTGATTACTCTCAGCCTGTCACATCGCCTTGTTTAACTCACAACGTGCTTCTTGGCAGCTGTAGCAAATAAGCAATATTTCTCTTTTCATGTGCAAAGAAGAGACTGTGACAGGATAAGAAGCTTCTCCAATGTAAGTGACAGCCAGAGTATTTTTTTTGAATTAAGATTAGGATGGGCAGAATGAAGCCTTCCTTGGATGAATAAAAGAACTCTTCCCATTAGGATCCAAAAATAAAAATCATGCAGGCTGTTGTATTTCTGGAGAATATAGAAAACCATAGCACATTGGTATAAAACTGATCTAAAATATTTCCATAAAATTTTATCATGTTTCAGCACTTTGCTTTATTGAGGAAAATCCAGCAACACCCCCTGCCCCAAATGCAACCGCCCAAGCTTCTGCATCTTTGGTTACGATTGTAGCACTTGCACTTTTGGAAAACAGGTCATTTATGCGAGTGCTTAAATACATAATTAAGTACATAATTTCAAGGCAATCCTATTTGCAATTGGAAAGCCTGTATTTCTGTGTTAGATAGTCTCTCCTAAAATTCTCATCCTTAATGCTGTCCTTTGGGGCTGTCCACTTGCTTATGTCCATGTGTAGCCCTACTGGTGTTGTCAGGACTCAGCTTAAACCTGAGAGTCCATCCACTAATGCTGGTCCCATTGCAGCTGACTAAATCTATGGGTTTACTTCATGCTGAGGTGGCTGTGGTCCCAGCCGCTAGCATTGTTGGGAGTGTTGTGGCTGCTGTGGGTGACGTACCAGGGGACTGAGACGCAGCTGACCCACCATCCCCTACTAGCATTACCCTGCATCTGCACCTGGCTCCTGGGGGTGGTTCAGGCACTTAGTGAGCAGTGAGTTTTTCATAATATGGCACGGTGTGAGGAATGCGTCATTTGAAGCTGTGCAAAATAATACCACCAAAGTTTCATCAGTTAAATACAGCAACTGACTCTTACGAGCATTTTTGTGCAGCTCTCTAGCTACCCTGAATTCAAACAGGCATCTCTAATGGCTACTCAAGTGCACTGCATCCCCTGGCCCCGGTCCAGTAAAGCACTTAGACATATGCCTATGAGTTCCCTAGCTTGGAAGTAGGCTGTTAGCCCTTGTCAGCACCTGAGTGGCATACAGCGGTGTCAAAAGGCCCCTAGGTGTGGATGCAGACAGGGTCCTGTGTTTGGAGAGGAGTCTCTGGAACCCTCTTTCAGGCGGAACCCTCTTTTAGAACCAGAGGATCCACCTGCACCATGAAGTGAAGCACAGTGCAGAGATGTGGTGCTGTGCTAACTGTATCAGCATGGAGCCTTCCCTGTGTGCTTATCAGGCTGGCTGATAAAACTCTGCTCCACACCATGCGTTACTGTTGCAAAGGGGACTTCTCAAGAAGTCTCAAGACTGCTCATTTCAGATGTTAATACTGAGCTATCTCAATATTGTCCACATGAGATAAACTTGAATTAAACACTAGAAACCGTCCCGGAGATTTGCTGGCAGAAGTTGGTCTTCCTTCAAGATTCTCAGCAGTAAATAGGAAAACCCATTTTCATTCCAGAACCGGAATCAGTATCAATATGCAAGCCTTTCAGGCAGGCTGAAATGATCATTTAAAACGTGAAAACCAAGAGGTCAAGATAATGAAGGTAACTGGACAGTGGACATAATTATGTAAGGAGACCTCTTACTATTTTTAGATAGCCCAAAGCAGAAGTTATTATTTGAAGTGATCATTATTATTTTGAAGTGATCGAAATCCAGTTAGCCTCAGTGCAGAGCATAAGCTGTCCACAGCTGAAAAATAACATGCTGCAGAATTCAGAGCAGGGAGTTGGGCATCACTTAAGCAACAGACCATTTATGGATACTTTTTTCCCCACAGCAGTGTGCAGTGTGAAGATGTTACTCAGAGCACTAATTACAGTAGAATGGAGTATTTATTTCATCTAAAACTATTCCCACTGAGACCAATGGAATGGCAATTAAAAAACAAAACACATTTCCCTTTCACTGCATAACCCAACTTCCTAAATTTATAAGAAAGCTAGTTGGAGCCATCTCTGAAACCTCTTTTGGTGAGGATCATTATGGAAATTGCAATAGTTTCCTTAATACTGTAACATATATTACAGGGAGATAAAGGAACTAATACTTCATCTGTGTGTGATAGGTTTTTATTTCTTTGATGCCAGATGAAAGGAGTCTCTTTGGCAAGGAAATGGTAATCTCTTGTTGTTGCACATATATCCAAATTGGAAATTATGACACTTCTCTCTGCTTTCCCAAAGAAAAAAAACAAAACAAAACCAAAAAAACCCAATTCCGAAGCAATGGCAGACAGCGCCTTGGAGTTTTTTACATGCTGGGTGTCTGATTCTGCTTGTCACAGCAAAAACAGAATCTCTATTTAGCGGTAGGGAAAAACAACCACAAAACCCCCAATTCTTGTCCTCTCTGAAACCCCAGCAAAATTCCAGGAGGGAAGAGACATGAGATCCATTATCTATATTACTAAAAGAAACAGTCAGAAGTCTGGCACACAGACAGTGTGAAATCAGAACAAAACCAAATCTAATCAAACCTTCAGAATAACTGCCCAAGTCCAAAAAAAGCAAAACAACAGATTATGTACAAAATGCAAGGTTATGGGGGAGATCAGTCTGCTCCTTTCTGCATGCTTATTGCCGAGTTGACTCGTGGTATGTTTACAGACTGACTAGGAATGAGTGAATTGAATAATGCATTTGTTGAACAGCATAAATATTTTTGCTGCTCAGCCAGCTGGATGTTAACCAACCTATTAATATTTAGTTGATGAATATTCAGCCATACAGATGCTTTCATTGGTCTAAGTGCTCCAGCTTAAGTGGATAGCTCTTCTCCATGCCCTATTGAGTTCTGAAACATCCAAGAAAAATAAGCATTTAAGGTGACAATGAAAAAGCATCAGTGAGATTGGAAGAACACATTTCAGCGTGTTGCTGGTAGGTGGTGTAATGTGCCAGCTGTCCTCAAGTTTCCAAGATGTGCCAAGTGACCTTAAGGATAGTGATGGACATCTTATTCCTTTCCAGCAATGGCCCAACCAGTGGCTAGTGATGATACTCGAGATCCATGTAGGAAATAGAGATATTAGTATAAAACAACCACAAACAAAGCATCAGCGTAAATGAGGCATGAGAAAATACATTTCAGAGAGACACGAGCACGAGGTATGCGATAAAACATGTGCAAAGGCAAACCTGCTACACCAGGATTGCATGAGCCATAGGTCCTTCCGCTCTTCTTGAGAACGTGAGATTGAATTGAGGAATTCTTTAAACCCATTGTAAGGAGGCATGGTATTATTATAAATACTTGCTATTCATGGTAAAGTGGTACTATCAGTGCTGAATTTGAGAGCCTGTTATTGTACAAAGTGTGTCTGCTGAGTGCAAATGTCCTTGGTCTCAGTGTTTGCCCACTAAATAGAAAAGACAGGAGCAGGGTTGGGAGGAAGGCTTGTAAAACATGAGGAGAATGAACATGTTCATCTGAGCCAAAAATCATGGGCTGAGAGGAGATGTTTCCTCGGCCATAAGCAGGAAATGAAGGGACAAATATTTGTCTTAGGCAGAAACAGGAAGACCATTTTCTGAGGAAAAGACAGTTTCTTCTAGACCAGATGTGGGGTGTTGAACACTGGGGTAGCACACTGCTGTCAGCATGGCTCAGACACAAAAACCTCCATTAAGGACTCCTGAGCTGCATGGTCACCTTCGTGTCAGTATATTAACAGTAGTAACCTGCACTGGAAATCAAGGGGGAGCCTTCCGAGAAATGCCTCCACGTACAACAGCAGAAGGAAAATGAAATAACTGTGTAATTTCTGTGCAGTTCTTCTCTGGGACAGAGCTTTCTCTCACAGCAACCTCTACTTCTGTAATTGCCTTGTTCTGGGGAACTGACTTCAGAATTTGCCACTGTTGATGTTCTGATTTCTCTCCTTTCTTCCTACTTTCTATCTCTCAATTCCTTGCCATTAACATCAGATTTCCAAGTATTTTTGGTGTCATTCCAAATCCACAAGTGCGACAGTATCCTCACCACTTTTATACGCTACGTCCTTCATTTTCTGGCATTTTATGCTTTCCCTTAGCACAGTCCGTCTTTGGGCTACCACCTCCCTGAGCTCTGGGATGGAGAGATGAAACCAGAAGCTGCTGTAACTCCCTTAATCACTGCCGTATTTTATGAGGAGTAGAAAAAGGCACTAGGGGGGGCAACAAAAAGGTTTCCTTTATATGCTTCCTGTCTGTCTTCTGTTTTATGCTCTATACTTCAGGAGAGGAAAGAGGCCAGGACATGGGATGGGTTCTGTCTTAATCCCCCTTCTTTTGATCTCAACTTCTGTTGATGATTCAACTAAAAGCCCAAGACTTTAACTAGAATCCAAGCCTGGACTCTCTGTTTCAAGGGAATCCTGGGTCCACCACATTTCAGTTGACTGTAGCAGTAACCCACTTCCTGTTCACTGGTGTATTTTCTTCTCTCTTCCTTCACAGAGCCTAAATCAAGTTGCAGATTAGGTCGGTCTGCGTCCACATCAGGTGTGCCTCCTCCATCTGTTACTCCGCTCAGGCAAGCCAGTGATCTTCAGCCGAGCCAGGTACCATCGTTAGCCAATCGTGAATGACTTCATGTGCTACAACATGCCAAATGTTTCTCACCTCTGTGTCTGTCATTTGTAACAGTAAATGATTTTTTTGGTTTTTGTCTTTATTTTCTGTGCGTGTGCGTGCATCTGTGTGTGCGCATCTCTCATTGGCAATGAAATTCCACTGGCCACAGCCAGTGGAATTTTCTTTGCTCTTAATTCCTTGTATCCTTTTCTGTCTTCATTCTGTAATATAAATGTAGTAAAACTGTACTGTATGAATTGGCTGGGTTTTTTTTTTTTTCATGTTTTCTGTACTTTTTTACTGTCTTTAAAATTTATCAAACTTTGATAAATTTAGTCTATGTTTTTATGTAAATTTCTTTTAAATGTCTTGTCTAAAGCACTTGCACCAATGTTTGTCAATGACTTGTACATACCTGACTTCTGCCCAGATGTACTTTAATATTTGTGCCAGTCTCACATTTGTTTTGAGCTTAATGCATGATTGTATTACACTATGATTTATCACTGTCCTGAAAACTGCTCTTACAGCAAGTTATTTTGTTTAGTTAAGGCAGCTAGACTCTCTTCAGCTATAGGCCACGTAATGCTTACAGGACTATTAAATAGTCCACTGTAGTAGTTCTATTTATTGTATATTGTTGGGAATCGAAAACCAAATCAAAGGAGGAACATGTCCTTGTATCTTTAACAGAGATACGTGGGTTTTTTTCTTAATCAAAAACAAAAATGCCACATAGACCCTTGAGAAAGAAATGAAAGTGTTTGGGTTTGGCAAATTTCTGCAATAGCGAGAAAATGGAAAGGAAATAAAGACACGGGAAACCTATACTTACCTTTATTTTATATGCTAATACTGATATTGTATCATTTTGCTGCGCAGACCTGTATTATTAGTTTGACAGAACTAACTGCTGAGAGTAGCAATTGAGAGAAGAGGTTTCACTTAAACACAATGTGAATGCCTTCTGTCAAGCTCAAAGCACTCCAGTATTGTATCGCTTGTGTGTACGTGCCTACGCAACACTGTGTATGTGTGTGGGTATATCTATGCACAAAGAAAGGTAAACATATATGTATATATGTGCACATACATATATGTATGCACACACACACAAACACCCTTACTTTAGATGATGAATTTTCAGTTGGCTTTCAGGGAATTGGTCCCAGTAATCCTATTGAATTTCAATGAGATTTGAGTGGAAAACTCCCTGAGGACTGCTTTGCAATAATCACGTATTTAAGTTGTTTGTAGCTTGGTGAGTTGCTTCTAGAAGGTCTTGACCAAAGTAGAGACAAGAAGAGTATGATTGATTTATTCAACCCAGACAGCTAACTACGTGTTGGGAAGGTTCTATTTGGGTAGCCTAGTCCATATAGGTTAAAATCCTTTAACCTGAAAAACTGATGCTATTCTATTACTTCTGAGCCTGGCTGGACACAATATCTAACAGAACCATGCACATTTCTAAAGCCTGTTTTACATAAGAAAATCAAATTCATAATGGAGATTCAAAATGACAGCCCATTTAAATACCATGTCAAGTGTTCCTTCATCTAAGGAAGAAATTAGGGTAATTTTACTTCCAAAGGTTTTGAATGTCCCAGTGTTCATGTAGTATGTGATTTTTGATTAAATGGGTCTTAGAGCAGACAACGATGCTTTGCTGGTTACTCAGTGGCAAAGGCACCTTGGGTGTTTTGAAGGGATTTTAGTTCTCTCAGTTTATATTAAGAACTAAACAATAAGCCTTGAAAGCAGAAGCTGATGTGATAGAAGAGATAATGAGCCTCTTAGAAGCTGCAGCCAGGGTTCACTGAAACTGTGGAGGAAAAATCCACCTCACTTCATACAGAAGAAAGGAACAAGGATGATAAGAGGAATTGTCAAGTGACTGCAGAGAGTGATCTTGTTAATTGAATAATTTATTGGTATGGATGTGGCTTCATGAAAAACAAGAAAAACTACCAAAAGTTTTTTCTCCCAGAAAGTCTTCCCTTCAAGCTGTCAATCTCTTACTGTCCATCTATTAAGTCGTCATTTATTAGGATGGCATCATTTTTTAAAGGTGTGGATTTGACCCTGATTCCAGTGGAATGACGAAAGTCTCATTATCTCCGTGGCAGATACAAACATTACTTTGTGTTCTTTATACACCTATTCTGTCTTAATCTATGACAGGTGGAATGTGTTTGTAAATAGCTGGGTTGTTAGCCCATTCTGAATGGGACAGATCGTGGCATACAGGGTATTTCTCTTCGTGTGCTGTGGCTATTGATTGTATTGATACTGGTTTCCTTAACCACATCCTAATCAGCAGGCAGACTTCCCAAAAGATTAAGAGGACACATCCTGTTATCCATCTCTTTGTGTTGAGGAGATGGGCACAGCTAACATTCATACAGGGATACAAGCTCTGGGAAAGGGCAGATTACTGTTAGTCAGTTTTCTCAAATCTTCATGGACCCCAAACTGATTTTTTTTCAAAATGTTTAACTTGGGGGAAAAAATCAGATTTGCAACTGAGTTCTCAAGAATACAGAATCATTCAAGGAAGTGGTGAGGACACTTAGTGATCAACAATAGGTCTGAGCTAAGGAAACCTAAATTATAATTCCAAACAAATATCGACTAATTTTGTAACTATTGACATTTAACACCCCTATGCCTTATTTTCTTATTTGTTTATTGGTGTAGGAATTTTGAGGATCAACCAGTTAATATTCACAGAACATATTTATGGTGTACTGATGGTAAGCATTATACTGATCACTTATAAATAAAAAGAAAGAGCTTACAAAGAGATGAATTATGCGGCTGGTCTCTGATGGAGAACACTAAAATTCTGTAGTGTAGCAGCAGCAGCCAGAAGGTACCAACAGGCTGAGCCAGATCGAGAGCATGTTGTTCCATACTTAGTTCTGGTAAAGGGTGAGAGCATTTTGAAAGAGCTGGTTGCAGGAATTAACCATGGATGACCTCGTGAATTGACTCAATTTAAACCGAAAGATAAATGTAAGTTTATCTTGGAATTGAAGTTATTGACAGTGTAAGGACAAAGTTTAAGAAATTAAGGGAGTAGCAGAGGAATTCAAGTGGAGAGCTTGGAGCTGTAGTATGGCAGAAGCATGGAATGTGTTTGAGCTTAGGAAGTGGCATATAGCTATATTTCCTAAATAAGTATCTTAATATAAATATCTTAAAGAGAGGAGTGTAAGTAGCAGAGAAGCATTGTAGATATCACGAAACGTAATGCCTTGTAGATATTCTCTGATGTTAGCAGAGAGCTTACAGGGAATGGAAAAATGTTCTAGAAAGTATGTATAATTTATATCTTAGAGATAAGAAATGTGTGAATAAAATTAGAAGTAGTAAAAGTCTATCTGATTTTGGCCTTTATATGGAAATGAAAACAAGTACCAGTCATTTGTAGCCATCTAAGTGGACAGAGAACAGTAAAAGTTAACCACTTCGTGAAGTTTATAAAGTAGAATAAACATGGTCCAAGGATGCCCCAATGAATAACTCATCACATATGTTTCTGGATCCTCTGTGCTGGTGCCTGAGACTTCTGTTGGTGATGTTTTACCCTGCAGTGGTAAATGCTCAGTCATGGTTTAGAGTGGATATTAGGAAAAATTTCTTCACCAAAAGGGTTATCAAGCACTGGAACAGGCTGCCCAGGGAAGTGGTGGAATTGCCATCTCTGGAGGTATTTAAAAGATGGGTAGAGGTGGTGCTGAGGGACATGGTTTAGTGGTGGTTTTGTCAGTATTAGGCTGATGGTTAGGTTGATGATCTTAAAGATCCCTTCCAACCTAGATGACTCTATGATTCTATTCTATGTCAGGACACCCCCATAGCAAAAAAAATCGTTCACTTATGTAAAGTAAGCAGGATTTGGAGTCACAGGTATCGCTATGAACAATGATGTTTCCCTGCATCCTGTCATTCTCCACATCTTCATCTCAGGCTAACAAAGGATTACACTCTATGGGTCGACTCAAAAATCCCTGTCGCATGCAGAATAAGTGTGCACTGAGCATGCCTGTCACAAAAGAAGAAAACATTTCAAGCAACCTGCACTGCGGAAGTCCCTCTGCTGGAGAGCAAAGCATCTTACATTCGTATTTTTAATGTACATAAAATCATCTCTACATCACTGCCAGGTTTCTCCCAAACAGCCTTCTGCACACCAAAAACCCCACTGGTTTCCATTCTAAGAAAAAGGAGACAATGTAACTATTGCTAGATTTTTTGCTGCAAAGGAATTTTGCAAAGTGAAATTCGTTTGCATTAAGATGTAGACAGCTATTGGAAAATCACGTGTATTAAGCTGCATAGCAGCACAACAGTGCATGTTTGTAACGAAGACCCACAATCTGAAGGAAAATACACCCTCTGAAAGCAAAACCCCTGATGGTTACAATATGGTATTTCAGCTTTTCTGCAAAGCAGAGCCTATTTTCAGACAGATTTTCACAGAACTATGTATCTTATCTGTAAACATGCAGCCTCTTTTCATGCTGCCAGTTAGTTACTTGCTTTTCAGCAGGAAGACAGCACTGTCCTTTACTGTTGTCTCCTCGAGGTATGCTACCTTATTTCTGAAGGTTTGCATGCTTCTAAAGGTCTGGTGTCTTCTTGTGGGGAGGACTGGGCAGTGATATCTAGCTGCAATTTAAGCACAGAAAGATTTAAACTTTGTACAGTGATGATCAAAGTAAAATCCAGAAGCCATGCTGAGATTAGAAGGAATAACTCAGAGGAAGGAATGAAGATACATGGACAGCTATGAATTAAGGAGTTTCAACTGGCATTGAAGGAATGAAGGAAAAGCTAGAAAATACGTCAGAATCAACACTGAAATTTTCTGTGGCTTATTTTTTCCAAAAAAAATGCAGCTCAGTTCATTGCTTGCCCGGTAGTTGCCTGAGCCCCCAGCAAGTTGAGACGGCATGTTTCTTCCCCCATAGGACCCCATCACTGAACATGACCCAGAAGGCCCATGTGATGGACAAACTAACCATTACCTTCCAAAACTGAGGAGAGCTTCCACTTATTTTGTGATTTCTCTGAATATAATGTAGCAAAAGGGAAAGGCCTCCCATTCACAGAATGGACTTGACCATGTAATTATCGTTCTGTACCAAATGAATCCATCCGTAGTTTGACTACATATCTTTGACAGGCAAGAATTTTAGATACAAGTTGGCTCCTTAAATTTGTATTTAGGTAGCTAAATAACGAAACAGACTTATATAAAGGACCAAGTGTGCTATTTAGCTGAGATCTACCCTACCTACCTCTGAGATGTCTAAATCAGGCGTATAATATAGGTTCCCCGCATGAAGAGAGACGCCTGCAGAAGGGATTCGCCTATCTAAACCTCAGTGCCTCAGTGACCATGTAGAGCTGCATGTCTGCTATCTTTGATAACCTGGTAATTTATCCTCCTAATTTAACCACCTCTGTCGGTTGTGGAAAGCTGGCTGGGATCATTCCTGGTCTGTCCATGTTAGAGGTTCCTGGACATTTACCACTGAATAGATAACAATCATTAAAATTTCCAGGTAGGTAATAGACATTTATACCTTTTCAGACTTGATCCATGGGTGCTGAGTGTTAGGGAGAAGCTATACGGGTGGTACGTCTGGGTCCAACCTATGGTTAATCATTGAAATGACGTGCTTTTGGCATCTTCCCTGCTGCTGAACTTGGTAGTCAGCCTGGCTAGCAGTGGCCAGGGGAGAGCATAACCCGTGTTGGGATGGCTGTTGGCTTGCTGTCTGACGCCCACTAAGGAAACTGTTCCAAGGAAATGGAAATCCAAGCTTTGTGGATTCCTGAAAGCAACAGACCAGGATTTTTCCAGCAGAGTTTTCTAATGTGTTAACGTAGGTAGAGAAGTAGAAAGCAGAATTTCTACTTTAAATATGCAACTGGAAGGGGTTTTGTCGTCGTATTTATTTACAGTTGGCTTGAGACAGATATAATGCACGCTAGTTTACGTTCAGCAAGAACATAAGAAAATACCCTCTGTATTGTTTGGGTCTGTGCCTGAGCGGTCCCGGGCGAAAATGCACTTTAACAACTGTTCAGAATGAACGATTTGGAATAATCCGAAAGGACTAGCAAAAGCCGTATCTTTCCCAGGGCCGGGAACGGGACGCAGGATGCCCGCCGGGCGGGACCGGGCTGAGGTGGGGACGCGTGCGGGGGACACCCGCGTCTGTCGGCGGCTCGGATGCCCGCGATGCCCCGGGCGGGCGGGTCACAGCCCGCTGCGGGGGGGGCGGGACGCGCCCGGCACCGCCCCGCCCCGCTCGGCGACACCATGGCGCCGCCTGGCGGCCACGCGCCGCCCCGCGCCGGGAGGGGTCCGGCCGTGCGGTCCCCGCGGCGGGGGCGGGGGGGGTCTCGGGTCGCCGTTGGCGTCTCGGGTCGCCGGGAGGCGGCGGCGGGGCTGCAGGGGAGCGGCTGCGCTGGGCCGGAGGGAACGGGGGGGTTTCCCCGGCAGCGAGGGCGCTGCCCCGTCTGCCAGGCTGGCGGGGCTCCTGCTCGGCACAAAAAGCCTGACAAAAGGTGACAAAGCCCTGCCCGGCTTAGGGACAGGTAAAGCCTGTTCAGATCCCGTAGGAACTTCACCCGAATTTTCGGGGAGTTAAATTATTTTAGGAAGACTGGGCTGATGTGTTGGGGTTTTTTCTGTCCCTGCTGGCTGCACTCATAAATGTTGCGTCAATTAGTTGCAAGAACCTTGTGCGGAAATCGTTGTGAGCCATGTTCGTTGCTGGTCCTTGCGTGCCCGCAGAGGGGTGGCTGCACTCTCTCCATGGGTGCCACCACCATGCACAGCCTTGCGCCACAGCAGCTGGCATGAGGGAGGGAGGGAGGGAGCTTGAAACCAGCCTCACCTGTTAAATCCCAAAATCTTCCACACAACAGCTTAAGTAATGTTTTGCTTAAGACTCAATATTTAGGTACTAACCAAAATGCAATTAAAACACGCACGTTTTATTGTGAAACAAATTTTTAGCATTAAAACTGATGCCTTTCCACGTGCATTCTTAGAGCAATACCCTGCAGTTCAAGTGCAGTATGAGCTCATTGTAAGACATCTGCGAAACTTAAGAGAGGTAATTTAGAGTTGAATTTTGACAGGTACTGAGTTCTCTGCAGCAAAGCTGCTCGGTATTTGTCTCATGCCTAAGTGCATGAACAACTCTGTACTGGGTCAGCTACATATCACAAGCCCAACTCTTAATGTCTCTAGCTTTAATTGCGTATACAAAGCATATTAGAGTTTTTGTGTGCCTTGTAAGCATTGTGTTCACCCTGTAATTAATAAATGCAAGAAGGGTAAATTGTTATTATTATGGCTATAATTATTTTTGAAGGCACCTAGACAAAATACTTCCCCAATGAATTGACATTATCATGCTTTAGTTGGCAAATGTGCATCTGAAAGCATATGGGCTCTGTGTTACTCTGTGAGCATAAACAAAGCATCTGTGCTCTTCTATTATTCTCAGCCTGAAGTTGCCATTTTCCCCAGCAACAGTGTACAGGGGTTCAAAGCAGTCAGTAAACGCGCTGCAGTTGTTGGGCATCTTAGCAGGGCCGGGTTCCTGACTGCTGCATTTAATGAATTCTGCTGCTGAAAAATGAGCACCTATGAATCAAGCTCTGCTGCTCCGTATCTGATCGCAGCAGTCTTTTTTTTAACTCCCATTAGGTGAGAGAAATACAGTCATTGCAGGTAGATGGAGAACTCTGTGGACTGAAGTACTCTTTCATCCAGTTTGAATACTAGGGAAATGGTAACAAACCAAAAAAAAAAAGCATGCTAATAAGGGAATTTGTGTCTGCTACATAGCATAAACCCGTGTCATCCCTCAGTACTTCAGATATTTGCTAGATGCCCTGATTGAAGAGTCACGATCTGAAGCTAGACCAAACTCTAGTGATTCTGCTTTTGTGGTTCTAGTAATGCAGAAGGATTTGCAATGAAAGATCCAACTTCTGTTGTACTTGCTTTTTGGGCCAAAGGGGAAAAAAGATCCCCCTGGGCTGCTGGGTAAAGATCTCAGGGGACATACAGTCCCAAATTCCTATTCAAAATGAGTATCTAACTACTGTACTAATTGCTACTCTGGTATGGCTTTCTCTGTTTCTCTTTTTTCCTCTAATTTTCAAAAGTTTTGAAAGTCTATTGTGTATTTTGGATGTAGAATAACAAAACATATGAAACAATTCATGGGATGGTGGCAATCGTTTTCTTCTTCTCCCTGTGTGTAAATGCCAACTGTTCCCCTCCAGCCCATACAATGCCTCTGAGATCTCTGTCTCTGTGCTCCTGGAGCCAAGATTAGGGTTGTTCCTTTTGGATACTTGATCTTTTTCTTCATTCAAAATGTATGTCCACAGTGTGGGAACAGTCCTGTGCCTCTCGCTCTGTAATCAGAGTCCCATGGGAGTTTGGTCTGGACTTTCTATATGCTATTTATTGCTTTGGATGGTAGCTTCTATTTTTGCCTGTGAAGCTGTTCCCTTAAAGGGACTAAATTACTCGTTATGTTTAATCATCACCTTTAATAAGGCTTGGGTTAGTCACTGCGTCCAAAACCTGCCTAATGTTGGCCACTAGGATCTACCACAATAACATTTGTGGTGGTGTCTAAGAGTCATAGGCATAAATAAGGTCCCCGTGTTGGTAGGCAATGTGTGTAGAACAAAGACTGTCCTTACCCTAAGGGTTTGTAAGCTCAGTGTAATAGATGAGAAAGCAAGCAGTTGCAGATGGGAGTAGATGGGTAAGTATGTGACTGTCAGGAATTGCTTAAGCTTTGGTTTATGTGAGACTAGAACGTGCAAAAACTATTTGGAGTGCAATCTGTATTTTCGAAAGTGATTTTAATTAGTTTTATATGCCACTAATATAATGCAATGCATTTGAATGTCTAAAATCAGGTAAATTTTACTAGGAACGTTTTACAAAGGATCTCTCTCTCTCAAAGGGCCCTGTCATGGAGAAGTTCTTCTCCTCCAGTGAAGAACGCTTTAGTGTCTGTGTAGGCGAAAACAAAAGAATGTAGACATAGACTGAATTTTGTGGGTGCTGGTTTTGCATATAGGTGTGAGGAAGAAACTCCTCTGGGTCCTACCTGGGAGGATGGACTGGCATGGAGGAACCCCTGGTGGGGTACAGAGAGAAACCCTGGGCACGAGCACTTCACCGATGGGACATGGGCCAACTTTTAGCTTGAGGTGATGTCTGGATTTGACAGATTTGCAAATCTGGATCATCCAGACCCACAGGATTTTGCCTTCTTGTTCAGGCTGAATGTTCGCAAGAGTCAGGGATGAGTCATTACAGACTGTCGCTGCCTAGAAAGAGGTGCCCGGAGCATGAGCTGTATCCTGAAGTGTCACACAGTCTTCTGGGGACTTTGCACTGATAAAAATCTGCGAGTCTGGATGTCTGACTACACTTTTGTGCCTTTATAAAGTGCAGCAGAGCCCCATGCCCACGAGAGGGAGCAGTTGGATTACTTTACACAGTTGGGTATTGCTTTTTTTTGTCCTGCAAGGACAAGTATCTTGCACACAAGAAAGGCAAAATTCTGCTGTCGTCAGTCCAGCTAAATATGCTGTCAACATTTTGGATGAGAGCAGCAACAAGAATGTTAATGCTTTAGGGAAGGCTCCGCATTGCATTGTGTTGAGTTGCAGCTTGAATCTGGTCTTACGTAATCAGCGCATGGGTCCAGAGCAGTGCAAATTGTTTCTAAATATACAAACTGCAAATAGAGAACGCTTATTAAAAAAAAAGAAAAAGAAAAGAAAATGCAAACCTTGAAGTGGATGGAATTGCCACATCCATCATCCCTCACCTCCAAGGCACGCCTGACTGATTGGCAGGAGAAGCAAATGTGTCAAAGCTGTCTTCTGGTGGCAGCCAGCCCTGCTGTTGCTGTCCCAACATCTTTTCTTCAGCATTCAGCTGGGCTGGCCATGCAGCAGAAGCGGGTCACAGCATTGCTGGGTCCTATTTTGCCAGGATTTAAGAGCATGAGAGAGTGCATACTTGACAGTCCTCACACCACCAAAGTGGCCTCTGATTCATGGCGTGGGGGAAGCCGGGCAGGCAGAGGTGGATCCGAGCACACCCTGTCGTCATGGTAGGTCCCAAGGCCCAAGCATGGCTTTGGTGGCTCTCCTTCTCCATACCACTCAGCAGCATGGGTTTGGGGCACAAAAAAGACGTGTCGGGGGGAAGCAGCGATGGGTGAAAGCAGTTCAGCTCTAGGAGAAGTAATGCCACAGAACGAGGATATCAGAGATGGGAACGGGACGACAGTCTCTGAGCTCCAGACGCAGAGTCTGTCGTCATACCTGTCTCACCCTCGAGTGCTGGCTTGGTTGCCCCTATTCCAGCTGTGGTGGAAGAGAGTGGGAGGAAGAGTACTCTATTCCCTTACTCCGATCTCTTCGTATTCTTGCATGGGCTTTGTAAGCTTGCCAGCAGAGTACAGAAAGAGTCTTGTTCCCTCACAGAATTTGTTGAAACTTTTCAAATACAACAATATTCTGTCAAAGAATGAAATACAGCATTTATGAGGGTTCTCACTTCCCGCTCAACATTTTTTTACTGTTTTTACCTAGTTGTTTCTCAGACTGGGAGTTACAATTTCTTTAAAAGGCATAGGACAGACACGAGAAGATCTCATCTGCCTGGTCTGTGGTTTCAGGGGGTTGTTACGTTGTGCCTGTTTTCGCTAGAGTTGGGACCGCGTGTTTCAGTGCTTTGAAAAATAGTCTTAGCTCAACAGGGAAGTGTGTGGGGACAGATGTCGCAGTTGATGGAGGACAATGTCGGTCGTTGTTCCTTGGAAGGTGAGCTACTCTTCAGAGGCCCTGGAAGTTGGTGAGAACTGCCCTGCAAAGAGGGCTCGGACATGGGGGCAAGAGCTAAGCATGCCCTTTGCACCCAGACCTTTCATTTGAGAGTCAGACTTGTACACGGGTATATAGAATTTAATATGACATATATGGAAACTAATAACTAATATTTACAGTAAAAGACTTATGCAGGTTGGTGAGATGGGGAGATACACGCCTTGAAAGTCTTACGGTCTCATTGAACAGATGTTCCGAAGTTACTACCCCTTGCAACTTATAAAACACTGAATCAGTGAGTCCACTCTCCTGTCTGCCTACAACAAGAAACCATAAATTATTTGGAAGTCCTTCTCATTTTTAGCTGCTCTTACAGCGTTGAACATGGTTCTACTAAAAATAGGTATCAACTTAAAGTAATACTAAACAAATATAATTTCTGTGAAATAATTTCATTCCAAACATCAGTAAGTTGCCTATAAAGGAATTTCATTTGGTAGCATTCCTTCCTCTTCAGGGAATCTCTCTTTAAGGCGTTTCTCATAAATTTACTTATTCTCTTCCAAAACTTGTAAATTCGCTTCTAAAACTTGTTCTGAGACTTTTGTGTGCAAACAATTAGTTTAGTCACATTAAGAAGGATGCAGTACCAGAACAATAGCAATTGCTAAGTTTATTTCAAACGGTCTTGCAACCACTATTGAAGACATTGTGCCTTGGTTAAAAAAATATTTAAAAAAAAAAAAGCCAGAAGCATGCTATTTCCTTTTTTTTTTTTTCCCTTTTCTGTGTGTATTTATGTTCAACTCAGGGCAAGAATTTTATAATATTCTTAAAGGAAAAAAACAGAAATAAAAATGGCATGAATTCATGAAAGCATGGGTTTATATATAGGCGTTTTCTGTAAATGAACCAAACATTCTGTATTCTAGGTAGAACAACGTTATTTGTCTGCTCATACACATTTCAGTTACCTCCATGCGCTCCCACTTGTCTTCCCTTTTTTGTATATGAACTGAACGTATTGTACCATGTTTCTGTTCGAACTGTGTGTGTCTGATGCATAAAACACGACCCGGAACAGCGAGGTTTTCCCCACCATCTGCATTAAGTCACAACCCATTCGAGCTTTGTTCTCATGGTTGTCACCATTTCACCAGAATCTTTCGGTGTTTGTATAGCCTTATACAGTATATTGCACTTACTGTACCTGTATAGTATCTTGTCTGTATACTGTATGCACATAAATATGTATATTCACTCATGTATGTATGTATAGTATGTTTCTATATCTCTGTATATGTATGTGTGTTTGTTCATAGTCTTTCACTAGAAATGTGTGGCTATTCATATACATTATGTGTATGCCGGTTATAAAAAGGTATGAACGCCAGCACCCACTTTTGATAACCTACTTTTATTCTCATTTTGTCTTGTTAAACAATGAAAATAAAGATGTCATGTATTTTAAATGAGAACTTTAAAAGATTATTATTTTTACTAATTTTCAGGTTTCCCGTTCTTCAGAAATACTATACGAACACATCCAAAATTGCAAAGATATTTGTGTTTCTCCTGACAGTTTTCTGTGGTTGAAAAATGTTTGGTAACAGCCCACACTGTGTAGTTCTGGTTCTCTGTATCTTACGCTGGTCAAGTGCTCCTAGATTTTGAAACGCCCTTAACCAGCTGGGCTCTCCTGCTGCAAATCCCAACTCTATTCACATGAGGGACTTGCCATAAATCTAGGGGGCGACCCACCTCGCACGTATAAATATGGATGTATAAGGGCCTTAGGCTGGAAAGAAAAGTGCCTCTAGTGCAGGCGAGCCTTAGGAAGGGGTGAAATTATCGTACTTTATGTGTCAATTTTATGGGAACATTACAGACGCTGTTTGTCAGACCTCTTATGGTTTGCAGTCCACAGTAACGTATAATTGCCAATTGATTAGGCATTTATTAAAACAGCTAATAATAATTTATTAGCCTTTTGTAAAATTATTCTTAATCACTACATAACCGTACATAGGCTCAATTAACTGCCCTTGAGGCAGCAAAGCACTGGCTTTTCTTACACAGCAAAATATCCCTGAAAATCAAGGGGACAACTGATATGTGTTTTCCAGTTTGAACAGGTCTTTCAAGTTCTTCACTGAACTGGACCTTCAGTGATAATTATTTGTGTTTCTTTGAGACTTAGGAGTGATAAATTTGCTTCCTTTGTGGTGAATTTTATCATTGTATTTGCTTGTCCAGCCAGAACAGTCTCGGTGTGTAGTAACGTACTGCAGCAGAGTGGCAGCAGCTACTCAGAAAAATCTCAGAAGACAGATCTTTATGCAGGAAATACTGAGGAACTCACAGGCTGGTGGAGCCACTGCTAGGAAGAGCCTTCACCCCAGCTAAAATCGCATAACAGAAAATCCTTTTCATTTTTTAATTTAAAGTTACAGAGTTAAATTCTGACCTCACTCACGTCAACAGCAAATTCCCATTTCACTCATAAGCTATAAGTGGAATATCCAGGGAATGCTTTTTTCTCCACAAAAAATAGGATGGGGAAAGGACACATTCCACTAACGGAGCTCAGCGTTTATGGGCCAGCATCCTGATCTTAAGTCTTTTCAACTCAGTGGCAATTAGAGGACTCTTGGGTTGGGTTGGCGCATCTCTTTTTGTACAGTCTGGGAAAGCACGTTAGCTATCTGGGATTGTATAATTCACAACAGAAAAGAATAAAAATGAGAAAAGACAATAGCAATATACATTTTTAAAATTAATATTGGTCAGGTCAAGGCTCTTGCTTGATTTCTGCACCAAACTTCAAAGCACAGACAATAGTCAGAGAAAAGCGACACTTTTTTGCTGGTTGACAATTTGTTTGCTTATGTTACAGGTGATATGTGTGTATAAGTTACTGTGAAGCTGAACGTTTTGTTTGCCATGCGCTGCCATTAGCCATTCCTTTTAAGATGGCTATTTACATTTCTTCCCTGCTCTGGAGATCTGGACTTGGATTCACCCCAGGCTGCTGTTGTAGGCTGAGTCGAGTTTGCCTGGTCACTGCACGTGCGGGAGCCTGCGAGCAAAGCCCTCGTTCAGCAGACTAGAGCTGCTGGTTTAGTGTGTTTCAGTCTTCTCAGTGAGTTAATGCTGAATCATCATCCAGTGCCGTCCCTTTGGAGGTTTCCCTTTAACCAGAAAATCAGAAACAAGGCACAGGGAACCGCTGCACACAGTGAATCCCATTTTCTAAAGCGTGCAGATGCCAGTCTCAGTTTCTTGCCTGTATCTCAGCTATTCTGCACGTCAGGAAATCACGTCTGTATTGGATTTGGGTACTATATTGGTTACCAATTCCTGATACAAATGAAATTGCATGATGTTGCTGTGAGGGTAGAGCAGATGTGGTATCCCATACTAGGGTGGGCTCTTACATGTTTGGATTCTTTATAAACTCTCAGTACACTTTATAACTCCAGTAACTGTTCATTAACTACACTTTGAATTGGAGGTAGAAACCAATCATAAATAGATATCTCTGTCCTTTAATCATGTTTTTATACATCTTTCAGAAGGGAGATGTGACCACGTACAAGAATATGATTATCTCTGTATGTTGTGTTGTTTTCAGTCATGCTTTCCTAAACCTTTTTTCCCCTCACATAATCAGTACAATACTTGAGAAATGGCATTAATCTAAGAAAATGGTCAGTGACTCAATTTTGCCATCAAAAAAGGAGAAATGTAAGAGCACATTTCAAAATTTCTCATCTGTAAACTTCACAGTCTGTAGCTGAGATATTTGTGTATTTAGATCACCTGATACAACGGAAGAGGAATTGAAGGCACCAGTCCTTTCACAATGCTGAGGCGTTCTCCCGTCATATATTATTTTTTATTTATTTATTTATTTTTTATTCTAAAATTATTCTTGTGAATAAGCTCTGCTGCCTTCAGCTCCCTCTCACATGAGAGCTTTCGCAGTTCACCAGGGTTGGGTCTGGAGGAGGAAAGGATCTTGCCCGCCAGCGGCTCACACTGCTCCATGCCACCTCTTAGTGCAAAGAGGGACAGGCTGTTCAACTCAGTGTGAGATTTAGAATCTGGCAGCTTTTCAAAACTGCTGTGATTTAGAGTAAGAAAGACTAATTCCAGGTGTGTTGTGCTGTGGATGTGGTTACTCGGTCATAGGCAGGGACAGCTCTAGTGACCATTGGGGTCACTGCCTCAAACTGTCCTGCTGTTTTAAGGATTGTTCATGAACTTTTAAGGCCAACATGCAACGGAGCAGCAACCTCCAGCAAGAGGAAGAGGTGGGGAGGCAGAGTCAGTAATCTCGCAAGGAAATCTAGGACATTGGAGTGTCCTCTCTAATGCAGTTAGCAGGAGATCTCTGTATCGCGGAACTCTAGTGAAGTATTCTGTCCTTTGTCCCTCCTGTGACTGACCTAATACAATATCGAATTTTCCTTTCTATTTTACAGTGAACGGCAGGATGTGTCATGGTGGGTTGCTTGAGTTCTGCATTTATTGCTTAGCAAAGGCGTAGATTAAGCTTTGATTTTTTCATGAGTGATTTCAATAGGAATGCACCTTGTGATGATCCACTGCATAAATGAGGTGCATGAGACAACTTTACACAATATCCCTAATATGAGTTACTTTATAGGCTCTTATTTTAAACACAGTAGTGTTTACAGGATATGTTAACTAACAGTAGATCAAGCAGTACATTTCAGATAGCTGTTTGGTGTTAAAAAAAGAAAGCGCGGATGAGAAGAATACATGTTTCCAAATAAGATAATAATGCAAGGTCAGGAAGATCTATAGCTAGACTGATTGCCAGTATAAAAATGGAAAGCAGGACAGTGAATTTATCATTTAAAGTTTGCTTTATTGATAGCCTCAGCAATAATCCAAGGGTTACTGGAAAACTCGAGGCACAGGAGTATGTGCGCTGCTGGTTTGGTATAAAGTAGCTGTGACATTTAGTAATTGCAAGCAATGAATCATGAAACTGGAGGTCTGGAATCAGAGGGGCTGAAGGTTTACTATCAATTTGCTAATTTAATTTTAGGATAAGTGTTAATTGTTCATAATCTTGAATTCCTGGAGTTCCAAAGATTCTTGTCAGCTGCTTTTAAGTGGTGGCCATAGGGTGCAAGACAATGTAATAAGTCTTGTAGTGAGTCCCGTATTTGAAAAAAGGTGTCCAGAGTTTTCTTACAATAGTGCCTTATATAATTGCATTAAGTGGTAGAACAGTTTTTACAGGGTTTGGTTTTTTTTTTTATGTAGTAGTATCATTTGTGAGAAAACCTGTTTCCAGAAGTTTAGAAATTTCAAATAATGGAAATAAAAACATTGAACACAGGAATTTCTCTGTTACAGTAGCCCTAAAATGTGATGCATGTGCAGTTTTATAGCTTGAAATAGCAGGTGTCAGTGAATTCTTTTAATGTTAAATATATAGTGTAAAATTACAAAGTGCTCCTTCCCACCCAACTATTTTGTCAAAATTAAGGCCGGGGGAATCCTTTCCCAAGTGCTTACAGGGCAAATAGGTTACTTGTGTCTCTTTAAAAAAGAAGAATTTGTGAAAGGCCGGAAAGGGTAGTTTGTGTAGCACTTAGCACCTTGCGTGTGCTTGTGCTTGTGATGTGAGTATGTGAATGCACAGGGATCATTTTAACGTGGCTGCTGGCATCGTAGGACACCTTCTAGAAAACACCTCAGACACTCCCATCGGAGAATTTGCAGTTACGTTCCCCAGCGTCCCCGGGGAGCGTTACCATGCACTGCGAACTGCATGGAGCGCGTCTGCTGTCACCGCTCACCTTGCACATCCTGCGTGTTCCTGAACATACTGTTACTTTTAATCACCTTTGTATGAATAACCAGTTGTTGTTTTGAATTTAACAGTAACAGGAGAACGGGTTAGCGTACAGAGCTATATGAACAACTAACTGTCCTGGGCCAAATTACACTGTCTTTCGTGTCAATACTATTCCAGAGTACCTCTGTCAGAGCGAACGAAGTGACTGCAGGTTTAGCCTGTAGTTTTACCCTCACTTACCAACTTTTGCAGCCATTGGAAGTAACGACATTCAACTGCAGTGCAATGGTTATAGCTAACAGTTAGCAAAAGAAATCTTGTCCAGCGTAGTTTTCCAAGTGCTCTTCAGATGGCTTTTTAAATCGTTTGAGGTTTTTTTTACTATTTGTTTGAACAAACTGTAGTCAAATTCTTGGACCCATGAAGTCAGCCGGTACATTCCTGTTGGCTTCAAATGGGTGAGGATCTCGCTGCTCAGATTTTCTGAAACCTGATTCTGGCTGAACTCCTGCCTTGGACAACTCCCCTTTTGCGAGCGCGTGCTGAGGACCTCCACGTATCAGATAACAGATCATGAAGTAACTGTTGCTACTTAACATAGCCCTCCGCCACTTGCACCCGTGGCACACGACTGCCTTCTAAGAGTGGGATTTTACACCCTCCCGAGTGGAAATACCTTACTTGGCCAGATGGCTGGGACCCATCTGTACCAGAGAAAGTGCCGTCAAGAGTTTTCAGTGGGAAAGAGAGTTTGGAAACTCCTGTCTGAGAACAGGGAAGAGGGAGGGAGTACCTTTTCCTCCCAGAGGATGGTAAGTGGCTTTCAGAAAGCCTTTCTTCTTCACTTACACTTACCGTAGCCTGCCAAAACAAAGCAGCGTGTTTGGCTCTGCTGAATGGTGTGTAGCACTGCTCACAGATTGCAGTGGCGGAGATCACTTTGTTTACAGATCCAGGAGACATTTCTAATAATCTCCTCCAAATGTTGCTGTTATTTTTTATTTCATTGTATTTTGCGTTGGTTTAAGGTCACTTTGTTGCAGCCTCACGTCCGCTGTTGGGCTTTCATTTTATCTGTGATATGCAGTTGTCACAAAGAAAAGGGTATTTGTACATGACATCCATGACCACATACGTGTGATGTCGTTTTCCCCATCCTTCCTGTTAATGAGTACTCAACCCCTCTGCCCTTCCAGCAGGAGAGGGAGACACTCACAAGGGCCAGAAGAGAACAGCCTCTTCCTCAGCCCCGTAGCCTCTGCCATTTCGGCACAGTAAGTGGGAACCTAGGAAAAAATTACTGAAGCACTGTTGAGTCATGGGGCTCTCTAATTGCCCAGAGCTTCTGATTTCACTTCAAACAAGCCAGCAGCATTAAAAACAGGCAAACCAAGCACTTACCAGCCAAGATGTCATGAGGAGAAGCAGCTGAATGGGACATAGTGTTGTCTAAAGCCCTCGTGTAAACTATAGTGGAAAATATTTTTTTAGGTCATTAGAAGTTCATACAACACCAAAAAAAGCCTCACTCCTAGAAGTGTCCAGAGCATGAAATATCAGGTGGTCAATTAAAATGTTAGAAAAGCTTCCTCAAAAAATGAATGAAAATTGGCAGCATTTTCTAACTCTGTCACTCATAATAGAGCTGCCTACGATATTTCAAGTATTTTTCTCCCCCATGGCATTTTTAGCAGCACATACTCTCACAGGCACTTGTATGAAAAATTATAGTGCACCTTTCAATGATAAGTTTCCTGAAGCACCTCTCAGCACCAGGAATCAGCGCGACTTTAACCTCCCTGCACTTCACGCCTGTGGCCTGACTTGGGCGGCAGGAGCGCAGGGTGCCTGCCTGCCCCGTGCGCGGGGCTCACGTTTACTGTTACATGGGGCTCAGTTCAAGACAAGAGGATATGAGTTGCCATATTTTTTTCAGTAGCATACATGTGTGCAGTAGCTTACACAGACCTGCTTGTGCACCATACTGTACTGATGTACTTCACCTGGTGCTCCTTGTGGTCAAAGTCCAGTTCCTGAAGGGCCAGAAGGTCATGTCTCATATTTTGAATAGTCACCAACAAAAAGATAAAAGATGTTTGCTCTACCTAGTGACCACAGCTAGCAAGTGTGAAAAGTTGTATCCACCAATAGCTGCTTAAGTGTATTATTGGAGAATATTTTCTCTATCTTTTTTTCCGTCTGTAACTATTATTCTCTTTGCAAAACCAAACGATCCTGCTTAGTTAAGAACAAGGGAAGAACTACGTTCATTTACATTTCTTTTTCTTGCTTAAACATCCATATTTTGAGCACTTTTGTGAATCTGCTGGTGCAGGCTGCCACAGCGTGGGCCAGAGCCGTGCTGGCATCGTTCTGCAGGCAGCGGTGGGGGTGCCCGGGGCTGGGGCAGAGCCCGTGCCAGGGCAATAGAAAACAGAAATAGTCTGCTGTGACACCAGGGAGTTCCTGGCAGCATGAGTCATTGTCTCTTCCCCAAAGCCTGTTTTGAGTTTTCTCTGGGATTATGAGCTTTTCTCGGTAAATTCTGATGTGGCAGAGAGCTGTAGAGTGCGCTGACCTCTGGCTCCAGGTCCTGGCCTCTAAGAGAGCTTGCACTGTAGATGTTCGCCTGTCAAACCTTTGCTCCAAGACACTCTGTGATCTAGCTCAGGGCAATCTAATTTAAGCAATACATACATTTGTAAACCATTGGGACTGCTACTTATCTTTCTGGAATAATTCAACATTTCAGTCCCATGAAGAAATGAAGACCGGCGCACTGCTAATGGAGGCACCAGCACAAAAAAATATACCAGTTGCACTTTGCAGAGAAGGGAACTAGTGTGTCTAGTTTGTCTCTCATGTCTTCATAAAGCATTAAAACACTCACCAGAAGTGATCTTCTTTTAGTTAGAATGGTTTTCTTAGACAAAACGTTTTGCATTTTTTTGAGGAGGTGTAAAGTTGTCGTTTTTTCTTAGTCAAAAGATGGTTTTATAATATTACTTCTTGTTCTCTGTCACCGCCAACTTAGAATCTGACAGTATGTAACAGATCTTAGTAAAATGCACTTCCAACCTTTTGGGAAGGGCAGATAGTAAAAGTAAGATGATGTTGCAGTTTAGCCCCAGTCCACAGCTGGTCCACACAGTCCCTCGCTCACTCCCCCGAGTTGTGATGGGGGAGAGAATCGGAAGAGTAAAAGTGAGAAAACTCGTGGGTTGAGATAAAGACAATTTTATAGGTAGAGCAAAAGCCGTGCACACAAGCAAAGCAAAACAAGGAATTCGTTCACCGTTTCCCATCAGCAGGCAGGTGCTCAGCCATCTCCAAGACAGCAGGGCTCCATCACACGTAATGGTGACTTGGGAAGACAAAATGCCGTAACTCCGAACGCCCCTCCTTCCGTCTTCTTCCCACAGCTTTATATGCTGACCGTGACATTGTATGGTATGGAATATCTCTTTGGTCAGTTGGGGTCAGCTGTTCAGCTGTGTCTTCTCCGAACTTCTTCTGCACCCCCAGCCTACTCACTGGAGGGGAGGTGTGAGGCGGAAAAGGCCTTGAATGCTTAGCAACAATCAAAAACATCAGTGTTTTAACAACACTATTCTCATCCCAAATCATTCTGCTAATAAGAAAGTCAACTCTCCCAGCTGAAACCATGAAAGATGGCAACATAGACTCATTTCTCCTAAGGCCTTCCAGAAAGTTGGTGATTAAGAAGTATAGAAGGATTAAGTTTTGCATAGTGGAAGAAGTTTCTTTCATTTTGTTTATGATGTTCAAGTTTAGAGCAAGCATTTGCTTTGAAGAAGATTTTTGAGGAAAACTAGAAAATAATGAATAATTGAAGGGTTAGTGTGTTTACCAGGAACTCAAGAGACATCCTTGTTTACACTTGCACTTAGGTGAGAGAACTTATCCAGCCACTCTAGGCTCCTGTACTGTTCCTACAGCTTTTACTGCCTGCATAGGAGCTAGGATTTGAGCCTACCTCCATCTCCTCCTAGGTCAATGTTCAATCTTCTAGGCTTTTGGCTGGTGTTTTCCTTCATTCTCTTGCTCTGCTTGATTTTGAACAAAAATTGTATCTTAGACCCTGGATAATTTAATGAGTGAAAATTACAGCACAACAAAAATTGATGTACAATCAGCATATTTCATCATTCAAAAGAGATTACATGACACAGTACATGATACATAGCCTGGAGTCTCCAGGAGATGCCTCCTTAAAATCCTAACATTAGCTGATGGCTCTTTCTTCCCTTTTCAGTAAGAACAGGCTTTGGGATGAGACTCTTTGGTCAAAACCAACATTGCTTCTACTGTGCTGTGTCTTGTTGGCCATTACCTCCAGCGCTGACGGGTTTTGTGCCGGTCTGCCTACATCCACATCTGCAGCCAAGCTCTGACATGCTGCAGTATGTGTACCATTCCTCACGTGCTATGGGATCTTTCAGAAGCAGGAAAGCCATATAGCTGTATAATATTATGAATGCTCTACTTCTTTCCATACATTAAATTGTAATATCATTAATTTTTGTCCCTCTCACACTGAACAAATCCTTTGTTTTGATCTATCAGGGATATTAACAGCCTGGTGCGTGACCAGAGGAGCAGGCTGAAGCCAGAAGGGAGGGAGGATATGAAAAAAATTAGTACTGGAACTAAGTGTGAGCTCCATCAGTTCCATCACAGGAAGGATTAGGCCTAAGTCTGCAGAGTTAAACACCTCAGTAGCCCTGCTGAAGTCATCAAGGGTTACTGCTGTGATTAAACAGCTGGGTTGAGTGCTGTCTTGTGAGATTTAGCGCCTGTAATTTGTCTAGGACACACTGAAAATTTAGTTAACACTCTTTGGGATCTTGTATTAGCAACATGGTTATTGTCATATCAGTAGTTCATTGATCTACAAACAAGTGATTTCCTCTTAGGTCTGTCTTACAGCTTCAAGAGGCATGCACCCTTGTTCAGTACATTTTTATTTTGTTGCACGTTAGCACTAGAACTGGGCAAAAATATCAAATAAAACCCTTTAACATTTGTTCTCACTCCTAAGTTTTTTTTCCCAAGTCTTTCAACATCATATGTGTTCACTTAGTCTATTTTAGCAAATGACTTTGCACATACCAGTTCTGCACATTCATGCTGCACATACCATTATCTGAATGCAGTTACAGGAGAGGAATGTACCATGTGGACGGTACATCTAAGAGGATGGTGGTGTGAAGGACTTAGCCATCAAAAAAAAAAAAATCACAAGTAGTCTTGAAAATCTGTGTCTGGGAAAGTGGAAAAATTTGAATTCTTCATAATAAATGATTCACTAACTGCACCACAACATGGTGGCCAGTATAAACCAGGATTTTGGAGCTGCCTACACTCAAGTTTATTTTAGGTGCTGTTTTGCAGGGGGTGGCAGAGTGTCTGTGTAACTGATACTTTCTGCAACACCATTTCTATCTTTGGGAAGTCACAACTGGTATTTTAGATCTTAGCATGTCAAAATCCTGCTTGGGTCCCCTTGAATCCCGTGAAGGAGATTAGCTACCAGAAGACACTGTGTTGGCAACGGCCCTGCGTATAGTACAGTGGTGAGTGGGGGGGTGATGTGGATGTAACACCCTCCCGGTGACTCGTACGTGCTGTGGATGGTGGTTGTGATGCGTGGTGACTGGAGCACACAGCATACCGTAAGGATTTGGTATTGGCACGTGCTCTGTTTACTTACACGATGGGTTATAAAAGACAAGGTATTTCCCAATGCCTTGAAGAGGAAACCTGCACTCAAGCACCATTGTTGTCAAATCCAGCCCCAAAGCTGGTGTGCAGCTGTGTGTTGTGAATATTTTGTTTAATGAATTGTGTGCAGACTGTGTGCCTGTCCCGCCCCACGTAGGAGGACCCAGCCAAAACGAAGACACTGCTGCGTAAGTACTGACCCGTCACCGACGAGTAAAGTGGCAGGAAACCTGCCTCAGGTAGAACCTCAACCAAAGACCTGTGAAGTCGAGCCAGGGGGCGGGGAGGAGTGTCTCCGGTTCAGTCGGTGAGTTTTGGACCAGGCCCGGACACCCAAAGAGGGAAAGTCTCACAGCCCTGGAGGATGACATGCCTCGTACCTGCCTGCACCATAGTAAATGAAAAATAAGTATTTGGTTAGGAAGAGCAGGCCCAGTAGGCTTCCAGAAGATTTTAAGCTCAGCCATTCAGGAGGACACACTGCAGATACATTACCTGTGTAATTCTAAATTCATAAGAATATTCAAGAACAAAATTCATATTGTGGTTTAAACTTGTTCTACTCAAAGTACTATCTCATGTATAAGGTAAGCGTGGTTTTGTTTCAGTGTAAAGAAAGGTAATTCAATCTGAAATTCTTTTATCCTGTGTCACCCCTTTTTTATGCAGATATTTGAAAAAATACAAATATTTCTGTATTCTGTTTATTTTTCTGTTTGAGTACATAGTTTATTATTATTTTTTCTGTTAGGCTTGCCCATGTTTATTTCTTTTTCTTTGTTTCCTGCGATTAATCTGAACATTTTCTCTATCTATTTTTCAATAAATGCTAACTGCACTTCAAGCTGACCACAAAAACTACCAAGATCAATGGAAGTTTCTATACCGGCGTCTAAGACAAGTACCTAGTTCTAGGAACCTGGTATATGCCCATGCTTGGCCTTCTAAGATTTATGAATGAAAGGCACATGCATTATTAAATGTACTCAAGTACGCTTAATAATAAACATACATTTCCTTCACGAATCATAAAATTCTGCCAAAGTATTACCTCACATGTGCATTTTCATAACAAGACCAGAGATGTACTTGGACAGCCACTGTGAACGTATGGCCTGTGTTTACTTACACACAAATCCTTAATTTATGAATAATGTGGAAAATAAATGTTGGGACACTCAAGACATCACTTCAAATTTGCAAACGAAGTGTTGAGAGGAAGTTTCCGATTTGCAGGTATACAGCGTGTCATCCAAATACAGTGAGCCCTTTCAGGATAGTTTAGTATTAGCGATTTCGGTTCCAATCTAAAGCCTTTGAAGACACACACGTTTTCAATCAAGCGAGCACCCCACTGAACTCAAATAAAGCCACATTCTCAGGCTTCAGAGGGGCTGTGACGTGTACTTACAGCTAAACATATGCTAACCTCCTTTTTTGGATTAGGAGCATGTTTTCAAATATACTACATGCATGAAAACATGGAGTTCCTAAACCCTTGGTGCCTTCCAGTTAATGAAATATCATCACAGAATAGGATAGGTTAATCCATCTAATTTGCATGGAGTTCATTAAATCATTTTTAAAAAATTAAACACAGGGTTATATTTAGCTTGATACTCAGAAGTGTTAACACCATGCTTTTAATGTGACAGATTGGAATTGGAAAGCAATATAAAACATGAATTTCAGGGTATAGAATTTTTTATTTCCACAACTTAAAGACGTTGTTAAGATCCATGTGACTTTTTAAGATCTATTCCATCATTTAAAATCCAACCAGTGCTAGTTTGCCGAAAACATTGATCTTTATTAGCTTTCAGTGCTCTGAAGAAGTTAAAAAGGGGACCATTTATTACCCTTTTTTTTCTTAAAGTAGTAGTTAGAAGTAAAGGCTTTGTTTCTGTTATTGGCGTAGAGATTTTTTGTTCATCAAACAAATTAGAGTGTTTCAAATAAGAGTAATGTTAACCTTGCAAAGAAACAACATATTCAAACTATGACCAAATAGTTATTTGTATGCTTTTTTTCTTCTTTTCTTTTTCCTTCTTTTCTTTCTCCCCCACCCCCGCAATAGGTGACGTGTATGCAGTGGTTGCAAGGGGACCATACAATGCTGGATATGATTGAGAAAAAACGCTGCCTCTGCAAAGAAATAAAAGCTCGACAGAAATCAGAAAAAGGACTCTGCAAACAGGACAGCATGCCTATTTTGCCAAGTTGGAAAAAGAATACCGGAACCAAGAAATACAGCCCTCCTCCTTATTCCAAACAACAAACTGTTTTCTGGGACACTGCAATTTGACAGGCGTGTGGAGGATGCCCTCTCCACTCTGTTGCACCGCGCACAGGTAGCCTGCTTTCTTAATAAGGCAAAGGCTCTAACCTAAGACTTACCTGCAGGTGGTGAACTTCCTAGGAAAAAACCACACGGATACAGTGCTCACCTGTCAATCAAGAGAGAGAGATTTAAGTTTCCGACTGGATTAAGGCATACATATTTATCCAGGATTTTTTTGGATCCAGAAGATATCAAAATGTAAATATTTCACCACTATATTGAAAACACCCAAGCTAATACACTGTTTAAATATATATATATAAAAATTCAAAAATTTATGAAGAATTTTACTATATAATGTTACTGTTATACTGTTTTATTACCTATTTTCTATGTGGTATTCTAATGTTTCCTCCCACCCCCCCGTCGCCACCATTTTATTTCTCTTACCTGCCTAGATTTGGCCTCTGTAGAAAAGCATGTGGTTGTACGTTTTGTTGAACGGGACAATGTACAAAACGACGCGGTGCTGGGGCTGTAGAAGTTACCTAGAGTCGTACTCATTAGATGTCCTTAGCTTTGGGGGGAGGGCTGGACAAAGGAGAGAGTTTTGGTGGGAAACAGCAAAACTGCAAGCAATGCAAATAAAAGTGCTTAATGTGGATGCCCAAGTTGCATTTAAAATATGAATTGTTCTGCACCAGTTTTCCCATAAAGTCAAGCAGATAAATTGCCCCTGGTTGTATATGAATCAGTTACTAAAACTATTTGGCCAAGAAACTAGATTTTCTGCAGAAAAGCCTGCAACGGAAACTCTTCCTTCATTATATTCAGCTGACTAGCAGAGACCATGGTTCACTGTGACTAAGCATCGTACAGCCCGTGGCGGAGAGACCCAGGCGCTCAGCAGGTTGAGGCAGTGGCGATGCAGCCACGGCTCCTGTCACCATTTGTCTTTGGTCCAGAAAATAAAGGCGACAAAATCTGTTTACATGTTTATTATTTTTAAATTCAGCAACACATCCTTACTTTATGCCGTGTCAGATTTCCTTGTGTTATTTATAAAGGCTGGAATTCAGGCCCCTTGAAAGCCAGTCGGGAAATCCCTCTTGATTTCATGGGGTTTTGAAGCAGAGGCCAACGTAATACGTTCTCCCGGGTACACCGTTTCTTCTTCCTGGCTGCTTCTGTAATTGGCTTGCAATCCTGTATTATATTACACCCATTTTAACAGAATATTATGTCATGACCAAAGAATTATGACCTCCTGGTTTTAACGGGAGAAAGAGATGGCTTATGCTGATTATGAGGGTGAAATCCGTGCGGTGAAATATCTTCCAAAAGGGTCTGTTGAGAACGAGGGAAACTTGTACTGCTGTGAGGTAGGGGAGAAAAGATCTATGGCATATATTTTGTATATTTAAATTTCTATCTATGCGTCTGAAATTTGCTAGCACAAAAGTCCCTCTTTAAAACAATCATTTTAATGTTATATTCGCCAAGAAGAAAAGGTGTGTTGTTTGAAACTTCTTGTTATATTGGCTTTTCTTTGAAATTATATTGACAGCATTGCCACAGCTGTAATTGCTGATAAAAAAAAAAACCAAAAATAACAAATTTTAGAAGGTTTTTGTAATCTATATTGCTAAAGTTTGAGTTTGAGTAATGCTTTACCAGTAGTAGTTTCTTTTCAGCCTCTGAAATAAAGTTTTTAAATATTTTATAACTGACTAACTAATGTATATTTTGATGTCCAAACTGAGATTTCTGTAAAAGATAAAGTGTGTGTTTATATGTGTGTATGTATATTAGCATTATTGTATATGTATATATGCATATGTGTACACACATATATATGTATATATGCATGTATCTCTCTATATATACTCATAGATGTGTGCATACGTATATACCCACATACATTAAATATTGGTGTGTGCTATTGAATATACAGTGGCTGGAATGGGTACGCAATTGAAATGCAGATTTAAAGAGCCCCTCACAGCTGAAATGACAGAAGACATGAAAAAACCCAGAGGCTGTGAAGGAGTCTTTGAAAACATGTTACATCCAAAAGACACCAACTGTATATTCTGCTTATTCTCTTTTTTTTAAAGAAAGAAAATGGCAGCAGAAAAACTCCAGAGATCTCGCAAAGTTCCAGAATCTGCTGGAAAGAAGGCGACTTGTTGGTCGTGAGAAATCTGTTGAGATAACAGGTTCATTATTCAGAAAGTGTTTATGCTTTGTCTTCCTTGTTATGTGGCAAGAGAAGAATTTTTCATAACCATGTGTGAAATACTTAGCTCAACCCTTTCCCCCAACTGCACTAAGTCTCTGGTGACAAAACGAAAGCCGGCGTTCAGTCAGTCTCGATACTCTTCCTCTGCACTGGTCTCTTCCTGGAGCAATTCCTTTAAACACCCCACTAGCGAAGCCTCGCTTTTGCAGTCCAGCCCCGGGGGCGGGCACGGGCGCTGCAGTGCCAGGCTCTCTGGGGGGAGGCAAACGTTAATGTAAACAGTTACGTGTTTAATAGTGTTTGTCCATACTGTGTCCTTTTCATATCGGTACGTAATAGGAATAATGATCAGGGAACTGAAGCATTCTTGTCCTAAGCAGACTTGCTTGTATGCGTAGCCCACCATAAAACCACTCCTTGTTTCGCTTTTATTGCTCAACACTGTTTATGTTGTCCTTCCTAAATAACTGCCCATGTGCTTCCAGACCTCCATTGTATCCCATGGAGACAATGGCTTTTTGTTTTGAAGTGCGACAGTACATGAAAAAGTAAAATATAACTTAGCACTTACCTTCAAAGCACTTTAGAAATGTGAACTGAACCTCACGCTTGCGAGAATCGTTTTACAGAGGGGGGAAGTGAGGCTCAGGTGGAGTAGTTTCCAAAGGTCAGGACATACGCCACCGTGCTGTCCGGTGTCTGCTGGCCCACCCCATCGCTCGAGTAAAAGGTGCATCGTCCTGCCTGCCGAGAGTGCGCCATCGGAACGCTGTTAAACATTTTCTACATCACCTATTGTCTCAGCAGTTTCTGTGTCACAGGGTGAATGACAGTGCTTAGTTACACACGGTCATTAAAGCTGTAGTCTGTATAAATATGCAATCTGTATATACATACAGATCACATATATACACACACTTGTGAAGACTGTATATATGAAATCGTTCGGTATGCACTTATTTTGCTTTAAACTCCTGAAGTTAAACATTATAGTGTAGCAATTTGTGTAAAGTGCACTGTGATTTCAAGAAAGCACAGTAAAGTCACAGGTCTTGTTATTCTTGCACTAAAAATGTGTTTACGTATATTAGCCAATGTATGTCTACTTTATTGCTCCTTTTGACAAATTAAAGCAAATGGTATAAAATGGTATGGGGTTTTTTTTTGGTTTGGGTTGTTTATTTTTAAGTGGACAATGGCACTATGTTTTTAAATGACAGGGTTTTTAAATAAAATGAAATCATTCTGTGTTCATTCCAATGTAATACATTTACCAATATCTTGAAATTGAATGTCATGTTGCTTTTTTCATATTTCATTAGAAATTGTCAGGTATGTGCCTGAGATTGTGTAGGAGTAAGGAGTAGCTAGAGGCTAACTGTAATCATATATTATTAGCCGTTTCTATATACACAGTATAAATACATATTAATTTTCTTTTCATTTTTGTACTTGATTTTTTTAGGTAAGATGTAATTAAATGTACTTTGATACTTCTGAAGTAATAAGATGTTGTTTGAAGATCAATTCTGCTTTCTTTAGTGCATTGACAATATTTTACAATAATTTAGTGCTTATTTATTTGTGCTCCGGTGTAATTATAATAAAAAGCAATAGTTTAAAATATTTGGCTGTTCATTTTCATTTGATGGTTTCATCTTAGAGCCGGGTTATTCACTAGGGATTAGCCAGAGATTCCTGAGAAGAAAAGTCAAGTCATAGATGTATATTTATAACATTCCCTAGGCACATTTTTAATCGCATCATTTGTTGGAGGAAATGAATTAATTGCTTTAATAGGTTAATATTTGCAAGTCATGCGTGGTTGCATCTAATGCCATGAGTGCCATCCTCAACTAAATACTTAGGATAAGATTTCTCAGAAGAGCAGACAGAAATTTTTCTCTAGGTACCTTTCACAGTTTGGGATGGAAGATGCTCACTCACTTCAAAGATCTCCATTTGCAGAATATCCACAAATGGGAGAGGGACCCATCATGCTCTCCGTAAAGCTCTAAAAAAACTGCCGTGTTTCCAGACAGAAGCTTTACTCCCATCAGGATGTGAAACCCTGTCGTTACAGAGGAATTCCACAGTGGGAGGCGGGGACAAGAGAGGGCTTGTGGGGGAAGAAAAGGACCTGTACAACCTTGCAAAAGACACTGATCATCCAGTGCTCAATTTTTCAATACTTCGTAGGTTTTGTTGAAGTTTTGTAGCCTGGATTCTGTGACTGAGAGAACCTCCCCCCTAATTTTTTTAAGACGACAGATTGTAATTTAAAAAGGTTTCCAAGAGCAAGTAAGCAAGTAGTTAATAAAGAACCCATAAGAAACAGTAATGTTCTTGCTATAACACTGAGACCAAATTTCTCTCCCTTCATGGAAAAAGCTGCCTGTAATATGCAAAAAAGGTACTATCCATGTTTGTACAGATCTGTATGCAGAAGTGAACCAGTGGGAATCTTTTGGTCCTCTGCTGTAGGAGCTGGTTCCAAGTCAGATTGCAGATGATCCAAAAAGTGGTTTCCAAATGCTTCCCTGCCCCAGGAGCCGTGTGCTTTCCCCGAGCACGGCCTCTCTCTCCTCAGCAGCAACCCCATTGCCAGGGCCCATGTAATGGCTGAAGAGCTTCACTACCTCTTTATGCTCCTCTTCCTCTCCCCAGCCCCTGGCGTGGATGTTCAGACTGACTCATCCTCCAAAGCAAACTCCAGCCTTTTGTACCATGTTTCATTGGGAAATCCTATAGGGATGACTAGAAATGAACGGAATAAGGTTTTACAGGGATTTCTCCAGCCCTAAAAGGGGAAAAGAGATTCTCTCAGTTTTAGAGTCAGGTTGTTGTCTGTACTCTTCAGTGGGACAGTTCATGAAGTCCTATGTCCCAGCTCATTTCCAAAGACTTTCCAGGATGACTTCCAACATCCACCTCACTCCCTATGCTGTGCCTGACCGCTGCTGGACACAGCAGCACCTGAGCCAGAGAAGGAACAAAAGGGGAGCATTGCCAAATGCAGCAGGGAGCATAAATTTGGGGTAAATTCAGATTTTTCCCTATTTGAAATGCGTGTGTTCACTTTCTTTGCCACTGCAGAAACACTTTCTATGAGCCATTGTTTCTTAAACAGAAGAGGTTTAAATTAAAAGGATACAAGACCATAAAAAGCAATGGTTGAGTTTTACACTTGTATTTGCTCTTAAGTTTATTTAAAAGCGGAAAGGTGCCTGCAGTGCTTGGGTCTCTGCTCCTTTTGCATTTTAAAAACCCTCACAATAGCACTGGCTGGAGTTACTGCTGTTCCTCCACCGCCATCACTCAGAGTGACCTTAGCTGGTGCCAGAGTGGCTGAGGAGCAATTAAAGCACACAGGGACCTGTCTTGCTTGGGAACAAGCAACCTGCCCTGAGCAAAGCAGAGAAATCGAGCAGCCGTCAGAGGAGAGATGGGCCAACATCTCTCAGATCTACGGCCAGCGCTGACAGAGCTGGCAAGGGAACCGCAGGAAACTAAATAAAACTTACAAAAACAAAAGACAACTGAAAAGAAACACTGCTCAAAGGCAAGACTGAACACATTTGGTATTTGTTTTCTAAACCTGCCAACATCTCTTTTATGGTGCGGTTTTGCCTTTAAAACAAAATTACACACCTGTCACCTTTTAATTGAGATTTTTGGCACTGGGGTGGGTGGTGGTTTTGGTGTTCTCCCCACCTGTGGCATATTTTCATCTTCCTTCTCCTTCTCTCTTTCTGTCTCAATCCTTTCTTTCATTATGTGGGAAATATATTTGTAGATACAATGAGAGTTCCTCTGTTGTCTTTTGTTCCTCTTAATGTTGTGCTCTGCCTCCCCTGTTCTCAGCTGGCTCTATGCTCTCTAACCCTCACAAAAACATACAAAGAGCATGAGCAGGAACCACCATCGATTTTGTTTTAGAGGATAGCATTTATCAGTGCTCTTCTCGGTGCATACACAGCAAGTTTCATGGAGGGATTCAGGGGCTAAAAAGAGCTGATAAAATGCAGAGGTACTGAGAAGCTGCAGACTGGACCAGGGCTGCAGCTGGTGGGCAGCAAAGCCAGGGCTGATGCCCACGTTTCTGCTCGCCCCCAAAATCAAATTTGGGTGGAGGAACAGAAAGAGGGATGTGGGGGTAAAGGTTCTCTGACTGCAGCTGGCAGGACATCAGCATGGGCCAGGAGGAAATTAAATGTATTAAAATTATGGACAAATTTTCCCATAAACCTTTTCCCTCAGCTTTCACCTCTGCCTTGCGTATCTCCTGCACCATAAGCAGCCCACAGCAACGGCTCAGGAGGACCTCTGCCTACCTCTGCAACCCCCAAGAAAGCCGATGGAGGAGACCAGGAGCTTCACCCTACTCCAGCAGGGTACCGATGGGGACCTGCCCCCTTCCTGCAACCTGCCTTGGTCCTTGGGCTGGGGACAGTGAAACAGGGAATAGGGCTGGCAAAACCGACAGGAGCTAAGAGCAGCCACCAAGGAGCTGGGACAGACGGGAGCTGGGGCTCCGGGAGGAGCGTGTGGAGAGCAAATCATCTGGAAAAATGTCTGACTGTGCCACTGAGGGAGAAAGCAGCTTGTGAGATGGGAATGGGCTGATGTGAGGAGCAGAAAACTCCTGTCACAGCCAAGGGCCAAGCCAGCCCTCCTGAGCAGGTGTGGAAAAGCGGGTGATGTCCCTGTGCCAGGGGGGAGCAGGACAGGGAAGGAGGGACTCCAGGGACAGGCTGAAACTGCAGTATGGTAGGTCAAGTTCTGGGGAGAGGACAGGCTCCTGGGTCTGAGGCTAAGGGAGCTGGATTGCTTTCCATCTCTGCAGGCCTGCAGTGCTGCCTCTGCTTGTGGCATGACCAGGCCTCTAATTCAGCAGCCTCACTTTATCGAAATCCAGCAATAATACCTGACTAGATTTTTATACCAGGAGATATAATATGATTTTAAAAGAGAAAAGGAAAAAAAAAAAGATAAAACCTTGGTCTCCAACAGCCTCCTGGTAGCTGCAGCTGAACCCAGAGGGCTTCAAGCCTGCAAAGCCCTGATGTGAGGGCAGATGCTCACCTCCATGCCTGCTCCGAGGGGCCAGGCAGGCGGCGGGAGGCAGCGGCAGCTTGAATGCCACCTCCCTGCCTGTCCCCACACAGCCATGGGGAATCTTGTTTGGAGGAGAACAGGGGGAGCAGCTCGTGGTCCCTGGGCTGAGAGCCCTCCCAGGAGGGCCAGGTCCCCGTGCCATCTTGCACACCTCAGGATTGAGCGGGAATAGCAGTTGGGCCAGGGAAAAAGAAATGACTGGGAATTTGGTAGTAAATGCTAAACTTTAGTTTCCGGTATGAGGAAGCCCCTGAGGCAGCAAGGCCAGGCCACAGTGCCCCTGCAGTGAGCTGGCTTGTTTGGGTTTTCCAGGTGGGGTCCATTTCCCAAATGAGGCACAGCCCCTGCTTGGTTCTGGGCTTTCCCGCCATTTTCCCAGCCAACACCCTGTGCCCCTCAGTAGCCGTCTCTCCCCTGAGGGAGCTGTGTCCGGCATGGCTGCCCTGCCCAGCTGCCACGGGGCAGGCTCCCTCAGGGTTTGGCACCCGAGAGGTTGCCCCATTCTTTTGGAGAGTACCCTGGCATGGCATGGCGGGCAGAAACTGCCAGATCTTGCTGAGGTGAGGAAGCAGCCAGGTTCCACAGCGTGGCCAGTCCAGCGCTTGGCACAGGCTGTGCTCCTTGGGCTGCTCCAGTGCCACTGTTTGCTCAGCTATGCCTGGTGGGATTTGGGCCGACAGGCTTCATGTTGGGTCAGCCGTGCCTGCCATAACCTCCCTCCTCCTCTCCTTTCAGAGGAGCACAGCAGCATGGCCGTGCCCCGTGGGGATGGAGCCCACGGCTGGATGGGGCCGCAGCAGGCAGAGCTCTGTGGGGTCGTCTAGGAGGTGCTGCTTGGGCCAAGGGAGATTATGGAGATGTAGCTCTCCAGCACACATGGCACCCATCAAAAGGTAATCTCTGAACAGTTTTTTTTTTGGTAACCACCGCAGTGTGCCCCCACATAAAGGCTCCTGTTTGGGGAAGCAGTGGGAAGCACCCGGCTGTCAGTGCCCTGGAGGAGAGGAGCCTGCACTTCCTCAGCAATCGCTCTTAATTGAATGTCTCTGGGCTTGCTCTCTATGACCTTATACTTTGTTTAGACATTAACACCTCTGCAAAGTGGGTGTTAAATGGTGCTGTTAGTGTCTGTAACGTTTTTACATCCACTTGAGGAGTGTAAATGATTCTACAAGGTGCAGGGCAGTGGAAAATCAGCCTTTCCCCTGCTCCAGCTGGCTGGGGAAATTCAAAATAACTCCTGTGGAATCCGGCTCCCACCAAAGAACTCTTTTCTTTCACAAGTTCTTCAGGGTTTTTTTACTGTTCTTGTAAACACAACAACTGAATCTCTAGTGTGTTTATTTTTCCAGTTTAAAGAGGCTGAGATGTCCTTGGCCAAGCAGGCGGAGGCATTCGCTTTCTCTCTGGCTTATAGGTCCATCAGCGTTTGAGAATTTTGTCACAATTTCTGCTGAAGTATGTGGCCCATCCAAGAAGTCTGAAACCAGCACTTTCTTTTCCTGGCTCTCACCCTGTATGTGAGCTGTGGTGACACAAGTCATGTATAGAATAAGCTGACAGGATGAGTTATTCCCTGTGGTACATGTTTGACTGCCCGGGCACTGCCTGGCTTGTTGATTAGTGTGGCAGGGAGCTCCAGGAGGGATGGTGGCACCCCAGTGTCCACAGCAGGTGGCTGTGGCAATCTGGAGTGTGCTGGTACACACTGTGTCGTTGGGAACAATGGGATTGGGGAGCGGAGCCATGATCACCTCTCCATGCAAAACTTTGTTGCAAATTAATTCATGGCAGGTTGCAAGGTTGTGTCTGACCAGGTCTGTGCCATCACCCCCTGGATGCTGGTTTCTAGGTTAGGGAGGAGCAGATGCTGTCCTAGACTGAGATGAAGGCCAAGAGGTTTCAGAACAGTACAGGCATGAGTCCTCTCTTTTGTGTTTTCCAAGCAATTTAAGCAAGTCAATCAGGGATAAAAACTATAGACTGAGTCAGAAGAATGGGTGCACCACAGGAAAATATTTGGTCCTCCCAGCATACATTGTTGATATACTGTTATGACCACAAAAAAATGTGGGATTGTTGCTTCGTCCTCTGAACTGTTTCAGTTACAATTTTCACATTCACCATCAGTAAGGCTTACCTGCTGTGCTTTGGCCATCTTTCTCCCTGACCATAGTGACAGAACATCTGGCTTAACTTCCTAACAGGTATCTAATTTGGTGGTACCACAGAATAAGAGAGGAAATTTCCAAACTAACTGAGATCCAACCTGTTCAGGGTACTCAAGGTTGCAAGCAATGCCATCAGCCTCAACAAAGACTCGACTTCTACTCCTTGGGCAGCGGCAGTCAGCATGGGAAAACCTGCAATACTGTACACAGGGTCAAAGGACCGAAAATCAACACCCGGAAGGGTAATTTAAGCTTACCGAAGCCCCTGAATACCCCCTGTATAGCATCTTGCAGCATTCAGTTGGGTTTGCAGCATTACTGCGGGGAGCGGAAAGGTGATGTCTTTTGAGGGAAAGCCCAGCCAGGCATCTTAGCCAGACACCAGGTCAGGGGCTGCCCTGCCACTGTACACAGCCCTGTAAGCATGTGTGTGTCTTCATGTGTGACCAGAATATCACTATAAGCCCTTCAGAAACAGGTACTGCACCTAGTAACCACAGTCAATGCTGGAATGATCTTGCTGACAGTGGTGCCACGGATTTAGTGCTATGGACTGACAGGGACTGTGAATGTGACAGTTATCATGTGTTTTTCCTTGTGCTTTTGCTGGCATTTCATTTGTCCTAGGAAGCTCCCCTCTGTTTCACCACTTAACGTCTATTTTTGTAGACATAGAGAGAAGTACAAATCTCCAGTACACTGTCTGAATTAATACTCTGAATGTATGCCTGAGAAATGCTGAAAACCATTCATAATAACATTTTTTTAAAGGAACTAAGTAACACTTCAGAATTATTTTTTTTTCCAAAAGTTTCCGATTCCCTTACTTTCCATCTGTTTCATGAATTCAAACACACGTGATATTTTGAGACTTGCTACCAAAAAGAAATTTCAAATTTTGACAAGTTTTAACCCAAGTGAGCATAATCTAAGCATAATGTCCCCTTCAGAAACATAGAAAAGCAAGTTTGAGCTCAGGCTTTGTGCACTTCGGTAAGAAAGCTTTCTTACTGCCTATTTCATTTCCACAGAGATACTATTGCTTATGTTAACAGACTTCTACCACATATAAATCACTGTTCTCTCCTTCTCTCTCTGAGAAAGAATGAGTATGTAGTGCTTTTTGCTCAGGTTTTTCTTTCTCTGTATGTCCACAAGATAAATGAATGCTCTGTCAAGTGAGGTTAGTGGGTTTAGGGGGGGAAGGACTGTTTACTGTCTTGGTATAGTGAAATATAGCACTTAATGTACATATTCTGCTAGTGTCTTAGGAAAGTTTTATACCGTTTCCGTGACAAACTAATAGGAAATCAGACAAAATGCTGACTTGGGATTTTTGCTTGTGACAAAGTGTCCTCTGTCCTTCAAACTGTGTCTCCACTGAAGAGCGCTAGATAATAGAACTGAGAATAATAATTAATGGTACATTTACTGCTGTGCTAGCATAGAGAAATATGCTTTTAGATTTACCCTGGACTGAGAATATTTTATATATCTTTGATTTATCTTTGTGTAGACTGTTATTGGCTGTCTGATACCATCAAAGGTAAATCAAAGCCTTAATGAGGGCCCAGTGTCAACCCGTCCCACTGTATTTCAGAGAACTTTTTAAAACTTTGGACATCGTAGCCTTGAGCACTCCCTTACCTCTCCTCCGCCTTTTTAAATCTAGTCCCATTTTCTACAATGTGAACCTTATAGACGCTTTCTAAATTCCTGCTATTAGCTCGTTTGCTCTGTTTTCGTTGGTTTGGGTTTTGTGGGTTTAAGTCCTGTGATATGTTTCTATTCTCCTGACACTCTCCCATAAACCTTTTAAATTAGGAATAAATTAGTTTGCCGTGACAAGGAATGGACATATCACATATATATTCATTTATGTATATGTATCTTAAAAACAAAATGGATACCCTATTCCAAGTGTTTCTGAACAAGAACAAGAAAATGGGGTCATTTGCCTTTTGGGCATTCAGGTCTTTCACATTAAGAAGGTCTCATTCTATGTTATGACAGCTCCAGCTTGGAATTCTAATTTGAAGATGTCGTTTACTTTGCCACAGATTTAGGCACTTATTTACTTAGGCATGTGAGTAACTTTCCTCTGGAGAGTACAACATTACCTTCAGAAGGGGAAAGAAATGTCATTACATGCTCTTGAAGAATCCAGCCAGCAGAATGTACTTTAATAAATTATAATTGTTTTTTAAAAAAATAGTTTTCAGTGTCACATTTGTCATGTGCTATTTGATTGATGTAATTCTGCAATGGAATGTGAAGCTTTAAGATAGAGTCTTCTTTTAAAAACTCTTCTGAGGGGCATTAAGCTCTAGTGTATCTAATTAGTGCTTTAAATATTCTTTCCTATCAGTTTAATCTTTATCTATCTCTGCAGTGCCTTGTTACCTAACATTAACTGCTCATTGAAATTGATTGTTTCTGGTCTTTTCAACCGTTGATTGTTCTTTCATGGCTGAACATTTTAAAATAACACTATTGATTTTTCTTACATTATAGCTCTCCTCATAACTCCTAACTAGAGTGAGTCATTGTGGCCTAAGAACATGTGGGGACACTTACTAGTGCTGAATTTACAATGAAAAATGTACGTTTAGTGCAATATTCATCCAAGCATCAGGATCTCAAACCAGTCAATTCTATGATTCTGTCTTAAAACAGTGTTTTGGTTTATTTTCTTTAGAAAATGGTGAAAATGTGTACTCACAAATAGGAAATAGTGTGACACAGATCCTAGAACGTGCTAACTGGAATATCTTGGGTTTCCACAAGAGGCTGAGTTTCCACAGTTTCATGGAATCGGAGTAGGACTAGAGAATAATTTCTGCTCTCCCTTCTGCAAAAACGCCCTCACACTCACAGGTCTTATCTCTGTTGGGACCATGTGCTTCCTTCATGCTCTCCTTCACCTCTTCTGGCTTTTCCATGGTCAGCTATGTCTTAAACAAGAGGCCTCACAATTGCTACAGCCTGCTATTACAAAAAAATGCCTTGTGACCATCAAAAATGGTGATATCTCTATCATTTCATCACTTTGTAAAAAGCAAAGTATTCCATGCCTTCCTAACCTTGTAGTTCACATAGTGAAAAGCAGATAGGGAACACCTGCATAGCTAATTAATGTCAGATGATTATTCCTGCCATACTTACTGAAGCAAATGATCTTTTGAAAATACTGTCAGTTTACAAGCAGAGAGATGCCTGCAACAGTTTTGAAGAAACAGAGAGCTAAGAGTGTACAGTGGATAGGGAATCAATACCATGTCTTGCACCTCTGATGACCCAGAGCACGCGCCATGTGCTTGGAGGTGACAGTCAGGCTGTTAGAGTGGCTGTGTAAGGAAATGAGGTTCACATCTGCTCCAGGCTGGTGGGAATAACAGTAGAATGACAAATTCTCAGGCTCATCGCTTATGCCTTTTGTGGTCTGATATTACTGTATCACTCAGCCCTGGCTTTAAGCAAAAATAGTCATTAGATTGCTTTCCATTTTCACTGGGGGAAAAGAGACAATTTTAACTACAGAACGAAATACCATGTGGCCAAGGGAAACTTCTTTGCATGTTATAAATATTAGGACGTACCAGGAAGATAAATGCAAAGAATAGGAAGAACAGTGGATCACAAAATTCTTGCCAGAAATCTTTTCCCGAGATACCTTTTTTTTTTTGTTGATATCAAAACATGATAAAATTCTGGTTTTGTTTAAAAATATGAAGCAATTCTTGAATGCTGTGTGTCCTATGGTTTATTTTACAATTAGAATGTTTTTTCCATTTTGAAACGCATTTTTAACATTAAGTAGATTTTGTATATTAATAAAAAAATTAAGTAAAAATCAACATTTTGGTGCTGTTCCTGAAGTATAGGACTTGGGAGCAGGAAAGACTAGAAAACTCGTTTCTTTTGGAAACAAGTTTCAAAATGATTGTATGTTCTGCAAAGCAAAAAAATCTGATGAGAATTCAGAGCGGCAGAGTATGACATACTGACACATAAACACTAGGTCAGTGGCCACAGTGTGGTCTTTCAGAAGAGCTGGCTGTGGGCACAGTGTCAAGGGACAACATGAATATTAAGAAAACCCTAAAACAAGCCCTCAGAATCATGAAAAGTGCTTGTCTCCGCAAGCACTCCAAATGATGTGACTCTAAAAACCAACACAGAAACAAATACTGTGTGTCATGACCTGTTCTGTAAGATAGAAAGGCTTTTTACACAAGAGAGAGAAAGGCTCTTTGTCAGAGAGCTGATTTTATTTAGCTCTTTTCACTGTATTATTTCCACCTTTCGACTCAGGATGCGTTTCTGACTCTGATCTAATGGTCTTTCAAAGGCAGGTGATTAATAAAGATACATGACTAATCCAGAGATCATGCTGTGATGTTTATGAGAAGAGTTTGATTAAAGTCTTTTCACCTTATAATAACTGAGATCTCTGCAGATTAGATAGGGCACCCAAAAGAAATAAGGAAGGCAAGAGACCAGCATGTCTGTGTTGAGACCTGCTGGTCAAACTAAAGGGCAAGAGGCAAATGCACAGGCATTGGAAGCAGGGACAGGTGTCCTGGGAAGAGTACAGGGACACTGCCCGGTTGTGCAGGGACAGGGTCACAAAGGCCAAGGCACAGCTGGAGCTGAACGTGCAAAGGATGCAAAGAATTATAAGAAGGGCATCTACAGGTATGTTAGCCAGAAAGAGAAGGTAAAAGAAAGCGTACCCCCCCTGATAAGCAAGACTGGCAAACTGGTAACAACAGATGAGGAAAAGGCTGAGGTACTCAACAACTTTTGCACCTCAGTCTTCACTGGTCCTGATCAGCCTCACCTGGAGCCTCCATGCACCCCTCTCCACACCTGCCCATGGGCCATGAGCCCCATTTAAGCTCAGCCCAGGGACATTGATCCCTTCCTGAACAATATGGTAGCAATGGTCTTCAGCTCTGCTGTCTTTGCAGTCCTGTCCTGCTGATCTGGACCCCAGCCCTGAGGCTTACGTCCTGCCTGGCCTGGGACCTGCCTTGTACCTGCCTTGCTGCTATGGACCTGCCTGGTGATCTGAGTTGTTGGCTGCACCTCAGCCTGCTCTGCTTTCACTCCTCTCATCACTGGGGACTTACTATTTCAAAGGATGAACAGGAATATATAGAAAAAGACAAAATCAGGTAGAAGAAAAGTTAATGCAGCAATTTGAACAACCATCGAAGAGAGATGATAAGGCACTGAAAAATTTGTATCCTGACCCAAAAAAAGTGAAATATTGAAGAACAGACTGAATGTGTTTTAATGGAGAAAGTATAACTAAAAGGGAGAAAAGAAACATTTACCAGTGTCATAATTAATGCAGTTAAATAACACCAGGAAAACAGCCAAAGATACTGCTATGATTTAAGGCTGACACAAAGAAACTTGGCATAATTAGTAAAAAAGCAAACCCTGCAGGCTTTAACTGAGTAAATAGGGAAGGATTTTCAGGTGTTTTGAGCACCTGCATCACCTATATTGATGCCTGGCCCTTGTGAAACCGCTCTCAAGATTATGATATCCTGAACTCCTCAAGGTATGTTGTGGATACAAATATTTTTACTCTGAAAACAATATACAGTTTGGGGATATTTTTTTAAGGTTTATGAAAACTTGGTCCATTATTGCTGATGTTTGGTTTGGTGCAGGAGATGATTGCACAGGGGCGATGCTGTTAACACCCATCATGAGGCATGATCCCTTCATTTTGGGTCCCAGCTATGGATCCTTTGCCCTTAAGATGTTCCTCACTGGCCTCAGAAAGTTGGAAATAGTCATGGGAGTTGTCAGTTTTTGTATCAGCTATTTAAAGCAAAATGTTGTTGTAAGGTTGTCTGTCCTGTGGTAAGTGAGCTACTCTGGTTTATCGGTTGCTTGCACTGTCAGACACTTCCCTCGTATGCATGCATCAGAGAGAAACTGCATTAGAAGTAGTGGTCATCGCATCATGGCAAAGATCACTGAGAAAATATTGTCATGAAGTCTTATCTCTGTGAAAGAGTTTCTTTGTATTTCAGTGAAGACTACTTGGCATCATCTGACAAGACTTTAAACCTTTTTCCATACAGCTGTTGCCCAAACTAACAAAGTACAAAGAAGGAAGTATCAGGAAGAAAATGTCAATTACATGAAAAGCCTCCTGGGCTTGGCCTGTATTATCTCTTTGTATTTTCCTGCTGCCTGTGTGAACCTCTGGACCTTCTTCATAAAGGGGTGAACTTTTAATTTTTTTATTTCAACAGCATGTAGTGCAGCAGGACCTTCGGTCATGAGCAGGACTCCTGGTCAGGTCCACTTTGGGCAGGTTACTGAAGCAGGCCTGGAAACAACTATTGTCCTGGGCTGTTAACATCAACTCAAATTCCCTGCATACTTGTGACAGAGATAGCAGGAGATAAGTCTCACTCCACAAGAAGCTGCAGGCAGGGGGTCTGCTGACCAGAGGACCTGCAGAGCCAGAGGACCTATGTGTACCGTGAGGCTAGATCAGGGTGGCAACGCAACTGTGAGGTGTTTTGCTGGTGGTGGGTGGATGCTCATGAAGCCTTCCATAGTAATCTTTGAAATACCCTGGATTTAATTTTGGTGTCAGGCTGCTTGTTTCTGCTGAGAACAGTTTACGGCAGAGTTGTATGTTTACAGAGAACTGTTAGGCTGCCCTTTAAAGTGTTTAAATAATATTGTATCAACATGGTGCCGACTGATATGTATCTTAGCAACTGTGTCAAGTTCATGATGGGCTAAAAATCCAAATGGGAATCAAACAATCTGGAGCCTTACGGTTTAGAAAGCTGAGAATAAGGAGAAAATTACAAGGTTATTCTGGGCCCAACCGATGCTCTCCTTCAGCTTCACACTATGCTAATTGTAGGTTAACAAGTACCTTGAAACAGTAATTAAAATGAAAGATACACACAGTACCTACAAAAATTAATACTATAAAAAAGGTGTTTCAAAGCAAGAAAAAAAATTGAAATAGCAGAAGTGCAATTGAAGTCTGAAAGGTGGTAATGTTTATAATGAAGCAAAACACACTTGCCTAGTTTTATTTACACTTTACTCATGAGTTGGTTCTTAACTCTGGAAAACTCTGTATTTGAATACAAGGTTGAATGCTGTGTGTTTACCCCAAGTGCTATGTGAGCAAGAATAGAAGTGAAGCGCTCCCTCTGCAAGCAGAAGCAAATGCATATCATCTACTGGGCTATTACAAGACCTGCAGCTCTGAGCTGTGCAGAAACCAGCACCATCGAGAGTTTGCAGGCTTCTTGTTCTCAGATAGGTTAGGTGGGCCATAAATTGTCCCAGAGATAGCAACAGTCACTTGGCATCACATTTCAATGATCTATATTCATGGTCACCCTGCTTATTGTGTGACTATTCCAGATCATTTTGGAACATACTGTGTGCGCAATTCTTTTTTTCTTCAAGAGGCTGAATTGGTACCGTCTGCAGTGCCTGATATGGGTCTGCAACATCTCTTACATTAGGGAATGAAGTTTCCTTCATAAAGCACACTTCAGCTTTCAAAAAGCGTTATGCAAGAGTTGTTCAAATTTCCCAGGTACTCATTTATACAAAGATCTATGATTCAACTAATGGTTTGTATGAAGCTGATATTTAAAGGCATTATTAGTTAAGCCTAAGTATCCTGAGGATGATTATAGGTCTGAGAGTTTCTAGCTGTCAGTAATTATTGGGACTTTAACTCATCAGATGTCTTTGCAAGAATTCTTACAAGGCAGGATTGTGCTTTCTTTGTTCATCCTTTTCCTTTCCAAGAACAGATTTCAGTGGTTTTCGTTGATTCCTACAGCAATGGCAAAAATTTTCTACAAGGAATACAGTGTATGATGCTCTCAAAAGATCACAGATCTGTAAGTGTCTCATTAGCCAGGTGATACTGCGTCTTAGCTTCAGACTAATTCATAAGCTCATCTACGCTTTTGAAAATCTTCCTAGTTTAGGGTAATCTTTCCAGAGGTGTTTAGGAGACAAGATAAGCACAGTTTCCAAGCAAAGCACATAGCAAACTGGGTGCAGGGTGGACTCTTTATGGGGTTTGATCTATTTTGGCTTTTTTCATTATTTTACCCAATTAAAATTCCCATAGAATTGCTGGTAATTATTCTGTTTTGACTACTTGCTAAAGCCAGGACAGGTGAGTTTTCAAATGCTGCAGTGGACAAAGGGCTGTCTGTTACATAGTACTTACACTGTCCAGAGAAGTGAAGCTGATTTTCTTGTATGTCATGGATTTTACAGAACATTTTCAACTGTTCTTAAAAATATATATTGAAATAAAAGACAGATCTAAGAGAGAATGAAGGAATAATAATGGCCCAAACTGATACAAAGTTTGGTTTAGGTGTTGATGGTTATGACCTTATAGTTCTTGACTCTGCTGGGCAAATCACCGCAGTAAGTACCAGGGAATCTCAGCAAAGAGTATGGGCCCCTGAGGCTCCAGCCAGGCTTCGGGAAGAGATGCGCTGTGTGAGAATAAAGTGTTCAGTTTGGCACATGGAGATTAAAGGATCAATTTGGTAAGATGGAGCAAGAATACAGAATTATTAAAGTTAAAAGGATCTTGAACTTGATTCACCACATGATGTGGAGGGGGCACAAGGGGGTTATGTGGTTAATGCTGTTTGTTGTATCGTGTGAACCTCTGAAGAGTGGAGGTCCCATCTAATCTTTATTTACTTTGTCCTTCACAGTTCTTGTCATGAATGAAATGTGAGATTTTACTGACTCTCTATACTTAGTAGCTGAATCTCACAGATGATGACTTGAACCTTTTCCAGGAAATGCAACAAACAGTCTAAGCATCTGTTTTTTAAGACACAAAGAGCATTTCACTATATGAATTTGAGGACTTCTCGAAGATCCCAATGGCTCCAGATGAGCAACTGGAATACTGGAGTATTGGAAAGAGCAGCAGAGATGGAAAAGTGCAGTAACTCCAGCAGTCTGAAAGGAAGCTTATTTTTAAGAGTTACCGGTTTGTAAGTGGTTCGTTTTTATTAAAAATGTAAAGTATGAAGATCTAAATAGAAAGGCAATGGAGTGATTTCTCAAGAGCTAATAATCTGCTCCTAACAAATATTTTTAAAAATTTACTGTGAAATCAGTTTTATCGGATGATAAAATCATATGAGTCTCTTCCATCATGCAAATTCTCTGAAATGAAATGCCTTTTTTGGTGAAATAACTTTTTTTTTTTCCCCCTGGGAAAATGATGATTTTACAGGAAATAAAATATTTTCCCCTCAGGAAAATATTGTCTAAGGAGAGAAAATGAAACTGGGAAGCCTTTTTCCTCTGAATATTTTACTGGGAGATGAAGATGCTAAGTACCCTGCAGCTTCACTGCCCTTTCAGCAGCCAGCCAGGGGAGACAATATATACCTGGGAGGCTGGCTTCTCTCGTCAGCCTGGGCTGTTCATGTCAATTTTAGTCTTGTGAAATTACCAAGATCCTTTCCAGCAGGCAGCAGGAAGAGAAAATTCATTATGGTTCTTCCAAACCAGTTCTTTTTTCCTAGCATTCCCTTTCCATACAGCAAAAACCCCCCATGTTTCTAATTTTTTGCCCCTTCCTAGAAGGGAAGAAAGTTTTCAAAACTCTATCAGCTTTTGAAGGAGTGGATGTGACTTTCCCAACTATTCTACTTGAGACATTAAATGGATGTTTGTCCAACACGAGTAACACATGGGGCGCACTATGTGGTGAGAAGGAACGTTGTGCCTAGTGCAGGTGACACACTGACATTTCAGTGGCCCTTGCCACAGGATCAAAGATGTGTCAGGATGAAGGAGGCTGCCTATGAGGGCTGTAATTTCTGGTGGAGCTTGACAAACAGTATTGTGTTAAATTTTGAGAGCTGTCTCGTGAAATTTCTTTTATTAGTCAACCCCTGTTTTTTTCCCATTTGTCTCCCCTGCTTATCTTTTCCTCTGGTTTATCTTCCCTTTCTTTCTTTCTTTCACCTTTCTCATTATTCATCCCCTAATTTTCTTTGCAAAGAAATTTCCTTCTTGAGGGTGGGGGACAAGGAATTTGTTGTAGTCAATCCCATTTCCTCCTCACATAACAGTATTTTTAACCTTCATGATATCTAAAGATACTTTCAAGATACGACAGAAGAAAAGAACTAGACGGTGGGACCAGTATTTCTTCTGGCACACTCAAAAAATAAAATTAAATTGCACAGCCTGAATGTTTATGCCAAGGATAGTTATAACAACAGCATGCACTGCCTTAATAATAATATTCTCCTCTCCCTGGATGGCAAGGCAGCAATATGAATACAATTCTATGAAATGTGTATTTGTTCTTTATCTAAAATATTGCAGTTTAAAGGCTTTGGTGCTTTTTGCTCTTGTTGACTTATTCCCTATTCTGGAATTAATGGTGTTGATTCCTTTGAATTTATATTTACCCAATACTTTCCAAATTACTAACAAATTGTTGCGCCTCAAGTGGGAGTAGATCAGACTTTGCGATCAGAATTTGCGAAAGACTTTGAGAAATTCAGAAATAGTTATGGCATGTATACATTTGTCTAAGCCTGCCTGCACTCATGCTCAGCAGGTACATATTTGCTTTAAGTCTGCCTGCAATTTTAAATGAAAATTTTTGGTGACTGCTTGTAAAATAATGATTTCCTGAGCAGTATTTCTGTTTCAGCAGAATTTCTCAGTATTTTGTAATAGTAACTTTTCCATCAGAAAGAAATATTAATTCTCACTTCAACACTTGTGTTTGAGTGTAGATCACAGTTCTGAAAGAGCTTTTTTTTATCTTGCCCCTCAGTTATACTATTTGACACTTCAGGTACTGCATAGAACTCAGTTATTCTATTACAGAGGAATGTGTTTGTTTATTTTGTCTAACTAGTCTCCTTAAGCAAAATTGCTTTTTGTGTCGTGGTTTTTTTTCTTTTTTTGAATAATGACACTTTATATGACTGTTCTTCTCCCAGATGTTGTTTAACATTCAGCTTTCATTTTTTGGTTTGAATCGTGTTGCAATGTTCTCATTTGTTTTGAGATTGGCTATGGTTACGATATTTGGCTTCAGCTTTTTGATCACTTTTGACTTAAATAGTATTTAAATCCAAGATTAATCATGTTGAGTTTTGCCATTAGAGACAGAGTTCCATCTGCTAAATTTAAAATTACTTTGGGTTGAGTAATTTCAAATATTAACAGCAAGGCATTTAAACTTGGGCTTGCTTCAATTTTCCCTATTGTTTGAAATCAATACTCTTCTAGTTCCTTTATACTTGCTGTCAAATCACAATACAACATTTTGAAGAATGTTTTGTCCAATTCCATCAGTCACAAAGATGTAAGAAGATGATGCTTTACTTTTTCATTCAGCATCTGGAAAACTTTCATTTAAACCTGCCAAAATATATAATTTGCCATTCTTTCTGAAATGTTTCACATGCAGACAAACATGCAACAACAATGCAATTCTGCTACCCTGTTAGTTACCACTTTGTCCATGTCTGGTTACTGGACAGTAACGAGTAATGGGACGCGTGTGCTGATAAAACACTTCTGAACCTCTCTCACCAGCAACACTTGGACTGATGATTCAAAACAGGAATTGCAATAGGAACACAGGCCTCCCTGATTTAATGGAGGGTAAGGTGTGACTAGATACTGTTCTCATCTCTGTCTCTTATCTCTAGATTGTGGACAAAACCACTGAGCCCTTCACCCTAGGGAACACTGCAAGCACATAAGAAGCCATGCTGAAGCTGGCGAGCCTTTTTGTAGAAAGGATTAGCTGTCATGATTAATGATCTCAAAAGCTAGCTCTTATTTATTTACTTTATAGGGGCTTATGAGAAAATAACCCTCTTAGTTTTGTTTTGATTTTTTTGGTTGAGTGGAAGTTGGATTGGGGGTTCCTGCCAAGCAGTTATTTTACAGTGCATTTTTAATCGGTTTTCTCTAAAAACAGTAAAATCTTCCTGAAGCAAATTTCTATAAATCATGGTTAGGTATTTATTGGGAAAGATTTCCAAGTGTTCTTGTAGAAACTGGAAAACTTCACCTTGAATTAAGTCTATGACCAATCAATGTCTTCTCTGAAAATATTTGTTGAAGGCAGTATTTCAGGAAGGAGAAAATATGTGGTACAGTACCACTACCTTTTGCTCCTTAGTGTTACCCTTCATGTTCTTCTCTCATTCAGTTAGGGGGTTTTAAGTCCCTGCATTGAGAAATATCCATGACTAGAAGTGTTCCCCCTCTTTTTTTTTTTTTTTTTATGCTTCCCTCAACATATGGGAGGTTTTTTTTCCTTTTTATCCTGATTTCAGACTTGTTATTTCACCTCCCCTCTCTCTTTCCTGCATACTAAGAGATTAAAAAAGGAGGGGTAGTAGCTGAATTCCTGAGAGCAGAGATTTCAAGAGTGTATTTGGTTCCTATAACGTGGAGTACTTTCATCTCCAATTAAAAGGAATAATGAATGAATCTGTTTTAAATACAAGTTCAGTCACCAAATGATTAAATTTTACCTATGCTACCATGGTTTAAAATTTTCATACAGCCCTGGATCTAATGGAAATTCTCCTCTGAATGACTAGGAACTGAGTCTTAAGATGCTGAATTTTAAAATAATAAAAAATATAATTAAAAAAATTGATTGCAAACTAAGGCATGGCTCATGTAAAATTTTCTGCTTCTTCTTAAAAGTTATTTAGGGAAAAGGTGAGGAAATTTCATTCACTATTGCATAACAACTCTTTCTGTATCTTATAATGGATTTTTAGCATCTAATATAGAAACAGGCAATAAAGTATTACATTACTCTGACCAAGTTCAAGAACTAGTAAGAATGAAAGTGTTATCTTTGTGGATTTTAAGCAACACAAATATATATCTTCTTTTTTTCTATGCAACAGAGTAAATGCCAGGACATGTGTGGACGTAAAATAAGGCAAGCTGGATGAACTATGTGTATCCTGAGAAAAAAGTTTAACAGCTTAATTAAAAAAAAAAAAGGCAAAAATTAATCTACTAATCCCTTTTCTTAAGATCATTGAGTTTTACAGAAACCACATAAGGCTGCTGTTACAACAATGTTTTTATACCAAATATGTTATATAGCAGCACTAAAAAAATTTAAGGTTACAAGATACACAGTATTACTCAATGAAGAAGCGTTTTAAGCAAAATGCACAGCCACATAATGATTTTAAAACTAGTAATCATTTTTTTCTGCCTTCTCAAAGTGGATAGGTAGCCTTTGAGGTTCATTATTTGTTTGTTAAAGAGGAACATAGTGCATAAAAGAGAAAAATTATATACAGTGAAATTTACTGTGAGTGTGGGTGTCATAAAACTTCTTTCAGAGGAAAGCAGAGCAAGCATGAATCTCAGCTGTCCCTGCAGTGTGACTTGTTGCACCTACTGGTAGTGGTTGAGCAATATCAACTTAAAAAAAATAAAAAGGGAAAAAAAAAAAAAGGGATGCAATGCATTTTAATACCTTTTTCACTACTACCATGGCCAGTAAATCAAGTCAGCATGTTGAGGTCCAGATCAGAGAGGCACATGGCCAGGCACAGATGCAAAGCAGCTCAGGCAGGGATGAAGCAGAGGGCTTGAGATTAAAAGCAGCTGCTTGAGCACAGGGGAAAAGGCCACCAATGAGGCATCTTTGCTCTGTCTCACGCAGATCTTTTCCCACCTGCCTGAGAATGGGTTACAGCTACCCTGTATCAGAGCTGACCTTAAACACAGGCAGCAAAACACCTTAGAGGGCACAGGATACCTTGACAATTAGCAAGAAATAATATCAGAAGACAGCCTAGATCACCTTTGTTTCCAAAAACCAAGTTCTTGCTTGTGCATGCAGTCCCATCAAGGCCACACCACCTCTGCAGCTCCTAATCTATGACTGAAAAAGTGTTATTGCACCTTTCTTTTTTCACCACCCTTAATGGGGAAAATACATATCAGCTCACTAAAGCATGCTCTTTGCTTGTCTTTGTGGTTCTGTCATTCCAGACTGACACAGATTTCATGGGTGAAAGCTGTTGATGTGTAAATAAGCATGGATTACAAAAAGTTTTGGTGGATTTGCTGTCTTTTGTGCACATACCTTGTTTTGGTGATTGCTGTTGTATTTTGTTTTTCTTTTTTAATGAGGAAGTAGAAAGTACGCTGGCTGTGTGCATACCTGCTACGTGCCACTGGCATGTGTGGGACCAGCTAACGTGTGGAAATGTCTTCCTGCCTTTGAGAGTGAGAAGCAGAATTTCCAGTCTTAGGCTGACTATTGAAAAACCTGAGGTAGGTCTGACTAAGGAGCCTCTCATGTCAGGGAGCAGAAGCTCAAAGAAGGGAATGGCCAGAGGGAATAAGCCTCACACCAAAGATTTAATCATCTTGTTTCAGGAGATCTTGCTTGTCAGAGGCAAACATGGGCATTTGGGTGATTTAGAGTAAAGGAGCTATTATTAGCAATTGATTGTATTTCTTGTTTTCTGTCCAATTGCTACTTATTCCAGTCTTCTGTAGTTATTGAACTTATAATCAACTAGTCACTTTTGGAGTATATTTATTTCTTGCTTAAAAAAAAAAAGGCGACAAAATAATGATTTTGAGAAAAATGTTTTTTCTAAAACTCAAATGGGAGTTAAGTGCCTATTGAAAAGTTCTGGATCTGGGCCTAAGTGAAAAAGGCTTAGCTTAATTTGCCTTAGAGCTCTGCTTTTCTCTATGCCATACCAATAATAAGATTATATATTTAGTGTTCATACGTATAAATTTGGCACCATGCCATTGTTTACTATTGAAGTTTAGTACTGACCAGTGAAGGGAAATGCAAGTCACATTGCCATTGGAACTACGTTTATAGAGTGTAAAACAAAATTTCAAATTCTGTTTTAGTGTTTTTCAGGCCTGATCACGCAAGGTGCTTGATGGGTCATAGGAGAATTTGATTCCTCAAAGTCTTCCAGACCACTGTAAGTCTAACGCCTATTAAAATGGGATATAACCAAGAATATAAAAAAAAACAAATAGAAGTGATGAAAGTGAGAGAGATGTCAAGTTAATTTATTTTTGATAACTATATTAATGAAATTTTGTTTTAGTTAACAAAAACTAGGGAACACTTTCTTATTTTAATTTTACTGTCTTTAGCAATAGGTAGCCTGATCAGAATTTGACTTAGTTGGTGAAACAGAACCAGTGCCTTGACCCCAGCAATCCAAGAATGACTGTAAACCTGCCTTAGGGGTGGGCAGGGAAACATTCCCTGACCTGGAAGCCTTTCCATGCAGGCTAAAACAAGTGTGGTCACTTCCACGCTACAGTTTGCATTGCTATTCATAGATGGCTAGGATACAACTATTGCCACCACCAGCAAAATTGCCTTCTTCAGAGACTGATTGCAGACTCAGATGTAAAGTTGTACATATCTACATATATGTGATTGTGATAGGTATGTGTTTGTGTAAAGATTGTGAAGAACTGCCTTGGTTTACCCTTCCTCTTAGCAGTTTTGCTAAACATGGTTTACAGAAGTGGAACTACAAAAGCCAGTATCTCAATTTCTGGGAACCAGTGGCATTGTACCTGTTTGCTTCAGCTTTTGGATTAACTCATTTCACATAGATTTAATATTAGGGTAGATTTGATCTCACAGTCAAATTTTCATAGAAGCTGGGTAAAGACAACAGATACACTACTGAAATATAGTCAAAGCAAACTCTATAGCAGCTGAGGTCTGCCTGGATGCTTTCCACAGTTTGCTTTTCATTGTATTAGAACTGATTGATCCCAGAGTACAGATGGATTCCTGAGCTTTAGAGGTTAGTTGCATACCAATAATACCCTGGCATCTTCTCAGGAAAATAATCAACACTTTAGTTCTTTATATTTTTTCTTAGTCTTTTTCCTGTGTTTGAGATAATCCATCTGCCATAGCCTTAATTTCTATTGTTTTTTGGTTTATCTGAAAAACCTGATTTTTGCATCTTTATGTACCACCTGGCTCACAGGAATGAAACTCAATATGAACCACAACAAAGAAAATATAGTTGTGTTTTTCTCTGACAAATCTTTATTATAGATAAAGCTATTCAGTTCTTCAGGGACTAAGTGAATGTTTCTTCTTCTGCTATACTTATCTTTTATAAAGCTTGGTTTTTTTCTATTATAAACTACAATATATAAACTTGTATGTTCTGTAATAAATTGTTTTGAGGGGTACTGAAGGGAAGAGGAAAAGGTGGGGACCTGGTATTTTTTTTTCCTTACATATGCCTAAATATTCCTAAATTTATAGAATCTGGAAATTTTAGGTTATGAATGATTTTTACATTCACAGAATACCCAGGATTAAAAAGTAACTAACTAAAAATGCTGCATTAAGAGAACTTCACTGCATTGTTAAGCACTCAAAAATCAGGAAATAATAGCATTAAGATTTTGTGTCTAACTTTAAATATACTGCCTTTGTATTGTCATGACAATACAATCTTCAGATTGCAAAACAGCCTGCATTTAGTAGTGCTATTCTATCTTATGGTCTTATATCTGACAGCATAAAACACACATCTAAATTAGAAAACAAAACTTCTATTTGGGATTTTGTTGTTTTGGTTTTTTTTTTTTTTTTTAAATAATCTGGCATTTTCATTTTTCATCTTGAATAGTCTGAGAATTTTCAAAATCCTGGGGAAAAATCTGAGCATGAGAGAGGAGCCTTTCCCTGGCAAGGTTGGTTCTCTGGCAGTGAGGGCATCCCCTGGTGCCTTACCTCTTAGCTGTTGATAATGAACACTTAGAATCATAGAATTTCCCTTCAGATCATCTAGTCCAACCATCAACCTAACTGTGACAAAAACACTTACATCATGGAGCTAAAAAACCCAGACAAAGCATTGTTGTGATCACCAATGCACTTCAGGATTAAAAATGGTGCTGTTAGAAAAATATTCAGGAATGATCTTTCAGAATTGTCAGTGTCGTATGTAGTACCTGCTGTTATTATTACTGCAGCATTTGCCAAGGTTAGCCACAAAATGTCCAACATAACCATGGCTTCTGCCTGCACTTGGAAATGAAGATACTTGTGATAAATGGTTGGTAACAGTTTACATATGATAAATTTTACTGCATCTTCTGTTTCTTATGCTATCAAAGGGATCCGTAGAGTTATGTTGTGATAAAGCTTGGGCTTTGCATGTTCAGACATGACAGATGTTTAAGGCATTATGGTAGTCTGGTCCAGATCTCTGTGGTTATATTTTTCTGTCTCTTGTATAGTTCAAGGGGTGGTCATGGAGTGAAAAATTTCTTTAAGTCACTTCTGCACTGTTTTGGTCCAGGGAAAGATACTGTGTTTAAATTGCACTTAAACCTTGGCCACTAATGCTGCTACATTGCTGTTCCAGCACAGGGTCATGGCCTTCTTTCCTTTCCTGTGGCTACAGGCACCTTAGCTGCCAGGAGTCCCTTGGAAAGCACCTACATCCACCTGCTTAAAGCAGCTTTTCTTAACCACAAAAAGTCTACCCATATTGACTGTAAGATCTCACTATGCAGTGAGAATAAGATACTAAATAAATAAGCCTGGCTTGTTCTTTAACACAGGCTGTATCTAGCTCCCTCTTTTACTGAGCACAGATCAGAAGGAAGTCACTTAAAACCAATGAAAACAAGACACCCAAGTGAAATGAAATAGGCTTGGGATAGGTCTTGTGCAGTACAAAATACACCTTTTTACTATGCACCCTTGGGGACTGCAGTAAATATGTTAAATTTAATGTGGTGTTTTTATGAGCTGAGAGCACAGTCTGCTGGATTTTTTGTCTCTGATCATTTAAGACTATATCATATCTGAACTTCCACTTTCAACAAGATCTGCTATTATTACTTCAGGGATGTGAGAGCCAAAGAACAGCTTTTATTGTAGGGTTCTTTGAAATAAATATTTGTTTTGATGTGGCTGTTTTCTTTTGCCTGACTAATCTCATCAACTGTTTAGCATCTTCTTCTGTGATAAATCAATTGGTGCCAAATAGTAAATGAGGGGGATGCTGAGTTTTGGGACAGAACACATTCAGTGACTGCTACAGATTTTATTGCTGGGGAGGGAGAAATTGCTATTCATGAGAGAAAATCAGAAAATCACGGGTAGCACATGCAATGAAAACCTGGCAAGTCTACAGGGGCATACTTGCCACTGTCCTGATGTTCAGAGCTGGCATATTTACAGCATGTGATGACAGAAGCAGGGGGAGTAATAGGGTTTACTGGATTTGCAAGCCAGCATTGGGATGTCCATGCAGTATTGGTGAGCAGAAGTGGAAGACAATGAAAAGTGAAGTTGTTATAGCGAGTTTATTTGGCAGACTTTCTCCCTCTTCACATTTCTCCAACCTGTTTCACAAACTCCCTTGACCTTGTCTTAATCTCTCATTTCTCCCAGTCTTGGGTCTCTTGCATCCATTCTTTCTTCCTGTATGAATAATCAGTCAGTCAAATGGATAATCTACTGTAGATGGATCATAATCTCTCAAGGAAAGTCTAGCAGTGAGAAGCCGAGATGTGTAGGAAGCAACCTATTGTACAGAATAGACTCTGGTCAAGATGTAAAAGAGGCTAACAACTGCTGAAATACTTAGCTGCATTAGCTGTTACCGTGTTTAGACACTCCTCCTTCTTGCATGCATTTTCTTGGCTAGTCCCTAGCATCCAAAGAACTTCCTGTATGGTTTCAAGCTGTGGGGATATACATGGTCTCCTTCCATGGGATGGCTCTGCAGAAGCCAAAGCATGTCCAATCAGTCTCTAAACAGTGTGGTGGGAGCAGGCTTTCTGAAGGATAAGTCAACTGTGGCAAAGTAGAATGACTCAGCCATAGTTTTAACCACTAAGGATCGTGTAGCAACACTTTTTCAGACAAGAAAAACGTTAGAAAGTAAATCAGATGAGTTTCTAAACCACAAAGCAGAATGAAAGTGGTGGTTACGATACAAGCTGTTTTATCGCCCTAGCAATTTTCCAGTGGTCTCAACTGTAATTTTAGTAAATCCAGATGTGGTGTTTAGTTAAAAAAGAGGTTTGGGGTTGGCTTGAGGTTTTTGGTTTGGCTTTTTTAGTTTTTGTTTTCTTTAATTTGACTGAGTTTTCACATACTGTAAAAGGTCAGGGATGAATGGGAAAGTTTGATTCATTTCTCTCAGACATCTACCTGCCTCTTTAAAAGCTATATTTTGCTGCTACTTTGGCCTGAAGTTGGCAATTTATCTGTAACAATCTGTATCTTGTGGTCTAAATCAGCCTTATTCCAACATACAGAGGCAGGATTGGCATCTTTGAACTAGAGACATAAAAAGTAGCAAGGTTGTTCTTTTATAATCCCAGAGCATACTTTTTACAAGTCTTCCCTCTAATTGTGGTGAACATGATGGCCACCCTCCCTTCAAAGTACTATTACAGGGAGCACATTTTTTTATTTCTGGCTGGGAAATGAGAGGGATGGCCTGGCAGGAAGCAGCATTGCTGGAACTCACCCGTCCCTGCTAGCGGTGGCTCCCAGATGTTTGTAAGATCATCTCTGAAGCCTTGATAGTCTAAGAGCATAAGGGAGGCAAGACCTGCGGGAAGAGTTAATAGTTTTTATTAGACTGATATTCTTGGAAAAAGACAAGCTTTCAGGCACTCAGCCTGCCTTCATGTCTGAAATTATGCTCTGCACAGCCTGACATGGGCTGATGGGCTGAGTGCCTGCAAGCTACTATGCTTTTTTCCCAGCTTTTTTTCTGTTCTTCTAATCAAGGCTATTACCTCTTCCTACAAATGCTGACTCAACTATCAGATAATGTTGAGCCTTCAGCAGGTGGCAGGAGCTAAACTAGTCTGGATTACTTCATCACAAACCTCAGGTGGAACAAGTCAGAAGTGGTCCACACTGCTTAAGTCCAGGATTTATTTCTCACTGTGCACTCTGCTTATGACAGTGTCCCTGCAGGGTGACAGAAATTGAAATTCAAAGCATGAGGTCATTAGGCAACATGAACCTAGAGAGGTTTGCCGACACAATCCTTAGCTGCCTGCATACTTTTTACAGTTCCCCCCACGACACACTTTGCTTGACACTTGACGTGGTTTTACAGCAGATCCCTTAGTCAATTCCTTGCCCAATCATACTTTAGCTACACAATAATGAAGAGTGTTACAGGAGTAATGACTTGAGCATCCTTTTCTTTTAGCTCCTAACAGTTTAATCAACACCTACCAGAAACAACAATATGGATATCGCCATGACTTCTTGACTTCTGCATATGAATAAATGAATATCAAAACCAAAGTACACTTGACAAGTGCAGATGGTATAATTTTTATTGCTTGTTCTTACTCTACATTTTTTCCCATCTGTTTTTTTTTTCCCTGAACAACAAAATATAATTAAATTAACTTGTATTGCTAATGTCTCTAATTTGACTCTTCATCAACCTTGTAGTGGCAGTTGCCAGGTGTTTCTGCTCATGGTCAGCCACTCCTCACTCTGGTATATAACCCTTAGAGGGTGAGAAGGAAGTTTCCTGGAAGGTATTAGTTTCCTGGGTTCTTGTTTGTGCCTGTTAAAAGGCCTCTCACTAATTATCAAATGAGTCATGCAATCCTGTTGAATTACAGTATATGCACCTGTAAAATGTTCTGCCAGATAAAACAGATTCTCTCAAGTATAACTGAATGTATCAATGTCAAAGTCAGCTTTGTCTGTGATGGGATGAAAAGCTTTACATCATGTGCAAAATTTATTTAAGTGCATCTACAGCTTGTCACTAAATTAACCACACCCAGGTGTGACAGAAGTGCCAATCTTAGCACCTGGGTCTCCCTTGGAAACTTGGAGCTAGTCTTGTTAAGGGCAATGAGGCTCAGCTGTTCTGGGGGCTGCTCAGCTGTTCTGTGAGTGTTGCCTTTGCCCAGTCATGTGCACAGAAGAAGCTGTGAGGGTGTGGGAGGCTGCTTTTGGCTTGGTGTGAGTGTGCAGCCAACATGGATGCCTTGGAGGTGAGGAGGTCTGCGAAAGGAGCCTGGGAAAGGGTTGCAGTATAACTTAGAAGAGTGATATTACAGAGGTGGTTCTCTCTAATGCAGTAAGTTTAAAATCTCCTGCTGCATTGTTAAGACAGTCTTCCTTCCCCTCTTAGGGAGGACAGCAGATGTGGACTGAGCACCAAGTCATTTTTGCCAGGGAGGGGAGGGAGACGCCGTAGAATACCTGTGAAACTGAGAGTGAAGGTAAGTCAGAGATTGCTTAGAGTGTCTCATTACAAGCGCTCAAGGTTCCTAGAAAGTAACTATTATGTATAAATGTACTTTGGATTTAGTGTTCGTTGGGGGCCATATGTGATCATCCTCCTGATTTCTTTTTCTCAGAATATCGGTGATATATGAAGTCTTCTAGGGAAACAGTTTTTATCACTATTGCCTGCACTTCTCAGAAGGACCCAGCCTATTTTTATTCTTCTTGCACCTTTCTGGTTGATTCTGGTTTGTTTTGGTTTAGGCCCTTCCATACGCAGTTCAGAATGCAAAGGACTCTGAAGCCATGTGGTTTTAGTTAAGGTGTATCCATTTAGCAATATATATCACAATTTTAACAAAATTCAGGAAATTCCTGTGCTTGAAAGAAGTGTGTGTGGGGAAGTAGCGGTAAAATCTAAGCTTATTCTATGGAACATTCTGGTAGTCCTTTAAAAACAAGAGTATCTCTGAAACCTTAAGCTTATGTGTTAACAGAAATAAGCTCTAAAAAGCAAAGTCTCTAGTTGAACCTTCGTTATCTAACCATGTGAGTATAACGTGGTAATTCAGAAAACTGGTGTTCTTATTAATTTGATGCAGTCGAAGTGAATTATTAATGTTACAGCTGTTTATACCATCAGTGATCTCTCAACTGTGTGGCTCCTTTCATCAAGACTTAATCTGTGATTTATAACTCATAGTAATGAGTCAGACTTCTGGTGGTTTCCACATTGCATCTGGAGGAAGTGTTACTTTGTGAGCTAAAACCTTAGTTATTTACAGGATTAGTAAATCCTAAAAGTGACTTAATATTTATCCAGTTTAGCATAGGACCGGGTCTATCTAGTTGCTTCCATGTAACTTTTCACAGTACATGTTAATAAGAGGCAAATTCTCTTGTTAAAATGAAATTTCACAGAAATTTGAAAAGACTTTTTTTGTCATATCGAGCTTTACATTACTTTTTTAATTGGTTCTAGCTTTATAGGAGGACTTAATCTTTTGTAAGCTTCTATAGATTCTTACAATTTGTCTAAAAAAAGTAAATGCTATGAAATGTAAGTATTTTCAACATCACCACTTGGTGTAATTTTTATGGGTCTTCTATTTAAGCTTTGGGTTAAAGTAATAAACTTTACAAAAGTCCTCATTGCAAAAGCAGAGCATCTAGCAGTTGTCATGCTATAAGTATCAGTGCAACTTGCACTGAAAGATCCCTACATAAAGACATAATTTGACCTGTTTGCTTATGTTCCTGGGCTGCATATTAGTCTAACAGGCAGGAAAAATTAACCCACCTCCTGTCTCCATCGGTGACTCACTCTGGTCCTCAATTTCCCATGTGTAATAAAACTGTAAGAATGATGCTTTGCCCTGCTTTGTTAAATATCGTTGGATATCTGACTGCAAGTCTTCTACAAGAGCTGAAATTACTTTCTAATCCTTCATATGTACATGCATAAGAACAAGCCACTAGTAGTAAAAATAGCTGAATTCTGTAGGATGTAACACATGACAAGAGTCATACTCATGTTTTGCTGTCACCTGGTAAAACTTACACACAAGTGTGAAGAAGTGATAACTGAATTATCTTCTATTCCAAAATTCCTCGGTAATTCTGGAAAAGACACAAGTTCATTGAGATCCACCAGTAAAAGAAAGAAGCCTGGGATGGCAGAAGTGACAAACATCTAGGTCTTTATGAGCACAAAATAACTGACGTGAAAGAGATTAATAGAACAAATAGGTAGGATTAAGAACTCAATATTAGATCATTCTGAAGGAAGCACTCAAACAAAAAATTTGCTTTTGCTAAGGAGTGCAGGCCACTTCCAGTCACAAGAACAAGATTGTAGTGATGTGTTTGGCCCTCTTATTTTAAAACATGTATGGAGGTTGACAAATGCTGGGCTTGACATGGTGACGTTTTGTTTTGTTTGGTGCATGAATGAATAAGCACATAGGAAATGTGAGTGTTTAGCTAAGTTCAAAACTACATCAGAGAAAATAATCATATGGCAGAAAGATAAAACAAATAAGATCTCTAACTAAATCATTGTCTGGTAAACACAGTTCCTAGTGCTAGGCTGACCTCCACAGTAACTATATGTTTATGTTTCTTTACCTGGAGCAGAGAGGGCCAGAAGAGAGGAGGAAGACTTGGTCTCTTCTGCACTTATCCCTTACAGTTTCACCTAGATGTCTCATGGGCTGTCAGTAGCACTGCTGAAACTGTACTTTGGAAAGGCAGAACCACCTGCTAGAGCAACTCTTTGTCCTGTATATTTCCCAGTCCCCTGTACACAGGGATGCTCGTCATCAGAAAGCCAAAATCTATAATAGTTGTGCAATGCATTAAATATGAAGAAATGCCTTGCCAACTCTGGTGCCGGAGGCATGGGTTTCATTAAACGTATCGTCTTTACAGTGTGCCTCTATTTGTTAATGCTAGTAATTAAGTCACACAGATTTTTAATGAGAGCCATGAACATAGTTGCCCTGGATCTTGATCTGGTATTTTTTCAGTCTTAGATCAGAAATCCCATAACCCCATTTGCCCTAGTATTCGCCTTATCAACAGAAGAAACAACCATCTTGGGTGGCCATGAATCTTGAATGTGATACAATGTTAAAGCTGTAAAGTAGGCAATACCACAATTGAGGCAATGCCTCAATGCGTATTAGGAGTTTGGATAGTTAAAGGATGCAGAAAAAGTATGTCATATCTCTGTCAAATAACTTTGGTTTGTCCTCAGTGATTCTCTAGTGCTGTCTTTTGGTTTGTTTTTTCTCTTTTTTTTTCCCAAATCCTTTTCCAGATCCTGAAGTCTAAGTTACAAAATGTAAAGAAGAGCTCAGTATCGAACAGTAGTCATTAATCAGACAGCATGAATGTTTTATAAACTTTGAGTTGCATTTTTCTCTCTGCTTGTATGAGACTAATGCCTCCTGTGTCCATGAGGTACGCATATGACTGATTTTTCGGAGGTAGTTGCTCAGCCTCGCACGCTGTAGCTGGGTACAGTAATTGGCTTGGCCTAGGCACTGAACTGGCGCACAGGCCAAGGGAAGGCTTTCTGCATATTCAATCCTCCTCATTTAAAAAGAAAAAAAAGGGAATAAAAGCCAATTTGGCTGGAATATACACACTCACGTATGTGTGTACATAAATAAATGCATGTATATGCACACAAAATGCGTAATCAGTTCGAGAGAAATCAGTGAGCCCCCAGTAGAACAAGGGAGAAGAAAAAGTGGAAAGCAGGGTATACAAACCTGTGGAGAGTTATGAAGTGACTGCTTTTTTCAGTTTCCTGGGAGATATTTTGACATAGAAACAGAAGAGATCCTGGCTCAAGCTAAGGAATGGGTTAGTGGGTGCTGTTTGGAGTGCTTGTTCCCACGCATAAACTTTCAGAAGTTTTGGGGCTTATTTAACTGTCTGCCACTTCTAAACAGCATCAAGTAGAACTAATTACTTGTTTATACTTATTTATTTTCCAACAATACAGACCTCACTGGCAAACAACTTCTTTCCTCTGAAAACTGACTTTGTAAGTGTGGGTAAAAAATGTCAAAAGTTTGTGGTTTTGTTGTTAGGGGTTTTTTTTTTAGGGTTCTGGGAACTGAAATGCAGCCTAAAGCTAAAAATGACACGCCTAAATATGAAGTTTAGATAAAATTGTACATTCTAAAAATAATTCAAGTTGGTCTTGCTTCTGTTAAGTAAAGGGTAGTTACAAGAAATTCTTGCGTTTGATAATGAACTGAATCCTGACTTCAGCTGTGTCCAGTATTAAACTTGGGGGGGCAATATCACTTAATCCTAAAAAAGTAAAAATACAACAAACTTCTCTGTACTGAGATCTGACAGGAACAAAGAAAATTATATTGATACTGAAAAAAATCCGGCTTCACCATAGAAGAAGGCAGTAGGCTAAGCAGTAACAATTGATGAATGCTTTTAAATCCAGGATCAGGTATTTTTCATCCTGTGAGTGGGAATTACATACCAAGATATTTATACACATCTTTAATTGCTTATATGTTTTTAATTACTCTAATGTTATACAGTTATTCTATTTAAGTAATTTGTCCCCATTTCATGAGGACACAGGGCTGTGAGGATTTGTTCACTAAGCATGAGCGTCCATGTAGTAAGTAAGAAACAGTCATCATAGAGGTGTAGAACTGGTGTGGCAGTATGGTATGAAATATCAGGAAGGATGTGTTAAAAATAAGAACAAGTGCAGAGAACTACAAAATTAATTACAAGTACAAGGACACTCTGTATGTTTAAAGATGTCTACTTGGTTTATTAACTTCTACAAGTGAAGGTTAAGATGTGACTTGCAGTAGTCAAGTGTCTTTGTAGGGAAAAATAATAGATAGTTCTTACATTCAGCTGGAAAAGGCGTAGAGAAATCCAATGGCAAAAAGTGAAGCTATGTAAATTCAGACTAGAGATAAGGCAGTCTGTTATCTTTAAGGGTTATTCATCACTGTAACAACTTACCTAGACATGTAATGGTTTCGCCTCCGCTTAGGGTATTTAAGGTATGACTGAAGACCTTTCTAAAAGAGATGCTGTAACTCAAACACAAATTATGATCTTGAAGCATAAATTATTGGGTGAGGTTCATTGGCCTGTGTTATGCAGGAGGTCAGACTATACTATCATAACAGCCCCTTTTGGTCTTACTCTCTGTGACTAAGTAGCTGCCAGCAGGGTTATGTGGAGGTATAAATCTGTCTTAGATGAATATCCCTACTGAGCTTGATGAATTTTGTATGTATGCTTTATGGATTAGGCAAATAAAATAAAGCCCATTTCACCAGCACTGCATGTAGGAAAAATTTAGTCTTGTGGATTTTCTAAACCCCTCCTGCAGTCAATCCCAGTTCCTTAGAACAGTGTAATGGTAGGAAAATATCTCCATTATTATCGGCCTTGTTTGTTTAATTCCACTGAACTACCTAGTGAAATCCTAGTGAGGCTGCTGGCATATTTACAGCTATCTGCTAAACTATTGCAGGATGATGGAATCTGAAGGACAGTTTACGATATCAGTAAAAAGAACAGATGTTACATGCAAGCAAAAGTAATGAATTAACTGATATCAGTTACAATTGATAGTGCAATAGCCCCTATTTGCAGATACTTTAATAACGGCTAATGCATAAATATCCTTACTGAAATCAATCGGGCTATTTGCATTGTCTAGTAGCTTCCAGGAGCCTTGGTTCTTATCCTATCTAAATAACTAAAAGATCAGACCTTATATGAACTTGTACAGATCTGCATCCCCTTACCGTATGTTTAACAGCCTATCCCATCTGAATCCCAACACTGGTACAAAAAATTCCAGTATTAGTGATGATGCTTTTGAGATTAGAGCTCAATTGTATCTGCATTCTGTTATAAACAAGGAATACTGACTCTTACTACTGCATTAATAGAGCAACAGATTTCATCAGCTAAAGATACAGAGGTTTCTTTAGTGAAAGAACTGTTGGCCTTGAGTGTGACTTTTTTTTTTTTTTTTTTAAAAAAAGGATCTCAAAGGACATCATGTTCTCTTCAAGGTCAAACTGACATAAGCAAAAAAAGTTCAGATGAGTTACAGGAAAAAAATATTGTGCTCTCTATACAGAATCCTTAAAGGAGCATGCCAGGTTTGACATCATGGAATTCAAAACAAAATCTGACTCTTATTAACTGTAATTAAAATATGGGGGTTTTTGTCTTCAGCTAAGTACATAATGCCCTTAAGATCATTATCTTGGGATCTGTCAAGGTTGAACTGTCTCTATAGAAAAATCTGAGAGCATATTTCAAAACTTATTAAATCCCACTGAAAACCTGTTAAATCCTAGTAATCCAACACATCCTGATTGTCATATTTCATTTAAAATAGGTATGTATTTCTCTAAAATTATTATTTTATAAAAAATTATAGTCTATCCAGCAGGAGTAGTATGCTTTGGTTTAATTTGTGACTAAGTTAACTCTGTCTTTGATAGCTACATGTGGGATGGTCATACAGGCTACAGAAGAGTCTTAGTTTAGTATGTTCCTCTAAGTGCAGATTTAAACAAACTTCCCAAGAAAGATGGTGTGGCCCAAGTTGTCCCCACTCAGCACAGTGATGTTAGTGAGTGCTGTGGAACCTGGCAGGTTTTGTTCCCTTTTCTCTGTGATGCCTGCAAGATGGAACCCAGTGTTGAGCAGTGGAGGTGGCAGGAATGGGATTACCATGCTCACCTGAGAAAGCAGAGACAGCAGCAGTTGCCATTCACAAGGGCATGCTGTGACCCTTTTGCTGCATCATGCATGTAGCAGGAACAGTCCTTGGTACCTCAGGTCATGGCTGGGGACAAACAAAGTTCAGAGGTGGGCAGAGCTTGCTCTGTGGCCTGAGGACTGCCTTGGCTGATGGACATCTGCACAGCCTGGATGAGTCCCTGCCACTGCTTGCATTGTGCTCCGATAGCATTTCTTGACTGGGGAGAGAAACCTGAATGGGCAGCACCAGTAACAGCAGTGATGGGATGAGGTATGGCAGCACCTGACCATTGCATCATGCCTGTGGGTGCTCAAGGGTGTGTTTGAGCTGTTCTTGTCTCGACTGTTGCAGGTGTGAGTAGTCTCTAACATGGTTCCCATTGTTATCTGACTCAGTTCTATAAACAAGGGTAAAATTACTTAGTCCTAAATAAATCCTGATTCTTCAGGCTGATCCGTAATCTGGAGCTCACCTCAATCAAAGCTGAGACCAATTTATAGCTATTTAAGGACAATTCTGAGTGCGTTCCTAGCACACTTTTTTCCCCACTTCCTTCAAGAACTGTTGTGAAATTTTCTGTAACTAATTTAAAAGCAATAACTGCATTGCTAGATGGTATTCAAATGTTCTTGAAAAGCTTAGGAACAGAGACCAGTTCCTGCAGCAATGTTAGAACATTAGCCAGGTTTTTTTATTGAAAGTTGGACTGGACCGTGGCATGCTCATTTATTTCATGATGGAACATGCCATTTGAGAATGGAGACCAGTGCTGAAAAAGACAGGTTTCCTAATTAACTCTTGTCTCTAAACTCTACAGGAGGATCCTAGTCATGGCTTGTGGCAGCACTCTAATGTGTAGTGTTGGTACGCAAAAGTTGTCTATGGGAACAGTCAGAAAAATAGTTTGACTGCGGATAAGCCCTTTTTGCTGTAGGAAGGAAATGATCAGTAAGTCTCAAGTCAGTGAGAAGAATGTACAGGTGGCTGTACGTTCTTAAAGTACTCTCATGGCACTCTCAAAGTTTTCAATGAAAACTTTTTTAATAATGCACAGTCTCTTTCCTATTTTCTTCTAAAATCCTGGTTAAGCATTGCAAGAATTGTAACAACTTAAGGGATTAAAATTGTATTTGAAAAGCTGGGTAATGTGGGTTTGATATCTTTTCATGTAACTAAAATAGTTACCTGCCGATAGTGACAAGTGTTCAGAAATGCAAACCAGATTGAGGCAAACAAAGCATCATTGTGGAATTTGAGGTAAATAGAATGACATTTGGCATAAATGAGCTATTTCTAGAAAAAGCAATTATTCAGCCTCTCTTTTTCTATTAACTTTTCATTAAACTCATTCTTATAGATGGAAAAAATCTTTGCATAGTATATAATCATTCTCAGAAAAGATTATATCGCAAGTGTATTTAATAATGCTTATTGTTGCATTATGCACTTGGAGGACAAATGGTTCTTTGTAATGAGTTTCCACAACATCTAGTGCAGCAAGACAGGGCAGGTTTGCAATGTTAAAGTGAATGAAGGTGAAAGACATTATTGAAGTAAAAATTACTTGATCGGTGGGTATATGATCCTTAGTCCCACACTTAATTGTGTTCATGATCACTTCCTTACCTGTTTTATGGAGAGGTGTAGGGGAGGAATGGTTACGTTTTCTCTTCCAAAATGCTCATCGAGCAGGTAATCATATTACCTCTCGTCACTGTCAAACATCATCTGTAGTGGGGCTCTGTGCCCACTTCAAAGAAACAAACCAAATGCATGGGTTGGTTTAGCATCTTGGAAGATAAAGTCCTGGACAAATCAAGGACTGAAATGATAGCAATTCAGTCTAGTTGAAGAGACAATCTGTAGAAACACGGACTTAGAGCCACTGACGCCAAGGGCTGCATATTGGTTTTATCTCTGCAGAAGGAAGATCAGGCAGCTAGTCTTCTGCAGAAGGTTAATTTTGCATTACTGTGGTTATGTAGAAATTTGGTGAAAAGAAGATAAAGGCTTGAGCTGCCAATTTAAACAGAGAAAATATCCAGAAGATGTCATTGTTACTTTAAGTTATTTACTACTTTTTTAAAAATAGTTCAACACTGTTTTTCTTGATGACTGAGAAGGAATGTTCCCACTTAGCATCCATACCCATGTGTACAATTTATGTCTAGATTAATGTTTGGAGGAATAAATCTTCTTAGTTGAAAACATCAGTGTAAATTAAGCTAAAAGCCATGATTTTTAAAAAAAGTTTCCTATTTAGCAAATATTTTGACCTTGAGTCACAGTGTTGCATGACTGGGCAGTAGGAAGAAAAAAAAAGTATTACCCACACCTACTTTTATTTCACCTCAAAATTTTTCCATCAAGAGTGAAACTCGGGGCATTCCTATACAGCCTTGAGTAACTGGGCTGCATTTTGCACTCAGAAACAGCGTATGGCTGTGACTGGGGCAGAAGGTAATTGCTTATACAGTTTTTGGAGAGGTGGTAAGGACAAAGAAAGTCTGTCTTTAAAGGACTTCACCAGACTGCAGGTTAGCACTTTTTTTTCCTTTAAAAATAAATATAAATGATAAATACACATTTAAAGAAATACACAAGTGAGAATTTTGTTTCTTTTTTAAACTCAATTAGCTATGTAATCTGATTAGACGCTTTCAAAAGCTGTTTCGTCTAGGCATGTGCATCTTTACACTTCAAAATACTAAAGTCTTCATTGGATGATTTGGGTTCCTGTTTTTTGTCTCCTAAAGACTAAAGTCCTGTTTGAAAATAGGATAAAGATATGATGTAGGAGTTATCTGCAAATTTTACTTGTGATGCTTAAAAGACAATGTGTTTTTCATTGTTCTTTGTATGATCATTGTTTGTAAAACTAAGTTTTGTGATGGCTGGGGAGTGTTGGTTGCATTCCTTGTCCAGACAGGACATTGTGTGTGCATATGTGTGTTTTATGTCCCATAAATCATGCTTTCCAGCTCTGATATTATTAGTTGGTAATTTTTGTGTAAAGATAATTTCTACCAGAACATCTCCTGGCAGTATCTTAATAGTCTCCTAATAATAGTCTCCTAATTAATCTTTGGATGAATTTGAGGGTTGCATGAATACACATTATGAATATGAAAACAATTGCCATGGAAAATTGTGAGGAAAAGAGGTGAAGGGCATAATGGAGGTAATTTCCAAGGAAAACTTCCGACTATTTGGGGTGGGGTGTAAACATTTCCTGAAAACTGGGGACTGATCATCTGAGAGGTGTCATATGAGTTTCTCAAGTTCCCATTTCTGGGCTTACCATGATGTGGGATGCAACTTCCCTGCAAAATGGAGTCAAGTGGCATCCATCCCATAAACCAGATGACACTGCAGCCATTTTAAAATCATTTTAAAATCTTTGGACAAAATCTGGATACTGTCAGTGTATGCAAAAAAACGTGGTGGAGTGCAGGTTTGTTTCACAAGAAAAAAAAAGGCAATCAAAGCCAGTTTTCCATGAAAAATATTTTTTAAAAATTTATTTTGCTGAACACAAGCAAATTATAGCACATTACGTTATAGTATGCATAATAATAGTATGCATTTTATCAGGTATAAATAACACCATTTATCTTCCATTGCATGCTTATCTATTGAAGATTAATTTCACAGCTTTTTGTCTAATTCATTGGAATGGTCTAATATGGTAATATTTACTATGAAATTACCTGTTCTGGTAGAACCATTAAAACAATGCATGCCAGAGTTTCCCAGTACTTTATAACCACTTCCCTGGTCTGAAGGGCAGAGCTTTTCCTTCTGAAATAGCTCACAAGGCAACAGCCACAATGTTTTTTTTATAACTAGACCAAAGAGAAGTCAACATGGGGAGGAAGGAATCTCTCTCCTGGCTTGTCACTGTTTGCAATCCTGCAGATCAATACCTTGAGCCAAACATGTTGTTGTTTTCAGGACAGTAATGAGCAATTGCACAGTGTATTCTGTAAGGTGAAGCAGAAAACATAAGAAATTGGGGTTCAAGCATTAGAGGAATGAAAGTTTTCAAAAGAGTTGAGAGGAAATATTAATAAATATCTGCCCAAGGTCTAATTTTCAGAACAGCAGCAGAACCCCAAGAGGGATAGTATTAAAAACTCACCTTCTCTATAGGACGTGTGTTTACTGATCTGTAAGATCCACTCTCCTTTCCCAAGGTGGGATCAGCTGTGCCTCCACTGTTTGTGCCTGTGTTTCTTTGCTGTAAAACTTTGCAGTGAAGGCCCCTGCAGGCCCCTGCCCTGCTGGCTGCCCACTCCTGCACTTCCGAACTGTGCCTTTGGACAGCTTTTTCTCATGTTCTTTGGTGTTGTTTCCATCAACTGAAACCTTTTAGCCCCTAGACCTATGTAGTATGCGAATGCTAAAATTTCCTTTCTTGCTACGGTTCATCATGTCTGTCCTTCAGCATTTTTTTTTTTTAAGACTAAACAATTCCAGTTCACTCATTCTTTCCTCATATGCTGTATTTTGTAGGCCTTGGTTATTTCTCATTACTTTCCCCTGTTCTTTCTAATTGGCATAGATAATTCTTACAGTCTAGTGGACACAGTGGAGCTACTTCTTTCCCTGTGGTACCTGCGTGATCAATAGAGCAAAGGAACTATTTTATGTAATTCATGCTTGCTATCTGCTATAACTCCCTGGTTCTTTTCTATAGATCAGCTACTTGTACAGTTATATATTGTAAATTCTTATTTGCTTAAGAAGAATACTCAGTCTGTTCCCCTACTGACTTGTATCTGTGGCTTTACTTTTTTGGTTTTTTTTATTTAGAGTTCAAATTAAATCTGACCATCCAACTTCCAGTGCAGTGAGTAGTACCAAAGCCAGTGTGGACTCTTGTGGAACTCTGCTTGAATATACCCTTCTTTCCTGACAATGAGCCACTGACAGCTGTTCTCTGGACATGATTTTCCAACCACCTTCAAAATCCTTACTAAATTCAGGGTATGACACCTACTACTCTCCTCTGTCCATAGCACCTATTATCTGAGACAAATCACGTCAAATCAATCCAGTTCCCTTCCATTACAGGGTAATGTCCAATGGGGATGTGTCAATTGCCATGTTACCCTATAAGTATTTCTAAAAGGTATTTTGCTGGATATTGAAGTTAAGCAAGCTGGTATAGGTTCTTTCAGCATCCTGTCTCTGTTAAAACGCCTGTTGATATAATTGAATGCAGTTGCAATTGCATTCATTTTAGAAAGTATCTAGAAGTTTTACAGCTAATGATATGAATCTTTAGACACAGCGATGGATATTTTTGACAGCAGCATTAACTTACTGTGACGGACTTACAGTAAGTCCTTATTGTAAGGACAAAGCAGTCCTTACAGCCACTTCCTATGTATAACTTTATGCAAGAGCCTGAACTTACTGGCACAAAGAAGAGAGTTCAATGTTCCTCTGAAGCAGCAGGTGGTAGCTACAACTAGGAGGTGTGAAGAAAAGCCTAAGCAATAGTTTAATGTGAGTCAGTAAAAGCCATTTACAGCATGGTAGGTTTTGCTAATGCCTACTGCAAATTTTTAATCGTGCAAATAGCCATTAGGGCTGTCTTCTTCCCTAACTCGTAGTTTAGTAAAAATAGTCCGGTTTGTTAATACACAAATTAAAAGGCTACCCATTTTTTGGATGAGTTACTGTCAGTTTCTAAAAATAAAGGGTAGAATAATGGCAAGAACTGAAGGCAGAGCATAAATGTTGTCTCATGTTAAAGTAAAAATACTTTATTAGATTCAAAATATCGAATTCCACAAACTAACGGCTGCAGCTTATGTTATATACAGGCAGGTTGGCTGTGTATGCTTCTCTAAAAGATTTCCATGTGTTTATATAGAGTGACGTGATAGAAGTGCCTGGAAACATATAACAGAGCTATAACAGGGGAATCTAATAACGCTACCTAAATGCTCCTACGCTTGGCAAATAGGTTTTGTATTATAGATTAAATTTGCTAGAAAGCTTTATATAACTCTTGTAATTTGGCTTCCTAATTGAAGTGATTCTAAAAATTTCACTGACGTGTGAGAGCTGGATTCTGTTTGGCTATCAAGAATATTGTGTCAAATAACCTGCTTCACACTAAGTTTAAAAACATGAAATCTGAATAATGTTAAATTCAGTAAAGGTGCTGCTAGTTATATACAGGTGTCTGTTAAAAACTGCCTCAGTAAAACATCATTTAAGAAAAACGAAACGGATGGAGTCCAAAAAAACCCAAAAATATGACAGGCTGTGGGTGAATATCTAGAGCCAATTCCAGTTCTTGAACATGTTTGTGACTTCCAATCATGCATATTAGAGAGCAGAATTTGGGCCAAATAGTATTTAACCAGAGAATTGGATATAGAGAGGTATGAAAATAATAAAAGAACAGCTGGCAAACACATTCTGTAAAACAAATTGAGAATGAAGTTGAAGATAATGCACTTGAACATAATACCTGAATTCTTGCATTCATTTCTTTTGTCTGTTTTTTTTAAAGCAAATTTGAGCACAGGGGAAAAATAATATACCCTTAAACACTTTCAGGAAGAGGGTGAAGTGATTCATGAGGCTGATGATTATTGTGATTCAGCTATGTCAGTATTGCTGACTCAAATATTAAGTTTCCAGGATATAAAGGGCACTGTGACAATAGACCTACAGGAGAGGAAGAAGTCAAGAAGGAATTAGAAATGCAAAACAAAAGCCTGATATGTAAATGGACAGACTTGGACAGACTGCTTATTATAATAGCAGGCATTCATTGCTTAACAGCAAGAAAATACAGTAGTATTGTTACAAATTGCTATAGATCTTGAGGGTAGAATGAAAAGGAAGACTAGTCAGATGACAGTGGTATATAAAATGGTTTGAACAATGATTGTAGAAGAGGTCAATTATCCTGACAATATTAAAAAGGGAAGAAGAGCCCAGGAGTGAAAAGGATTAGTGCAAAGAGGTCTTATTTTTGTCAACAAATGAGGCTACATAAATCATTTATTTTTGGTCATAGAGATGGCTACATAAATCATTTATTTTTGGTCTCTTTCATAGAGAATTTAGCAGTCAGTGCTTTAGGACAAAGTGGAAGACTGTTACTCTTGATTAAGCCTCCTTGTGTTCAAAAACCTTCTGAATAAACAAAGTAGATCTATGTTTTGATTGTTCTTTCTGTGCTTTTAACCAAGAAGGAAAAATAGCCCCAAGGAAATATGAAGAGATTGACTATCATTGATTCAGTACAAAGCAAGGTTTGTGCAGAGCAGTAGTGTGTCTTTTATTAGACCAATTTATTCAGTATACAGGGATGTCCTATTTTAAGCAATTTGCGAAGTGAAGTTATTCTGCTGGTCTACTGCACTTGCATCCAGTGGACTTGGACATATCACAACGAATTTGTCCTAAAGCCTAGCAACATCTTTGTAAAGGAAAGGAAATTCCAATTGGTACATTTTCCTGCTTTATTTTCCTGCTTTGGAACACTGAGTGCTAGAGATAGATCCTCAGAGATAACTTGTGCTGGTGTCCACGTGGCTTACTCAAGGATTGAAGAATGTCCCAAGAAAGTCTAGACAACATCTGATCATGTATTAGACTCCTCTGCCTTCTGCTGACAGTCATTGACTACTCAGGAATAAAACATGCTATTGTATTTGTGTATAGAACAGGTCCTGCATTTGTAACTTGTCTGCTAGGAGACTAGTGCCTAATAGCTGTTAAAGCCACTCCCCGTCGTAGCAGCATTTATCCTTTCAGTATCTTCAAAGTCAATTCCCTGGGAAAATGGAGCACTAGTATTTCTTTCTGTGGCATCCTGCTACTTTGCTGATTAACCAGGAGATGGGTTTATGCTTCATGAAGGACACATGTGGCATTTATTTAACTCCTTGCTGTTGGTACGCGAAAGGGACAGATGTTGCATGTATCCTCTGGTTGTTCTAGGGGAAAAAGAACATGCTCGTGCTTAGGAACACTTCAAGTTGAAAGCCTGAATTTGGATTCCTCTTGCCACATGCAGGCACATAACAGAACTTCTGAGCTTTTGGTGCTTCCCCCCAGGAACCTGGTTTCCTCAGCCTCTTGGGAGGAACTCGATAATATTCATAAAGCCTCTCTTTTGCAAACTGTTTTCTTATAATCTTCTCAAAGCTATTAAGTTATGTATTTTCTAAAATTATTATTTGAAGCTGAGATGGTGCTAGTTTTTCTTTTGAATATGCAACAGTTTAGTTGGACAATTTCATGGAGGAAAGGTGCATAACCATTAAAATGACTGGATCAAAGAGAAAGGGAGAAATTAATATGCAGTAGAGATGCATTTGTGATGTTGTTTTGGTTTTTTAAAAATACTGTATGGTAATCTTTTCATTATGGGACACAGACTCTTGAAACTTTTTCTATAATGTGAAGGTGTAATTGAAGTGGTTAAGGGATTTGCCTGAATGAGAAGGAAATTCAAATTACTAAAAGCTAAAAACAAGATAAATATTCCATGAATCTGCTTTACTGCCATTTGAATACTTTTAAACAAAACGTGGATATTCAAAACTTACAGCACCTACTTCATATGTCCTTTTGACCTGGCTGAATCCAGAACAGCCATACTGGATTAGGTTAATGGTCCCTCTGAACTAATATCTTTCCTTTGCCAGCAGCCAGCCAGCAGCACATGCTGAGGCAAGGAATGTAAAAAATAGGGCGAACATATAATGATCCTTGGTGTAGACTACTAGTTTTTGGCAACCTGTAGTCTAAATACATTCTAATGTATGTAGGGTTATTTTCCTTGCATGTACAATTTTACTCTGAATTTCACTTGTGACTTTATTGCTTGTCTGATATCATGAAATCCTTCTGCAATTTTTCAGTTATTTTGATACTGGATCAGTTATTTTATACAGTAACTCTTCTCACTCTTGAACAATTTTTTTTCCTGAGAGGATTTTGCATAGGTCCTCTGGTAGTTCGGTTTCCTTTAGAGCCCTTAATGCTTCTCGAGTTTCAAGAGTGCTGTGAGATGATGCCTTGATATGTCACTTGCTCAATACCACCTTCAAGTAACTCTTCGATTTGGGCAGTATGATATTCCCTTTGTAAAAAGCTTTCTCAGCTCTGGCCCATTACAGTAGTGTGTTATCTAATTTTCTTCTTTATTATTGTTTCAACCACTTGACAAAGATTAGATTTCCTGTTCTGGATACTTCTGGGTCCTGCCTGGAGCCTTCCTGAAAACTGGTGTCTCACTACGGTTTCTGGTTGTGGTGTGGATTTAGGTGACAGGTGAGAAACAACGGGGTGTTGACGCTGTACCATTGACATGAGTTAAGCATTAAATCTTGCCTCAGTATTTCAGCATAAAGGAATCAGCACTTAAGCTTCTTTTGCAAGATAGAATGCGATGGGGGAAAACTAAGACTGTCTAGGATTTCCAGCCTTCTTACCTTACGTCTGTTGCCCCTCTCCATTTGCTGGTGGGCTTTGCTATAGTTTTTGCGTACTGGTATTTGTTTAAGTTGAAATGCAGCACTTTAAAGAACCCACCACCCCCGCCAAGGCCACACAGGAGGACACTGGCTGTCTGAGAACCAGTAGACTGTGCAGACAACAGAGGCAAGCAGTACATCAGCAGGCCTTGATGTTCAGAGTAGGAACAAACTGGAAGGATGGAGACATGGAGTCTAGTGATGACTTTATTTGTATGGTATTGGCTATTTCTATAAGTCATCAGAATATGAATTTTCATGCTTTCAGAAAGCACATGTATTTTATAGTTTCTTGCTTACAGAACTTAAAGCATAGGTCACGTGCATTTTTTTTGTATACCTCAGGAACATGATTTATCTTGTCCTTGGATCTTCTTTTTAGCATTTTCACATCCAAAGTTTCTCATGCTCACCCTTTAAGTAACCCTTCCTCTGGTTCGCTAAGAAATATTTCTGCTTTATTTCTTTCTTCGCACAAGTTTTCAAATGTTGAAGTCTTACAGACAAACTCAGATGTCACTTCAAAGCACTGTAAAAAGGATCACCAAAAAGATCACTGCGTTTCACCACTCTTAAATGTCCAGTAGCGGAATACTACTTCCCCTGTGAGCACCTGGAATTTGAGTTGTTGCTCTTAGAGAGTAAAGAAATTTTCAGCAGATAGAGCTGCATTTATATTTGTTACCTCCATAAAAACTGAGAAAGGTGATAACTTCTTTAATTTGTCTGGTTAATACAATGCCGGTATTTGTTGACAATGTCAACTCTCCATGGTTTCTACAAACAACTTAGCCAGTTAAACTAATTGGCAAGTAATAAAAGTCTTACCCGTGTTAGTGTTTTCTTGTAATTATCTTATCTCATTTGGTAGTGAGGTGAAAAAAAACAACAAACACCAAAAGAGTTAATGGCTACTTATCTTAATACAACTTGTGAAGGTGGAAACTTAGCAGCATCTGGTTTTAATCCTAGATTTTGTAGTGGGAAAAATGTGCTTCGAGCTATGGCTTTTGGCAGTGGAGCATGCCGCCCTGATACAGATGTAACTCAATCTAATTAAATTCATGAGGAAAATAGTTGCATTTGCAAATTCAGATTAGGTGGTGGCTCTTTACTGTCAGGCTGGCATGGGAGTGCATGCAGACATGGGGAAAAGGCAGCAACTCCTGACATGCATGGTCAGCTTAGTTACCTGTGAAGTCTGTTTTGCTGCAACATCTGTGGATGTTCATGGTATCGCACCAGGTACTTCAGCAAGATACCTAACTTAGTAACCATAACTAGATTTACTATTTTATCTGTACGGCTATGCAAATACTAGAAAAACAGTGTTTGCAGCACCTCTCATTGACTGGTACTGGTAATGCTGCTCATTTCATAAGTTTTGAGTAATCCAAAGCAGGAGCAGAGACATTGTCATGATTTGTATACAGCACACTTAGCTAAATAAACACAGGTATAGCTAACAGATGGGTTTTGTTTACAAACTAGTGGAGGAGCTGCAAATATGAAGCATACAAACAATGAGCCTCTCTGTCTAGAAGCGACTTAAATAATGGAAGAATTCATTGAAAGACAACATGATCAGCTTTGATAGTTAATAATAAAAGGTAGTATGATGGCTACAATATATAAGGTGATAGCTGACCCCTGCCTTGTAAGGTCAATATGTTGGTATTTGGGAACTAAACTATTTTCAATTAAAAAAAGTTTGAGCCAGCAGAATCTCAGTCGAGATCTACAGTTGAGCATTCAACTGGAGAGAAAGTACACAGAGCCCTTCTCTTCCCCTTCCATCCTCAAACTCTAAAGGATTAAAGTAATTGCTCCTATGGTAGTGAGTATAGTGAGTATGCTCCTATGGTAGTGAGTAACATGTAGCCATCGGCATTTTCCTTACTCCCCCTTCTTGAGGTCCCAGCGCTCTTTACAGAAATAAGAAACTTCAGTTCTGGTAGTTCCCCTCCTGCCTCTCTCCTGAACACGTAAGCTCCTCTGAGCCATACTTAGTCCCATAACGAATCCAAAGGTAAAATGAAAGCTTATCAGGCATAATGTTTCCTTTAATGTACTTGGAAACACCTACCTTCAAGTAGTGTATCCAACATCCCTGCCTACTCTTGCTTTATACTTCTGCAACTGAGAGTATTGAGCATTTTACATTTTTTTTTTTTAAATTGTTTTACATAAGCTGTAAAAGTTCAAGTAGATGTTAAGCGAGAATTCCTGCCTGGGATGCTGAAAAACTAAAGTACTCTTTCATATGCAGATTGTTAAATAACCACATTAAAAATAAAATAAAAGAAAAACAGTTACTTTGTTTATAATCAGGCATGTTTTAGAAATTTACTGTTGAGAACAGTGTTTCAGGAAAAAGAACCGTAGTTAATCAGCAGCAATATTTTCAGTTGCATAGTCCATTTTGGTTTTGGCCATATTACTGCCATTTGGCCATCAAACAATCTAAGTTTAAAAATTTGTTCCAGTTCAATCTATGTTTACATATGTACTCTCAGTCAGCAGTTGCTTGTAACTTATGCAAATTCAAAGTGAGTTTAGATGCTAAGAGGAAAATACAGCCTCTAAACAGAAGAATTAATGTCTGTCACCTAGGTCATTACTTTATAAATCTGTTCTATTTTGAAAAAAAGAAATATTTGGAGCATTGTCTTTTCAGCCTTATAAATCAGTGCCTACTTGCACTGCTTAATATATACTTTATGTAATAATTATTTGGGTTAAATACTGTTAGTCTTATCGGTCTCAACATAGGATGCTGCTTAGACCACCTAGAATCTATAAACATCTCTCTCTTTAATTAGTTGGGTGCAACTGAAGGTACAACTTGATCCAGTGGGATTTTTGCTGAGCTCCAATTATTTTAACTTGCAACTTGTGAACTAAATCATTGGGACATGCATGAACTATCTACAATATAGATTTTTAAAGATCCATTTTATTTTGTTTCTTAAGCTAAAGCTCTAACGTCTAATATTTAATACAATCAATGAATTAGGAAATATACTGAGACATAAATGGCCATGCTGAAAGATGTCCAATGTCATTCAAATGGAAGTTTCTAACGTACGCACAGATGGAAGATTACTTGCATACTGTTCATAGACATACATAACATTATTCCCCTGCTCTTCTGAATGAAGTCCCCAGCTCTTTGTAGACATCAGCTACAAGTTCAAAGCAGCAGCTATTGCTTTGAAAGCAGCACTTGGCATGTGCAAACTGTATGCTAAGTCTGCTCTTAAACGTTACAAGCTCTCAGGGCAGCACCCACAGGAACTAGTATGAGGCTAGGAGAGTGGACAAACTTCCATGGAATATCTGGGCAGAAACTATACTGTGGTGAAATATTAACCTTCTTTATGGTGGCTGTATTTAGCATTGTTTAGTTTTCTCCCCTTCTGATGATGAGTGAAAGATTTGACTTTAGCCTGAATCATACTCCTATGTACAATATCCTGTGCTACCTGGATGGTACTTAGGTCTTTTTCACTTACAAATAGTTGCATGATTGAAGGCTAATTTTATACTAAAAAATCCCAACTTTTCTGGGAGCCCCCTCCCCCCCAACACTATGGCTGGAAGGATCATTTCATAAGTAAATTAACTGATACTCTATCTAGAATTCACAGATTCGTTTTACCTATAGAATGGCATGCCAAGAAAACTTTGAATTAAACAAAAAAGTCTGGAGTGATGTAAAAGGGCTTGCCTTGCTTGCACAAGTCAATCAGCCAGCTCCTGGTTAAACACTGTTTTAGCTGTGCAAGTACAAGTCTTGCATTTCAACAGGAAAAACAGAGCTCGGTTTTGTAAAAATAGAGAGTCCAGACCTACTGTGAATGAAGCCCAAAGCAAGAGGTTGTTTTTTTAATTGGAGTAATGCAAATTCAAAGCCCCAGAAATATTGCCATGTGTTTCTATGTAAAATGCTTTCACCATGCAATAATGGCAAATGTCTTCAAGCTAATAAAAAAAATCATTTAAGAGAATAAAGTAAAAAATGCATCTCACAACCATGACTTGAATGTTGCCAAATTGTCCCTGGGTACCTGATGTGAAAATTATATGTGAATCTGCTGAGGGGGAGCTTAGAGACTTCTGTGTTCATACATAGTTAACTATATGCAGTGCAGTTCCGTGGCAAACTTTACCTTTTAATTTTTAATATATTAGCATTCATCATAGCATTTATATGTGTGAAACAATAGATCCCGATCCTACCAATGGTAGAGAACTCCATTTGTAATAAGTAAGGAACTGTGTTTACAACAGACAAAAGCTATGGCTAAGGCAAGAAGCAGGGCAGAGCTGAAGACCCATTAGATACCTGGCATCTGAGGGTGGGAAGTGGGAAGGCAGCTGGAGCAGTTTCAGAAATGATATAACTATAGAATTGCCTAAGTTGGAAGGGACCTTTCAGATCATCTAGTCCAACCATCAACCTAACTCTGACAAAAACCATCACTAAACCATATCTCAAAGCACTATGTCTACCTGTCTTTTAAATACCTACAGGGATGGTGATTCCACTGCTTCCCCGGGCAGCTTGTTCCAAAACTTAATAACCCTTTCAGTGTAAAAATTTTTCTTAATATCCAGTCTAAACCTCCCCTGGTGCAACTTGAGGCCGTTTCCTTTTGTCCTATTGCCTGTTACTTGGGAGAAGAGACCAACCTGCACCTCTCTACACCCTCCTTTCAGGTAGCTGTAGAGAGCGATAAGGTCTCCCCTCAGCCTCCTTTTCTCCAGGCTGAACAATCCCAGCTCCCTCAGCTGCTCCTCATGAGATTTGTTCTCCAGACCCCTCTCCAGCTTCACTGCCCTTCTCTGGATCCGCTCCAGCACCTCAATATCTTTTTTGTGGTGAGGGGGCCAAAACTGTACACAGTACTCGAGGTGGGGCCTTGCCAGTGTCGAGTACAAGGGGACGATCACTGCCCTAGTCCTGCTGACCACACTGTTCCTGATACAGGCCAGGATCCTGTTGGCGTTCTTGGCCACCTGGGCACACTGCTGGCTCATATTCAGCCGGCTGCCAACAAACACCCCCAGGTCCTTTTCTGCCAGGCATCTCTCCAGCCACTCCTCCACAAGCCTGTTGCATGGGGTTGTTGTGACCCAAGTGCAGGTTGCCTTCTTCCTGCAAGATATCCTGCTTTTTGGTTGGCTGATAAAGGGCTGGAAAAAATTATTGTTGGCCAATGAACGTAAAGAGTTAAAAGCTCATCTTGAGTCAATTTCTATTCTATGTCTCTCTTTCCTACACAAGCATCTCCAACATCACAGCTCCATGGAGCTAGCCCAGGGCTGTGCCACCACAGAGGCCCTTTGCCTTGAGTGAGGGAGGAGAATCCAGCTCCCTTTTGTACCACAGCTCCTGTCAGCTTGTCACACTCCCCTGGGCCTGTGGTGAGATCAAATCAGGCAAAAGAATTATAAAAAAAAAAAAAAAAAAAAATCAGAGGGGAGCTATCAATAGGAGAGACCCTATTCCTAATCTGCAGCCCTGGGATGCCCTACTATCCCCTTGTGCAAAGAGTTTAATAATACTTGGATGCTTTTTATAATTGGCACAGTGAGTTCTTCAAGTGACATGCCCGATTGCTAGCTGTCATATACTTTTGAAGTAAAGCAAACAACCACAATTACTAAGCACTTCAGCCAACAAAAATCTGATTTTAAAATAATAATGCAGAAAAGCTGAATTTGGCAGAGCATTTAGGTATGTGTATAAATACGAAAGATTTGATTTCACAAAGGTTTTTTTTATTCAAATGATAATAACTTTTGGCATGTGAAGTTTGATTGTTTCATAAGGCCACAAGGGTCCATCCTGACTGTCTAGGCCAGCCTCTTACATACAGTGCCACACAACCTCACAGAAATCGCTGCAAATCCTCTTGACTGTGCTTGAGACTGCATATTTATTTTAAAGTAATAGACAGCATGGAACCCTGACCCTGCTGAAGTCCTTAGAAATAACATTACAGCCTCAGTCTTCATAAAGGCAGAGCTTTTTCAGAGAGGCTTAGGGAACTCAATAGAAGTCAGATGTTGAAGGCTCCTGGCTCTTTCAAATTTTAATCTTCCAGTCTCACATGTTGGATATACATGATTACATCATTTATGTAATGATTCCTATAATATTCTATCTGTAGGAAAAATTACGTTATTTTCCACAGAAAATTTCTATAGAAAAAAAAATCAAACTGCATTTTGTATTTTTATAAGTTAATGTTGGAGCCCTCAACTGCCAAATGCTTTCACTGAGTATAAGGGCTTGGAAGCACTGACCAAGCAGCCTTCCTACACTTGGGTCATCCTCTGAGAAATCATGGTGCCGATGTATTATGCAGGATAGCTGCAACTTTTCTCATGCTTTCCTAAGAAAATCTCTCTGTCATTTCTGTTCTGTACAATATAAAACCCTAGATACAGCCCAAACTAATCAAATGCTAAATCTGCAGTAGTAATTGCATAGTTAATAAAACAAGTGGGAATGAAGAACCATCGGGTATAGGCAAAAAAGAAGTTAAGTGATGCAAGAAACTTGGTTGTCTCTAATAATTTAATGTTTTGGAATTCACTTAAACTAAAGTAAACTGGCTATAACCTACTCATAGGTCCATGTTTTACGACAGACATAAGGACCTTGAATATCCTCTCTCTGTACCCATGAGTACTGTCTCCTTGATCAACTATTGTAGCTCCATTAAAATATTTTAACTTGACTGTTGGGGAATCTTGATCACATTGTGTCTTGCTACAGCTGTCAAATCACCCAGATGTTTTATGTTTCAAGGTTATAGTTCCTTACAGTGAGCATGGAAGGTGTTCAAGTATTGGTAGTTGCAACTAGTATAAATTGTCTCTGGAAGACTGAGAAACAGTGATGCTCTGTTGGTAAAATTATGACCTGCTATACAGAATTTTTCCTAATGAGCCTGGTTGATTTTGTCATGGTATCAGCAACATCTCACTGGAAGGCAGGCAATAACGTTATACAGTAACTGCAAACCATGTTATTTTAATAAGTGCTATAATCACCATTTTTCCTCCCAGAATAAGATAAACTCTAATTTTAAACCTTATGGTAAACTGTTTACAAATAAATATATATATATATTTTAATACTTTTTCTCTTGCTTTTCCTGGTCTCTGTCAGGAAATAGCTGTTACGTCTATAAGGCAATATTACTTCAAAGTGCCAGATTACCATACATAATCCACCAAGAAAACCAGTTGTTTCACAATAATAGCTAGCCTTTTATAATATAGGGAAGATACCTTTACAGTTATTAAGGATATAACTCTTGTTGAGACTGGCGACTGCTTTATGTTTGTCAGAAGCAAAGTGTTGTGGTGCAACCGGAGATAATGCAAAAATGTCCACAGACTGCAATGCAGTAGACTTCAAGGTTGTGTGTGTGCACATGCAAACATGCATGTGCATAAATGTTAATTTATGCTTGAATTAATCTAAAGTCAGTGGAAGTTTTCAACACTAGGTAGTGTCCTCAAGGTACTGTATATCACAGTAAATACAAAAAAAATCTGCAAAATTGTTTAGTATTACTAAAGATTTTCATTCTTTAATTGTCACTGAGCTATCTCGCATTTGGGAATATTTTTCATATTTCTGGATTGTGCGCAGTAAGAAAGGATGATTCTGAGAATACAGGTGTTGTAAAACTATAGTATATTCTAAAAAAAATAGCCAACAATTTTGACACAAAGAAATTACTGTGAAAGCACTACTATCAGGTACAACTCAGAATACATTATTCATTTGTCTGTAGAATATCATCTGCTTTATTCAGAAAAATGTGCACAGTGCAATTTTCCAGTGCAAAATAGGCTTTTTAGTGACCTGTTAGTATCCATGAATTTTAAACGGACACTTTAATAATTGTGTTTTTCTAATAAAATTATAAGTATAGCCCAAAAGAGGCCATTTGCCTGAACACAGGTTATTGGCTTTTCAAGTGTGAGGGATGCACAGCAGAAAATAAAAAGGACAGACTTTTCTGCTGTAGGCTAGTCTTAATTCATGTGGGTCTTATACGGTTCTAACCTATCTAAAAACTAATAGGCTGAAATTTTCCTGGGCACTGAATTCATAAATTACAAGTGATTTCTAGCCACTGTGAGTTTGACGCAAGGAGACCAAGACAAGCTCCATACTTATCTCACTTTTAGCCATGATGGTACATTTTCTGTAGCTTTTGTATTGGGCCATAAATTGCAAATTTTCCCCTAGGAATACATCTTTCTATATTACTGGATCACAGCTAAAACTGGCTACTATGGTTGTGTAAAAAAAAAAAACATCCAAAAAATAATATTTAGGAGATAAATTCTTCTCGATTTACCAGGGAAAGTCATGGAGATGTGAATGTGAGAATAATTTAATATAGTGCATCAGTGACTACCCAAGAATCAGAGACGAGAAAAAGGGAGGATCGTTCAGCTTTTGCAATACCTTACTAGTCAAGATATTCTTTCAAATCACTTTCCGGTTATTTCTACAGGTACAAGATTTGAGACCATGATAGGGTCACAGGAGGACTGGTGTTTGACCACTGCTTGCATTTGTTGAGGCAACTCCTCTGCTCACTTGTGTAGCCATTGGCATGCTCTGTCCTCTATTTAAAAAAACCCAAACAACCAACTAAATAAGCAAAAAAAAAAAAAAAAACCAAACCCAAACCCAAAACTGCAAAACATACACCCCACCCCAAACACTGAATGATTTTAATCTTGTATCTTAAGTGTAGAATGGTAAAAATCAACAAAACCTAGCTGCTTCATGGGTTGCAGGACTAAAGAAATCTAGTGTCCTACATCTGTCTCCCTCGTGGATTATCTGAGAGAGCTCAGTTTGCCACATAGCCTTCTCTGGGCACTGATAGGGTTTCCCTCTGCCACCCATCTCCTTATTTTTACTGAATTCGTAGAAACTCACTGTCTTTGGGCTCTCTTTTGAAATTTTCCAGTGGGTACAAAGTTACTGGGGTAGACTGACATGCTTATACACACAGCACGATTGCATAAATCCCATTCCCCTAGGAAACCAAACTAAAAAACTGCATTCCTAACAATCTGTATAGAGCAAGCCCCAGGCCCACTGAAGTCTGGTGGGAGTCTTACCATTTGCTTCCAGCAGGATCCAGATTTGGATGCAGAACTTTACGCTTAATTGGAGTGATTTTGTGCTTTGGTATGGATAGATGTGCAAGACATTTAATACAGTGACACTAAGTAGCTCAAAGCTTAGTTAATTTCTTATGTGAAATCAGTGCTTGGCCTTTTCTTAGGTCCACAAAGACAATATTAGAGATGGGCAGTCAGACCCTGAATTGTTCACTGCTGCCTCGCAACACAGGCCACAATGTATAGAAGAAGAGGGAGCCTCTAGGAGTAAGAGGGACCTGTGTTTAGATGTACTTGGTGGCTCTGTTCAGGATGAGTTTTTCAATGGTGCAATGCTAAATATGAAACTGTTCCTGCATACTGACATACATTGTGGCTTAGAAATTAAAAATAGTGGAAGCAGCAGCAGGATTGATTTAGGTACCTTGAACAAAGAAAAACCCAGTGCAGTTTGAGACATTTGGGTGTCAAGAATGGGGGTCAGAGAGGACATGCAAAGGAGGACCTCAGGCAGACCTGCAGCTTTCTGGAACAGCAGTGTGGAGGCCAGGCAGGCTACTCTGGGTACCTAGCTAGCATGAGATCCTTGTTGTCAGGCAAATAAACCAGTAACTACTAATGATTCATACTTTTGCATACAGAGGTCTGAAGATTGTATTTGCAGCTCTCTTCATTCCCTTTGCTCATAGCCAATTCAAGAGTAAGGGAAAGAACTTGCAGCATAAAAGAGACATACAGAGGCAACATTGTGATACATTATTTTCATTTGTCCAGGACTTATAGCCCTCCTTTATTCATCCAAAAGGTTGGAACAAATAAAATTTACTATCTTTTGTTGTATTTGGAAAGGAAAAGAGTCTTCTCTCTCGAAATAGAATTGGAGTGAGACTCAAGAGCTCTCTATCTGAAATTTGAATGTCGAGGCAGTCTGAATTTAAGAGTTTTAATCAAGGTCTATTGATAGCTCACCCAGCTTTCCAGGCCATTTCCCTACCTGAAACTCTAACTTCAATCTGTTTCTCTGCCATAGAAATATAAACGGGGGGTCATGGTTCTGCACTCACTGAAGTAAAAGCACCTTCCTCAAAGACTTCACTGTGGCAACCTTGCAGGGTCACTGCATGGCAGTGATGAACACCCCTCACGCTCACTGGGCTTACACAGGGGCTTGCAGAATAAGTCCTATAGTTGATTTTAATGAAAGTAGAACCAGTCCCTCCTGGATGTAGCTGTTGACTGTCAGCAGACTTAACATCAGTAGAAACTTTGGCATTGCTTTACTCCAGTTATGAGTGCAAAACCTCCCTTGTTATGCTTGGCCTGTTTGTCCCGAATGGAGAGTGAGAGAATGAATGACACATAGCTGAAGCATTAAATCACATTGAACGTGTACTGTAGCAAAGAGGAAGCAAGCTCTCGGAGCCTGAAAAATTCTTCTAGTTCTGAAGAGCTGTAGGGTAGTGAGGACAGCATCTCTTGGGGACTGTGTTCCTCATCTGGTGGCCAGAGGCCACAGTGAGGTGGTTGGGCTTGGGACGGGATTTGGTGCGCTACGTGTCCCCTCACTCTGCTGCATGGAGAAGGGCAGGGAGGATTCTGGCTTTGTTCTCCTTTCTTCCCTAAAAAGACTATACAAGTGTCTGTGAGTGGGCTTAAAAGGCAGGTGGAAGGGGGCTCCCTCCTGCAATGTAGCTTGTAACAAAAAAATCCCAACCCTTTGAAAGTGCCTTTAGGCACTTGTGTAACAATATACCACATCATACTTGTTGGCAAGTCCCAGCAATGGTTTTTTACCTGTCTGCTGAGTTTGTGTTCAGTGTGACTGTCCTGGGGTTCTGTGTGTCTCCACCACATCTGCTGAGTCTCAGCTACCCTGTTATTCTTCTCCAAATCAGACCTCATGTATGCATGGGGTGCTGGGTGTTCTCAGTGGTTTCCCAGAGCCTGCCAGTTCCGTTGTGGATATTTATCACAGTACTGCTGCAGACAATATGCACCATGTTGGTTTTGGCTTCATCTGTCAGCCAAATTAAGATTGGCTGACAAACATACAGTCATCATCTCATGTCTAGGAGCTTTGCTTGTGTTTCCATCATGGCCTTTTGTATCATGGCACTTTTGCCAGAGTCCTTCGCTTTGACTCAGCCTTGAGTCAAGCTTTGGTCAGCCTTTTGCCTTTCTGCTCTAGCAATTCCCTGAAAGCATCCACATTGTGGGATATCTTATTGTGGTGAGGCTGAGTAAGTGTCTTTGGCAAGAGCAGTCAGGTCTAAGAACTATGTGCGGATCCATGAAGGAACCTAGAGATACACATGTGTCCTAGAGTAGATATATAAACTTGATCTGTTGACATCTGTGGGGCTACTGGTAATTAAAGAGAAAGTGCATCTGGCCAAGGCAACCTGAACACATTGGAGACATAGAAATATCACGGCAGTTTATTTAGTACAGAGTGAGTTACTAAGTAAAGGGCTTGTGGCAGCAGAGCAGCTAGGGCCACATGAACTCCACAGGGAAGAGGTCCCCTGCAAAATGGATTAATGTCTGCTCTAATGAGGGATGTTTAGTGTAGCCTGAGGTACTAAATCACTTTGAAAACCAGTCTGATGTACGCACCAGCTACTTTAATGCAAGGTAACCACAGTTAAAGTGGTTCAACAACCCAATGTAGACGTGGCCTAAAGCAGTGCAATAAAATTCCCTTCTTTTCCAGGCCATTTGTGGTTGTGTTGGCAGGTAATATAATCCTGGAGGTGGAAAAATTACTGTGTTACTAACAGAAATTGGGAGGGGAAGTTAGTTAACAATATTGCTAGCATTTTTATTGCAGAATCAGCAATTAAAATTCAGTTCTCTGGTTATGGAAAAATATGGACACATGGCCTTAATTCCAGGAACATGCCATCCCTGAGAGCAAAGAACTTCTTACTATTAGCATGTGAGACATTTTTGCATAATCCATATTGCAACGGGTTATTCAGACTTACAGAGTGAAGCCTGTGTCCCTTGTTTCTCACTATATACCTTATTTTTCAACATATTTCAGCACTAGGTACCTATATTTGGGAGAAATAACTTCATATATTTCAGCACTATATGTTTATAGGTTCGTAAGACTTCTATGTGGAACTTTAATAACTTATTTAATTTTATCTTATCAGTTTCATGATGCCTTCTGCAGGATTGTATTTTTAATTGCTTGTGCAGGTCCCTGACGGGCTCAGTGTCAGGGTTGCTTGTCATTACAATAAATTAAGTAAATGATTGCTATTAATGATTATATAATGCAAGGGAAAAAGGCATTTCTTAGCCTGGGGCACAGAGGACTAGGAATGCAGATGGTTCTGGTGCGGTAGCTGAAGACTCCCTGTTTTGCCAAGATGGAACCAACATATTCTCTGCTTCATCTTTGAACAGTAAGGAGGATCATCAGGTTTTGGTAACCTTACCGGGTATACAGGACACTTGCTCTCCTCACCAAGAACCCCCAGCTACTTGTGAATATCATAAAAAAATAATTTCACCTAGGAAAAATTATACATGTCCTATAAACTTGTGATTTATCATTGTGAGGCAAACACTCCGTTCATTTTGTCTCTTTTTTTCACGCTTTAAAGTTAAAATAAGTATACCACAGTTTATACCTTCAGGTCTGTGTAATCTTCCTGCCTGTATTATCTTCCGCGTTATCAGCTAACTGTATTTCTTGCAGACTCCAACATTTATTTATAATTTTTCATTTCACCTAGTTCAGTTATCTTTAAAAGCCTACACCTCAGCAAGTCAAGCAGAGTATTTGCGCTGAAACGGTCCCTGAAGCACTGATCTAGCTCAGTGCACTGAGCTATCCATGCCAAAAAGGCTTGACCTCTAATGCATCCTTTGTGGAAATGGAGCCAGAGAACAATCTCCCATAGTTATAGATATGCAAAATCTTGGCATTGGACTTGTAACATCTAAATCCCACTAATTTTCATTAGAGACTTGAAAGCCTAGTCCAGCAGAATGGTTCACTGACCTTTCAACAAAGTAAAGGCAATTTGGCTAATACCCCTGGTCATTTAAACTAAATTTAACTTTGTTTTCTTAAAAGTGAGATTTGAAGTGGACCAATGAAAAGGAGGGAGAGAGCAGAAAAAAACCACAGTCACCTAAACTTTGTAGTGTGTATGAACTGCCTATCATTCTGACAAAGTTAAAGTGTACGCTGGAGTGAGAAATGAGGGCGCATTTTGTTTCAGATGTGTAGTGGGAAATTATGAGCCTTTCTGTATTTGTGACCAAGACCAACTGTTGCTTCAGTCAGAAAATACTGCACTGAGTAAACCTAAGGAAAGCATACCCCAGTTTTTCCATTTAATTTTATATGAAAATTAAATTTAAAACTTTGCCAGGTTCTGCAAGAAATAGCTCTAAAATAAAATATAAAAAAAAAAAGCTGACGGCTGCCTGCCAGTTACACCAATTCTATTGATCCATCACTAGGAGACCATCTGTGATCACACAAGCTCATCTGCTATTAACATTTCTAATCTGAGGTGTTTCATATTAAGTGGTTTCCAGAAAAACAAAACAGTCACTGAAGTGATTTCTTAAGAGTCTGGGGAAAAAAAACACTGATAATTACAGTATTTGAGGTTAATTACTTGGGGCTTGCTTCCTTTCAAATGGTATACATTTTGTACTCTCTAAGTCTGCGCATAAATGGTGCAGCTTCTGAACTTAACAAAGTGGAACTCCTTCCTTCTGATTTATATTTTCAATTCACTCTCAGACTCGTATAAAAAACACCTAAACCTCTGCTAGGTTAGAAGAGAGCCAGAAGAGAATGACTGAAACAAATCAACAAGCAACCAAAAGCAAGAGAACAAAAATCCTGCCAGGTTCATGGGGCTGACGGAGAGAACGGATGAGCTTTAATGCTTTTTATGTTGTCCTTTAGACTCTGCACTGAGCCTGATGTTGTAATGCATCCTGATGTACTAAACACAGCAGGATCTATAACATAGGAAAAGTCTTCTGCCATTGGTCTGTATTACTTAAAGGGAGAGGCTGGTTCAAGCTGCCTTACGATCTTTCCATTGGCTCTTCGGGACAATAGTGTACTACTTTGATTTTGGATGTTATTTCAAATAAGGGGACCTCCCAGTATGAATCCTGAGATAGGAGGAGTCCGTTAGAAGTTGGAGGCAGAGAATGAAGCTTGTGCTTCAGTGTAACATTTATTACAGGTGTGGGAGAAATAAGGTTGAATGCAAAATATAAGCCAAGTCATGAATATGTTTTATTTTATATCCTGTAAGTTGCAGCAGCTTGTATTACAGCATTAAGTGGGTGTGCGCAGGTTTACTCATGACTGTGGCCTTATCTCTGTTCTAAAGATTAGCTGTGGTACGCTTTTCTTGTATGTTTACCTGTATGTTACAACAAATTGGATGAGCAAACTCATCCGGCCGTATTAATAGATTCTTCTGGAGACCATCATCAGCATGGTATTGAGTCTGACCCCTCAGGGCTCTCTTGCCTGTTTTTAAATTCCCTTCTGTATTTTCACATTCAGACCATCTAGTCTAAGTGATTCACTGGCTTAGTAATTCTGCAGATTGGTTTTGAATTGTGTTTGTAAGGAATAAGACTATCCAGCAAGAAGAAGTATATAGGAAAACTGCAGTCAGAGGCAGCTTCCCACATGAGACAGTCAATCTGCAGATGAGCTGCACTACCCTGGAAGACTGCAGCTTTCTGTTCACGTTAGATGTTCTCTGTGATAAAGGACACTGTCTGCAGGAGAGAGACATCCCTAGCTTTTTAACAAGTCAGAGTAACTTAAGTACCCTTGCATCTGAAATGCCAGAGCCACAGGTGCCAGCCAGCTATGCTGAAAGAGAAAGCAGCACACTTCTGTGGTGTGGGTCCCCACCCTGGCCCCCAGGGTAAAGTTGAACTGGCTGGGCTGCAAAATGCTGGACCTGCCATGCTTATTAAAAAGCTTCACCCCAGGGGACTGCCTGTTGTTCCTAGCTAGGTGATATATGAATAACATCAGGATTTTACTGCCTGCTGTATTCACAAGACCTTAAGGTAGTGCACGGTTTTAAAGAAAGGTTATGACTTGCAGCCAATAAAATTATGTGATCCTATTCTTACTTTTATGTAGGTGATCAAATTTAAAAATAGGGTACATTCAGGCAATTGACTACAGCAACTAATGCTTTCTTGCTTGACAAATGTGTGTGGCTTTGAAATGAGAACTCTGAATTTCAGTGACAAAGTGTACTTGCTGTTTGGTTTTAATTGTTGCTTCTGACCAGCCAACTAATGGGAGAACTAAGCCTTTTTCCAGTCATCTAAGGATGTTCTTGTTGAAGTTCAGGTGAAGACTCGTTCTCCTTAATTTACTGGGAACTGTACATGCTGTACATGAACAGTTAGTCTTGCATGTCCCATTTGCTGATGAAGAGAATAAGCAATTTTCAGAGTTGTTGAGTTGAAACATGAAGCAGACAAGATGGGAGTTTGTTTCGCTGCAGACTGAGCATTTGCATATGGAAGTGAAACGGACCAGAAGCATTGAAACCATGTTATCAGAATTTGACTCTGTTTCATAGCTGCAGGGCTGGACATAGCTGTGGGTGATCTGACTCTAGCTACATTTACATAGGCATGCGTTCACGGTTCATCCACTGAAATCAATAGACTTTAATATAATTTAAATTCAAATCACTGCCAAACAGATCAGACTCAGGCCCCATGGTTTCTACATACCTCTAGAGAGTCTGGCTGAGCCCATTTTTGCGTGGACTTTCACCTCATATAACCCCATTACCTTCACTAGGACCACACAAATGTAATTCAGTGAAAAGCTGGCACCATGTTTCCTGAAACTCAGTCTGTGAACTCAAGTTTCTGGGTGGATAGGCACATATTCTAATTCCTTTTCTAAAAATTGCATGTAATTCATCATGCAAACAGAAGACCTCTTTTTTTTCCCCACTGGTATTTATGATCCCCTGACCCTTTTACACAGGAATATGAGTTTGCTTTTGTGTCGCTACTTAAAAATTTTCCTTCCCCACACTGGTATGGACATTTTGTATCTTTTGAAAAATAGCTAGACGTATTAGCCCATCTGAAGAAGTTATTCTTTTTAATTTTTATTTTTTAACAAGAATTACTAATTTTGTTGATTCTTCAGAGTGTTTGGTACTCAATTAGGAGATGAAAAACTAGATCATCTCTGTTCTAATGATGATCAAATACATTTGCCCTTCCATGGCCCTACAGCTAACAAAACTGTTTAGTTAAATATTTATTTCTCGGGCTTTTGTCATTAGAGTAACACATTTACAGTGATTCTAATCCACAAAAAGGTGTTACTTCATAAGGCAGAAATACTGTTCCATAGCTCTGCACAACAAAAGAAATACATTTATTTCAACAAGCACAACATATATTTGGAAGCAATTGTTACAATGTCACAAACACCACTTAGCAGTTGATTACTTGCATGTTACTCTTTCCATGGATTAAATGAGGGTACACCCAGCGTAATCTATTTTATTTTCACTAATATTCCTAGCTGAATGCAAGGTCGTAACAGAAAGTACTTCAGACTTTTGCACTGCAGGAAGACAAATAATTTTACCTTTGTCTAGCTACATAGATTTTTTGCAACTGCTCTGCCTTTGTTGTTGTTGCAGGTGCAAAGTTGTACCTGCCTATTTCCTTGCCAAAGAGGTTGTTTTGATTTTTTTTTTTTTTCCCCCTCTAACTCACCGGTGTGACAGCAGAACCTTCTGCACTAGCTCTTCTTGGTGGGCACAGGAAGGGGGTGCCCACTGAAGGATCTCCCTCTGCCCCTGGGGAAGGCAGGTGGTGCTGCTGGCTCCCCAGGCTGGCAGTCAGCACACAGACCCAGGAACTATCCAAATGTGGTAGGGTGCCCAGGCTGCTCTGGGTGGCAAAAAGAAGCAGCCCACAAGAAAATCAGCCATCAGCAAATGTAGTTAATCCAATGGAGATACGAACATGTAAAAAGGGGTTATGTCCCACAAAAACAGACTGAAGTTTGCTGAAAGCGTGGATAGTCACATCCACTGACAAGAAGTATATGAGTGAAAAGAACAGACAAGCAAATATGGCAGCCTACATCATGGACAAAATAAAGCAGAACAGGGCTTCAAAGGATGTGATCACATTTTCCTGCAGCACGTGGGTGCAGACAGTTTTACTAAAGAAAAACTCAGTTCACCTTGCATCAACAAGGTGGTACCATCTGCTGGGACCTTCCAGCTTCTTAATGACAGAGAGCCCTTGCGTAGCCTGAAGGGACCAGAATTTTCACCAGTCCCTTGTACAGGCCTGACTCAGCTTACACATTAAGACTATTTCCCAAAGGTGGCTAGATTTCACATTTGAGAAACACAACCACACCATTTTTGGTGACTGCTCTCTGCGGCTTTCCAGGGGGTTGGATGCTGGCAGAAATCCAAGCACAGGCAAGGTTGCTCTGAGTGGCTCATCACTCTGAGAAGTGATGTATCACAGGACCCTTGGGATCACATGTTTTGGCTACATAAGAATAGGTGTGTATTTTCTGGTTGCGTATTTATTTCATTCTTGAAACATTTCTATCATATTTGTAGCCACACAAAATCAAAAGTTGGGAGACAGAAAGAAATGCTGCAGCTCTGTTTCGACTCTTTAAGCTGCACGTGGTCTGTTTCTGTGGTCCTGGTTCAGTTACCTAGGAAACAGCTGTAGGATGGAATTTATTTATTCTGTCTGAATAAGTGTCTGTGATATATACACGAGGCTTATCCTGCTTGTGCCTGTGGAAAATCAGTGAATAGCTGGCTGATACCAGCTATCTCCAACTACATGAGGGCAATTATTGGCACTATTTAAATTGTTAACAAAAATCCTCTGTAATTCCCAAAAGAGAAGGGTGGAAGAAGAACTGTTCAAATATATTATCAAGCACTTATGATGTTGGGTCAGAGAGGGAAGCCACAGGGGACCACAACTGTCCGAAGCAAATGGGGACCAGAGTCCAACTGGCCCCTTCCACAGAAGATAGTGGTGCACATCTGGGGCATGCTGCGAGCCAGGTGGAGGGCTGCCCACGGCTCACCAAAGCTGGAGGTACAGAGAGGAACAGACATGGGGTCAGATCTGCTCATCTGAATCATACCCTAGTAGACAAGATAGTGAATTTGTGAACTCAGTCAGTCCTGTCCCTAGAAGCCCCGGTAAAACTCCAGCTCTTACAGAAGAGGATCAGGCAGAAGCCCATGTGCTCTTGTATCCTGACTTTGTTAGCTGTTACTGTACAGCACAGGGTGGTGACTCACTCATGGGCTGATGTACAGGCAGCTCCCCATCTTTCACCTTTGTCCGTGCATCCTCACCACCCCTTCCATGCACAGCATCATGCCACGTGAAAAGCCTGTTTCCAGGCTAGAAGACACTTTCTGATTCATTCCAGCTCCCAGTGGGAACCATCGCTCTGTTGGCTCCTCGCCCTCATCTATTCATCTATTTCTTTTTGTTTGTTTGTTTTTGACAAGAACACAATGTTCTCCCAGGGTGCCTATCCCAACATGCCCTGTGAACTTGAAGAAGGGAGAGAAGAGCACCAGCCTGTTCCCTATCCCCATCCTTCCTTGCTTTCCTGAAGCTCCCACTCACAATGAGCTCCATGTGGACAATGTCCACCCTTGCTGGACCAGCATCACACACCAGTACTCACATGCACTGTGTGTCCAGCCTGACACATGCTGGTGTAGGTTTCATGTTTTATACTACAGGGAAAACTTAAATGGCAGACAAATTACAGCCCAGGCTTTATAGAGGTTTTTTTTAAATGGGCATTCAGGCCTTGTTGGTAGTCCAGGAAGGGCTCTTCCAGCTCCCAGGGGTGACCGTGTGTTTAGCAGAGATGCCCACATGTGGGCTTGGAACCATGCAGCTAAGAGAGGTTTTTCACTTCTGTTTCCCATTGCAATTGCTGTAATTGATATGATGGCAGAGCATTTGTGTCTACTTTTAGTAGCTGGTGTAGCTATGGCTGCGCTGGACACCAGCAATTTCTAAATCAGGGTAGTCTCAGCTGGATTTGGGACTCTGAGTCCCTGGGGCTGAAGCTACACCTCCCACTTCGCAGCCCAGGCAGCCTTGCCGACATCGCACCATGTGTTCAGCTGCAAGCGCTGGGCCTGCAGTAGAGGCCAGGCTTTTGGCTGCGTTACTTTAGCCAGCACGTTGAGAAGAAAACCTTGTACTTCAGTAGGGCTCAGTTAGATGTCACAGGGAAATTTTCTGTGAATAAAAATGTTTTCAAAGGAATTTAGCAATTTTAATAGTAAACAGGCCTTTGATGACTACCCATTCTAAACTCTCCCACAGGATGCACCAGGTTCACCCCTATTCTAAGATCACCCCAGCTGTGTTTTAGATTGGTGACTTTTACCCTCCTTTCATAAGCTGTGTTGTGATGCTGCTACTGCTAACTGCAAAGAAGGCTTCTTGCTCTGCTCTGATTTGTGCACCATGCAGTTCTGATTTTAAAAGGATTAAGCAAAAGGGAAGTAAAGGCAAAATGTGGCCATTTGTTGTATTTACTGTGTGTGTATCTTTATTGTAGCATTTTGGTACTTCATCCAAAGATCACAAAGTGCTTTACAAAGACAGTAAAATTATGAGCTGTACTTTATGGGTGGTAAAACTGAATCCAGTTAAGAGAATTTCCCAGTGTCACACAGAGAGTCAAGAGTGGGAAGAGATTCCAAGTTTTTTTAACTCTACATTTCCTCCTTTAATTGGTATATTATTTATTATAATTAATATAGGCTTTTCTTGATACTACATTAGCATAAAGCAATCCAAACCAGTCTCAGAAATCATTTTTAAAAGCAGAGGAAACTGTTAAACTCATAGTGTGAGCATACAGGAAATTAAAGCATTTAAGAGGTTTATGAATTTAACAGATGGCAATCTCAGCTCTTGGTACATATGATGCTACGAGTTTTTTAGGATATTTATTTGAGAGGAATTCATTACACTACTATTGTGGAGTATTCTTAAGAAAATCTTGCTTTTGCCTCTAGATGGCTCACCTGGAACTTCCATTGCAAAAATGTTATCCAAAAAGGAATTCCTGCTGTATATTCTCATGTTATAATGGCTTGCTTTTCCAGCAGCAATGGAGAGTCAATCATGTAAATGTATTATATCTGTGTAAAAACATTCTGCCAAATTGTTTTGCCTTTTGTAAGAACAAGAATAACAGATGGATTAGGGACAGAGCAGATTTATGAGTAAAGTAACTTTCTATTAGTCATTATCATGAGTCACATCCTAAAATATCTTAGGGAGGACTGTCTTTCTGGCTATAATAAACACGTTCCAGGTGCAATCCTTGCTGTGGGGTAGGTGATATGTCAGGCAGTGATTACATTGTTGTCTGTCTATTGTATTTCTGCCTTGTAAATAAGAAATGGCATTTTTCTTGGGGGAGTAGGATGCAGACTACTGTATGTAGTCCGAAGACTTCAAATTATATAAAAAATAATTATGAATAATCTGTGTTTAACCTAGTAGCAATTAAAAAATACAAAAGCACTTGGGGAAAGAACTAACAAGTTTTACTTCTTTTACTGAGCGATATGGTTCATACAGATTTTTAAAAGTCCAGGTAAAAGTATGTATTATTATGTCCATAATAATTCACAAAAAATGAAAAAGCACAGCTGATGGCTGAGAACACAGTAAAACCCACCCAGCTTCCATGAGCAGAATTCAGAAAGGGCTGTCTGCGCACTGAAGCTCACAGGTTTTTTGTTGTGAGAACTGCAGTGTTTACAGGAGTCCCATCACAGCCTGCAAATACTGTGAATTCGATTTAGAGTGCTCAGGGGACACAAAACTATACAAACAACACAGAAATGGGTGTACTGTCCCTAGGGCTCCTGTGTACTTCACTGGAGTGTGAAATGACTTCCCCAATATTTTTATTTTACATGCTGTATGTTTGGGTTTTTTTTCAATGGTTTCTTTAGGATGAGATAAAAATCGATAGGAAAACTGCTTATGTCACAGCATTTTTAGGTCTGCAATGGGGACTGTATTTATCCTTCGTCTGCCGAACTGGAGCAGCCCCCTTTTTTTCGGTGGCGCCCCGCACTGTTCCTGCTTGCGCATTCCACCTTTGTTCTGCAGGAGGAACTCCCCTTGACGTCGATATGTATTCCACACACCAGGCGAGTGCAGAGCTGGCGATCGACAGCCTCTGCGCTGCAGCCTGGGGAGAATATTTCTCCAGATCGTTCCTTGCATTTTAATAGTCAAGAGAAAGTAGAGATCTCCATTTTCTGAAATGGAGAAAGTAAATAAAGGAATAAAAGAAGGGCCAGGTAATGCAGTAAGGATTAAATTGATTTTTTTTTTTTGGTAATTCTACTATTTAGTCACACCAGCATCTCAGTGATACATTAAATGTTATGAATGCAGCCTCAGATTGCATAGATGACACAGAAAGATTCAGTAGACTCTTTAAGTAAAGAACTGGGACACACAAAGATCATGACGCATGCACAGACTTATAGCAAACTGGGAACAGGCCTGAAATGTCTTGCAAAGTCTCTCCTCCCTCTCTGGTACATGATTTTTGGGGAGAATTTTTTTCATACATAGTCAAAACCGGAGCAGGGGGAGAAAAATCAGAACAATATTCCTCACTGAAACCTGGCCCTATCTCAGCCAAATTGTTTATTTGTTTTAAGTTAGTAATAAAAAGATCATCTCCAAAATTAAGTCTTAAAAAGACGTTGAAAAGGTGTTGTGCCTTAAAAGCTTATTACGAACTTTGATAAATGTGTGTCCTTAGAAACGACATGAATTTCTCAGGCTGGTCCCATGATATATATCTGTGTGCCCATATTGTACCTCCTGGTCATAAGTCTTCTTCTGCATATGCAGAAATCTCACCTTCTTTCCTCAGATTCTGGACTGCCAAGCTCCTCTACCCATTGACATTCACCTCAAAAAACAGTCACCTTTACCTCAACAAAGGGACATACCGCACATTTCTCCCCCCCCCCCCCCCCCATTTCAATCCATAGTCCACAATATGAAAGATGCTAGATTTTTGTGCCTCCCAAATGAGATGCTAAGAAACGCCACCCAGAAGTGGCTCTGATGTTTGTTTTTTTTTCTGGTGGGAACTCTACTGAGATGTCAACTGCAGAGCCCACTTAATCTTTGTGGTCTTTTCTACTTGCTCAGGTCTGTAAATTACAGTAAGACTGAGGTAGGCTCCAAATGGAAGAGCGACATGTTTAGGAGAGGCCATTTATTAGAAGAAATTCTACCTCTTCCCCCAGCACATATCAAACCTGAAATCAATCCAACCCTACTGGTCCTTGAAGAATTCGTCACAGTTCAGCACGACTACCAAACCCAGCTCAAGAAAAGCCCAGAGCTACATTAACACAGAAACCAAATATGCACTGTCGGGTTGCTGTGTAGAAGGGAGGGTCTCTTTAGGTCAAGGGCAAGGGCAACAGCTGAGCAGGGATGTGGCTGCCTGCACCGTCGCTACTGTGCCTTTTGTATGTACATAAAACTCTGGTTTCCAGGGGTTTGCAGGCACAAAGATCCCCCTGACACCCAAACAAATAATCAGAAACAAATAACTCATGAAGCTGTTGATGATAAAGCCAGAGAATGGCCATTCATAGAAATATGCACTACATCACTCCTCCTGACTGCACGGTGATTCATCACCATTTCCCTTCTCTTGCCTTTTATTCTTTCGATTATCTTTGCTCAGGGATCCCTTAAACACTTTCTACCTAATTTTAGATACGTTTTTGTTTGAAATGCTAGATCTTGGAAAAAGCCCTTTTCAATAGTATTTCCTATAAGTAGGTCACTGCAGTAAAGGGGTTAGACGTGCAGCCTTTGCTGACAAGATACTTTGCTTTTTAAAGCACTTAATGCTGCTTTACAAAAAAAGAAAGGAAGAAAAAAAAAAAGAAAATATACCCATTTGTTGACCTTTGTTTGGTGCTGGGTGAAGTGTCTTTCTGACCAGCTCAAGAGAGAGACATTAAACCAGTGATGTATAGAACTATATTTATACTCCGAATAAATAGACTAAAAATAACCCTTCAAACAGGGTAAGCTATAATTTTAAATTGTAGCACTTCTAAAGAGCTTTCACTGATATCAGACACTCCCTGGCTCCAAGCAGCAGGGCACTGCATTTTAATCAAATAACTGTGAAACCATTGCCACAAAATTGCAACCAAAATGTTTGTGTAATGTTATGTAGCTACGGAAACAAACTTGGGCTTCTAGAATTACCTTATTAACTGGTTCATAGCCATGGGCTCATCACAGAGTTTTGGCAGAGTTGCACATTAGGCTGTGCAATTTCTTCCCTCGCCCCAAATACGACCAAACTCCATGTAGATTCAAGAATGGGCAGGCATGAAGTGATATCAGGGTCTTCCTAATTTTAGATTCATTAAGGACACAGCAAATTCCTACTTTCCCATTAACAACTAAGACTGGCAAATCAAAGGTTCTTGAATGCATACAAATGCCAAACGGTGCTTAAAGAGTATTTCTTGATTATTTTATCACGTAATCTTTCCTTTCAGCCCCACTTTATTTCAGTTATAGCTACTTAGGGCGCAAGTAAAGATACAATTTTTTGGCTACTATGTATTATGTACCTCAGAAAGCACGACACTGAAGTTACTAGAATTTTTAAAAAATATGAATGACATTTAAAATAATCTATTTACAGAGGTTTACTTGTGTTCTTCCCTACCAAGCTCCTTTTAGACCTTGTCAAAAACTACTGATATATAGGAGTGCTTGGGGATCAGGAGATCTTTCCACTTTTTTCCTTCTTCCCCACCCCCTCATTTTTTTTTGTGACAAAACACCAAAAATATTTGTGTAGACTGTACTCTCTTGCCTTACAGTCTCTCTAAACCAGGACAGGTTAGCGCAGATTATTCATTTGCTCTCTGAAAAAAAGCAAATATTAAATGAGAGATTCATTTCCTGCGGGGGATAATGCAGAGTTATATTTTAAGTGAAAGACACTCTACATACCAATAAGCAGTTACCAAAATATTCTATAATTTAGTCATGCTGGAGATGAGTTTTGTATCATTCTGTCACTTTTTTCTCTTTTTTTAATCTGACATAAAACGTCATCAGTATCTATTGAAATCTTCCTGTAGAGAGGTGAAGGGCAGAAAAAAATTGCACACTGGTGAGAGGGTAATTTTGCAGGATGTTTATTTAATGAATCTGTATTTGGGATGAAGAAAATCCAGGCTTTAGAGAGGTGGCCATGGTGATGCTCCCATGGGCACGCGAGGAGGGCAGCAAGGTTCCAGCTCTGCCTGGCCAGCTGCTGGGGCGCTTGTCTTGGCTCAGAACTGGAGGGGGCCAGCAGCTTTCAATGAAGTTACTAAGCTTCCAAGAGAAGCACCAAGCATGGGTAACTCCGGTCACAGAGCAAGCTATGAAACACAAAGTAATCCTCAGGCTTATTTTCAGCCCTCTGTTTTCATCGTCCTTCAGAGGCTGTCTTTCTGTTGCTTGCAAAGGGCATGGACGTAGCTGGTTGAACTCTCTTTACGACCAACTCACCTTGTAATACAACCCTGCTAAGTCATCTGCTTTCAGCAGACAGAGGTAGTAACATGCAGATTCTTTACCAGAGACAATTCTTCAGGTAAATGAGGTACCTGAGGGTCACTAGGCTCCACTCCTGTCCTCAGAGGATTGTGTTCATGTCATCCCTTCTGCTGCATCCTTAAGCAAATGTCAGAGAAAAAACACTTGGTTATACTTATTTGCTACATCAAGAGAGTAGGGAGTAGTACAAAACTTTTTGTCTCCTGGAAATATGAATATGAAACATCATAGAAGGCCTCTGGAAAGCAGGGCATACCTAGGAGCTCCACAGAAAGCAGCCCTCTGCAGATGGGGACACAGGAGAAACCCTTTGCACAGCACCACAAAGGAATCCAACAAACTATCTACTAGCTGCAGCCCTAATGATTGCACTCTGAACTCATGCTGTGGGTATCTGACAGACACTGTAGTACTTGTTGTCTCTAAACCTGCCAATCCTGACAAGGCAGGCAGATTTAGGAAGGACTACGTGTGCCTCCAACTCAGGGGATCAGGCAAGCCTGGTCTGGGACAGGGGCTTGTGACATGTATTCAATGTCCAGCTCTGCCTGCCCTCCTGGACAGGCCAGAGACCCGTCAGGAAGGTGGGTGCACTTGCGAGGACATTGCCATTTGTCCACAGGCAGCTAAGAAGGGAGCCATGTCGTGAGAGCTGAAAGCCAAAGTCAGGGCAGCTGCAATAAGACCTGAAATAGCCATTGCCAAGCAAGGTTTAAATCTCTATATTGTCCTTTCTAAATCTGTTTTTCTCATTTCTGCCAGCAGCAAGAATCAACCACAGTTTATGTTTAAATCTGGAAGAAACTAAACATTTGCTCTTGGGTGGGAGACAGAGAAGCTGAAGATGCACGTTGCTCTGAAATCAATGTAAGAACTCTCAGCACAGTGCTGATACCAAAGTCCAGCAGTGCTGATAAAGGCCCATCAACTTCAGCATGCTTTGAATATGAATGTGCTCTAAATATAAATATTTGCGTCCTTCACTTAAGATGTGGAAATCCAACAAGTGGATCATGATCCACAAACAGTGTGAGAAAAAGGAATCATTTATGATAGTTAGAAAGGACTTATGTTTATGGTCTTCACAAATTTGTATTGACCAGTCATAAAACTATAGCCCCTAAAAATGTGTAAGCCTGCCAATTTCATATGGAAAATATGAAGACTTAAACATTAACATGAAGACTGTTTTGCAAAGCTGAAGTTAAGCATTAATGTTAAATCAAAACATTCAAATTCTGTGAGTCAGGTTCCCAAAAAATAAGAGATTGTCTTACAGTCTTTTTTCTTTTTTTCTTTTTTCTTTTTTTTTACCCTAAAGATTGTAGAGATTGTTGTCTTCCGATTACGGAGTCTAAAATTCAGATTCTGAAGTTTTCTCTGCAGCCATGAGAATGAGATGTTTACCTTTTCAAATGTGTAATGTGAGATTCTCATTAGAAATCCAGGATTTTAGACCTTAAAGAAAACATGAAATATTGTCAGGTTTATGATAAAATCACAAGAGCTGGCAGTGCTGCTTAAGCCTGCATTTTCTCAGCTTTCCTATGAACACAAATTACAGGATGTTCCTAAGGTTTTCCTGGAAAGGAGAACTGTGCCAGGAGAATGCTGTGCCATTTACAATGGTAATATTCAGAGTGGTTGTTAATTTCAAAATTGGTTGTTAGTCTCAGTAAATAAAATACTTAAATCCTGATTTTTTGGAACTTTTCAACAGCCACAATTGCCATTGACTTCAGACAGGGTTTTGATTGTTGGTGCCTCTAGAAATCACACTCCGATCAACTTGTTTTTGGAATAAGAACATCAGAATAACTGTACTGAACCAAACCAAAAGTTTCTCTAGTCCATTTCCTATTTCTCACAGTGGTCAATAAGCTCACAAAGTAAAGAGCAGAGCAGGTACACTTCAGCGATGCCCTCTTCCAACCTCTATGAATGAGCAAATTGAGACCTTTGAGCCACAAGCATCACCAAGGCATTTTATATTCCCTGATGGCTTGTTCTTATACCAGAATCCTTGTAAACTTTAAGTATCTTGTATTACACATTGTGTGAAGAACCTGCTTTGGTGTTTTGAGTAGGCAAAAAGATGACCTGTCTCTATCACAGAAGGCATGTCAAGATTCACAGGTTCCTCTGCTAACTCTCCTGGAGCTATGTGGTGAACACCATTTAAGTAGATACTAATTTTTCACACATGGGTTGGATTCCCTTTGGACCAGCAGATGATTAGAATTGTGAAATCTTCCACGTGGTTTTTAAAATCACATCTGTATCTTCAGCAGCCACGCTCATCTTCCTTCCCACATGTCTGCTCTCCATTATATTGGCATCTAGAAATGCTTACCAGATGCAAGCACAGTATGTACCAAGAAAGAAAATAATTACCTAGCAAATTCTGAAAGAGAGAACCAAATGCAATTCTTCCTGGGACTTATCCAGCCCAGAAATTCTGGAGACAGATGCCTTACAGTAAAACTAGGGCACTTCTTACGAAGAGAGTAAGTTGTTGGTGCTGGCATCTGTTTCACAAATTAGAAAGACTCAAAGAAATTGGAGATAAGCAGCAGCTACCTCTCTCTAGAGATGTTTGAATAGTATTTGCCAGCCTTACAGCCTCTGATGAGTCTCTTTGATGGGATTCCTTGTGAATATCCACCATAAACCCAGCCTTTTGGCCATATTCACCCAACTCTACCAAGACATAAAAATACATAAAAGACAGATGATTAAAAAATTAAATGCCAGGACACATTTTATTCTTAAGAACTCCCATTTCTGAGCAGCTTTAGTCTCTAAGGGAGGCATCCTCAAATGACATTCTCCTCTATGCCTGGCCTAGGAGCAAATCTTGCCTGGAGCACACAAAGGTCTTGGGCAGGAGGAGCTTCCTGTGCTCCTGCAGAAGAGCTGCCCTTCTTCCGATTCCCTCAGGGACCAGTGACAGCAAGCTGTCATGGTTCACAGCATGGAAACAGCACTCTGAAATGGGCTAGGATGGCTGTACTGGGGCAGGCATACTGTGCAGAGTGATCACATCTCTCTGAAAATTAGTGGATCTCAAAAAAACTACTGAATGTGCCTTGGTAAAAGTTAAGTAGTGTTGCTCCCAGGTGATGGAGGGATGGCATCTTCCAGTCCCTTGCCATTCAGCTGTCTTCTGCTTTAGGCCTTCTTTTTTTGACGGATTTCCCTCCAGTCAAAGCCAAGCTGGAAATACCCAGCATGACTAGAGTGGGTAGATTTGTGACACCTCACATTGAAGCACTGATCATTCTTAGAGGCCCTCTATGCACCCAGCAGAGAAAAGGAGACTCCTCCAAGGGAGGCCACAGAGCAGCAGCCTAAGGTCAGGGATGGTGGTTGGACTAGATGATCTGAAAGATCCCTTCCAATCTAGGCAATTCTATGATTTTATACTATCCCCAATAGCCATGGCTTCTCAGTGTCAGAAGCCCACATTTGACTTACTCTTGGCAGGAGAAAAGCACAGCTAATCTTATTAACAGTAAGAAGCCATCTTATAGTGGAAATATCATTAACAGGCTGTGAGCATGGTGCTGCTGTAACCTACTACAACCCCACCCTTGCGCAAGTTACAGCCAGTTCAGGAGAATTTGCTTTAAAAACAAGTGCAGTCTGTAGGGTATAGGCTGAGGAGCCAGGGCCATGTCATTCCCAGATGGAAATACAGCAATTGCTGTAAGCTTTCAAAATTCTTTTGCAAGGACTCAAGAGGCTGATTTTCGTGAGTAGCTTGACTTCCAGTTTTCATCAGTGCCTGTGAACATAAGGGGCCTGAGTATTTAACAGATCCTCATAGCATTTTATTTGTGACAGAAAGTAAGGGTTTGTAATGTAGACAGACTATACCTTCTAACTCTGGGATATTTGATTGTGTTATTCTTAGTGTTCCTTTATGATTTTGTTGTAGAGATTGGACTTACTTTATGTGGAGGTGAGAGAAATGTTTGCAATGAAACTTGATTGCTTAGGACTAGAACCCAGGAAGGTCATGGATTTGCATGATAAAAATGCAAATTTGCAACTTCTCTTGGCATTTACAATAGCATTGTTGCTTGTTTTCCTAGGGTTGTTGGAACTACAAAGTTACCTAAGTTATTATCCTCCCTTTACACCTGCCACGCTGTGATTATCTCTTTTGAAAGATTTAAATGAAGAAAATCCTCCAAGTAACATTAAATGCTTTTTGCTCTGGGCTTTAGAAAACATCCTGCAGCTCCTCTCTGAGACCGATATATTTTAGTATCACATGCTGTTTTCGGCAGCCACCACCACCACACAGTGCACCTGGCAAAATGTAATTACCCAGTCTGTGAATCCTACGTAGGATAGGAGTCAGATGCTGTGAAGACACTGGCATTTCTTGTACTGCACAGTATATGAATTTTAAGTACGAACAGAAAATGTCACCAGAGAAGCTGTGTGTCTAGTGGCTCATCTGTCTACATGAGGTTGCATGAGATAATTTTGGATTCTTTCTTGAATTTATGTACCCATGCTACCTCCTTTGGAGTGAAGTGTTAATATTAGTTATGATTCTTAGCCTCAAATTACAGAGCTTATGTTCTTAGAATCTGGAAAACACATTGAATGTATGGTCATAGGCAAGCTAGTGGTTGTTGATTCCATGCTAAACCTACAGCAGATAGCACCCCTGTGGGTCAGTATCAATGATTCATACCCACAAGCCCTGGATTGCGCCGCTGGACAGCTGTAAGTCGAAAGTTGTTTACTTAAACGGTTCCTCTCTCATCTGCGGTAAAATGTTCAGGCCCAGAGACGTGGAATGGGGAAACCTTCTTATTCTCTTGTGGATGAGCTACAACACTATGTAGTATTGTACATCGGCTGTGAGGACCTGTAGGGATCCTGGAGTTTATGGTTTATTAAAGATTGCCAAAGAAAATGCCTGAAGTGCTGTTTATCTGCCATAAATTATTTCAAGCACTTTTCCTAGTGCTGCAGTATTAATGTTCTATGCAATATTTTTATATAAATATTATATTTATTGCTAGTACCTTGAATAGAAGCAATGCATTCAAAAATTCTGGAACTCTTACAAAGGTAGCTTTTATTTCAGGAATTGATTAAAGGGTTTGCTATAGGTATATTTAAGTACGACTTAGATGTCTGTAAATGGATAACAAGGAGGCAAAGTCTGCTACTGAAATTAAAATTTTAAATGCAGTGGCCAGTAACAATTTTTTTTATAGCATTTATTCCTCCTCATCAGGCCTCTGTGGAAAAGGACACACAAATTCATGGGGGGAAATTCCCAGTTCTAGTGATTTCACAGAAAAAGTATAAAACATCCGAAGAGCAATGAATTATTTATTTTTAAAAAATTTGAATTTCCCCTTCCTGTAATTTCCAGCAAAAATAAGATAGAAAATTGTATCATTCTTTAAAAAAAGCTGCTGTGTATTAACCAGCTTTTTTCTTTCAATATTGACTCCTGCCTTAGGCACGGATCCTCTAAACACTTACTGTGATTTTAACTTCAAGCATAAAACCAGTCACAAAAAATCTCCCTAATAAAATTATTCACATGCCTACAGTTAGGAACACAAATATGTTTTCAGGCCCATGCATCTTCTGAAAAAGAGAATTCCAGGCTTTAAAAATCAAGACTATGTTTCCTCTTGTATGGCTGATTAGTGCTAGATTGCTGATCTGGGGAAACCATCTACATAGTTATTTCCGACATCATTCAAATTGTAGCTCTTATTTTGCTGTTCTGTGGTCCTTCACAATTATTACCGTATGAGAAGAGTGTTGCACATGACCATCAGTAAGAAAATGGCATTGCCATAAAAATTAGTTTTGCCTGTCTGCAGCTCTATGCTGCACAAAAAGTACATCCATCTCATTTGCACATAAGAAATCGGTAACTTAGACATTGTCCAAAGACAACTCTAAGTACTATTTTTCATTTTGTGGCAATCAGTGGTTAATAGTGTGAGACCTGTAAATCAGTACAAAATGTTATTTCCAGTGAGAAACACTTAGAAAGTCCCTTGGATATGACTGCTTTGAGACTACTCACTAGTGAGTGCAAACACTGGCAAGTTAAAAAGAGGCTGAGTTGAAAAGGGGAGGCTTTACTTTCTCACGTGAGAGCCAGCACCCACTTTGGGAGTTGCTCTATACTGGGGTTCCAATCAAGAGACCCCAAAGCTTAAGGTTAAGACCCACATGGTGCCATCATGTATGATGAAGTTCTTAGCAGAACATTTCCACAGTTCCCGCATTTCTACACACTGCATAGTGTTTTCCAGCACAATTTCTGCTTTTGAAGGGCAAAAAATAAAGACACCTAGAAATTAACGTTGTCAAGTAAAAGCCAGTCATAATCTTCCCTCATGTATGAGAGCAACAGATAGTATCATCTGTTGGCTTACGCTGTATACTAAGTCTCAAAAGTTGGAAAGGTACAGGGTGATGGGGGTGATGGTGATACTAGAAGAGGACACCAATGGGATCTAAGGAATATTTTTATTTGTCAGTCACTGCTTGCTTCGAGAAATCACCCAGAAGGGAAAGCCGAAATTGCCACTGCTTTTTACTGGAGAGCACTGGCCTGAAAACTTGTACATGAGAGGCAGTAACATAAGACTTTTCCCCAGGCTTTTTGTCTATGTTCCTTCCTTCTGGTTGTGCAATCTGCCTGGCATCCTGCATCCCATTGGAGATGCCTTCGCTCCTACGCTGCCTGCGGGGAGCCCAGCAGTCAGGCGTGGGGTCTGGTCCCTGTGGGGAGGAGGGAACCTGAAGAGCTCTTTGGTGATGGTGTCCACATGTTTTGCTGAAACTCCTTAGATATTTTTTTCATTACCTTTTTCTTACATGACTGCCCTAAGCACATTAGAAAATTTGATTCCTGGGAAAAATTTCTACAGGATTGAAAGAGTTTTCTTTATATTGGAGCTGGAGTAGAAGATATTTCTTAACTCTTGCCCATGTAAAGTATTCAAAGGTCTCTCTGAATATTTTACTTTCAGTCATAGTAATACAAATGATGGGTCCTATTTCTCAGTTCATTGATTAAATATATAAGCGTAATAGTTTCATTGGATCACTTTTTGCCATTTATCACATGACATTTGATTATTAATCGCTTAGAACTTACTTTCTTTGAAAAGAAATAAATTGAATTAATATTTGTTAGTAACTACAACTGGGACGAAAACATTATTTTAGAATTTAGGTAAGTGTTGCATATCTTATACGTACTCCCTGGGACTTGACACAGTGCACATAGAGCAATATTTCATATTCTATGATGGGACAGGTCAGTTTGTTTAAGAAAGGACAGAGAACAACAGAGTGGGTTTTTCCCTATCCTCTCCATGAATGTTTCTATTTCAGCACTAAATTTCTTTCTTTTTGTATTTCTTCTAAATGATTCTCTGAGTCAAAAGTTTCATTACTCTGATAAATGTGTTTTTCCACCTGAGGAAGGTTTTTCCTCTTCCAGTCTACGTTTTATGTGGTTGTTTGTTACCGAGACCTATACAATGACTAAATCAATACAAAGTACCCTCCAGGCAATGAGAGACCACAAGAAAGTGCAGCATCATTAAACTGAATTACAGACAAACACTTAAGGAGACAAATAAGGATTTTGTTACTATAAAGCTTCACTTTTTTATAGCTATGATGATTGAAAATGTTTACAAAGCATGCATGGTACAGTGGTGGCAGAGGCAGAAGGCTGAGCAAAGTGCTCTGGTTGAATGGCAGCAAACTGCTGCTGCATATTGAAAAATGGGGTGGGAGCTGAAAACCAGAGCTCTCCTCCTGGTGTGTCTGGAGAACCACAGAGACACAGCTCACACAGCTCTCCTGACAAGCAGCCCCAGCTTGAGGCTGAAGAGGAAGCAGACGCTCAAACACTAAGCAAGAAATGCAGTTCCCCTCTGGTCTGAAAATATTAGGGTAAACTCTCTGATGAGAAATTGAATGTCGGTCACCAATGAGAAGTACACAGGTCCCTAGGGACACCTTACAGACAGATAAGTAATCTCTACTTTAAATACACAATTGCCTCCTTCTGTTTTCTCTATTTCTAAAGAGCTCTTACTTACCTATTGAATATTAATAGCCGTGATGATTTCCATTGAAGTAATTTGAAAGAGTCATCAAGCCTTCTGTAAAAAGTTGCTTGTCTGATTTCCAACATCCTCCTAATCAAGTTTTTCTTTCCTGTTACTTAAAAAAAATTAGATATATCATGCAATTCATCCAAAATTCCCATGACAGAGCATGTATGTATCATTTTAATCATCTGTCTTTCTGGAGGATTGTATGTGAACACCTTCCTCACAAAACTGAGGAGCAATACTGAAATCCCTGCTTCAGTTGATGTAGTCTTTGGCTCATCTCCCTTTGTGGGAGATTAGCCTTCTGCTTAGCCTAGGATCATATATTTAATCTTTATGGTTTGCAGCTGGCATAATTATTTAGAGCAGCAAAAGACTAAGTAACTTTCAAGATGATCTTAAACAAAGCACAAAGCTTTTCTGTGAACTAGAGCCCTCTCTCGTCTTTAAGGTTGCACACCTGAACAAGAAAGATGTCTTCATAAACAAGAAAAGTCACCTAACAACAAAAAATGTTTTATTCTAGCCCTCTTCCCCTCTGCAAAAACATGTGGGCAATGGCTTACATACGTGCTGAGCACACACTTGAGTTCCTCATGCAAAGAAATCAAATGTCTATTTGTAAGAGGAGCAGGGATATGTCCATTTTGCTAATTACGTGTAAACCACTCTGTCCTGTTTGTGCGGAGACAGCAATTGCATGTTGGAACTGTGTATTGATTGAGAATTCATACAGGCAGATCCTTAATGGGAACTGAATGGCTGGATAAGATTTTTGGGTGAGTTTTTCAAAACTGTTTAGCATTGGCTTAACTTTGCTTCAGTTGACAGAAATCCAAGAATTCATTACTGACTTGCAGGAGACAAAATTGGGCTTGTGATGAATGCTTTGGAACACACTTTTTTTCTTGGTCATCACACGCATTCAAGTTGTGATCCAAAACCAACTAGTAGCCTAAAGTGTGTTGAAAGATGTGTCTATGCACATGGGTCTGGACCCTCCACTTCTGACAACTAAACTGCATTATGATTAGCTACAAAATTCTTCTTCTCATCAGTTAACGACCCTACACCACACTCCCAGTTCCTTTCAAGCTCCCTTCCCCGTGAAGGAGCAATCACTGGCATGAAGTCTGGGCAAACCTACAAAAGCATGGATTCATTAGGGGAGGAGTGGGGATAAATGGGTTTTATCCCTTCATTAGCACTGGTGTAATACCGACTCCTGGGAAAACCCCTCTACACATTTATTTACTCCCAGCCTAGAACTGGAGCTAGTCAGGGAGTGTGCAGGAGATTTCCCAGTTGCAGGAATCTTACACACAGTTTGTAAAGAGCTGCAGAAAGCAATCCTTCTGCTGCCTGCATAGCTGTCTGTGCCCTGGATCTTGCAGACCCCAGTCTAAATGTTTACAAAGCTCTGGCCATAATTGAACACTTGTACACACAGAGCCATTTACTTAGAAGCCATACACCTAAATACTTTTTTGATTATAAGGAACTTGATATAAACAACTGTAGTTGCTGTGCTACTGGTAGTTAACCAACAGGGAGAAGTGATCTGTGTTTCTCTCCCATGACAAGAGGTGGCCCATAAAACAGACTGTTAAGACACAGTTCTTGCTGTGAAAATGTTTGGGTGCTCTCCGACTACAGAATGCAGCACAAGACGGATTGAAATGCATTTTGTGTTTAAATGCAAGCACAATTGTCGCTACCTATCAGCCTCACAAGTTATGGCATCTGTCTTTTTTCAGCCTAATTTGTAAAAGTGAGTTGGCTTAACAATATGATCTGAAGGATCTCCAATGTATTAGAGCTGTCAACGTTGCTAAATATCAGAATTAGAATGAAATAACTTAGTTTCCTTAAATTATGAAAGCAGGGAGGCCCCAAGAGGGTTTTGTTATTAAAAAAATCCTCCTTTTCATCTGAACTTTGGTTTTCTATTCTGTTTCTGCCACTTTGAAATGGGTGAGGCATGGTGAGAAAGAGGACAGGACAGGTCCCATTCAAGTAGGCGCTCTGCCGGTCAATGCAAACTGGAATTTGTGTCAAGGTCATGGGAAAGGTCAATGACCTAATTTGTTTTCCTGCTCTCAGCAGAGCACTTCATGTGCTCCAGAAAGAGGGGAGAAAAAGGCGCAGCTCTTATCAGCAATGTCCTAGCATTACGAATAAAGTGCTCAGTGTCATCCAGCAAGCCATTGTGCCGACAGTCTCTCCTTTTCTATAGCTATGAATATGACAGGCCCTCAAATCTGACTGCAGCCATTACCATTAATCCCTCACAAGCAATATGATACATAGAAAGACTATGGTTCCATAAGAAAGCTTGGAATAACGAAATGCCTGTTTAGCAACTTACTTTCTTGGTATGTTATTCATACCTGATCTAGGTAAAGTGCTTGTACTTAATCAGGGCAACACTGTGAAAACAGTTCTAAATTCTAGAGGAATGTGCTGGCATTTAGACTGAGAAAGAGGGAACACCCTGAAGATCTCCTAGAATTTGTACATGTGCCTCCTATATAGCTAGTCTGATGTAAACAAAAGTGGCTCAGTCCGTAACTTGGTAGTTCTTCAGATTTAAGGTCAGTTGTACACAGCAGCTAAAAAGAACATTTAGCCCATCAGATTTTCAGACACCAGGATTAAGACTCACTGCATTGATTTATTATACTCCCATGCTTAAATAGCATTAGAGTGAGGTAAAAAGTTAGAAAATGCCCAAATCCTCCACTATTCAGGTTGTAGGCAACATTTCTGCCTGCCTCCAAGTTGGATTATTCCTTTTTGAGTATGTTCTCCTCCAGGAAGAAGTCCAGATTTAGCACCATCCTGCGTCCATATATCCCCTGAAATGCACAAGGATGGGAGAACAGCGGACCAAATAAAGCATAAAACCCCCTTTCTGTGCTTTAGAGCAGATTTTGGCAACTTTTTAGTGCTAGTTGGCCAGCCTGTGATTTTTCTTCCCAGTTCAGGGACTGAGCCTACCAGTAGAAAGCCAGTGGGTGCTAGGAGATGCTGCTCCTCAGTGGGTTTGTGGGCACTCACTGCTCCACAAGGAGGGAGCTGCCCACCTACACCAGCTTGGGGTGCCCACCTGGGGATGCCATATATGATGAAAGAAAAACTAGCAGCAATTTTTCTAGTACGAGAAGAAACGTCTTAAGAAAATAGGCTTTGTTGCCTGCTAAGGCTTTGGCCTGTCCCCCTTCAAGGCTTGACCAGCATCAGACACAGGCACCATGGGTAAGGAATTAATTGAGGTGGTTCATCTCAACCCCAGTAGAAAGTAGATCCCATTTGGTTTTTTTTTTTAATCTACAGGAATTTTTTTCAGCTTATCCTGCTTGGTAAGTCAGACTTAGTAAAGAAACTTAGCAGGGACTTTGCTAAAAAGTGACACTTTCAGTTCAATGAAGTGCATTGGTGCAGCAAGCCTGTTTGTACATTTCTATATGGTCAAACATTTCAAGATCTTTCTTTTTCCCTTTTTGGCTGGCATTTCTTCCTCCAGTTAAGATACATCTTCGCAGATTTATTGTTCTAGGACCATCACTTATAGCCTTGTACAGAAGTTTGTTTTTAAACGTCTTAAATAAGATTGCATAGAAGCATTGTTTTTTTAAAGTCAGTCATTTCCATAGATATCAGAAAGCTGACTGAGAAAGCATTAGCATCGGGCACTTAAAATAACCTTTCTTCAGTGCACTCATTAAGCTTTCAGTTCCTTTAATTGTATATATTATATTAGCATGTGCATGTGTGGCTGTGCCCTTCATGAACTTTTTGGTAACTCTGTAAATGTTTTTTATTTCCTTGCTCCTCTTGGAAGGAAACAGTAAGCTGCAAAGAAGTGGTGTGAAATAGAATAAAATGTCTCCTTACATCAAGAGATTGCATCAAATCATGCATGAATTTGCTTTTAGTTTTCCAAAGGTGTAGTTACTAGGGTGTCCCCCAAGTATTAGATAGTGTTGTACTCGATTGAGCTAAAAGAATTCAAGGTGGCAAGTATCTGCTCTTGAAACATATGACTGAAGATAAGGCCAGTTCTACTATCAGTCCTGGAAGGCCTAGGACTTGGAAAGGCTCAGGAGGGACAGCCCTGGAAGGAGGAGGGCTGGGCATCTTCAGGAGCTGCCCACGGTGGGGCAGGTTCCCCTGTTCTTGGCAGGCATGGCTCAGTAGCCCACAGAGAAAAGCCCCTGGGGCGTACAAAGGGAGGGACCAACATCTTCCATGAGAGTGGGTCACAGACCTGGGAAAATTAGCCAGCAGTTCAAGGCAGGTCTTTGGCAGCTCAGGCTAATTAGAAATGTGGTGTATTGACTTTGCTGTTAGACACCCCAGCTTTTGCCATTTTAGAGACGTGCTTTTCTCTAGTATCGGTATTGCTCACAGTCTGTTTCTCAAATCTGGGGTTGTTTGCCATCTGTGAGATTAAGTATTTATGTAGATAGATTAAATAGCTCACTGACACACTGCTTCCATTTCTATTGTGCTAGTGTATAAATTGACATGGTTACAACATTCTCTAATTCAGTGTTAAGAATAACATCTTTAGACACAGACATTAGTAACATTAACTCCTGCCTCCCCAAGCATGGCAAGCAACTATTAGTAGCATTAGTATTCTATTAGCAGACATTTCACAGAGAATGAAATTCACTTAAATTAGAGCTGACTGAAAAAGGTAATACATGCATTAAATATTGATATAGTTTTCTCATGAAAATATTCAGAGGACACATCGGAGTTGTCATTTAGCTTTCCTTTCTGTTTGTGGAATATCTGTGATCATAATTTTCTTCCATTCATTCTTTATTTAATGAATTGATTATGAATATTTGAAAGTCAAGCTGTGCTGCTCAGTTGTTATTCATCAGAGAAGTCACACAGTACTTTTTACATATTCAAGCATTTATGAAGCAGATCCTCACATGTGCTGGTTTAAAATTTTGTTTCCACAAATTCTCTGTGATGCAGCTTTGAAACTTCTGTTTTAAGAATAGCTGAACACAAATGACTTCTAAAACCTATAGGAATTGTGCATTTGGGGGTGAATTCAGCAACACAGATTCTACCAGAGGCAAACGTCCATGTGGAGGACTGACCTCATAAAGCAGTAAGACAGTAATAGATACGCACATCTTCCAAAGTGGCTGCTTGTGTTTAAAAGTTGTATTATACTCTGTTTTTTAGCAAATCTAAGGAGAGATTTATCTCAAGTAACTGTAGCACCTCCAAAGGGCTATTCATTGCACCCTCTCTTAAACATCTCTGGATCTATCAGTCTCTTCTCAGTGAGACAAACAGCTTAGACACGTCATTTTTAGATAGCTAATGCTGGGTGAAACCAATGTAGCTGAACAGTGCAAGTCTCAGATGTTGCACTGGTTGGTTGTTGCGTCCCTTGCAACCCAAAAAGTGAAGCCAGTTATGAAAAGTACGGCTTGATGTAGATACAATTATCAGCACCTGCTTCTCTGTTTTTTGTGTTAAATTGGAGCTCTTAGGGAGTTTGTTTATTTATTTATTTATTTAACTGATGTTTTCAAGTTCAAATGAAGCCATTTCTGTGTACTCTCTAATTTAATTCTCTGTGGTACTAAACACTGTCTATTGCACTTGTTCAGACTATTCCCGCCTCATTATCTAAAAGTATTGGAATGACTTGCTAAGTTTGAAGCCGTGGAAAAAATAGTGTGCTGCTTTTTTTGCATTTGAAAAAAATCTGAACTTACTATGTATTCAAAATGAGCAACAGGGCTTCTGACTTGGCTAAGCAACTCCAAATTAAAGATATTTTAAAGTCTCATAGAGCTTCTCATGAGCTCTGGAAGGAGTAGCAAATAATATTTAATCAATACTGAAAGAGATATAATGGAAAGTAAGCTCTACAACATCTCAGAATGTTATTGCATGAGGTCTTCAAGCACTGTTATCTTCAGGAGCACTTGAAATATTCATGTATTTAGGCAATTGATAATTCTGGAGTGCCTCCCAAAATAATATTGGATTTTTCATTTAAGGCTTTTCAAAACAGCACAGAGTATTCACTCACAGAACATCCAACATCTGTAAGGCAATTTAGGCTAACAACCCAAAAATGGAGGCACCGCTAGCTAATATTAAAAATGTAGATCTTCGCTACATCGCAAGGAATCTGATGAATTGTAGCACAGTGCACACCAAGATGCCAAGCACTGATCTTTTTTTTAGAACAGATGTAGCCTCATGCTGTTGAATCTTCATATTCAAATAGACACATGAGAAATGCATAGCACTTAGCACATTCCTTCAGAGCAGTAACTCCAAGGGCGAGTTAAAATAGCTAGCATTATTTCTCTGACTGTTAACAGAAATACATTCATACTATTTGTCTATCTCTTAGTACAGTATAACACATTTACAGGCCTCCCTGCTTGTTTCCTTCGAAGAATATGCTTTCATTTGCAGTGTGGACAATTGCAAGGACCGTTCACCTGCAGATGAGGGATTCTCTATGCTGTACAGACAAGGCACAAGGACACGCTGTCTAAATGGGATGAAGCAGATAGGCACTGTGTTTGAGCTTTGCAGTACTGTTCACTTTAACAAGTGTTTAATTTTCTGTACAGCATTGGAATCTGCAACTTGGCTTTAATAGTAACGCAGAGCTGAAAATGTGACAAGGACTTTATAGACATTAGCAAGATGCATCCTGGGTCCCAAAGGGCTTTCAGCTTCGCCAGCTGATACAGCAGCTTCAGGATAAGCACTGAAAGAAAGGCAGCCAGGCTGCCATTTATACTGGTCACCACTGTTTTGTTGAACTCTGTATTCTGATTCATTCCTTGTTGGGAATGAATTAAGTTGGGAAGTTATACTAACAATCATTGCCACTTTCTTCACTGATTTTGATGCCTTCTGTTAAAGGCAAGCCAATCCTGAAGGGCTGGCCAGCTGGTGGACTAGGTAATGATAACTCCTCCAGAAATAATCATTTCATGAGCTGTAGAAGCAGCATGAAAACTCTTTTCAGAAATACAAAAATGTTTAAAATGCACCACCTTACAATTTTTTCCATTTAAAAAAAAGTCTCTGGCTTTCAGCATTAGACAGCCAAACTGTAACTATTAATCTGATAAATTCCAGTCTCTATTTATAGCAAAGCTAGGAGAGACATTGGCTTTTGCAGAATTTATCAACTATTCACAAGTGTTAATATTTGCAAAGTTGCTAGGTTGGGCTATGCATCTGCACAGCTATTTGGAGAGAGATAAAGGCAGCTTTAAAAAAAATTCCCCATCTCTCTGCTATGATATTATTAGATGCTCCATGGGTGGGTTCTTGCTTGTCTAAGGTTATTCCATTCCAAAGATCTTATGTGTTGTCCTTAAGATACTACTGGTCTTGGAATCAGAAAGATGACAGCAGACCATTGTTTTCCTGAATTAAACATACAGTAATGTTTCTCAGCTCCCTATGCCCCTCTTCTTCTTTACATCTCTCATTTCTGAGGGCATTTCTTGTAACTTCAAGCCTGCTTAATATAATCGGCCAGAGAACAACAGTTCCATTCTGTGATAACTTTAAAGGTCTCAAATTTTTTTTGTTCCATGCTGGAACAAACAAAATATGGTCTTTGGAAAATACCACAAAACTTCTGTTGCATTTGTCTATTTTAAATTGGAAAAAAAAAGTCATATTTTTTGAGTCACTGTTTTTTCCTTTTCTCTCTCTTGTTGGAACTGATAGGCACCACAGGAATATTCGCATTTAAAACTTGTTGAATCTGTACTTCTTCAGAAATATTTAAGCTTTGACAATGCAGGATAATCCATGGAAATGTATTTAGTCAAAAATTTCTGGCTATTTCTTTTGTTTCAACATTGGGGAAGGTGTGGTTATGGGGAAGGACCTCTGATATTGCTGATATGTCTGCCAAGTGTGATCTCTCTCTCTGATTTATTCATCAAATTTTACTGCAAAGTCATTGTGCCATCGATGATTATATCATCCTGCTACTTAAGGCAGTCCAGGACTCTTTAGGAAGAGCCCTTCCCTAGAAGTTAACTGGGAAAGTGTTACCTATTCATTCGTCCTGCTGTGTGCTAGCATGTGCCGCTCCTCACCAGATTAGACATGAGATTAGAACTGTCTCAGAAATCACAATATTCTGTGATTTCTCTCCTGTTTGCTGCCTGCATGTGGGCTCTCCAGGCCACGCACTTGGTTGTCTGCGTCGTGCAGACTCCTGGCCCTACGTGAGGTCTGTGCACTCCCCGAGGGCATCTGAGTGCTGCTGGCTTTGTGATACCACCAGAGCTGTTGGAGCAGGTGTCCTCCTCCAGCTCTTTCTGCCCCCAGTTTTCTGAGCACACCTTCTTTCCACTTCATCGGGCAGCCCCCAGTCACCCTCCAGCAGCACAAATGGCTAATCAGACCCTCATACACGAGTCAGCTTGAAGAAGGGACCTGCACTGCTGCTGTCTGCCATTCCCAAGCCAAGCAGCAGTCCCAGGACTCAGACTGACAGGGGAGCCAAAGGGTCAACATATTAGCACAGTTGTACTCTGTGCGAAGATATGACCCTGCCTTTCCATTTGCCAGCATCTTCATTCTGACCTTTCCATTGCTGGCACATCTCGCAGGCCCAAAGTAGCTCCCTGGACAGGTGGTTTAAATGCTACTCACATCTTGTTTCTCCATGTGTGGTTGTGAGGCTTTTGTTTGCATGTTTGCTTAGAGCTAACATTAGAAGAGGTTGGAAAGGCAACTTCTAAAATAAATCTTTCCGAGTGTGTTTACTACGCATGGCAGATTTACATACCTCTACATAACGTGGTGTGGGAGCTTTGCAGCACTTCCCTAGGACACATAAGTTCTGCCTGAAAATGGTGACATATATAAATAAATGTATACTCATAAAACTGCATTGATGCTTATTGATCCTATTACACCACAGATTTACATGGCAGCCTACTGTGTTTCTGTCCTGGTGGTTGTAATTCTTGCAAAATTTCTGCCAGTCACCTGACCTCCATGTTTCAGTGTTGCTTGAAAAAAGGGTGGGAACTTGGCCTCATTGACGTCAATGGTAAAAACCCCATTAAGTTCACCAAGAGAAGATTTTCTCGGCCCTTTTATATAGCTCTAAATGAGGGGTTTGTATATGTGTCTGCAGCAAAGCAGGCTTTTGCATCTCTAAAGAGAGCTGTGTTGCAAAGACAGCACAGTAAGACACACTACCCACTGTAAATTATGTAAGGGGACTAAAAGGCAATGGCACAGAGGCCTCTAAAGAGAGGCAAAGCGTGAGGGCTGTTGTGCCTAAGTGTGTAGCACATATGGGGTTCAGCCCAGGGCCTGACCACACAGCCTTCTCCCTGCTTGTGTGAATGATGTTCACCAACAACAGGAGTGTCTCCTCAGGTCTTTGCTAAGGTCACTGATTTCGGAGAATACAGTTAATACAACTCTGACAGTTTCCTGAGAGATCCTAGATGGCAGACTGACTGATTGTGCAAATTCACAAACCCTATAAACAAATGCAAACCTCTCCGCCGCTGCACAGAGAATAGTGCAACCAGAAGCCAGTTCCCTAGCTCAGGGTTTTTCGACACAACAAATGTGTCTTCTGGTTTCAGCTGCGAACGCTGGTCCTCCCACCAGGCCCTGTTGCTGCCTAAAACACGCTGCTCTGCAAGCAAGGCAAGGGATTAGGCAAATGTACCTGTGGTACACAGGTCTGTAACTGCAGACCCTACCTTGCAGACCTGAGAAGAAGCTAACAAATGAAAGCTGCAGGAAGCCTCTCATATCAACATAAATATCTGACATCATTCTTATTTATCCTTGGGCTATTCCTACATGTTGTTAATAAGAAGTCTAAATTACGTAAGTGCAACAGATGAAGAATTTATTATGCATTCACTGGGAAAAAAGAAAAGACGGCATTCTTGTTTGATGAGACAGAACCAAGAAGACAACATCTGTGACTCCTTACAAGAAATGGCTGTTGCATGGTATACTTCAGGAGTGCATTTACTTTTGTCCTATGTTCCACTTTGGATTACAAAGAGTGAAAAATAAACAAATGTTCAAGCAGAGATGATGATGTCTTTGTGGCAGAACCCAGTCCTACAGAAATACAGAGAACATGTGACCAAGTTAAAAATATTTATTCCTACTCTTCATGTCCCTGCAGTTTCTCTAATATCACTAGAAAAATCCCCAAGTAGGTGACAAGTAGGGTTTCATATGTAGAATGTGTTATCGCTGCAGAGATTTATTTTGCTTAGATACATTACTTAACTAAATGGGCAAGCAACTGCACTATGGAAATGCTGTGATGGAATGGCTATCTATGTACTATGTTCACTGCTTTGTCTTCAGATATCTACGTGCAATTTAACTGCAAAACCTTTCAAGCTTGACAGAACAAAAGCCATTACTTGGAGGCACTGCCAAAGGGAACTGCAGAGTCCTAAAATTTTGTAACCATACCCTGAGATCCTCAAGATTTAGCTACAGAAAATGGAATTCAGCTCAGAGGCAAAAGTGTGTGGAAGTGCACAGGCTTTGTAGTTTGCACCAGACCCTGTCTGAAGAGGTTTACTGCCAGAGAAAACACAACTCACAGCAGCAAGGTGTCAAAGTTCTCCCTCGCATATACAGGGAAATGACCACAATTTTTCCTTTTGTATCTCTAATATTAGGTAATAACAAGCAGTCATGAAATAATCTTAAATAGATCCTACTGAGGGATTTTCCTAATGCAGAGTCCATGCCACATGCGTACGCTTTGTCAGTGCAGCTAATATTTGCAAAAGTCCTGGTCTGACTCCAAAGGAGTGACCTTTGCAGGGAAGAGCTGGAGAGGCAGTGGGGGCCCCAGGCCTGTCTACATGTCACAGCCAGATGCAGCTCAGGATTCACTGTCGAGTCTGAGCACTCGGAGAACATCAGGTCTAAAGTGTCCTTCGGTTAATCTTACACTGTGGTGGTTTCCTTACAAGAACTGAAGGGCCAAACTTTTTTCACCTATGGATTTTTATCCCAATCTTGACAGATAAAACCTCATCTTTAAGGGCTTACTAGCTGCCTGTTTTAAAAGACCTTCTGGAACTTTTAATAGATGAGATTGTTCCCCAGAACTGCTAAACTCTGTAGACTACCAAACACAGTTCTGCATTGCCTACGGCTGGAGGTAACCACCACAGGTACTTCAGCTAGCTGGGAGATGAAAGACAGAGCTCACAGCAGCAGTCAGTGATTTTAAAGGGTTGCCCCAAACTTAACAGAATAGAAAATATAAGAAGAATATAAATAGAACTAAAATTTAGCTATCAGTAGTACTTGGGGATGATTGCTCAACTGATTACGAAATGCCATAACTTCTTAACCTCATGAGTTGCTTCATAAAAACTTAATGGGGGAAAAATTCTGTGTTCAGAAATTAGTTTTGCTGAATATTTTTGTACAATGTGTGTTAAAAGCCAAAAATATTGACAGGCATCACTGGCATAAGGCAGAGTACCAAAAAGCACTGCAGGAAATAAATACTTGGAAGACGACGGGAAAGATATTTGGGCCAATTTGCTTCTTATTTATACCAGTAAATTTAGGGGTTAACTCCAATCAATACTGGCATTAGAATTACAAAGACAGAAAACCGATGGGAGAGAAATGAACTGATTGAAGCTTTTATGCCTGCTTTTCCTGATGCAGGAAGGTAAAAAAAAAACAAGTTTTCAGAAATTAAAATAGAAATATGAAATTATGATATAAATTAAAATCCACAGAAGATTGGCCAGAAAAATGCTAGACTTAAATGAGCATTAAAACAGCACCAGCTTGTTCCTGGGGATCCTGTGCTATTTATTGCCTAGTTTGCTAATGAAAGGTGCCAGACTCACTCTTCTTACTGTATAACAACACACCAAGGGGTTCTGGATAGAATACAGGATGATACTAGGGTGTCTCAGAAGCATAAGCAAAGCCAAATAATGCCATCTGGTAGCCAGGTTTTAGTGAGTAAATGCAAAAGCTGGTGGAAGGTTATGACAAGCACACCAAAGCTTAATAATGCAGAGACATTAATCCTTTCTCCCCTGCCTGATTACCCCAGCAGAAAGTCTGCACCAGCCTGTTCTCTGTAAATGATTCAATTTACCTTTTTTTTTCCTGAGCATGCTCGTACAGCATTTAGTATGTTTTCAGTATTGCTCAAATAATAAATTAAGAATTAAACTGAAAAAAAAAAAATTCTGTTACCCCGAACTCTATTTTCCCAAGGTACAAACTGCCTAGAATTAATTTTATGCAGGCAAGTTGTACTCTTAAGCAAAAAACAAAAAAAAAAAAAAAGGGTCTTCTCCAAGAAGTTTCACCAGGTACAAATATGACATAAACAGGAGTAGTTTTCCTCATGGTCATTTGGTGCAGTTCACTCCTCATGTCTTGAGGATTATCAAAAAGTTTTACCTAAGTCTTTGCTGGTGGAAAGCCAATAGCACTTGCAGATCCCTGCTCCCAGAGGATGCTAACCAAGTACTTTGAATCCTAGGATCCCTTATCACACCCTTTGCCGGGTCACTCCCATCACCAAAGGTTCTTCGCAGCATCAAGATCAAGGTGAAGATACTTTGTGTGTATACTCATCCTACTTTAAGGGCATCATCTTGTGCCCATCTTGAGCACCACGGCCAGGTTCCCTTCCAAAGAGCTGAGGGAGAACAAGATCTGTTTGACTGGTGCAAATAGTACAGAATATTGTCTGTGATAAAGATCTATTAACCGTCTTGCTCCAAACCATCCATCCCATCCAGGGCTGACCCTGAGCATATGGTACCTGTACTGCTATAGAGTGCCCACAATCCCTTCCCCCTCTGCATTCAAGCCCATCTTGCTTCCCGTGCACTGGCCACATGCCACTTGCCAAGCTGCCCCCCTGCTCTCAGCTGCCATTTGGCTGGTAAGTGCTGTCTCCAAGCTGCCCGACATGCACAGCCAGGGCAGGGACTAACCCGAGCTGAAAGGCAGGCGATCCTCCCAGAGACAGCTCATCCTCCAGGGACAGAGAGTCATGGTGAGCCAGTCTGTGTTTTGGGAAGAATAAAAGCATGTTTTAACTTGTCCTGGGAATGAAGGACAAACAAACAAACATGCTGCGGGATGAAGAGCTGCTCTGGCCTCTGTTAATGAGCAGATAAGATGCTGTGTTTTTTGGTGGAAACCTAAATCCACAGTGCTTGGCTCTAAAACTGGCCGTGGCCCATGGCAGGGAGAACTCTGCCAGGGGAGACACCTGCAGGTTTTTCTCCATCAAAGGTTGCTAGACCACCGCCATCAATGGCTGCTGGAGAAGGAGACTGAGCCCTCAAGGGAACAACTACATTCTCAAGATTCACCCCTCTGGAGCGTGAACCCACTGTACGCAAGAAATGCAAATCCCTAGCAGAGACTCCATTCACTGCACTTCTTTCAAGGAACAAACTGTCCTTGTCCTAGTGAACTCTTTGGTAGATGTGGAGGTATCAAAGCTGGTAGACAGGCTGTGAGATCACATAATGGAAAACTGGGAGACAGGTCATGAATTGTTCAGCATATAGAGGTGGTGCCTACCTATGGCAAGCTTATTACCCTCGCTTCTGCAGCCTGTGGAAGCCTGAATAAATAAATATAAATCATCCACAGTATCCATACAGCAATGAAAACAGGCAAGGAAATAGTGATATACGTACTAGGATAGCCATGTGTCCTTTAAATGTTCCCTCTGGCTTGCAGGATAATGCCCTTATGAATACTTGTGATTAATGGTAAGAACTGAACCGAATACTTCCTAGTGACAGAAAATCATTTTAAGCTAGGCCCTGGTTTTTAAAAAAGGAAAGGATGATGGACCTACCTGGAGTACATGTGCTCGACTCGGGCACATGCAGCAGGCAGAGCAAGCCAGGTGGGTGCCCATCCCAAGGGCTCAGGGTCCAATTTTGGCACCTGCTTGGCGGCTGTGAGCTGGCCCTTGCTGTGGCTGCTCACCCTCAGAGCTCAGAGTGCTTGGCAGGGTTCAGGATCTCCCACTGCTCTGCTAACAGGGTCACACTTGGCATGTTGGAAAGTTCATCAGCCAGGCCCGAAATTCTGTGTACGGAGGTAAGACACTGGGAAAAGGGAACTCTAGAATGTGAAACTCAACAATTTTGTACAAAATATGCCCTTTCAGCCAGCAGCAAACTGAGCTAATGGCCATGGCCCAGTGCTTATTAATGCAATCCTCTGGGTTAGGCGAGCATAACTTTTTTCTGCATCAGTCTGCCAAGCTCATTTAAAGCAATCAGTACCCTTCCAACTTCTTGCAGGTCGTGGTTGTTGTTGGTTGAGAAGTTTCTTGAAATGAGAACATCCTCAGTCTATCATTGTGTCAAGAAAGGTTGGACCAGATGATCCTTGAGGTCCCTTACAACCTGGTATTCTATGATTCTATGATGATTGTGGGGAAATTTTACAGAGAAGCGCCCAAGCAAGGCCAGTTTGGGACCTTGCAACTAGCTTGGCCAGAAAATCATTCATCTTTAGGGTAGTTACCCCAGTTGCCTTTAAAAGGCTACAGGAAGTAAGGCTGAAAACTCAGTTTCAGTTGATCACATGGAGCAGTGACCTGAAGGCTGAATAAAAGCTCAGATGTTGAAGGCTGAGAAGCATGAAGCAGGCTTTGGTTTGAAAAAGCCTAGGTCAGATTTCAAGTGGTGGTACCACAGCGTTCAACTTGGAAATCATGCAATACTGCACAGAAACAGAACAGAAACCTCTCTCAGAAAAAGTACATCATTCAAATATTTTTGACATTTTTATTGATAACCCGTAAATAAGCTTGTTCTGGAGCGTCTTAAGGTATTCAATAGATGCTGACTCAATTACGTTCCAGAGGAACTGCTCTGAAGCATGGGGAAGGACATTGAATGTAACTATCATTCTCATCATGGAAAAAAAGTTGTATTTCCAACCAATGTACTGTACTTGCATATCAGGGAAGAGTTGCTGTATGTGCCATGTCAACCTATGCCTCTTATCTTCTGCCAGAATAGTGGAGGGACTCCTGAATGGGTAAGTTTCCTTGGCATGTATTTTTTAATCCATCTAGCATAATATATGCAAATCTGCACAGCTAGGATACTCTTCCTCCCCTCCATATTCTCCATGCTAGCTAATGTTCATACAAGGAGTGCTCCTGCGGTGGCCTGTTTGTCAGTAAGCTAAGCTCTGCAGCGTAAAACTCTGTAGTTTCCCAAAGGAAAGTATAGTTTTCACCCCTCTCTGTTCTCCCTTCGGGCCTCCATTCAGCTTGCCTTGTCCTTTTGCGCCTATTTCATCTAACTGTCTTAAACAACTGTGACAGATACTCCTGACATTACTGCCCAGTGCCCTGGTCATGTGCTGCTCTGAAAACACTGAAGCAGAAATTGGATGGTCAAGGAGCCTCAAGCTCAGAAGAAACTCTGGAGCCCTCCAGGAAACATTTCAGTGAAGTTGAGGTTACGGGCGGAAAAAGGCAGCAAGGCTGGTGAGGGAAGAAAGACATATTTTTTGTTATTTTAAACACATGTACTTCTCTTGATTCATAATGGGAATTTGGGTGGGAAGCACAGCTGGGAGGACAGAGGGAGAGGCTTATTTTTATTATGAAAATATGTGCTAATTGTGGCTCAAAGCAGGGAGGGAGGGTGTGACAGTATATGATGGAGAAGCCACCTGCAGTGGAGGTGGGGAAGGAAGAGAAAAAGGGCAAAAGGATACTACATTTTTAATACCTGTCAATTGAAAATATACCTATTTCTTCTCTAGTGACTGAACACCAGCTTGCCAGGCAGCCTTAGAGCAATGAGCAACTCAGATTCAGCTCTGCTTCTGGCAATAGCTTTTATGGCTTGGTTCTAGCACCTTTTATTTAGACTTGTGTGAACAATTGTTTTGGGGTGGAATGAAATGTTTCAGTTGACCCAAAACTGACATTTGTTTTCACTCAGTGTTCTAAAAAGTATATTCTTTCCCTTTCAGGCATCAATTTGTATTATGTTTGTGTTTTTTTAAAGCCAAGTAGTAGAAATGCAGAGAGGCATGATTTATACATGCAAGGAATTAGAAAAAGAGCTCTTCTTTCTTGGCAATGAAAAGTCCAGGAATGTCCATAGCACACTCCCATGTTGTAAGAGAACTGTCTTTGAGCCTTTTACTTTCTGAGAAACTTTATCCCCAGGCCATGGGTGATTCTGAGCAGCAGGGTATCTGGCCAAGACTCTGTATTAAATGCCTGACTATGTATTGGTATCGATGCTGATAAGGAGTCAGGCACCCAGTTGCTCCACATGTTGGGTAAACGTCCAAATGCTCTTTTTCTCAATGGCTATGGCAGAGCTCCATCCAAAATAGAATAGCTTCATCAGGAGAGACCCATAGCATGGTCTTGATTAATCTCAAACTATTTGGCAGAGATAGTTCAGGCAACATCTCAAAGAGCATTTTTGAATTAATAGACTAATTGCTGCTGGTCTGAGTTTTTTTGAGTGTTACTTTATTTTTATTAATACCCAGAACATAAATGTGGGTCACTAGCACAATGTTATCTGGGAACCTCAGGTGCAATCTTGTCAAGATATGCTGGAGGGGTCCTACCACAATTGCCAGGAGATACATCTTGTTCTGCAGTAAACCATATAAACGCTAACGGGCCCAGTACCTCTTCTGAAATTGTAAAAGGAGCTCCACGGCTTCCAATTACTATTCTAGTTTTCTCTTAAACTAAATGATTCAGCCCTGCTCCTCTGGAAATGGCTCTTGGGCCAGTGACCCTCAAGAGGAAATACAGCAGGATTTTTTTTTCATTTTGTTTCTTTTAAGTCTCGTGGACAGCTAAAAAAGCAGAAGAGTCATAATTTCCATTGAGCACCTTCTACTTTCACCTTTGAAAAATCCTGCTGTGATCCTAACTGCATTGTTTAGGTGTCTAAATACCTTTGAAATTTACCCCAAAACCACTCCATCCTTTATGCAGCAAAGTGCAATACTTTATGCCTGGCCGAATGAGAAAAAAGCATGCTAAGGAGCAGATGAAAAGTAAATTTGGGTTGCTACTCTTTCAGTTCCAAGGACCAAGAGGGAGTTTTGGTGAGGGGGGAAAGAAGGAAAGGAAATAAGTTAAGGATATACTGATACAGTCTGAGTCTGTGGCCAAGTTTTTCCTACTCTCACACTCAAACATGTTCTTGTCATCTGGTGCTTTATGTGAATTATCATTAACCACAACTTGACTGCTCTATTCTGCTTACCCAGTAAGCACATTAAACAGCCTCTGACAACATTCATAACTTGCCTATGTGTACTGGGATAATTTCTGTATGAAAAACACTACATAAAAATCAAACTCTTCTCCAGCTCTTGTGACACTGTCATGAAAACACAGTAAGCAGACAGATACAGCTAGGATTAATGCACAAAGTCTCACAGATAAAACATTTTTCTTAGGCACCATGAAATGCTCTGCTGAATTTTTTGCTTTTCAGACACAAAAGTTGGCCAGGAGGTGCTCTTGAGAAGAGCTTTACAGTGAGCTTCACTGAGCTCTGCAGTGGAAAAATGCTCCTAAGGGACCTTGCATGAAGTAATATAGAGGGTGAGTCAATTAGAAAATCATCCGTGTCATGTGATGCAGGAAGTTCTGTGGCTGGTATATATACTACAGTTTTCCCATAAATAGAAGTGAGGAAATTGTTGCTCTAAAACTTGAATGTGTAGCTAATTTGAGCGTGATCTCACAGAGTGTTGTTGCAGAGTTCCTATTTGTTATTATTTGGTGATTAAGCATAGCTTGTACATCTGAAACTCTTTGTCTATTCATTCCGCTTTTAGACTTGTAGCAGCAGATGCCATACCAATTCACAACAGAAGATGATTCAAGCAGAGATTTCTCTCTATTTTGGGGACTTGCAAAGGCTTCCTCAGCCCTCATAATTCTGCTCATTAATTCCTTGACTGCTGTCATAAATCTTGTATTTTGATAACTCACTCATTAGCCCAGACAAGCAACAGGCAACCCTTGGCAGAGCTCAGGACCCATCTTCTGTATAGCAGATAGAAAGCAACAAAATATCTGGCTTCTTCATTGGAAATTTAAGCCTAATACATCTATACTTTGCTTTTCACTGCCCAGGAAAAAAAAGGTTGATGCTTGGATTTCCTAGGCTCAGTTCTTTTTTTTCAGTTAGGCTGTGTTTTACCCTGGTGTACTTTCATTCCACTTAATGAGAGTTACTGTTTTCCAGTGAACAGAGAATCATTAATCATACATTGTATCTTCAAACAAAATCCACAGACACTTTTCTTATTCTAAAGGAAAACCCTCCCTCCTCCTCTGAAGTCCCGTATTTCACAAAAGGTTTCCCACTACGCAGAGACTAACCAATGACTGGAAATCTGTGTCTCCAAAGGCCATGGGCTCAAAAAAATAAGTAATTAGAATGTCACCAGCTGTTTAAGTTAAAAATGATGTAACTGTTCAGATTTTTGCTTCCATACACACAAACAAGATAAGCAAGGGTCAGGAAGAAATTTTTCATAAGTACCAAATTATTTGACGTACTTAAATAAGAATTTTTAGTCAAGAAAACACACATGCAAAAAATACTTTCCAGCATGAATAAATGTTAAAAGTCTGATCTTTGGTGTACAATCTTTAGCAGCTTTCAGAAACTTGTAGGAATTTATCAAGTATTTAATTTTAAATTGTAATGCATGTATGACGAGAATATGGTTAACTGGGAACACCAACAGCATCAGTAAAGGCCAGGTCTTTTAGAGTACTGAAAAGCAAGTGCTAACCTATTTGTCTACTACTTTGCATTCAAAATTTCAACAGGAAAACTGTACAATCTTTTTCTGGAATCTTGACATCACAATGAATGTAATGTCAAGAGAAAACAAAAATAGGATTCTGCAAGTCATTATATCCCTGAAAGGCTTCCTAAATCTCAAAGTCACTGTCCTATTTAAAAGGGGCACACGGTGAGCAAGGCCTGCATTGTCCAGCTGCAAGTGAACAAGTTATTTGCGGATACCAGTTATATGCCATTGTCAGTTTTTCCATTCACTGTGACAAGGAACATGCTTTGATTTGGTCACTTTTGGTCTGGGCCACAGCCACATTATCTATTCCACCAGTGTTAACCTATCGAGTTAAATGATTGCTATAGCACCAAAATTTTTAATGATGATAAGGCTCAGAATGAAATTATATAATGAGTTATTCCCCAAAAAGTGCTGAGGGTGGCTTTTGAGGGTTTCCAAACCAGGTATCAAGTGATATTTTTGTACACACATTGCATAGGACTCCAAGCCTTGACAACAGAAGTCCATCTTTTACCCAGTTCTGTTAGGTCAAGTGAAAGTGCTGCTGAAAGTACTGGGGAACAACCTGTTTTCTCAACAGAAATTATATGACACCCCCCCCCCCCCCGCCTTCCTAAGACTCTTTCCATGTCTTAAATTTTATGACTGACAAAATAATGACAGCTGCATCCTTTCTAATTTCTTAAAGGAATGCAGCTAGCACTACCCAGAAGTACAAACAGCCAGGGCTGAGTGGAGCTGGGAAGGGAGAGAGCTTGCACGGTTCAGGAAAACAAGCTAAAAAAAAGCTTCCTGAAAACATTCAACTAAAACATAATTACCAAAACAGCTTTGAAAGGAGGGAGTTAAATTACTGAGTGTGGCTGTGATCATTCTCTTAGTTTAAATTACTCTGGTATAAATGAAATTAAATAGGACCTGGACTCTGCTAATTAACCACCCTACCCACAGGTGATCACAATATGTGCCATGTAAGATCCCTGCAAAAGCAAAATTTATACACCTAGAAATGACAAGTGTGCATATTAAAACCATTTTTGCAGTTTACAAGAATAGCGAAGTCCTTTGATAGCTAACCAGGAAAATTATAGTGGGGGGTGTGTGGAGGAAATTCTGCATACATTTATAAGTAATGATTTAGACAACATTTCCCTTGAATTAGTTCATTTTAAAAGAGAACAAAGGGTTTGTCCTGCTGGGTAGCTTTTCAGCAGGGATGCCCTGCCTGCCTTATTTCAGATCTGCAACATTATGTGGTTTCAATTAGTGGTAGCACTTGCAAAACTAGTAACACAGACATTTTGGCATGAAATCTGACTCCAAGGCGGTGAAGGGTACTTAAGATCTACTCAGGGATGGGTGGAGAAATACAGTATATTTGAAACAGTGTTGATCATTTGTCATAATGGTGTCACTCCTAAAAACCTTGCTGTATTTTTATAGGCTTGGCTTTTCATTTCTTCTTTGCCTCCCTGTTTAGAATTTGCTTTCCAGTTATCTAGCATCCCTGTTTCCTGTCTCTTTTGTCACCTGGCAGTTAAGTTCTTCTTCAGGCTTTTAGGGCAGCTAAGCACCCTAGCTAAATACGCTCAAAACACTGTGGTACTTATAATGCTTAACATCTACAGAGTCCTCTTCGTCTTCAAAGTCCTTTGCAAACACCAGTTACAATAAGAACAATCCTGCATTGTCAGGGACTGCCTGGTTTAATAGTCCATCCGTCTCCTTGATGTTGTGAAACAATTACTAAAATATCCTTTTAAGGCAAATGTTAATTCCTTTAACTTTGCAGTCAGGAAAGATGACTTCTGTTGCTGTTCCACATCAATGTAAGCGCCTCTTGTAATACATCTGCTGGCAGAAAAAAGCCTGTGCATGATTCAACGAAGTTTCCCAGTCCTACTTATCCTAGATATCTTGATAGGCAGGTGACATTTTGATGAGCAAAATAACAAATGTCACTGCTGTGGTGATAGACACATACAATATTCCAAATATCCACTGAAAGAGAAGTGTTTAATACAGGAATGAGAGAGGCAACTGCCTGACAGGATTTGAACATGTATAACTATAATATTTTTAGCAATAAAGTCAATAATTTGTCTCACTATCACAGCTATCATGGTGCTAATGTAGTTCTTACCCAGACTTTCCTATATGCCACTCTAGTATGGTGATTGTCAACAAACATAGCATAGCTGAAAGGAGACTACAGCACAGATATGAGGACTTTTTTCAAGAGTTGCATTCCTGGTCTCCACTGAAGGACTTAGATTTGCTTCAGTGGTGCTGAAGGTAGAAGATCAAAAAGGACCCCATGTATTTGTTTTGCTAGTTTACTGTTGGTAATAGACCTCATAGAAAAAATCTTTCCTTAAATTCACCACATATTTGGCAATGTTTGATACTTGTGGTTGCTCTCAAACTGAAACAAAATTTAGGGGCTGCAAATGGAAATGGAATGAATGTGTGGAAAATGCCGCTCGTGTCAAACTGCACAGTATTCATCGCCTGAGTTATTCATGTGTCTGGTCAACAGCATTTAATTTTATCAGTGTCTGCCTCAACCTTGCTTGCACAGCCATTCAGCCTTTACTCTCACTTGCCTTAGGAAGCAGCAATCTGAACTAAGGAGTGGAAGAGGAAGCAAAAGCATGGGACGTGGTCAGACTTTCTGATCCGCTTAACAGACATGAGAACATAAATGAGCAGTTAGGCCTCTGCAATCAAACTCATATGCAATGTAGTTCAACTGATTTAGGGCTAGAATACCAAATCTACTCCACACTTCTTGAAAGTCTCTGCAATGGGAGCATCTTATTTTGGTAACGGTCTTTCTTTTACATGACAGGTAATCCACAATGATCCACAATCATACAAGCCAGCTTTTCCCAATTTCATTCAGACTGCTTAACAGCTTTATTGCAATTCTAGGAATAAAGACGATCACGTTTCACTGACTTAAGAGAGTAGGTTTAATGCACTGTGCCATTTGCCACCATCCTGACGGGCCTTTTTTTGTGTGTGTGATCAGTACATGTATTAATGCTAATAAAACACTTACAGAGTTTCCCAGATGTAGACATGGCCCCTTAATCCTTCCCTGTTCTGCTGGGGATAATCATTTTTACAACATGAGATCACTTGCACCAGTGAAGTGCATTTTAACACCTTTCACTGTTATCTATATGAACTGATGATCCTAACAGAATCCCAGCGTGCATTTAAACTTTATTTCCTAGGTTAATCAGGCTAAAAGACTGTTAACTAAGTTTCCCAGTTCCCCAAGTTCCCTCTTTACACTAAAAAAAAAAAAAAAAAAGAAAAAAAAAGATGCTGCTGGAATTGTTCATCATTAGAAATTTTGCTCATTGAGAAAAGAAAGGCAGCAATGCTGTAAAAAGAAAGGGTGTTTTTGTCTTATAGTGGACAGCATGGCACAAAAAAAAAAAAGAGGGAGAAATATTTTCTGAACAAAGAAGTCAGGCCAGTCCCCTTCTTTTTTTGATCTTTAATCCCTTCTCTCCCAAGTAGAATGGCAAAGGAGCCCTTCTCTCTTTCTAATAAATAGCTAGCAAAGGAAAGCATTCAATGCTATGTCCCTTTGATCAGCACAAAGCTGTCAGCTCCTGCCGCTTTTTTTTCTACCAGCTCTTGTTCCTGGTTAAAAGTGGAAGTAATACCCCCTGAAAGAAATACCCTAGGTGTCCTGCAAATCATCAATCCTATTTTTTTCCTTGTTGTTTTTCAGTGGCCCACCCTCCTGGCCTGAGCAACCTCCTTACTAACACCCCTCTTCCTCTTTCCACGCTTTTTCCAGAATACCAGTTACATTTGATACGCAATTCAATGTGCCAGTCTGACCTACTGGGACCTTGCTGTCTGAGACTCTACCACTGCGCAGACAGGGGAAACCTTCCTTCTAGCAATAAACAATGTTTACTTCCGTACATTTATCTTCCTATAAAGGAATTAAAAAATACTTCCTAGACACAGCAAAGGGATTTTTGGAAATTAGCTTTTAATAATTTAAAATACAGCTCTAACTTTAAGAAAAGCACAACCCGAGCAACTAATAAAAAAATTACAGGTTGTGCTTGACCGAGCGTCTGAGATCCCATTTTGCTCTGGTCTTCAGGCTGCTGCATTTCAGACGACATCATTGCATCGCAGCAGTAAACAGTTTGCAAATATCGCTGCTTCCAGACAGGTCACTCCCCGCATTTTAAAGCAGGCTCCTTGTTTACTGCTGAGATTATCTGCAGTCTGCATTTCTGCTCCTCGCAGTGTCAGGACCTGATACACAGTTTGCAAATATTATGCAAAGGAAATAATTCACAAAGCCAAACAATTACAATCAAGTGTAGAACACGAGACTGACTGGTAATGGGAGAGCAGGGCAGAGGCTTTGGTGTCTGCGTGTGTGTGTATAAAGGGTTGGAGGGGGGGAGGAACAGGGGAGTAAGGAAAAGCGACTGTATAAAAGATCATTTTTACTAGACAATGTCATATTCTAAGTGACATGTAATGATGTTTAAATACCTTTGCCATTTCCCCCTTGGTGATTGCTGCACTGGGTGTGTTCTGTGTGCCTATAGAGATATGTTTTTCAAAAATCAGGATGGAGTGAATGCCGCTCGTTGTTCTGGCTGCAAAATGTCAAACTGCAGTGGAAAGAAATACAGCATTGCAGTGGTGGTGCACTGAGGCCCCCGGTAGGAAAGCAGGAGCTATTAAGTGGAAAATTCCTGCAGAGGACGTGTTTCCATTTCTAATGCGAAGAAAGAGGGTGTTGTTTGAGGCTGGCAGGTCTGTGGAAAATACAGAAAACACAGGGAAGATGAGAAAATGACCTCATTGAACTCTGAGAACTTAAGCAAACAAACAGCTTCAGCCAACATACCACATTCTTGCAGCGCTTCTGCCCAAACAACAAATTGACCTATAAGTTATATAATGGCCCAAAGCCCCCACACCCCAAGTAAATGTGGGGACGGAGAATGGGGTTTTCACTCCAGGGAGAGTCGGGGGAGGGGGGGAAGCAGTAAAACCTGCTGCATTAAGAAAGAATATATGGGGGCGAGCTGCCCGTTGCCCCCACACCACCTTCCCAATGGCGTACTCGCATGAGGTTCAGGTTTAATTGTGCTCTAAATACCAGCAGAACGATGGCACTAGTTGTTTATTATAGTATGAAGTATTTCAGTACAGCATAAATTTTCCATTTCAAAGGATCCTGAATGCCTGCAGGGAAGGGGCTAGGTTTTGTAAGCAGAGGGTGGCCTCTGTAAAAGTTGGTGGGGGTTTCATCTTAGGGACGGTTAAAACTACATTCTTTGAAACTGACTGGGGGGGCTCTGGGGAGCATTTTTAGGGTCTGTGTTTCCCCTATAGAGGCCCCCTGCAGCGTTGACTTGGACTGCCTGAGTTACCATTTTATATCAACTGAACAAATCCCAGTGTAAAAACGCAGGGGCTAACCGAAGGCCATGGGTTCCTCTGTGGTGGTTGTTATTATTGTTCTACATTGCTACAGCCTGGCAGAAAAGGAAGATGTCAGCATCCCTAGTATCTGAGTGTGCTGAAAGGTTTGATTCGTTGTACAGATGCTTGCCTCGGTGTATTTCCAATAACTAATTAATTGAACATAAAAGAAAGTAGGTTATTAATTGTCAGAACAGCAGATGAACCATAATTAATAGTTTAAAATATTATTAATTACAAATCAGAAAAGGGCTTTTCTGTTAGCTAATTGTACATTTGCTGTGGGAACATGTTCTCAGCTACCATAAATTCCAATGTGCCTTTTTATTGAATAGGGTTTTTTTTTCCTCGTTTACACTGTTAAAATCCTGTTGTCTCCCAGTTGCAGATGATTTTATGCACAACCAAAACCTGCTCTGCCATCCAGCATTTTGCATGGACTTTGACTGCGATAGGCATGTTAGTTTTGCAAGTCCCTTGCAACTTTAAAGACTGCACGATGCTTTAAAGAGAAGCATACCTATAAGCAGATAAAGTATTTGATCTTGAAGGTATGTGTTTAAAACATATGCATAGGAATGGGCAAGGTTCAAACATTAGCAGCAAAGAAAAAGCAGCTGACACAAGTCACAAACTGCAGATGCACATTCAGATTTCATGTAGGCTGCTATTAGGTCCAGTGGTTTGATCCATTCTGTCATTACATTAGGGACCACTAGCCGTGAATGCGCTGAGGTATAATTCAGAAAACCCCAGCAGCTCTAAGGACCTGACTAGATTCAGTGCTCAGCTTTCCTCACCAAAACATTTTAGAGCAAGATAAAGTGAATTAAAGATAGATGCTGAGGACAAAGTGAGACCATCCCAAACTTTATCCAAAAATGCAACCCTTGCCTCTTGCACGGTTGGAAAAATGTAATTAAATTAACGTTTTTCCTTTCCAGTATGACATCACCCTGAATATCTGGAACACAAGGCAAAAAATGACAGAATTACATCCTACAAAAAAAAAATGTACATGCAAGACTTCCAGGGTTATTTTTCAGGCATACTTTAAGTTGTTTGGACAAAGATCAAAAAAGGTGGGTGAAGATTGGGGCACGTGGCTAGATCAAACTGAAATTCTCCCACAGCTATTAGGCATTGCTTTTCAAGTTTCCATATGACACTTATTTTAGGTATGGAGGAGATACTGTTGTAGTAGTACAAACAGGAAATAATTCTTATCTATGCAGGTCAGATCTGAAACCAAATTTGCCCAGAATCCAGCACTGTTTCAGTTTAACCCTATATGCTGCATCCGCTGCAGCACAAAGGCCAAAAGACATTCAAGAGCTCCACAGCAATGTGTTATTCCCTTTCTGGGAATGTTTAACCAGGGCAAACTATATAGTGCAGCATTGCTGCACGATGCCATGGATTCTGTTTCTCTCTTCCTTGTGCTGTGTAACTAAGGGGCACTGTAAGGGGCGCATAACTTACAGACCAGAACAGCTTTCTCCTCCACACTCTGACAGGAAATAAAAAGCTCCCAAAAAACTCGAGAGAAAAACAAACTTTGTGAATGACAAATAGAAGCACTGCCAAAACAAAAGTGTTTCCTGCATCTAATAAAAGGAAAAAGGCAGATTTTTGCTCATCCTTACCTTGTGGCTGCAAATGCCAAGAAACAGAAAGACATAAGGAGTGCACTGGGTATAGTTAAGGCTCTGGAGTTTAGCACCCATTGCAGGATTAACTCTTCTGCGGAGTGCAGGGCTTTGGTTACACTTTCCCTCTGCGTTTTAAAGGTTCTTTGTCTTTTACATAGTGGACTCCACTCATATCAGAGCTTCTGTTCTGTGTTCAGTTTAGAATACTTTATCTATCTAAAGAGACTTCTAAGAGACTATTTTAAATAAAAACTTAGATAAATCTGGGAGATGAATTGTAAACCACAGCCAAGGAGATTGTGAGCAAGCCATGTTCAGCTCCTGCCAATGCACCTCAGTACAGCCCTACATTACACTTTCAGAAGTGTACAGAAATGCCTGGTCAAACTAACCTGTGCAGGAGTTTCATGAAGAACAAAAATAGGTAATAGAATGAACCAAAAAAATTAATGCTTTGTGAGTTGCCTTTCTTTGTGTCACAGTACCGAAAGACATGGAGTAAAAGAGCCACAGGAATCATTGATCAAGATCTGATCTTTATTTCTTTGTTCTTTTATTTTAAATCATCACATTCATCATAATTGTGAAATGTGAGCTGTCAACATGCCCAAGCTAGCTTCAGCACTGGCCGTTTGTTCTGACCACAGTGGAAATAGGACACTTGGCCTCTGACCACCGATGGAAGCATTAAACTCTCTCCCCAGGATTTTACTATCACTGACCACATGGGTCTGCTTGTTATGAATCTAAGAGCTTGAAAGAAGTTTTGAGATCATTGCCTGTAGAAGACCTGAATGTGAATCAGTCTCCGTCCTTGTTTTGCAATTCAGATGACTCCCAGTTTGGACAGCTGGAGGATGAGGAACCTAGGACATGCTGAAGAGTAAGCTTACTGTTTTATCTGGATGCAGAAAGAAAGCCTGTTGGTCAATAGTTTCGTACTGAGGCAGGAACAAGAAAGTAATATATAATCTGCCCCAGCACTGACAAGATGGAGAACTTTATCTGTCTCAGGAGCCATAGCTCAAAATGTGGGTACTGAATAGGAACCATAGAAGGCAACAAGAATCATCAGGTCTTTAGAAACCATGTCTTGGGAAAGCATTGTTCAGCCTCCAGTGGGATAAAAGACAGGGCTTTCAAGCGCTTGAAGGATAGCTGCAAAGAAGGAGATAGCCTGTGTTTTCCATGTCCATTGGAATAAGAATTGGCTCAAATTGTATTAAGACAGAATTATCTTGGACTGTATTAAAAACCTTGAGTCATAGGAGGAGATACAAGTACAAAACTGAAAGTATTCCCCTGAATGCACATCCTCCCACATACCAGAAGGAATACATAAATCAGCCAAAGTGTGTGTCAGTTTATGCTTGGAAAAAGGTTTGACTGAAGCAGGTGTTGAGTGCTGCTCCGCTGGGTGCTGCCAGCCGTTCATGAAAAAAGCATGGTGGTAGAATAGGCCCGAGGTTTGAAAGTGACGGCAGAATGGAAGGGTTTGGGGAGGGTTTGGACCTTGTTGTTGTTCCTAGCTTCTTGAAAGGTCTAAGTCACAGTTGACCTCTATAGCTATAGATCAGTTGACCTTTACAGATATATAGAGATATGTCTTCTTTCTTATAACAATTGATCTGGCAATGAGGAGCACTTGATTAGGCTTTCTGCAGACTGATGTGTTTGCAGTGCAAGAGCCTAATCATTAAAATGGAAAAAAAGCTAAAATTTTCCTCCCCTGTTGAAACAGTCAGTTTCAATAAAATTTACTCCAGTTTTACACTAGTGAAGCC